>NC_070605.1:101632303-104032303 GCF_027172205.1 Podarcis raffonei
TTAACTCTGGTCATATAGGATGTATCTTATTACATTCTCCATTTTGTTTTGTGTGAGTGAGAGCCAGTGTGGTGTAGTGGTTAAGAGCGGTAGTCTCGTAATCTGGTGAACCGGGTTTGCTTCCTTGCTCCTCCACATGCAGCTGCTGGGTGACCTTGGGCCAGTCACACTTCTCTGAAGTCTCTCAGCCCCACTCACCTCACAGAGTGTTTGTTGTGGGGGAGGAAGGGAAAGGAAATTGTTAGCCGCTTTGAGACTCCTTAAAGGGAGTGAAAGGGGAGATATCAAATCCAAACTCTTCTTCTTCTTCTTGAGTGTAATGGCTCCATGAGCACTGAAGAAGAGACAGTGTTGGATAACTCTCTCTCTAAATGCAATAGAGGAGCGGACTGCTGACGTTTCTGTGTGAATGCATGTGAGAGAAAGAAGTACAGAAGCTGATGTTCTCCCAAAGAAGCAGTCAGCAGAAGTCTGCTGGAAGCAGAAAGTGGAATCTTCTCAGAAAGAACTGCATGGCCAAGCTGGGTCATGTGCAGAAGGCTGAGTGCAAATACTGGAAAGAGAGAAAGACACACTTTGTTTGAATGTTTCAGGAAGAAGCTGTGATCTTCAACTAAGAAGAACTAAGCCTGTGCTTGCAGAGGCATGTAAACGCTTTGCATACATTCTTCTTTAGCTATATGTTCTGCAAGTAAAAGCTTTTTGAATATTTCAACAAGTGTTTGGAATTTGTTCTAATTTCAAGAAAAGAGTCACTATTGCACATGATGTTGACTTCCTAGCTGCGCTTTAGCTAACCTGCTAACAGTCAGGGACTGGCTGTGGTCCAGAGGGAGGCAGTGGTTTGTGGGGACCTGTACCAGGCAGGAGGCAAGAATCAGAGGCAAGGGAAGCTTCAGAGCTGGAGGCATAGCTGTCAACTTACAGATTTGAAAATAAGGGACCAGCAGCCTCGAAAATAAGGGATTTTGCTTAGCTTATACAGAAATCCGACACTCATGGAGCCATGCTGCTTTTGCTGTGACTGACTGTGTTTTGCAGGGGGTTGGACTAGATGATCCTAAGGGTCTACAACTCCAACCAAAGAAGAGTGGCAGACAAAACTGATGAACGACATCGAGATGGCAAAGCTTACAGGCAGAATTAGAAACCAGGAAGAGGACCTCTTTAATAAAGAATGGGGAATGTTTATAATTTAGTTGAAAAGCTATTGTAAAGAGTTACATATATTGGTAGGATTGACAGAAAACTTGTAGTAAAAATTTGAACTATGGATGGGCAAATGATTTATAAAAATAGAGTTATGAAAGGGATGCAGAGGGGGAAATCACTACATTAAGATGCTGCACTGGTTGGAGGGGATGCTAAGCAGCACGTTGGGGCTGCCATTGTCCTGGCACGAGGAGTTCCATCGGCCCTTCCCCGCCCGAGAGAGAGGGAGGGAGGGAGACTCTCGCACACGCCGCCCACAAGCCCAGCATGAGGCGGTGCGGCCACTGAAACGCCGCCCTTCTGCGTCCCTCCCCATCCCCTCCTCTTCCTCCTCCCTCGGGACGTCTCCTCAGCCGCCGCTGCTGCCTCCAGCTTCCCCTGGCAGCGCGGCGGAAGTCTCGCAAGAGAGGGGCTGCCTGCCTGCCTGTCACCACCAGTCTCCTCATGACGTGCCCCTGAGGGGGAAAAGGGAGAGACAGAGACGCGGCAGCTCATGCGCGCACTCTCTCAAGGCGGAGGACCTCGAGCCGCTGCTTCCCTCCCGAGCCGGGCGAGCACTAAACCCGGGAAATTTAAGGGACATCATCAATAAGGGACAGCAGCGGGACACGGCGCTAGGATAAGGGAGTTTCCCGCCAAATAAGGGACGGTTGACAGCTATGGCTGGAGGGTGGAGAGCAGGATAGGGAGGAAGAAGGGGAAGGTCAGGCAAGTGAAGTCCCAGGTGCTTCCCTACCCTCTCCTGCACTAGTGTCTCTCAGAACCAACCAGGAGGGCACTGGAAAGGGATGCACAGAGAAAGTTTATGTGCAGCCCATCAGGTGGAAGGGAGAGTGGTCCCTTGTTGCTACAACTGCTCCATTGAGTGTGGAACTGCAAATAGCTGCCTAGCTGTTAGATTGGTGTGCACAGATATCCAGAGTTGTAGAAGTGACTCTGTTATCTTTGACAATAAATACTTAACTAGTATTAAGGTTGGGAAAGATTGAGGGCACAAGGAGAAGGGGACGACAGAGGACGCTCAATCCTGCATTGGTCTGTTTTGCCAGCGCTGAAAAGTATGTCTACGAAGCTTTCTGTTGCAGGTACTAATTTAAGTCTTATTATCAGTTCTGCATCTTTCCCCACTTAGTAGGATGTTAAAAACCCTGGAGGGAAATCCACACAGTTAGGAGAACAGGGGCAAAATGCTGCTAGGTGTTAATATAAGTACTTATCAGAGATAATGGTATGTTATAACACAGTATGAGAATTATGTAAAATAGTGTTAACAGCTGCAATCTCAGAACAATGGGTTTATGCACCAGTTCAGGGAAAATGATCCTTGCACTATTTGGCTTCATTGATAGATTTCCCCCCTTTCCCCCTCTTTCTAATATAATATAATTTTCCACTGTAGATAGCTAAAGCTACTCAGGTTCTTTTAAATTGTGAACCAGAAGAATTGGCCCCCAAATCCTCTTTCTATCATATCCTTGTCATCACTTTTTACCTCCTTTCACTCGGGTTAAGTACTTACCGGTAATTCGTTCTGGAGGTCCGTACTTAACCTGAAACTGTTCTTAACCTGAAGCACCACTTTAGCTAAAGGGGCCTCCCGCTGCCGCCGTGCCGCCGGAGCACGATTTCTGTTCTCATCCTGAAGCAAAGTTCTTAACCTGAGGTAATATTTCTGGGTAAGCGGAGTCTGTAACCTGAAGCGTATGTAACCTGAAGCGTATGTAAACCAAGGTACCACTGTAAAGGCAATATGATTTTTGCTGTTTTAAATATATATATACCTTTTCTAGTTTAAACAAAACAAGAGAGACTCTCAGAACTGGATGGGTAAAGGAATCATAAAATCTCCTGCATCATGAGTAATTCTTGCCATTTTGTTCCCTATTGTATCATTTAACATTCTTATTTTTAAAAAATGTTATGAGAGATTCCATGCATACAATAGAGATTATGCAACATGCAGACTTAGAAAAAGGTTAATAAACTGTATTGCCTGTAAAGATCTAGTTGATATTGACTGATGAAATTCCAGATGCAAATACGTCTCATGGTTGATTTGGATTTTATATTTCTGCAACCAATTTAGTAATCAGACACAAATATTTTCAGCTTTCATGGTGTTGCTCTTTGGGAAATTCTGTGGGATGTTTATTGTGGAAAAGCAAAAGTGGAACACGTACTTTAAAAGAAGCCCACATAATGTGTGACTCAGTAAACTGCAAACTGTATGGAGTCTATTGAAAACATTTTGTGGCCTGACAAGTCTTTGACAACCCCTTGTTTTGCAATACCAGATAGGGAGCATAAATAGGAGATTCAACACCCCTCTAGTGGGCTGTCACACATGATAACTGTTGGGTTTTATTCAACTTGGTGGGTCACAACATTTGAAAAAAAGAAAGAAAAGCAAAATCTCATCCCCTCTCACAGTTTTTAAAAGGGGCTGCAGTCCTTCCATCAGCTTCAGCCTCCATAGTCCCTTGGAGTGGTTTGCTCAATTCTGTGTAGGATAAGAAGTAATGTTATGAGAGAAGTAAGGTCTATCTATATGATCTGTGCTGTATTTGTGATGTTTTATTATGTTCTATCATGTTATTGTTAATACAATAATAATAAAACATCACAAAGCTGCCCTGGGATTCGTTTGAATGAAAAGTGGCCTAGAAATATAATAAATATAATCAAATCTATCATTCACATAATTTTGTTGGGCTGAGGGCTTCTTTATTTGTGTATCTAATCTCATAGTGACATTCTACAGCATGTCTGTTGGGAAAAAATGTGGTAGCAATATCAGACAAATGAGATGTGAGGGTCATTCAGATTTGCAACCTAATGGATCCCTCAAGACTGTCAGTCAAAGCTAGTAACACACTTGTGCTGGATTCGTTAGCATTAAAGAGGCGCAGTTAGAAACCCATAATGTAGAAGACTTATCTGTGGTAACCAGTGTTGAGGAGATCCTCAGTTTCCCATCTGCTGAGGGCCCTTTCTCATATTTTGTGCAATGGGTGTCTTTGCTCTTTCCTCCACTGCAAAATGTAACGTCAGAAGCCCCTTAACGTTTTCACAACATCAGAAACCTAAGTGTGTGGAGCTGTCCCTGCTCTCAACCTTCATGTGATTTCAGGTTTTCTGCATGCAGTTTTCCCCCAGGATTCTCAGTTATGTGGAGAGAGTTTACATATATTCAAGTTGAACAGGCTGCATGAGCACATAACCCCTGAAAATGCAAAAGTTAGGAGTGGAACAGTGAGAGTGATCGTCCTTCTATTTTGCCTACATGGTTTTTAAATCTACATCTTCTACACAAATATGAACACACACACACACTTTGACCTGAAGTACTCATTTGAAGATGCTGCTTCATATAGGAATTTTGGTTTTATTCAAAGGCTATTTGAATTCCCAGAAATATTCAAGGTTTGTTGTTTATTGTTTTGCGGAGATTTCTAAAGCCTTCTTAAAATATTACATAAGATCTTGAATGGAGGGGAAATCTAGAAGCCAAAGGGAAAGGAGACTTGCTCTTGATCAGATACATGCTTCCAAGTTATGTCATTAAAAAGATAATAAGCCTTCTGAAATGAGACTTGGAAGGAAAATTAGATTTCGGCATCTGATTCCTCCCCATCTAATGCAAAGTTGTGGTGCCATTTTACTGTGGAGTACATTTCATTGTAGACAATGGTACTCTGTGTACAATGTCAACCACACATTTTTCTTAATATAGTCCATGAAAATTCGCTTATCAGAGAAGGTAAAACAGTTAACAGCAGTCATGCTTTGCAATGTTATTAAATATATAAACACAATTACACGGTAGTCAGAACCAGATTCTAGGCCAAGAATGTTTATGCCATAATAAATGTGGAAGTCCTTGCATGGGCTTCTGTCAATGGGGTTTGTTCGGTGAATCCTGCCATAAGCTTAACTGTCCACAGTATTTGTGTAAGGGAGGAGGATGGGGAGAAAACCAGAACACCTTGACCACAGTCCTGTGACCTGCTAGCATCCCCACCAGGTCCAGTGACCACCAGCCACCACTGTTTTAAGCTTAGTACTGTGGGAAGATAAATCTCTGCCTGCTGCCTCAGAAACACCCTGCCAGCTCAGAATTTACCTAAACCTGCTGCACACCCTAACAGAAAAGCACACCTGGCTAGTGCAATTTTAATAGCAAACAACTAGCATAAACATATCGCTCCTACTACCCAAAACTGGAGTTTTAAAACTTTGAATGTTGGGAAGTTATCAATGCTCGCATTGCTCAAGAGAGTAAGAACACATAGAACAAACACAGAAATTGCAAAGAGGCTTGGTGCCCTTAACTTGACTTCTGAAGCTATAAATACATTATTGACATACATTTGCATAAAACACATTTCCATTTTGTAAACAGAACTTTTCTGTGTTTATCTGTTGGTGTTGAATTGGTCGTTATTGGAAACATATTTTATGACTCAAACGAGTTTAATTAAATGTATATTTGTAACTGAAAATTTATTTTGGAATGGTTCTTTAACAAGTTATGAACTGTAAAAGAAACACAAATCAAAAGGGGTTTAAATAAGAATCTTCTTGAGAACTGCACGTCCACATAGCACCAGAATTTCAGTGTTTCGGTCAATTTATCCCATAAACCACTGTAGGAATCAATGAAAAGCTATACTGAATGCTATTTGGCTACTTTCCAATATCTAGTAAAAAGAAGGTGTTTGTGAAGAACTGTCTAGTATCACTTGTAACTGATCAGCAATGTTATTATCCAAGTAGTGGAGCATTTGCCAGCATCAACTCCTGTCTTTTATAAGAAGTTTAATGATCAATGTGGTATCTGAAAAAGAACAAAAAACGTTCTATTGCCATCCTTAGCATCATCAATCAATACATGAAAAACCCAGACTTGACGGTTCTGTCGAGAGCAGAGAATGCTAACTCACAGCCCACAGACTGCATCCAGAACCTGAGGCAATTTAGTCTGACTCTTGATACCCCCTAAGCAAACTTTGATCAAGAGGGTATGGTAAAACGATTGCCTGTTGTTGCACTTCTGAGGGGAAGTGGGGCGGGGATGTTCTCCAGCTGTAAGAAAGAAAACGTTACCCCACTCTCTTTTGCTACATACAAAATCAAAAGGAAGATGTGTGGTGTGTGAAAAGCGTTAAACATCTTCATGTAGTTCTTCTGCTTTGCTGGAGTAGCTGTGCTCCAGAGCTTTTTTGGAATGAAGTCTGTTCTGTCACAAGGGATTCAGTGTGTATGGCAAAACACACATCAAGCACCTGAACTATTTTTTGGAAGGATAGACTGAAAACATCTACCCTCGAGTCTCAGGGCCAAACTGCATGTTAATTTTATTGTGTGATTAGCAAATGAGTCTGGGATTTTTACAAAATATAATACTAGGCATGGGAAGGAGGACTCCAAGAATGTGACAGAAGGAAAAGTTAAACATCCCTTTGCAGGCACGGTGGTCTCAATGAAAATTTGGAGGGGGAGAGAAGCTGCAACTTCTACATTTTTTCTTTATATAAACCGCACAATAAAAGTAACATCTAACTTGGCCCTCAGTGAGACATTTGTGACCAAGAAATAGAACCCAGGATGGGGCTACATGCAGATAAAAAGGCAGGGTTGTGGTGGGGTTTTGCTTTGTGGCATCCACTGCTACTTTCCTCTGTATAAGTGAACGGTGTCATTCAATCTCATGAGAAGCGACAATGGGGATATATTTGATCTGAGGGCAAAACCTTCCCTCCAGTTTCGATACAGGGCACAAAATGTTTCTCTAAGCTCCAGACAGCTTTGAAAACGCAAATCCTCTATGCATGGACATATATGCACACACACCATGCATAATAAGGACACTGCCAGGCTCATCTCATAGGCTAGCACAAAAGAAAAACAACAACAGTTGGGGCTACACACACAGAGCTGGTGTGGAAGATCTCTGGTAGCAGTACTTGCTTGCGTTCCTGGCACTGACAGTCCAGCCAAGAGGCACTCAAAGGGGGAACAATGGACTAGATACAAGGAAAGAGTTCACCCATTAGCACTGTTCTGAAAAGTGTGCAGAAGCCACTAAGAATCTGGAGCTGTGCACAACAACATGTCCATGCACACAGCTCTGGCAGCTTCCTATTAGAAAGCAAGTCATAGTTGCTGGAGTGCAGATAGTTCGCCATTGAAAGGAAGACTTGCTTTAGCATTCAGAGTTTAGGATTTGCAGCTGCTGCAAATGCTTTCCAAATAGGAACTACATGTGTTGTGCACTTAGAAGTGATTTAAACTGTAAGCGACTGAAGACATGGACTCCATATGCCCTGTTTTTAAGTTGGAGGCATCCAATCAATCAATTAGTCTCCTTTATTGACATGCAGAGGATACAAAAGTATACATAAGTCAAAGCATAAAACTGGAGTCTGTTTATAAAAGGAAGTGCTTTGACATAAAACTAATACAAGCACAGTTAGGTTAAAAAGTGCTTCTCAAGGCTTACAGTGATGTAGTTTCATGACATCTCTGAGAAATTTTGCTACATTCTCCTTGCTATCATGACTGTTCAGTAGAAAGAAAACCCTGGAGCAGTCAGAACAATTTAACCTTTCTTTCAGCATAGGGTTTAAATATTTGTCGCAAATTATTGCGTAAAATGGGCAGGGAAATAAAACATGTGTGATGGCTTTGACCTGTTTTATACCACAAGGACAATGCCTTTTCAAATATGGATTTTTTGAGAATCTTCCTTGCAGGATCACAGATGGCATGACATTAAAGCTTGCAAGGGAAAATACTCTACATTGGTGGGAATCAAATAGGTGATGTAAATATGGCATGGCCTGGCCAAACAAAAGTAGGATCATTAACCCCAACGGAGAGCAAAATTTATTGGCTTTACCAAAGAGAGTTTGGAATTGGAGGCTTCCTTTTCATTGGTTGAAGGTCACTTTGAATTCAAACCAATGTGTCTTGAGCTGCAGAATATCCATAAGTGCATTGTGCATTTATATATAAATATATTAGCCCTCTCTGCACCTCCATGTGTCAGAACTGGTACTTTGCAAATTAGGGTTCAGTTGTATCAGCATACTGCATGGCAATAGTATGAGAATACATCAAGTTTCTGAAAGCCATCTTTCCTTCAGCAGCTCTCTTACTGAGGGCCACCCAATGGTAAGCATAGGAGAGTCAGATCTCAAAAAAGATGTCATGCACAAAGCAACATTCTATGGGGTAATGGCAATGAAAATCAAATTTAAGCTGCTACAGATTGATGTTCTGTCTTGCTCTGGAGATTATTTATCTTAAGTTGATGCTGAGATCATTGGCTGATAGAATTATTTGATGCCTGATTATTTTGACATCGTGGTGACCATTGCTTCTTGGCAAATAAATTGGACTGAGCTTTTTTTAAAAAAGATTTGATTCAAAGAATTACAATACAGAACTGCTGGAGATTCAGTAAACTCTACGGGGAATTATAATGGAACCCATCAGAGTAATGTTTAGGCCCACTTTTATTGAAAAAGGCACTTTTAGATTGCAGACGGACCCCTAACTCTGTACTTAGTCTACTGACCAAGAAAGCCATGTTCAGAGAAGCAGAGACTTTTTATATTTCTAAAATAAGTAAATAAACCCTAGCCTGCCAAGTACCTGCTGGATTCAATTCTTATTCAAAATGGAGAAGTACACAGAAGCAATCAGAATGCAATAAACTTTGCTGAAGATAGGAGAAATGAACCTAAGAAGAAGAAATATTCTGCAGTATTTCATCAATATATTAAGCCAACATTTTATCCCCACCCTCAAAGATTGCTTTCTCACTGCAATGGCAGCTCAAGGAAACCCGCTTGGCCTGATAGATCAGCCGGGAATGTAGGAGGTAGGAAAATCACTTGTCTTTGGTATCTGGAACTTGACATAAAGAAAAAGTAATTGACCAGTGGAGACTTTTGGAATCCAATTAGTGGCTAGCAGTAGTGCCGTCTCAAATAGAATGAATTCCAATGTGTTAATTATAATACAGAAACTATGTAAGTACAAGTAATTAAAAATTTTGTTGGCACAATGCATTTCAAAGCATTTATTTAGTCATTTGATTTAATCTTCCACAGAAGATCATAGTACTGAAGAAAACCAACAAAGGAAAGGATTAATTTTTTGTTGTTGTTGTCAAAAATGGCTGAAGAGCTGTTTTTGTAAATGATGCAGAAGGGAAATTTACGAGTCTCCTGTGTGGAGGAAGCTGGTATAAATATATATGTATATGTCAGGAGGCCAGGTCTAAAATTTTGCGCTTACCTTGGCAGAGAGACTATGCTGTTCTAATCACATGGAGGAGCCTAAGGGGCAATGTAGCAAAGTGGGTCACAGCACCACGGAGAGCTCCTAGAGAACAACTTTCTCCAAAAGGATTTGAAAGTGAGCTTCTGCCTCTCTTAGAATCGGCAGATTCCTGCTGGAGAAGTAGAGTCTTTTAAAAGGGCCAACCCATCAGGACTTTCCACTTTCAGTGACTTCCTGCCTGATGCACTCCTTTAGCTTGGGGAATTGAGGGGGGTAGATCCTGGCTTTATGACCCTGGCCCTGTGGCATATGGTTCAGTGGGCTCATGCCTTCCAGCCTTGATCTCAGGGTCTTCTGATCAGGCTCAGAGCCAGGAGCCCATTGTTGACCCTTAACCAATGACACTGCAGCATCTGACTCAGGGTCACTACTAGACTTGGTGAGAAAGCAGCAGATCTAAGAATCTTTGTATCAGCGAGTGGCACTGGATTGACCCTATTGTGTCAACCCAAGCCAGGATGAGTATGTGCTGTCGTGTGACTGCCTATAGTTCTCCCTTCTGACCAGCACTCCTAGTAGTGGAGGGAGCCAATGTCTGAGACATGGGGTTCCTCATTTCTAGGAAACTTATAGATTTGTTAGGATACTTTCCCCAGAACAGCTAGTGGTCTTTTGAACCACTGAAGTTACTTCTCAAGTCTGTCTAGAAGTGTGTGTGTGTGTGTGTGTGTGTGTCTGTGTGTGTGTAAGAGAGGATTGTGTGTGCTTAAGCACAGGCTGAATGGGCTGACGTCAGTCTTTCACAGTCTACTCCAGAAGAATCTGTGGCCTGCCAGATGTTGGTAGACTACAATTCGCATGATGTTTGGCAATCCTAGGTGGGTTTGATGGGGGTTGGAGTTCTCCAAATAATTTGGAGGGTTACAGGTTTTCTCCCTCTGGTCTGCTCTTTACCTAGAATCTCCATTGTCCATAAAGCAAAGGTGCACACCCGGAACCCAATCTGAACAGTGGTCTACTAACAATCCACATTCTGTTCTCACACTCACAAATGCACATGGCTTGAAATGCCAATGGACTTTCCCCCTTCAAGCAGATTTCAGTTGCAGCTGTTGTTTAATAAGTGCAATGAGCTCTATTATGAGCTTAAACATTTTATTAATCATTTTTAAGGGTTTAAAGGTACCCCTGGCCATTAGGTCCAGTCGTGGATGACTCTGGGGTTGTGCGCTCATCTCGCTCTATAGGCCGAGAGAGAGCTGGCGTTTGTCCGCAGACAGCTTCCAGGTCATGTATCCAGCATGACTAAGCCGCTTCTGGTGAACCAGAACAGTGCATGGAAATGACATTTACCTTCCCGCCGAAGCAGTACCTATTTATCTACTTGCACTTTGACGTGCTTTTGAACTGCTAGGTGGGCAGGAGCTGGGACCGAACAACAGGAGCTCACCCTGTTGCGGGGATTCGAACTGCCAACCTTCTGTCTAGCAAGCCCTAGGCTCTGTGGTTTAGACCACAGCACCACCCACACCCCATGTTTTTAATGGTTTACTGTTGTTGAATAAGCTGTTGTGGTCAGTTTGCTCACATGCTCCACTTCAGAAATCAGATCAGGATAGACTATGACAGAATAAAGTAACAGAAGACAAAACTGTCACCAACATTTAACAGAGTGTCTGTTTCTGGTGTGTGTGCCAGATCCATCGTTTAAGAATAGGAGTGTTGCAAGAGCACAAACATTTCCCCATTTTCATTTGTGAAATGTTGAAGAATATGACGTCTCTCTTAAATTAGATTCATTAAGTAACATCTAATTTCACCAACTGGTACAGTAAGCTATTTTGCAGAGGGAAATCATAGGTTAGCAGAATACTTTTGGTAGACTGCCAAATCTTGTTGGGGGTAGAGAGTATTAGACATGAAAGACATATCCACAAAAAAGGAAGCAATGTACAAACACATTTAAATATTACCAGCATTTCATAACAGAAGCAGCAGTTAATGAATGTCACTGTAGTCAATAAAGAAATATTAAGGTCTATATCTGCTAGAAAATCATTGTAACTTAAAACACATAGCAAGTTTATTGAAATGGGGGTGAGGTAATAATATCACTCAATCTGCATGAAGGGAAACTGAGTGGGAGTCAAGTGATGTGGACCTGTTAAAATCTTAACGGGGACGGGGGACGGGACCCTGAAACATTTGAAGAGAGGATGGCTGTCACAGTGATTCTTCTCATTCCCTAACAATTAGCACAAGATATGAAGTCTGCCCCCACCTTCATAATGCATAGTGAGTGGGAAAATTTATTTATTAACAACATTTTGTATCCTTCACCAAAAACGAATACACTGTGAGAGGTGAACAAAACACACACACATTCACCATCCTCTTCACAATTAAAATTATTTTAAGACTAATTTTAAAGCAGGGAAAAATAGAGATAAAACCACCAGCAGCAATTTAAAAGCATGAAAAGAGCTTATGATTTTTTTAAAAAATAAAAGGTTGAATTGAGAGGTTATGATAAGTAAGACTCACAGGTTTAACTGTTTTATGGGCTGCCCATATGAAAGATTATTTAGATGTACATAAATATGTACAGCCAAACTTATTCTTCACTGTTCATAGTATTTCTACCCAAGTTATATTTGGTGGGTGGGAGTGAAGAGTTCCTAAAATTTCATAATGTGTGGCTTGGTTATTGGTTAGCTGTTTGCTTTGCAGGTGCCATTCTGAAATCTGTCTGCTTTATTTGTGACACATTCTGCATCTGGTCAATTGATGAGTGTCTGTTTCTCTGAGACATTTGGTTTTTTGCAGTCTTATTACTGTGACTCTGATTCTTTCAATTGCCACTGCCATAAAATAGACCATTATTTTTTTTAAAAAAGCATAGCATATCACAGTCCTTATTTGAACCATGATATTAATGGAATGAGCAAATGACAAAGGTAAACCAAGTCATAGAATAGGAAAGCTCACCTTCAAGTTGTTATAGCTGCTCTTGGCTATACAACACCAATTTGGCTGTCCTTCTGAAACTTCTAAGCAAAGTAGGACCTTTATAAGTCTATATAGGAATATGAACTTGTCTAACTAAAAAAAAAAAGGTTGCTTCCTATTTGATTGCAAAAATCACTTTTCTTCTGAAAACCCTGCAGGTTATCAAGGAGTGCTGTTATAGGCTTAGTTTATAAGGATCTGAAAGATGGTAGTATCACAACTCAACAAGCCATTCTTCTATGAAATTCTTACCCAGCTGCCCATTTTCTCTCCATTAAAAAAAATAAATAAATAATCACAGCAGGGTTGGACCATAAAAAGCATGCAAGTCCTCAGTTGTGTTCTCCTTTCCACGGTGCTTTTGTGTACTTGATTTTCTTGATACAGGTTCAGTGCCTGAAATTTAATTTGATTATTCTGTATTGGTTGGTTAAGGTGATTCACATGTTTGTACTCATCTTGTTTATTTTGTGTCTTGATTTCTGTGTTTGCCTGCATATCTGTCTGTTTTTATCAGCAAGCTGTTTCCTCCTGGAACGAAACTCAGCCCTGATCCATAAAAATGTGCTGTCAATATCAGCAGTGCAATTTAGGACTTTGGTGCATCTTCACTGCCTCTTTGGGAGAAGCCTGTGTAAGGTAGAAGCTGATGTTACTTAGGAGGAAAAAGCCAGGAGTCAGGACTGAATAACAGGATAACTACTCTTTGCAGGTGTAGCTTAAATGTCTCCCCTACATCCCCAACCATTCTCACTTCAATCACCACCTTTGGAAGCAGTTGTTGTTGTTGTTGATGATGATGTTGACAACATACTGAGGCTTTTAGCACCTTCATTTGCGTGTAATGTGTGGTGAGCACCTCAGGCACAAACCAGAGAACAAGATGAATGCAGATAGAAACAGCAAAGCAGAACAGAAAACAATAATACATTATACATACTAGCTTCTTCTCCATTTACTCTCCAGATGGTTCACGAGTGCTAGCCTTTCCTGGACTGGGATAGTTTGGCTAGAGTTTTCTGCACTATGGTAACATCCTGATTTGACCATTGTAATATCCTCTACATAGAGTTGTTCTTGAAGACAGTTCAGAAACTGCAGCTATTGCACAATGCTGCTGACGGGCAATTTGATGCACTGTCACATAAGACCTGTTTTGTGGGCTCTGCACTGACTGCCTATATTTTATTGGGCCCTATATAAGAGCCCTTATGTATGTATAGAGCACTGAATAACGTGGGATGGATGTATCTGAAACAGCAATGCCAACATCACCATCCCCCAAGATGGAGGAAGCCTTCTTGTTGTCTCCCCAACAAGTGTTGCTCATTGTATGGGAACATGAGATTGGGCTTTCTTGATAGTGGTGCCATGGCCACTGGACTCTGTTCCCCTAGTGGCACAGGCAGACACATCACGGATGATCTTCTATTGCCAGTAGGGACGTAAGTAGGCATCAATTGCCATTTCAACCCATGCTCATTGCATGCAACACCATTTCTATTCTGCTGCAGTTCCGCTTCTGAAAGGAACTATGTTTTTTGTCTTGCGATCTGCTGTAGCAGAATTTTACATAGTTATGTGTTCAGATTACTCTACACCATTCATTTCAATGAAAAAGCTGTTCATTTCAATGAAGAAGAAATGCAACACAAATGGTGGGAAGTATACAAACACGTCTCAGTTGTGGGCTGAAAACAATAATCACAGCTAATACGGATTGTATTCATTGTTTTGATTTCCATTCCAGACATATTGGCAACTTCTGCTTCCATTTCCATTTCTGCCTGAATTCTCCTATCCTCTTTCCCTAATTGCCAAATCAATACATCTTTATTATCACAGACCTATGTTGGACTTCTGAGTAATTGTGTGCTTTAACATTTTAGGATGTTTTGCTCAGGTTTATGATCATATTTTATTTTTAGTTGTGACTGCTTAATTGTGTTTCTTATATTAGAATGTTAGATTTGTTAATGGATCTGTCAAACCACTTTGCAGTCTTTTCTCAGCGAAAAGCGGTATACCTAAATAAATAAGTGAAAAATAAAGAAATTTCAAAACAACTTCAAAGATGACAAAGTGTGTTAGCCAAGGTAAGGCCAGTGTGGTGGTGTAGTGGCTAAAGTCTCAGGCTGCAATGTGGGAAACCAGGATTCAAATCCCCACTCAACCATGAAGCTCACTGGGTGACCTTGGGCCTGTCTCTGTCACCCAGCCTATGTTACCTCAAAGAGTTTATGTGAAGATAAAGTGGTGAGGGGGGAAACTATATACTCCACCTTGAGCTCCTTGGAGGAAAGATGAGATATAACAACAACAACAACAACAACAACAACAACAACAACAATGCCATATTATATCAGCCTGCTTGTCAGTTATGGTCAAATAAGCAGAGCTCCGCTTACTCTCTGCTTCAGAACAGAGCAACGTCAGTGAGAAGCAGGATTTATAGTACTATAGCAACTGAGCTATGGAGTGCATTGTCTGATGAGAAGAAGTTCTTGCCTTCGTAGGCATTGCCCCAAACGTGCAGAATGTTCTTTCTTCTAACTGGCTTTTAGCTGACTTAGTGACTAATTAGGTTCTGTGTTTGCCTGTTTGTTTGGGCTGGCAGGAGTTGTAGTCCCAAACTTCAGGGGGCTCCAGGGTGGCAAAAACTGGTTTATGCTCCAACTGGGAAGCGACAAAAGCTTCCGCTTAGGTTCTTCAACATTCAGTTTTAATGTTTTGTTATTGAACCAATATAGAAATTAGACATGAGCAGCAATTAAAGATATATCAATTTCACCATCAAAAACTTATTTTGTTCTAAATTTGTTAGGATGGCATTGTTTCATCACAATTTCACACATTTTTGTCATTCCCAGGCTGCTTTCCTGCTGCCTGAAACTTCAGTGGCTTCTATCCAATTGGCACAAACTTTTTAGGAATCCTTCTAACCTTTCACCCTTCTCTAAGGTAACACATCTGATGTATTTCAGACAGATAGAAATTGGGGGGGGGGTAAAAGCAATTTTAAAAGGCACACCAGACACAGAGGAAAACTCCTACCTAAGCAAAATGATTCAAGTAGTTCAGTAGAAAGTCTGTGGGGTGGGGGACTGGCATCAAGGGAAGACTGTTTTAGGGGCCTCACAGGGATATAAAATGGGGTATAGGTATTCTTAATAAAGGAATAAAATTAAACCATCACCCTGGGTAAAGCCAGTTTCATTGGTATGAAAAAATGAAATAAACAACAGTTTTTTAAAAAACAACAACAACAACATAGATGCTGTTCTAAAGGGGGGGGGACCACATGAAATCTGATAGATTCTATGTCTAGTGTTTTATAATCCCATCTCCTATTCATTGTAGGGGCAAACTGAAAACAATTTCTCACTGCTGAACCTATGACATGCACTGTTCTGTGTTCATTTGTAAACTCATACCACATAGAAATGAAGGCAGCAGGCAGACTCGGGCTCATCTTTGCCCATATTATTGAAGGATGTTGCCTTTTTGTTTTCATCTCAACATTGCTTTGCTTTTAAAGACTGTGGGCTAATAGTGACCATGGGGACCTAGGAGAGAAACAGCAGATGTGCGCTTGAACTATAGTATTTCCAACTCTCTGTGTCCATGGCTGTTACTGCCAACAGCCGTCTCCAAGAAGAATACTGGCAGCTGCTTATAGCTGCAGAATAGCATTTTCTGGTTGGTTTAACATCAACATTACACAAACATTTGAAAACTGTGATTTCTAAACCATCACAGTGAAAAGAGAATGAGAATGGGAGAAAGACATGGGAAGCTTCCATATACTGAATCAGATCCTTGGTCCATCTGGCTCTGTATCATCTACAACAGGCATGTCCAACTCCCAAGAGACTGTGATCTACTCCCACTATAAAAAAAACTGGCAGTGATCTACCCATTGGATTGACCAAGTTGTCGAGCTTTTTCAGGGGATGTGTCAGCAAAGTTGTTGAGCTTTTTTTTGGGGGGGGGCGATCAATCAGGATCACACGATCAACCAGTTGGACATGCCTGATCTACAACTGTCTGAAATCCTGGTAGAGTATCTCCAGCTGGAGATGGAACTTTGGATCTTTTCCATGCAAAGCAATGCTCTGTCCCATGACAGGACAAAGACAGTGAATCCTGGCACAATCCCTGATGCCTCGGTTCCAGTTCAGGTCAATCCAACATCTTTCTTTGGGCTTCTTGGGCTATCATGAATGACAAAGAGCCCATGAAGATGACCAAAGTACTCCAGGATAAGGCATCTGAATCATCCTACCAAGTGGAAGAGAGAATGCTATGGCATATTGAATCCAAAAGTGTGGTAAAATGTGGTAAAATTTGTATGATCTGTATGGGCTCAGTGTCACCAGGCGAGGTAGGCAGAGGCAGGCCTCTGACAATCCATCTTGCTGAAGTCACAGGGTCAACGTTGCACAATGAGACTTCCCCTTCTTCCTCCTCCCTCTCTCTACATCTGATACAGGGGGTCCCCCAACCAGTGCTAAATGCTTAGCCAGTGCTAAGTGCCCCCAGTCCCTTTAAAGAAGCTGACCCACTGTTTGGCAAGGGTGGGGTGGATCTAGTTATGTGCTCCTTCTTCTGAATGAGACGATAGCTTCTTGGACAGGGTGTCGTGTGTGCAGACCTTGCTGTTGGAATAGAGAGGGAAACTGTGTGTGCAACACCCAGATCAGTTTCAGCCTCAGCATAAATTAGCTCAAAGCCTAGGATAAATTAGCCATACGTCACTGGACAATGTGGCACCAGGGATCCTGAAGTAATCAATGGAATGATATGATCTACAACATCCTAAAAAAGAAATCGTATAGCAGAGCACTAGATGCTGAAGGAAGAAGGAAGAAAATGTATCATTGTAATATATCCGAATAACTGAGAAACGAAAACAATTTGAGAATCTTGGGAGGCATCCATATATGTCTGGCGGTGTGATAGTTACACGGCCCAGGTTAAATGCTTGTGGCAGACAATTACTTCCCCCCGCCCCCCGCCGAGATAGATTTCCAAAAATAATTGTTCAAAACACAAGGAAGGCTTTCTTGCTGGTAAGCTCATTGTGCACGTACATGTGTTTTAAATTAAATGCAAGACTCAAAATAATGACTTGTATTGTGCTTATTGGAAAAGCTGTTTGGTGAACAGGATATTAATTACTTCATTCTGAATGTATTCAAACATTTCAGAGATGATATTATGCTTCTGTTTCTTAACATTACGCACGCTGACAGAATAGGCACTTTCAGGGCCTGACTGTAGTTTTCTGTCTTTTCCATTAAATGTTCATTATGTTAGTCGCCAAGTTCATTCTTCTCCAGCAGATTCTGTAATAAATTGCTATTGAAACCATATCTGTTTCAGTATTTGTTAACAGAGACTAATTGTTACGACCCTTTACGGCTCATGATGTTCTCGGTGGAATGGAGCATGTTTTCAGCCTAATGTGCAATTAATTCCTCCTTCCAGTTTACATTTCTCATCCAAGCCAGTCGTTTTAAGGTTTATTGCTATGTCTGAAACAAATAAGTATTTGTTTAGTCCCCTAATGTTAGGGATTATGCTGGCAGTAGGGCAACAGACTGCACAGGGCCTCCCAGAATTGTTTACAAATTACTTTTTACCTACTGCTGTGGTGTCTGTAGTTCAAATCCAATAACTATTATAATATTCCTAATACTAATCTATGGCATGCTTTGTCCTAGAATTTGGAGGCATTTCAGCTGATATGATTATTCCTGTTATGTTGATGTCGTCACCTTTTGTTTCCCATTAAGGATAGAAGGTTTTTCACCCTCCTCCAAAAGTGCTTATGGCATATAGCAGGGATGGCCAGCATGGTCTCCCCAGATGTCATCAGCAGGGCCATAGCTGGGGGTGGGGGTGAGGTGGGCCCCCACCATGGGTGCAAGTGAGACCCCTCTCACTGCAAAATCAGCTAAAAATATGTCCATAAATATGTCTATAAATAAAAATGTCGATTATTGCCTCATAAGAAAAGGTTTTTAACAGAGAGTGAATTGAATGGGGGGGGGTTGGAGGAGAGGTGGAAAGAAGAGCTCATTTGTCCATGGCTAGGGGGTGCAATCTGGATGGGTCTGTCAGGGGCGCAAGATCACCTAGCTACGGTTCTGGTCATCAGCTCCCAACAACACGTCTACCTCTGCTTTGAACTGCTTTATTTAGCCCACACTCCTACCCTTATATCTCAGGTACTTGTCCTCTCCCCTCCCGCACTTCTTCTCTTACAGATTTTCTTCATTTCGCCTTCTGAACATTTGACAAACCTCTTCCTCTTCCCTATCTTCCCCTTTCCTTCTGTACTAGAAGTCCCTGGAAGTCCACCATAACCTCACCCTCCTTCTTCCCCTCTCTACTTGCTGTAAACTAAAAACCCCTGTGCAGAATTTTCCTGAGAAATAAGTGAGGTGATTATGAATGCAGTGGATTCCTAAAATATGTAGGGCTCATCCCTTCTTTTTTCTCAAGTATTACTTCAAATCACAAAGGGATAAGTTTGAACAGCTCTCTCAAATGTAAAAGGTCACAGGTTCATACATTTAAGACTATGGCTTGACTGCCACTTTACAAATTGAGCGTTCTCCCTAAATGTGACATTCCATGCCTAATTTGGGCTCTTTCTTAATATTTTGCAGCACAGTTATTGGTTTCCAAGTTGTTTCGGAAAGATTAAACAGTCGCTTTTTAAGGAAAACATCACTTTCCTACTGAAGAGTGGCTGTTCTCATGGCTCATATTGTTCAGTAGTTTTTGCTAGGGCAAGGATACGATTGGGAGCCCAGGTAGCAAATTAGATTGATGTGTTGTCCTCGATATACTGGCATTTTCATTTCTGGGGCCTACCAAGTCCAAAACAAAACCATTCTTTATAGTTCTACAGAATCCTGAGAGAAATGAGTTCAGGTGGTCTTAGCCCAGCTTCTTGTATACAAGAGGACACATCAAAAAAGCTGTCCTGAGTTGATAGTAATTCATCACTTTCCATTTTGAAAAGCCACCAGATTATAAGCATAGTGGAGGTCGGTGCAGGGAAGGCAGAGGAACACTGCTAACAACATCCCCCCCCCCAGCTCAATCTATGTAACATAAGTTACATTTATATATGAGCAGGCATGTCCAAAGAGAAAATGTAGACTGAAGCTGTGCACACATTACCAGCTTAAGACATAGCTAGGTCATTCTTTTTCTCAATTTGGATCAAAGCCGGTTTGAGGGAAAATGCACCAAAATGCAGTACTTCCCTAGAAATGACAGGATAGAAACGGGATAGATGTGTGCTGTTGTGTACAGCACTTCCCAAATCGGTGGTGGGTGTGCATGGGTGCAAAGTAAAGTGGAATGTGTTCAGAGCCCAAGACCATCAGGCACTGCTTGCAACTGACCTTCCATTCTTTATTCCCTCCAATGACAGATCCTATATATGAGACTGTATAACAGACAAAGCACCAAAACAGGGAAAGAAGGAATACTGTACAAACAAAGCAAACAACATTTGCCAAAAGAGCAGCTATTGGAAATAAATAATAATTTAATCCACTAGAACAATAGCCACAGGATGTTCAGACCTAGATGTAAGGCATCCTATATATCACTCATTTTTTGCTTTCAGTCTCCTGAAATGACTTCAGTAAAAAAAAAAAGTAGGACTCTCAAAAATGTTGAATCCTGAATAAACCAGCTCTCTCTCCCTCTCTCTTTTTCTTCTAAGTAGGAAGGCAGAAAAGAGATTACTGATTTAATTAAATTCACATTAAAAAGATTTCTCAAAGGAACCGCTATATTAAGAAATATGTTCAGGTTTTAACAAAGGTGGAGAGACATTTCAGGAGGCACAATGATGTATGCAATGATGTACAGAAACACTGTTCATTGCTAACAAATGCCCAACTTCACAAACGTTCATCCTCAAAACAATGGCCCTATGAAGTAAGTCGCCATTCTTCTTCTCGAGACATTATGAGCCAAAGCTGGGTGTGGGCTCATACTCTGTGCCCATATGTTACGGATTGTCTTTTGGCTTTGATGGTTAGTGATACTTCTTTAATAGGGGGGTGTTGTTAGTCAATTAAGTTTCCCCCGAAGGATTTGTTGGCAATTCTGAGAATGCTAACTAGCGTCTCTACAGAAATCCCAACAATTGTGCCCTCTTAGTCTGTTTTCAGGATTCACATAAGCATGTAGTTGGCCACTTTGGGACACAGTATGCTAGACTAGATAGGCTTCTGTTCTGATCTAGAAGGCTCTTCTTGTGTGCTTATGATGAATTGTAAGAAGAAGAGAGAAAAGAGTTTGGCATAATTAGCAACATTTCTCAGGGGATTTCTGCACACCCTTGGCTGTCATTGGATTTTGCCTGCAACATACTTCAAAGGGCAAGGCAAATCTGAAGGGTCTTCCTCAATTCTGAGAGAACCCAGAAGTCTAGTGAAGGGAACTTCATCAAGGAATTTGCTACGCATAAAAACAAAAATGTCTTAAAATGTGTCAAACAGGCAAAACTAGTGAGATTTCTTTGGGGAGCACTGAATATCCCTAGATTGATGTATTTACTGATTTAGGTTGACATTGGATGTTGCTTAAAGTGAATTTCATAGTGAATTTAGAGTCTCTTCCTCGGGCTAAATGCCCAAGGAATTCTGAGGGAAGCCCAGATAATTTTCATAAGACCACTGCATTCCCCCCCCCCCCCAAGAAGTTCTGTGTGGTGTGGACAGCCGCAATAAAGAGGAAATTACTTCCATCCCTCCAAGTAGAAAGAAGTTTGGTTTTTTTAAACAACAACAACAACATACATTTATTAGAATTTTTCAGCACAGAAAAAGAGAACATAGATGACAACAGGTCAGCAAAGGAGGTAAAGGGCTATGGGTTACATAAAATATATATGGCACACATAGAAAAGTATTGTGTGTGTGTGTGTAAAACAAAAGATACACACACACACAAGGAGCTTTACATACACTTGTAAATACAATAATGCCAAGCTGATCATTTGTTTTAGAAAAAAATTAAAAAGAGCATTTTAAAAACTATTTCCATACATTATTATGGATAAACAGGACATGTCACAAACACAGGTACACAGTACAATCAACTCTGTCCATTGCCAGGTCCCTTGGTGCGGCCGTGGCCTGGCCGCAACACCGCCCCCCATTGAAGGTGAGTAGACATACCAACTTCAAATATGATTCAGGGATCTCATTCAGCCAGCCCACATTTACAACATATTTAAGCATATGTGTGTAGTCTCTTACAGTTTAAGGATTAAAATATCCTCAGTCAGAACACTTTGAATTAGGACAAGACAAGAAGGGTGTGAGGGAACTAATGTTGCCTTGAGTAGCTCTTCAATTTACCTTTCCGAAGACAGATAATCCAGCTACTTGGCTTAACTACATCATTCATTTGATCAAACTACTATCAGCTTTAAGCATATACATAATAAATTTATAGATGCACATTTTCTCAGTTCAATGAATTTAGAGCTTGCCTTTCAGAACCAATTTTTCATTTCAGATTAGGCTCCATGTCAGGATTATTTTTGCATTCTTTTCTCTTTTTTTAAGAAGTTCTAACAGGGCCAGACAAGGTCTGAATTTTTGATTATTGGAATCCAGTTGCACGATGGAGTAGTGAAAGCGGATCACATGCAGATAACACTCAGGGGGTTATATTTATTTAACCAACTCTATGCACGTCAAAAGCATTTAACTAATCAGATAAAGGGATAAAATAGACCATAATTTATAGTTTAAAGAAAACAAGAAGATCAAACCATCCATACCGTACTCAGGCCTTTGTTGGTCACTGATACCACATCAATGGGAACTGTATGGCTATTTTATTGTTTACTGCATTTATTGTCTTTCAGTTGATCTTGTTTGTTGTAAACTGCCTTGGACTTTTTAATGAAGGGGGTTATAAATATGTCCCAAATAAACACATCAGTCAGGAGACTTTTCAAAAATGAAAATAGGGGCATGCTTGGAACATTCCTGTTCCCAAGTAGTCAGCCTTGTTGGCCCATTGTGCAAGTCCATCCCACATCACAGTTACATATTGCTAAACCCTCTCTACTGCTTTGTTAATATATTGTTTTGATATATTTATCTGATATATTTTGTACCCCACCATCCCAAGCTCTCAGAGCTGCTTGCATTAAAACAACTGGGATGATAAAACTCCCTCGCTGAGACAGGTTCCCTCACCCTGGCACCTGGTTCCCAGCAGCAAGATGCAGGAGTTACTGTAGGGGGGGAGGGGAAAGTTTAGAAGTCCCCAGGGGTGGGGAACCTTTTCCAGCTGGATAATTGGATCCTGGGTTCCTCCGCCCCCTAGTGGACCACTTTGAGGGGTGGGAGGGGCCACAAACCTGACCAACATGACATCAGACAAACCCCTTTTTAAAATTTTGTAGCGCTGCCTGAGTTCACTGCAAAAGATCCAAGCCAATCCACATGGGGCTTGATGTCCCTACCAATCAGCTGATCAGCGCTCACGTCAAGTCCTGCTTTCTGCAGGGAGTGCCTGATCCCAACAAGCTTGGTTGCCATTTGGCTGTTCGGCACTAATTAAAAGTTCTGTGTTATACTGCAAGGGAGGTTCAGTTGTGTGTTCTGCACAGTCCTCAGAGGACACAACACTAGCTCAGAAATTGCTGCAGGCAATTGTTGCAGTCCCTCACAAGGTGAGACTTCCTGACATGCTACAGTTTGGCAGGGAATGGGTGTCAGATACGTTCATTCATATATACACACAGGAGGGATTTATGGGGGCCACATTGTCCAGCCCTATCCCTTCTCACTGGTCCAGCTGCTGATCATCTCTCCTGCACCAGCCAAGTGTTGGGCAACCGCATGAAGAGGCACTTTGCACGTGCTGACGTATGCCTGTAGAGCGCTTCCTTTATGCAAGGAGCAGTCGTGGGTCAAGCACGCACATCGGGGTGTGGGGCTAGCCATGCATCCCAACAAGGCCTTATTCCACGTGTGAGTGACACACACAAATAGTGACCCTGCAGCTACAGTGGTACCTTGGGTTACATACACTTCAGAAATAGAACAGAAATAGAACAGAAATTGTGCTCCGGTGGCATGGCAGCAGCAGCAGGCCCCATTAGCTAAAGTGTACCTCAGGTTAAGAACAGTTTCAGGTTAAGAACGGACCTCCGGAACGAATTAAGTACTTAACCCGAGGTACCACCGTATTTGAACATCTAGGAAACCTCGGGAAGGAGCAGGGAAATGACAGCTGTAACAATATACAAAGAAATTTTAACAAGCTACCTTCTCCCACCCAAGGAAAAGCAAATACTTATTTACCAGGGACACTTTGAGCACATGCTTTTGACTACCTCCTTCTTCAAGCACCATCCTTTTCATAACTCAAAGGTGCATGCTGACCTATCTCTTTCAAGGAGTTCTTTGTTGCTTGAAAATATTCAACCGCGGTTGAATTTCTCCCTTTTATTTTGCAATGCGAGCTTGTTTGTTAGCTTATTTAGGTCATCAGAGCTAAATTTTCCATACAATTCCTTTGTGCTCCTGTCTTTGGATGGCATCCAAAGTCTTTTATCTGGTACTAATTCAAGCATCCAGTGCGTTAAGTAATCTCCGCTTCAGAGACTGGCTACATAATTACCTGCAGCACTTTCATTCCAAATGCAGAGATTCACTCTGGATTTCTTCTTCTGGGGGTTACCTTTAGGGTATTAAATATTTGGATGGCTCTTTTAATTATAAAAGTGCAGCAATCTTATATTTACATTGTGAACTACCTGAACAACTTCCCTCATTTTATTTCTTTCTCTCTTCTCATTCCCCCCGACAAGCTATGTATGGTGTATACTTCATCAGCAAACAACATGGTGACAGGGAGTACGCTGGGGACTTAGAAATCCAAAGTAGATGGAAGAGAGAGGGAAATTAGATTTTTAATTTATATCCTTTCCATGTGAATAGCCTTGTAAGATAATAAATAAAAGTTACCCTCCTACACTTCAGATTGTTAAAAAATATGTTATACCCCCCTCACACACCCGCAAGCCTGTGCCATGTTATGCATTCTCTTATAATAAAAGGTTTCATTGTTCTGTAACGTTCAATGCCTCCTCCTCCTCTTCTGCTGTTATTGTTATATATAGAGAGGGGGGATTTCATTAAAAGGACATGGGTATTGGTACCCAATTAGAGTGAATTGGGTATCAAGAAGCATAGGGCCTTCTCGGTAGTCGTGCCCTCCCTGTGAAACGCCCTCCCGTCAGATGTCAAGGAAATAAACAACCATCTGACTTTTAGAAGACATCTGAAGGCAGCCATGTATAGGGAAGTTTTTAATATCTGATGTTTTACTGTGCTTAGTGTGTTCAGTTTGTTGGAAGCTGCCCAGAGTGGCTGGTATCAGATGAGTGGTATTTATTCTTATTCTTAGTAATTGGAACTCTGCCCTGCCAAGTTTTGGGGGTGTCTGTGTGTGTGAATGACCTTAACATACTGAATAATCTACAAAGGCCCTATTTGTACATGTAGCATTTGCTGGATTGGGAATGGCAAACCTAAACTGCACAACTCATTCAGATGTGCATCCAAACAGATGTGCAAACCAAACTGCATTGCTGTGAACCAGATATCCTAGGGATGGAGAACCTGTAGCCTACAGATGTTGCTGGACTAAGACTCCCATCATACCTGACCATTGTCCAAGCTGGCTGGAGCCAGGAGCTAGGAGTCTAAGAACATATGGTGAGCTAGGGGTTCCCCATCCCTGAGATATGTATGCCCATTCTCATGCAGTTGCTCATGCATGGCTGTTAATATTAAGTGGTGGTGGTGGTTTGTTAGTTTTTTTGGAGAGGTTGGATTCCGAATTGGCAGAAGATACAGCTATTTGAGAAATAACAGCAACAAGAACTCACCCACTCTATCCATGGGGTTATTTCGAAATACGTTTTAAACTTGAAAGATTCATTCTACCATCCAATATAGATTTCAATCAATTGATTTCAACTGGATAAAGTACACTCAGGTCTGTACTGGCTGGTTGGGATTAAACAGTCCAAAACAGTCATATCAAAGGGTAGTGCACTGTGATTTGTCAAGCGCCACAGACATCACATCTGAAATAACGTAACAATAGGACCAATCTCCATAGTGTATGATAACTATAGGAAAGTGCTGGCAGCTGTGATCTAGACAGCTCAGTCATTTCCCCTCCATATCAGAATTTTAAGAAGGCTAGAGATATGGAAAATTTTGCCATATGGGAAAACATGGATTTAGCAGGATTTCAAAGAAATATAGTTTCATTTTATGATGGCATTGTAGACAAGATGGAGGTTGAATGCCCAATATACTATCATTTCTGACATCTTATTCTTTCTCTGCAGGAAAAGTCTATATTAAGACCCTTAATGGCATTTGAACAGCTTCTCCAAAAAACATTAGCACAAATTTGCTTTCAAGGCCATACACTGTTCTTAAAGACTCATAGCGCAACCCTAGATAGCCCTAGTCAGATGTTCATTGGAGCTTATTTCCAGGTTTTTATTATTATTATTGTAGCCTTGATATTCTTAGAATAGAGATGCAATAAATAAATAATTTGGGAACTTAAATCTCTTCTGTGCTTATCATTTGATTTATCTATAACAGAGGGTCCTCAGAGAGAAGTTCTACAAAATCTTCCCCACCCTCAACCCCTGGGTGTTCCATACTAGTACAATTGAAGATGGTATTCTCCCCCCCCCCTAATACCTGCAGATGATGTAGAGAAATTGTTTGGTTATGGGGACATTTTAAAATTCAGAATTTAGAAAGAAACAGTGGTTACCAATAATAATAATAATAATATTAATAATAATAATAATAATATAGTTTCCTTTCTCCAAAGCTCCCAGGCCAGTGTACAACATTAAGAACATAGCTAATGCAGCATAATACTAAAAACCACAGCATAATAAAATAATAACAATAATAATAACAGTCCCCCCACATTTTAATTGGCTAGTGTTTCCCAAACTATTAATACCTAGGAAACAGGTAGTTCATTTCCCCCTGTCTCAGAGTTCAGCCTCACACTGAAAAAGGTGCATGTAAATATTGATCAACTTTCAGAGAATGGGCAGAGAATATTGTTTGCAACTGACAAATAGCTCATTTAACATTTCTCACCAACATGCAACGTCCCTCCCTCCTGTTGACCCAGTCAGAGGTGGGGCATGCTTTTTGGTCAATAGTGATGCATCTGGGATTTTCTGCAGCTTTTCATTGCCTGTACCCTTATTACCAAGATGATGTCCTTGTCTTTAAGTACTGCCAGAAGGAGTGTGATCTTTTCTAACTAGAACCTCCACCAGTTTGAAGGATAAAAAGTGTATTGATGTGTTTTGATTTTTCTTTTCTTTAATATTAAATCAAATTTAAGTGTTACATTTAGTTCTCCCCTTCATTGTACATCAATTTCATAGCACATGAACTGAGATGTAACATAGGGGTGTGCATACCCCCCAATGTCCCCCAAATTGGCATGTTGGAATGGCTGTGACCCAGGAGGATCCAGACTTGGCTCAACCTGAGCTTATCACTGGATTGGGCTCACAGTCCATGGTGAGTGGCAGGGCAGGGGGAAATCTTCAGAAATCCTATGGATGAGCACTGGGAAATTAAAAAACAACAACCCATAAGTTGCTGTTTCATATAGGTGCATGAAATCTGGAGTCATGCTTCCATAAGCCTCTTAAGGAATGTGACTTGCAAAAATGTTAGAAATTAAGCTTTTGTTTTCGTTTCTTTTGTTTATTTAAGTCAAAGTAATTATTATAAACTAATTCAGATGCTATCCGTATTTTTGGCTGTTGTAAAGGTAAAGGTACCCCTGCCCGTACGGGCCAGTCGTGACCGACTCTAGGGTTGCGCGCTCATCTCGCTCTAGAGGCCGTCAGCCGGCGCCGTCCGAAGACACTTCCAGGTTACGTGGCCAGCGTGACGAAGCTGCAACTGGCGAGCCAGCACCAGTGCCGCACACGGAAACGCCATTTACCTTCCCGCTGGAGCGGTACCTATTTATCTACTTGCACTTAGGGGTGCTTTCGAACTGCTAGGTGGGCAGGAGCTGGGACCGAATGATGGGAGCTCACCCCGCCACAGGGATTCGAACTGCCGACCTTACGATCAGCAAGTCCTAGGCACTGAGGTTTTACCCCCAGCGCCACCCGCGTCCCTTTGGCTGTTGTAAATGAAGTAATATGTAATCTTTGCTTCACGTTTTATATATATATATATATATTCCTCTTCAGGTACAGCAAAAAAGAATGGAGATGTGAGATGTCTATGTGGTGACCCAAGTATGTATGTTCCCAAAAATGTAAACTGAGGGATTGGAATTGGTTCTTTACTCTAGAAAGAACTGGCACATACAAATTTCTGAAGGGATTTGGTTTTCTCTCGCTTTGTTCACTTGCTGTTAATAGCAAAGCCATGAAGAAAACTTTCCTCATCACTGTCCTGGAAGAATGCCCCCCATAGCCATAGCCATCGTTATTTTCTTTTTCTACTTCAGGTCCTATGAATAATGGCTAGTGGCTTCAGCCCAGCAGCCTTGTCTTTGCTTTGTCTTTTAAAAGCTCCGTGTTTTTCACCCCCTTAACTTGAAGAGACTCCCTGTGACAACTTTTAAAAACACTTGATCCATTACATTTTATATAGAGACCTTTTCAGTGCACTCGAGAAGTGTAAGCTTCTCTTCATCTTGTTAAGGAAAATGGGGACTAAAGCAGATTTGAATAGCAACACACATGCCTTGCTTTTAAATCCTTAATTGCTCCTAAATCAGAAATTCCCAAACTGTCTGCTGGGGATGCTAGTGCGCTGCAATGGAACATATGTGCGTTCCACAAGAAATGAATGAAGAGATAAAGTCTCCTTCCATGGCATATGACTATTGTAACTAAAATGTGTTGTAGCTGCCTGGTCAGAGAGACTTCCGTAGGGGGTCTAAAAAGTTAAAGAAAAAGATGAGATCATTATGTTGAATAGAGCTGGCCTTTCCCCCAACATGATCTTATCAAGTCTGGGAGCAATGGGGCTACCTGAAAGCATCAAATCAAGTTCTAGCTGAACAGGACCTTAAGAAGAAAAAGCTACCTTGGCAAGCAATGTTTTTACCCACACACAGGTGAGCAGTCTTCCAAGGGGAGTATGTCATTGGTGGGTGTAGCCAGAAGCAAAAGTGGATGGAGCAAGGAATGTGACTCTTAGCTTTGTACATTCCAGCCTTGCAAAAGCAAGAGATTCACACACACACACACACACACACACACACACACCCCTCCATACTTCACCCGGACAATCAATTGACATTGGGAGAGTTGGAGGGTCACTTTCCAAGTATAAACACTTGGATAGCCCAGAGACGGAGTGGCGAAGGATGTGGCTTGGGGCGGGGGGACATGGCTGGCATAGAGTCCCAAGATCTGAAAGGAGGAGGAGGAGGAGGAGGAGGAGGAGTTTGGATTTGATATCCCACTTTATCACTACCCTAAGGAGTCTCAAAGTGGCTAACATTCTCCTTTCCCTTCCTCCCCCACAACAAACACTCTGTGACGTGAGTAGGGCTGAGAGACTTCAGAGAAGTGTGACTGGCCCAAGGTCACCCAGCAGCTGCAGGTGGAGGAGCGGAGACGCGAACCCGGTTCCTCAAATTACGAATCTACCGCTCTTAACCACTACACCACACTGCCTGAGATGAAGCCATCAGATGGGCTGTAGAACAAGCCTAGAGTGTTACACATACGATTGACACACTTCTCTGAAAGCAAGCTTTTAACTGTACAGGAATGAAAGATTCAGCCAATGTTAATTGGGGAAGGGGAGGGCCTCAGCTACCAGAAATTTGAGGAGCATTGCTCTCTATTATTACAAAACATTATTCCACAGCATTTAACATAATTTTTTTTAAGGAGGAAGGAAACATTCTTTTTAAAAAATACACATGAACAATTATCCTGAGAACAATGGAGCTGTTTTTTTAAAATGTTTTTTTAGTAAAACACTGCAGTAAGGGGAGAAATTGGGTGGGATGGCGGTATCGGGAACAACAAATATCTATCCTACACAAATGATAAGATACAAGAAGAACAGTAGGGCAGAGGAGTAAACAACATTTTAACTGATACCCAGCTGCAGTGGCTTTGAAACATATCATTAGTACTCTCTGAGATAAGACTCTTAAAAGTGTGAGAACCATAGTAAAATCTTTTCCAGTCCAGCCAGGCTATGCACACACATAATTCTTTTGTTGCTGCCACCTAGTCACCATTTTTTGTTACATGAATTCTCAGCTTTTATTTGCTAATGCTGGTTTGTCATATTCTGCAGACCTGCTCTCTGTATTTCACAGAACATTTGGCACATGGAGGGATTCTTAGGGCACAGTCAAAATATGTTGATGTATGACATACAGTTATGTTGATATATTACTAGCTTCCCGAAGGCCATTAAAGAGAGACTGAGCCACAGGAAAAGGTATTCTCCCTGGTCCCAACACACAGGCTCATATAGGAGCAGATGCTACTTCAGACTTCTTGGTCCTAAACTATTTAGGGATTTAAAGGTCATTAGCAGTGCAACTGTTTGGACAATGAAGTTACATCCTTCCGATGTGCTGCCCTTGTTACCAATCTGGCTGCAGCATACTAGACTAACTGGTTTCTGAGTACTTTCAAGGCAGCCTTATGTAGAACTTATTGATGTGATCTAGTAAAGGCATGCGTCTGCTTTCTCCAGGAAGAGGTGCAATTGGAATCGAAGATCAAGGCCGTTCCAGAACAACCTCCAAATTACCTTTACCCACACCCAGTTCATTGCATTGGTTTAGGAGCTCCACAGCCCTTTTGGAACGAAATGGAAAGCAGAGATAGGGTTGGGCATTGTCTATATGTTGATGGGACTGAACTCAAAATGTTCTGATATGTTGCCCAGCAATTTCATGTTGATACTAAGCAGCCAGGGTGACAAAATAGGTCACCGCAGGATCCTACAGGCGAAAAGCCTAGGTGTCAAGCATGGGTTTCCTAGCACCATCACCTACCGGAAGAAATGGAGCCACCATAACACCATCCCCAAGCTGTTGATGGACTTGTTCTCAATCTCTCTCTCTCTCTCTCTCTTATATATATGTATGTCATTTATTTTTTTTACATGTGATTACTGCTGTTAGTAGTATTATTTGTAATATATATATATAATAGCTCTTGTTTGTAATTTCTATGCTGCTCTCATGCTCAAAGAGATGAATAATTTTCCCTGTGGCAGCTGCGGAGGAGGAACAAAGGCCTTGCCCGATAATGAGAAATGCTTCCTTCTGCTGCTATCCTCTTCCTCACAATTGTGAGGTTTGGGGAAGAAGGCAGGGAGGCAAGCCATTGCAGGGCATTTTGAGGATTGGCTCAGATGTCTTTGGGCCATCTTACAATGTCTCCATTTTTTGGAGCAAGGGCTGCATATAGTATTCAAGCTCCTTTGTCTGTTGGGAATTCATATGCCCAGCACCACATGTTGAAAAGTATTCCAGAGAGGAGTCATACCTGACTGCTGATGTGCTACACATTCTTCCCGCCAGCTGTGCATTAGGACAGCATGTGAAGGAGACCCATGTGTGGACCAATGTGCTCAACCAAATGAAAGAGGACCCCTGATTGGACCAGGAACTCTCTCTCTCCACTTGGAGTTCTTCATATGATCATTGTTACATGTGTAGAGCCCCTTTGCACAGAAACCTGAACCTCCACCTATTTGTGTGGAACACACACAAAAGCCAAGTCCCACTTTTAAGGCAACTAGTGAGTTCACTTGGTTTCCCCCAAAGGCCTAGCAAAGGATCCATTGTCTCAGCCGTGCCCTGAAATCCCAAAGCTTGCCCTTCCATCTACTTCTGCAGATGGAACAGGCAACAGCTTTGGAAATGCTATTTGTGAGAAGGAGCTGCTTGCAAGTAGGTTCTAGCTGACATGTCACATAGCCTTGATAATGGCAAGGAAACAACGATTCCATATAAATGCAGAGAGAAAACAACAATGAATCCTGTCCCAGAGCCGTCCCTCGTAGCCAATGCTATTTTCCTGTGTCCATAATCTTCAACCCACTTATTCCAGACAGTCCCATTTGACTTTAATAGGTCTGTTATGAAGTAAATGAACTGCAGACAATATCCTATATATTACAGGATCATATTGCCAAGTCTCTGGGCTTTGGGACTTGTTGCACTTCACTATATTGTGAATTAATAATGATAGCTCTGTATGCCTAATTTCCATATAACCTGTGTTTGGGGAAGTTAAGAGGGGAATTGAGCAGTGTGTAATATTCAGATTATCATATTAACTAGAATTTGAAGTGCAAAGCTGCATATTTTTGGCTGCAAACATCTTCCAAGACACAGTGGCAAACCTGGATTGATTACTGTTTATAATAGCAATAATCCCCCCAAAATCAGTCATTAGCGCAGCTAACAACTAATTTGTCAGAATTTCAACTGCCCTTGGCTTTGCCTCAAGCTGTTTTCAAGCTCGTCATTAAGTGCTGGTTACAATTGATTTCTTGGGGGGCTATTTAACAGAAATTTGATTTCAGCTCAGCACCTACTGAGCCTAATCACCATTCGGTAAACAAAAATCTCTCTTATCCTAGGTCATATATCTATTATTCTTATTCTCTTTTGGCACATCATTCCATTGTACTGGAACAAGAGAAGGCTCCCTCATCCCTCTGGCTAGACTCTTTATAAGCAGTGAAAGGTCCTGCAAATACTTGTGTGAGCAAATTATTGCCACATGCTGCTTCCCTTACTCCTGCTATGATCATTAAGCATTTGAATGGAGGCTAGGTGCCTCAGCAGACTCAAAATGATAATCCTTCCCCATGCATAGAAAGGGCCTGAAAAATAGCAGGGTGGAGGAAGCCGATCATATGGCACAACTGGAGAAGAGGTGGCCCTCCAGATGTTGCTGGACTCCAACTGCCCTTAGCACCAGACAGCATAAGGATGATACAAGTCAGAGTCTAGCAACATCTGGAGGGAAGCAAGTTCCCTCGATCTGGCATATGGGGAAGAAGTGAGCAAATGAATGTACTTTCTTGAAGCTACTGTTGCCAAGTGACATGAAAATACCAGACTGATCTGCTCCTGTGGCTTTAACAGCAGCTTGGTTTATAGGTAGATTTTTCAGCTGCTGCTGCCTTCAGATCAAGTTGCTGTTAATGACACAGGCATGAAGGTTGATAAAAACATTGGTAACTTGAAAATGAAGGCTGGGTGGAGTGAGTTTGATGTCAAGGGGGAGAGAATTATATTGTTAGGAGTTTGTGGGTGCCAGACACACATAGTTCCTGGATTTAGTAAGTGTTGGACTTCAATTAATGGTTGGGGAGTTAAATAGGAAGTCAGACTCTTAATAGATGGACTCAGCTTCTCGTGTTCAGGAGATCACCTAAGAGATGGGACATTAACAGAGAACAAGGACAGGGAGATAGGTGATCAGCAAAGCAAAGACTCTGTGCCAGCTGGCAAATGGGCAGAGCCCCTTCCATGAGCTCTGAGATGGTCAACAGAGACAAAGCAGAGTGGAGAGTTTTGCAGTTGGGGATGATGTGGGTTGGAGGAAAATAGTGGCAGGTTGTAAAATGCGGCAAGCTGGAGAGAGGCTGAGCAATGGCTGGTGTCTTTTTGAATCCTAGGCTGCTGTGGCTATGAGAGAAGCAAGAACCTCTTGGGGCATTAATCCTGTGTGCCCCTCCATCGTAGGCTCCAGTTGTATAGATGTGTAAATAAACCATATATTATAAAGACACCACAGTCTCTGCTGTGTCTCATTTCCAAAGGAAACGCAAACCCTGAGTAATTGCCTGGACTCCATAGAATCCAGCATCACTTGGAGAGTGGGGTGGCATGTAGCAATCTTTTCTCTTCCTAAGGAAGATACAGGGAGAAATCAGAGAGCAGAAATGCCATGGTGCACCTGTAGCAGCAAAACCAGACACCTTCATCTGCCCCACCTGAAATAAAACATCTCTCTCCTGTATCATTCTCTACAGACACAGCAGGCAATCAGACTCTCCAACAGTTTAACTTCACCCCTGAAGACGCACTCTTCCATTGTCTCCCAAGACAGGCGGATGTCAACAACAACGAAGGTTGAAATGCAGTGTTTAGTGACGGAATTGGTAACATAAAGAGATTCGGGAGTCAGAGAAAGCAGACATAAAGAGAAGTGGAAGACAACAGGGGAATAGAGATAAAGATAAGTAGGAGAATCTCTAAATAAATTTGATATGTTGGAAGCCTGAGGAAGAAGCAGTGCAGAGGAATGAAGTAATCAAAGTGACACTATCAGTATCACATAAAGAAAATGTACAAACTTTTTGCAGACTCAGAGTACACTATTGCCCTGGTATTTTGAAAAAGATTTCTTGGATGTTGATATTTACAGGACCCGGAGTGAATACAGATAATCATTCATTAAGTGATAATTTATCACAGTGTGCATGTAATCCCCTAGCATTCAAGTTGTCAGGGTCAATTCACACTTGCCTACAGTAACATAAATTGTTTGTGGTTGGTGCTGTGCTAAGCCCCTCTGGAAACCAAAGTATGAAAGAAGCATCCACAGGGCCTAGCATCTTTCTTTAAATGCTTTTTACCTGTGCATCTGCTCCACTGCATGAACTATTAGTATGCTTGCAAGCTACAGTTGAGGGGGAGAAAACCCCCCCACAGTGTTAGTCTATGCAAAGCAGCTGCCACACTGATAAAAGCTTTTAAATGAAATGCTGGGCCAATGGGAACCTTGCTGCACACATTGTGTTGTTCTTGTGTTAATAACTTGCAGAATCCAGGATGCCCATAAAGGCAAGATTCACTGTATTTACTATTTACAGAATGAGGAGTTTCTGTTAAAGGAAGCCATAGCTTCTCTATTTCTGAACCATTCCACTGCCTGTCTCATTTAATTCTCTTAAGCACAACCCACTTAAAGTTATAGTGGTTCCAGAAAGGAGATCACGGACTCAGCTACATTTGTAAAGATAAAGTGCTTTATATGCGTTATAACACTATGATGAAAGACAGCAATGTGGAGTCCCGTTTTCTGCCAACGGAACTTCCCTGTAGGAAGTTTACAATGCATTTAACTGAATCGCTTCTTCGATGCATCTAGATCCAGCCTCTGGCTAAACATCAGAAATAACTTTCTGATGGTAAGAGCAGTTTCACAGTGGAACAAGCAGCCTGAGGAGGTGGTGGACTCTCCTTCACTGGAGATTCTGAAGTAGAGGTTGGATGGCCATCTGTCTTGGATGCCTTAGTTGGGATTCCTGCACTGCAGGGGGTTGGACTAGATGACCCTTGAAGTCCCTTGCCACTCTACAATTCTATGATTCTATTATCTCTCAGATCACATACACTAGGATAGTGAAATTCTCCTCATCATTTTGCAGGATTATACAGACAACCAGCCCTTAAGTAGCTACCCATTTACCACTGAGTTCATGCATCTTCATTTAACCCTTGTCAAGTGTAATTTTAGTTAGTTTAATTATAACTATTCTCATACTTTTTTTAAAAAAAGGTGTTGCCCTAAACTCCTTTCTGGTGTGGGTTGCACAACTGTGAACTTCATTTTACAGGCAAGAGTTTTGCCCTAAGAACTACCCACGAGTTGATTTATATGGCTGCTTCAGTTTGGTTGCATCTCGTTTTGGCTCCTTCAAAATTAATGCAGTTAAATATGCCGGTACCATCCAATATTTCCCATGTGAAAATAGATATTTGTGTAACTTAGCAACCCTATATTCACACCAAGTTCATGCACCCATTATGCACATTTCTTCTCCACCACTGTCTTCATAGTCATTGGTCCAATCTGGATGCATACATCGCCCATTGATTGTTGTTGTTGTTGTTGTTTAGTCATTTAGTCATGTCCGACTCTTCGTGACCCCATGGACCAGAGCATGCCAGGCACTCCTGTCTTCCACTGCCTCCCGCAGCTTGGTCAAACTCATGTTTGTAGCTTCGAGAACACTGTCCAACCATCTTGTCCTCTGTCGTCCCCTTCTCCTTGTGCCCTCATTGTTTCCCAACATCAGGGTCTTTTCCAGGGAGTCTTCTCTTCTCATGAGGTGGCCAAAGTATTGGAGCCTCAGCTTCACGATCTGTCCTTCCAGTGACCACTCAGGGCTGATTTCCTTAAGAATGGATGCGTTTGATCTTCTTGCAGTCCATGGGACTCTCAGGAGTCTCCTCCAGCACCATAATTCAAAAGCACCAATTCTTCAGCGATCAGCCTTCTTTATGGTCCAGCTCTCACTTCCATACATCACTACTGGGAAAACCATGGCTTTAACTATACGGACCTTTGTTGGCAAGGTGATGTCTCTGCATTTTAAGATGCTGTCTAGGTTTGCCATTGCCTTTCTTCCAAGGAGCAGGCGTCTTTTAATTTCGTGACTGCTGTCACCATCTGCAGTGATCATGGAGCCCAAGAAAGTAAAATCTCTCACTGCCTCCATTTCTTCCCCTTCTATTTGCCAGGAAGTGATGGGCCCAGTGGCCATGATATTCGTTTTTTTGATGTTGAGCTTCAGACCATATTTTGCGCTCTCCTCTTTCACCCTCATTAGAAGGTTCTTTAATTCCTCTTCACCTTCTGCCATCAAGGTTGTGTCATCTGCATATCTGAGGTTGTTGATATTTCTTCCGGCAATCTTAATTCCGGCTTGGGATTCATCCAGCCCAGCCTTTCGCATGATGAATTCTGCATATAAGTTAAATAAGCAGGGAGACAATATACAGCCTTGCCGTACTCCTTTCCCAATTTTGAACCAATCAGTTGTTCCATATCCAGTTCTAACTGTAGCTTCTTGTCCCACATAGAGATTTCTCAGGAGACAGATGAGGTGATCAGGCACTCCCATTTCTTTAAGAACTTGCCATAGTTTGCTGTGGTTGACACAGTCAAAGGCTTTTGCATAGTCAATGAAGCAGAAGTAGATGTCTTTCTGGAACTCTCTAGCTTTCTCCATAATCCAGCGCATGTTTGCAATTTGGTCTCTGGTTCCTCTGCCCCTTCGAAATCCAGCTTGCACTTCTGGGAGTTCTCAGTCCACATACTGCTTAAGCCTGCCTTGTAGAATTTTAAGCATAACCTTGCTAGCATGTGAAATGAGTGCAATTGTGCAGTAGTTAGAGCATTCTTTGACACTGCCCTTCTTGGGGATTGGGATGTAGACTGATCTTCTCCAATCCTCTGGCCACTGCTGAGTTTTCCAAATTTGCTGGCATATTGAGTGTAGCACCTTAACAGCATCATCTTTTAATATTTTAAATAATTCAGCTGGAACACCATCACTTCCACTGGCCTTGTTATTAGCAGTGCTTTCTAAGGCCCATTTGACTTCACTCTCCAGGATGTCTGGCTCAAGGTCAGCAACCACACTACCTGGGGTATACGAGACATCCATTTCTTTCTGGTATAGTTCCTCTGTGTATTCTTGCCACCTCTTCTTAATGTCTTCTGCTTCTGTTAGGTCCTTTCCACTTTTGTTTTTTATTATGGTAATCTTTGTACGAAATGTTCCTTTCATATCTCCAATTTTCTTGAACAGATCTCTGGTTTTTCCCATTCTATTGTTTTCCTCTATTTCTTTGCATTGCTCGTTTAAGAAGGCCTTCTTGTCTCTCCTTGCTATTTTTTGGAAATCTGCATTCAATTTCCTGTATCTTTCACTATCTCCCTCGCATTTTGCTTGCCTTCTCTCCCCCGCTATTTGTAAGGCCTCTTTGGACAGCCACTTTGCTTTCTTGCATTTCCTTTTCGTTGGGATGGTTTTAGTTGCTGCCTCCTGTACAATGTTACGAGCCTCCATCCATAGTTCTTCAGGCACTCTGTCCACCAAATCTAAATCCTTAAATCTAAAACCATTGATAACCCATGGTTTACTGGACCAAAAGCACACATTGTGCCTGTTCTCCCCTCCATCTTTCTCTTGTGAATTTTACTTTTGCATCCCAGTGCAGCCGCCCCTCACGCATGGTCCACATCTATATGGGACAGCAGAGGATCTGTTACTGGTAGTCCTGTGTAGTAGCAGTAGTAGTAGTAAATGTGGCTGCAGGGACCCCCAATTGAGATTAAATTAATGTAAGATTTATTTTTTTAATCTATAAATGTAAACATACTTGAAGGAATTGGTTTGGCTTACTATATCCAACTCAGCCATCTTTGTTGCCTTCTTGGAACATACAAGCATATTGTACTTTCCCAGGCCTCTGCTTCTTAAAGGGGAACTGCCTTTCTTTTTGTCATAAATTTTACAAAGCTGCAAAGAAGTGCAGATACTTCAGAAGATGAATTTGCATAGCCTTAAGAGATACCCATTCTCCTTGATTTAGGCACTAGCTGCAGCTTAATCATTTCCATGTTCATAAGAGGTAAAAAGTCTCTGTCTTTCTTCCCCATCAGCCCTTGGCAGAGGAAAAAATATTCATCTCTGGGTTATTGTGTTGGAAGATTAAAGCTTAGATCTCAACAGCGGAGTGAAACACTTCGCTTCCCATATCAGAGGCCAATGGAAAGGTAGCAAGAGTTAGGAGTTCAGTATCAAGCATCAAGAAAGCAATAGTCAGATGTCAGACATCAAGAGCCAGCCAGGAAATAAAGCTCTCAAAACTGAAGACAGTTCCATGTGGGGAAAAACTGTTCATTTGACAAAATCCTCATAAAACAAGAGTCTAATGTCACCTTAAAGACTAAGAGATTTTTAAGTGGCATAAGCTTTGATGAAGCATGATGAAGTGGTCACCTAAACAGGTAAGTATATAAATCCCAAACACAGAAGCAGATAAACAGATCACCAGTGATGGATAGACAGACGTGGTCACATGCACTGTGAGTGGGTCCAGCCAATTCATACAGATTGGACCCTGCATAATTTGGGAAGAGTGTGTGATCCTGGGTTCAACTTCAGGCATTTGAAAAGTTGAAAGAATCTCTCTTTTCAGGGTAGAGAATGACTTCTTTACTTGAGATTGTAGTCATTTACTAATCTAGAACTGAATAATAGAATTGGAAGGGATACCAAGGGTCATCTACTACAACCCCCTGCAATGCAGGAATCTCAACTAAAGCATCCATGACAGATGGCCGTCCAACCTTTGCTTAAAAACCTCCAGTGAAGGAGAGTCCACCACCTTCCAAGGAAGTACATTCCGCTGCTGAACAGATCAAAAAGTTATTCTTGATGTTATTCAAAATCTAATTTATTGTGAATTGAAGTCATTGGTTTGGGTCGTACCCTCCAGCATAGGAGAAAACAAGCATGCTCCATTCTCCATTCTCCATTTGACAGCCCATATGAAGATGGCTATCACATCTCCTCTCAGCCTCCTCTTTTCCAGGCTAAACATACTTAACTCCCTCAACCATTCCTCATAAGGCTTGGTTTCTAGACCCTTTATCATCTGTCACCCTCCTCTGCACACGTTCCAGCTTGTACTAATGGCAAGCAGGTTTCCCCCAGCTGGTTATTCCTGCTTAAGTGTAGAACCTTACATTTATCCCTACTTAAATTAATTTTGTTAGCAGGGTCCCAGTTCTCCAATCTGTTAAGGTTGTCTTGAATCCTGATTCTGTCTTCTGTGGCATTAACTACTCCTCTTAGCTTGCTGTCATCTGCAAATTTGTTGAGCATTCCCTCAATTCCTTCATCCAAGTTGTCAATAAAGACATTGAACAGCAACGAGCCGAGGACAGAACTCTGTGTCACCCCACTTGTCACTTTTCCCCCAGAATGATGAGGAAGCATTAATGAGCATTCTTTGGGTTTGGTCAGTCAACCAGCTACAAATCCACCTAACAGTTACCTTGTCCAGCCCACATTTTACCACATTGGGGACTGTCAAAAGCCTTGCTGAAATGAAGCTACACTATGCTCACAATATTCCCCTGATGCACCTAGCTTGTAATTCTCTCATTCTCTCCCCTCCCCCACCCCCTCTCTCTATATGATATTTGTCTGGCAAGACTTGTTCTTCAGAAACCCATGTGAAGTGAATTTACAGGGAACCAGGCAGAGGGCCTTGTCAGCAGTGGCACCTCCCTGTGGAATGCCCACCGATCACATGTCAAGGAGATAAATAACTATACAACTTTTAGAAGACATCCAAAGGCAGCCCTATATAGAGAAGTTTTTAATGTTTGATGTTTTATTATGCTTTTATATTTGTTGGAAGGTGCCCAGAGTGGCTGGGGCAACCCAGTCAGATGGGCAGGGTTCAAATAATAAAATTACTACTGCTGCTGCTGTTGCTGCTGCTGCTGCTATTTGCAGTCTTCGTAATCACAGCACTAAGTGCTCACAGACTGACCATTTAATTATCTGTTCTATGTCCATTCCTGGTATTGATGGTATTGTATTCCTAGGTGTTCGCCTCACCCCCCTTTTTTTGAAGATGGGGACAACATTTGCCCACCTCCAGTCTCTCTCTTTTTTTATTATAAAATATTTATTAAAGTTTACAAAATGAAAAAAGAAAAAGAAAAATACAAATAAAAAAACAGTTCCATCTTTCCATTACATTCTTTCATTTACTTAATTTCCGGACCTCCTCTAACCTCCCTTTTTGTATTCCAGTTTAATTTGTCAGTTCAGCAAATCCTTCCCCTCTTTGCTTACCCTAATCTTTAATCTTAAAATAATGTAACATTAGATTTTTGCTTATTAATAGTCCATTTTTTCATACTCCTTATAGCATTATAGCTAAAAACCACATAACTTTCAATCCAACATCATTCTAACATTCATTAATTTTGCAATATTTCTGTAAATAGTCTTTAAATTTCTTCCAATCTTCTTCCACCGACTCTTCTCCCTGGTCTCGGATTCTGCCCGTCATTTCTGCCAATTCCATATAGTCCATCACCTTCATCTGCCATTCTTCCAGGGTGGGTAGGTCTTGTGTCTTCCAATACTTTCCGATAAGTATTCTTGCTGCTGTTGTGGCATACATAAAAAAAGTTCTGTCCTTCTTTAGCACCTGTTGGCCAACTATGCCCAGAAGAAAGGCCTCTGGTTTCTTCAAGAAGGTATATTTAAATACCTTTTTCAATTCATTATATATCATCTCCCAGAAAACCTTAATCCTTGGGCACGTCCACCAAAGGTGAAAGAATGTACCTTCTGTTTCTTTACATTTCCAACATTTATTATCGGGCAAGTGATAAATTTTTGCCAGCTTGACTGGGGTCATGTACCACCTGTATATCATTTTCATAATATTCTCTCTTAAGGCATTGCATGCCGTAAACTTCATACCTGTGGTCCATAACTGTTCCCAGTCAGCGAACATAATATTATGTCCAACATCTTGTGCCCACTTAATCATAGATTTCACCGTTTCATCCTGAGTATTCCATTTCAACAGCAAGTTATACATCCTTGACAAAATCTTAGTTTTGGGCTCTAACAGTTCTGTTTCCAATTTTGATTTTTCCACCTGGAATCCAATTTTTTTGTCCTGATTATATGCCTCCATTATTTGATAATAATGAAGCCAATCTCGCACTTTATTCTTTAGTTTTTCATAACTCAGCAATTTCAATTTGTCTCCTGCTTGTTCCAAAATTTCCCAATATTTCGGCCATTTGGCCTCCATATTGAGTTTTTTCAAGGCCTTTGCTTCCATTGGTGATGACCACCTTGGGGTTTTGTTTTCAAATAAATCTTTATATCTTATCCAGACATTAAATAGTGCTTTCCTGACAATATGATTTTTAAATGCTTTATGTGCTTTGACCTTATCATACCACAGATATGCATGCCAACCAAATACATTGTTTAAAACCTTCCAAATCCAAAATGTCTGTATTCTCAAGGAGTAGCCATTCTTTCAACCAGCAGAAAGCTGCTGATTCATAATACAGTTTAAGGTCTGGCAGGGCAAATCCACCTCTTTCCTTTGCGTCAAGTTGAACAAACTAAAAACAAAGGTTTTGGGGAAAAAATTAACAGAGAATGAAAGAGAGAGGTTTCAGAATGAGACAGGTTTAACAGTGGTTAAAAAAGTGAAATATTTGGGGATTAACATGACAGCCAAAAACGTGAATTTATTTAAAGATAATTATGAAAAATGTTGGGCGGAAGTGAAAAAAGACTTAGAAATTTGGTCAAACTTGAAGCTTTCACTGCTAGGCCGTATAGCTGCGATAAAGATGAATGTATTGCCAAGAATGTTATTTTTGTTTCAAGTATTGCAAATTGTAGACAAGATGGACTGTTTCAAGAAGTGGCAGAGAGATATTTCTAGATTTGTCTGGCAGGGCAAGAAGCCCAGAATAAAATTTAAAATACTAACTGATGCCCACCTCCAGTCTCAGGGACCTCACCTGTTCTCCATGAATTCTCAAAGATTATAGACAGAGGCTCTGATTACATCTGCAAGCTCCTTTAGTACTCTTGGATGCAGCTCATCAGGCCCTGGAGATCTGAATTCCTTTGAAGTAGCTAGGTGTTCCCTTCCACCTCTTCCTATCTTGGGCTGCAGCTCCCTCTTTCCATCATTTATTCTGTTATATTGCTGAACTGGAGCAGAAGGTTATAGAACAGCAGGCAGTAAGTTCTATTTTGTCAGTTGAGCAAGGGCAGAAGGCCAGGCTCCTAGAATTATGGCAGGCCAATCTGGGGGCCTCATACTGTCTGTCAATCAGAATGACTGATATTGTAAATGAAGATTCCTTTGTGTGCCTAAAAGGAGCCTGTAGCACATGCACACGGCGCAAGAGAGCGTGCATGACCTGCGTAGTTCAGTTGGCTTGTTCCGAGCTATGATCTTCCTGGTTCAAGCAACGGCTTCCTTATCACACACTTATGATTGCAAGCACGGTCTAAAGACGTTGGAAGTAAGTCCCAGGAACTTTAGCAGAAGTTAGCCTTAGTAAAAAAGAAAAAAATATCTTATTAAGGATGAGACAGACAATGCAGTATGTTATTGCATTAATGTTTAGAGAATAGATGCTATGGTGCATTGCAAAACAGACTGAAGTAGATGAGCACTGAATTGTTGAAAGCCCATCCTCGGTGTGTACTAATAGTGCCCCAAAGTGCTGGATGAGCAGGCTGGATGCTGGTCACGAGGAAGAGCTTGATTGCTCAGCCATATCTTTGAGTCTCTCGCTGAACCAGGTAGAGGTGAAAGGCATGTATCAGAAAGTCAGGAAGACTGATAGCACAAACTCCCTTCTATCTGCATGCAAAACACTTGACACCTAAACTGATAGAAAACAAAGACTGTTTGCCCAGACTGAGTGCTCCAGCAGGTTGCATTTCCATAGCCCATTCAGACAGCAGAAGTGAGATCTAATAGCTCCCAGAGAAATCAGTCCAGGCCATGATAAGAATTCACAGGCACAAACCCAAATAAAAGAAGATTATTAGGTACATTGCAGCAGGCAAACAGCAACGTCTTGGTGTAATCGATACTTGACAAGAGATATGTCACAAATCTCATGTATTGGTCAGACACAGTCCAGGGGTTGTGGGTTCTTCTGGGAGGGGGGATTATTTGTGGGGGTAAAATTGACTGGCTCCTAGACAAGGCACATAAAATGTCACTTTTTATCTTTCTGTTGATATTTTTCTCCAGGAGGGAACAAAACCCTTGCTAGTTGCTTGCCCGAGAGATTTGATCGAAAAGATAGTCACTCCTGATATAAGGTTGAAGGGGGGAAACTGCAATCAAGTGGAAATTTTTGTCAGCGCCTTAATCTCTGATTTGTAGAAGGTTGTGCTTTGGGATATTTGGTATGTCTGAGGATTGCCACCAAAGAGCCCTTCTGTTCTTTAATGGCTGCACTAAATCTTAACAAACGTGAGCATGAAAACTATTGTGCGGCACTTCTGAAGCATATATCAAAGTTATATTTTTCCAAGCTTGGGAAAGCAGTTGAATCATGCATGTTCTTTATGGAGCTCTGATCAGGCTGATAAAGGCAGTTCAGCTTCAATAAATGCTTTTTTAAGTGAATGTTTTGGAAAGCGAAGAGGAAATTCAAAGCTCAGGCTGTTGCCAAACGGCTCCCCTAGCACTTTGATCACCCTGCTACTGACATTTTGTTGAAAATGTCTTGTTTTTATTAAAATGTTGGCATCTCGGGGACAGGGGAAAGTTAACCGGAGTTGCCGAGAATATAATCTATAGTAAAAACTCTGAGTGACACAACTTATTAAGTACTTTGTACACATTTCTTCAAAAGGAAAACTTTTCCCTGTAGGGTCAAACACAGATTTGCACTTCTCTATAAAAAAGTATATATTGTTAAAAGCAAGACAAGCATAGAAGATAAATCAAACTCAGAGCTCTTTGCCTAGGGCAAAGAAGCCCTGAAGTTAGAAGACTTTGTTACCGACAAAGGGAAGAAAAGAAACCTGCTAATTTAAAAATTAATCAGAATGGAAACCAATCATGTACTGAATAGAGACTGTATATTGCAGCTCTGCATTTTTTTAAAAAATACCTTTCTATTCCTATTGAAGGACATGAGGAACATGCTGCTAAAGGAAGCCACTTTTCTCTTCCACAGAGCTTGAACAAATTCTATCGCATGAGCCTCCTCCTTCCTGGGTTATCACAGCTTGTTTAACTTTGCAGGCAATTGCCAATTTAGTGTCTGAGCCTGACCTCAGCTGCACAGGCCTAGCCATGTATGTACAAGCACAGCAGGGGAATTTTTTTTTTGATAAGGCAAGTGGCAAAGCAGCATCCATGGCTCCAAAGCAATGTCAAACTTCTCTGTATTAAGCTCTCTTAAAATCCTACATTTTACAAAGATCCCAGCATGAAGTGGGTCAGTTCCAAGAAGAAAAAGGGCAGAGTAGGAAAGTATTTGAAATCAGACAAAGAAATCCAGTTGCAAGTTATTTTCCTCTATTAGGGATGAATTAGTAGCCCTATGGAGTCCTTGGTCTGCCTGACACTGATACCTTGCTCATGTTTTTTATGGGGGTAGGTGCCTTCCTTTATCCATGTTGAATCAACATTCTGCCGCGTCTGATTGCCACACTGGCAGAGTCTCACTTCTGGGGAACCCACGAACAGAAGTCAGCTTGGGTTGGAGATACTGGGCAGTAGACAACAAAGTAGTTCCATTAGCACAAGGATTTCCATTTGCACTATAGAACCTCCCCACATGCTCCTCTCCCCTTATGTTCCCCAGATCTGCTCTTGAGGGTTGGACGGATTTGGAAAGGAGAGGGAGGTAAAGTCCTTGTGCTAAGGGAACTACAGTATTTCACTGAATACTACCCAAAGATTTGTAAGCAGTTGAGATGCTGCAAGCAAACAGTGACATGCTAAATGTACACAATGTTCCTTAACATCCTAATTATACAGGGCAAAACTGGAATGGCATGTGTTTAATCTTTTGCTCTTCCCAATTCATAATTTGTCCTTACAACTTTAAAAAGACTAGGCATGTGCCATTATAATGGCTCTGGCCTAATTTCATACATTCCTGGAGAACCATGAGAGGAACATCTCTGAGGCCCAGTCCCACACCCCTCCAATATTGTGTGCAGGGAGGTGTCAGATGAATCTCATCTGTTCTCTGGCTTTCCTCCAAAGAGTGCATGAGGTAAAATCACAAGAGGCAATTGTATTGGGTCAACCACCACTTTGGTGACTTGAACCTCTCAGTGTGTGAACTAGCGCTACTGAAAAGTTTTGGGTTTTAAGATAATTAAACTAATTCTATGATTTGAAACATCTGCCTTTTGAGCTAGGCCAATTTGATTCACTCACAAATGCAAATTATGGTAGCATGTTGGAGTGAAGGACATGAAGTGATGGTCACAAGGTCACCCAGGAGCCTTCATGGCAGAGAGTTGAAATGCTGTCTCCCCAGTTCAAGTCTAACATTTGCAACTAAACAACACTTGGCTGCGAAAGAAGCCCAAATGGAATTAATTGTCTGTTTGTGTGTGTGTGTGTGTGAGAGAGAGAGAGAGAGAGAGAGAGAGAGAATTTGCTTAATCCTCTGTATACAGGAAAATGTATTCTATTAAGCAAAACAAGTAATTGTCAATTCCTGTGTTACTTTTTTAGCTAGCAGTTTGCTTCCCGAACATAATTCATGGGTCACTGAAGTATAGAAATATAAAAAGGCAGTGGAGTGAACACATCCTTATTAAGAAGATAACTTTTCTATGCCACTGCTGGGCTTTTCTTCTTCCTTTAGGAGCCTTATCATGACCATCTATTTTCTCCTTTCAGCGCCTCAGTTGAACAGTCTCTTAATCCTTGTTCACACTTTGTTTTACAGCAGCCCCCCAGAGTGTCTGCAAAAATTAATGTAAGCTCTTTCTGCTGAATTCAAGAAGTTAAATAGAAAAGCAGAAGGCTTTTCAAAAAAATAAAACCAACGAAAAACAAAAAAACCCACAACCCTCTTTTTTCTGGTAATTTAATTAGAGATATTATTTAAACGGGAAATGGGGCACGCACGCAATATTCACTTATGACTTTCAAACAAGCAAGAAGTCTCTTTTTAAATCTGTATCGAGCAAGTCAAGACTTGGCCCAGGTGGTGACCACAGTATAAAATGAAGGGGCTGATCTTTCGGCCTGGCTCACACTATAAAATCCATTTCTGCATAGGCATCTCCAAGGGTAGTTGCTAATTTGGCAAGTTAGATGGCACTGTGGGGTTACATATCAAAGGGCAGAATCTCACTGTAAGGGCCAATGCTGCAAAATCCTATTTCACATTTTGTTCTGAAAGGCACTGTCATTCCCCCTCCCCGCTGCTCTGAGGGAGCTTACTGAATAATAGGTGAAATGTCAAGAATAATTAAGAAAAACAGAGGTGTTATACCACAGCACACACAAAAAATACATCTTAGCTGTGATGCTTCCTGAACATGCCTTCTCTTCTACTTTTGAATGTATTCCCTGTTCTTGCACTATTTTGGACAACTGCTGGAAAAGGGAAGAATGATTTTAATATTATATCAAGTCCTAACTTAATTTTGCACTAGAATCTGTGGGAGAGGTGCAAATGTTAATTAAAGCCCTTTCTCCTGGAGATGCAGCTGTCCTTTTTTAAGGTAAGCTTGTCACACAAGCAGTTCCATCATTGCTTTCCCTGGGAAAACCCACTTTTCACTTCTGAATCAGAGCAAAGGTCAATCAGGTTTTCTGTAGATTGATGTTTGTTCTGATTCAGCAGTAAAGAGGGTGCACAGTATAATGTGGGAAAGTAGCATGCACACCTCTGCAAGTCTTTTATTTCACATGCATATTACATGCCACTACAGAAGAACTGACATTGCATATATATGTATATTATATGATAATGTAGTGTACCGGTCCCCTTCATGGATCACTGCCTTGCCGTGGCGAAGGGGCTTGAAGAACTCAGAGAAGCTATGAACTACGCCGAGCAGGGCACACAAGATGAACAGGTCATAGTGGAGAGTTTTGACCAAACGTGATCCACCTGGAGGAGGAACCGGCAAGCCACTCCAGTATCCTTGCCAAGAAAACTCCATGGACAAAGACAACAGGCATATAAAAGTTATGACGCTGGAAGATGAGCCCCTCAGGTCGGAAGGCGTCCAACATGCTACTGGGGAAGAGCGGAGGGCAAGTACAAGTAGATCCAGAGCTGATGAAGCGGCTGGGCCAAAGCCGAAAGGACGCTCAGTTGCGGATATGCCTGGAAGCGAAAGGAAAGTCCAATGCTGTAAAGAAAAATATTGCATAGGAACCTGGAATGTAAGAACCATGAACCTAGGTAAGTTGGAGGTGGTCAAAAATGAGATGGCAAGAATAAATATTGACATCCTGGGCATCAGTGAACTAAAATGGACGGGAATGGGCGAATTCAGTTCGGATGACCATCACATCTACTACTGTGGGCAAGAAACTCGTAAAAGAAATGGAGTGGCCCTCATAGTCAACAAAAGAGTGGCGAAAGCTGTACTGGGATGCAATCTCAAAAATGATAGAATGATCTCGATACGAATCCAAGGCAGACCTTTTAACATCACAGTAATCCAAGTTTATGCACCAACTACTGATGCTGAAGAAACTGAAATTGACCAATTCTATGAAGACTTACAACACCTTATAGAAGTGACACCAAAGAAGGATGTTCTTCTCATTATAGGGGATTGGAATGCTAAAGTAGGGAGGCAAGAGATAAAAGGAACAACTGGCAAGTTTGGCCTTGGAGATCAAAACGAAGCAGGGCAAAGGCTAATAGAGTTCTGTCAAGAGAACAAGCTGGTCATCACAAACACGCTTTTCCAACAACACAAGAGACGACTCTACACATGGACATCACCAGATGGGCAGTATCGAAATCAGATTGATTATATTCTCTGCAGCCAAAGATGGAGAAGCTCTATACAGTCAGCAAAAACAAGACCTGGAGCTGACTGTGGCTCAGATCATCAGCTTCTTATAGCAAAATTCAAGCTTAAACTGAAGAAAGTAGGAAAAACCACTGGGCCGGTAAGATACAATCTAAGTCAAATCCCTTATGAATACACAGTGGAAGTGACGAACAGGTTTAAGGATTTAGATTTGGTGGACAGAGTGCCTGAAGAACTATGGATGGAGGCTCGTAACATTATACAGGAGGCAGCAACTAAAACCATCCCAACAAAAAGGAAATGCAAGAAAGCAAAGTGGCTGTCCAACGATGCCTTACAAATAGCGGGGGAGAGAAGGCAAGCAAAATGCGAGGGAGATAGTGAAAGATACAGGAAATTGAATGCAGATTTCCAAAAAATAGCAAGGAGAGACAAGAAGGCCTTCTTAAACGAGCAATGCAAACAAATAGAGGAAAACAACAGAATGGGAAGAACCAGAGATCTGTTCAAGAAAATTGGAGATATGAAAGGAACATTTCGTACAAAGATTACCATAATAAAGGACAAAAGTGGTAATGACCTAACAGAAGCAGAAGACATCAAGAAGAGGTGGCAAGAATACACAGAGGAATTATACCAGAAAGATATGGATGTCTCGTACACCCCAGGTAGTGTGGTTGCTGACCTTGAGCCAGACATCCTGGAAAGTGAAGTCAAATGGGCCTTAGAAAGCATTGCAAATAACAAGGCCAGTGGAAGTGATGGTATTCCAGCTGAACTATTTAAAATTTTAAAAGATGATGCTGTTAAGGTGCTACACTCAATATGCCAGCAAATTTGGAAAACTCAGCAGTGGCCAGAAGATTGGAGAAGATCAGTCTACATCCCAATCCCAAAGAAGGGCAGTGCCAAAGAATGCTCCAACTACCGCACAATTGCACTCATTTCACACGCTAGCAAGGTTATGCTTAAAATTCTACAAGGAAGGCTCAAACAGTATGTGGATCGAGAACTCCCAGAAGTGCAAGCTGGATTTAGAAGAGGCAGAGGAACCAGAGACCAAATTGCAAACATGCGCTGGATTATGGAGAAAGCTAGAGAGTTCCAGAAAGACATCTACTTCTGCTTCATTGACTATGCAAAAGCCTTTGACTGTGTCGACCACAGCAAACTATGGCAAGTTCTTAAAGAAATGGGAGTGCCTGATCACCTCATCTGTCTCCTGAGAAATCTCTATGTGGGACAAGAAGCTACAGTTAGAACTGGATATGGAACAACTGATTGGTTCAAAATTGGGAAAGGAGTACGACAAGGCTGTATTTTATCTCCCTGCTTATTTAATTTATATGCAGAATACATCATGCGAAAGGCTGGGCTGGATGAATCCCAAGCTGGAATTAAGATTGCCGGAAGAAATATCAACAACCTCAGATATGCAGATGACACAACCTTGATGGCAGAAAGTGAGGAGGAATTAAAGAACCTTTTAATGAGGGTGAAAGAGGAGAGCGCAAAATATGGTCTGAGGCTCAACATCAAAAAAACGAAGATCATGGCCACTGGTCCCATCACCTCCTGGCAAATAGAAGGGGAAGAAATGGAGGCAGTGAGAGATTTTACTTTCTTGGGCTCCATGATCACTGCAGATGGTGACAGCAGCCACGAAATTAAAAGACGCCTGCTTCTTGGGAGAAGGGCAATGACAGGCCTAGACAGCATCTTGAGAAGTAGAGACGTCACCTTGCCAACAAAGGTCCGTATAGTTAAAGCCATGGTTTTCCCAGTAGTGATGTATGGAAGTGAGAGCTGGACCATAAAGAAGGCTGATCGCCGAAGAATTGATGCTTTTGAATTATGGTGCTGGAGAAGACTCTTGAGAGTCCCATGGACTGCAAGAAGATCAAACGCATCCATTCTTAAGGAAATCAGCCCTGAGTGCTCACTGGAAGGACAGATCGTGAAGCTGAGACTCCAGTACTTTGGCCACCTCATGAGAAGAGAAGACTCCCTGGAGAAGACACTGATGCTGGGAAAGATGGAGGGCACAAGGAGAAGGGGGCGACAGAGGACGAGATGGTTGGACAGTGTTCTCGAAGCTACAAACATGAGTCTGTCCAAACTGCGGGAGGCAGTGAAAGACAGAGGTGCCTGGCGTGCTCTGGTCCATGGGGTCACGAAGAGTCGGACACGACTAAACGACTAAACAACAACAACAACAGTGTACCGGTAGGTACATCACTCCCAACTAATAATAATAATAATACCTTTATTGTCAATGTACAACCTGTGTACAATGAAATTAACCAAGCCTCCCCCCCAAACACTCAATCTTATTGCACTCTGTGTGTTTGTCGCACAACACACAAACCCCAAAAGTCAGTTGCACTATATTATTTCCGTTCAGCAGCCTAACAGCACACAGATAGAAACTGCTTTTTAGCCTGTTGCCGCGACTGATTATACTTTTATATCTCCTGCTAGAGGGTAGATTAAAGAGGTGCTGGCTGGGGTGTGAATGGTCTCTGAGAATTTTTCTCACTCTCCTAAGGCAACGATCCCTTGCGATGTCATCTAGTGGTCTCAGGGGACAGCCCATGATATCATGTGCTGTGTTCACCACCCTCTGTAAAGACTTTCTGTCGGTGGCTGTCAAGCCAACGTACCACACTGTGATACAATATGAGAGGACACTTTCTATTGTGGACCGATAGAAGGAGGTCATCAATTGTTGTTTAACATTGTTCTTTCACAAGACTCTGAGAAAATTGAGTCTCTGTTGGGCCTTCCTAAACACCTGAGTTATATTGTTTTTCCAAGTGAGGTCTTCACTAAGGTAAACTCCCAGGAATTTAAAGGAAGAGACTCCACACACACACACACACACACACACACACCCCAATATACAACGGGGCTAGTTCCCCTCTCTTCCTCTGAAAGCCCAACACCATCTCCTTTGTCTTGCTAATATTTAGGTGCGAGTTATTCTCTAAACACCATGTAGATACTTTTTGAACCTCCCCCCTGTAAACTGATTCATCTCCACCTCTAACTAGACCCATTATGGTAGTATCATCTGCAAACTTAATAATTACAGTGGATGGACCAGGTGAAATACAGTCATATGTATTTCCCCCCAGATGCATGGCCTAAATAAAATCCTCTTACTAACTCTCAATGCACTCATTTTCTCTATGCCAGTAAGTCTCTTTCTCAAGTTCATGTCATGCACATACGCACATTGTCTTCCCAGATCAGCACCGAAACACACACACACACACACACACACACACACACACACACAAAGCTACTCCAATAGCTGAAATAAAGCATCAACATATGAGACACATGATGTGGGCATGTCCTGCAAGATCTTCTTTCTGGTCAGAAATTATTGTTTTGTCTTAAATTTGTTCAGAAAGCTATCATTGATATTTGCAGGTGTTCATGCATTTGCTAGAACAACTGGAATCTCTAAAAGACATAGCAAAATGCAGCCTCTGAAACAACCTAATTCTCGGAGCTCACTTTCAGAGACAGGTAAAGGATTTAATAAAACAGCATTCGTCAAGTGTACAATGGCAGTATATCCTCACATTATGTTCAACTGTGCCACTCTAGATTCACACCTGTGTAACTGTGAACCAATCTGTCACTGTGCATTTTCCTCTCACTTAACAACTTCATTATCTCACATACAATGTTATTATCCTGCTCCTCATGACTGAAGGGGGTGGGTAGGCGGGAACCAGAAGGCCAAATATGTGCAAACTGCTGGCATCTGGAAACACAGTTGGTGACAAAGAGTACATTGTAAATCACATTAATATTAGAGAAACAGAGAAATGCAATGCCTCACAATTAGCATTAAAAATGAGGGTCATTCAATTTTCTCCGTGTGTGTATGTTGTTGTTGTTTTTAAAAAAATCCTCAAGGAATATATTACCACATTTATATGTGAGATTCCTTGTCAGCAGTATAATGCACAGTCAAACCTTCAAGGAACGGCTAACAGCATTCTGTGATAAGAGGGGACAAAAATGCTTCTGTATAAACTCTCTCCTCCATGAGCATAAACCCTGCCGGATTAGACCAAAGGCCCATCGAGCCTAGAATCCTGTTTCCCACAAGAGGCCAGTCAAATGGCTCCAGTGCATGACTGCTATGAAGCAATTTTTTTTAACAATATCCTACCATGCTTTGAATAGGAATGGGCAAATGAGTCTGTTTCCAATCTGTAATTGCTCTAGTGTGCATTCACCTGTAAGTCCATATTGTGCTCCTTCTGCTTTCAATTGCATTTTTGCTGATTTTTTAAAAGGGACCAAAAAATAATCAATCACATTTAAATACTTAACTTTGTATTTTTAAAATGAATTTTCTTTCAAAACACACATTTCCAAGCATGCATATCCTCCAACATTTATCTGATGCAAACAGGGACATTCTAAAGAAAAGCGGGACATTCTGGGATCAAATCAGAAACCAGGTCGATTTCTATAAATCAGGGAGGTCCCTGGAAAACAAGGACACTTGGAGGGTCTGGTGTGTGTGTGTGTGTGTGTGTGTGTGTGTGTGTGTGTGTGTGTAAGCTTCTGCATTAGGCTGAGAGACTGCAGCCACATTCAAACTGTACAGTTAAAGTGCTATGATACCACTTTTAAAGAGTCACAGCTGTGGGTAACTAAGTTCCTATCTGCATTTTAGTTTGGGAGGTGTGGACCAGGTCACTGCTTGCTGGTCACCTTCTTCAAGGACCCACACCAGTGACTGAAACCTGCAAGGCCATTTTGGGCGATAGGATGAAATTATTCTGTTTCACCATCCAGTTCAGAGCTAAAATGTTTTTGCTTTCCCGGAAATTGTCCTCTGCAAATATAGACATGAAATATTCTGCAGATAATCTCAGTGCTTGAATATTTTATATATGTATTTGATATCCAATGACACCTGATATTTGACAGCAGCTGATAACTGACACGTTGTGAGATTTTGTTTTTGTCGGTATCTGACAGCTGACACGGAATTTCTTATCTGACAGTGTTTTGCTAGTGTGCTTGCCGCAGTATTTACTTTCTGAAAGGGAAAGAGCAGTGTTCTGCTTAGGTCAGAAACACTGCAAGGACAAGGCAGGACCTGTCACTTTTGGGCAGATTTCCAGCCCTGTTTCAGAAATAGGATGAGAGGTTGCCATAGCCTATGGTGTATGGCACAGGTAGAGTCCTAGAGCCATCACCATGTTGCAGGCTTGTGGACATACAAGGGAAGGACTAGCCGTTCCTGTATATTAGCATGGTCCTCATGCAGCCACTGCTTGTCCTGAAGACCCTCAGGAACCTGAGGATGTCCCCAAGCCCTGCTCAGCCCTGGCTAGGAGACCTCCTCTGTGGTGACAAGAGGACAATGATGTCACCATCCCACTTATGACAATAGAGGCCTCAGAACAGGAACATGCTACACTCCTGAAGTATGAAGCAGATAGTAGTGTTCTACCAAAACAGAAAATGTGGGATGAATTTGGAGGTTACAGTTCAGTGTAAAATATGTGAGGGATGATTGCAAAAGGCCAGCAAGATCTCCCAGGTTTGAACAATGTCTTATAACATTGTACAGGCTAGAGGCAAAATATTTCTCAATGGGTTTGAAATGATAAGTGCCCATTGTGAGCAGATGAAGCACTGATTCTTATCTATCTGAAACTTCCCCCTACCCCAAGGTCTAGCAATCTAATCATAATGTTACTTCCCACTTTCCGCTCTGTACCATGACTAATGAGCCAGAATCACTTCTTCCTTTTCACAGCTGTTTTGGGGGGGAAATGCCCCTGAAAAGTAACTGTGCCATGATATCGGTCAGGCATTTGTGTCTTTCATTGCTCCTCAGCAAGCACATCAAATAGTCTGGGGATAAATTATTGCTCTTGTGTAGCACATTCCTGTAGTTCGGAGATCTCTAGCAATTCCTCCTGCTGCCTGTTTTTCTCTAGCAGACTGGTGTGAAATCCATGTCTTCAGTCATTTCTCAACAGAAGAGTTTATACAAGGCTTTGAATATTTTACACTCAAGAATCTAAGCAAGAGAAATGGCTGAATAGCAGGGGGCATAAACCAAATTTCTGAGGAGGAACTTAGAAATGTAACCAATCACACAGCTTGCAGTAGAAATAATAACTACTGCAATATAGACATTGAAATCACACTAGGTAAGTCAGAGAACCCATTTTATCTGGTGACCCCTTAACTCCTCCAGGAGAGAAAACAGGGATTTTTCCTTCTGACTAGTTGCTGAGGGTCAAACCAGAGTCAGCTTCTAAACAAAGAAAATGAAAAAAGTACTGGTAAAGCCGAAGGGAGAGTTGAAAAGTGCACAAAATTTGCAGGTCTTTAAACACAATTACTAATGCTAAAAATAAGCTATAGACTTGGAATACAACAATATGTGTTCAGTGGCATGAGATTTTCTTTGATGTTGATCTAGTTCAGAACTGTAGCTTGCAATGTATTTTCCAATTATATTTATCTCATGTTTAGAGATGCTGGGATTTGAGAAGAATTTTTAAAAGAAAAGCAACAGAGTTCAGATGGGTGAAGCTTCTGAGTTCTGCTCCTCAAAAGTCTTGGTGGATCTGGCTTAAGGTAATTTTCATAGAAGCATAGATAGGATGAATTTGGTAGACAGGAAATGCATATATCAGCTTCCGGGACCATTTGATAATCATTCTGTTAAATCTGAGTGACCTCTGTCCTTATTATAAGTCGCTGGTTCTGCTGGCAGCTGACATAGATCCTTACTTAATGCAAAACTGAGTTGATGAATAAAGGCTGTATCCAATTGCTGTGTGAGCAAAAGGCAGCTTGCACAACTGATCTTTCTCTTCCCATCCTCATTGCCCTGAAATCAGGCAGAGGAACCTTGCAAGAGGGGAACTTCCCTCGTTTCCTTTGCCCAATTTCAAGTGATTCCTAATTTCACAGCAGTCCCACACAACAGCAAAACACATTGTTTGTGACCCTGCCCCCAAATCCCTGGTGTGACTTTTTGGCGGAATGCAGGAGTGGCAGACGTTGGAGGAGGGGAGCAGGAAGACTGCTGGTGCAAGTTGCTTTCCTCTTATTATTTCTTTATTTATTAGTGTCATATCCCACCCTCTGGTCAGAGTCCACATGGATTTCTAGTTACAATTAGGAAAACCCACAAGCTGTTCACTTGCCCCTTCAGGGTGAGGGCTGTCCCATCTAGAGCACATCTCCTTCCTAATTTCTGGACCTATGACACCAGTCGCCAGAACCACCGTTTTGCTGGGATTCAGATCAATGGCCCTCGTCTAGCCCATTGCTGCTTTGTCCTAGCAGCGGTCCAGCACCTCCACAACCTCTCCTGTTTCAGGTAGAATGGAGAGACAAAACTGGGTGGCATCTGTATATGGATTACACTGTCAGAAAACTTTGGATGACCCTTCCCTGCAGTTCATAGAGATGCTGGATAGGGTGGGAACACAATGGAACCCTGTGGGACCTCACAACATGGATGCCATAGGCCAAGTAGTTTTCCCATCATGCTCTCTGTGACCTTTGGATACCTAGAAGCCAACCTGGGCTGGGTGAAGTGGGACGGTGTGGAGACTTAAAAGACAGAACCTGACAGTTGAACTGTCAGCTAGGGCTGGGTGGTTAAGGATTTGCAAGGCAGGGCAAGCTGGTTTATTTCCCTGAAGTGAAGGAAAATATCCCAGAAGTGGGTAGGAGTGTTTTACTGCCTTAGTAGCACAAATAGCCTTTCTAGGAGGAATCGGAGAACCACAGACTTGTAGAGTTTGAAGGGACCACAAGGCTCACCTAGTGCAATGCCAGATTCTTTTGTGCAACGTGGGGCTCAGAGTCCCACAGCCCTAAGATTAAGAGTCTCAAGCTGTACCAAATGAGCTATTGTAGCAGGAACCCCCCCACCCCAATCATTCTGTTTGTACAAACTTCACACACACACACACACACACACACACACTACATACGCCACATTTCTGTTATAAATTCATAGAAAATCAACCATACATCGGATTTGCACTGTTCCATTTTATTTTACTCCATATGACAAGAACTATCAAAGGGGGGTGGCTTGGTCCTGGTCAGCCATAATCCCTTCACCGTCTCAGCACATCCACAGGAGCCCTGCCCAGTTGCTATGCCAACCCTGATGATCCCAGACAGAGGCAATCAAGATCACAAAGAACTTGCATATGGGAGTGGATTCAGCATGGACTGAAACAAAGGACAATGATCAGATCTTCCCTCTGGGGGCAGGAAACTGCAAACTCCCCTTTGTCTCCTGGAAGTGACTCATGGGGAGGGGGGAAAGGAGGAACCAGCCAGGTGACAAGACACCCAGGTTACCACCAACTCCTCCCTCAACCCCTCCTTTCTGTAATGTATGCATGATGTTTCTGGGGGTGGGCTTGACCTAGAGGAGGGGAATTTCAAAAAGTTTTTATAAGACCTTGCACACTATTTTTCTGGGTCTTTCCTCTCTCTTGCAAGTGAGGGGAACACCCTGTTGCAACAGTTCAATAAAGGCCAAGCCTACAGGCTGCTGTTTTGCTCCAAGTTATCCTGGTTGGTGTCTTTACTTTTTGTCCAAGGGAGCCCTCGGATTTTTCCGGTAACACTATCTAATCAGTTTAATTAAAAATAGGTTTAAAGTAGAAGTTTTAAGTAAACTTCTTAATTGTTTCTCTGAAGGCATTCTGACTGAAACAAAGTGTTGTGCCTTATCAGAGTAACCATTCAGCTTTAACCCTCATGAAGTGTGTTTAAATAAAATTCCAGTTTTGTTTCTAATGTGTCTCTTCCTTTCTTTGGTCGAATAATATGTAGCACCTGTAACGGAGCCAGCCCCACCTTTAATTGTGTCGAGCCATGAATGAATCAATCCAGGAAGGTCAGGATTTCAAACATATTACTGAATAACACTACTGTTTTTTCAAGCTTTGCAATACAAAACCTAACCTCAGCATATGACAGATAAGGTTAAGCAAATGATGTATATAGAGTAGTAGAGTTATTTTCCCAAGCTTTCATATAAAATGGGAGTAGTTATGTCAAGCAAACATGAGATCATCATGGCAGAGGTAAAACGTAAGGTAAATTTAAAGGACCCCTGGATGGTTAAGTCTAGAAAGCACCTTCGGCTCAGTGACACATGCTTCCGTTTCGAGGCTGTATGGAAAAGGTTCATTTTTAGGAAAGATATGGCGCTGCAATGGTGATGCTCTGCCAACATATTGTTGGCATAGTTTATGTTTAAAATATTTGACTTTTCTAAACCACCTTCTGAGCTATTAGTGAAGAGATGGAAGAAACATTTTCAATAAATACCTAAGTTTTAAAGAAGTATTGGATATTTTATCAAGCTGCTTTGTGAGCAAAGGGCAAAACCTTAGCCTCACACTCCAGCTGCTTCTCAAACTGACCACCTAGCAAAATGGATAAATTCCCTGTTCATTTTCCTCCATGATCCCCCACCGACCCTTCAACTATTATTTTTGAGGTTGTAAAACGGAAAACACTGATTGCACGTAGTATTCTACACTTGGCCTATATTCAGTCAATCAAAATAGATCATCACACCTTTCCTTTCAAGCCCCCTAAAAAAATCCATATGAATCATTTTTTTGTCCTCGAACAAACTATCCCTATTTATAAAGCTACCAATATAGCAACCACATTTTTATAACAGCATCATGCTGTGATGCCTGCTTTCCTGTTAACCATCTTGCGTGTTCCTGCTCTCGAACCAGCATTAGCCAATTTTGTACTCCAGCTCAGTATCATATTTCCCTAAGTGTATTATTACCTTGTATTTATCTAAATTAATTTTGGTGCTCTCAGGGCCCTTTCCGTGAAAGGGTATAATCAATCAATCAAGTGCCAGCTGTAGTTATTCCACACGTCAAGTCAGATTTCTTTCTACATTTCAGTGTCCACACTGTGAGGGAGTGCATGTGGATTTCTCTCCACCCACCCCCCCACTCCGGCACCAGAGTGCCAATTTAACACTTGTTAGTCTCAATGCACAGTGACTGTGAAAATCAAATTCAACATTTTTCTCTCTCCATTGGATAGAGAAAGTGGTGTGAACAGATAAACAACACAGCAACAACAAAAGGAAGGTTTTCAAAAGGCGAAGATATATATTTTAAAAATGAATACCCTGCTTAAAGTAGCCCATTGGGCTCTCAAATGGGCTTTACACAACATAAATTCACTTACACAATAAAAACCGCTTGAAAACAATTTCTAAAACTATCTAACACAAAGACCTTAAAACAACTTCCCAAGCCAGCAGCAATTGGTTGATATCAGCTTTATCACTCCCCCTGAGGGGCCAATAGACATTTTCCATATTTCTAGTTTCAGGCCCTGAGGAACTGTGGAGTCTTTGAGCCGGCTAAGCTACAAGGAATTTCCTGCACCTTCCATGAGACTACTATATATGGCCAGATTCCTGGGAGCTCTTATATAATGTCCGAACTTAGCCAAAGGCAGAGGGAGATTTAAGAGAGCGCGACCTGTTCGCCTGCACTGAGCATCCAGTCAAGAGGACGCCACCAAGAGGCACTGCAGCAATGATGAATAACAAAAGGCGAGAGGCAGGGAGCTGCTGAACTTTGGTGTCACACAGGGCACCACTGAAAGTTTAAAGCCCAATGTCTGCCACTGCCAAAGGGCTCTGGATGAGTTCTCTGAAGCCTGCTCTGAGCCCACCTTCCTGTGGATGGGGCAGTTTACCTATGGAACCTCAGGGGATCAAGAATCAGTGTGGTGTAGTGGTTAGAGCGCTGGACGAGGAAACTGTCCCCACAGAAAGTGTGTTCTCCCTCATGGAGAGCACAGGTTGCGGGCGGTGCTGACAAGACACCTCACTGTTACTAGACAAATGGTTTGGCCATCCTGTAAGCAGGGGCAGGCTGTTACTGGGGAAATCTAGATGTTGCCATTTGTTGATTGACAGCCCTATTTGTTAAATACAAGGCACGCAGCAACGGACGTCCTCTTTCACTGCTTACTTCGGATCACCCGCCCTCCCTTCCTTAATTTTAGGCTGTTTACTTGACCTTGCTATGCCTGTCATGGGGTCATCTGCTTTGGGGCAGGGGCCTGGTAGGAATTTTGTCCATTTGGCTGATTAGTGTGTGCCACTTGGTTTTTGCCTACTGCGTAGCAAATCGTCACAACTTGTAAGGTTTGCGGTTAGGTATTGGTCTTGGAATTGGTTGGTGGAGGGGTATGGATTCGGCTGTGCCTGCCCCCCAAAATGCTGCTGCTGCTGAAGGGTTTTACCGTTAAAGGAACCCAGGGGCTCCCCATGCTTTTGTCCGAAACCCCCTGGCAAGGGGCTAGGGCCACGCAAGCCCCTGGGAGCATGCTGGGGAGAGGTGAGGCATGGTTCCCAGTCCCGTCTCTCTCCCCAGGTGACTTACCCTTGCTGACTTCGCGGGGGGTGCGAATGTCAGAGCTGTCCCCATGCGGGGGCAGTTAGTGCTACCAATGCCTAAGCAACCACTCACATTGCTGTAATTTGAATAAAGTTGTGGCCAAAATTACGCCAAAAAATTTAAACAAAAATTAAGTGTCAGTTGTGTTTTTCTTTGGGGGGGTGTCTTGGGGACCTCGACGTGCAATTGCTACTCTTTACAAGGCTTTCCTGGTCTGATCGGTGTGCAGGAGCTCAACAGTTTATTCAAAGACAATTGGGCAATAGTGCAGGTGGATGGGCTCAAAATTAATCTCATTAGCATCTGGTTAAACAGAGTTCCAGCTCTTGAGAGTAACCATCGCTTCTTTAAAGCTCTATGGCAAAAGTTCTGTCTCACCTACCCCCTCTGTTATTCTCATTGCTCCTATTATAATTGCAGCATATTAACTTTATAGTATTACTAAAGGTAAAGGTACCCCTGCCCGTACGGGCCAGTCTTGCCAGACTCTAGGGTTGTGCGCTCATCTCACTCAAGAGGCCGGGCGCCAGCGCTGTCCAGAGACACTTCCGGGTCACGTGGCCAGCATGACAAAGCTGCATCTGGCGAGCCAGAGCCGCACACGGAAACGCCGTTTACCTTCCTGCTAGTAAGCGGTCCTATTTATCTACTTGCACCCGGGGGTGCTTTCGAACTGCTAGGTTGGCAGGCGCTGGGACCGAGCAACGGGAGCTCACCCCGCCGTGGGGATTCGAACTGCCGATCATGCGATCGGCAAGTCCTAGGCACTGAGGTTTTACCCACAGTGCCACCCGCATCCCATATATTACTAGTATAGTATTACTAGTATCACTAGTATTAATAGTATTACTAGTAAAGGATAATTTTGGACAAAATCCTAGCATGTGGGAGCTTGATACAACAGCAGATTACAATACCTATCTTTAGAATTTAGGCAGCAATCGTGTGTGTGTATTAAAAGGCACTCAGAATTTCTAAAACAGGGGCTGTATGTGTTTAGTGAAAAGCAAGCCCTATTGAGTGCTATAGGAATTATTGTCTAGTAAAGGTGTATAGAACTGAAGCTGTATTTTATTGATTAGATCATGAGGTGCAGAACCACCTTATGAATAACTTCATGAGATGAATTATAAATGAGGAACTTTTAAAATGCTGTGCCTCTCCTCATGACGTAGATAAGGAAGGGCCAGCCAAATCCCAAAATGGGAGGAAGTTAGCAAAATTAAAGGGGCAGTTTGAAGTTTCTTCTCTCTTGTTTTCTTTTTTGCTGCTGCCGCCAACCAAGAAATGAGAGACAGCGTTGATGCAAGAGATAAATTATTTGGGAGACACATTGGTGATTGTTAGCACCCCAGACCCACAACTAACTTCAAGTCTTTGTGTTGTTCTCTACTCTGCTAGAGAAATAATAATAATTTAATGGACTTTGCTGATTTCCTGTAGAAAGTATTAACTTAGCAGGACTGCAGGCAGCAGTATAAATGGGAATAGAAACTTTAACAGGAACATAGAAACTACCTGGGTGGTGGGGCTATGTGTTTTGAGAAGAAATGTGCTAATGTGGAATTTTAATGGCTGCTCTGATGGTAAAACAAGTTGCTAGATAGCCAAATAAAACGTGCAGAAATTAGGGGATGCGTGGATTTAGGTTGTTAGTGCTTTATGGTTGCATATAGCAGCTCAGATTCTAAACCCATAATGTAATATATTTCCCCCATTAGATTCTTTCTTTGATACTCAGACACTTAAGCACTTTGCGAATCTCTTCCACAATGTGAAGTATTAAGCGAGTTAAAGTGACATTAACGGTTCCTGCTCTACCAGGTTCATAATTGCATTAAGAAAGAGATGTAGGTCTCCGTGACACAACTTGTTGTTCAAAAAGTAATAGTCATCAAGTTATTCTCTTCAGAGTGTTTCCTAATTAAGTCAACTGCCTGGTTTGTTTATCTGAGAAAATAGCACAGGAGCTGAAATCTCCTGGAGAAATTAACATCTAGGTTTTCTGCTGTTTTTAAAGACCCTTCAGCAATTCTGCAGCTTATCTTCCTATACTGTGTGGGTTGTGAGTTTATTTTTTATCCTTGGATTTATTCTATTTTATTTATTGGCTATATTTATTGGCCCTTCACCACAGGGTGAGTTGCAATAAAACCAAACTACAAAACAAGAATGCAGATTACTGTATTAAATCAATACCCCAATTAAAAATTGCAGTGTATCAGTCACTATCTGTCAACACAATAATACTTGTTCCTCAAAGGTTTGAAGAAAAAGGAATATTTTTACCTGACATTGGAATCCACCCAGCATCGAAACCTGCCTAATCTCAAGGGGGAGTGTTCCAGAGCTGAGGGGCCACTACCAAGAAGACCCTTTTTTGGATTCCACCCAATCAAACCTCTATAAGTAGTTGCACTTTCAACAGAGTCAATCTGTTGGGCAAGACAAATATATGGATTGTAGCACAGTCACAAGTTGTTCAGGGCTTTATATGCCAAAGTCAAAACCTTGAATTGGGCTCAGTGACATATAGGCATCTAGTACAGATGCTTCCATATGGATGTTATATGTTCATGGGTTGCCAATTACCTTGGAACTTTTTCAGTTGCAATCTGCACTAGCTGCAGTTTTTGGACCATCTTTGGGGATAGTCTCATGTAAAGTGTGGTACAGTAGTCAATTTATTGGGATGAAGATTATTGTGGTAAGACCAGTGTGTGGTTTTTTTTCTAGTAAAGGAGGTGCTGGATTTTCTCCCTTGTTCTCTTATAATGGCAATGGCACCCACCTGACAGGTGCTGGAACTGCGTTCTGATGAGTTCTGGCTGAAAAAGCCCTGGGTATGATGGGAGTTGGTTCCAGCAATATTTTAGAAGTCTATATTAGCAAAATACAAACCTATACTATATACCTTGTGAGCAGTGGAATGAGCCTGCAGCTCATCTTCCATGAACTAGGAAACAAAATAGAAATAGGGACCTTGTCGCAGAGTTAGGAATTAAAAAGTGTTAAACTGTGAATAATTTGTGCATCTGTATTTGACTATTTGTTATCCAGACACCCAACCTTCCTACTTTCCTAAGGAGGGGGAAAAAATGTATTCTATTGATATCATTGCTTAGGCTTTGCTTCACCCGACCCTCACCAATGCCCAGTATCCTACAGCAGGTCAACATCAATCTCACAGGAAAGTTGCCACAGATATGAAATCAAATAATTTGTTAAGCATTTATTTTTAGAGTTGCAAGCAAGTGCCCTTCCTGGTTCCATGCTACATCTTCTGCCAAAAGGTAAGAGAAAATTGATTTTTATTTATAACTTTCCCTGTTCTTTTAGTCCGACTCCTCTTTAATTCAGTAAGCTGAGTCAACTACTGACTTTGCAGATCTCATTCAGTGGAAAAGCTGGGGCAATGAGGCGCCCATATTATTTGGCTTACCAACCGACCCATTGGGATCCCAGGTGAAGAAGAGGGACCTCAGTGATTGTCACAAGACCTCTTAGCCTGCAACAGATTATAGGTATTGCCGTATGTAATCACCTGCTTGGGGTCTGGAGGGTGGTAGAAACCATCCCTTCCTGAACAGATGCTTGACTCAGCAAAAGCTGGCAGCCATGACCCTTTGGTGGGTGCTGACAGATGGATTGGCCGGGCTGGATACTCCTGAATAGCACTGCAAGGGCAGTCTGCGGCTTTGAATGCCTATCACTGTATCAGATACAAAGATCATTGGATCATAGAATCATAGAATTGTAGAGATGGAAGGGACCATGTGGGTCATTTCGTCTAACCTCCTGCAGTGCAGGAATTTTTTTGCCCAAGCTGTGCTTCAAACCCACAATTAAGAGTCTCATGGATGTAGATCCTACATCCTTAAAATGGATGTAGAATGAAGATTCAGAATACATATCTTCCAGGCTGAACAATATCTTCTACTATTTTAATGTGTTACAGGAAGTATCATTTTAAAAAGTGCTAGGTTCCAGTGAGCAGCCTTTCTATTTTAGCTTCTTCCCACACAAAAAACTACGTTTAAACACACCCAAAAAATTATTTTAGAATCTTTCAGAGGCAAAACACCAAATAAATATATATCTGTTAACTATCCGGAGATGTCTTTAATCATTCCACTATTTCTAATTCCAGGCTCTCACTAGACATTTATTTGATGTTCAAGGGTAACCTGTCATTTGAAATATTCATGAATTAGATATTGTGGAGTCTGCATCAGAGATAATGCAGAATACCTTTTTGGTAGGGGCGGGGAGAGAAGAAGGAAGATTCTCTGGGTAAATATTCTGCTACTGATGTGAATAGTGCAAATCAATTTAATGAGGGGGCAATTAAGAAAACACAAGAGCAAGAGCATCACACCTTGGAAACTTCAATGTACTGACAACATCGTAGGAACAAGAAATTACCTCAGACTGTTTCCACAAGTTCTCATCATTTGGCATGAAAAGGGGCTTTTATTTGCATGCCTTTTTCATGCAGAATCTTTGTGGCTGAAGAAGTGAAAAAAATGATAGCATTTCTGCGGCTTACAGTGGCCACATAACATCTTAAGAATATAAAAATTGCCTTGCTGGATCAGACAAAAGGCCCTAAGGATGGGCAAGTCAGCCTATTTGAATGTCACTTTTGCACATCAATCTGCAATTTAAAAGAAGCCTGGACTTTTTTGCATTTAAATACATAGTTTAAATGCATTTTATTTTAAAATATGCATTTCTAACATTGAGCCAAAACCTGCAGGGGAACTTCTGGAAAGTGCCGTAGCTGGTGGATAACTAATGGGAGAATCCAAACTCTGTCAATGCAGTAACACTGCATGGCAGAGCTTCAAAGCCATAGCACCATAGAATTGTAGACTTGGAAAGGTTCCCGGGGTAATCTAGTCCAACCCTCTAAAACGTAAAGGTACCCCTGACCGCCAGGTCCAGTCGTGGATGACTCTGGGGTTGCACGCTCATCTAGCTCTATAGGTCAAGGGAGCCGGCGTTTGTCCGCAGACAGTTTTTCTAGGTCATGTGGCAGCATGACTAAGCTGCATCTGGTGAACCAGAGCAGCACACAGAAATGCTGTTTACCTTCCCACCGGAGTGGTACCTATTTATCTACTTGCACTTTGACGTGCTTTCGAACTGCTAGGTGGGCAGGAGCAGGGACTGAGCAACGGGAGCTTACCTTGTCGCGGGGATTCGAACCGCCAACCTTCTGATCGGCAATTCCTAGGCTCAGTGGTTTAGACCACAGCGCCACCTGTGTCCAATCCTCTATGAATCACAGCTAAAGCATCCCTGACAGATGGCCATCCAACCTCTGCTTCAAAACCTCTCCAAGGAAGGAGAGTCCATCGCTTTCCATCACCGCATTCACACCAGCACACCAACCGGGGCAGAAAGGGAAGCAGGCAATGTTCCTGAATGCCAATCTGCATCTTACTGGAATTTGCAACCATCAGATTCCTCCAGCATCCCTAATCTAGGCCAGTGTTCTGTTTCCAATAGTGGGTTGCCATTTGCTATAGTTAATTAACTACTTCTTATTTCAATAGAAATCTCAAAGCACGTTACACCTCCAAACAAAAAGGAATCAATGGGAGAAATACAACCTGAATTCCACGTTCAAAACCAAATAATACTAATGTGCTATTGGTGCTGCTAATACTAATATTCATAAAAAGGGGGAAACCACATTTTAAGTAATGTAATTAAACAATATTGTTAATAGTTGCACAAGTAAGAATCACAAAAGAAAGTCAGATGCAAAGTAAACACTTCAAGATACAACATCAAAATGAAAAATAATGGTAGTATATATGATGAAAAGCTCGTTACAAAAGGAAACACATATAATCCAGTCATCAAAATCAATCACACTACACAACCCCCACAGTCACTATCACTCAACAATCACACTCTCCTGAAATCCATCACTCCATCCACTCAATTCTCACTTCAATAAAACACTCCAGTGTTCAGCTGGGAAGCTCATGGGCAGAGCTATGCCCTGTTTCCGCATCCAGCAATCAGAGGTACACTCCCTATAATCACAGAAGCTCCATCTGGCTTGTTACAGCTATCCACTGATAGACCAATCTTGCATGACTCTATCAAATCATTTAAGAAACTTTATAAAGTGGCAATCACCGTATCTTTTATTATGCCTTATGTGAACAGATACTTCCTTTTGTCTATTTTGAATATACACCTAATCAACTTCATTGTGAGAAACAGCCCCACAATGAATTACTGGCTAAAAATCGCAGGGGCCATTATTGTCTTTACAGTGGGAATGGTGGGGGGGGAGATCATGTATGGAAAAATCTTACGGCAGTGATCCAAAGAATTTCACCAGATGTACAGAAGAACATACGTATGTGTGCACTAGGATTTAACCTCCCTACCCCCCTTTCAGGCAGCATCTGGAGAATCAGCTGGAGTTTATGCAATGTTTCAGGAGTGTTGTGCTTGTTCATGAGGGTAGTTTAGGGACAAAAAGGAAATACAAAATCCCATTGTGTGCATGAAGGTTGCACAGGATTTCCTATTGGAGCCTAAGGATTCAATCCAATACTCTCCAGGCAGTATTCCCCAATGGACACGTAGACATGTGTAGCCAATCTCCTATTTATGCATGTTCAATATGTGCCTGACAGTACAAAGGCGCATCATGCCAAACCCAGAAGTGACAAAAAGGGGCAGAGTGGGGTGTGGCATGGCAGAATGGGCGGGTTGTGGTGGAACGGGGCGTTTGCAGGCTTTTTCCAATAGTGTTTCAAATATATGCAATTTCATTGAAGGGCCTTGGAACAGAACTCCTGAATAAATGGGGGGGGGTTTGCTTGTATAAGATTGTGCTGAAATTCATATCTGATCATCTATACACATTTCCCAAGGAAAACCTGGAGCTTATCATTTGAACCCTATGATGTCCTGCTTGTGGACATTCCTGGAAAATCCACATGGATGGCCAACATCAACAGATCTTGTACACTTACAGTCCAGTGGTGATAATCTCAAAATGCATTCTTGGTTATGTTGACAACATTGGATGTTTTGAGTCATGAAATCATAGAATCATATAATTTTGGAGCTGGAAGGAACTCCGATGGTCATCTAGCTCAACCCCTTGCAATGCAGGAATCACAGCTAGAAAATCCCTGACAGGTGGGTATCAAACGTCTGTTTAAAAACCTCCAGTGAAGGAGGTTTATATGAACTACTGAAATAGTGGTTTCCTATGTCAGATTGATTCAAGGGGCACACGACTCCTGTAAAGCAGAGCAGGTGTGATGGTAAAGGATCATCACTTTCGGGTCTGTTTTAGGGAACAGCATGGGAATGCAAGGGCATCATTTATCGGAAAAGGGGCGTTTCCCCCAGCCTGTGTACATGTGATTATTATTTTCTGGTTAATAATTTAATTTAAAAACCCCCAACACAAAACATTTTAAACTCAAAGATCACCAAGAAGATACCTTTCCTTGCTGTAAATATTTTCCTGGCCTTTTCTCCCAATGAAACCTACAATGGTACCCCTGGGCAGTTGGCAGTCTGTGTCCCTGCCTCCCAGTCTGATCACAGCAGCTATACTTGGGGATCATGGAAGCTGCAATTAAAGACAAGTCAAAATGTTCTCTTTGAAATAGATTGCTGATCAGTCAGCTGCAATCCCTCGAACTCTGCTCTTACTGTGCCCGAAATCATGAATACTGTTGATGAGGCGATCAAATTTTAGGAGCAGGAGATTTGTGAATATGAAATACTTTGCAATAAATACTTTGCACTTGAAGAGACTCTTCCTACACACCCATTCAAATCTTTCACTTCTTCAAAATACTAATTAGTTATGTTGATTCTATAAAAGTTGGAAGGATTTCAAGGTCAATGTGCCTTTTGAAGAAACTCAAATTTCTCTTGCTTTTTTGTTGCCATCTACTTTAATGAATCTGAAAGCGTCGGTTTGATTGAAGTTTGTTTATTCAAAAATGTTGAATGCAACACAATTCTCAAGCATAATTTAGATTCTTGGGGTGAAGTAATTAATATCTTATTGTTGTGTTTGTTGGAGTGGATTTCTTGATGTTCCGGTGCCACCTATCCAGCTGAAAAGTATTCCCAAATTGTGCAGTGACCAGAGATTCTAGCTTATTGAATTTATAGATATTCTCAGATGTTCTAGTCTATAAAGCAGTTTGCAGCAACATAATTATGGTAATATCCTTATGAGGCAGTTGTACAAAGTTCATTCAGCCCATTCAGCATTTGTAAGAGCTCAGCCTTTTAATGTGGCAGCATCTACACTTTGGAACTCCCTGCCTATTGATATATGGCATGTGCCTTTCACGGCACTCTTTTTGGTACCTGCTAAATCCATTTTTCTTTAGACAAGCCTGTTATGAAATAATTGCGTGTCGAGACCCCAAAGCCACTCCCTCATTGATAAATAAGACACAAGGACACGAATATTAGGTTAATGGTTACTGGGCAAATTTAGGCCACAGCTTTCTTGGTTATAGAATGTGAGCGGTATTGGCTTAGGCATTGGAATTGACCCGACTATAACTGACTCCTGCCCATCATGCAGGGAGTCCTGTAAGAGTCAACCACCGGTAGGGGGAGCCCCGTCGATGCAAACCAACTCGAGCTCCCCCGGGTTCCTGATGGGGTCGTGGCAGGGCGCTAGCCCTGCCCCAGGTTTCAGACAAGATCCACACCCCCAGATTCCATTAACAGAATACCCTTAAGCTTGGAGGAGCAGGTGATGGCTACACCTCCCCTCCCCCACCATAAGTTCAACCAATGCCTAACCGCCAAACCTTACAAAGTTGTGACGATTGCTACGAGGTAGGTGAAAACCAAATGGCCCATTTGCCAAGTGGAAGAATTCCTACCAGGCACCTCAACGGCAACCAACCAAGGTCCATAGCAAGGCCAATGTCAAAACTTGAAAAAAGGGAGGGAGGGTGGTGTCAGCATGCAGAGGGCCAGGAGGCCAGCTGGCTAGCCCCAGCTGAGCTGTTCCCTTCCCATCTTCCCGCTGCAAAGACCATCACCTCTGCCCAATGTAAATCAGTGACCAGGCTTCAGAGCCAGGACACACTATCAGCAGATCGAACTGCGCACACAGAATAGCCATGAGGCTTGTGGAAGCATACTACATCTACAGATTTATTAATCATAAACCAGGACAAAGAAACATGTTCTCTCTCTCTCTCTCTCTCTCTCTCTCTCTCTCTCTCTCTCTCTTTTTCTCTCTCTCTCTCTCTCTCGTTGTCTCAGAGAGAACAGGAAAAGCAAAAGCTATACACAACGGTATACACAAGTTCTGAGCAAGCTGTGCTGGAATGTAAACAGACATGTGACACACAACAATTCCACACATCTGCTCCTTAAGGTGGAATGAAGATGTCAGCAGGTGGGAGATTGAGGAAGTGAGCCAAGAGTAAGCTCTCCTGCTCATGCCTCAGATTAAATGGGGCCCAGCCACACACCCCCAGCCAGCGGATTGGCTGGCTGGACAATGACATGGCCTGGAACCTCTGGGTGATGCGGGACTTCATCCCCCGCCCCCGGAGGGGAGTGGGTGGCCACGCAGTCCACCACAGCTCCTCCCCACTGGGAAGTGGAGCAGATATAAAATTGAATAGAATAGAATCTGTTATATTGCCTGCCCATTGTAACAAGATACAACATATCAACTTTTAATGTTGTTCATTACATTCAAATATGGTAAGTCACTTTTCTTTTATGTTGAAACTCAAAGTAAAGTATGCGGGGTTCCCAGGCAGCCTCCCCTGGACCTAGAGCTTCTTGAAGTAAACCAGTGCTCCTGCCAGTGCACTTGCAACTCTCCAAATATGCCCCTCCGTCATCTCACCCCTCCATACCAACCCCAACTGTCTGGCAGATTCCCTAACAAATGGTCAGTGAAGTATATTCCCCCTTTGGGAAATCTTGTGCTATTTAATTAATAGAAACAGTCAAATACCATCACCACTTCCAATATTCAAACTGTGGAAACTTTATTTTTGGGTTTAGACATAGAATGCTTAAAATAGCCATGGAGGGAGGCAGCCAAGATAAATTCATATTCTTCTGTTGTATTAGCAGTGTTCAAACCTCCAGTTCTTTTGCCATTGGGAGGAAGCCCAGAGGCACAAATGTCTTTGTCAAAGCCTTACCTAATATTACCACTGAGTGTGTGTTCTTAACGTATCATGGATAGTAGTTTAAGAGGCACCTGCATCAATCAGTAGGCCTGGACCTAGTTTCCAAAAAGCGTGACCTCAAACTCCCTGAATACCCCTTCTCTTTTCCTCTGCACTCCAATTGCTTAGTTAAATTGTAAAGGTTTGGGGAATTAAAAATAAAAAAGGAGAAAATAATACATTTGGGTCATGAAGCTTTCTTTGTACCTCACTTCACCCCACATATAGCATTTTCTACTCAAAGAAGAATTTTCCACTTGCTTACCAGGTCCTAGGCAGGAAAAGTGAAGTCCCCTCTGAATAAGTCTCCCATAGAAGCAAGTTCTCTTCCTTTTCTAATGTAGTTGCTGTTCTTTTGCAGGTGGCTGTGAATGTGCCAGTTCCTTCTCTGGAGTTTCAGCAGGATGCAAATACTCATCTGGCTAAACAAGAGAGTTGAGCTTCACATCCTAGTAGTAGAAACCCACTGATTTCACTTCAAGGCAGCTGTGGCAGGAAGGAAAGACCTGTGTGGCAAACTGTTCTTTGACTTGCAAGTTCCTTTTTTATTACTTTTAAATAAAAGGCTTGCCAGATGGCTAATTAACAATGTAGGTGCATATTTATAAAAACAGCAAACTCCAAGATTGAAAGTTGAATTATTATTATTTAGTGCAACAACACCTGGATGGTCACAGGTTGCCATGCGTATTATAAGGTGGGGTAGCCAAGTTGGTGCCCTGCAGAGGAAGTTGGACCAGTGGTGGACTTGTGTACTATGGCGCCCTGTGTGAGGCCAAAATTTGCCCCTCTATCCTCACACTGCCTTCCAAAAGGTGGGTGAGGAGGTGCCAACTTTGGGAAGGAGTTGCAAGGGCTCTGGCAGGGTCCTAGAGCCCTTTCACCTCCTTCCTAAAGCTGATACAGCACTAACTAGGCTTTGGAAAGGAGGAGGGAGGACTCTAGGACCCAGTCAGAGCCTCATACTTCCTTCTGAAAGTCAAGCACCTCCCTCACTGGGCTCAGCGCCTAGTACATGAGCACCACTCACAAAGCCCTAAATCTGCCCCTGGCTGGACTTCATCTCCAGCCAGCATGGCCAAGGGCCAGGGATGATGGGAGCTGGAATCTAGTAACATGTTGAAGACATCACATTGACTAACCCTGTTGGAAGGGTATTGATGACTCCCAAGTGCAATGAAATGTTGCCTGTTAGAGACAGTTCAGAGGAATTGGGAGAACTACGTTTTTACAGTACATTTTTTCAGCATCTCCATGTATCAATCTGAAGAACGAGCACAATAAAACTAGCAAATGCTGGAACCTGATCACAAGTAGATTTTGTTTTCTTAATGTGTATGCATATTGTTGCTCTTAAAAAAATATCTGAAAATGATTAATGTTAGGGTTGCAGGAATCAGAATACATCATCCCCATATTTGGTGGGGATACCTATATTTCAAAGACTTTTGGTCTAATATTAGGAATCTGGGCAGAGACATAATTGATATGATATGCAATTCTGTTTGATGCTATAGCTGCCCTTTTCATGGCAATTTAAGAAGGCACCTTTTTAAAAGCTTCATTAAATTGATAGTTATATAGAATAGGTAGCTAATATGTTTGTTTCTGTAAAAATTCTAATTGCCAGCAGTAGGACAAGCAATGTGGTTTCTTTATTTAACCAACTACTGACTCTGGCATGATCCATTCCTTACCAGCAGCAAGAGGCGAGTTATTTCCCTATGGCTCCCACCCATTGTCCTCCAAGTCACTGCCCAGAGCCTGCATCAGCACCCAGTATCCTTGGACGGTAGTGGGTGAGTCCACTATGGGTGCCTGCCCTCGCCCCCTTTAAGTCTAGCTACCATGTATATTTTTCCCATAATGCCCTCAGCATAGCTTTGCTCTGGGGCATTGTAGAAATGGAAATAACATATTGACCTAACCACTCGACAACTCCTATGCTGCTGCTGCTGGCAAACATATTATTTCTCTTACATTTTTGTGGGCCTTTAAAATGTGTCCATGATATTTACATCCCACCCTTCATCGCAAGGGCAGTACAAAACAAAAACACACTTCATCTGCTTCACATGATGTGGATGCAGCATGGTACCAAAAATAATAATATAATTTTTCAACTCTGTTAGAGACAACAGGCAGCAGACAGATGTTGGCAGCTGATTTTTCAGAAGCATATTAAAAATCACACCATGCTCTGAGGTTATTTCTTTATTTAATATACTGGAAGTATTTTTTTAAAAATCCTGCTGTTCCTTACCTTCAGGCAGCTCAAGGCAATAAAACCAACAAGAATAAATAGTACAATCTCATGTGTGCTTGCTCAGAAGTAAATGCCATTCAAGAAAGCTTTCTCCAGAAAAGCATGCAAAGGATTGCAGCCTAAACCACATGATTGTAAACCCAACATATTCATAATAAAATAAGAAAACACAGAAAAAGAAAAAGAAAACATCACACGCTTAGGAAGTTACGTTTTTATTAGAAAAACAGGATCTGCACAGGGATGCCAAGCCTAAGGAGTACAGCAAGTCTTCTTTGGTAGGTGTGTCCCTATGAGGCAGTTGCAGAGACTGAAGGTCTCCACTACCCCACAGCTGCCTAAATCCCCTCCACTTCAGGGTTTTCCCCAAGCGATCAGAGACTGCATCTGCTCCCAACCAATCTCCCCTCTGCCCTTTACATGCCTCTTCTGGTTCTGGGAGACTAAGGGGGAGGGGAACTTTATTGCTGAAGGAGGAGTAGACACCTGTGACTCTTCAACGGCCTGACTCTTGGCCTCCCTCTTCCCACCCTCCTGCTTCAGTATCTGCCTCAGATTCCAGACTTCTCTCGGCCGCAGACTCTCCCAACTCACTACGCCCTGTTACCCCTTCCAACATCTCCTCTTCCCAGTCTTTCCCCTCTTCTCCCTGTGACCACTCATTGTCACCACCATTCCCTGGGCTCTGAGCCTTCTTCCCCTGGGGGCTCCCCAGCTGGTTCCTCCCACCATTCCTCTGCATCCAACCAGTCCCTGATACTTTATATCGATATGTGACGATGCCTTCAGAGAGTCTTGAAGTTTAGCTTTATAAATTAGACTCCTATCCCTAATATCAATAGCAGTATTTAAACAAGTGTAAACATTATATGAGAAAGAATACTGGTGAAGTGATGACTGGCTGTGAAAGATTTGCCTTTCCTTTGGCTGTATCCTTGTAACGGTGTAAAATGGCTGTGCTTAAATCAGCCGCCCCAATCAGGACCAGGCACTTAAAGCCTTATAACGCACAGTTCCCCTTTGTACAGTGTTTGAGTATCACAGTGTGATTTAGAGCTACCTGAGGAACACTCTGTTTTCCCTTCATCAATAATCTAGCCTCCTTGAAGATGCGAGGATCCAGACAATGTATGCTAATCCAAAGAGGGAAAGTTGTTATTGCTGAGCTAAATGAAGCGTCTCCTCCTATTACCTATTAATATAATACCGGCATAGCCAGAGGTTTATTTTGTCTCTTCCCTCACCCTCCAAATCAATTGCACCATCTCTAAAGGCTAAACATAAAATGAATTTCCATCTGCTTCCTTTATCTACAGCTTTGACCATTGCTGACATGCTGATATCAATTGTCCTCAGACCTCAGTACATTGGTTAAAAGACAGAAAACATATTTCATCTTCATTTAAGTAGTTCTTGGAGTCTTTGGGGGGTTAAAATGATGATGAGACAGTGAAGTGGAAAGGGGGAATAATAGATCTCTGTGGGAAGAAGGTGTGATTATGTTATCACAATCTTTTATTCATCAGAGCATACATTTATTGAAAATTAGAATAAAAGTAGGAAAGGGATTGGTGCAGTGAATTGGTGCACATAAAATAGAAAGGACAGAATGTGCTGCTTTCATTAAAACAGAAGTCTAACTGCAATTATATGCCTTCTCATCTCTCCAGAATCTTGAAATCTATGTCCTTACATTGTGCCTGTCTGGCTATGGTGGACAATTAGATGTAGGGGAGCTGAACGAAGCTGGATCCAGAAAGGTTCGTGAGATACTTCTTGAAATTGTTGACAGTGAGAGAAACGAGGTATATGTGCCACTCACCCCACATCAGTTCATGACATTTTCAAGATAGAAGTACATGCTTGCGGACATGCATATTTTATTTTTTGAAAAAGCAAATCTTAAAGATGGCCAGCATAAAAACCCTGGACCTAACTGTCTGCAATTTGGCAGGATTAATATCCTCTTTTTGGTCTACCATGGCTCCAAATACATGCATTTACATGTAAAAACAACAAAGGTTATGGCCATTTTAGTTTCCCAATGTAAGTCAATGCAGGGAGAACACAGCTTTAATTATTGCTATCATTCTTATATGTTGTTATAATCAGTGCTTTTTCTCTGGGAGGACGCAGGGGTACGCATACCCCTAAACATTTTGTGAATCTAAGTTTGGCCTCATTGAAGAGCAGTATTTCAATATGAGCAGGAAAATGAGAATACCCCTAAACATATTTTTTTCCCAGGAAAAAAGCACTGGTTATAATAATTTTCAATTCCCAAAGCACTTCAAATACATGCCCTTGTAATTCTTACAGCAAACTCGTTCAGTAGGTCAGTATTATATTGCCTGTATAATATATGCAGGACTGAGAACTGAGAAGCAGTAACTGGATACAGACTGTCTGTTGGGTTCCAACCTGAATCATATTATTTCAGCACTTTACAGCTCTACTAACATATGATCATCACTCAGACTAATCATCTCCAGAAGCTCCTCTCCTGAACCTCTCTCTCTCTCTCTCTCTCTCTCTCTCTCTCTCTCTCACACACACACACACACACACACACAAGTTCTCTGGAGCTGAATATCTCTATCTGGCTTTGGCAGAATGCCAGTAGTACTATATGATCAGCAAGATGCTATCTTCCTGCACGTGCAGGAAATTATAAAAGATTCTTGATCTGCCAGAGGCTTAATGTATAGTTTCCCCAGGAATGTGTAAACAAGCAACATACAAGCTTTTCTCTAGAAAATTTGTTATGTTGAAAGTTGCTTTTTTTTCTACAAACAATTGCTGAGGGTGGGGTAGGGGAAATAAAGAACTGTTTCTAACTAACCGGCAAAAATGGTAAGATTTATGGTAATGTGTAATCATTGATTCTTCCCAATTAATCCGCTCACATCGTCAGAATCAAGTATTCACCAAGAATTCTGCAGATCGATCTGTCCCTCTCTTGCCATCTTGTCTGTCAGAACACAGGTGCATCTGTCAGATTCCACCACCAGACCTTTTCAAGTGCTCAGTACCAGAAGTCCCCCAGGATTATTTACATAGCAACTTAAGGGAGGAATTCTGCTAAGTGCTACGGATATCAAGCCTATCCCCCCCCCCCACCGAGCCATGGGGAATGCAGGGGTGCCCAACGGGAGGTGAGGTGGTGAAAAGCCACACTGTGGAGGTGGGAGACCTTCTGCTGGCTTCTAGCAGTGGGACTCATTAGTTGACTCAGTCCCTAAATTCCCAAAGTATGGTACCTTAAATCAGTATTGGGTTTTTCCTCATAATCAATCTATGAAGTAAGTTACATTTAACAGTTTTAAAAGTATGTCTGAAAGCTTTTTGGTTTGGTTTTTTTTAAAAAAAAATGGAAATGGGACGAATTCTGATTTAGCTGGAATTTGCGAGAGTGTCCTAAGATGGGGTCGATCATGGCAAGGAGTGAGAATGACCTACTACCATGGCCTGCTGCTATATCCGTTGGTTCACCATACCCATCTAGGAAAAGTGAAGCCTGCTCATACATGCTGGGGCACACAAATACTGCTGCATAGGCTTCCACATGATCAGGAACCCTGATCACACATAGCTGGTCCCAAAGATGACCATACAGATCTGATCTGATCTTGACAGTGTTAGGGAGTTGCTGGGTTGACTCAGCATCTGGGAGATAAGGCCTTCTAGTCATCAACTAACTTTGAAGAAAGCCAGCCAGAAGAAGAACTTTGCACAAGGAATTGTGAATATTCTCCCCATGCTTACAGTTCATAAAAGGCTCACAAAATGGCAGGGTGGTGCTCACCCGCTCCCAAGCACACAGGATCCACCCTGCCCCTCGGAAAGCCTCAGGACGCTGTCAGCAGCAGAAATCTATACTGGACTTTTATGGGACAGGTAACAACTTACCAACCAGGAATGAAACTGCAAACACAAGGCGCCTGGACGTTAATCAGCTCCTGCCAGATCGACATGTGAGCTCCTTCAACAGTTCTGACAGCTCTGGTTTCAGTATGAATCACCATACTGTGGGGGACAGATTTGATGCTGCCACTGTTGATGAGATGATTATTTGGTTCATGGACCCAGCTCTTTATGGTGACGTTTTCAATGACCCTGTGCAAGATCAACACCCACAGGCTAAAACTATGCCAGCTGGAGGCAAAGAGGCCCCTGCCACAGCAAACAGGTGAGAGTGGGGCCCTGTAACTGTGAGAGGCTCTACAGAATCATTGTTTTCTATCTTGACCCATGCTTGAAGGAATCTTTGGAAGTGTGGCCCTGCTCTGTAAGGAGGTAACAGGCCTCAAGGCCACTACTGAGACCCTAGTGGGGCTTGTTGAAAACGGCATTTTGATTGTCACCGGCCCTCCCAGTCATGAGAACACAGACTCGGGATCTTTAGGTGATATGTTACATAATATCCAGTTGTGGAGGAGCACACGCTGATAGAGGCATTAGATAACACAGGGCTGCAGAGAACCAAAGACCCAAGACAAGCCAGGTTCCTTGGAACCAGTAACATCATTGCTTGTAATATTGCCCTGGATGACTCATTTAATACCCTGGACTCATTCAGTGTCTTGGACCTGACCCCCTCTAACCCTAGGCTGATGCTAGTAGATGTTAGGAAACATCTTGACAGTATGAGCTGTTGGGCAATGGAACAAACTCCATGACCTCTAGGGTTATTTCCAACTCTGACTCTAAAATTCTGTTTTTTTTATTATCTGTGGGTAGATACACACCATTTGCCAGACACAGCACACTATGCCATGCAAAGATTTTTCAATCAGGTCACACTTGCTGAACAATTTCATAAAGACATTCTTTCATAACCTGTAGGTGAATGCCATCTGGTCATGGTGTTTGCTCATTTTTATTCCTATTAATCTCTTGACAAGCCATGTCACGTAGACATTAATGACTTTATAATGTCATTCAAGCCTAAACAGTGCTGGGTAGAATTTTGACATGCCTGTTCATTTGACTGGCTTATAGGCAGGTTATTTGCTATCAGCAAATATAGCAGAATGTGATGACTCAAAGAAAGGCAAACTTAAATGAATTGCAGACGACAGAAACTATAACCATGCCATTATTGAAGGAATCATAAAAATACATTATACTACTGCAGGTCACTCCTGTGCTAATATATACTGCCTTAACTATTTATGAGACTCCTTCGGAAACAGTTGGACTGAACATCTTAAAGATGAAACATGCTGTAGGTCAACTAGGTATGGATGGATCCGTCCACTTCCAGTCTGTGTCAGTTTCATATGTGTTCATTCATCTGTCTCTTCCATCCCATTTCTGCATTTCTTTGATTTCCTTTTAAAAAAAAAAATCTGATACATTAGATTATTCTATTCTCACAGTAGCCAACCAGATGTTTATGGGAAGACCACAAACAGGACACGAGTGCATAGCTCACAAGAGTAGACATTTCTAAATTATTTTATCAAAAAATACACATTTGAGTGAGTTTAAGTTTTCTTTAGGTTTTTTTTATTTAAACTAAGCTCTGCATTGCAAAATTTGTGGAAGCACAAAATCAGAAGGATAATTAGGTTCAAATCCTCCCACCAGTTTGGGTAGTGTACAGAAGATCAGGTAACCTTATTTGATTTTATTTAAATATTTAAGGAGTGCACTTCCAAAAAAAACACCGCAAGGTGAAATCTGACACACAAAAACAACATAACAATAACATCAATAAATACTGGTTGGTAAAAACAAAGGCCTTTCTGAATAGCACCAATTTCAGATGACATCTAAATGTAGGCAGGGATGATTCCTGCCAATCCTCTATTAGCCAGCAGCTCCATTGGATTGGCTCTGCCACAATAAAGGCTGACAAAGCCACCAAAACTGCTCCATCAGAAGATCTGATGCTACTTGCTTCCTGATAGTGGATTTCCAAAACAGCTCCACACATAAACGTATACTAAGTGTTTGAAGCTGATGGATTTGAGTAGGGATGGAACGCTCTGTCAATTTCGGCTTGCTAAGTTTCTCATCCGCCCCCCCATCCATCTTAAATTTAGTCCTCTACATTTCTGCAGCAATTTGTGATTTTTTTTTAATTTTTAACTTTACATCCTCATGAAAATTCTTTAGCATTTTAGTGGTTGTTGCCCCTAATAAACATATCCTTGTATTCAGTTCTGACTAATGTTCAAATTTTTGCAAGCTATTTCTACTTACTATAATGCACTCCTGCATATTTTCACCAATATATTGATTTTTATGCACACTTCTCTCTAACATATGCAGTTTTGTAAACATTGGGTGGAGCACCGCATCACAAAATTCAGACAAGTGTGAATGTCAACAGATGGCTGGGGTTTTTTTGGGTTCACATGTTGTTTCAGAAGGTGCAGATTTCAGCTTAAAATGCAATCAGAATTCTGAATCAAACTTATCCTCCATCCCTAGATGTGAGGAATCTTCTTTTTAAGCTTTCACTTCAACCTGGTTCAAAGGCAATACTTTGCTACATAGCAGCAGTTTCTGGAAAAGAATCAAAATGGAAACATTATGGGAGTGAAAATAACATACATAAATGTATTATGCTAGGGAAATGTGCTTTGCAAAAAAAATGTGTCTATATTGCATAAAACTTTGTCTTTTGTATGTAGAAGGTTCGAGGTTCAGTCTCTGTCACCTTCAGGTAGGGCTGGGAGGGACTGCGTCTGAAACCCTCGAGACCAGCTGCCAGTCAATTTAGCCGATGCTGAGCTAGATGGTGGCAAATCTTCTGACATAATGTATTCACAAATATTTCTGGACTTCTAAAATCACATGGCAAGAGTCCCACAAACCATCCTAATGGGGCAGGTAGTTATGGCTGCAGTCTTGACACACACCAAGGAAGTAGGTCCCATTGAGCTCAATGGGGCTTACTTCTGCGCAGACCAGCATAGGTTTGCACTGCACACTGTAGTTATTGTTATGCAAGGTATGATCCGGGGTCCCGCAAATGTGCCTCTGCTTTACCCTTTTATAAATAAAACAACAGTGATGACTTGCTCGGATTTTGGTTTGTTTTCAGCTATCCCGATCTAGGCAAATTCAGCAAGGGATTGAGGGAAGGCAGTTTCTATTGCATTTTGCATGGCAGTCATGTTTTATTAAGAATACGAGAAACAATTTAACTAGCACAAAGCTATGCATCATATGTCACTGGTGTGTGATGGGCATGTTTTGATAACTGTATAGAATTGGTAATGAAGAGGCTTAACCCAAGTGGTTAACCTTAGCAGAAGCTTGCAAAGCCCAAAGCAGTACCAATTAACGGGGCTTAAAAAACATGTTTCAGACATAAAGAGCAAAATAGAGGTTCTTCCATACTTTCCCTGTCATCCTGCTTTTCTGCATTTACATACACAGAGAATCAATCCCACCAGTGGATTTATATTAAGGGAAATGCACTAATTTAACATTCTGGACTAACTCTAAGATATTGATTTAAGCAAAGCAGTTAGGGCTTCCTTTACGTTGTCTGACTTTATATGAGGTGACTAAGTTAACTGCTTACTGAATTTAATGTTACTCTACCCAATTTATAGAGCTAGTGCAACTATTTAGAAAAATAAATGATCTTAACTTCCTTGGTTTCTTTCTAAAGTTTTGCTTTGAAAGAGTTGTAAATGTCTTTTTCTTTTCTAATATATTAAATGATAATTTTCATTTTAATTTACAAAATATTCCAATCACCATTAGCCAAAAGAGGACAAACATAATACATTTTTTCATCCCCACCTGCAGTAACATATCAGAATCAAAACTGCTCTTAACTTATGCTCAATGGCTGTGTTGTTTTTAAAGATGGAGCTCTCAGTGGGTTGCCTTATTGTTCTTTATTGTGAAGCTGATATAGTAGTATAATGAGTAGTGTGTTTTACTGTGCAATCCTAACAGTGTCTACTCAGAAGGAAATCCAATTTAGTTAAACTGGACTTTATCCCAGGTAAGTAGGATTAGAACTGTAGCCTTGGTATTTGTTGTGAACCACTTTGGATGCCATGCCAACAGCAGAGAAAGCAATATATATTGCAAGTGATATATGGCAGCACTGACTGTTGTTAATAAATACTGTGATGGTGTAGGCAAAACAAGCAAAGGACAGGATCCCAGAAAAACAGGAAACATGTCCCCAGCAGTTAAAGCATGGGTGAAGAATTGTGGTCCTCCCTATGTTGCTGAACCACAACTTCCAGCATCCCTGACCACTAACTATGCTGGCTGGGGTTGATGGGGGTTCTAGTTCAACAACTTATGGAGAACCACAGGTAGGGATGGACAGACTGGTCTTTTTCTGGTCTGTGTCAATTTTCCACGTGTTCACATTCTGCGCTCTGTTCTGTCCCAACTGCTACATTAACTTGTAACTTTAAAAACAAAAAAGGATTCTTTTTGAACGTATCTTTTTGCAAAATAAACATTTTTATGCACTTTACTCAAACACAAATTGCATGCATTTTATCCTGATGCATACATTTTCATGCACATTTTAAAGTAAAATACACATTTTATACTGATTTTGGTATGTTTCTTTAGCTAAGAATTGTATTGCAAAGTTCAGAGAAATGCAAAAACCAAGGCATAGCTGAGTCCCAATCCACATATTAGTACAGGAAGTGCGAATCAGGGCAGTTTGCTTTAAAACGTGGACCAAATGAAATCCAAATTAAAGCATACCTAGCCACAGGCTCCTTATCCCCTGTGTTAAACATTATTAAACTACAAGTTAAACAGATGGGTAAAAATTGCAGTGCTCAAATATAATTCTGACACCCCCTGTAACATGTTTGCATCTTAAAGCAACAAAAAAGCCAACTAAGTTTGCTTTCGAACACATAGTCACACCAAGTTAAGACAAGCCAAAATCGGAGAGAGAGGATTCCTCCCTGAACAAGAACGACTTTGCTCTGTCCTCTTCTCCAGGTGCCCACTGAGTAAATAACAATGGTTGAAGATGAATTTTCTACCCATACAGAAGCATCAAATAGCCTGCCCATTCATCATCCAAATGAAATGTATTCAAAGACAAGGACAGCACCCCAGATGCCACCCTGCTTTCCTTTACCCCTTTCCTCGTCTACATTATCCATGGTATATGAAACAGCAACATGATAACTCTCTTTGCTAACTGTTTCTGTGGGCTGTGATCAATTTTAATCTGGCTCCAGTTCTGTCCTAGGGTGAGATCTACCAAGGTACTTTCAGGGGCAAAGCACACTTTCTTTGACTGTGCAGGTAAGAGTGCTCCAATGTTTCATTTTTGAATTGAAAACGTTCTCAGTGGAGGAGCAGCAAAAGGGAAGTGGGTGCTTAATGATTTCCTTGCCCCCCCAAGTTGTTTCCCCTGCCCCACAAAATATTCAAGATACATATGTGGCAAAAACAAAATTGGTACTTGGTACTGGTTAAACATGCCTTCCCTTTTCCTGTTCCTTAAGTTAATTTCAGCATCACAAGCCTATTTTTCTGTGTGTCAAACTAACAACATTGTAATTTCACCCACTCATTTGTAGGATATGCATTTGGGTTCTGAGTACAAATGTGTACTCTTACAAATTTTAAACATTGGACTCTGTCCCCTTTTCAAAATCCCAGTCATTGACTGTTTGCTTTTCTCCATTTACCTGTCTGCAGCCTCCATACACTGTTAAATCAAATATCCATTCATTGGATTAATATTTCTTCTGCATAATGGTGTGAATCCATAGGACTTTTGCCATTTAAAATGAGCCGCTCTCCCTCCTTCCCCTCCCGATATTTGTCCAACCATCAGAAGTACATGTCTTTCCTTTCTCTTTCCCAGCGACTTAGCTATTTATTTTCAATATAGTTGGCACATGGCAGGAAGGATTTTTCTTCTTCTTCTTGGAATGGGGCAATTAATTGAGCTGCTGCTCAGGAGTTCCTGGAACTAAGGTGTTCTGCCCCGCTTTATTTCTGTAATTATCATTATTAACCTTTCGGCAACCATTATCTCTAACTTTATGTGAATTTTTAGACATTATGCATGTTAAACCAAGCAGTAACACGCACTGCATTGTAAAGTATAATGAACTGCTAATTCTATTCCTTTTACTTGTAAGGAATTCTGTTATTGCCATTGAACATATGGATCAACAGCTAATCATTTGTTGAGGAGAAATTTTTCACAGTGCGGTGTTGAGTGTGGGACTAGGATTAGAGAGACCTGGGTTCAAATCTCAACTCAGCCAGGATGATGCTCATTGGGTTGTTGGTCACACTCTCTCAGCTTAGGTTGCCTCAAAGGGTTTTTTAAATTATTATTTAACAGGGGGAAAGAATCACATGGAGCTCCATGGAGAAAAGATAGGATTTTAAGGACTGATAATATCCCATGAGTTAAAACCAGGGCTATGTGCATGCCCCAATTCTGCATAAGTGAAGGCTAATAACACATAAATCCATACCCTCAGGCCACTGAATTCTGCATCTAATACATATTTTTCCCCTTTTTATTAAGTACTTATGGAAATAGCAAAAAAGCAGCACAGAAATGTCCATCTCTCCCTCCATGTTACACTCACATGCACATTTAGGCCACTTTTATCAGAGTGATGAAATACACACATTTTAAAAATAAATCTTACGCATCCTTATGAAGATCCTTATGAAGAATAAAGTATGATTTGTTTAATATTTCATACCCTTCCGCCTCCTTTCCCCAATTATGCTCACCTCTTCCTTAGCTTTCATATGACAGCCGCTATTTTCCTGGTAATAAATTTGCCCCTTTCCCCACTCTCTCTCTTCCACTGAGCCTGAGGAGTCCTTTATCTGCCTTTTCAGACAGCCATCTTTCTACATCAACTGCAGATATGAATGTTAATCTCATCTTAATACTAAGACAGATGGCTTCAGATAAGAGGGCATCCCTATCTCCAAACTGGTGAAGACACGTCATATTTAAACTTATATCCATATTTTTATGTGTAGGTAGATACCCAGACATGCAACACAAATTGAGGCAACTTCCCTGATAGAGGTGGTGGAGCACCTTGTCTTCCTCAAAGGAAAGCAGGCTTCTTGATAACCTTGAAAAAGATGCTTCATTTAAAGTATTGTAGAAAGATGTTCTCTTTGACCGAGCTTTTCAGGTTGACACATACTGAACAGTTCACATAAATAATGTTAAAAGAAAATAAATTCCTGTGACAGCTGATTTTACTGGAGATAAACGCTAGCTCACAAACTAGTGAAAAGACTAATCACCCATTCAGAGGAAAGAGAAATCGGTCACAGATGTTTGTCATAATAATTGCTGGCGATTATTGTAATAGGTAATAAGTGTTTTCACTTTGTTTGATGAAAAGCTCTTGCGCGTGACATTAGTGAAGAAGAGTATTGTTTTGCTTTTTTCAAATGGCTGGCTACTTGGACTCTGTTCACACATGAATCTGCATCACCTGACTTCCTTATGAACCACACAAGTCTGCACTATACCATTAACCCATCCAGTTCTGCATTATTTGCCCCAGTGGCTGTCAAACCTTTTCTCCCACAGGCCACCTGAAAATTGATGAGGCCCTTGGCAGACCACTTGGTGGTTTTTTCTGCCTGTGGTGGCAGTTGCATTTCTGTTGCTTCTCTTATTTATTATATATATACCATGGAATTCAAATGGTAATACAATAAAATGCAGTATCAGAATAGAAGAAGCAATAAAAATCCATTCAAAAATCAATATGCATACAATGGATGTGCATAACCTCCAACCCCCCACTGATTAAAATTGGGGCACTAGTTTTTGGTCCCTAGTTCTTGCGGGAGCCGGCCGATGAGCACAAGACCAAAAAAACCCAGCATATTATGGTTGGACCTGCTATTGGTCTTGTCCACTCTATCTGCTGGAGCCTGTCTTCATATGTAAGGGAAGTCCCTAACTCACTGAGGGTTTGAGACCCATCAGCTATCCTCACCTGGTTTAACCGGCTAGTTGAAACTGTTCCTGGGGTGTGGCTGCTGCCGCATGCTGACAGCATCTAGGAGCCACAGGCGAGGGCTGAGTGCATGATGAGCACCAAAGGTGGACAAATTACTCCTCCTCTAATACCCCCCACACCCCTTGAGCATTCAAGTGAGAGGGAAATGGCATAGCTGGGAGCAGTAATGGCTCAGGTCAGGCGCTGGCCAAGGGTCCAGGACCTCAGGACTGCTGCATCTCAGGACAGACATTACTGCACCACCACCACCTGGATGTGCAGAGGGGTAGGGCCACTGAGAGATGAGCCAGCCCAAAAGGTTCAAGGATGCCCTTTTGTGGTGCTCTAGTTGCTGGGAAAGACAGAAGGAACAAGGCACTATATCCTTTCGCCTCTGGCCACATTACGCCTACCTGGGGCTCTCTTGCTCCACCTGGGAGAAGCTGCTTTGCATAATAATTAGCTGCAAAGCTGTCAGCACAGGATACAGGGCACAAGGTCATGCCAAGATGTAGGCACACATGTGGCACAGAGGCAGTCAGATGCTGGGGAGTAAGCAGCAAAAGCAGCAGGTGCAAGAAGGAAACCAGCATTCAGCTGCTTGACATTTGGGGCCAAGTTAGTTCCTACATGCAGGTTCATTACTTGATGACTGTAGCGTGAAGCAATGACTTGCTTAGGTGAATGATCCATCATGAATGGAACAGCACAGACAGAACATTCAATTCACTTCAAACACCAGTTCTTGCATGCATCTGCCCACTGATGATCAAGTATAACCAGTAAGAGCATAGTCTTGTTGGGGGTCTTGTCATCTGGGCAGCCCAGGACCTCCATACACACTGCCAAGGCTTGTGCCCCAGGGAGGTCACTTTGGTGCTGCTAGTGCAGAAATGTGACTTCACCCCTGGAGTAGCACTCCATTGTCCCTTGAGCTAGATGGATGCCAACAGAATGTTCACAAGGGATCTGAGTTTCCACCCAACAAGGAGCTCCAGCCCGTCTCTCTGTGGTTGTGACTACACACTGACCTTGCATTTTCATGTATACACTAAAACATCTTAAATGCACACCTGAAACTGTAGTGACTTATGTGGTACACATAGGTGACCCAAAGACAATGTCAAAAAAATAATATTTTGGTGTGCAAATAGGTAAATTGCATAGTAACTGCATAGCTTATCTTACAGGTAAATTGGGATATTACATACACATTCAGACTAATTACACATGATTACACCAGTATTCCTATTATTCATCTAGGCATGACTTAATTGCCTCTGTACAATTTCTATAGACTTTCATTGCTCTTGCCCCAAACATTCACAATAAGCCTGTCATTCGGAGGATTTATCTAAATCCATGCCACATATTTAATGAGCCTTGCAGTTTCTTTTGTTATTCTTTGAAACCTTCTGATTATCATACATTGTGTGGCTGTGGCAAGTGGGAGCTAGATGTATTTTTAAAGGGAGATTAATTAAAATAAGTAACTGCTTGGACACTTGTTCACACAAACATCTATGAGCACTGTTGCTGTTTCATTGTGGTACAATCCAGTACTGCTACAGCAGTGTGAATACCAGAACCACTGGGGCAGGGCCAGTAATATGGGTCTTTCCTCTACATATTATTTCCTGTGTCAGCACTCAAGCCCATGTGTAGACTTTAACTGGTAACTTGTAGGGAGGGATTGAGCCTGCACACCAACACTCAATGGACAGAAGTGCAACAAAAGCAGGCATGGCAACGAATAAGTTGCTCTACAGTAATAGCCCAGAGTTTCCTGAGAAGAGAGTTTGATTGTTAAACCACTCTGGGAATTATTGCTCTCTGAGAGGAACGGGGTCTTCTCAGGACACTCAACACTCTTAAACTCCGGTTCTCAGGATTCTTTGGGGGAAACCATGGCTGTTTAAAGTGATATGATGCTCCTTTAAATGGACAGTGCATTGGGGGAGAGACACAATCACACAACATACACACATTCTCACACAGTGCACACATGCACACAATTGACACAGACAAAATGTACACCATAGCTGTCAACGTTTCCCCCTTTTTAAGGGAAATTCCCTTATTCCGAATAGGATTCCTTGCAAGAAAAGGGAAAAGTTGACAGCACACATATACACACACATACTAGTTAGCCCCATTTTAGGGGGCGCAGGTGGCACTGTGGTCTAAACCACTGAGCCTCTTGGGCTTGTCGATCGTAAGGTCAGCAGTTCGAGTTCACACAATGGGGTGAGCTCCCGTTGCTCTGTCCCAGCTCCTGCCAACCTAGCAGTTCAAAAGCTTACCAGTGCAAGTAGATAAATAGGTACCACTGCAGTGGGAAGCTAAACGGTGTTTCCATGCGCTCTGGCACTCATCGTGGTGTTATGTGCACCAGAAGCGGTTTAGTGAGCATGACTACCACCATCCACCAACAGTCCCACCTTCTACGAATAGGTCTAATCCAGCACACCAGGGGCCTTCTAGATGTTCTAGGCTACAATTCCTATCATCCTTGAACTGTGGGTGGTCTAAAGAATCTGGAAGATGTCAGGTTGGGGAAAGCTGGTCTAATATTTAGACTCTAATCTAATACTTCTCAGGCAGCAGCACTCAGGCCACCTGCCACCTGATTCTGTAAAGTACCAGAGGTTGAAAAAACATTAAGCCTTTGTAACCATCACTACATCTTGTAATAGCAAACTCTCCTTGTATGAAGAAGTGAGTGCTTGCTTTTGAGTCTCTACCTATGATCAGTTTCATTGAGTGACCTACAAATAAGATTATTTGGAAAAGAGTCCAAGTACTAAACTGCTTTCTTACCAAATCTCACGGACGCCTGAAAGCCAGCTATAGTGTCAAAAGCATCCTGCAAAATCTTGATTGAAACAAATCCATTTTCCCCCTCCTGCATAGTATTTGCTGTGAATAAATGCAGCCCACAGTGAGGACACTAATAAAACTCAAGGTGAGGGGAAAATTCAATCCCAGGGTGAGACCAAGGTCAAAAACATGGCTCAGCATCCTTCCATTTATTTAGGGAGAGATGATTCAACGTAGACAGGCTTTTTTAAAAAAACCAAACACATTGAAAACCTGGGAGATTTTATACCTACCTTCCTATCTATTACTTCCAGGCATTTTCTTAAGAATTTGCACACACACACACACACACACACACACACACACACACCACTAAATGTTCAATACTTTTTAAATCTCATATGATGTTCTGCAACACTATATTAAATAAAAAAGAAGCCCTGTGTTGTTACATAACAATGCTTTGTATTGTTTAGTTGTATTTTTCATAAAAACAAAAAATGTTCCACATTACTGCAGTCAGCATACGAAAGCCTTGCAAAACATTTCAATAGTATGACATCCAGTAATACCTCCGCCAGTGATTACATCCATGCTGTGCACTGCAGGAAAGAGATTCCTTACTAAAGAAAGTTACAGCACAATCCTAAGTATGTCTACTCAGAAGGACACTCCCTACCTCAACAGGCTGCCCACGTCATTCCTTACTGCATTGCTCTCACCCAAAAAGGAGATGCATCACACAAAAAGATTATACAGATGTGCATAAAATTTGCATGTGATAATTTATTTCTACAGATTTAATTTATAAATAATTGTAACAATTAAAATGGGGAAAAAACCAATATATTTCACCATAGTGGGGATCAGGCATTACTGGCTGACCTACCGTATGTCCTGCTGCATCTACTGTCCTACTGGTGCTTCTCAGGATTGATGGGCAAAGTCAAGGTCTCTGATGCCCCTTCTTCTAATTATTTAAATTTAGACTGAACTTAAGACTGGGTAGCCCTTCCAATAGCGGATGCCCTCAAATATTTTATTCTTCAAAGAGGGGATTCACCTCTGAAAAGTAACAAACATGGCCACCCCACCAACAGGGGAAACAATGTTCCCCATCTTAAATTTGTGCAGCTAGTTATTCTTGCCTAAGTGTAGAACCTTGCATTTGCCCCTATTGAAATTCATTTTCTTGGTTTGGGCCCAGTTCTCCCAATTATCTGTTGAGGTAATTTTGAATCACCATCTTGTGGTGGAGGAGTCTCTTGAGAAAACCCAAAACTGAACTGAAATACCTCAAGTTACTTAGTCTTCATAATTGAGGGTGATTTGCACATCTGAAAAGGGTGTGTGATTAAATGTGAATTCAACCTTTATTCAGGTACACAGCACCCTGGGTTTGTTTCATTTAATTTGCACAAGGGTGTAGGATGCTTCTCAATATCAGTTGCTGGAAACCACAGGAGGGGAGTGCTGTAATAATAATAATAATAATAATAATAATAATAATAATAACAATAACAACAACAACAACAACAACAACAACAACAACAACTAATACCCTGCCCTTCCCAGTTTAAAAACTGGGCTCAGGGCGGCTAACAGCAAATATAAAACATTGATTAAAATGTGACTTAAAAACAGCATAAAATACAACATAAAATGCAGCATCAATATCAATAAAATTCAAAAATTCAGGGGTCTTTTTTTTGGGGGGGAACCCAGTCATTAGATCTCGAATGATGACCAGGGCTAACTGGCCAAGTTGGTCCTACTGGGGCCAGCAAGGAGACCAGGGAAGAATTTAAATGTGGGGTCCCAGAAAGGGTTTCTTCATAGAAGAGGAAAGGGAGAAGGGAATAGAGGATCAGGCTAATTCAAATTGAAGGTCAGGCGGAATAGCTCTGTCTTACAGGTTCCGTGGAAGGAGATCAAGTCCTGCAGGGCCCTAGTCTCATGGGACAGAGCATTCCACCAGGTTGGAGCCGTCACTGAAAAAGCCTTGGACCTGGTGGAGGATAGTCTGGCTTCCTTAGGGCCTGGGACTTTTAAGCTATTATTATTCATGGACCTTAGGGTCTCTGCGGGACATACCAGATAGGCATCTGGTTGACCACTGTGAGAACAGGAGACTAGACTAGATGGGTCACTGTCCTGTTTGAGGAAGCTCTTCCCATTTTCTTATGCATGTGCTCTGATACTGAGCCACTGCCCTTCCCTTAAAACATTGAAGGCCTCTCTCATCCCTATGGACAGGAGCTCCAAAGGGATTCGAACTAGCAAGCACAAGACTAGGAGCACAAAGCAGCTGACCACACGCCACTAAGGAAGCTAAATTAAATGCCATTTAAAATCAATGATGAACATACACAGTTGAATTGGCTATCTGTAAAATTAAAAGAGAAAAAGAGAAACCTCTTCTCCCTTTCACTCCCAGTTTCTCATATTTTCCTTCAAAATGAGGGATGTGAGTAGGAGTTCTTGGATCACAATATATCCACAGAATCTCAAGGGACATAGTCCTACTCCTAAAGTTATTATTATCAACAAAGCTTTGTACAGTCAGCAACTGTTCAAATGTATATTTCCATGTTGCTGTTATGACTTATGTTAAATAATATATGCATAAAAACTGACGGAATCTAATTATCTATCCATGTACTAAACATGCATAAAGGCACGTGCTTCTTCACCCCCAATGAATTATGTATAACTTTTTTTCTTTAAATATACTGGAAAAACAAGCTAGATGTGTTGAATTCTAGTGTATATAGGTTGATCCTATCCAATACAAATCAGTTTTCAGAAATAACACACTATCTATAAAAATAACCAGTCAGCAGCCCCTTGCTGTGAAAGTTATAGGTGATGCATTGTTAAAAGATAACCTATCAAGAAGAGACCGTATCCTATTATTCCAACATACACAAGGTTTAGTATTACTATTGCGGTTTGCAGGTATGAGGGGAGGGGTAGATACAAGGAAAATAATTGCAAATTACATTATTTCACTAGCAAAATAAGGAATGGATGATAAGATACTGCAAACATAAAAATGTAACATAACACCCAATTGTGTGTGCTTTGCAGTGTTAATTTCTCTCCCCTCCCCATATTGAATATAGTCACAACATTACAGACAGCATCCTGTTTTCAATCTCAAAATGTATGAAATGTCTTTATCCCTAAGACAGGCTCGTCAACCAACCAACAACCATGGATACCGAGGCTTCAGGTACTGCTGGTTCAAAACAATTATTGTAAGGTTCAAAGGAGTGGGATAAAAATTACCCATGAATACTGGAGGGTGGTCTTCAAGATGAGGTGGCTGAAAACCTACCTCCTTCCACCCCCATTTTGCCAATAAAAGCAGAGCCTTGCTAGTCCACAGCAACATGGCTGCCTTTCTGGAACAAGCATTGCAAATACTTTGGGGGCAAGGGAGATGAATGTCCTCTTGGCAGCAAGGGGTTTTTTTGGTTTGTATGTAAAGAAGCCTCATTCCGTGCCCAGTAATGAGCTGATGCTGGCCCCAATGCCGTGCCAACCCTTGCCCTGCCCGCTGCAGTCAAGAAATATTCAGCCTGATTTTATCCCATCAGCATTGTACAGTCTGGTTATTTGCTACTTTCATGGGTCACATAATGTGCCTGCCTGGGCAAAGAAAGAACCATTGGCTACCCCATCCCAAATCTTAGTCTTTGTTTGCCCCCCAGCTTGCTGGATATACACTTGACGTACCAGGTCACTGTTTGCACAGGCCTGCTTAAATTGAATACAAATCTCTCTGCCCTTCACAACCTATTTACTTGGGCCTAGCTCTTGCAAAAAGCAGGTGAAAAGGTAAACCTCTTTCTGGACTTTAGAACTTCAGGCTGCAAGGAGGTGAGGGGCTAGGATCCCCTTCCACATGCAAAACCCCACACAAATGAGAAAACAAGCATATGAAGTGCCCTCTTCTGGTATTACCATCAAGCGTGAGGGAAACGAGATGTGGGTGGCACTAAACCACAGAGCCTAGGGCTTGCCGATCGGAAGGTCAGCAGTTCAAATCCCCGTGATGGGGCGAGCTCCCATTGCTTGGTCCCTGCTCCTGCCAACCTAGCAGTTCAAAAGCACGTCAAAGTGCAAGTAGATTAATAGGTACCACTCCGGTGGGAAGGTAAACGGCGTTTCCGTGCACTGCTCTGGCTTTGCCAGAAGCGGCTTAGTCATGCTGGCCACATGACTCGGAAAAACTGTCTGTGGACAAACGCTGGCTCCCTCGGCCAGTAAAGTGAAATGAACACTACAACCCCAGAGTTATTCATGACTGGACTTAACTGTCAGGGGTGCTTTACCTTTTTACCTTTACCTGTGAGGGAAACACATGAGGGGAGGAAGCAGGGGTGAGCATGCTAGCACCATCTCCTTTGTCTTGTTTTCTATGATTCACAACTCACTGAGGGCAATTGTGTGAAGCCGGGAGCTTTCACAGATCCAAAAGGTTCCCCCACCTCACACAATTTCGCTCCATGAGTTAAGGGTGATGGGAATGATGGTGGAAGGCAGCAGAGACAATAGGGTGCTCATCCTCGCCCCCCACCATATTTTCCTTACACTTGATGATAATGGCTGGATAGGGCGGGGTGGGGGAAGCCAAGCTAGAACCCTCCTCCATGACATGCCAGTTTTCTTTGTGCAAAGATTTATTTAAAGAGGAATGTTCAGCCACATGAACTTCCGTCTGAATCTGGAGCACTGACGTTCAGGAACAGTTGTTTTTGTGTGTGAGAGAGAAAGGGAAAACTTGGCTTTTAACATAAAGCTGAAATAGGGGGTTTTGAAAGCTACAAGTTAGCATTCAGAGTTTCAAGTTTGCTCCCGTAGTATCTAATTAAATATTTGTACTTTTTCCTCAACCAAAATTAGTTTGTTATGTGGGCACACACATCTTATCCCCTCCCTTTCTTATTCTTCTAATTCTGTAATTAGTTATAATCCTCTTTGCCCACCTAATTTGTCCAAATTTTACTTTCAGGCTTCCTGTAGAGAAGTTACATTTGTATCTAATTGTCATTTGAAGGGCAATACTAACTCCCACACATTCTCTTTCCAGCCTTTTCAGAGGAGGCAAATAATTAGTGAAGGATCACACCAGGAGGAGGTGGGAAATATCAAATCATGGAGAAAACCAAAAGCAGGGCCAGCCAATGTGCTGCTCTCCAGATGCTATTGGATTTCACCAGGCAGCATGGCCAATGGTCAGGAATGATGGGACTTGTTCACATCAATGGTAGGGAAGCTGATAAAAGTGATAAAACCCCTTCAAGGTCAGAATGGCTACAGAAACTAGTTGAATATGCAGAATTAGCCAAGTTAACTGAAAGAATGGAAGATAAGTTCAAACAAGTATTTATTACAAAATGGGAACTTCTTAAAGCCTATCTTAAAAACAACTGTGGAAGTCTAAACTCGGTTGCTGCTTTTGAATAACCTCTGTAGTTGTACCAAGTAAGAAATAAAGATACAGGAGAAATGATATTTTACTGTAAAATGAATAGATAGGTTTATGCAAAAAGTTAGTAAACTAGAAATGAAGATGGAGAAGACGGGAAGTCAATGAATTACAAGAAGATTTACTGTCAGTTATATAAATTTATCTTTTTTGGTTAATGGTGTAATTTGTAACAAATGACGTAAATACCTTCTTTTTTTGCATTTTGTTGGTGCGTAAGCACAAATAAAGCAAACAACAACAACAACTGTAGGGAAGCAACTTGTCTATCCCAAGTAACTGTGCATTTCTACAACCTCTGCAAATGGAGGGCATGTAGTGAGAAAGCAAAGTGCCAAGCCTTGGATTTTGAGTGTTCTTGGCTAGCTTTTTAGCTTGAGAGATGTGTAAATCCTGCCCCTTCATATATATATAGCTATAGCTATAAATATAAATATTTACACCTTTCAACACTGGGACATTGTACCTTTTGGATAGCTGCCTAGAAAAAAAATGGTTATGAAATTTTCAGAAAGTGGACCTGAGTCATGCACATCACATGCATAATCTTCCAAACTCCATGTTGTACTTTCTATTCAAAAGCATATTTAGTCTTTACATGTCACTGCATCTTGGTACTGGTGGCTAGGAAAAATAGGTATATAAAAGGAGATTTCCTGGATGCCAAGATCCAGGTTTGGGGCAAGTACTCTTTGGTGAGAGAACTCCAGCAGAGATTTAAAATCACAAAATATGCAGCAAAGTAAAGCATGGAAATATAGGCTCTTAGACTTTTAAAATGATCCCTTCTAAGTTCCTTCCAAAACTCCCCACTTACTGCAGCATAGAAAAAGACCACATCTTTGGTAAATTAAAAATTGATTTACTTATAGAATCTCCAAAGGTCAGATTCATGCACTTTCCCATACAGCAGTCAGGGAAGGTCGCACAGGCATTAAAACTTGGCTTAGTTACAATGGTGAAATTTCCTCAATTATTGTTATGGGAACATAGTAATGGCTTGTAAGAGCCATGCAGTCTGAGCTTGGAGCAACCAGCTCAAACCTCTTTGCATGCTAAACTTCTCAGATAGGAGAACAAAAGGCTTGACCACCTTCTTCCCAGGGTGACTATTTAGCTGAGCCTGGCAGGTCAGCTTACTCTATAGCAATAACCCCTTCGTGCACTAATTAGACTTCAGCATGTTGGTTATATGAGGCTGATTCTCCCGCAGGTTGCAAAATCATTGGTTTCAATTGTGCATCACAGCCCTCATGCTAAAAGGTGGAGAGAAGTGTAAATTAACATACATCTGAATCAATATTGCACATCAGATATTGGACAACTGGCTTCATTCTGTACTGTTTGTACACTGACCCTGCAAACCCAGGAAGGTGTTCCAGGAGCCATAGGAAGTTTCATATCACTCTACCCACCTTGCTCCTGAGTGTGGAGAGAAAAGCCTGACCTTGGATGAGGAGATCTGACCTCTGCAGCTTTTGCCCACTGATGTCAGAGCTTATATCAATTACGGCACAAAAGAGGCATGTTGGGCAGCAGGTCTCTAACACTCATGCCTAGAATTGGGGGAAACGGACAACAGCCCTGGAGCTGATATATGTGATTTTCCTGCCATCAGAAACAGCAAGAGGGAAAGGAAACATTTTCCTTTTTTAAAAAACAAAATGAAAACCTGAGCAGCTCCTTTATTCTCACTGATCAGACAATAGCATCTACAAGCTTGCAGCCTGTGCAGGACACACACCTGTTTAGTTTTAAAAGTGGGCATTGAAAGATATGGCTATCTGTGAGATTGCTACATTACCTATACAACTATCTATCTCCCTTTTTAATTGTAGCTACTTGTCATTAAAGCTGCCTTAACTTTATGATGTCCCACCAAAGGCAAAACATCCAAGGTATTTCAAGGAAAGCCTAACCATTTTTTTCTATAGTACTAGTTGTCACTGTATTTAATTGAAAGCAAAATGAGGTGTACATTTAGGGGGTCCCTTCCTAGGTGAAACATGTAAGGAAATTCTGAACGAAGCACAAAGAGTTTTAATTAGAGATGCTGCGATAATCCAACATGTTTGATTTCCAAAGCAAATATTAGAAGTCCACTGGTGGGACAATTATCCCAACCCCACATTCTATTTGAATTTCTGTGTAAATGTAAATATGCACTAATTGCAATCTTGTTTAATCTTCCCAGTTTCTGATGCATTTGAGATTTGTTTCATTGCTGCTTCTAATTCAGAGGCAGAGATTCTGAGCTGTTCCAGAAGTCATGTTTTATAATCCTTCCAATCTTTCTAGAGAAGGGGGGGGGAGAATCCTGTCATGCTGTTATGTATTTATTCATAATATTATTTATCTCCAAATGTCTTAGACTACTTTGTCACTTTATAAAGTAACAACATGAGTCTGGAAATGATACCAAGGAATGACATTAATGGAATAATACTGAGAATTAGACAGACGGTAAATAATAGAGTCTTTATCTTTACACACACACACACACACACACACACACGTGTTGACTGATTGCTTCAGATTGGAAAGCAAAGCAGAAGTATTTGAATTTCTCACCCTGACAGAAGCTGCAGCAGGCAGAATTAACATTTTACACTGTTCCCACCCCTCAAAAAAATAGATAGTACAGTTAAGAAGAACAACACAATGTGTTATGAAGCCCTGGAACATCTTACATGCAGTTTGAACACAAAATATTCTTACATCATTTAAAGTTTGATTACACTCTAAGTGCTGACAAGGTACTGCATTTATGAATAATGCAAAGGAGCTGAAAGAATGCGCTTTTTATATTCCATTCTAGCCTCTGGTTTTTTTTCCCCCCAAGCCAAAATGATTTAACAATCTAAAATGCATGTCATTGATGGAATATGATTAGAAATACATTGTGCTCTTGACAGATAACAATTATTCCTGGGTGAATATGGAGCTGAAGTCACTGCAGCTACAAAAGCTAAATGTCAGGTAGCTCAGAAGATGAAGACGGTAATCGTTTTGGTAATATATGTAATCACAGCTCTTGGAGAACAATGTTTTGCTATTAATACAAATAATTAGACAGGGACATTAAAATATAGCACTGTAACATTTCTGTTGATCAGTTTAGTAAGCATCAGTATGAAAGAAGAATCTACTTTAGATATTTAAGGGAAAATGGGGAAAAGAAAGATGCATGAAGTTAAATTAATTCAGAAGGCAATGTTTCTAGAACATTTGAACCTTCTCCCCCAATCACAATAGCTCTGGATTAAAGTTTCGTGACAACTCTGATATTTGTCTGAAATCCTTTCAACGGTGAATCTTGACTTATGAAGAGCCTAACATCTAACCCTTGGGTTGAAAATCTTTTAATCATTTTAAATCATTTGAAAGTCTGCATTGTGGGCAGTTACTTTAGAATTATGGAGCTGAGCTCCAGAGAATACACAAATCTCATACTGACAAGTTACCACATGTTGGGTTCATTGCAAACAATTAAGCCTTTTCATTGCAAAATATTTATGTGCTAAGGGATTATTTGTTTCAAGTAACTTCAACAGTTCCATTAGCTCAGTGTATAATACCACTTTGCTTTTTAAGTGTTTGAAAATCAAATGGTGTTTAAACCTAAGTACTGTGAGGCTACTAAAATACTACTTTTTGAAGTCAACAGAATTTTGGAGAGCCTAAGGGCTGGTGGAGACATCCATGTGCCTTTCTAGTTGTCTACAGTGGTGACTTGCATGTGCAAATTCCACCAGAGTTCTAACATGCAGCAAACATTCCATATTGTCATGAGCCCTGTGGAGATGTTATGGAGAGGATGGTCAGATCCTGAGGAGAATTGGGAGGAGTTCAATGAGCTGGATGACACTGGAGAAAGTCCTAGCAGGTTGGGGAAAGTGTCTGCAGAGCCCCAAGAAGTGTCTGGGCCTGGGAAAGGGGGCAGTAACCTGAGTAATGAAGTGCTGGACCTTATTGAGGGACCAAGCAGAGTGGCCAGATGGGCGGGATATAAATAATAACATTATTATTAGTGGCAGAGAAGTGTTCCACCCCTGTGACATCAGACACCTCTAGTCAGAGTTGCCTCTGGTGCCTCCTCTTGCTAGTGCAGAGTCCTCTCCTTTGGGAAAAGTGACAGAGAATAAATAGGAGGCTGGGTTGGTACCTCTGTCTCCCAGAGCATGGAGATGCCAACATTGGCAAACACAGACCTCACAAGCCCCACCTGCTGCTTGCTGAGCTAAGTACTGTGCCCTCCCTATCCTTCAAACAGAAAGGACAAGGGGTATGTCGTTTCTTGTGCCTAGCAATGTACCTAATCCTCTTGCACACCTGTTGTGTGCTGTAACCTGTGCCTTGCCTATGTGCCTCTCTGCTTTACACATGAAATACTTTGGCCAAAACTGAGCTGTGAGGGCCAGGATACATATCTTTTAATGTCAATATAAATACAATGTCTGTGGGGTCAAGTCAGTTCCACATTCAACATGCAGTTGCAAATACTCAACCGATGTTGTTGTTGTTTAGTCAATTAGTCGTGTCTGACTCTTTGTGACCCCATGGACCAGAGCACGCCAGGCACTCCAGCCTTTCACTACCTCCTGGAATTTCATCAAATTCATGTTGGTCGCTTCTATAACACTGTCCAATCATCTCGTCCTCTGTTGTCCCTTCTCCTTGTGCCCTCAATCTTACCCAACATTAGAGGTTTTTTCCAGAGAGTCTTCTCTTCTCATGAGGTGGCCAAAGGATTGGAGCCTCAGCTTCAGGATCTGTCCTTCCAGTGAGCACTCAGGGTTGATTTCCTTCAGAATGGATAGGTTTGATCTTTTTGCAGTCCATGGGACTCTCAAGAGTCTCCTCCAGCACCAGAATTCAAAAGCATCAATTCTCCGGCGATCAGCCTTCTTTGTGGTCCAGCTCTCACTTCCATACCGATGCGCTTGTACAAACAAGCATATACATATGAATGGTGTGTATACAGTACTTATGGTGTATATACCTGTTGCAGGTGGGCCTTAAACCCTCAGAGAGTTAGGGACTTCACCTGCATGCAAAGACAGGCGCCAGTGGATTGAGTGTTTCTGCACATGCTGTAAAGGGAACTGAGGAGCACATGAGGCTTGTCAACCTGGGAAGGTAGCCCATCTAGGAGCAGCAGTACCCCCAGAGGCATACTCCATTGTCTCTCGAGAAAGACAGGTGCCAACAATGCAGCACCTGCTACTTGCATGACCATGATGACCATTTTAGTCCTATGGATTGCTTCTCATGAAAAGAAGCATAATGATAGATCTGAGCACTTTTTTAATATGGATCAGAAGAGGAAGAAACCAACAGGTCTCTCTAAAACAAAAATGTCATGCAGCCTTTACATTGCAAGCCAACCGGACTATTTAGGTAAATTCTAAAGAAACCTTGGACTATGAAATTATTGCTCGTTATGTGAACATGGAAAATCCATCCGTACTGTAATTTTTATAAAAAAAAATTTTTCCTTCCAGTAGCACCTTAAAGACCAACTAAGTTAGTTCTTGGTATGAGCTTTCGTGTGCATGCACACTTCTTCAGATACACTGTGCCTCTGAAGTATCTGAAGAAGTGTGCATGCACACGAAAGTTCATACCAAGAACTAACTTAGTTGGTCTTTAAGGTGCTACTGGAAGGAAAAAAAAATTTTTGTTTTGACTATGGCAGACCAACACGGCTACCTATCTGTAACTGTAATTTTTATGTAAATGGCAATGATAAAGTATCATTTCGCCCTCTCTAAGCCTATTCATTGTCCTTGCTTGATTACCTTTGTAAGATTGTTCTCTTTTCGGATAAAACTGAAGTGCCAGGAGCCCTGAATTCATCGCTTTGTCATCAACATTTTATTAATCATAGAATCATAGAATCATAGAATCATAGAGTTGGAAGAGACCACAAGGGCCATCGAGTCCAACCCCCTGCCAAGCAGGAAACACCATCAGAGCACTCCTGACATATGGTTGTCAAGCCTCTGCTTAAAGACCTCCAAAGAAGGAGACTCCACCACACTCCTTGCCAGCAAATTCCACTGTCGAACAGCTCTTACTGTCAGGAAGTTCTTCCTAATGTTTAGGTGGAATCTTCTTTCTTGTAGTTTGGATCCATTGCTCCGTGTCCGCTTCTCTGGAGCAGCAGAAAATAACCTTTCTCCCTCCTCTATGTGACATCCTTTTATATATTTGAACATGGCTATCATATCACCCCTAATGATTGCTTTATTAATTTATATTCAGATACTCCCACATATATCACTCCAGAGACAATAAGATTATCTGATTTATCCATGGAAGTAAAAAGAGGTGTCTGTAGATGGAGGAAGTGTGCATTCTACTAAGAACATACAAACAGGGGCAAGTGGAAGAAGAGATGGATGTTGCTGGCCGCCTTCTTAGAAACATACTATTCTGTAATTTACAGGTGGCCACCATTTCATGGGGGGGGGGTTCTGTTCCCGGACCCCATGTGTGTCAGCACAGCAGGTTTAAGCATCCCCCTCCCCTCTATGTCCCTCCACCCTCTTCCAGGTCCAAAAGGACTCATGAGTCTGTGGGCCTGGACAGTCTTGTTTTTTAATTATTATTTTATTAGTAGTAGTATATTATGCAGTGCTTAGAAAATTGTAGCTGCTTTATAGGCAGCAGTCGTAGTAAATACCACCACTGCAGAGTGCTAACACACAGCTGCAACTGCATGAAGGAGGTGTATATTTGCACACTTCCTTCCATCAAGCAAGTCATGGCTCACAGCGGAAAACAAACCAATGTTATGACCTGTCAGTCACTCACTGACAAGGCTTGTCATAATAAATAAAAGTTTACAAAAGCAGCAGTCTAAATTTGATACAAGAAGGAAGAGACAGTGGCATTATATCAAGCCAAACTTCTTCTTTTTTTTAATCATTGTAGGAGTCAACTCTATGTGAATAAACAAATGATTAACTTTCCACCTTGTAATGTTTTCCATCATTTGGATGCTTCATCATTTGCATTACCGCAAACATGTAATTTTTTCCTGTTTTTTCTTTGCATATGTGAAGCTTAGGTTTCCGGTAGAGTTCCAGGACCCAGGAGAGTTGATTAGCCCAGGTCCATTAGAAGCAGGCATGTGATCTAAAACAGATGGAGGCTGAAGCCCATAGCAGAAGGGTCAGAGGCAGGTGCATATTCAAAACCAGGCAGAGATCAAGGGCCTCTCCACCCTTACCTTCTATGGTGGTATAGTTGCTGCTTGATCTGATGTCTTCAAGAGTGAATTTGTAGCTGCTTGTCTGCATCTTTTCTCACATGTTGCTCTTATTAGAGAGTGAGTGTAGGGTTTTCCTATCCTCACTAATAGTGGGTTGTGTCCAAACTGAGAAAAGTTGCAGGGCTGTAGTCATACCCCTAATGTTTCTCCAGCCAGGAAACATTGCAGTTATGAGCATTCACACGAGGATTGTCCTCTTGATTCTTTTTAGTTATTTATGTAATGTCTAGTATTGTGGAATATTGATCTTGTGCAAGCATAGGAGATTAGAAGATGAACTACATGTTGGCCCGATATATGGTGAACCTGGTTACCGTGATGAAATTTTGTCTGCAGTTAATGATGTTGGAGAGAGAGGTTTGGAAGAGAGATATTTACTCTTTCATAGCAGAGTTAAGCACAATGGAGATGGCTCAAAGTGCATTAAATCATGGTTAGATTTACATCTGCCCTCATCTACCTTTAAACAAACATTCTCCACAAAAATACTTAGGTTAGAATAAATCACAGAGACTTAGTTTTGTAAATAAGTGAATGTATTACTCATAGTTTCCAGAAGTTAAAACAAACAAGTATCCATCTGCTGGCAGTAAAACAAAGATGAAAAAAGGTTCCAAATGACTTAAAAAGAAAAGTACTTAGGTTCTTTACAAAAAGGATTGTGCAATATTTAGGTAAGCAAATATGCAAGCTTTCCTTTTGGAGAGATTCAGATCACTTGGTTTTTCTTGCAGCTGGGAGATTATTCCACATTGAGCTGGCAAACTGACAGCTCACACTGGTCCCATCTCCAATCTGGAAGCCGCGTTCTGCAGCTTATTCATTAAGTGACACTGAGCATATACCAGGGTCAACATCTGGATTTTGCTCAAGACAAACATGGCCTGCAATTCAACAACGTTTGTTCACTTTTGCAAAACTTCACTTTTATTGGACAAATCCCTCCACCAAAAAAATCCTATGACACTGCAGAATATCTAATTAAATATTTGATTATAAAACTTTGACTGAAGCTCATTCTTCTCTTTAAAAATAATTACCTCCCTCTGAGTAATGCATTATCGCCTCAGGCCACTGCTCTGATGAAATTAATCAGATAAGCCACCTGTGTGACACTGAAATTGACACTGGGGTGATTCATCATTACTGGTCATCATTAAGCTTGATGCTCTTTTCATAGATTGCTCAAAAAATGACAGAATTCAGAAATAACGAAGCATCTTCTTAAGGGACAGGAATGTGCAACAAAAGCCCATAGTGTCTAGATCAGAGGCAACTTCACAGGAAAGGCAATCTGTGACTATGACCATACTATTCACACACTTTGAGCAAGGTATTATGAGTCACTGTCCATTCTGAAACAGTTTCATCTCACCTTTCTTTCCATTGACACCTGTTTTTGTCCTCTGTTCATGCATACTGATCTCCATCTCCTTAGCTGTGTTGTTCAGGCATTTGCCGCAACATGCAAAAGGTTAAATTGGAGTGGGATAAGATCCCCGAGGTGCTCTTCAGAACTTTGCATGATTAGCATGAAGGTCTAAAAAGTGGGGGGTCAATGCATTCAACTGAACATGCTTAGAAAACTTGTCAGAAACAAGAATTCTAGTTTATCAGGATTTCCAATGGCAGGGAAATTGCTTTAAAACACTCTTCTGGTGTGAGCAGAAGTGATGGCGCTTGTGTGCACACACTTGTTCCCAATTTAACCCTCCGTGTGTTCAGGCAAACTCCTGAAAACAACTCTTGTCTCTTGCACCTCTTCCCTTCATTCCTATTCTGCTGTATCTGATTACTAGGCCAGTGGTATTTAGCAGAAATGCAGTGGTTCTGTGACATCAGTAACTTTGATTAATCCCACCATTGGCTCAGTATTTTTGTACATGGAAATACATCAAACACAGGTGATGATTGGTCTACTGGCTGCTGCTGTTGCAGCTGCTATTAGCCGCCCTGAGCCCAGCTTCGGCTGGGGAGGGCAGGATATAAATAAAATTTATTATTATTATTATTATTATTCATGCTTCTTATTGGACAGGGCATTTGGAGGGTGTGTCTCCCAGGTGAAAGGTTCCAGGTTCCCCAATTAAAACTCATAGCTGTAATTGGTTTATTTATATACCACATTTTCCATAGAGACATTTGTACTCAAAACAGTTAACCCAGTCGTTCTCAAAGGCTGTAGCACGCCATCCTGGTGTGGAAGGAGAGGATGACAATTGTGATGGGAAAATTTAAGGGCAATCAAAGAAACATTTAAAAATAGTATAGTACTATTTTTATTTTTATTTTTTAGCTAGAGCATTGGCTGATCTTCTAGTTAGCCCCAACATATTGTTGTGAACAGGGATTTTCAACTTTGACAAATATGGAAGATCAGAAAAGAGAGAGGCTTCTTTGTGTTGATGAGATTAGAGTTTGTTTGTCTCAAATTAGACCCAGTATAAATGAAATTACATAGCAAAAGTAAGCTCACACCTCTCATTGAATGTGTGTACATATTTAAGGTACATACGTAAGAGGCTTATTATAATTATATTTTGCGAATGATTCATGTTCTTAGTTAACTGCATTGTTGTGTAGTTTCTGGATGTCTCATGACCATATTATAAAGTAGTTGTGTTCTATGTTATAAATCAAGCAGTGCTAGTTGTTGTTGTTGTTGTTGTTGTTTTGCTTTCCAGTGTATTTCTTAACAACAAAAAAGTCGGTATGGCACAAGCAAATTTTTGTTCTGAGAGTGGGACTCAGAGAAATAAGTTTGAGAACCACTGAGTTAACCGAAAATAAACAAAATAGTTCAATAACCATTATGCATAATAGAAATTATCACTATGACGTAGTCCTAACAATTCAATAATTAACTATTCATTTAAAGTTCATCAAAGGAAGACTAAGTGAGGCTAAAACTCTTTTAAAATTGCTATGTCAGCAGTTGCCTCATGGTGGCTCATTGGGGAGGAAAGCAGGCTATGAAAGGTGGGAGCAGCCACCCCCAAATTTCAAGCATAATCTCTCTCTCTCTTTCCTTAGTAGATCACTTCCTCCCCCTCTCCAGTTTTCTAGCAGAATCTCTCTTCCTTACCCAACCTTGCACAGGTAAAGCAGATCAGGAAGAGTAGGATGGGAAGGTAGCTGGCCGGCAGGCGGGTGGAACTGTGTGCAAACAGCTAGAACATTATTATAAAAGTTGAATCACACTGTGATGCCTAGTGCCTTGCATTTTAACCCTGTAGTGCCGATTTATTGTTTTGTGCTTTCTGTTATTGCATTTCACGCCACAAAAGATATGACCTTCAATAGTCCTATGGCAAAGCAATCTTCCTGGTTCACCTCCAGAGTGATTCATTATATAGGTTCCAGTGTGAAGGAGCAGGGCGGGACTTACAAAGCCTTACAGTCTCAAAAATAAATAAATATGTGATGATGGGCATATACAGTGAAAGAAGTAGATAAGAAATCAATACGCTTGTGTTCTACGTACACATCACAGTCTCAAGGTGGTGTAATAATTATTCCCCTCCCAGGGGAACTCTAGAAACTCCAGGTATCTGTGAGGGGTTCAAGAGATGTGCAACTGAAAGTTCTTCGGATTCTCATCCTGGGAGATGAGGAAGTGTAGCCATGCAAGATGAATCAAACCTTTAGTGAAGTTTGTGGACTTGATATGCCCCAAGGTCAAGGCTGTGTGGCCTGCATAAATCATGTGAATTGAATAGATTGCATAATTTGTACTGTTGTAAATAATTTATTCAAAAGTTTTTACTATTTTTCATATTTGATTCTGACTTAATCATAGAGTAGGTCAAGGAGTGAAGCAAAGTTATTCCAGTTTCAGTCGCTGAAAATGGCTTCTGAGATTTCATTGCATGAGTACTTTCAATCACAAGCATTAAAAACCTTTTTTAAAACAAAAAACCCAAAAAAACTGAGATGCATAAGAAGTTCAACCCTGCGCTCAATGTTATTCTAAACGTTCCCTTGCCTTTATTTCTGCAGAACTGCAACAGTCCTGACTTTAGGGCAGTCTACGCTTTTCAAAAGAAACTTTGAGGGCAAATTTATGGTCAAGAAGATAAAAAGTTTATGTATTTCACTTCCGTTGTCCTAACCACTATCTCACGCCAATGATTAAACATGGTATCTCATTTGAATATACTGTTATCTACTTTCTCATAATGCTAACTTGGGCATACTATGATTCTTTCTCCTCTTTAAGTCACAGCCACATTTCATATTCTCTTATGGTATGAATCATTTGGCTATTATCCAACTTACAGGGCTGCATGTGGCTCTGTAAACAATGTTTATTGGACTCTTTGGGTGAAGAAAAGCCTCCAGTAGCACTAGTATAAAATAATAAGTAATCAAATGGGATGCCTGAGTCATAAGTCATACTGTATCATCTCTTAAAATAACCGTGTGGTAAAAGATAATTGCTAAGGTGTTCTGGAGCTACTGAGCTCAACTCTGACATACGGATAGGGTCATGTTGGCAGCAGGAACACCTTTAGATACAGCAGTTACAGAGTGCATAATTATTTCTGATTTCCATTGCTTGTTAACTGCACTTTTCTCTCTATGGCACTCCTTTTAAAATTAGCAATACAGAGAAGAAGCGGAGAGACATCGTATTATGTAATAAACCCAGAGGACTAAAGATGATCCTAAAAGCCAACTCTGCAGATATTCTTTAAAATACCCAGGAGTCAAAACTCTGTAGGAGGGTTTTCTCCCCTCTAATATTTCCCTATTTTTTTAAAAAAAAGGTCATAAAAGGTCATGTGCAAAGTATTTGGGAGCAGTACGGCAGAGTAATAATAAGCCTAATAAATGCACTGTGTAAAAGAAGAAGAAGAAAACAGGCTTTTGTTTGAATAGGGGAAGAAGTTTACGATCAAGTTAAAAATTATTCTCTCTTGCAGGAATATTTGGCATTGTCAAAAATGATATTTGCAACAACAATAAAAAGTGCATTCATTTACATTAACTCCCTTGCTCTTAATTTCACTTGGCATCCTTTGCCCCAAGTGGCATCCTTTATTCAAAATCAGATGGGCCATATAATATAGTAGTGTCATCCTCCTTACTGCATGATCCATGGTAGGCAGGATCTGACCTAGGAAGAATAAAGAAGTAGTAACCAAAAGCACCAAGCAGGATTAAAATAAGTTGAATGTTCTTGGAAGTACAAGAGTTAGGGAAAAATATTTGTTTCTCCGAATGACTATTTTCCACACCAAAGTATAAAATATGCAGTGCAGACCTAAAATACAGGGTTCTAAATCTAAATTGACTCATTTTGTTATCTTCTCCAGGTTATATCTCATTGTGCTTTATGTTGAACCTTGAGAATAATCATGATGATAGTCTATTACAGTGAAGTTGAAAGAGATCCACTGGTTCAAATAAGAAAAGCCTTGCTGGATGAGACCAAGGTCTGATGGGTGAGGTATAAATAATAAATAATAAAATCCTCCTCCTCATCGTCTAGCACAGCATTCTGTTTCTGACACTGGTCAAGCAGATATCTGCAAATGCTCACAAGCAGCAGAAGGCAACAACCCTCTTGAATTTGCCCTCTGTGGATTTTGATTGCATTTTGCAAAAAGAAAAAAGAAGAAGATACCAGTATTGATAAGGAAATTCAAGAACAAGTTTGGGATTAGATATTTTGAACAACATGGAATATGGGACCAGAGTGCAGAAGAGTACACAGAGCATGACTTCAGCAAAACTGGAAGGGTAGAAGCTTTCTTGTGGCAGAGGACGTAGCAAACTGCAGTAAAGCCCGAAGTACTGAAGGTAAAGTCCACATTCATCTGTCCATGTTTATCTGTAAGATCATTCTTTCTTGCCTCATGCCCTTGTGGGTAAAATTTTGGGGGCTGTGGGGTCAGAGGTGGCCAGAGGGCAAATGGATGTGGCCAGAGTCAAAAGTGGGCAGAGTGACAGACTTAACAGTAGTCTACAACCAGTCATGCAAAAATCACATATTACTGCACAGCCATGCTCAAGAGATGTTCACAGTTCAAAGGCACTTTCCAGTCAGGTAAAAGCACTTGAGGACAATGTGAAGCAGAACTGGTGCATGGCACTGGCGCCAACTCCAGGGGGCCCTGACTGCCTGGGCACGCACAAAAAAATTGTTGTGGGTGCTTAGCACCCACTCTGTGGGGCCTTGGCCATGACGTCTGCGTCCCATCCAAGGCCATGGGGGGCCTTGGAAGTGGCGCCCTAGGCCTCACAGAGCCTCCAATGCCGCTTTTATGTGTCTATTATTGCTCTAGGTGACATTAAAGGGTGGGGAGCCAACCAGAACTGTATATTGTATCCTAATAACATGGTCAAAAGTAGAGCAGCTGAGCTTTCCAAAGGTTTTTAATTTCACCAACCAGTTTTTTGGTGGGAAAACTGTCAGAGGGGTTGAGCACACTTCCTACCACTGACCTGACATTATCCATAAGCTTTGTATCCCAACCACAATATCTTTTGTGGCTTGATACAGCTACTTCATGGGACGTGAGTGGCACTGTGGTCTAAACCACAGAGCCTAGGGCTTGCCAGCAGAAGCTCAGCGGTTCGAATCCCCACAACGCGGTGACCTCCCGTTGCTCGATCCCTGCTCCTGCCAACCTAGCAGTTCGAAAGCACATCAAAGTGCAAGTAGATAAATAGGTACCACTCTGGCGGGAAGGTAAACGGCGTTTCCGTGCGCTGCTCTGGTTCACCAGAAGAGGCTTAGTCATGCTGGCCACATGACCCGGAAGCTGTCTGCAGACAAACACTGGCTCCCTCGGCCTATAGAGTGAGAAGAGTGCACAATCCCAGAGTCGTCCGTGACTGGACGTTACGGTCAGGGGTATATTTCCCTTACAGCTACTTCAGACCCACGGGCTTGTTCTTTTACCCCAGTGTGATTTTCAGCTTAAAAAACAACAAGCAAACTTATAAACAGACCACTCAATCACATAATGAACAAATTTTACTGCTCCCTTCATTTTCAAATGTATTTGTCTGTGCACCCTGGGAAGAGCGCTATCCTTCTCAAAAGCTACGTCCATCTTGGGTTCATGGAATGATTTGGACACTTCTGTAGACATTGGCCTCATTACCAGAAAATAAATAATATGCCTGCAAGTCTCCTTTGAAAAGACCAATTTACTGTTCACTCCTAGAATAGCTTTGCTCTTCCAATATGCCATTTTGCTCATTAAATGTGTTATCATTCATACAATATTTCTTTTACTACCCTGATTAAAAGCACAGTCATTTCTCATGTAAGTCACCATAAATTTCTCCCCCTACCATTTGGTGGGATTTTGGGTTTTCCCGTGTTCCCTTTACATGTTTTTTTTTAAAGAAAAGAATGCAGACTAGTTAATTTATCCCCTCCCCTGTTCTTTTTATTCTCCTGCCTTGCATTTTTATTCATTTTGACCAGTCTCCCTCCAGACACAGGTTCCAGTTTTACATTTTTATTACTGGATTAAAAAAATTCTTAGGCACTCATCCTCTTTCATTCATGTGCGTTGCTTCTGCAGTACAACCCTCCTTGCTAAAAGCACAGGGCCAGAAGATGATCAGCTCAACAAAGCTTAATTGAATAACTGAAGAATGAAATTTACCACAAACTTTCCTAGACCTTTTTGAAGTTTTGGGATTGCATTCAGAGATGCCCCTCTCCACTCGCTCTCAGACTTATGCTATCTAGGCACGAGACATGTGGAAGTGTGGATGAGGCCTCATTTCATAAGGACAAGATCACTTTAAAAAAAATGAACTAGAGCACAATCCAGACAAAGTTAAGATTCTAACAATATCTATACCTATATACCGGTATGTTTCCTCACTGGGCAGCAATGATCTGGGTCTGCAGAAAGGAAAGGCTCTGAGTGTGCAAGCCATGTTGGATTTTCAAGTTATCTGGCAATGTTGGCCGGCAGTTTCTTTAGTTTGGTCTGAAATATTGCTGAGAAGAGCTCAGCAGGTTTCTTGGGATACCAGGGGGATATAAATAGGGCAAGGAAAAGTGTCAACTGGGAAGTTTGGCTTGCAGTTCAGAGCAAGTGAGCTCAAGTAATCCGCCATGAAGGTATTTTGGTGGATGGGGTTGAATGGTATAGACCAGATGGAATCCATGTGACGAATGTCAGCAACGACATCTTCCTCCCAACCTGCAGAGGGGGCTGCAAGAGTACCTTGTGGGGGTGGAGAAACAGGCCTAAACAAAGGTTTGCCCCCTTTTAGTGGCAGTTTAGGTGCAGGAAAAGAAATAGTTTGGTTTAGCTTGGTGATGCTCTTTAGGCACCTTTCAGGAGATGGGTCAGCCCCGAGGCTCACATCTCAGACTCTGTGGTTCAGGGGTGAGATAGGGGTCTTCTTGAGGCTAAACTCCCTCTTCCACCTGAGGTTCTGCGGTCCTGGGGGGTAGTGAAGAGGCAAGGCCTCCCTTCTCACCTTCACGGTGTGGTCCAGGAATTGGGGCAGGCTAGGGAGCCATGCCGCAATTCCTTAGGCAAGGGCAGGTCGCCAAGTGGCTACAGTTATCCAGTTAAATTAGTTCCTGCCCCATAGTCATCCCCCTCTGCTGGTTTTAAGGTGGGGTCTAAATAAAAGTGGCCCAGTTCAGCCCCAGCTTATGTGTCTGCCTCTTTATTTGCCTATCAGGGTGCAACAGGATGAAAATAACTTATTCTATATCTCTATTTTAGTTTCTAAAAGTTAATAAAAGGGGATCAAGACCTTTCAAAGCATACACTATGTTACTTATCTTCTCTCATTTGTGTGTGCTATTTTTAAAGTAAACACCATTTTTAGAAGTTGTACTGTATCTCTTTTTAATTCCAATCTTATTGAGTGAAAAACAATTCACCACAACAAACAGAAGCATGCTAAAGAAGAAATCTGACCTGGTTGATCTGGAACAAACAGTATAAATATTAAATGTCTACTAAAAATCAGATTTTGGAATTGTATAAGCATGTCTCATGTTAGCCAGCTTCCTGTAGAATAATGCAAAATGATGAGTCATTGCATTTAAGTTCATTTAATTATTTGCATTTTTAAAACATATGTAGAGAAATATCCAAAGATATCTTTTATAATTAAAAGTACAGCAGTACATGAGTTGCACATGGCCCTTCCTCCATTTTCTGTTCACTTTTATGAACACACAAAAGAAGTCCTGGCTTCATCCCTTCATGTCAGTTCCAGTGGGATTTAATTTAGCTAATTATAACCAACTGCTGACAACGATATACTTAGAGTTGCCACTAAAATTTCTCCTAAACCAAATTGGATATTCCTTATTCCTGTGGTGAAACACCTGAGAAACATTAAGGGAATCCAAAATTATATTTTTGTTAAACATTTAAAATAATGTACAGTGGTACCTCGGGTTAAGTACTTAATTCGTTCCATAATGCTTGTTTACAAAGCCATTGTACTACCAACCTTACTATATGCTTGTGAAACATGGACCACTTATAAATGCCATCTCCAACTCCTCAGAAGAATCCATCAACAGTGTCTCCCAAAATTTTTGCACATCACTTGTGAAGACAGGTGAACTAATACCAGTGTATTAGTTCCACTAGATCACCAGTGCTGAAGCAATGATTCTTCAAAATCAACTTCGTTGGACTGGCCATGTTGTGAGGATGCCTGATGATCGTCTTCCAAAGCAACTACTCTATTCCCAACTTAAAAATGGAAAGCGTAATTGCTGGTGGTCAACAAAAGAGGTTTAAAGACTCTCTCAAGGCAAATCTAAAAAAATGTTGTATAAACACTGGCCTCCGAGCGCTCCAGTTGGAGAACAGCCTTTACCAAAGGTGTCATGGGCTTTGAAGACACTCAAACTCAGGACACAAGGGAGAAACGTGTGAAGAGGAAGGCATGCTTGACAAATCTGCACCGTGATCAACTCCCGCCTGGAAACCAATGTCCCCACTGTGGAAGGACATGTGGATCCAGAATTGGCCTCCACAGTCACTTACGGACTCATTGTTAAAACCGTGTTTATGGAAGACAATCTTACTTGGTTATGAGTGATCGCAAAAGAAGAAGAAGAAGAAGAAGAAGAAGAAGAAGAAGAAGAAGAAGAAGAAGAAGAATCCAAAGACTTTTTCTTATTATGCAATGCCTCATTACAATGGGGGACACGGGTGGCGCTGTGGGTAAAAGCCTCAGCGCCTAGGGCTTGCCAATCGAAAGGTCGGCGGTTCGAATCCCCGTGGCGGGGTGCGCTCCCATTGCTCGGTCCCAGCGCCTGCCAACCTAGCAGTTCGAAAGCACCCCCGGGTGCAAGTAGATAAATAGGGACCGCTTACTAGTGGGAAGGTAAACGGCGTTGCTGCTCACCAAAGCAGCAATGTCACGCTGGCCACGTGACCCGGAAGTGTCTCCGGACAGCGCTGGCCCTCGGCCTCTTAAGTGAGATGGGCGCACAACCCCAGAGTCTGTCAAGACTGGCCCGTACGGGCAGGGGTACCTTTACCTTTACCTTTACATTACAATGGACTCATTTAATGAAGCAGTTACGAAGGCAGGCAGGCAGGAACTTTCAACTGGGAAGCTACTCTTTAATGGGGAGTTTTTTCCCCAGCAGCAACAAATGCAGCATCTCTGAACTCTTAATCTCTCACGTTCATTCAGTGGCTTTTAATGGTTGTTTGGGATTTTCATTCTGACTGCCTTGATGGTACATAATGCTAGCAAATTACAGCCAACACTAAAAATTCCGGATGGCGGACAAGTCATTTGAATCTTTCTTTACAATCAAGAAGGCGAGAAGAATTCAACACCAGAAATGGGGGGATAAAACAAAATGTCGTTTTACAATTATCATATAGAACAAGTGTATATTCAGGAGTATTTGTAGATTTAGAAAAAATAGTTAACTTTTTTCTCTCATGTTTGTTAAAAAGAAATTTTTATTCTCTCTGTACTACTCATGTGCCATCAGGATTGGCCCCACAGTAAGACATTGGGCTTCTTGTACCATGTAGCAGACTGGGAAGAGTGACAAAATGAGTGTCATAGAATCATAGAATTATAGAGATGGAAGGGATCTTGAGGGTCATCTAGTCCAACCCCCTTTATCAAAAAGATAAAGAGACCAGAAGTTATATGAAAAACCATGTAAATAATGCATGTATACACACAAAACTGCAGGTTGTGTGCTGTTGTGTAGTAGTAGTAGTAGTAATAATAATAATAGTAGTAATAATAATAATAATAATAATAATAATAATAATAATAATAATATATTATTTATACCCCGCCCATCTGGCTGGGTTTCCCCAGCCATTCTGGGCGGCTTCCAACAGAATATTAAAATACAATAGTCTATTAAACATTAAAAGCTTCCCTAAACAGGGCTGCCTTCAAATGTCTTCTAAAAGTCTGGTAGTTGTTTTTCTCTGACATCTGGTGGGAGAGCGTTCCACAGGGCGGGTGCCACTACCGAAAAGGCCCTCTGCCTGGCTCCCTGTAACTTGGCTTCTCGCAGAGAGGGAACCGCCAGAAGACCCTCGGCACTGGACCTCAGTGTCTGGGCAGAACTATGGGGGTGGAGGCGCTCCTTCAGGTATACTGGACCGAGGCCATTTAGGGCTTTAAAGGTCAGCACCAACACTTTGAATTGCGCTCAGAAACGTACTGGGAGCCAGTGTAGGTCTTTCAAGACCGGTGTTATGTGGTCTCGGCGGCCGCCCCCAGTCACCAGTCTAGCTGCCGCATTCTGAATTAGTTGTAGTTTCCAGGTCACTTTCAAAGGTAGCCCCATATGGAGCGCATTGCAGTAGTCCAAGCGGGATATAACTAGAGCATGCACCATTCTGGCGAGGCAGTCCGCAGGCAGGTAGGGTCTCAGCCTGCGTACCAGGTGGAGCTGGTAGACAGCTGCCCTGGACACAGAACTGACCTGCACCTCCATGGACAGCTGTGAGTCCAAAATGACTCCCAGGGTGGGCACCTGGTCCTTCAGGGGCACAGTTACCCCATTCAGGACCAGGGAGTCCTTCACACCTGCCCGCCTCCTGTCCCTCAAAAACAGTACTTCTGTCTTGTCAGGATTCAACCTCAATCTGTTAGCCGTCATCCATCCTCCAGCCACCTCCAGACACTCACACAGGGCCTTCACCACCTTCACTGGTTCTGATTTGAAAGAGAGGTAGAGCTGGGTGTCATCTGCATACTGATGGACACCCAGCCCAAACCCCCGATGATCTCTCACAGCGGCTGCATTGGTAATGCAATGAATGGAGAAACAGGGGGCTTTTAAAAGGGTCACACCAGTTTCACAGAGAAGTAAATAAACAAAGATGCCCCCCCCCAATGCCAAGCATTGTTTTGCATAACTACAGGGTTGAGCCAGGTAGGTGTCTGGGTAGATGTAGTTCCAGACTGCAACTTGGGAGTTCCTTGAAGCTGCCTACATGTTGCTCCTAGAACAGGCAGAAATTCTGAACAATCAAATGACTGGAGACATATTTCTCCATAATAACTCAATGACAATGTTAACAGCATACTGATAAAAGAAGTCACTAGGTAGTTTTTGACAAGTCCACCCCCCAAAAAAAGTACCCTAGACCTCAAAGACATGCTAATTTGGAAATCAAAGAGATAAGTGAATAGCTTTAGTAAGAGGCCAGAATTTAATGGGAACTGGTGCACAACAGGTGAAAATCATGAATTCAATTACTTTGATGGAGAGGCTGCTTTCTTCAATGGGTCCTGCTTTATTCGTAACAGCCTGGTGCTGATCTGTTAACACGACAGATAAAGAAGCCAGCTTTCCTGATATATTACCCTTCCAGAGGTTCATATCGAAATGGGTTGTTAAAAGGTACTTGAATATCATTAAATCGACATCACTTTGGCAAAATATTGTTTTGCTGCCCTATACCAAAACAACTCTTCTGTATCAAAACGTTCCTTTCTAATGAAAAGTGTGGCTGTTTCCCCACATTTTTATGGCCACTGGATCATAACTTGATATAATCCGTCTTGGTGTAAATCCACTCTGCCTCTCAAATAAGAGTGTTACACTGAATAAAAAATTGCATTGGGTCAGGTTTTCCCATGAAGAGTTTTAAAAACGATGCTAAAAAAAAATTATACAGAACTCTGCTGTTTAGGCAGTCCTTTAATGAACCCAGATGATTGATAGGGTTTTCTATAAGCAAACAGCTATACAGAAACAGTAAAACGGAAAAGAGGATTCATAGAATAACATTATGCTAATCCCAGGAAACTAATTCTGGTGATGTACTACTGCTACTACCTACATTCTATTCAGCCCCCGAAACAAGAAAATGCACTGCAGAGACAATTCAAAAATTTACTGTCACCTCGTCCAAGTTTACAGTGAATCAATGCTGGATGAGTTACTTGGGGCACCCTCAAAGTTCATGAGTTTCAAAAATTGTGGGGTTGGGGGTTGGGGAGGAGAACATGGTCATTTTATTGCCTTTTAATGCAATCTTGTGCATGTTTGTTCAGGGGCGCATTCCTCTGTATTCAATGGCCTTACTGACTGCCTAGGATTTCAACCTAATGGCGCAGTCCCATACATGTCTCCTTAGAAATAACTGAATGCAGTGGGGCCAAGTTTGACGGAAATGTGGAGGCGGAGCTTTAAGTTGGTACTCAAGAACAGTAATAATATTATTACATATAATTTGTTCAATATGTTTCCGACAGGTATCTTCCTCAAGGTCCTTATGAGTTGAAGAGGCAGGCATATTCATGTGCTAGCTTCCTTGGAGCATACTCTCAATTTCATGCTCTCTGTCTCCAAGCTGCAGAGACCATCTGCAGAATATTTATAGACATATAGAAACCTAATCTCAATGGGAAAAACTCAGCAAAAGACATATAACATGCCTTCATTGGTGTCTATGAAGTAGATGTGCATTACTGTCCACACTTGCAACTAGCCTCTGGGGTCTTGAACCAGGCTGTGATGCAGCTAGGAGAAGACCTTGTGCTCCTAGGGAGGGTTATATCCAGTCACGTGAGCTGCAGGTGGTGCACACTGTTCATGGTTGAATCAAGCCTGTGGCCTTGAGAGAGAACTTACTGGATGAAGCCATGCCTGGTGGCTTTCCAAAGCTCTCACCCAAGTGGAACTGAGGCCAGATGTGCTGGGACCACGTGGGGTAATGTGGCCAGATTATGCCAATCCAACCAGTTTCTTTCCTCACCCCCTTTCCCATTACCAGTCCTGATTTCTTTTGCACAGGAGACTCGATATCCCAGCAGAGACACTGGGATGTCTCCTGCTACTTCATTTTATGGCATGGAGGGTGAGCTCTTATGCAAGTTGGTCCCTGAACAGAAGGGAAGGCTTTTTCCTAGTCTTGGTGTTTGTGTCTGTACAAGTGGTTTACTGTTGCTCTCCTTGAGCTCTGAGTGAAATATTTTCCCAGCACCTTGACCCACATTGAGCAGGGCAGATGTGAACGCAACTTTACAGCTACAACATCTGCCTCCACTAATGGGTGCTAACAACAGCATTTGAATTTCAAATTCAGCCTTACTCTATATGCGAGAGATATTTCAAATCAGCCCATCTGGGTTGAAGTGTAACCTGCCATTCTTCTGCGGAATAAAGCCTCCTGTTTTACACTGAACTTTTAAACTGCTCTTCTGCTTGGTGTCCCCCGCCCCGTTTCATTTCTTGCTGCACAGCAGAGCCTTGTGATTGATGCAACCAGTAGTGACATATCACAACAGAATGTGTTCGCTCCAAGGGAAACAGAAACAAAAGCTGCCTGTCAGAAGCACATGATCAAAGTACCCAGTGCTTCCTAGAGTTTTGTTCCATGAAAATAAATAGGGGGGAAATATAGACTCAGGAGCCTCCATTTACATAAGCTAGCAGAGGAAAACGCTCCTCCATTTGAACGGTGCCTGTTCTCTATAGCCTTGAGTCACAGAAAAGGAATTGCACATGCGGTACTTTGCTGTACATCATATGGGACATACAAAGCACTAAGTAGTTAATTATGAATGATTCATGTTCTTTCCTGTCTGTATGTGATGCCTGCTGCTGCTTTTTGTTGGCTTAGAAGCTAAGTAAAGAAAACCCAAAAGCACCACTCTTTAAGTGAAAATGTCAAGGACAATATGCTAGAAATTACAGGAAGAACAAGCAACTTCTATTTTTAATGGAACGGAGAAGTCAGTGCCATGTCTGGAAAGTTTGGGCTGCTTTTACATTATCAGAATGGCATGGCTGCCGCTCCCTCAGAGTTGTTCCAGTAACTGGCCCAGTAGCAAAAGGGGCTTTATTTTGACTGGCCTATTGGGCAATATGTGTTTCCTTCCATGTAATGTGTTGCTTTACGTCAACATTGAGATAATGAAATATAATCTGGTATGTATGTTTAATACACAATTCTAGGACTCTCACATCCAGATCCTTCTTTCCATAGAATCGTATAATTGTAGAGATGGAAGGTAGCCTGAGCATCATCTAGTCCAACCCTCTGCAATGCAGGAATCTCAGCTAGATCATACATGATAGAAGGCCTTCCAACCTCTGCTTACAAACCTCCAGAGGAGGAGAGTCCACAGCCTCCCAAGGGAGTCCATTCCACTGTCAAGCAGAAAGTTCATCCTGATGTTTAGTTGGAATCTCTTTTCTTGTAACTGGAAGCCGTTGGTTCGGGTCCTACCCTCCAGAGTAGGAGAAAACAAGCTTGTTCCATCTTCCATCTGACAGCCCTTGAGATATTTGTAGGTGGCTATCATATCTCCTCTCTGTCTCCTCTTTAGCAGACTAAACATACCACATTCATTCCACTGTTTTTCATAAGGCTTGGTGACTAGACCCCTGATCATCTTGGTCGCCCTCCTCTGCACATGTTCCAGCTTGTCAACATCCTTCTTAAATTGTGGTACCCAGAACTGGACACATTACTCCAGGTGTAGGTTGGCCAGGGTAGGGGAGACCATTTTGTGCTTCACTTCAGGTACCAAAATGTCTTCGGCTGACCCTGCCACCAACCAACATGACAATGACAACAAAGTTTGTAGTAGTTTGTTCTCTGAGCTGCCCTGAGACTTCCGGGTATAGGGCGCTATGTAAATTCAATAAAAAATAAATAAATACAATAATAGTAGTACATTTTGTTCTCTTGAAAGAGCCTCCTCCTATAGCAAAACCATCCAGGCATCTTCCATGACTCTGCATTCACACTGTCTCTGCTAACTGAATCCAGAATGGCCGACTTCTGGTTTTCAGCCCATGTCCTCATGTTCTGCTGGTGGCAGAAGTGGTGGCAGCGGCTGGCCAGGCATTGCTGCCACGGCAACAGTAAGCAGGCCTCAGAGGCCTCTCGACAGCCTTGGAGAAGGAGGTGGAGAGAGCCGGCAAAGGTAAGGTGGCGGTCAGCAGGAGGAGCGGCATTGGGGGGGGGGCTTTGTCCCAGATTGTGGGTAGAAAAAGTTGGAGTATATGGCATTGTGGTGTGATATCTAATGTGAGATCTTTCAAGTGCTGTGGTTTGTTTGTGCAGGAGTCATTTACGTGTGGAGCGTGGAGCAATTGTGTAGCTAGAAAAACACCAGTGATCTTCCTACTCTATCCTCAAAGAGCGTTTCGTGTTTAACACCTTCCTGGTTCCTTCCTGTGATATATACAGTACACTCATACCTTATTGGGGCATCGTGGGACAAACCACGGGGAAAAGCCCATCATTGCCTTCCCATAGCATAAGGACTGACTCTGCATCATTAAAACGTCCCAGGGGGAAGACGTTCTGCCAGCAGAGTACTGCTGCCTGCCACCCTGCTCTATGCCCCCGTTCTCAGGTTTGCATTTGTGAATAGACAGAACTGTTCTCCGGTGCAGTGGGAGAGGTTGACAGGTAGCTAATCCAAAATATTTTGCTTCCTGCCCTGCTGCATTGTGTTAAAGTGTTGATAAAGCTAATAATGTGTGATTTAATACCTTGCCAGTAATGGGGTCAGTCGGAGTGCTTCTTATCCTGTTTGCCCACAGGTGAATTTGGGGAGATATAAAAAAGGTGAGTGGCTGGCCTGGAAGAAATTAGATAGAAGCGAATGTAGTTTACCTTGTAGGGCTATGTATATCAAAAGCCTTTGGATGAAGTTTAACCCTTTTCTCCTAGTCACAGTCACTTCCTGTTTTGCAAACAAACACTGATAACCAGTCCTCACCTGGGGGCCGTCAGAAACAGGGCTGATGTCACAACACCACCAGAATCTCATAACCCCAAAGGACTGTGTCGCTTAACACTACTAACCCTCCCTCCTTTTGCTTCCCTGATGGGTACTGGCAGAAATATGCTCGGTTTATTTATTTATAATCCTACTGCTACCATACAACTTTCTAAAAAGACCTTAGGGCAGCTTACAACAAAATCAATAAAATGTACAATTACACAATAACATACTACTATTTTTTTTTTAATTGGGGCATGCTGTTGTTGTTTGCAATCACTAAGCAATTAGTCCCACACTTAATCCTCCCGTGGGGCAAACTTTGTAGCCCTAGGAAGACCATGAGCCCTAGAAGACCATAATTGCTGGCCATCTCCTTTTGCCATGTCCAGACATGTGAAAGTTTCCATCTACCTCCAGCTCTCATTAAGTATGATGGGGATATATCAAATTAGGCATTATGTGGAGAGAGGATGATTTTTTTCTTCTTCTCCAATAATGCAAGAACCACGGGTCACCCAATAAAGATGAGTGTTTGTTCTGGACAGACAAAAGGAAGTAATTCTTCACACAGCACTTAGTTGAGTTCTGGACTTGGCTTCCATAAGATGTAGGGATGACTACCAACCTGTACAACTCTAAAAGGGGATTAGAGAAATTCATGACTGTCAGGGAACTGCCATCGGAGCTAGAGGAGGAGGCAAGGCTCCCGAGCGATGCTGGAGAGGGGCCCAGCAGAGGGAGAGGCAGCCCATCTGCTGGGGAAGGCAATCAGCGTAACACCAGGGGTGAAGGGGGGCGGATGGGGGAATCGGTGGAAAGGCTCCAGGACTCCTCGCAGGAGACCAGCGGGGAGAGCACAGATCCTCCGCCGCCCACGCCCAAACTGCGCATAAGACTTTCGCGCAGGGAGAGTAGGAGGAGACTTGGCGTCAAAGAACTTCTGTGTTGGAAGAAGTTCAAGAAACGCCCACTGACAGATTCTGCTAGTGACTGAGCAGCCACGGAGCTAATGGCTGTCCAGACAAGAAAGGTTTAACCAGGCAACCAAGCCCAGAGTTGCAGTAACTTACGCACGAGCAACCCCTATAACCATTACAATGACAAATGAAGCTATCGGTGTCCAATCACCTTGATGGCTGTAAACCATACCCTCCAAGTGTCCCAATTGTCCAGGGACAGTCCCAGAATTACAGAAGCCACCCCGGTTTCTAATTTGATCCCAGTATGTCCCAGGCTGGATCTACACACAGGAAAAAACCCCTGCTAGAAATAAGTCAGAAATGAAATCATTATAACAAAACAAAAAAACAAAAACAACTCTATATAAAATCTCATAGACAAAGTTTTGGGCTCTATAGTAGCATCTGGTGTCACATGTTTATAACAGTTATAGTGTTGTAACATGAGTAATGTAGCTGAGTTCCTGGTTCTCCTTTATTCTCCTCTCCACATCTTAGAGAAGAATTAAAAGTAATGTGTGTGAATGCATGTGTGGAGGTGCAAAACCAGAGTCCTGTTTATACAGTGGTACCTCGCAAGACGAATGCCTCGCAAGACGAAAAACTCGCAAGACGAAAGAGTTTTCCGTTTTTTGAGTCGCTTCGCAAGACGAATTTCCCTATGGGCTTGCTGCGCAAGACGAAAACGTCTTGCGAGTTCTTGCGAGTTTGTTTCCTTTTTCTTAAAGCCGCTAAGTTAATAGCGAGTTTGTTTCCTTTTTCTTAATTGCGAATTTGTTTCCTTTTTCTTAAAGCCGCTTTTTCTTAAAGCCGCTAAGTACCGTTAATAGCCGTTAATAGCCGTGCTTCACAAGATGAAAAATCCGCAAGACGAAGAAACTCGCAGAACGAATTAATTTTGTCTTGCGAGGCACCACTGTACTCGAAATAATATTCCTGCACCAAGTTAAGGAAATGATGAAGCTGGCATACAAAGCCCTTCCTATAAGGAAAAGGTCACCAATCCGCTTTAAATTCTTTCATTGCAATGCTTCAGCAGCCAGCCATTTCTTAAGAAACACGTGGAGTGTTGATTCCTTTCTTGTAAATGGAACTTACACCATCTACTGAGAAGTAATCCCACTGTATTCAATGGAGCTTACTCCCAGGTAACTGGGTACAGACTGGGCAGCCTTTCACTGCAATCCTAAGCATTTTTGCTCAGAACTAAATCCCACTGAGTTCAATAGGATTTACTGTCTTGTATGTTCCTGATTAGGGATGTGGGCGGGCTGTGGTCTAAACCACAGAGCCTAGAGCTTGCCAATCAGAAGGTCGGCAGTTCGAATCCCCACGACAGGGTGAGCTCCTGTTGCTCATTCCCTGCTCCTGCCAACTGAGCAGTTCGATAGCACATCAAAATGCAACTTGATAAATAGGTACCGCTCTGGCGGGAAGGTAAACGACGTTTCCGTGCGCTGCTCTGGTTTCGCTAGAAGCGGCTTAGTCATGCTGGCCACGGACAAACGCCAGCTCCCTTGGCCTATAGAGCGAGATGAATGCCGCAGCCCCAGAGTCATCCGCAACTGGACCTAATGGTCAGGGGTACCTTTACCTTTATGTTCCTGATTATTCTCACTGTTTCCATTATTATTAACTACTACTACTATATCCTGCCTCTTTCCACTGACAGGGACTCAATGCAGCTTACCGTGAACATTTTATTTCTTTACATTTATTTATCTGCGGAAGGTGTACACAATCCCTTCTGTCATACATATTTTCCCCCTTTACAACACTTCTGCAATGGAGGTTCAGTGGAGAGGTTGTAATTGGCTCAAGGTAATTGATGTAGATGTGCATATGATGCAAATACTTGTGGCAAGATGAAACACAGGAGAAGCTTTCTGTTGTAGAATAGGAAGTCCCTATTTTCATCTGAGAAATATTGGATGATATGCATATATACTGTCTCCGGTATTGGAATACAGTGGTACCTCGGGTTAAGTACTTAATTCGTTCTGGAGGTCCGTACTTAACCTGAAACTGTTCTTAACCTGAAGCACCACTTTAGCTAATGGGGCCTCCTGCTGCTGCCGCGCCGCCAGAGCACGATTTCTGTTCTCATCCTGAAGCAAAGTTCTTAACCTGAAGCACTATTTCTGGGTTAGCGGAGTCTGTAACCTGAAGCGTATGTAACCTGAAGCGTATGTAACCCGAGGTACCACTGTACCAGTTTCTCAAGCATATACTTGGGAAGAATGCGGTTCTGCTAAGACCCTGCTTGTGGGCTCCCTATAGTCTGGTTGGCTACTGTGAGAAAAAATGTCTGCACTAGATGGACCTTTTATATAATCCAGGAGGAATTGTCTTTTGTTCTTACAGGTTTGGTGATGGCAGGGGGCACAGTAACATGGTTCCCCCCACGCCACCCTGGTCCAGCCCCCAAGCACATATTAAATTAATCTATAAACTAGGCGCGGAAGGCAGTGGAAGACAGGAGTGCCTGGCGTGCTCTGGTCCATGGAAGAGTCGGACACGACTAAATGACTAAACAGATAGATCCGGCATTCCAAAGTTATCAGCATATAGATACAGCAAAAAGATTAGAGTCATAAATATATTAATGACATTAGACAAGTAAATGTCTAATGATAAATATATAAAAAATATTAGACAAATAAATGTCTAACGGAAATAAATAAACTGAATATCACTTGCGGCCATGAAAGTAATTGCTGTACCTGCAGCTGACAGCATTCACCTGGTAAGAGAGATGTAATGTTTGTTCACACCATGAGCCAAATTATGCAAAATAAAATAAAATAAAATATATTATGGTGAACCATGAATGTGAAGGAAGCACAGGTAGGGAAACATAATGCATTTTGGTGCTAATGCAAATAATGCTTGAAAGTGTGTCATTAGCCAGCAGATCTGAATAACGTTGTACACTTCTGCTGTCTTCTGTAGCTAATTTAGCAAAGGGGAGAATTTCTAAAGCTACAGTCCCTAATTGGCATCTCTTGCACACAAATCAGATATGCAGCATTGGACACAGTTTGCATGCTGTTGTTGTGTGGAGCTTTTGAAAATTTGAATTAGAATGTGAGGCAGGGGGCCTGGCCCAGGCAGCCAGTTGCGTCTGAGTTTGGATTAGACAGAGAGAAATCCACGGTGTAATTGTTTTGAATTTACCTACTAGTAGGAATAAGAGAGACACGTTTATGAAGTTTGCTGCCGAAATCATTCACCTCTCAGCATTCAGACCATGCGAAGCCCAGTCCCCAGTCTAGCTTTCCATCCAATTCTGCATTCGGATCATGTTATGGTAACTCTCCTTTCTGGGGATGGAAGACTCTGTCCGTTTTGGTTCTCTCAGTTTCTCCTTTTTCCAGTAAATTCAGTTCTCTACATTTCTGCAGCTATTTTCAATTTTTTAAAAAATCCTCATGGAAATTCCATTGAACCTATAAAGCTTTCCTACTTCTGGTTCCCCATCATAGTCTTTTACCCGCATGTTTCTAGACAACAAGAAATGCCGTGTTGTAAGAGAGTGTCTAAGGCCCAAGAATTCATGCCAAGCCACTCCAAGAAACTTTGGCATCCAACTCTACATTCAGACTCTTGAACAACCAAGAAAGAGTTTCTTCCCTTTCTGAAACTGGCTAATTAGCAGTTATGTTTGAATGTTGGTTAATGTAGCAAAAAATATATCAAAATATCAAGTTATAGGGGAGGAGTTAGAGGGAAAAGAGGAAAAATTCTATTTATTGATGTTGAAAATGATGATGATTCAAACAAATGCTTACTGGTCATCTTTGATGGTTTTCACCAAAACACTCTATGGTACAACCTATGCTAAGGGCTCACTAACCCATGTAAGACCATGATAAATCACCACAGCATCAAATTATGATTTACAGGTGTGAGCATGCAATTGGTCCAAGAAGAATTTTCATGTCTCCTCCATCACCGCCAGTGCAAGGATTTGCAGAGGAATCCATTTACACACATTCAACTGGTAGCCATTTGAGCTTGGATGTGCTTCTCTTTCTCTTTCTCACAATTATGTTTGAAACAACCCCCAGTGTAGAGAATTCAGGTGGTGCATGCATTGTTATTACATTTATGTCACATCTTTCTTCAAAGGAGCTCAAGATAGTGTATGTAGTTCTCCTCCCCATTTTATCCTCACAACTGTGTGAAGTGTGTTAGACTGTGAGACGGTGCCTAGTCCACGTTCACTCAGGGAACTACATAGGTGAGTGGGGATTTGAACACTGGTTTTCAAACTACCCCAATACCTAATGCCAGTGAATCCCTGGCACACTGGCTGCATTCCTGCTCTGTGCAGCAGTGTTGCACGGCTCAACAGATCTCAAGTGAGCATATCCAACACTACCAACAATGGGAGTATTTCACTACTGCAATTCTGTTATGCTAATTGCTAGTCTAAACTTTATGCCACCATTACATGCAGATAAATTATTTAAAGCAAATAACTCAGATCCGTGTGAGCTGACACTTCAGATTGCTCCAGGAAAGATATTTACTAAAATTAATTTATACTTTCTGAATCAGAAGAACCAATCAGAAAGTATCTTTGTACAAAGCTGTTTTAAAATATTCATATTTATTTTGCGCAAAGTCTACAGTTCAGGCTTTGTGTGACTTTTTTCTGCTTGGATAAAAAGTCTCCAAATGGTACGATCAAAGGAGAAAGATAATTAAAAAAGACAATGCTGATGTTTTATTTAAGCACTTTTCTCTGCTCTTTTCACATCATACAAACCAGCTTAACTGTTTGGATGCCAGAGTGCATTTTCTCTTTTGTCTAAGGCTATTAGATGTCTTAGAAGTTCATCACTGTGTGCATTGGCTTGGACATACTATCCAAAGCAATAATTTAAAACACAAATACAAACAGAGTGAATAATTAAAATAGTCAGCATGTATATTATCAACAACAATGAAAACAAGCAAAGATACGTCCATCCCTACAGCTTCAGAATGGAAAAAGTTATGAATATTCACAATCCTCTATGCTCTTTTTTCTAGATCCATTTCAGTTGGGGTTTAGGCCTGCTTTTGACACAGAAACTGCTATGGTCACCCTGTATTATGACCTCTGTTGGGAGAGAAGGGAAATGTTAATTCTCCTCAACCTCTCAGTGCTTTCAGTACCATCAACCATGGTATCCTCCTGGAGAGGCTGTCCGAGTTACAAGTGGGTGGTTTTGGTCCTTCTTGGATGGTCGTTTCCAGAGGGTGATGCTTCAGGAGTGGTCTTCAGCTCCGTGGAGCCTTCAATGTGGGGTTCCTGGCCCAACCACACAGGCTACCAATTAGTTTCCTGGCCCAATTCAAAAAGTCTTAAGTGGCTCAGGACCGCAGTACCTCAAGGACCGCCTCTCCCTATATGAACAAACCTGGATACTGCAAACGTCATCTGAGGACCTTCTTCATGAGCCTCCTCCATGAGAGGACTGGAGGGTGGCCACATGAGAACAGGCCTTTTCTGCTGTAGCTCCCCATTTGTGGAATACTTTCCCCAGGGAGGCTCACCTGGTACTCTCATTACATATCTTCAGATGCCAGGAAAAACATTCCCAGGCATTTGGCTGATTAAACAATCTATGGCCTTTTAAACTAGTGGGGAGGGGAGTTATTGTTTTTGTTTGTTACTATGATATGCATAAACGAAGATCATGGCCACTGGTCCCATCACCTCCTGGCAAATAGAAGGGGAAGAAATGGAGGCAGTGAGAAATTTAACTTTCTTGGGCTCCATAATCACTGCAGATAGTGACAACAGTCACAAAATTAAAAGACGCCTGCTTCTTGGGAGAAAAGCAATGACAAACCTAGACAGCATCTTAAAAAGCAGAGACATCACCTTGCCAACAAAGGTCCGTATAGTTAAAGCTATGGTTTTCCCAGTAGTGATGTATGGAAGTGAGAGCTGGACCATAAAGAAGGCTGATCGCCAAAGAATTGATGCTTTTGAATTATGGTGCTGGAGGAGACTCTTGAGAGTCCCATGGACTGCAAGAAGATGAAACCTATCCATTCTTAAAGAAATCAGCCCTGAGTGCTCACTGGAAGGACAGATCCTGAAGCTGAGGCTCCAATACTTTGGCCACCTCATGAGAAGAGAAGACTTCCTGGAAAAGAACCCTGATGTTGGGAAAGATGGAGGGCACAAGGAGAAGGGGACGACAGAGGACAAGATGGTTGGACAGTGTTCTTGAAGCTACCAGTGTGAGTTTGACCAAACTGCGGGAGGCAGTGGAAGACAGAAGTGCCTGGCGTGCTCTGGTCCATGGGGTCACGAAGAGTCGGACACGACTAAACGACTAAACAACAACAAACATGATATGCATGTTTGCACTTTTATATTGTAAACCACCCTGTGATCCTCAGACGAAGGGCAGTATAGAAATTTAATAATAATAATTTATATGGAACAAGCTCCATTGAATTCATTATAACTTACATTGAGTAGACATGAATGGCCCAGTCTACACATTTACTTTGGCTCCCTGGAGACTAAGTGCAGCAGCAGTTCCTTGCCACAATTGTATGAAGAAAGTCTCAACCACTGGATTGTCCTTATTGTGAACATTTTCATATCCCCATCAGATGGTGTTGTTTGCACAGTTCATCAGCTGAAAGGTTCTGCATTTGTATTGGGTTTTATTTTAATATTTATTTATTTTTATCACTCATTGTTTGGCACCCTGAGCTCCTTGGGGAGGAAGGGGTGGTGGTGGAATAAAAACTAAATGACTAACTAAATTCCGCAAACTCTCCCCAGACATAGCTCCCCACTATGGGCACCCGCAGAAAAGTGGAAATTCATTTGCCACCAAAGCAGAAACATCAAAAAGCATATGGACATCGAAGAGCAGCGTGGTGGCATATTTTACATACATACAAAGCATATGTGGTGCCAGAAGTATAGCCAGATCTTGTTAGGTACAGATTACGCTGGCAACAGCAAAAACATCTGAACAGTTTGTGGCTGTTTGCTAAAGGCTGTTGACAACCTAGACCACAATGAAGTGCTGGGAGTGCATCTGTGCTTTAGAACGAATGACTGTGGCAGCTTTCATATTCATTCCATTGCATTTCTACAGTCGCACCAAGAGAGACCAAATGCAGGCATATTCTCGCCCTCTGCTTGGTCCTAGCCATCAGCCAGAGGGTCAACAGCTGGTGGAAGGCGCAGGGAGAAATCTGCCTCAACTGTCAGCTGTCCTGTCGAGATGCAAGGGAAAGCGCAATCTGCCCCCAAGCACCACCTCTGTACCCTAGCAAAAACACCAGCAGGCAAGCAGATCAACCCCAGGCGAGCTGTTTTGTTTTATTCATCCATTCTTTGTATTTGGTTGTGTTCGGATGTTTTAATATGGCTTATTGCAGGTTGCCCTGGGCCCTTTGCAGGAGGAAATTGGCAAATGTAATAAAGAAAATAAATGCCCATTTAGTGGGGCGAACCACATATCCTTACTCGGACATTTACAAACCGTTCTCCATTCTCTACCTTTCTCCCTCTACTCCCCTTTTTGTGTGTGTCTTTTAGACAGCAGGGCTTTGGGCTGTGGAATTGTGGCTTTATTTACAGTAATGTACTGCAGCCAGTTACTCTAGAAATAATAACAACAGACAATAGTTTTTAGGAGAGACAAAAGTGATATGACAGAGGCACAGTTACCTTTGATCGCCTCCGGTCAAACAGGTTTTCCAGGCTTCTGAAGCTGTACAAAAATCTGCAAATTGTGTTTCTCAGAGACAATAGTAATGCAACTATATATACCACAGCATGCATGTCTCTTGCCTTCCACTTTCTGAAATAAATGTTTTCTGTCTCCAGTCTTGGCTGTCTTTAGCCTATAAAGATCAGACATATTTGATTCAACTTTATTGAGGATTTAGGCTAAAAGTAGCGGGGGACGGGGGGAGAGTGGTAAGTCTGAAATTGAAGGCTTCAAAGAACAAGTCTCACTGGCCGAGTTCATACAAATAATTACATTTCAGACTGAAGACTTTAGGTATGGTAACATGTTTGTTTTAAATTATGGCCACAAGTGAAAAGGGATAACCAATTCGCATATGATAGACAGATCAATTCCTAGCTTACCTTCCATCTTTGGATAACAGCCCAATATTTCAAGAATCAATAAACCAGATGACTAATCATGTGTGTCATAAAGCGGTTTCAAACATTCCGCTAATTATGCTTTAACTATTGCACTGCACTTCCTTCAAAGCATCCAGTTTCTCATCTTTGCATAGTCATCTGTTCCACTGTACAGTGGTACCTCGGGTTAAGAACTTAATTCGTTCTGGAGGTCCATTCTTAACCTGAAACTGTTCTTAACCTGAAGAACCACTTTAGCTAATGGGGCCTCCCGCTTCTGTCGCGCTGCCGGAGCACGATTTCTGTTCTCATCCTGAAGCAAAGTTCTTAACCCGAGGTAATATTTCTGGGTTAATGGAGTTTGTAACCTGAAGCATATGTAACCCGAGGTGCCACTGTATTGGTCTGCTCTGCTCACCTTTGTTGCTTGGCACGAATGACTTTGTCTTCCTCAATGTGTTCATTTTTAAAATGTCTGCCTTTACTGGGAGGAATGAAGAGGCAGACACCAGCAATTGGGATTATAGACACCACAATTTTTGTGAAGGAACATGGGGTGACATCCTTGCATTAAGTAAGACCAGTGTGAAAGGGGTGGTTATAAGCCCTTCTATACAGATGCCCAGGGAGACTTGCCAGTGGCATGGAGACCCAGCCACACAGTGATTCCTCCAGGTTTGAATCAGGCTGGGACTGGAAATTAAAGGTGAACATAGGCAAAGTGTTGTATATTGAGTCAAAGGATTTTATATCTGTATTATTATTGTCTGTATTTGCATTAGGGTAAAGTAACTGCCTTTTGGTTCCAGAGGGTACAGCTACTATTGGTTCATTTAAGCTGCTGTATTTGGATCCTCTGTCTTATTGGTTTCCTCCAAAAGGCAGGACTGTGATTGCCTGATATTGTTCCCTCCAAAATGTATCCTTTCTAGCTAGTTCCCTGTCCCTATAAATGTAGCTCTCCCCTCCTCAGTTCTCAGTCTTGTTTGCTTTAATAAAGAAGTGTTACTACAGAACTGTCTCCAGCATATTATGTCAAGAGAGCTGAAATCACAAACCCCACGTCACAACAACTGGCGACGAGGATGGGATCCGGAATGCTGAGGAGCGGTTAAACGCAGCCCTGCCTCAGAGTCCGGATTGTAGCTAAGAACAAGACTCACTGGCCAGCTGAGAAGACGACCCTGCCCACAGGACAATGGAGAGTCCAAGGGTATTGGAGCCCTTCCAGCCATCAGAGCCCCACACGTGGGAAGACTACGTCGAACGCTCTTTTCCTCCACACTGATAGCAACAGATTATAGCAGCAGCAGCCTCTTCTTCCTGCCTAGTGCTTGCAACACAACCATCTATGCATCTGCATCTCTGTGGGCCCTAACGTTCATAGTTTGACCCTAATTTCTGAGATCTCTACATGGAATAGGACTTCCCCTTCCGTTCCTCTCCCCATAAGGCCCCCAAAACTTGCCCCAGAGAACCTTGCAACACTCTGGAGAAGGTTTTGAGGGTATGCAGAGGAGAGGAGAGGAGGGAGAATTTCCATTATTCTGGTGAAAGTCTGATACAGCAGTGGGTCAGCAATGTCGGATGGAATCCTGTCTGAGAGGCCCCTTGGTATTCTGGGGAGCTGTGGGCTGTGAAATAAGCCAGGCAAAGTAGCACAAGTCTCACTCTGAAGCTGACCAAACACTGACTAGGGCACATAATTATGCCTACCATGTGGCAGTGTGGGCCTTGCTTTGCATCTTCTAGTAGGTGGCCACTGGAGTTATTTTGGGTGGTTCGAAGGTTACTCACTGCCACTGGTGGTGGTGGGGACCTCTGGAGCTGCTATCACCAACTAACTAGCTACACACTTTGAGGATAAAGTCGCTCACCTTTTGAGTGATCTTGACTCTGCACTTGTTGCAAAGTACTCAGTGGCAGAATTGAGGACGTGTTGTGGGATCTGTTTCTGCTTTGAAGTCAGCTGATGTGTCCAAGGTGCTGGTGTCCATACATACTCTCTTGACTGTCCTTCTTGGCTTACTTAATCTATCAGAGGGGGTCTGAGCAGCTGGCTCCAGAGCTTGGTGAAGGCTTCACAGTGTAAGGGGAGGGTGCCTGCTGCCTTAAAAGGGAAAATAGTGTGACAGGTCCTAGAGAAACAGACCCTGGACTCCTTAAGTTGGCACAACTATTGACCAGTTGTCAATACCTGCTTCTCGGAGAAGGTGGTGGAGAGGGTTCTGGTGAGGCAGCTGCAAGCATTATTGGAGCACAAGGTTATTTAGATACATTCCAATCTGGGTTCAGGCCTGGTGGGGCAGAGGGAGTGTGATTTTGCTCCTGCTTCTTGATCTGTCTCTGGCTTTTGATATGATTGGCCATGGTATCCTTCTGGGTCTGATCCAGGGAAAACAGATTGGGGGGACATTGTGTTACAGTTGTTCTAATCCTACCTTCGGTTCTGAATCCAGAGAGTAGCATTTGGAGATTGCTGGTTGCACACTTGTGGCAGTGATCGAAATCTTTTCCATGTCTGCTATATTGCTGATTTTAATTATTCTTTGCCTGTTTTAAAGAGTTGTTTTTACTGGTTTTATTGCTTTATTTTTTTTTGTAAACTGCTTTGAGGTTGTTGTTTTTTTACAATCAAGCAGTATATACATTATATGAAATAAGCACACATTCATAAAATATTGGGACCAATATTTATGATTATTGTATGTTTTTGTCATTTTTAATTATGACTTTGATCTTGGTATAATCTCCTTTTTGTAGAGGTGATATTTTAAAATAGTGACTCATGTGCATACATCTAAAAATACAGTGTTTTTAGAGTAATTTTCAAATGTTCTACAGTTGAAACATATATTTCAGCTGATTGGTCACATGTAGTTGCTTGACATTAAAATGATGCCTTCACAAAAGAAAGCCCATGTATTCTTGCTAATTTACTTGACAGATAAAAATTGCCTTCATACTAGAAATAATCTGGATATTTCTTTAAGAATGAGCAGTAGAATAAGTACAGTAATTTTCCCCTAATCCACATTAGAAAAGAACATCATGTAATGTATAACAGGAAAAATAATCAACACCTGTTATGCAGTAGAATCACCATTATGCAACCTGTACATGTCTTAAGTTATCACATATTTTCCCCTAAGTTTGGAGCGAGTTTACAGGATTCTGTTCTAGCAAAATGTGTGAACCTGGAAAAGCTGGAGCCTGAACCTGAGACCTAAATGCTCTAAAAATGAGCTGTGGCCCTTCTGCGTACAGATTAATTGTAAGCAGTGAGCTCCACACAATTAACAAGAAGTAGGACATGCTGCAAGTTCCACAAATGCACCCTGACATGTTTGGCAGCTTCTCTGTCCGCCACTTCTCTGAGATCCATGCACTGAGCATGAATGTCCACTACATGCACAGGCATCCATGAAAAATGGAACACTTACAAGTGAAACAATCCAGACTGATACACGGATTGGAACAGCCATTGGATTTTCCCTATCTCCAAATTTCACAATGCAGTTCTTGCCTCAAGAAATGCATTAAAATGCATATTTTAAGATAAGATGCAGTTACAAATGCATAAAGGTAAAGTTAAGTCCTGACAGTTAAGTCCAGTCGTGGACGATTCTGGGGTTGTGGTGCTCATCTCGCTTTACTGGCCAAGGGAGCCGACGTTTGTCTGCAGACAGTTTTTCCAGGTCATGTGGCCATCATGACTAAGCCGCTTTTGGCGAAACCAGAGCAGCACACGGAAACGCTGTTTTATCTTCCCACCGGAGCAGTACCTATTTATCTACTTGCACTTCATGCTTTTGAACTGCTAGGTTGGCGGGAGCAGGGACCAAGTAACGGGAGCTCACCCTGTTGCGGGGATTCGAACCGCCGACCTTCTGATCGGCAAGCCCTAGGCTCTGTGGTTTAGACCACAGTGCCACCCATGTCCCCTAATGCATACATTGGGATTAAAATTATTTTGTGATTATCGAAAATACTATCTAAATATGGATTTTCACGCAGAATTTTTTTTAAGAAAGAAAAACACACACCATAGAATCAGTGTGAATATGGGACTGAACATAAGTAACATGGTCCAGAAATAGGCTTCTCCCTCCACCTGATGCTGGTCTATGACTGTAATAAAGATTTGTTGTTATCCCTCTACGCCTAGCTTCCAGCTCACACCAGAAGACAATGCAAGCAGAGCTCTATCCGCAAAGGCTTCTTCTTTTTGGACTCCGCATGGGTAGCAAGTGTGAGAAAACAACACATCAGCCCTGCTTCCCTTTACACACACAGTACCTCTTTAAATGGTTAACATATGAAGAGAGCTAGAATCAGTGATACTAATGGCAAATGGTCCTGGCACTGAAAAATCATTGGAAATAACGTCCCCATTTTGCCTCCCATTAATGGGACAGTGAAATGTGTGGAGTGGAGATTTTGGCTCTACTTTAGTAAGAAACAAAATCCTCTGAACAGTGAGTGCATAGACACTGGGATAAATGACAAACAATAGGCTTATTTTTTAATTATTATAGAATGATTTTCTGTTAATGATCACACAAGTAAATAAGATACTAGGCTGTCCTGATTTATCCCTTTCCCAGCCATGTATCTCAGCACACCATTTCTGACTACAAGTCTGTCGCTTCATTATGAATGTGGCCTTGTGTGCTACTTTTAATGTGTTACACTGGGACATCAGAAGCAACATCAAGGTACTGCCAATACAGCATCAGAATAGTAAGGAGAATTAATTCTTTATACAATCTCTATGGAAACAACATTAAAGCAAAAGCATTTTGTCCCCCATTTTAGCTAGTGCACTTATTTTGGAATTCCTTTTCTGACATCCTTTTAAATCCATACGATGCTTTCAACAGCAATGTGCCCATTGCTATTAGAGTTATTTGTTCAGTCTCCAGCTAGCTAAGCAGATCTTGAATTATCTCACATGAACTATACCATCAAGGACATAGCATGGGCTTTATCCCCAGGTGCTACCCCTGTTCAAAAGACATCATTTGGTGTTTCCCCAGCTCATTTCTGTGACAGTTACCCTTGTTTAACTTGTGTAAAACACTACCAAAAGTACAGGTTTAGTTTGTCCTATGATCAGTTCTCAAGTTTTGCCTGAATGTAAAAAATTATAGAGTTTAAGTTATAAAGAGTCATGTGGCATTGCCAGGTCATCCTCCTCCAGAAACGTGTGCCATACTGTATTGGCCCGAATATAAGCTGCACCTTTCAAATTGGGTGTGTGTGTGAAAAAAATAAAAAAATACCCAAATATAAGCCACTCCATTCCGCACTGCTCCTGGCTGAATACTGGGGGGGGGGGCACTACGCTGCATTGCTGCTGGCCTTTCCCCTTCCTCGCTCTCTCCCTTCCTGGCCTTGGGGGAGAGGACAGGGGATTACGCATGGAGTGGGTGCCGCTTTGCTGCGCTCCTGCCACTGTTTCCCCACGCTCCTGGTTGCATACTGTAAGGTCTCGAGTATAAGCCGCACTTTAACTTTTCATGGTCAGAATTGGGGGGGGGGGAGTGCTGCTTATATTCAGGCCAATACAGTAATTCTATTTTTCCTTTTTCTTTTTTACCCAACGTTTTGTTATACCCTCTCCCAATCTACATTTTTTCCTCCCTGTGCCTCTGTCTCTTTCTATCTCTCTCACTTAATGCCTATGTACTGTCTTTCCCAATAATGCTTAGAGCTAATGGTCCACACAGATGTCTGAAACCCTCCTAAGGTACTGAAATTCAAATTTCCTACATGCCTTCCTCAAGTGACACATTCCAAATGACCTTGAATTTTTCCATGGCAAAATCTGGTGACAGCTCTAGAGGAACTACACTGCCATAAGTGGTTACAACCGGCAACCATAACTGGTGCGATAGCTCATAAATTGTTCCAAAGCAACATACATCCTGATGCAATAGCATATTTGATGCTACTGAGCCAGCCACAGACTGATGACTTTAGACGTTTGAAGAGTGCAGATATTCTGCACTGAGACAATAGCTGAATTGCTCTCAGAATAAATTAAACTGATCTGGTAGTGTTTACTGTTGCTGGTTAATAGTTTAACTCATGAATGTGGAAGAGAGATGGGTACAGGACAAGGAGAGGCTAGCCTTAGCCCAGGGCCAGACTGGGAGGCCCTTGGCATGGTGCCAATGAAACCCCCCATCTGGGGAGGATCTAGCCCTCCTTGTGTAAGGTTACCAGATGTCCCCGTTTCCCGGGGACAGTCCCTGGATTTACAAACCAGTCCCCATACAAAATCCATTGAAGTTGAAAAGTATCCCCAGATTCATTGAAAAAAATCTGGTAACCTTATCCTTGTGACCACAACAATCTACAGCCACCACTTGTTTTCTCTTGAGACCAGCACTGCTTTGGCAGCCATACTACTTACTGCCTTCACCAAGAACCCAGACATGCTTCTGTGGTGGACAGTGGTGGAATTTTTGAATGGAAGGTAAGCTAACTTCCATTTGTGGTGATCACCCAGTTACTCAATATGCAATGCATTGGCATGCAGATTTTGAAACTGATAGAATTCATAGTTCTATAGCCAACAAGTTCCATAGATCTATGGGCCACACCATTACATGCTGGCAAACTTAAAATGGCAGACAGCCAAGGTGGATGGGGGCTGAGCTCGGCTCCTGTTCAAAAGCTGCATTATCACCTACTGTAGAAAAGCAGCCTGAATGGAGTTTGGAATAGGGGTAAATTACACCAGCATAAATTACCCTACCATAAATCATGTTGGCTTCCGATAGTTTGGATCGCTTTGCCCATGTATGTTATATATCACAACTATTATACAGGACAAAGGAAGCTTGTTTCAGCCAGAACAGGCCTATTAATCTGAGCTGCACAAAGGCTGGCAAATACAGATGCAATAAAGAAAACATGTTTATAATATTTGTGATGTAATATAAACAATAAAACAAACCTGGACAATGAAATGGGGGGATTGTTATTGTCTACTACTATTCTTTTCCTTTGCTGCTCTTTGAATCTACTTGCCCTAGATCTCCTGGCCATGACATTTCAAGCCTGTTACATGTATGCCAGGGATAATGTGAACGGCTTTTGTATCTGGACACTCTGAGAAATCACAAGCCAAATGGGATTTCTAACTACAGTTTACAAGCCAGAGGAGGGATGAAGGAAACTAAGGAGCACCACTGGAGCCACAATAGCAAGGGACACACTCTTACACAACCTCAGGCGTGTGTTTGAGGACCTCACTGAATCATAGTCCCCAATGGGATTTTTGGAAGACATCATGTCATTTTCTATCCCACTTCAAATTATGCTCTGTTGAACCAGATCTTTGGATCTAGTTCTGGTTTACGTCCAAATTACTGTCACATCAGTAACGCACTGGGATGCTCGGCTTTTCTGTCTAACATTGTGGGGCCAAGGCTGGCAAATCAAGTAAGCATTAGCATATAGACCTTCTGGCAGGGAAGCTTTCCACTTAGCACTGGGCATTCTGATGGATTTCTCAACTCTGAGCTGCCATCCGTCTCATTATCCCATTTGTCTTCGTTAGGCTAAATTGGCAGTTATGTCTTCATGGCAAATGTTTGTTTTTTGCAAATGAGCAGTGAGCAAGGAGCAAGAGACCTAAGAGGAGCCATTTCTCCCCCCTACAATTTAATCTGAGGACAGGAGAGCAAGTGGTCAATACAGCTGAGCAGAACTCAAGGTGCTCAAGGTACCCCAACCTTCTTTCCTTTCAACCAGTTACTATGCTGCTACTAAGCCTATTAGAAACTTCCGCAGGACATAAATTGATGCTACTAGAGGATTTACAGTTATCTGATGGTGTAATCTTTTTTTTAAGGACTTTTGGCTTTTTTGGGTGAATATGGGCAATAATCAAATTTGGGGATGCCTCCTTAAACAACAAATCTGAGGATTTGCAAGGAAACACAGATAAGTTGGGGCTAAATTTAGTAACATTTCTTTTGGATGGATGCATCAGATTTTGCCTAAAATGAAATTCAAAGTGAATTTGGACAGTTAGTAAGAAATCTAGCTGAATTTCTCATAGAGCTTCCACACATCCTTTGTGTTACTTCTGGAATTCCACATAAGGAAGAATCAAATCAAGATAAGCACTGTACTGATGGAACTTCTAAGTACTTGGTAAACTGGAGCGAGTGTAACACTGTTTTTGTCTTGCGGTAAAAGTATTTTGGAGTGCCTATTTCCTTTGACCTGATCCAGTTGCATAGTCATCATGATCTGTATGTACCCCCTCCATGCAACAGTAGCAACAAGAACAAGCAGGCAAGAAGGTTATCCGTCTTATTAAATAGCATCATAGATGTTGCACTCTGGGCCACAAAGTGACAATGACAGAATCGTTCAGTTAATCAGTGTGGAAGGTCATTGCACAAAAGAGAGCTATAAATGCAACACAATATGCTATTCTGCTTTGTGTAGTTTGCACTGCAATTTCTCTTCCATTCAGTGACACTTCTAAGAACCATTTTAACTCCTAAGAGCTATTGCCAGGTATTGGTAATGCTCTTCCCTACTGACTCATTTCTTCCAAATGGTCACATTTCAGCTTAGGCTCAGGATAATTAGGGATGAGCAAACAGCCACCTTCTTTCTCAGAGTGATCCCTCTAAGAGCCCCCAAGACCCTTCACCAAAAATTTAAATTTGGCCATAGCTGGAAACAATCTCTCCCATGACTCTCTTTGTGAGTTTCAAAATGTAGGACTAAAATGTTAAAGGAAGGAATTAAATCTAACATTTCAAGGTTGTGAGCCCAGTTGCTCAGCATAAGCTGACTTGATTTTACAAAAGTCTATATTTAAATTGCACATACGTTGTACATACTTTTTACATAAAATATGTACCTGTTAATGCTTATCAATGCATTTTATAAACATACTTTACATAAAATGTATTTTTGTGCTCCAAAATGTGTTGCAGGTGCTGCTCTTCAGCTGAAAACTTGTCTTCTGAACTGAAAACTTGAGCAGCCTTGCCTGGATATACTCCATTCATTTTCGGCTGTGGTGTTGTCGTTTGATATTCCCAATTCCTTTGTATTTTGCGTGATTACTGAGTCTTTGAAGTCTGCCCTGGATGAAGGAACTGTTGAAAAGTTGCTTCGGTTGTGCTTATCTACAGTTGTCTCTTATCTACAAATGTGAGCCAAATATATTGGTAAAGGGCAGCAGGAAACAATGGAGCATGCCCTTCTTCACTGCCAGTATTCGAGCCAGGTTTATCCAGCCCATCCTATATAAGTTCCTGGGAGTTCAGCACAACACAACATCTCCCTATTACTACAGGACGAAAGCCCAGAAGTCACATATTCAGTCGCCAGATTTAGCGCTGCCATGATAGATATTCGTCGAAGGATGGTCTATGCTACAAATCAGTCCTAAATTGAAGGCTCATTTTGTTAGATCCACACTTCTTAAGCCCCACCCTATATAGCTGTTTCAACTGGTCTTTTTAATTTTTTTCTTATCATTTTTTACTCATCCATTATTTATGCTTAATCAAGTATTCTATGTATATGTTTTAATTTACGTTTGGTTCCTGCTCCCATTTATTTAACAATTATCTGCTTAGATTCATACTATGCTATTTATTGAGATGTTTTGCTTCTGCTGGCCTGTGACCATAATAAAGTAAATTCAATTCAATTCAATTCTATATTGGTAAAGAGAAATTAACAGGTGTTGGGCTACAAGAGTGATATCGGGTGGCCCTTGTATCTCCTCAACACCTCAGCCAGGTTGCTGGGGCTGCCATGTCTTAATTCTGATAATGGGAATATGACAACAGGAGGTCACTTTCAGTGAAAGATCAGCAGATGGGGGGCCTATGTGGTGGCCCTCAGCCAAGGGAAACTCATATTCCTACAAGTGCTAAAAAGCACAGGCCTAACTGCTTACTTCGCTTGGGATGCCTGAAATAACTATCCTCTGCCAGTGACCTCCAGCTGCTGAACTCCATGACATAAAAATGAACTACTCAAAAATATCCAGAGGCATACAATCCCTTCAGCTTTACTCACCCACCCTTCCCCACAAGTACATTCAGAATATTAAGGTCAAATTGTTGTTTTAGCATCAGCATTTTAAAAAGTAGATTTTGGCTCTTGACGTGACATGAAATGCTAGGCGTATTTAAAACGGAGGGAATTAGAACCTCTGCCCTCAAATATTTCTCCTGGAGGTTACGGGCACACAAGCCATATTTATCAAAACTCTATCCTTATGTTTGTCCTCTTCTCTCTGGATTGTATAAAACACACATATTTTCCCCACTTTCTTTCATGTGTTCATCTTTTTTTCCCTTTTCCTTTTTAAGGAGAGCTTAGAAATACTACAAGGCTGGTACTTTCCCAGTGGCCTTTTGAAGCACTTAATCACTATACAAATCTTTTTTCTCATCATTCAAGTGTTAAGTTGTTGTTGTTTTGGATGTCACTCAGCATTTGAAAAGTAGTTTGTCTAATTGTGCTCCTCCGTACCCCGTCACCAGTCACTGGCGCAGTTACGACATCCCAAGCCACCCTCCCCATCCACCTTATTAAAGAAATGTGTGGAAGAGTGGAGCCAGCTCTGCTTCATTCCTCCACCCGACCCCTCTCTTTTATTATAAGGATTTACATTACCAGAGAACATGGCAATGCTGTTATAAATAAACCAACGTTGTGTGTGACTCATGCTGAAGGACAATAAAACATCTGCATCAGACTCTGAAAGTCACCTTCCCCGAGCATTAAGTTACCATTTCAATTCTCATTTTATTTTGGGTGGATTGTTACAGCCAAAGACTTTGTTATTCTATATCCCTTTCATCCTTTCCCTTCCTTTCACTATGAACTCCCAGTGCACTGGCAGCAATCAGAGGGAGCTCAGATGGAGACTAATGATTCCTCAAGTACGATTGCCCTGATGAAGTCCCAGACATTTTCAATGACTTCCACGCCTGCCGAGGCCAGTTGACTCCGAGGTTGTGACTGTTCCTGCCATTCCTGCGGCTCTGACATGGCAGGCAATGGAAGGAACAATTACAAGGTACTTATTACAGCCTAGTCCTGAGCAAGGTATTTACTTATTGCATGGTAAATGCAGGACTGAGGCCCCATTAAACATTTCCTGACCTCCAACCTGGGTAATTTCCTGGTGAATGTCAATTTGACAGGCAAACTGTATGACCTCAGACTTGAACAACAAATGTGCAATGAACATCTTTCAACTGTAAAATAAATAAATAAATAAGTCCCTAGATTTCACAACTCCACATGTGCCAAATGTTTCCCATTTGCACTAGTATGTTTAATAATAAAAACGGTCCAAGAGAAAAGGTGCAAAGAAAAAAAGGTGCAATTTAATAGAGAGCTGTAAGCGTTGCAAAATGTCCATATAATTTTATTGCATATAGCAGCTGATCCTCAGATATTTATACACAGATTTAAATTCAGACAAAGAACAGGAAGAATCCCCCTGAGTATTTTTGGTAATCTTACACAAGCTCTTTATTCTTTCTCCCAGAAGTCCTTCGACATTTTGCCTGAGCAGGAACGTGCAAATTGCCCTTGAAATTCCCTCCTAAGTGAAACCTTGCAGCAACTCACCACCCACCGCCTCTCTTGAAGCCACTCAGATGTTTTGCACAATCAAGAAGTTCCACATCATCTTTATGATTTCACTTCAGGCAAAATCTGGCCCACAATCAAGAATGTGGGAACCTGCCTTATACCAGTCCTGACCACTGGTCTATTGATCTCAGTGTTGTCCACACCGAAAGGCAGCAGCAGGTCTCCAGGGTTTCAGGCAAGAGAGTCTGTGGGGGCAATGATGAGATCAATGCAATAACTGGATTAAAGTAGGCTTCTTAAAACTATTACTATATCAAAACTTGTCTATAAATTTCAGAAGAACTGCAACAACATTTCAGACCAACAATGCTGTCCTTATGCCTCTGGGGCTGGGCTAGCTTTTCCACCAGTTGACTCCAGGGGACATCTCACAGCACTGAGCCAAACCTCCCTCCTTCTCATACTGCCCCCCAGCCCCATGACCTTGAAGCAATGGTAGCTCAGCTAGCTGCCCTAAGCAATCCTACCTGTTCTCAGGTCACATGTCCCTTCTGTCTGAACTCTGTCAGGCATGTCCTCTGCTACTGGTCCACCTGCCAAGTTGTGAAGAAAGAAATAATAAATAGCCAAATTCAATCCAAGGTATGTGCATCAGTGTTGGATTTATGTATAAGCTAAACAAGCTATAGCTTAGGGCTCCACTCTCTTGGGGGCCCCCCAAAAAATTAAAGGGAAAGAACTGAATGTACATTTCCAAAATATCAGATAAAAAACAAATAAAATAAAACCTACATACAGCAACAGTGTTTTGTTTTGTGTCCTATGATGGGACGCGGGTGGCGCTGTGGGTTAAACCACAGAGCCTAGGACTTGCTGATCAGAAGGTCGGCGGTTCAAATCCCCGTGATGGGGTGAGCTCCCGTTGCTCGGTCCCTGTTCCTGCCAACCTAGCAGTTCAAAAGCACGCAAAAGTGCAAGTAGATAAATAGGTACCGCTCTGGCGGAAAGGTAAACGGCGTTTCCATGCGCTGTTTTGGTTCACCAGAAGCGGCTTAGTCATGCTGGCCACATGACCTGGAAGCTGTACGCCGGCTCCGTCGGCCAATAAAGCGAGATGAGCGCCGCAACCCCAGAGTTGGTCACGACTGGACCTAATGGTGAGGGGTCCCTTTACCTCTTTACCTTTAGGCTCCTATGATGTAAGTAATGGGTCCATAAATTACCATATAGCTTACATTCAACACCAAAAACAGCAACAATTTGTAGAGAGCCAGTGTAGTGTAGTGGTTAAGAGCGGTAGTCTCGTAATCTGGTGAACCGGGTTGGCTTCCTTGCTCCTCCACATGCAGCTGCTGGGTGACCTTGGGCCAGTCACACTTCTCTGAAGTCTCTCAGCCCCCTCACCTCACAGAGTGTTTGTTGTGGGGGAGGAAGGGAAAGGAGATTGTTAGCCGCTTTGAGACTCCTGAAGGGGAGTGAAAGGCGGGATATCAAATCCAAAATCTTCTTCTTGTTGACAAAGCACAGCTGGACATATAAAGGGCCCCATTACCTTCAGTAGCTTAGGGCTTCATCAAACCTAAATCCGGCCCTGATGTGCACCCCTAGCCACGGGAAGGCATAGACAGTGCACCTTACACTGACCAGATACAATTTCCCCCAGCTCCAAATGGTGACTAGCTGTCACTCAGGCAAGAGATCCAATCACAGTGCGTGGCTGTGTGGCTTAAGGAACCTATCTTCTGTAAGGGACACAGACTCTGGACAGAGCCAAATTCAGATATCCCGGCTTCTTGTCCTTTCTCTACCAGTCAGGTCAAGGTTCTTTCCACTCTACTGACATAGCCTCCTATGTTCTAGCCTCAGGCCCAAGGCAGGAGCCTATGCTGCACAAGCAAAAAAGACCCTTCCAGCCTTAGCCGAAGATGCCAGGCCTTGAACCTGAGAACTCTTGCATACATCCTTTCCCAAAGGGGGCTCCTGCAAGTCAGACTAAGTTCAGCATCCCATGCTGATGGAGGTGAATCCCTCTACAGAATGGGTAAAGGTAAAGGGACCCCTGACTATTAGGTCCATTCGTGGCCGACTCTGGGGTTGTGGCGCTCATCTCGCTTTATTGGCCGAGGGAGCCAGTGTACAGCTTCCAGGTCATGTGGCCAGCATGACTAAGCCGCTTCTGGCGAACCAGAGCAGTGCACGGAAATGCCATTTACCTTCCCGCCAGAGCAGTACCTATTTATCTACTTGCACTTTGACGTACTTTCAAACTGCTAGGTAGGCAGGAGCAGGGACTGAGCAACAGGAGCTCACCCCGTCGCAGGGATTCGAACCGCCAACCTTCTGATCGGCAAGTCCTAGGCTCTGTGGTTTAACTCACAGTGCCACCCGTGTCCCGTACAGAATGTGTACCTCCCCATGAAAGGCTTTGCAAGACTTGTTAAAGTTTTCTTTTGGAGTTCTCTTCATGGCATGGTCAAGGTGGAATTTCAGTGGCAGCCTTATAACAGAGTCCTTTTGCTTCTCAGACCAAGAGCACAACTGACCACAAGGGAATGTGTGCCAACACCATTAAAATTAAGGGAAAGGTATTGATATGGATCAGGCCTTTTGCCTGGGGATAATCAATGAGCCAGCACACACCAAACAGGTTGCCATTCAAGATGAATGAATGTTAGCATCAGTGGGTAAAACATATTTCTAGTGGCATCAATTTGTTCTACACCCTCCTTAAAGACTTCCAAGTCATGCAGATTTCAAAATGTAAATGGATCAAAAGAGATGGAAGTTCAAATGAATGCAGCTCTAAGATTTTTTTTTAACAAGTCCTGACAAGTAAGAAAACAAGTGCTTTATGCATATTAAAATGCGGGGATCTCCCCCCCCACCCCGATTGAATATAAGAAGCTTTCTAAATTAACCATCTGTGACTTTGATCCACAAAGCCTAAGGCCGTACTGAATAGAAGTATCCTCATCCTTAAACTTGATTGGATGTGTTATATTTTGAGCATATTTTGATATGATCATTAGTATTTATATAAGCTGTTTGACAAACTGAACATAAAAGACAAAAAGTTTTAATATGGCAGCTAAATACTACAAATACATGGGTAAAACTTTTGAAAAATGTAATAGAATCAGCAACAGCTTATGAGCTTGGACAGGTGAGTGGTCTCTTCATTTCCCAGCAGATTCTCTCAGCCATCTAAAGGAGCACTAACTACTGAGTAAGGGGACAGAAGAGTGCAATAGACGCTGACCACACAGTGCACTTGCCCAAGTCAGTTATGCAGCCATCAGGAGTGGTCCTTAGAACGGCTGCCATTGCTGGTTTCCCCAGCACTCAGGTTTCTGTGCTGTAGCCATTGTCAAACCAGCCCAGGCCTGCATAGCATGCAAACTACCCAGCTAAATGAAGCACACTTTCCACACATGGCAAGTCACCAGGACCATAGCAAATCTGGTTTTGCTGCTTGGTTGGCACAACAGTCCAGCGCATCCCCCCCCCCCAAGGGCCAACCAGATGCTTTTGAGAATCTCATAAGAAAAAGATGGCGGCAACAGCCCTCTCCCTGCTGTTGCTCCCTAACAACTGATATTTAGAGGTATGCTAGCAACTGCCATTCAGAAGTTGTCGAATACCTGGCAGAGACTTTCTGTTCTTCATCAGGCAATGGTATATATATATATATATATAGTTGTTTCTCAATTTGATCCTTGAAGGTGATCCGGAAACTACAACTAATCCAGAATGCGGCAGCTAGACTGGTGACTGGGAGCGGCCGCCAAGACCACATAACACCGGTCTTGAAAGACCTGCACCCAGTACGTTTCTGAGCACAATTCAAAGTGTTGCTGCTGACCTTTAAAGCCCTAAATGGCCTCGGTCCAGTATACTTGAAGGAGCGTCTCCACCTTCATCATTCTGCCCGGACACTGAGGTCCAGTGCCGAGGGCCTTCTGGTGGTTCCCTCTCTGTGAGAAGCCAAGTTACAGGGAACCAGGCAGAGGGCCTTCTCAGTAGTGGCACCCGCCCTGTGGAACGCCCTCCCACCAGATGTCAAAGAGAAAAATAACTACCAAACTTTTAGAAGACATCTGAAGGCAGCCTTGTTTAGGGAAGCTTTTAATGTTTAATAGGTTATTGTATTTTAGTGTTCTGTTGGAAGCCGCCCAGAGTGGCTGGGGAAACCCAGCCAGATGGGCGGGGTATAAATAATAAATTATTATTATTATTATTATTATTATTATTATTATAGAGACAATACTTAAGCAGGATAAAGGATGGTATGCACTTATCATTTAGACTGCTGTGTTCCGGCTTATTTTTAATTTTGTCAAAATTTGCAATATGCATGTTGCAACTTTATAATTCTTTCTCAAGTGATAAGACTTTTGGCTTATACATTTTGACTGGTGAGTGATGTATTTTGGCAAGTTATTAAGAATGACTAAGCTTAAGTGCATGTAACTGAAATTAATCCTGCTGGCACCCCCTCCTCCACTTTTACGTTTCTTCTGCTATTATCCCTGTGTCAAATTTTAGATTGTAAAATTCTTGAGGTGAGGACCTTGGACTCTGTAAATGGCGGGTTGGGGAATAAAACCTAGAAGAAAATGCCATTGTTGAACTCTTCCCATTAATCTAATTTGGTGGAGGAATCATTCACAAATAAGAAAAACCCAACTTTTCAGCATTTATTTTATAATACCCTATACAATTACTAGTGCTGTAATGGATATTGCAAATCTGGATAAACAGACACCAACAGTAGTTATGAGAGATGCTGGCATCATCCTGCCATCTTCAAAAGTAAAGCAGCCCATACTGTCTATGGCATTTTATTTTATTGTAAATTAATGCAATTCAGTTTCTGGTTTGTTTCCCCCCTAAATTGCACCATGCTTTGACTTGTATGCAGTTACAACTGACTAGCTCCTTGCTATATTTTAATAATACTCCAAGTGTATTTTGAGGGTGTGAAACCGACAAAGGAATCAATCCCAGCAATTTAATTAAGCAACATGTAATACAAAGATGCCTTCTCTCTCTTGAACTCCGACTTAAGGCTGAAAGGTTTCATGCCATGACATCACCTTTCCCTTTCTCAATAACCTAGCTGCACGGTGAATCCATCATCAGTGCAATATGAACAATTTTAACATTTTCTCACATTGGTAAGGGCAGTTTTTAAAGTGCCTTTCTACACTGCCATTATGACTGCACAGCAGATTAAGGTCAGTTTCAACTACTCATCACAGAACTACTTAATCTGAATGTGCACCATATATACCAATTGTTCCTAGTAAATGGGGTCCTCCTCGCAGAGGGCCCGTGTTGCGGTGAGATCATCAGGACTGTCCTTGTTGTTGTGTGGGTGGGAGCGATTGGATAGCCACAACAACCCGATTGGAGGTCCCTCGGTTGCTGGCCAATAGGGAACTTTTGTGATTAACCGAGGGACCTTTATATACCGCTGCACGTTGCGTCAAGCTTCCTCTTAGCACCTTGTGCATCGGATCACCCACCCACCCTCCCTATATTTAGGGTCTTGCTATGACCTTGGTATGCCGTCATGGGTCGTCTGCTGTTGGGGCAGGGGCCCGGTAGGAATTTTCCCATTTGGCTGATTGGCTGGTGCCACTTGGGTTTCGCCTGCTGTGTTGCAAATTGTCACAACTTTGTAAGGTTTGGCGGTTAGGCATTGGTTAAAGGTGGTCTGGAGGGGAGGTCGAAGAACCTGGCCCCTCCAATGCAAAAGGTATTCCGTTGAAGGAATCCAGGGACTCGCCATGCTTTTGTCGACCCCTTTCAGGGGGTAGGGCCACGCAAGAGTCCCTGGGAGCATTTTGGGGTGAGCTTGAGTCATGTGACTGTACCAGTGCTCCCCCACAGTGTTTACCTGTACTGACGATATGGTGGGGCCCAGTCGTCAGTGCTGCCCTGCTGAGGTCAGGCGCAGCTAATTGTGTGAGAAATCTGGAGCACTGTTGGCGCATGTGCAGGGGTGGTGTTAGCCATGCATTCTCACAGTCATGTTCTGCAGTAATTATTGGGTGCTAGAGTGGACTGCACCACTTCAGGCAGCAAGTGCAGTTGCCATTTTAGAAAGTATGGGAACATTCAAAATGCATTCCTCCTCTTGCACTCTGAAGTGGTACAGTCTATTTGACCACTTCAGAACTCTCCTACCTCATTCAACTGCATGTTTGTATACCCAGCCCGACTCATTTTCAGAAACCACTCCTGCAACTAACGTAGCACACAAATTCTGAGAATCTTTTTCACCCTGTGAAGAAGTAGAATGGGCCAAATATTTCAATCCTGTCCAACCAACGCATCCTGAATTCTCACTCTTAGTACATAGAAAGATTCATTTAATCCTCTCAGTGCTGGCTTCACCACAGAGGTTTTTCCCCTGCATATATTTAGTATAGCTACCAAGCACAAGAGAGATAGCAAGTACACATACCGAAGAGGAATTGGATTAAAATGTCCTGCTTTAAAATGAAAGGCAGCCCAGTGTTAAGCTATGATGCAGACTCCAGTATGTTGAGATGCAACATGCATGTAGAAGTAAAGGCTGGGATGGAGCTTGTGGCCCAAGCAGGGGGACAAAGCCTTATATTTGCACATTTAACACACATTTAAAATACATGGCTTCTCCCAAAGGATTCTAAAAGGATCTAATTTGTTAAGGGAGCTGGGAATTGTAGTTCTGTGAAGGGCAAGTTACAGTTCCCAAGATTCATTTAAAGCCATGTGTTTCAAATGTGTGTCTAATGTGCTTTAAATATTTGGCATGGCTGTGGCTATGGAGGTATCCTGGGACTGACTCCAATAACATAGGAAGCAGACATATTATTTGTCCATGTAGCCCAGTATTATCAAATCTGACTGAGTGCAGCTCTCTTGGGCATCAGGCAAAGGCCTACTTTTTCCTTTTGACTGCAGCTGCTGGCAAAGGAGCCTGGAACTTTCTGAATGCAAAGCATGTGCTTTGCCTCTGGGAATCCCTCCAGAATCTCCTGGGTCTCAGAATCAAGAAGATTCTGGATGACGGCATTTGTTGCCTGCTTTCAAATACTTGCAACTCACTCTGTTTAGCAGAAGTCAAGGGAGATGGGGACTTGGAACCTGGTGCTCAGGAGGACTCCCAGTTCCAGTCCTGTGTCACCAAACACAAACCTAGTGATAGCACAAACCTGCAAGAAAAGACCACCTTATGGCAAGGTAGTGATCTGAATCCTGAAAACATAATATCTCTTGATGAATGATGTCATATACTAAAGGTTGCCATATTTCAAAAAGTGAAATATGCCCAAAGTTTTCGAGCTGTTGCTTTTTCCAAAATTTCAAAAAAGAAGTTTTGAGCTTTTTAAAAAGAAATTCACCAAATCTACACTGCCAACATGGGTTGCCATACGTCCGGGTTTTCCCAGACGTTACAGCAATTTCTGCCCAAACACTGTTTCTGACAGCCGAATCCTGGCTATGTCCGGTGGCACTGTGACTGGGACCGCAATAAGCCAAACCACAGTTTAGCAGAAATATACTGGCTTCCAGGGAGAAGATTGTAGGTATTTTGCTCCTCCCTGGTTAAAACTAGGATTCATCGCCGTTTACCCACGTGCCACAGTTTTGCACTCAGTTAAAACTACAGTTGTTGGCCAACGTAGTTTCAATTCAACAACAATTGTTGCTCGATACAGAAATTCAATTTGTGGTGGCTTCACATTGTCAGACTTCGCATGACTCTGCACCATCTATTGCAGCACGATTTACAATCGATATAGACTGATATGTCCAGGCTGCAGTCTTTTGCACACTTTCTGGGAGTATGACCATCAAATTCATGAGAAGACACGCGTAGGATTGTGCTGCATTTGGTTCTGTGGCTGTGACTAGGCCCTAAACACAGGAGAAAAGGCTATGATTAATTTGAACCAGGGCAGTGGCTTTCACAAAGTTAGTATGACTTCTTAAAAAAATAAGAACAACTTTTTATTATAATTAAGGTAATCCTAGAAATTTTTATGTCTAGCACAATCCTACAAAAGCTTTGGCCTAATTACTTTAAATAGCTTCCTCATAGCAATGTAAGGATTTCAATTTTACACCTATTGGATTATAAAGTAACCAGAGCAGACTGTGTGGGTGTGATTACATTCTCTACCTGGGTATTAAACCATTTTAATACCGGCTTAATCACTTCTTTAAACATATTAGATACACCTTCAAGCCACTCCGATGACTCCACCCATTTTGCTATGATAAAATTTGAGGTTCAAAATTAAAAATTGCTTAGGGGAGAATGCCATAAAAGCAACATGAAGCAGTAACTCGATGCTTTCACCTCCAAAGAAGAAGATATAGAACTTATAGGTACTTTAGACTTATATCCTGATGGCTTTAAATGGGTGTTGTGTTGTTGATATAATGTTGCATGGTAAGTGGATCTTGAAACTTATGGCATTTTCTTATGTTTTATGGCTTAGCTGTTAAATGAAAGAGGGGGGAAACTCCAGTGGGTGGTCCCATCCCTAGGTGTACAAAAAGCAGTCAAGTTCCTTGTTTGGTTTTTTTGTTTTTGTTTTTTTTAATCAGTTTCTGAACAAAGTTCATCAGAAGAACGTGAAAGAGCTTTGGGTGGGCTTATCATAGCATAAAACCAATATAAGAAAAGAGAGGTATATGGATACATATGTGCCAGCTTGTACCAAAAACTTGTTGGACAACATGCACCATTAATTAGATTTTTGTATATCTATACGCAGAGAGATTGAAAAAGTCTGCCAAGATTTTAAAAAACACAGATCGAAAAAGTGTATATATATATATATATATATATATATATATATGTATATATATATATATATTCACAATACAAACGCATAAACACACACACACACACACACACCACCACCACCACCACCACCACCACCACCACCCAGTTTTCAGTAAGGATACGTGTTATGGGTGAATATAGCATGGTTGTGCCTTCCTCATTTCTGTAGCTGGTAGGGCGTTTCGGAGTAGTATTTTCACAAGACCAGTTTTCTTGTGAGAAGAAACCACAAAACCTCCACAGGTTTTCAGAATGACAGAGTTTACAATGGTTAGTATGAGGTAGGTCACAGGGATGGTTGCCTTGGGCACAAAATTGTTAGGGGACGCAAAATTTCAGCACCCGGTGCTGCCTCAGTAGAGCTGCATGCTTATGTTGCTGGGCTCTGCTGAAAACGGCTTTTGCATGCAAACCAGGAAGTGACAACAGAATGACTCTTATTTTCTTATCTCTGCGGCTGCAATCTCCTGAGTGACGTGGACACTGTTAGGCAGCTGAATGCATACTCTGTCCATTTCCCTCCCTCCCATGTGCCCCCGGGCTCTGGTAACCCTTGCTACACCACTGCCTATTTACAAAAACATACGGTGAGCAGTAAAAAGCAGGCAGACATCCAAACAAGCTGTGCAAACAGGACTGATCCCCACATAAGCAACATTCTTGCAGCTCCCAATGGCTGCTTTTTGACAGCAGCTTTAAAAAAGATGCAATGTTTTCACTGGCCACATTCAAAACGATTTCCTTCACCAGTACAAGCAGGTGGGGTGTGGCACAAATTCCATTGTTGATTGGGGAAGCTATTAACAGCAGTTCAGCAACCACTTATTGATCAAACTGCACAAAGGAAATATGGCTCTTGTTTCCCCTTCCATAGCAGAACAGAAGGGTTACGATACCAAAGCTTAATTTTCTGGTCTAAAATGTCCCAACACATAGCCAAATGTGCACTGCCTGAAATAACATATTTCATTTGGGATAATAAACCAGCTACAACTAATTTAGATATTGCACAAAATCTAACAGGAGAAGGAGGGCTCCCTGTTCCAAACATCAAACTGAATTACTATGTGAGTGTAACAGGCTGGCTAATAGACTAGGTTAACCACTCAAATCCTCCAATTTGGAGGAAAACACAATATTATAGCAATGTTGCATTCCAAGTTGTGCTTTAGGTATTTTTTTAAAGGCTGCTTGGTTAATATTGGAAATATTCTGAATAATTTTATCATCATCAGCTGTCTACTGTATGCTTGGGATTACATATTTATGCCTGATAAATATCCTGCAGCTTTTGTGATATTAACCCTGACTGCAATTTAAATTTAAAAGAAATGACTTAAAGCTGGAATTTCTAAACATGCTTACCAGGAAGTAATCTCCACGGAACATAATGGGGCTTATTTCAGAATAAACACACATAGGATTCTGCTGTAACACTAACACAGAACCTCAGCTCCAAGATTACCAGTTGCAGAGAATTATTATCTACTGTGTGAAGTCATTAGGACTTAGGTTTTCAAAGTGGAAGGCGGACAGCTTGGAGCTGCCCCAAGACATGTTACTGCCTAAGGCAAAGAAGCAAATGGCATCCCCTCCAAATCAATGGAGGAAGAGACTCAATGTTGGCCTGGAGGTAATATCTTTTCCCACCTGTCCAGCCCTAAAAGCCTTGAGAAGGGAGCTGCTGCCACGGGCATTATGTGCATGGGTATTTTAAAGAGCTAAATAGAATTAAAGATTATGGGTCATGGAGGCGGGGAGTGTACGTGTATGAACTTAACAGTGCTTAGTTTAGTTTTTGGCTGCCACTTTGCTTATGTTGCTAATATTGTTTTATAAATTAGAAATGCTATACAGTGAACCTTCTGGATACGAACTTAATTCATTCCTGGGGTCCGTGCACACCCTGAAAAATCCATATCCAGAGGCGCCACTTCTATGCACGAGCACGGTGCAATAGAGCGCTTCTGTGCATGCGCGAGCAGCGAAACCCAGAAAAATACTTCCGGGTTTGCTGCTTTCGCAACCCGAAGTTTACATTACTTGAGAGTAACATAACCTGAGGGTCTACTGTATTAATTTCTTATGGGCTAGTTAGTAGCGAGTGCTTGTCCCCACCCCATGTCCCAAACCTGAGTTCTTGGCTCCTCTGGAAGAATGCAGGACTTGAGGAGTCACCTACAGCATCTTCTCAAGTGAATGAAGGCTTGCTGGCAGAATAAGAATGTAGGGCTGAGCAAAAATGAATCCAAAAAAAGGCACACCTTTACTTTTGACTACAACTGTGACTACAACAGGGTGTTTAAAGAGGAGAAGCCCAGCAATCTGTCTGTAGGTTGAATCGAGCAGAGTTGGTGACACTGGCCCAGAGCCTTTTGAAAAGCAAATGCTTTGGTGCATCCAAGGTCCCCTCCCACCTGGGCTGCAAGAAGAAGTGTGAAGGTGGCGGCAGCAACCACCAGAGAGTAAGAACCCCTGGCAACACTGCAGGGTTGCTCTGTTGGAGTCAGACAATGAAAGGGGTATGGGAGACTCTCCCTTGCGAATACTCCTCCTTCATCACAAGGGATGGCTAACCTGTTTCTAAATGTTGCTGGACTCCCAGCTCCCGTATCATCTCTCCCCATTGGCTATGCTGGCTGATAGTGTCCAGTAGCATCTGGGGAGCACAGGTTAGCTACCTCTGTCCGAGGTGAAACTGATGGCCACTTTAAAGAGGCTCCTAGCTGCAGCACAAACAAATCAGAGATTAGCAAGGAGGTTCAAAGAGCAGGAGCGAGCCATCAACCCGATACGCCCCACTTTAAATGTAATACGACTATAAAGACAGAAGCAGAATCCATAGATGAGATAATCTTCAGAGAGGTATGTGTGTTACTCTGTTGCAGTAAAAAACAACAATGAGTTTTGTGGCACCATAAAGACAAAAAAGAAATTATTTATAGCATAAGCATTCAAGGACTAGCGTTTCCCCTCATCAGATGCAAGCTATATATAGTTTTGCAAAAACTTAAGAAAATCGTAATCCAGTTTGCCAGGGACCAGAGGCAAATATTTCCTAAGTCACAGATGTGACACACAGATGGTATTGCTTTACTCACAAGCAATTATTTCAAAGACACAAGATGAGCTGGCTGTAGGCTGGCTGATCTAATAAAATCAAAGGCATTTCTACCTATCAAAAACACATTGGTGCCAAATGTTACTGTTTTAAAGTAGTCAATATTATTGGCAAAAAGGCAGGTGAAAAACTGTCTTCACTCATGAGTAACAACCCATTCTCTTTTGATAACCAGTTTATCTCTGAATAATATGGGATGGGGGACTACCTTCATGCTATTTTATGAGGTTCCCATGGTGTCTTGCACTATTGTAAGTTGTATGTGGCTTTTTCAAAGTTAAAAAAGAGCAGGGAAAGGTGCGGAGGAACGCTTGGACAATTTGTAAGCAGCAAACCCTCCTAAATCTCAGATCACATATGTTTGGAGAGAAATACGTAAGTAAATAATAATATATCCCCCCCTCCATCACTCACACAGTGATTTTTATTTTATTCTATCAACATCCTGCACAATCTCTCTAGAATCATAATGGAACAGGAAGGCATTGTGCAACCTCCAAAACAGTAAGAATCAGCCCAGGGATTCTGATGGGCTCTTTCACAAGTGGGTCGGCTTATGAGGCCTCCAGCCCTGGTGCTTATCAGGGCAGGTTGGACATCTGCCCTGTGAGCAGATCTATTTGCAAGAAAGCTACCAAGCCAGGGTTGAGCATGTGCAGAACATAAGAACATAGGAGGAGCCTGCAGGATCAGGCCAATGGCCCATCTAGTCCATCATCCTGTACTCACAGTGACCTACCAGATGCCTGTGGGAAACCGTGAACCCCAAATCCTACAACTTTCATGTGAGGCCCTTCTTCGCATACCTCTTCCCTGAGAGGTCTGGAGAGTGAAAACACAAGAGCAGCCTTTTCTGTAGTGGCTCCCCACTTGTGGGACGCTTTCCCCAGAGGGACTCACCGGGCACCTTTGTAACATATCTCTAGGTGCAATCTATGGCTTTTTAAACTGGGAGGTGGAGTATTGATTTGTTTGCCATTATGTCGTGTGCTTTTTGGTTTTGTTTTACTGTACACCGCCCTGTGATACTCAGATGAAGGGTGGGACGTAAACTAAATAAATAAATAAAGCAGGACATAGGCATAAGCACAGTGTTCCCTGCAGTTTCATGGGAGTGCAAAAAATATACTAGTGAGTAAAGAAAAAAAAATTCATTTCTTTAACAAACAAAATGTATGTTTCAAATCCTTATGGCTATGAAGACATTAGCCCTATTCAGACTGTCACACGGTTGAGGGTGGGTGGTGCTAGCACACTAACACAATGAAAAGGACTATGTTTGAATGTGTGGGGCCAATATCCGCTGAAAGCCCAGTAGCCAGAGGGGGTGGCAGAGTTAAGTTTCTGGTACTTGAGCTTGGAAGTTTGAGGGCCCGGCACCGCTCCTTGCGCTTCCACATGACTAGCAAGACTGAAATGAACCGTGCAAAACAGCTTTGAAAATGCAAAATAAATGGTTTTTAAAATAGACTGTATGCAAATTTATTCAATCTACATAATGTATGCAGGTTGCAGAATTTCTGAGAGGGATATGCTTTGAGTAGACACAGCCCCACAAAGTACATGAGAGAGTAAATGCATTTGAACTCAAGAGTACTTAACATGCATAGAGTTGCCCTGTTAATGCAGCAATGTTTTTTGCTTCCTCGTGAGCTGAAAAACACCAAATGCAAACATAGGCATAATTTTAGGAAGACAGGGAGCGAGCATCCCCATATCTCAGACTCCATGTGCTTCTTTCTCCAGAGCACTTGTATCCATTGGCTCAATGCACCATGTGAATATTATTGCAATAAATCATTGAATGGGCCAGGTTTAACTGCTAAAAGGCTCAATATTTTGCTTTCTACCTACCAAAAAACCCAATATTTTACCTTCCCACTGAAATAATCCCTCTTAATATATAGGGCGGGTTATATTGGGATCACAATTTGGTCTGTATCCAAAGCTCCTTGTACAGCCCTATTATAAATTACAAGTCAATAAAATATGCAGGCTAGCCATGGACACCTTGTTCATATTTTGCAAGCTTTAATATCCTGAAGACATCCCCTTCCCCTCCGACGCATGGACATTTTGAGTATTAGCCTCTTATTTAGATTCCGAATTGCTCCCCTCTAGGGGATTCTTTTGACAGACAATAAAGAGAGAGAAGCTAAGGCAGCGTATTAACTGAAACTCTTATTTGCCTAAGGCTGATTTCAGTTTGTTGTTCCACTCAGTTTGTTTCAGTGAAACAGTTCTAACGTGTAAAATTGTTGTTTTGCGGAAGCTCCAGATTTTGACCTCAGAAAACATAAAGTACTGTCTGTCAATTTGTTTTGCTGCTTCTGGATTTGAAAATATAGCTCATGAATAGTAAAGAGACTCTGCGGGGACATGCCTGTGTGTGTGTGTGTGTGTGTGTGTGTGTGTGTGTGTGAAAATGAAGAGGGAAAATGAAGAGCGAAAAAGAGTTGGGGGGATTAAAGCAGTTGTCCTAGGTTTCTTGATGCTTTGCTAGGGTAAATGACAAATTGACTTTGGTTGGGACATGTTTTCTTTAATATTTTACATTGCTGCACAAGTTATAAAAGAAAAAGCATGTTTTCCAGAGGGATTCCATTTTCTCTCCCTATGAATGTAATGCTGCTTTCTTTGCAACAATCGGTATCCAACAACGAAGGATTCACTGCAGTACTTTCAGGGGCAATCTGCTACTCTAGGCCCTCTCTGCCCCTTCTGTGTTTTCAGCCTAACATCTCTTGATCATTGGTGTTGCCCAGTTGCTTATTTGGAATCACTGCCTCAAAACCTCAACACTCTCCAGCCTTCTTCAGGTGCTCATCTGTCACAGACGGGCTGGATGCCAAAGAGTTGTGGGAGGCACCAACTGGGGAACCCCAAAGGAGGCCCCTGGGGAAGGAGGCTCACCAGGAGACTGGTGGTGGGATGACAATGTGTTGTCAGAGGGAGTAGGAAGAGTAGACTGGGAGGAGGAGGGGTACGAAGCGGAAGAGGCAGCAAGGTTGAATGCGCAAGAAGCTGGGGCAGAGAGCAGTCTAGCAGAGTATACACATTTAACATTTTCTGGTCAAGCATGAACCAGTAATTTCCTAGTTTGCATTCCTAGGCATTATATTAGAACAACTCTTCAGGGTAAAACTCCTTAAGTGTTATCAGGGATCTGAACCCAGGACCTCTTGCAATCTACAAGACATCGTTGGACCAGCAAGTCAGAAAACGAACTGAGGTTTGCAATCCTGTGCTTACTTGGGAGTAAGTCCAGCTGAGCACCATGAGACTTACTTCTGAATAGACATGCATAGGATTGTGAATCTGTACTTCTATGAATGGCCTCTTGACAGAGGGGGAGGCAGGGGGTTGGAGGGAGAAGAAACATATGTTGTCTGCTTGCTTAAATTCCTCCCACTACTTTGGTGAAGCATGAGAAGAAAGCTTGTGCTTTGAAGACATTTTTTGTGGGTTTTCATACTCTTTTACTCCCTAATCACACTTCTAATTTATTTTGTAAATTTTCTAGTTATGCAGAGAATATTTCACAAGGCAAAACCCCAGAAACTTTCTAATTAAAGTAGCTTTGCACGACAGAGTTCAATCTTTTTCAAGTGAGATTGCTGTTTTCATTGCCCTCACTTTGATCAACTTGACAACATGATGCGAATTTGGGGGGTAAAATCAATGTTTCTCTTGAAATAAAGGAAAACATTGTATTATTCTGTGCCTTAAGAAAAGACAGAGAAAATTCCAACTGCCTCTATGAGGCTGGGAGGGGTGTTAAACTTGAATTTATTCAATAACAGCCAACTTCTCCCCCTTCCCCCCCAAAAAAAGGTTTTAAAAGAACTTAATTCCTCTAAGCTTTAAATGCTGCACATCTACAGTAGTTAATTAGATCCCAATCATCATTTGTTATTGCTGGAATTTTCCTGTCCGCTCCCTATGGCAGTACATCATACAAATATAAAATAAACACAATGGTCAGAATCCTAAGGCAAGAAATTTTCAAGGATGGAAAATTTTCTGTCTCCTCCTGCCACCAGCTGGCCCCTAAAAGCTCCTGTGTTCAGGAGGGCCCTCTGATTCTTCAGTGTGCGATGGGATGGGGGACGCTGCCAGGAAAGGGGGCGATTTCTGAATGGAAGTGTGGCAGGAGTTCCAGAGAGGCAAAGAGTGAAAGTGTGCTTTTCAGCCCCTGCCCTGGGCATGGAAGGGCTCCATGGACTGGTAGCTTTCTGATCCAGCTTCAAGGATACTGGAAAAGAGTCCATACAATCCTATGCACATTTACTCAGAAGTAGATTCCACTAGACTCAAATGGGTCTTACTCTCTAGGTAATAGTGTATTTAGGATTATAACATTGGTATTGATTCTTTCTAGACATGTGGAGACCCTAAGAATTATGATAAGATTGTATCTAGTCACTGCAATCCTGAAATGACTTATTCAACAGGAGTTCTGCTGAAAGGCAATATATCAAAGGTGTTTAACATTTTGCCATCCTACCCATATTACGCCTGCTGTTAAAAGCCCTGAGATTAAATGAATGGGCTCATAATAGAAGGAAGTGTGGCACAGTCAAGCCTTTATCCTTGAAGATACTTCCTTAAATATTTTTTAAAACACCATTTAACACACTGTTATCAATCTTAAATATTGTTAATAGCATTTTTGCCTTTTCCGATTAAAAAAAAGTAAATTATGGAAGCTTTTGAATCATCCACTCAGCATGCTCAATTATTTTGTAAATAAAAATTTCATTTTAGCATGCAGACATTAAAGCTAGAATTTAATCTCAGATGGATATGCAACTTGATCACGGCTCAGAAGAAAAAATAAATGCTATTGCACATGTTTGATATTAATCTATTTTCCAGCATGTTGCTAGAGTTTATCTAGTCAAAAAAGCCAGTTTGTCAGATTGCTAAATGACATTGTCCAGTGGCTTGTAAGAGCTCCAATTCTGTGTTGAATAAAATTTAACTCTTAAAGCTCAGAGGAATTTTTTTATCTTATTTTACTGCTTAACAGCTCAGATGCATTTGCTGGCATAATTCACACCAGTTTCTATTGCCTAAGGCCTGTAAGAAAATGATGCAGCCAGACTAACATCTACCTATATTGATAATGAATACAAATGAGCTTTCGCCATGTGGGATCCCACAATAATTTGCATGCAGCCATTTGGTAAGCTAATTGTATGTATCTTCCTGCCAAATGGTGAGGGGAATCTTACCATCCTGCCACACATAATTATCAAGCCTAGCCTCCCTTTGTACACATTGCTAGCAGCACCAGAGACAATTCTGCATGCAGTTTGTAACGTGACCGTGTGGGCAGGGCCTTTCTCATCCAACCAGCAGCAGCTCTCCTCGCCTTACCCACAAAGCCTCATTTATTCACACATGTAGCTCTGCAACATGGGATGCTAGCATTTAGAAGCAACATCCATGAAGGCAACCTGAAGATTCTCCCCATTGCTTTGCAAGACGGTGCCAAAAACTCATGCAGACAACCAACAGTTCAGTCCTAAACATGTGTGCTCAGAAATCCCATTAGGTTCAGTGGGGCTTACTCCCCAGTAAATGCACAGAGGATGGCAGCCAAAGCTACTCTGAGATGGAAAAATGCACCCCAAGTACCTTGGTTTGTTTGTTTGAAAAACCCGAGTGGCATAGTGAACTTTTGTGAGGTAAATGATGGGGCAGATAGAAATCTGTAGGGGAGTGTCCATTATTTTTAAGTGGCAAACCACACTTGAAGTTCCTTATCCATTTTTAATTTGATTAAAGAATTGATTCTAAGTTTTGTCTTGAAATGAAAAAAAGAAAAAGAAGAAGATGCTTGGCTTGCAAGAAAATGGTTCTACCATCTAGAATCATAGCATGACAATGTAGCTCTTGTACTCAGGTCCTTAACCTTTCCGTAACGGCTCTACAGGGTCCTCTTCTAATAATAGTGGAATCTTTTAAGTACTTCAAGTACTAATCGAACTTTAGCTCTTAGAGTCAAGGTCCACAGAGGCATGGTGTGTTATAAAACAAATGTCAGGTTCTAAAAGATATTTTTTAATGGAAGGAAGATATGTTTCAGCTAATTCACAAAATACGACAAGGAAACCACTGCTTGGTGCAGTCAAAGCTCAAATTTGAAATTGCTGGGAAGGGGAACAACAGGAATTACAGACTCTGCAAAGTAGACTGGTTGAATTTTCAAGACTATCCGTGACATGTTTGGTCTTGCAACTGGGCGGTTTATCCTTAGCTCTTCTAAGGCTGCATTCTCACATATATGGAACCCATAGTTTTACTCCACACCACTGACAGGCCAAGTGAACAAGACATTTCCACCCATTTGTTGCCCTCTCCTATCTACAATGGTAAGGACTCCAGGCAGTAGGCCTGCACAACTTATGAGCCACCAAAGCTGAACACAGTTCCACCCACTGAGGTCCAAGAAACCTCCCTTTACTGTCTGCCTGTTGGTGATCATTTAGGAGCTCACATTTTGCATTCAGCTCAGCAGGTCACAAGCTGCATCAGCATGCTATACAAAGACAGCACTGGACTGGTAGATGACAACTTACTCCTCAAGCCAATGCTGTTCCTTTTGCCCATATGCTTCTTCTATACAGTCCCATTTGATTTATGCATAAAGACATTACTGACGGGTAACTCAGGTTGATCCTGTAGTGTGCACACCACATTGCAATGGTAATGTATGATTTGGCCCTAAAATATAGTGACCTAAAATGATGACATAGTCCAATTGTTGGTAGATAGTAGCAGGATTTAAGGTATGATTATATTTTCCATTTGATATTATTATTATTATTATTATTATTATTATTATTATTATTATTAAACAAGGTATTCCCATTTATTCAGTTCACCTAATTGTTGGTGGCAATCATAAATGCACTTAAGCTAAAGGTACCCCTGACCTTAGGTCCAGTCATGGACGATTCTGGGCTTTCGGTGCTCATCTCGCTCCATAGGCCGAGGGAGCTGGCGTTTGTCCACAGACAGCTTCCGGGTCATGTGGCCAGCAGAGCAGCGCACGGGAACGCTGTTTACCTTCCCGCCAGACCGGTACCTATTTATAAATGAACTTACTTAGAACCTCATGTGGGACCTTGCTTTCATTTTGACGTGCTTCAAAATCTTGCTCTTGCTGCTGAGCAGTCCCATCCACTTCTCCAGTCTAAATTCTCTCATCTGAAGATGCTACTCATTTTATAAATTGGTCTCCAAGCGGAACTGAATGCATTTGTGTGTAATATGAGGTGAATCTCTCCCATCAATATTCCTGATTATGAAAACCCAGGTGCAAGTATTTTGCTCTGTGGATTGCACCAAGACTTGGCTACTTTTAGTGTTTTGTTTTCCAATATGGTTGTTCTGTTTACATAAAATACCCAAAGGAAAACAAGATAGGTGGGTTTGGAAGGCCAGATATGCTGCTGAATCTAATCATAAGACTTAGCTGTAAAACAGTTCTTTTCATCTTGAAAGTGCTCTACAAGCATGAGTTAATTAATATATGTATGCAGATGACATGTAGGTGTGATGCCCCTTTGAAAATTACTTTTTCTTCACAAGGTTTGATCATCATGAAAAGAAATTATTATGCACGCATTTGAAATCATTTCCCTTACAGCTGTTGCTTGACTACTATCATTGAGAGCCAGGTACTTATAAAGCTCCCGACATTGCAATATCAATTTATACAAGCACAGGAAGATATTCATCTGCCCACTCATGCTGTTTGTAGATGTATTGTAAATTTTGGTTTTGATCAAGTGGAATTTAACACGATGGGTTATTTTAATGAGAATATTTATCCTTTTATTTTTAACGGCACCAGCCCTCCGAGGCAGGCCTGAACACACAGGGAGAACCTAATTTCTATGTCACTCAACCATTTCATTTTGTAGGAAAATTATTTCTTGACGCAAAGAAGCAGAACGGGCAAATGACTTCAAACAGATAAAATGAAAGCCAAACCGGAGCTTTGCTCATCCTTTACAATTTAACTGAACATAAGAAAAGGTTCTAAGATGTTCACTAAACTTGATGTACACTGGTGTCTCATACACACACACACACGTCATAATTGAGATTGCAGCGTCCATGGTGCACACCATTTTATAAGGCAGCAAGATCGCTTGGTTCTTTTAGAAAAGTTCTCAAAGTTAAAAACCTCTTTTTATCCTCATAAGATGTACTGTAGGTGTTCAAGGTTGTCCTCTGTCCTGGCATCTTTTCCCTGGCACACTGCAAGTGCACCTCAATTCACAGACTTCGAACCCCAGTTCTCACCAGGGTATTTGGGAGGAGCTGGAGCAGCCACAACAGCTCCAAGTCAGTGCGGCAAGAGGAGAGTCTGGCTCCTCACCAGAGAAAGGGGCAGCTGCTCCCATCAGTCACAGACTCATCACTCTTTGTTGCATGGAAAGTGGTATTTGAACAGGGGCACTTTCCAAGGCTGAAAAGGCTACTGGGGCATCGGCAAAGCACACACTGCCCTAGCAATTGGCATTTCTCACCTATCATATTTGGATTCTGCCCTTCCTCTGAGAAGCTTGGGCATCCATGGGGTAGGCTCCCAACCCCCATTTTTATCTTCACAATAATCCTGTAAGGTAGGTTAAGTGGATAAACAATAACCAGCCTCAGTGAGTTCCATACCTGAATGGGGATTTTAACCTGGGTTCTCCCCATAGTCCAGCTACCTTCTTGGCACATCATGTTGGCTCTTCAGTATATCATACCTTCCACTGGTACACCCTACCACAGATAATGCATAAGAATAGACTCTTGCACCTCCTTTTGTAACCTGCTTTCTGCTGCCTTTCCCTCCACCATTGATAAAATTTAGACTGTAGGATTCTTGGGCAGGGAACCAGTCTTTTGCTATTCTGGAAAATGCCATGTGTATTGACTGTATCGTACAAAATAACAATAGTAATAATAGTCCAAATCTATGCCTTCAATTAAGGAAGAACAACATAATAGTAACAAGAGAACACGGTGGGATCAGTTTCTTGGTAAGACCTAGTGCTTTTTTCTGGGGGGGGGGGACGCAGGGGTATGCATACCCCTAAACATTTTGTGAATCTTTGTACTTTTGTCCATTTACTGTATCTATTTCCCCCGATTTGAACTATAAAATGGTGATTTTCTTGAGTCAAAATGAGAGTACCCCTAAACTTTTTTTTTTTTTAGAAAAAAAAGCACTGGTAAGATTTAACAATGAACTAATTGATCTGCATGGAATGAAAATGGGAGGTGAAATCCTGATACCTCTCTGCCCTTCCAGTGGAGAATCAGCATAAAACAAACAGATCAGGGCATCATACTGTTTTTGCAGCATGGGATTCTAAACAGCAACAAAGAGACTTCTAAAAAAGACATTAGTGAGACTTATTATACGGAGCACTACTGACAATGGTGGCAAAACCGCAGAACTGCAAATGTAGACAGCTTGTCGTTGTTTTGGTTCTTCTTCAAAAACAAAGCTGCTCTGTAATGTATTTAAAAATAGGCTTTGCAGAGGTGAGCGACTGAATGGCTCTGAATAAATGTAGGTTACAAACGGGAAGCTGATAAACACCTTGAGAAATTCTATTAAAAATAGTAAGAAACCTGAATCCAGAGGCACAGTGTCTAGTAATCTATCCAAGGACACTAGGTAGAACTAAGTAGAGCTGGCATGTTCTACTTATGACTTGTTCTAAGTATTCTGACTGCAATTAATTTACAGTAACAGCAGACTCAAACTCCAGGGAGAGTCAGGAATATCAATAAGACAGTGGTTCTCACTAAGGAGAAGCAGAGCACACATTCCCAGGTAGATGATATCTGCAGTCAGATCCTGACTTGCTCAGTGAGCAACCCAAGCAGCAAATCCCCAGGACTCCCTGCCTAGAGACTAACCAGCACCTTTGGCACCAGACCAGACCATGGCCTGTTTAAACTTTGTCCACTCTCCACTTGGGATTCTGCTGAAGTTCTCTCAAAGCCTGGCTCAGAAATAAGCTTTGGGGGTTCTTAAAAGTCAGCTTGAAAGGAGAGGCAAGTTGTTAACCCACCTATCCAGAACTCTTCCACGATTCAGATCAAATTCCAGGCTGGAGGAGGAGTCCCAGCTTGCTTCTCAACAACCATGTCAACCCTCTTCACCAGCTCTCTACTGCCCAAACCACCTCCACCACTTTCACCTTAGTTACTGCGAGGTCAGCAATGGTGTCAGAGATTGCCCTGTAGCCAGCCTTCCTTGTTATATGAAGCAGCCACATTTCTAGGTGGGGCACTGAAGGTACATAGCGCCATCCACAATCCTCTTTCACCTGTGGTCTGACTCTCAATGAATTGATCTTAACACTTAGCTCTTAGATAGCAGATCTCTGTGGATGATGCCATATGATGTCAGGTGACTAACAGGTAAAGGTAAAGGGACCACTGACCATTAGCTGCAGTCGCAGACGACTCTGGGGTTGCGGCGCTCATCTTGCCTTATTGGCCAAGGGAGCTGGCGTACAGCTGCCAGGTCATGTGGCCAACATGACTAAGCCGCTTCTGGCGAACCAGAGCAGCGCACGGAAACGCCGTTTACCTTCGCGCCGGAGCAGTACCTATTTGTCTACTTGCACTTTGACGTGCTTTCGAACTGCTAAGCAGGAGCAGGAGCTGGGACCGAACAACAGGAGCTCAACCCGTCGCGGGGATTTGACCGCCGACCTTCCAATCAGCAAGCCCTAGGCCCTGTGGTTTAGACCACAACGCCACCCGCGTCCCTTGACTAACAGGTAGATGTGGCCAAATTCAGAGGCTTGGCAGGTCTAAGGTTAACGATCTGGCAGTTCCCCACCACTGATATTATAGACAAAATGGAGACCTGAGAAACAAGTTGAACATGTGAGGACAGCATATAGGTGGGATGCTGTTGCCTTGTAACAAAGACCATGGTAAACTAAAAAGGTCTTGGTCTAGTATATAAATGATAAGGAAATCTGTTTTGAGAAGGTATTCCAGTGACAGAGTGGCAACACTATGAAGGCCCTGTCTCTGGTAGCATCTTGCACCACTAAAAAGGAGAATGATCTGATAGAAAGGAACCTTCCTCTTACCCCATCCTTCTGGTTCATGTATTCCTACACTACTACAGCAGGATGTGAAATACTCCTGGGGAAGCGGAGCACATTCCACACTGCTAGCTGTAACATAAAGAGAGTAAGAAATAGAATTGCCTTGGTGGAGTAAAGGAAAGGTATATGTAGTCCAGTATCTTGTTTCTAAGATGAACCAGCCTAATGCTTCTTGAAGCATAGAAGCAGAATGCAAAATGATGGCTTTCCCTTCCGTTGTTCCCTAGCATCTGGTGTGATTAAAGTATACTGCCTCCAGACATGAAGACACTATAATGTTATCATGTTTAGAAACATTATAGAAATATATTTTCTATCCATTTATGTAGTCCTTAAAAAAATAAAATAATAGTAATCCAAATCCTTTTAAACTAGTAGCCATCACCACCTCTTATAACAGCGAATTCCATAAAATAATTACACATTGTGGAAAGAAAAAGCTCCTTTTGCCTCTCCTAAGACTTCTGCCAAACTAAGCAGCCCAAGTGGCATATTCAATGGGGCATTTTCTCTGTTTGTTCTCATGCCATATTCTGTAGCCATCATGTGCCATAATGAGATCCTCATTCCCACTCTTGTTTACCATGGAAAATGAAATGCTTAGTCCAGTGTGTGGACTCCCTAGAAGCTGATCATGACAGAATGTGGACACTTCATAACACGTATTTATAAGAGCCCATTCACTGGGCAATAGAAGCCATTATGGGGCAGGAAGGATGTGTCAGCTTTAAAGTATTACGAAAGGCTTCAGTGTTTGAATTCTCTCCAAATTACCATTATCTATTGTGTGTCAGAATCTATTTTGGTAGCTTTGAGCATCTCAAAGTGTTATTCATTATTTTAGAAAGTGCACTTTGTTTTTTTTTTAAAAAAGAAAACCTCCTAAATTGTATCTTATTTAACAGGCAGCCTTTGCATGATAGTTTGGGATTTTGCTTTCCATTATTGTGATATTCATAAAGGCTACTTATCCCAGCCGTCAGTAAAAGAGTTACAAATCGTAAAGATGTTTAAAAGAAAGTAGAATGTGTATCTATGTTCCTTGGCAAAATGACTATCCAGGCACCGTAAAAATATTAGGTACAGACAACGCAAATGCATTTTCTTATTTCAGAATGTTGTCAGATGAAATGTACTATTCACAGACAAGGAAAACATAATTTTGACAACCAGGTTACCTGATATTTGTGTAGTCTGCTAACTTCAAATAAAAAAATAAAATAATCTGCATTTTGACAATCTATATTATGTGTCCAGAATCCCACAATCATTATCAATTATGCAAATTCAAACTATTTGCATTACTATTTTTATTTTACATATTGTTATTCTATATTTGCTCGTCATAGAACAGGCTAGGAGCTATGCAGAACACTTAGGCCCTACCTTTCATCTGCTGGAAATCTTATTCAGTCATCTATTGGGCTAAGTGAGGCTTAAGCAACCATTCCCCACAAACATTTCAAGCATGTCTTTGCAGTCAAAAGAGCTAGAAACTTGTTGCTTGCTCTAAAATGAAAGTGAAATGCACATTACTAATGGACAATGACCTCTAGGTTAAACACCTCTAAAAGGGAAATACGTATACATAGAAGATTGAAGCTATTCATAGCTGCTAGTCCTGGTGGCTATGTGGAGACAACATAATCATAGCTAGTCTTCCTTTGAATACCAGGCTCTAGAACAATGGGAGAGGGAAATAAGATTCCAGACGAGATGGAAATTTGGTCTGATGCAGCGGGACTTTTCTTATTCTCTTATAGTTAACACCACATTTTGTACTTTGATCTTTGGATTAGACCAAAGGCCCATCTCGTCCACCAGTCTGTTCTCACAGTGGCCAACCAGATGCCTGTGCGTAGTCCACAAATGGGACATGAGTGAAACCGCTCTCTCTGCTTATGATTCTAAGCAACCGGCACAGTCATACCTCATGTTACATCCGCTTCATGTTACGTTCTTTCAGGTGACGTTCATGTTACGTTCATGTTACGTTCTTTCTGCGGTGACCTGGAAGTACCAGAAAGGGTTACTTCCGGGTTTCGCTGCTTGCGCACGCGCAGACGCGCAAAATGACATCACGCGCATGCGCAGAAGCAGCGAATCCCAACCTATGTGTGTGCAGACGTGCCGCTGCGGGTTGTGCTCTTTTCATGTTGCGAATGGGCCTCCGGAATGAATCCCGTTCGCAACCAGAGGTACCACTGTATTAAGCAGCATACTGCTTTTTGGAAAGAAGAAGTCCCAGCAAAAGAGGAATGGATACCTGAACTTATGGAATATGCAGAAATAGTGAAACTTACCAGAATAATAAGAAATCAAGATAACAAGCTTTTTATAAAAGAATGCAAATGTTTTACTCAATATTTACAAACAAACTGTAAACAGGTAAGAACATTGGCAGGATTATTGTAATAACCTGCAGTTTTGTAAGAGTATATCTTTAAAGTAGATGAATAAATGAGCAAATTAAGTTAATTTGGATATGCAGAAAATATTAAAAATAAATTTAAGGAACTGCAGAAAGAGGGGGAAGGATGTCAAGTTCTGAAATGTTAAAATGATTGTAAAATTATTGAAACGTATAAAACTGAAAATCATTATATATATATATATATATATATATACACACACACGCATATATGCATAATGCTTTTCACAGTGGAAATAATATACAGCCATCATGACAAGCAACTCTTGATAGATAGCTGGTGAAACCCTTGGAGAAGTTGAACTCTTGAGAGTTTTCTTCAATCATTTTTTTATGTATATTAAAAGGTGCCCCCCCCTTCAGATATACACACGCAAATTACCCTTTTCATTTCTTATTTCTTTTTGCAGCACACCGGAACAAAACTACCCAGGGCATCAAGGGTTTTCAGTGTGACAGTTGAACAATGCTACATCACAGCACTACCTCACAACGCATGGCACCAAGTAGTATTAGTATCAATGTTAGGACATTCTGCTTGTGACTGATGGATTCTAAGTGCTGTAAGTTGCTTTAACCTTTTGGAAGGGAGGGATAAATAGCAAAGAGTGAAAATGGCTGCCCCCCCCCAAGATACTTGCAAATTACTCCATACTCTAACAGTGCAATTCTATGCAAGTCTAATGGAACCAAAGCCCTGCTGAGTTCAGTGGGACTTCCTCCCAGGTAAGTGTGTACAGGATTGCAGCCTCAATCTGCTTCCTCCTTCCAACTCTGACTTTATGACCTTTACTAAAATAAGCAGCTATTTGCAGAGTTGGTAATGAGCATTGTTCACTCTGCTGATCAGATATGGGGGGAAAGGAAACATTTGCTCACTATGGGTTTGTTCAACTCTGGCAAAGTACCTTTAAAAGAGAAAATGTCAATGTGAAATGTCTCCAGGTAGCTCTTCTGCAGTTTCTTCTTACAAGAGCCATTCTGAACCCACAGAAATATTAAAGGCAAAGGTCTCACAGTCAAGAGCTTTTAATTTTTTTTATATACTTGAATTAAATCAAAGTGAAAGCAACAAAAACCCAGGACCAGATTTGAATTAGACATGTTCAAGAATAAATAAACTATAAAATCCAACCAATCAAAGAAGTAAAACAAATACATTTATGAAACAGCAAAATGTAGCCATCTAAAACCACCAAAAGAAATAGAACGGTGTGAACACTCAGTCAGGCCTCAGCCCATTTAGCAGAATCACAGTCCACCAGTTGGAGGCTAATGGGGCAGTCGTCTTTTAGGTGTGCAGAGGAGTGATTCTCAGAACAAAGACTCCTGAAGAAGCACTGGCGGTGTGTAGCTACACTCATTTGAGGCATCTGATCAAGGCCTGTATTTTAAAATGAGCTTAAAGATATATATTTGCAAATGTTTGTATGTTTCATGCCAGGCAGAAAAGCAGCTGGCTAAGTACTTTGGCAGTTGTTTATCTTCCTGAACAGGGCCCCCCTGATTTATAGCAGTAGCAGGAGACAAATTTCTCAAAGTTGTAAAAGGGAATTACAGGCTGGGAGCAAAGGTTATACTGACCCTACATATTACAGAATACAATCAAGCTGCAAAAACACTAATTAAGAGTTGGTAAATAGTAAGATTTATTGTTTAACAGAAAATAATACCATGTGCCTCCCATCAGACTCTAGCCATATTTTCCTAAGGTTAAAGGGCAAGAGCTAATGGGAAAAGCAGCTGGCTAGGAAAGGGGGGTGTAAACTGAAGAGGCTGCTTTTGAAGCTGTTTTTACTGAGTTTCTTTTTACTTTGCAAAGGCCTTTTCTTCTAAAAAGCTATCTATGTTATGTATGAAATTTGTTGGCTTAATGTAACTATGCAAAGGATTTAGAAAGTAAGAAATGTTAGATTCTTATGTTAGATTCTTATTTCATTGATTGTGTGTGAGAATGTGAACCCAAGATCTCTGTTTAGACAGAATTTAATACCATGAGCCATCTGTTTTAGCCATTTGTTTTGGAATGAAGGGGCAACAGGGGCAAAAGGTGATCTGGTAATTAAGGTGCCTGGTCGAGGCAAATGTAAGATATATGGCTACTTGTCTGCCGTTTATGGATAGAAGGAAATATAGCTCTTTGTCTCCCATAAAAGGTAATGGGTGTATCTTTTATGATTGGTTCTAGCAAATAGCCAATAGGAATTTCAACCAGGCTGATTGGACAGAGGCAGCCAAAGGAGGAGCAAGGGGGCTGGGCTGAGGGAATATAAGTGCTGGCCATCAGGGCTGGAGGGCAGGCAGAGCTTTGGTAACCATATACCACTGTGCCTATCATTTATTTGTCTGACAAATAAATTGTTATTTTAATTTCTCTATTGCTGCGTTGAATATTTCATTCCAGCTAAGCGTTAACCACAAGCAGGGTGCTACACCTTCCCACCCCAAAATAAGTCAGGTGTAAAGCATGTCTCCAATTTAAAATCAGAAAAAGTGAGTCTTAGCTATCAAACACTTGTGAAATATAGATCTACAGTAGCTACATCATTAACCATTGTTTAACCTCTTTTTGACATTGTGTTTTAATTGTTGTAACCCAACCTGGGATCTTAGGATGAAAGATGGGTGGTAAAATGTAGCACCAGCAAGGTTTCTGGAATAGAGAGAGAGAGAGAGAGAGAGAGAGAGATCCATTAATCTACATGCACATCTTTATTGGTAAATTAGTTACTAGACCAGATGTCCAAATATGTATTTTTTGGATACAATAAGATGTCTGTTAAGGTTTATGGGTAGCTGGATAGCAGTACATTTATTTTTAAAAAATATACTCAGAGGAATGAATGACTCAGTTCTCATACAAAGAAAGAAAACATAAGTAAATCAAAGGTTTCTTGTAAATCTGCCCCACTTACCTTATATGAAATATTTTAAGCATTCTTAAAAGGGAGCAATTCTATCGCAAGATCCACCAATATTACCAGGGTAGGGATCCAGTGGGTCTCTGGCTGCACTAGGAACTTCCTTGTCCAGTTGGGCTGTGCCAGTTTCATTCCCTCATCCTTGACTCAGCTGAAGATAAACCTGTGCAAACCCTGAAAAGGGGTCTGGGGGGGCAGGTTAGGGGCAGGACCAGAGAGGGAGGACATAGGCTGGATCCTAAGCCCATTCAGTTTGGTCACATCACCTGGCAGCCAGGTGTAATTTAAACCAGAAAAAAGCATAGTGTAACTCAAACACTGTTTTAAAGGTTTGTTTTCCTTCCGAAGGCTTAGGCTGACACAACCAGCAGTAGTCCCGTTTCTCCACAGAATTCAGCTCCGGTGTACTTTACATTGGCTTAACTTGTGCTGGGCATGTTTCATATCAGCCTCTTGTGCTCCCTTAACCACAGTTTCAAATGTTCAGGAAAGCAATAACACAATTGCATTTCAACCGGATTAAAACCACCATAATTTTGAGTCAATGAAACAGAATGCCCATTGTTAAGAACATAAGAAGTGCCCTGCTGAATCAGACCAAAGGTCAGCCCAACATTTGTCTCCACAGTGGCTAACCAGATGACAAGCAGGACATGAGCAAGATTACAGTCTCCCTCTCACGTTTACAAGCTAATAATATGCAAGAGCATTTCAAAGAACAGAGTGTCCACATTGGAATGGACAAAACAGAAGATTTAACACATTGCACAAGGAAATGACCCTTAGATAAAATGGTTAAAAGTTGCATGCAAATTTGAGAGGGGACAAATTAACAGTTGGCCAATGAATGTTTATTAGGTTCAGCTCATATGTTTGCACTTGACCTAGATCTACAACTTGCAGCTCCTCAAGCCAGATGTCATCCACCAGCCATGAATTGTGGCCTGGCAAGTGCTTGACAACCCCAGGGTTTTTCTAGTCTCAAGGAAGAAGCAAAACTCCCAGTGGGTTATAAGAATAAGACTTTTTTTATGCCCCGCCCATCTGCTTGCTCCAGCTCCTTCATGGTTGATGGCTGTGTTTCACTTTGTAGGCCACAAATTGTGGAGGTCTTGCATTCTGCATGTGCACAGGCAACTCTATAGCTCACCTAGGTATGATTTTAGCAAATTATTGCATCTTGTAAGTCATCCTATGCAGATGGGTTATGAGCAAATACACATGTACACCTGGTAGTGTTATTTGTCTGTGTGTGCATACCCTCAGGCTCACATTGGATGAAAGCTGTAAATAAAGTGAAAGTCGCATTCAATATTAAGGGCCATGTTCTGTGCCATGTTTCTAAAAATGCACATTTATCTTGCTGCTTATATTACCAGAGATGATGGCATTATAAGGTTGATTTCTATTCTGAGCTCTCAAAATTGCTGATAAATTGCCAAGTTACTTATTACCTGTCATTTCCCTTTTCATCAAAGTGCTATGCCCAGTTCAGAACTTGACAGATAAGAGATCATGCTGACATCTTGCATATATGCACTGTCCTATTTTATTATTTCAGCTGCCAACCAAGGCAATCCTGCATTGGCTTAAGAAATGCAACACATCTGTGTTCTTTTATTTTAGCGCTTAGCCAAACATAGCAAACTTCACAACCAATCAAATAAAGCTTGTAATTCAAACAACCCACATCTGAAAGAAATTTCCTGAATGATTGAAAGATTAACATGGACACTTAAAAAAAACAACTACAACTACTACTACAACGAAGAACAAACAAAAGTGCATTGGCTGGTATTATTGCATGAGCAGAACATAATGCAGTAACAAAATAAATGTATCAGTGAACATATATTCCTCATCTGCACTAAAGCAAACTCTTCAAGCAAGAAACCCATCTGCAAAAAAAGAGAGAAACAATAGCAGGCTCAGGAAAACCCTGAGGTTTGCAGAAGTGCAAAAAGTTAAGGGGTAGTGGGGAAGCAGCTCAAGGAAAACTGAGCATGCTCAGTGGCCAAAGAATGCTGGCAAACTGACAGGGTGATGGTGATGGTGGAAGAAAACCAAAGGGAGAAAGAGGAATGTAATGGAGCCTCCTGGAAAAGGGAATTAGAGTAATGTTATACAACAAAAATAGATCAAACATAAGTGTCATTCCACAGTGTCCCATGTGAAGCTAGTGCACAGGGGCCATGTTCAATAGACTGCACATTTTTTATTTAAATGTGTGCATGTACTCCACCTCATCTGTCTCCTGAGAAATCTCTATGTGAGACAAAAAGTTACAGTTAGAACTGGATATGGAACAACTGATTGGTTCAAAATTGGAAAAGGAGTATACGACAAGGCTGTATATTGTCCCCCTGCTTATTTAACTTATATGCAGAATTCATCATGCGAAAGGCTAGGCTGGATGAATCCCAAGCTGGAATTAAGATCGCCGGAAGAAATATCAACAACCTCAGATATGCAGATGATACAACCTTGATGGCAGAAAGTGAAGAGGAATTAAAGAACCTTTTAATGAGGGTGAAAGAAGAGAGCGCAAAATATGATCTGAAGCTCAACATCAAAAAAATGAAGATCATGGCCACTGGTCCCATCACCTCCTGGCAAATAGAAGGGGAAGAAATGGAGGCAGTGAGAGATTTTACTTTCTTGGGCTCCATGATCACTGCTGATGGTGACAGCAGTCACGAAATTAAAAAACGCCTGCTCCTTGGGAGAAAGGCAATGGCAAACCTAGACAGCATCTTGAAAAGCAGAGACATCACCTTGCCAACAAAGGTCCATATAGTTAAAGCCATGGTTTTCCCAGTAGTGATGTATGGAAGTGAGAGCTGGACCATAAAGAAGGCTGATCGCCGAAGAATTGATGCTTTTGAATTATGGTGCTGGAGGAGACTGTTGAGAGTCCCATGGACTGCAAGAAGATCAAACGCATCCATTCTTAAGGAAATCAGCCCTGAGTGGTCACTGGAAGGACAGATCATGAAGCTGAGGCTCCAATACTTTGGCCACCTCATGAGAAGAGAAGACTCCCTGGAAAAGACCCTGATGTTGGGAAAGATGGAGGGCACAAGGAGAAGGGGACGACAGAGCACAAGATGGTTGGACAGTGTTCTCGAAGCCACAAACATGAGACTGACCAAACTGCGGGAGGCAGTGGAAGACAGGAGTGCCTGGTGCGCTCTGGCCCGTGGGGTCACGAAGAGTCGGACACGACTAAACAACAACAACAAACAACGTGCATGTACTCACCCCCTTTCAGATAATGGACTCCTAGAAAGCTGAAACGTATTACCTTAAATGGCAGCTACACACATAACTTACCAGTGCTTGCTTGTGTGTAGAGACACGTTAGCGTGTCCTCTCTCCAAGAAACACCCAGTGTAGCTGTCCGGAAGGCTGCCCATGTAGTGCTGAAGAGCTTTGAGGGAATTGTTCCTCCCTTAAGCAGAAAAGCAGTTTTTTTAAAAAAAAGTTAAATGAAACTTTTAACTTTAAAAATCTCTGCAGGCAGCCTCAGTGACAGCCACACATCTTGTGAAGACCATGAACTTTGAGGAGAATAGAGACATGGAAATATTACTATTATTATTACTATTATTATTATTATTATTATTATTTATTAATCAGCTTATCTCTGTTTCTATGGAATGTAAACATGAAGTTAACAAGACTTAACTGACTAATAGCATAATATTTACCGTGTCTGCTTACTTCTATTGTATTAAATGGGGCTTACTCCCAAGTAAGTGAGGTTAGGATTGGAAGAAAGCCAGTAAAATGAAATAATTTCCATTACGTTTTGTGTGAACAGTCTATGGAAGAGAAAACTAGCCCACTCCATCGACAAAGAGATTTATGTCTTTTAAAAATATGCACACACAAAAATATCTCTTTGATATGTTTAAGCAGGAGGATGTCTTAGATGTGAGCAGGCTTTAAAAGAGACTAATCAGCTGCATTTCAGATTATTCGTACTGCTTTATAAAGCTTTCTTCAAAACACTTGGGACAAAAGCAAAGCATCATGTAGGTGTGTGAACATTGACTCCATTTTATAATGGCAAATTTTACTTTGAAGTATATAATTCCCACATCTTCCATGGAATGAGGGACACTACATACATGGGCAGGAAGAGAGGAGCTCCCCTGAATTTATCACAGCTGACTCTGATCCTTCTCTGATTCACTGTCTGCTGTTCACTTGATAACTGGCTGAAAAATGTATAATCTAACATCATTTAAAAGTACTGTGTTTGAGGTCATACAAGGGTATATGAAAGTTCTGATTAAGGCTTGTTATTAGCAATCATGGTATAAGAGGGCAGGTCCTCTCATAGATTAGTGACCGGTTAAAGAACAGGAAGCAGAGAGTTGGAATAAACGTACAGTCTCCCAATGCAGAGATGTAAGAAACGGGGTCACCTGGGCATTTTAACTTGTTCGTAAATGACCTGGAGTTAGGGGTGAGCAGCAAAGTGGCCATGTTTGCTGCTGAGATCATGCTGTGGAGGACACCATGTGGGATGTCTTGAAAGATCTGGCTCAGCCAAAAGAGAGCTTGAAGGCTACTTTGTTCAGGGTTTCACAAGAAGCAATGAAAAGTCAGTAGCTGGGTCTCGGGGAGCTCTCTGCACGGGGCTTGACAAGAGCCAACTATTAACCCATGGTGTGGTCCTGCTCAACACTTTGCACAGCACTTTGTGTGCTCTACCGCATGATCTTCAGGTCTTCCAAAGTCCCACTCTGCAAGACCAAGCCATCAGGGCTTTGTGGGCTGTGTCTTTGCCCATACAGTGGTACCTCGGGTTAAGTACTTAATTCGTTCCGGAGGTCCGTTCCTAACCTGAAACTGTACTTAACCTGAAACACCACTTTAGCTAATGGGGCCTCCTGCTGCTGCTGCTGCATGATTTCTGTTCTCATCCTGAAGCAAAGTTCTTAACCCGGGGTACTATTTCTGGGTTAGCGGAGTCTGTAACCTGAAGTGTATGTAACCTGAAGCGTATGTAACCCAAGGTACCACTGAATGGACAAAAATGGCAAAACTGCCTTATTTGCAAGAACTTCTATGCCACCAGCATTAAGAAAAACATAGTGGCAGGGAGCAGCATAAAAGCAACAACAAGATTGCCTCCATAAGATAAACACAAAATATATACCACATCAGGAGATCAAACTAATACATTAACACAGTTGGATCCCCCCTCAGGGAAAGCCTGGATGCGAGCAGGTGAGTTTGAAGCAGACATCTAAATATCAGTACTCTCGGTGCTTGCTTGACATTCATTGGAAGAGCAGCTACCAATAGTAAAGGTCCAGGTCTTAGAGACAGGGCCAGTCCAAGGCATTTTGGCACCTGAGGCAAACCACAAAATGAGACCTCCCTCACCGCCAGGGAAGAAGGGATGAGTGACGATCTACATTGGGATCTAAACCGGGATCTGCTGCCCCTGTAGATCCTGCAGCCTGAGAAGTCACCTCACCTTCGCCTCTATATTTATGAGTGCACAGTTGGTAGAGCCTGGGACTCTTAATCTCAGGGTTGTCAGTTTAAGCCCCACCTTGGGCAAAAGATTCCTGAATTGCAGGTGTTGGACTAGATGACCATCGGGATCATTTCCAACTCTACAATTCTATGAATCTATGAGTATTTATAAACCAGCTATCCATTAAAATTATATCATGGTGGTGCACAATAAAATCATTAAAGCACATTGGTTCTTGGTGAGCAACATAGCAACATGCCAGGTGCCAGAAGCAGGAAGGGACCTCACTGCCCTCTTTCCACTGCCACCAGCCATCAGGAATCTCCCCTGATCTCTATATTACTGGAACACACATGCACACTGATAACAGCAGTGCAAAAAACGTAATCTTGATATGCCAGGGTAAGGGAGGAGACCTAACTCTCTCCCTTCCTGCTTTCCACCATCCTTACTGAGGAAGCACTGAGCAGGAAGGAAGAAGGGGGCATTTTTGAGGAACATTGGTGGGTGAGTGGAGGCTTTATGGCCTGCTGGATGAGAAGGGGGAAGGCGTGCAGTTCTGAACAAGTTCTGAACCACTGCTTCCCTGAACCACCACCGGCTCCTTTCCAAGAGTGCCAGGCAGGCAGCAAGAACAGGTGCAGAGAGGCCTTAGAGCTCCACCACACACACTTAGCTGGAGGGGAGCCTGGTGGGTCACAACTGCTGGAGGCCTAGCATAGCTCAATTGCAACATTAACCAACCCCAAAAGCCACATTCCCAAATAATATGAATTATACTAAGTCTTCCTGAAGAACTCTCAGATGTTTGATTAATTTCAGTGCCCTGCAAGAGTTCCTCTCATTAAATCACATTCTTCATCCTCTCATTAAATTATATTCTTCACATTCAAATTACACCCCATTCCTCCAAACATCACTAAAGCTCTGTGATCTAGTGGGAATCTAACTGTCACTGCTGAGAGAAGGGACAGACAATGTCTTGCAACAGATAACTTTGAGGAGAAAATTAAAGCAAAATAACACGGAGAATTAAGACTGCCGAGGGAAACTGTGTTTATCTTAGGATGTTGATAAATTCAATTTGCTGCTATCTGATTGATAAAAAAATAAAATAATACCCAGTGTATTGTAAGTAATAAAGTCGCAAAAACACAACTTCCAGATCAAAAGAGACATTTTATATCTAATGAAGATCTTCCCTTTTATTTTATCTGTTTTAGAAGCTTAAGGACAGACATGCCTGAATTTCAGGATTAAATTTTATATATGAAACTGTATCAATGCTTCATCAAATTACAGTCACAATGTAGATGGGTGACAATATTTCTAACCTGTGCATCTGCACAGAAGTCAAGGGTCACAGAAGGTCACATATGAAAATCTACCTTGACTTGGTACATAGATACCTGCTGTGGTCTTAACAGGTAGTAGAGAACATAGCATACAAGACACTGGGGGGATCTTTTTATTTAATTTACTATAATTTTAGCCTCTGAAGGCCACATCAGATGTTGCATCTGTTTTGATCCAGTCCATCACATCCAGCCCTCCATACTTATCTTTCGTTCACTCCCTGCCCTCACCATCTCTGCTACGAATAAAGGAGCAATCCATTTTAAATATTGATAAATGACATTTGGTGGTTCCAACCTAATTAAGCTTTGCCTGTATCTGATTCCCTCTTGCCCTGTATGTCTGCTTAGGTCTAAGGTGCTCACGTTGCATAAGGTTAAGTAAAGTATGTGGCAGTCCCTTTGCTCGAAATTCTGGAGAAATTTCTTTTGCCCCATGCTATTTCGGAAAGATTTCTTTCGCTCAGTTTTGACATACCTTGAATCTGAGTGCATCCATACTGCATACAGTCCAATGTATCTGGTTGGAAACTGCAGCGTTACCTGTTTTGAACCCACATAGGCTTACCCAGAATTCATTCCCTAGAAACATTCCCTCATTACTGAACACTTTCCTGGTAACTAAACATGCCTCGCAATCTTCCTTTTATGAGTTAACATTTCATAAAATTACCACTCTTCATTTTCTAACAGTGCTTCAGCATGCTCAAATAGCAAATATTCTAAGACTTGATGGAACTAATACTTTTGCATTTCTGCTCTGGAGGCAGCTGAGGATATTGTCTGTAGCATTTTGTACTCCTCATTAAAAAAAAAAAAGCAGAAAGAGCTTTCTTTCAGGCATTATAGTGGGCATACTGAAATGTCCTGTTTTTGTAAGATATGTTACCTCCTGCCAGACCAAGATAAATATGTAACATACAGGACTGCACTTTCACAGTAGCTGCTTAAAAGAACAAACATAAATATGTCCCCACAATTGTTCTATCAGTGTAAGGTGACTCTTGGTTATAACTGATTCTCATAGAACTGTGAGACAAATTGGACTGTGGGAATCACTTGCAGTAAACAACTGCAAACATTAAGGCCTCTGGATTGCAGAGTTTAAGCAATCTGCTGAACATATTATGTTTATGAAATGCAACACATTTTGAAATATTTCTTTTGCAATGACTTTCGGTTTTAAATAAGCATAACAGAGCTGGCAAAACAACAAGAACAAGAGAAAAACAGTTCTTAATATATGCCTCTTCCATACTCTTCTGTGCTCATCCATCAATTCCATTTACTACAGTAATTTGAAAAATGTGCCATAAGAACCAGAGGTTAAACTTTGTGGTCTGCTTAAACTTGGATTCATGGAATTTAATCTATATCTAAAAAATAAGAATCCCTTTAATATGAGTCGGTATCTATCTGTCTGTGTTTCCTCTGAACTTTAAAGCCACACCAAGGAGCTAGGTAGCATTTCAATAATGACTCACAGCGTTTTGACCTTGCTTTGCTTCCCTGGATCAGGTTAGGCATGTTGATACTAATGGCACTGATATCTTCAACCCTAGCCATCCTCTAGAGACTAATCAAAGCATCCTGAGATCATCTCAGGGCATTCAGCCTAGAGGTTTGAATGGCTTGCAGCTTGTATGTAGGATTTTTCCAACAGCCAACAGCTCTTATGCTAGAAATGAAGTTGAAAAACAGAAAACACAGTCTCCAGGAATTAAAAAATTAGAAGACACTCAATGTGCTTAAAATTATATTAATTGATTAGCAAAGAAATGATGCTTACATGGGTGCACAAAAATACTTCAGGTTCAATGTGCTCCCAGGGCAACTCAGCCTTAAATCACACACATTAGATTAAAAGTCTGAAACCCAGCAGTGGCACGCTAATAGATTGCCTCATATGAAACATTTGTTCCTATCAGTCCCAGCAAGTAGTGTCCCCTGGTTTAAAACAAAGTGGTAAGTGCATGCTTTTGTTTTAAAAGTTGGATGTTTGTTCTACTTCTCACCCTATACCAGTGAATAAGCTTCTCTGCTCTGGCTAGGGTTAACAAACTGAAGGACATTGTCCTCTTTCTATGCTCCCGATGGAAACATGCAGATGGGGACAGATATACCCCTGCTTTAAGTTGTTTGCATACTGTGTTCTCTTGTATATTATTTTCTACAAACCTCGGTGACTAAGCTCTTTGTGACGAAATGTGAGATTACTGGAATGACGTCTGAGCGCTGAACCACTGGTATATCACAAGTGGACTCTTTATTTACTGCGTTTGCTATTGTTTAAGATAAAACCTATTTGGGAAAGAAACTACTTTTGCCATTTTTATGGCCATTTAGTTTGTTTACAGATAGTTGCCTTGGTGATATTATCTTGTGTCAATTGCAATAGCCATTGTATCACCACCCTGTTCGTTGTTTTATGGCTAGGTTGTGGCAGCTTTGCATGTGAATATTGAAGTGGGGTGAGTCCTAATCCAGAGAACACATGTCACACGTTGATTTGTGGCACCACTGACAACATGGTTCAGGGAAGTGATCCCACCCACCGTCACACTGCAGGGGCTGCTGCTTTTCAGGTAAGGCAGAGTAAGATCCACCCAACACTTCAGGTCAACATCCAGTGTTCTCCTTACCGTTCCTTCCAACATTGAGCCTCCCAAGTGCTCTCCATACTGGGAAAGAGTTCAAGGAGTGTATAGTGCTTTGGCAATAGCAGTTTCCTACCTGTTTTGAATTGCTTCTGGAGGTTTGGGGGCTGAGGAGAGTCTGCATGAAGGGTGGATTTTGTAGCACACTTAAAAGTGTCACTTCTTTGCTATGACACTAGATCAGGCTCATAAACTGTTCAACACTCTGTTGAAAGGGGATGGGAGTACAGTGAAGTAGAGAGATAAATCTTCACCGCTGAGGCATTGGGTGGTGGCAGGACCTGAAATATGCAGGATGGTACAGAAATTTGAAGATGGCAGCAGCAGCAGCAGCAAGAAATTCAGAAAATACTTTGAGAGTCTTTATCACACAAAGTCTCAGTCCTGGTCACTGTCATAAATGACATGGAGAATTTTTTTCAGGGAGGAAAGCACCATGGGCACCTGAGGGATTTGCTGGGGGGGGGGGATAATTACTATGAACAAAAAAACCCCTCGTGCCATAGAACAAGTCTATCGTTTCTATGGGAGCAGACTAAAGGTAAAGGTAAAGGGACCCCTGACCGTTAGGTCCAGTCGTGGACGACTGGGGTTGCAGCACTCATCTCTCTCTATAGGCCGAGGGAGCCGGCGTTTGTCCGCAGACAGCTTCCGGGTCATGTGGCCAGCATGACTAAGCCGCTTCTGGCGAACCAGAGCAGCGCATGGAAACACCATTTACCTTCCTGCCAGAGCTGTACCTGTTTATCTACTTGAACTTCGTGCTTTCAAACTGCTAGGTTGGCAGGGGCTGGGACCGAACAACGGGAGCTCACCCTGTCGTGGGGATTTGAACTGCCGACCTTCCGATCGGCAAGCCCTAGTCTCTGTGGTTTAACCCACAGACTAGTTTCTCACAAAACAAGTGAGGAGAATAGCACCTGCGCATTTTACCTCTTATCTCAGGTTCTCCAAAAGCTAGAAACTTTTTCTAAAGAAGGAATCAGGTTTAAGGTCCATTAGGGTGGGGGTAGGGCTGCCCCCTTGTCCCCCATAGATGCCAATGGACAGTGGTGACTTCCTGACCTTGGATAGCAAGGGCATAATGGGCTATAGTGAAGTGAGCACTGTCAAAAGGTGCATGCAGATTAGGTCAGGAACAATATCATCTCTTTGCTAAAGAGTGTTTTGTGGAGTGATCCAAACCAGTTACAGAAAAAATGGATAAGTACAGGTTGCCACTGCTCTCCAGAAAGAGGGCACCTCAAAGCCGAAGCCCATATCACAATATTGAAAAAATGACTCTGTTTTAGACTCTGGATTGTACAACTTCTTGCTGACAACCATGAGTATTAAAATAAGTGGATTCTTAAATAACATAAAATGAAAATGAAAATAAAGCAAACAATGGGAGTCACAGGGTGCTTTTAAACACAACACAACAGCTGATCCAAGAGAAACCCCATCTATTTTAATCTTATTAGACAAAATAAGCACATATGTTCATTGTATTTTTTCCATCATTTTGCAGACACCTTCCTGAATAAGGGTGACGAGTGATGTGAAATATGAACAAAGCAACCTGCAGCTCTCGCTTTAAAATGTTTCCTGTCCTTACATGTACAAAAGGGGGTGGGGGGCTCAGAAGCATGCACAGTGCCTAATGGAGACTCAGGGCCCAGGACAAGAATTTCACTAGAGGAATTCCTCTCCCTGAGCTCCCAGCCTTCATGATGATTCTTGTTCTCCTGCAATATTCCAGCTCTTGCAAAAACATTTCAAATCATTTGAAAACTCAAGTGTGGAAATCAGAACTATGAAAATATAAAATGTATGCAAATCTATCTAATTTATATCATTCCCTGCTGCTTTTTCAGAGGGATGGGGGATGGGGCCTATACATACATAATGTTGTTATTAAAAATGTAAGAGTTGTAAATGTGATTATGGGATTTTCAGATACAGAGGAAGAAATGATGTCATTATATCATTTTCTCATGGAAAACTGTCTCATACTGAGTCTACTGCCTGGTCCATCCAGCTAAGCATCAACCACACTGGCTGGCACCACTTTTCTCCAGTTGCAGACATAAGTCTTCCAAGCCATACATGGAGACAGTAGGGCAGTGGCGTAGTGTGGGTTGTCAGCACCCGGGGCAAGGCAAGTAATTTGCGCCCCCTAACCCGTGGATTTTAGCACTCGGGCAGAGAGCTGTGAGTGCGAGCGCCCCCCCCCAGATGTTGCACCCGGTGCGGCCTGCCCCCCTGCACCCCCCACAGTACACCACTGCAGTAGGGGTTTAACCTAGGAGCTTTTGCATGCAATGCGAAAGATTGAGGGCACAAGGAGAAGGGGACAACAGAGGACGAGATGGTTGAACAGCGTTCTCGAAGCTACCAGCATGAGTTTGACCAAACTGCGGGAGGCAGTGGAAGACAGGAGTGCCTGGCGTGCTCTGGTCCATGGGGTCACGAAGAGTCGGACACGACTAAACGACTAAACAACAACATACTATCTAGAAAGCTGTAGTTTACCAAGACAAAGCCCAAGATACACCAATTAGAAAAGGAAAATATTAATACAAGTAACTGTCAAACTGACAAATGTCATAATGTTTACCTCCAGACTAGATGGAAACCCTATCATTTGTTGTTTGACTGTGGTCAAATGGTGCATAAAGTCAATAACAGCACTGTGTAGATGGCAGCTACTTTAAAAAACGGAAACAAAACAAAAAAAATTTGGTGTTCTTTGTTGACAAAGGCAAGAGGAGCCAGTCCTGCTTGCCTTGCAGAAATCTAGGACAAATCTTGCAGCACAGGAAGGCTTCTTCTACTGGCCAGCTCATATATAACTACAGGAACCTCCAAAAAGGTACAGCAACACAAGCAAGCATTCACACTGCAACTGGAAAAACTATGACTGTCCATGGCTCCATACTGGTACTTCAGGAACCAGGAAGTACATATCCTCCAACTTTTCTCCAATGAAAATAGGGACGTCCCATTCCATAATGATAATTTTATTATTTATACCTCACACATATTACTGGGTTTCCCCAGCCACTCTGGACAGCTTCAGCATACATAAAAACATAATAAAACATTCAACATTATACAAACTTCCCTATACAGGATTGCCTTCAGACAGCTCAGGGGTTGGATAACTCCATATACCCTCCAACATTTTCCCAATGAAAATAGGGACATCCTAAGGACACACGGACATTCCAGGATCAAATCAGAAACTGGGATGGCCTCTCTAAATCAGGGATGTCCCTGGAAAATAGGGACACTTAGAGGGTCTGGAAGTACCCCATCTGTTTGACCTAGATGTCCACTCTGTAATGTTCCTGTGGGGAAATAAGACTGTCAAAAGTGGTCATCTTTCGTGGCTATATTATCTGTAGTCTACAGTTGATGGAGATCACAAGAGGAAGAGTGCTATTCTGCTCCTTTTATGTTGGTGGTCTCCCCATAGCTTGACCAGTGTGGGAACAGAATGCTGGACTAAAGAGGCCCTTGGCTTGATCCAGCAGGGCTTTTCCTATGTTCTTCACAGCCCTTTTGCTGGTTGGAACAAAATACATGAGAAACTGCTGCAAATGAGACATTTAATTATGGTGCGTCACAGAAAGCCCATTTTTTCTTGTTACTCTAATGAAGTGAATACTTTTAACAATGCTTGACCATTACATGAGACTATTCGACAAAATATTTTTGATCTGTCAAATGCCCAGCCCGACTCAGAACAGGGAACAACACTCCCACACAAACGAAGCAAAAACCTAAAGATGGTATGGCATTCTGAGCATTCCATTGCCCCTCCACACATTTGAATCAGCAAGGTATGGTGGTTCTAGTAGCAGCCAGGAATGCGGCAGCTTGCAAATTAGCCACTATTGGGGCTCACCGGGACATCTTTATTCCCAGCCGCCATATCTGTGTCCCCTTGGCAGCACTTGTTTGTGAGTCAAGAGTGACTAAGTGATTTAATTGCTCTGTTTACATTTTTGATAGGCAGAATTAGTGGAGACCTGCAAACGGCATGCAGTAATCATGGAGCGTTCTCTTCTCACAATGAAATTTCAATATTATTGATTAGGATAACAAGTGAATAAACTGGAGGGGGGTCTGGGAAGGGGAGACACACAGCCTTATGGGAGACTTCTGCTGGTACGGTAACCCTTCCCCAACAACCACAATATGACTAATTTGGTTTCTCAGAAACGCAGAATACATGAAAACCTTTCACAGGCTTTTAAAGGCATGGTATTTCAATTTTTTTTCCAGGAAAGCTATTTAGCTTCCCACACACATGTACAACAGGCCAAGGGTTGTTCTGCACTGGGCAGCATCAAAATATAATTGTGCAGTCTGGTAAATATCTGCTGGGGACACATCAGCTCCTGTTCACACCAATACACCTTTGCTGACTGTCAGTTAAGATACAACAATTCCACTGGCCTTGGCACATGCTATCTATCTATCTATCTATCTATCTATCTATCTATCATCTATCATCTATCTACCAACCATCTATCTATCTATCATCTATCTATCTATCTATCTATATCTATCATCTATCTATCTATCTATCTATCTATCTATCTATCTATCTATCATCTATCTATCTCCAGCTCACTTTGATTTCTACAGCAAGATGGATCTGACATCCATGTTCAGCTGTTGTTGTTTAGTCATTTAGTCATGTCTGACTCTTCGTGACCCCCTGGACCAGAGCACGCCAGGCACTCCTGTCTTCCACTGCCTCCCGCAGTTTGGTCAGACTCATGTTTGTAGCTTCGAGAACACTGTCCAACCATCTCACCCTCTGTCGTCCCCTTCTCCTTGTGCCATCAATCTTTCCCAGCATCAGGGTCTTTTCTAGGGAGTCTTCTCTTCTCATGAGGTGGCCAAAGTATTGGAGCCTCAGCTTCATGATCTGTCCTTCCAGTGAGCACTCAGGGCTGATTTCCTTAAGAATGGATAGGTTTGATCTTCTTGCAGTCCACGGGACTCTCCAGAGTCTCCTCCAGCACCAAAATTCACACATTTTACTTGAACTGCTTTTCCCCTCTCTGTCCAATTTATGTTCACCTAAGTGTTACATCTTGAGCCTCTGTGCTGGGAAACCAAACGACATGCCCCAAAGTTCTGATTCAAAGAATAGCCAGGGGTGGTTGGCTGGTGCCAAGTAATATAAGTGGTTAGCATCATTTATAACTCTTTCATTGGTTTTTTTTAAACCCTTCATTATGAGAAAACAGGAAGCAACAAGGGCCCAGTAACTTCACTGTCCAATTTTCTGCCACATTCCCAGAGTCAAAAATCAAATCCTTTGCAGCCTCCACATAATCCATTCTAGAGGTGGAAATAAGCCAAGAGAATCCTTAAACACACAGTGAGAAGCAGAGGGAGACTTAGCTTTGGAAGCAAAGGCTGCTGCTCCAGGAAATGTTTCGCTCATTCTCTTAGAGCCATTGGCAAGAGCTCCACCCAAGCCAGAAGAGCCTGCTGGCTTGCGAGCTCTAATGGCTAGCCTGGAGCATCAATCAGCCAGCTTTGAAGGGCGGACTCAACTTCTGAGGTGCCTAGCAAGCCAGGCTACACGAGACAAGCAAGTGAGTGCACAATTATTATTTTTTATGACTTCAAAAACAGGACAAAGGGTATCCCAAACAGGACAGGGACTCTGTGCCCCCCAAACGGAACAAATCCATATTTTAAAGGATAGGTGGCAACCCTATTCTGACACCATGTTGGAATGGATGCTGTGCCTGGGCAAGAAGAAGCAGACACATAATCTGGGATTGCTGAGCAATAAAGAACACTTTGTTTATTACATTTCATGTCGCTCCAGTATCACTAGCGCAAACTAGTGGCAGTAACTGTAACTGCACTTACTGTACGATGACTGGATCCCTTCAGGGGTCAGCAAACTTTTTCAGCAGGGGGCCGGTCCGCTGTCCCTCAGACCTTGGGGGGGGGCTGGACTTTTTTGGGGGGGGAGAAATGAATGAATTCCTATGCCCCACAAATAACCCAGAAATGCATTGTAAATAAAAGCACACATTCTACTCATGTAAAAACACCAGGCAGGCCCCACAAATAACCCAGAGATGCATTTTAAATAAAAGGACACATTCTACTCATGTAAAAACACACTGATTCCCAGACCGTCCACGGGCTGGATTGAGAAGGCAATTGCCTACCCATGCCGTATATTACAACTTGCTCTAACACTGCAGCGCTTAACATTTGTGGCAATATGTTTGAAGCTGGTGCACTGCCATTTGGGCAGGCTAACTGCAAGGAACTCCTTCCTCTTCCTCTTCCTCTTCCTCTTCCTCTTCCTCTTCCTCCTTCTTAGCACACAGAAGTCGCCCACCAAGCTGAACTCAGTGGGCCATCTTTGTGATCACCCCCTTTTATGTAGTTGACAGGCAGGCAGCAAAAGCATAAGGCTTACTAAATACACAGTGACTGCCATATGTGGCTGGTGGGCTCCATATGGCTGAATAAGTCACATGTGTAGGCTTATTTCCTCTTATTTCCCCCTCCCATCTTTTTATGGACTCCTCCCTACAGCCTTTTAACTGCCAATCCTCCACTATACAGTAGCAAGTATGACACACAGCGGCTGAGCAGCATCTAAGTTCATGGCACCTTCATATCTCTTCCATGAACTCAATGAGTGACCTTTAGGTGGGCCACACTCTATTTCAGCCTCTCTCATGCACTCTCCCTCCCTTTCAGTATTACTATGGGTACAATAAAATAATGGCCTTTCTTACGACATTTTGTAGGGATTTCAGCAAAATATTGCATAAAAATGCTTGGACACTCCATATACAGTGGTACTTTGGTACTCGAATGGCTTGGCTCCTGAACAAATCAGCTCCCAAACTCTGAAAACCCAGAAGTGTTTTGGTTTGCAAACGTTTTTCGGAAGCTGAACATCCGCCGTGGCTTCCAAGGCTTCCAACTGAGTGCAGGAAGCTCCTGCAGCTAATTGGAAGCCGTGCCTTGGTTTTCGAACCGTTTCGGGAGTCAAATGGACTCCCAGAATGGATTAAGTTCAAGAACCAAGGTACCACTATAAGTCCTATTTATTCCGACTTTCCTCCATCCATTCTTGAAAAACATGCATGCACTAAGATGGTCAGCACGTTCTGTTTGCTTGTATGTCGGCGTGTCTTGCTGTAATGCATTCACCTTCTGAAACATTAGGTAGAGTGGGAATCTGTGAATGGTGACCTGGGGGTCAAATGCAGCCCCCCAAAGGATTACCATCTGGCTCCTCGGTTATTGACCTAGAGACAAGGTGGGTGTTTAAAGGAACAGCAGCTATATATGACAACCCAAGGCATTTTGCTGCCTGAGGCAAGAAGCAAAATGGCAGTCCCTCTGTTGAATCTTACATCAACATTAATAATAATAATAATAATAATAATAATAATAATATTTTGTATACTGCCCTTTATCCGAAGATCACAGTGCGGTTCACAACATAAAAATACAAACTGAGAACACAAAACACATAATAAAATAAAAACAAGCCAATAACCTCCCTCCCACAAACACATTTAAAAGGTCGCTGGCAACAGAATACTGTCCTCCAATGCCTGCGAGGGTGACCAGCTAACTTAGGAGGATATATGACACGCTTGGGGCAAACACAGCTCTTATCTCTAATGGAGGGGAATGGCTAGGGGCTCCGAAGGAATGTCTTTTCCCCTGATCTTCAACATCTGAGCTGACTGCCTCACTCTGCCTAACAGTAGGGCTGTCAATGTGACTTGCCCAGTTTGGGAAACAGAAGATACAGGCCAATGTCTCATTCTCAAAGTGGTGCTAGGAGTGCTTTAGGACTTAAAATTATGTGGCAAGACCAGCCAATCTGGCCTCAGATCAGACTTTTATAGTCCATAAGCATTCACAGTGCAGTTCTTATCTCTTTAAGCAGATAATAATACAAGGTCTCAGTCACAGAAAATGTAAAAAATAAAATAAAATAAAATTGCTGCTGTATCCATCTCTTTTATGTAAGAAGCTATACCTTTTTAGATGTAAGGATGTGCTTAACAAAGCAACACATTTTATTATCATTGCAACTGACCAAATCCTCCCCCAAAAGGCAATAATCTTGCGTTGAAGTGCTGGGACTTAAAGCAATATGGCCTTTCAAATGCAAAATGATGTTTCTTTGAGGAGACAAAAAGTGACAAGAAGAAAAAGGTACCGTGGTAGTAGGTAGAAAGTACAGTGCTAGCAGTACATTCAGAGATGAAGAGGACATGGAGCTCAGCAGGGAAGAGGCAAGCAATTACACTCTTGATACCAAGAAGTAAACTTCTATGCGATGCTTAAGAAGATTAAGACGGCAAGGAAAATGGAACAGTGTAGTCAATCACACATGTAAAATGAAACTAAAAATGCAACGGTCTCCAGACCTCCTGTGAACAAAATACATATTTTGGTGAACTTGGAACTACTTAGGGATTCACAGCAGCAGACAACAGACAAGACTCAGGTGTAAACAAGTGTAGAAACACACACAACTAAAACCAAAGAAGATGCTTTGTTCATCCCTATGTCAGACTGTGCAAAATTATCTTGCACAGAATCCAAGAAGCCTTTCAGGCATTCTCCCCTCACAAAATTGGTGTGGAGAAGAGTACAGCCTCATCCTCACATGTTGGATGTGTGTCTGGTTAGATGCAGGGAGTCTTCTGTACGCACAACTACACAGCCCATTGGGGCACTTGCTCCCTCAGCAAATACTATGCCTTCTGCCTGGTTCCTAAACAACCCATCCCAATCATGGCTAGCAGACCTAGACACAAACAGGATTAACTCTTAATTTTCAAAATGAATGATCCCCACTGCTGCACTTCCAACAATAGCAGGTTAGAAAAGTGTTTTTTATTTTGATGCAGCTTCCTATTTTCTCTTATCTTGAAGCTTAAATAAATATGCTTGGATTAAAACTCTGTAGTTTCAAACTTCCACATTTACTGAAACCAGCCTTTAGCAACCTGGTTTGTCTCAGAAGGTTTGTGCTACAACCAGGGCACGTTTTTAAAACTGGAACTCACCGGAACTCAGTTCTGGCACCTCTCAGGTGGGCACCAATGTCATTGTCAGAGATCACGGGAGAATTTCATGATGAGCTCTGGAACCTCTTTTTCTAGAGAAATAGCACTGGCTACAGCTCCCATCACCCTGAATTAACACTGCTGAGCCATAAGCCATGAGTGAAGAATCTGGGTCCCTCCAGAATTTATTGGACTCACAATTCCCATAACTCCCTTCAGTACCACCCAGCATGGCTAGTGGTCAGGGATGATGCAAGATGTGAGCTTCCAGGAGTTGCTGGACTATAAGTTCCCACCCATGCTGTAATCTTTTAAGTAGAGGTAAATGGAGAAATATGAGTTTCTAACCACAACAGTATTTTCCTATTCTCCCAGTTCATCCTGTAGCTTTGAACCACCTCCAGCTCCAACGGCAAGAAGTATATGATGGCAGTGGTTGCAAATATTTTATTAAATGGCTGCATATCAGATTCATTATTATTATTACTATTAACATAAATAATTTGATTTATTACCCACCCTTCACCAGGAAGGGTCAGAACAATATAAAATTCTATATTACAAACAGTATAGAACAAATTGCAGATGAGAGTGCTTACTGGTGTGCTACAACCCGAACTTGCGTGTGTGTGTGTGTCTAAATACACACAAAGACACACATTGTAGCATGGCATCTGCTCTACAGAATTATCAGGGATACTTTCCATTTTCTGCACCATCTTTTTGGAACAATATGAAGCATCATTAGCACATTTCAGGCCCCAGCATTATTGTCTCATGTTGTTTTATTGCCATAATAAACTTGTGAATCACAGTAACTAACTTGGCAGGGGGTCCGGGAGTGAATTCATTTTCATAACCTCTTTTTGTTATCATAAATACAATAGCAAAAATGGTGAAGTCAGCAGTTCCGCACAGCTTACTAATAAGGGCACAGTTCAGCCTCAACAGCTGTAACACAGTGAAACACTCACGTTGTAATTACAGTTATGGAAAGCTCTAATAATAATTAGTTCTGTGCTGGAAATTTGTCCTCCATTCCCCGCCACCCCCATTGGCTATTCTCCATCAACTGATAAGAATTTGTGTTCAAAAATAATCAAAGAGAGAAATTTCCAAGAAATTGTCATGGGTAGGCTGAAGGATTTGTTGTTGCATTTAGCTAACTTTCTAGCTAGACAAGCAGTGCTTTTGAGTGTCCGTTTTTAAGTCTACAAATGTTCTGCACTTTGCAGTCTTCCCAGGTGCCCACACTTGATTACCTCAATTACCCCATGATGTCAGCATCTGGGCTTTCCTGTAAATGCAAAAAAAACCAGGGATGCTCCCTACATCATGCCTGACCACTGTCATTATATAAATAATAATATAAAATTAATAACAATTGCAACAACAACAACAATAATACCAAGGGAGCAGGTGGCGCTGTTGGTCTAAACCACTGAGCCTCTTGGGCTTGCCGATCAGAAGGTCGGCGGTTTGAATCCCCATAATGGGGTGAGCTCCTATTGCTTTGTCCCAGCTCCTGCCAACTTAGCAGTTTGAAAGCATACCAGTGCAAGTAGATAAATAGGTACCACTGTGGTGGAAAGGTAAATGGTGTTTCCATGTGCTCTGGCACTTGTCACAGTCCCCCATACACCAGAAGCGGTTTAGTCATGCTGGCCACATGACCCAGAAAGCTGTCTGCAGACAAACGCCAGTTCCCTTGGCCTGAAGCGAGATGAACTCCGCATCCCATAGTCACCTTTAACTGGACTTAACCATCCAGGTGTCCTTTACCTTACCTAATAATAATACCCTTTCACTTTACAAATATCAGTGCAGAAAGTCCCCCCCCCCAAAAGCAAAGGATTTTCCTTAAAAACAAAATCAGTGACAGCACCAACCCTTGGTTTCAATTAATATTGAAGGGAAGACATCATGAAGTAATTCCTCCCATAGACTTTTTGAGATCAGGAAGCACGGACAGCTGGGGAGGCTGCAGTGGACCTGAGAAATTTTGCAGTGCAGGATGGTAAAGGAAAAAATCTCTAAATTTTTCTCAGAAAAATATCTATGTGTTCTGACCATTTTTTGCCCAGTTCTACAGTAGGTACTGTGCTTTTCTTAGAATGTTGTTTGTTTTGCAACTGAAGCATTCTATTTCTAAATGAAATTAATCCCAGGGCAAATTAAAGGCAATTTATGAGAACAACAAGGGACGCGGGTGGCGCTGTGGGTTAAAGCCTCAGCGCCTAGGGCTTGCCGATCAAAAGGTCGGTGGTTCGAATCCCCGCGGCGGGGTGCGCTCCCATCGTTCGGTCCCAGCGCCTGCCAACCTAGCAGTTCGAAAGCACCCCCGGGTGCAAGTAGATAAATAGGGACCGCTTACTGGCGGGAAGGTAAACGGCGTTCCGTGTGCTGCGCTGGCTCGCCAGATGCAGCTTGTCATGCTGGCCACGTGACCCGGAAGTGTCTGCGGACAGCGCTGGCCCCCGGCCTATAGAGTGAGATGGGCGCACAACCCCAGAGTCTGTCAAGACTGGCCCGTACGGGCAGGGGTACCTTTACCTTTACTTATGAGAACAAACGAGTATTAAGACTAGTGATGCTTCCAGGAAGGGTGGGTTCCTCACATCTCCATCATTCATACACCCTGAACAGGTACAAACTTCCATGCCAGTTGTATCTCCTGCATGCTACGAGGCATGATAGTTAAACATCAGGGCTCAAATATGTTCCAAAAAAGCATCAAAGTGGGAATCTGTTCAAGGTCGCAGTTCTGGAGGGAAAGGGATCTGATCACAGATCAACCAAAGTCATGTCTTAATTGAAGATTAAACTGAGTTTGAGAAAATTGCTTTTTAGGAAGAACCATTTATGTCAGTAAGGGAAAGCATCCTGGGGAGCAAGAATTCCTTCAATCTCACAGCTTACCCCAGATGCTCCCAGGGGCTCTGGCATGGCCCTAGTCCCGTGACAGGGTTTGGACAAAAGCAAGACGAGCCCCTGGATTCCTTTAACAGAATTCACTAGAACCAGCAATGGAGGGGCAGCCACGTCCCCTCCCCAAAACATTGAACCAAATGCCTAACAGCCAACCTTACGAAGTTGTGATGATTTGCTACACGGTAGGCAAAAACCAAGTGGCACCAGCCAATCAGCCAAATGGCAAATTCCTACCGGGCCCCTGCTCCAAAACAGACGACCCCTTGACAGGCATAGCAAGGCCATAAGAACAGTCCTAAATCGGGAGAGGAGGGCGGGTGATCCGCTGCACGTTGCAAGAAAGTGAAACTCTCCAGCGATGTGCAGCAGCTATAAGTAGCCCCTCAGCAGCCAATAGCCAACCCAACTGACCAAATTTCTGCCCCAGCAACAGAGGGGCAACCAATGGGGTGTTGTGGCCATCCAAACGGTCCCGCCCCACAACAAGGAGGCAGTTTCTGGTGATCTCACTGCAACATGTGCCCTCCATGAAGGAGGACCTGACTTAAAAGGACAAAGAAGATAATTGGTTTCCAATGACATATGATGACTGATGAATTACTTACATGAAATAACTTTAGCGACTCACATACACACGTGCTATTCCCCAAGCCATGGCTTCCCTAGCCAGGATCACAAGAAACTTTGCAAAATATAGGAGCCAGCAGGGGAGGCATGTTAGAGGAAGGGAGATCTGAGCATAAGAGAAGGAATTCTGCACATATTGGTGCCTGCATCTTGTTTCCCTCTCAGCCCCACCCCAGACACATCCTACTGCTTCCTATCGCCTAGCTGAGACTCAAGCCTGCATGGACATCTAGCCTCTGACCTGCAATGTGCAACTGGTAGCTGCTATTTTTCAGTGGAAAAGCAGTCTACATATGCTCCCAGACACTTTTCTTGTCATCTGTTTCTTTTGGTGCTGCGCTCTTGGAAACTCTGGCTCAAATTAAATCCCACTTCTACAGAAGGCTGTGAGAAAAGAGTCAACCAAGTCTAACTGAGCTGCAAAAGAAGAAAATAAGAGGCTAAAGGAGTGCATTGGGCAGTTCCTAAAGACATTAGCTCAATAAGAGTTTTCTTCCTACTCTGTAGCCAATACATAGGGCCATTTTTTTAGCTGCCCCAGCTATAGAGTTCTTATATGTCTATACCCCTATCCATAGGAAACATCTGATTTTTGGTCTCATCAAGCATCCTCTCCCCCCCCCCCCCGCCAGACAACCCAAGGGCTATACATAGCCCCTTTCCTGACCAAAATCAATCAACACCCATTTTATATCTGTTCAGACTCAAGATTCATCACCATGAACAATCTGCTCCATTATTCCTACTTCTTCATTTCAATATATAATGGTGTGTGGAATATAAAATATGCTTTTCTCCTCCCTTCACTTGGTAAAATTAAAGTGTCTCAAGGCTACGTAATTAATTCAATCTATTTAAATAAATGTCTTCTGAAAGTAGGAACATCCTATTATTCTAACCTAGCACTGAAGAGGGTTTTCTTGCAAAAGTCTCTGCAAAATAGAGACGAGAATGTAACATATGCTGCATTTAGTCAATGGCTCATCTAGTTAAGTATGGTTTGCATCAGAACAGAGGCATTTATTTCAAAATTGGGGGAAATGTGCTTTTTTTAAAAAATAACCAACAACAACTTGGGCTCCTTAAATTATCATATTCATATATAGTCTTGCTTTATTATCATTTTTCTGTACCTTTCCAGAACATGCTTTGATACCTGTGGGATTCCAAATGTTGTTTTCCCATCAGCTCGAGTAATAATGATCAGGGAAGATGGGAGCTGGAAGACCAAAGGTTCTCCATCCTTGCTCTTCGATAACTGGCAGAAACTCTCCAGGATCTTAGGGAGATATATTTCCTTAACCTACCTGACAAAGCCAATGAGTGCACCTGGGCCCTTCTGTTTGCAAACCACTTTATCTGTCACTCAGCTATGACCCCCTCCTATGGGAAGGGGACAGTGGAACAAAGAACATTGCTTGTCATAGTTTGCATACTCTCAGAGTACACAACCCCAGGAGTATCTTGCTGTGTGTCTTCCACTAAGAACATGTTCAGAATAGGCATGTTTATTCCTACTTTAGCATTCAACCTCAGGCTCAGGAAGAAGCAAAAAAGCAGTCACCTGAAGCTGTCAGACAAGAGTAGAGTGAAATCAGGTGGGGAGAGGGTGCTTAGCACATTTGACATACTTCTAGACCAAGCATACCTTTCCCTCCTAACTTTCTCCCCCCATTCAGAATAATCCTATGAATGTATAGCATGGCTCAAAGGTTCTATAAGAATATAAGAACTATGCTGGTTCAGGCCAATGAGCCATCTAGACCAGCATCCTGTTCAGACAGTGGTCAACCAGAAGTCTTCAAGCAGAACCAGCTCCAGCGCCCTTCCAACTTGCAATTCCCAGCAACTGGTGTTCAAGGGCATCTCACATCCAACGGTGAAGACAGAAGATAACCATTGTGGCTAGCAGCCACTGATAGCATGCAGTTGCCTGCACGGGGCCTATACTTCAATACCAAATTGTTCAGGGTGATTAAAGCAAAATGAGAATGTGAAGAGCTCCAAAAGGATCTCTGCAAACTGAATGGCTGAACAGTAAAATGGCATGTGCAATTCAGTGTAAGTAAGTGTAAAGTGATTCATAGGGGGGGGGGGATTTTCCTGGTCAGTGCAAGGAGGCTGGGTGATGGAGCCAAGTGGGGACTTGGGAGGCTCAGCTGGAACAGGCTTCTCTTGCCACTCCACCAGTTTATTCCACTAATGTTTTGTGAATTCTTTAATAAAGCTACAAAAGCTTTTATAATTTCAGCTACGTACTCCTCTTACGGTTTTAAAACTGAATTTTAAGAAGAGCAAAACCTGCTTCATAAGACTAATGACTTGCTTGATCAACTGCAGGGTGTTATGAAAGTTTTATATTATTAATCAGGCTAGTCAGTTTAGGGCTTACAAACTTAGATTTTAACCATATTCCAATTTTAAAGCAATTCCAAATCTAATTCCCATTATGTTCATCCCATGTAATTCCTGCAAAGGCTCTAGTCAGAAAGGGGCAGGGTGGGGTTATAGAGGGTCATACTTTGAAATGGGGGGGGGCAAGACTAAATATAGCAAAATATGCTTGAAAGTTTTTAAATCTCAGCCTTTTTGAGCCTTCTTATTGAACAGTTGGGTAGAAAACTAAATATTTCATATCCTCCAAATAAGGACATTTTGGGGATATACTTTTTCCTCAATCCACCCCCACATTAAGAAAAAAGGCAAATCACTTTAAATGATCTCATGACATATGCAGTTGTACTTCTTATAGAATACTGTAGTTACACTTAAGACATAGAGCAACATTTAAAATCTAGCTTGGAAGATGGTAGTGGAAGGGAACACTAAGTGCAAAACTGGGACAGTAATTCAGTAGAAACAAGTAGCAGAAGATAGGAAGGTTGCTGGTAAACAGGGGCAGTTGGAGCAAATGTTATCCCCACGCTCTTATTTCTTAGCAAGGCTAAGAAACTACTTAATAAAAGAAGAAGTATGAAACTTAAAATGTCAAGGAAGAGGCATGGTTACAAAGCCCTCCCTATGGCTACAAAGAAACAAATTCAATTCTGTTTTAATGGCATTTCTAAATAAATGTGTTTAGGATCAAGGTGGTAGCATTACAAGAACCAGACAAAATTTGTATGTATTTTTTTAAAGTTGAAAGTGTGTATAAAACATTCTATGAATTCTGCCAGTTTATCAATGAGCATTCAAAACTACAAGAGAGGGGATGTTTGTAGTTCATTCTTCTTCTAAAATGCAACCGTAAATCATACATACCCATAATTCTTGCTGTTATGTATTGAAAAGGTTATGTTTATACTATGGGTTATGAATGAGATTAATGAGTAGTCTCAGTGCAGTAAACCTCCTTCACAGAAAGAGGAGCTAAATTGTAATAAATCACAGATTTATGTTCACATATTTATGGGACAGTAAGATTTAGTGGTCCTCTATAGAGAGACGCTATCCCAACACAAGAGGGAAAATTACAGCTTTCAGTGGTGAAATGGTGGGATAAACAGGGGCAAGAAAGCACAAATGGTATACATTTATTCCATTTTCACAATACCAATAATTTCTAAAACAAATTCTTTCAGCAAAGCTCTATACCAATATGTCAGTTGAGTTGCTAATGCATTTATTGTTTATAAATACACCAATACACCTGCCCCTTTGCAAAGAACTATAAGCCAAGAAATACAGGTCCCTGTCTGAAGGAGCTTACAGTTGTGTTTCTGAAGTGTGAGAGGGAAAGAGGGAGGGCAGGAAGGAAAGAAAGGGAGAGGCAAAGGTAACAAGGGATGAAATACAAGCAGCATCTGATACAGGCGCTCAAGCTCTATTTCAGGGGCAGTGAAGACAAGGAAACAAAAGACCCAGTGGGAAAAGTCAAGGTTGTTGGTTGTTTAAGAGGAAGAGGTGGAACTACATAGGTATACTAGGACTGTAGGCCTGGGAGGTTGGAAGAGAGAGAATCAAGCTACATCTGTGCTATATATTTAAAGTACTTGTACCAAACTAACAGTCACGGCTTCCCCCAAAGAACCTTCGAACTACAGTTTGTAAAGGACACTGAATAGGGTTGCCATACTGAATAGGGTTGTAATTCAAGATTTTGGTGAATTTCCCTAAAAATAGCTGCTGCTTCTTCTTTTTAAGATTTTGCAAAGAAAGCATAACAACTCTGCCCCCTCCCCCAAAAGCTCAACTTTTGTGTGTGAATTTTCACTTTTTGAAATAAGGCAACCCTAAGCGCTGAGACTTGTTAGTTGGGGTGACCTCCCTTCCCATCACAACTACTATTGCAACTCTACAATTCTATAATCTATTATTCTAATTCCCAGAGTTCCCTCAGAAGAGGAATTGATTGTGAACTCCGTGAGGGGAAATAGAGGTCACCTAAGAACTGTCAGCATACCCTCCAACATTTCTCAGATGAAAAGAGGGATGTCCCATTCCATAATAATAATTTTACTATTTATATCTCACACATCTTACTGGGTTGCCCCAGCCACTCTGGGCAGCTTCCAACATATATAAGAAACACAATAAAACATTAAACATTAACGAAACTTCCCTATACTTGATTGCCTTCAGACGGCTTGGGGAGCAGACAACTCCATACCCTCCAACATTTCTCCAATGAAACTAGGGACATCCTAAAGAAAAGTGGGACATTCTGGGATCAAATCAGAAACCGGGATGGCTTCTCTAAATCAGGGACGTCAGTGGAAAATAGGGACACTTGGAGGGTCTGTGTCAGCAACCTACAGCTCCTAGGTTTCTTTAGGGGAAGTCAGGACTGTTTAAAGTGGCAAAGTAGTGTTTTGAATGTAGGGTGCAGATGCGGCCTGAGCTGTTAAGGGAGGGAAAAGAAACATTTTCAGCATTAAGTCAGATAGATGGTCCATACAGTTTAATGGTTAAAGGCAAACTTTGAATCAGGAATTCCCCATTCAAATTTTATCTCTGCTATGAACTCATTGGGTGGCCTTAGGCAAGCCACTTAGTTAGCCTCAGCTTGTTCTCCCCACAATGTACAATACTGAGAATAAAGATACTGACTTACCTTCCAAGCTTGTTGTAAGGATTACAAACCCTTAAAAAATGCACATGAAGGACTCTGAATACTTGAAAAGCAATACCCGGATGTTGTGCATATAAAGCTGCCCTGGGATCTTTGGATAAAAGGTGGTACATAAATTGAAATAGCAATAATAATAATATCAAATCAGGCTAGTAACCCATCTGGCTCAATATCGTTTCTCCGCACCAACAGGCAAGTGGCAACAGTTTTTCCAAGATGTCCATGTGATTTTATGTGATTCTCCTTGCAGACCGAGACAATCTGGTGACAATAAAGTACACAAAATTTTTAGTGGCTGCTATTAAAATAAGGGCCACCATGGCATTTGGAGTCTTAATTTGTATCCCTTTTAATTTGCAGTTCTTAAAAATGTTTTATGTACACTGTATACAAATTGCAATGGTTCACGGCTGACGCAAGTAAGCTTTCATCTCCAGGGTTTCCATCAGGTATTTTTCCAAAGCTACCTGGTGATGTGAGAATTGAGCCAGCACCTTTTTGTATGTGCTATCCCATTGAGTCATGGCCCTTCCTCAGGTCTCACCCCAGGCCCCACCTCTCCCACACCCTGCTCTATGCCCTGGCCAAGTGTTTCTGCCCGGCTGGAATGTGCCCTTGAACTCTGATATTGCCTCTGACTTGCCTGGATGGCAAGTGGAGAGACGGGTGTGTATAGAAATATCTGGCTCTGATTTGGCTGGGATGAAATCTACCAAGTGTACAAAGGTAAGTGTTGCATCTGTTGCTCACTCCAGTGTTGCTTTTGGTTCCACCTGCCCCTGACGTGTGAACCCTAGAATGATGTGTAGCTGTGATTGTGAGCAAGGGTTAAATTACACAGTGCTTGGTCTCATGTCTGGAGTTAGCACTTTCCCCATGTCTGAGATAAGGGTGTCAGGTGCACTGGGTTACCATAGCAACACCAGTGAGGTTGAGTGTATGACTTGCTGAGTCGTCATCCTCATCATACTTTATATGCAACCCATCTGACTGGGTTTTTCCAGCCACTGTAGGCAGCTTCCAGTAAATTATAAAACCAAAGTAAAACATCATTAAAAACTTCCCTATATGGGACTGCCTTCAGATGTCTTCTAAAAGTCAGACAGTTGTTTATTTCCTTGATAACTGAAGGGAGGATGTTCCACAGGGGGGGCACCACTGCCAAGAAGGCCTTCTGCCTGGTTCTCTGTAACTTCACTTCTTGCAATGAGGAAACCACAAGAAGACCCTCGGACCAAAAGGAGAACAAGGTGGCTGCCTGCAGAGGTGTGGAACCTGTGACCTGTTTAATTAGTATTGTTTGAAACCATGGGTTGTTGTTTTTTTTAAAAAAGAAAAACTAAATGTAAATTTGTACTATAGCACTCTGCAAAATATCCTGCAACAGGAGTTTTATGGCAAATTTCCAGAGATTCCTTCCCACTATAAGACTACTTGATGTGAAAATCCTTTCCTACACACACAAACCCCTTCATGGATCACTGCCTTGTGGTGGCGAAGGGGCTTGAATAACTCAGAGAAGCTATGAGCTATGCCGTGCAGGGCCACCCAAGATGGACAGGTCACAGTGCAGAGTTTTGACCAAACGTGATCCACCTGGAGCAGGAACCCTAGGAGCAAGCCACTCTAGTATCCCTGCCCAGAAAACTCCATGGACAAAGACAACAGGCATATAAAAGAGTGCCTGGCATGCTCTGGTCCATGGGCTCATGAAGAGTCGGACATGACTAAATGACTAAACAACAACAACACACAAAACATTTGAAAACACCCTACCTATCTTTGCATGTGTAATATATTTGACTATGGCAACATAAACAGATTCACTGCAGCATATGAAGAGAAACATCAAGCTCCAATTATTTTAACACAATTAAACATCAGATTTGTAAATTCTAGTTATTGCAACAGCCAGGAGCCTCAGAATAAATTCTCTCAAGTGGGATTCCAACCCATTGCTCAGATTCAAGGCTGTTCGTCTTTGGAACATAATGAAAAACTTCCCACACACCGAATTGATTTGGGGGATGAATAGAATTCAATCTAAATTTCAAGAAAGGCTGGCAACTTAATCATACATGGGTCGTTTGCTTCTTCCTGGTAGCCACCAATCTCAGTCATTTTCACTACCTCAGCAGAAACCTGCAACATGATCTACAGTCTTTCTTGGTATGACTAAGCGCATGCTTAAAGTTCAACACATGAGCAGTCATAAAAGAAGATTGTGATGAGTTCTTTCTAGGATGAAAGCCTCAGCAATCCCCAAGTCATCACAATCTTGTTAGTTTAAGTGTCACATCAGGGCTGACAAAGCCACCGCTCTTTCCATGGGAACAGCTAAAAGAGCAGACTTTCACAATATAACTTCCAAATGTCAGTATTACCCAGTCATCCTAAAAAGGAGAGAGATGTTATTAACCCCAAGCTAAGCAGACAAACAATTCTAGAGACAGCAACTCTTTAGAGAAGTGGAGTTTTGTAAAGACTCAAGTCATTGCAAGAGTGGAGCAGCCAAGGTGTAGCCCTGTTCAGACTGCATGGCATTACTTCGGGCCTTCCCCACTATTTCCTAAGCACATTTCTGTGGGAAATTGCAGTCTCATATAACTATAACATGTGTAATGCTACTTAAGGGGTTAAGACCACAGAACTGTATTGCTAGACTCAGGTCCCCTCACCTCTGGGGAAGAAGGAAGTGAAGCTTCTTTCATCACTCTCTTTCACCATGTGAACTCACAGAGACAGGACATGCCTGAGCTTTCTCGCTACAAGCTCAGACTGTGTGCTTAGAGCTTTTTCACTGCATTTTGTAAACCCAATAATTTTTGCCTGTGTTTTTAATGTCTGATGTTTTATTCTGCTTTTAATTCTGTTGGAAGCCGCGCAGAGTGGCTGGGGAAACCCAGCCAGATGGGTAGGGTATAAATAATAATAAATAATTATTACTACTACTTGCTGCTGCATGGATAAATGCATGAACCTGACTTTTGGAACTTTGTAAGAGATCTGTTATATGCCATGAGGGGTAGAAACAAAGACGCTCTGGTGGCGAAGTAAATGGTATTTTAAAAGTTTTAGCAGGTTATTATTCCCACACTATACTGATGCTTACTTTTGTAACTCCTAAATGCTGGAATCCAGCCAATTCTTTTATTAATTACCCCTGTATCTATTACCCCTCACACTTTCCTCCACACATACTTCATCATATGTAGAAATGCAATGCCTGAAACAGAAATAAACTCATTCATGTCAACACAGTAGCTCCATTCAGGCATGAAGCCACCTTCCTTGCACATATGTTTTCCATGACAGAGGCAGAAATCATAGCCAGTTAGGGTTCTTGTCTCTACAACAGCATGTGTGACTAAGATGCCACCCCCCCTTCAGCTTCAGCCAATGAAATGTCACCTGAGAGTGTTACTGGTGTCTGCATCATTCTGGGAATGAAGTTAACCCCCTATGTAGGTATGTTTAGAACCGAAGAAGGCTGGTATCATTTTGACCACTTGATTTGTCCTTGGGGAAAATAGGAGAGTTTGATCAAATGTATGGGGTAATCCCACCTTTGAACATACATAGGATGTTTATAGCCATTATAGCCTTTATAGCCATTATGAGGAGAGATGGGAAGGAATTTAAGAACCCAGAATCTGCTCCCAATCTCACCAAATGAAAATTGGACGAGGCCGATCCTTTTCAATTAGTTCCTTCATCTCAAGATGGTATGCAACACTTATAGCGAGCCAATCCACGAATAGCACACCACCAAGAATGCATGTTGTGACCAGGAGATGCTTTAATATTCCTGTTTTGGCAGCCATGGGGAGGTAGCAAAATTAAGACGCAACACAATCCTAACCATGACTGCTCAGAAATCAGTTCTGCTGAATTCAATGGAACTTATAGCAAAGTAAGTGGGGTTAGGATTGCAACCTTACTGAGCCCCAGATGTGACCAGTGGAGGATGATAATAATAATAATAATAATAATAATAATAATAATAATAATAATAATAAATAAAATAAAAATAATAATAAATTTTATACAGTGATGTATTCATCTTGGCATATACAGATCCTGGTTATACAGATATTAACTATTACAGGTGAAGAGTTAACAATCTAGAGCCTTTGGTTAATAATTAACTAGCTCATACGCTGAAGAAAATAACTTTGATCAGGATGAACTAATAAAGAGCATCCAAAAAAAAGAGCAACACGTGATAACTAAATTATTAAAGAAAACCGAAATGAGAGAACAATTTATTGTACTAATTATATCCACTTAATTGGCCTAATTGGTTTATTGCAATTAATTAGAGCAATACTGTTGACCTAACTTGAGGTTTTCTAATGTAAAATAAACTCTAAATAACTTCCTGAAATCGCTAAAAAGGTTTTAGAAGCTAAGAGGGGAACCAAAACTTAAGCAAGTAAACAGAGATCCTCCTAGCAGTGAAGCAATAAAACTGCTAGTACATTTGCAAAGCTAAGCAGGTTCCAGTATGGTTTCAAATTGGAAGGGACACCATGTGTTGAGATAGGGGGTTGGATTTGGTGGCACTTGGGGTACCTTCCAATTCTATGATTCTGTGAGCATTTCTTGTGTATAATACAAATCAGCACAAAGAAGAAAAGGTATTTAGCACCTTCAGATTATATAACTTTTCACATACAATGGTTTGGATCCAAATGTTGTACTGGCTGAAGATTCATTTAGTCAGAGGAAGGGAGCTTTTGGATCCCACCCTTTATTTTGTATTTGCAATAATTATTCTACATATTTGGCAAACATGGAGCTGAGAATGCCAGAAAGTGGCTTGCCGCTTGGCAGATGCAAGATTCATACAGAGGACCTTCTCAATTGGTCACACGCAGTCTCCATCCTCTATACTACACCGTCTCAATGCACATTGCATCCCATAATCACCATGAAAACATGCTGCATGGCAAGTGAAGGGAATAACGGCACAGCAGAGATCTGAGATCTCCCACAACGGCACTGCCGCATTATCGTATAATTGACCTCTATCTGGGAATTAATCCAATAGCATGGAAAAAAATCAAATTCCCTTCAAAAAAATGTATATGCGCCAATTCGCGCTTGCCAGTTTGTAAGATAGTTTGATACCTTTAATATTTGAAAAGCTTATGAACCTTTGTATTGGATGCCTACCAAAATCTGAACATGTACAGGGAAGCCAAGTCTTTTAAAAAAACAACACTCAAATTTGGAAGATAAAATTCTATGCTCAACATGTGGGTGCAAAGCTAATAAAAAATATTGCTGGAGCTCAAGCATTTATAAGATGCCAGCCTTAATAATGCAGTCTGAAGCTACTATACCAAGATAATGGGGGGGGGGGGCGGACTGAAAAAAGGGTAGCTTACCTAAGGCAACCCAATGGGTATGAAGCTCAAATCACATTTGAACCAGAAACTTCCCAGAATATTCTTTTAGTAGCACAAACCTATACATGTTTACTCAGAAGGAAATCACACTGATTTCAATGGGACAATGCTTACTGAACCAGGCCTGGGGAACTTGTGGCTTTCCAGACTTTGCTGGGCCACAGATCTCATAAGCCCATAAAAATAATATTTTCTCTTACAGAAACCATTTCTAACAGAGCAACCATGTCTTGGTCCAATTTCCAGGCAAATGTCTTTGAAAAGTTGCAATTCCTACAGCAGTCACAGGGGTTAAGTGTGACAATCACTTATACACTGTGCAAATTCTGACCTGTGGACCTATATAATTTGGAGTATTGTCACACCTCTATTATCTGTTGTTGTTGTTGTTGGGCTTTTTTTAAAAAAAAAATCCTTCTGAAATTTGATCCTGCCCCTCATTCCTGACTTTGAAAGCCACTTTGCTTCCAATGAAAATAACTGTTAGCTCCTTTCCTTACTATCATAATAGCTTCTATTAAGGGATGGCAAATATTTTTCTCATTACACCATCTTAATTAATTCTACTTTTTACCATGCCCTGTAGCAGTCAGAAGTTATTGCTAATAATTAGGATACCAATTAATTTATGTTCTAAGAAATTAAAATAATTTTACAAAAATGTGCTATGAAAATCCCCCAGTAGACCTGAACAACCTAGTCTCAGGATACAGTATTTCAAGGAAACTAATGTTGGCAATTTTTTTAAAAAATGTATTTGTTTTAGGCTCTGCAGTTGCACATTACTAACTCTCATAGTGCTAAAAGGGAGAATGAGGAAAAATGTTTCAGACTTCACTTTTGTCGAGCTAAGTAGATTGCATGAGCATGGCCTTAGCTTTATTCATGGTTATATTTAAAAAATCCCATTTCCTGAAGAATTGTAAACAGTTCCAAACCATATTTCCATTATAATCCTTCAACTAGTAACTCATTCAATTCTTACTGAAACTTATAGTGCAATCCTGTAAATGTTTCTTCTTATTAAACAGATTTTATATATCTCCATAGTTTTAATTCTATTAAAGTTTTTAATGATATTTTTTTCTATGCTTTTAGTGACTCTAGTTTTTATCCATAAGCTGCCTTGAGTCCTGTCAGGCAGAAAAGAGGGCTATATTAAATATATTATAATAATATTCAGAAAGTCAGATCCACACCATACATTTAAAGAACCTTTAATGCACATTGAAAGCACACAACTTCCACAAAGAATCCTGGGAACTGTAATTTCCTCTCACAGAGCTACAATTCCCAGTTCCCAGGATTTTTGGGGGACGTTGCGTGCTTTAAATGTTAATTGGGTGTGTTTTAAATGTATGACATGGATCTGCACATGGTGTCTTATACCCTAGTGGATAAGATTGCAGCCTAAGTGGGTTTCAGATATTTCACTGGGCACAAGAATTCAGTCATTGCTCAATAGTGCTATCATGATCCAGGTTGTGTTTAAGGAGCTATAAAGCTTAGTTGATGTGGTCCACTGAGGAACCGCACACTGGGGAAATTTAGTGTGGTGCTAGTGGAACCTCTTCCGTTGGGGCTGCCAGGCTCCATTCCTGAGAGAAGGTGGGCTTTGGTTATTCCTGTAGAGATGAAATGAAACCTGCATCATTTGCCAAATTAGCAACAGCTCTACGTAACCATACAAGCCCTGCTGAATCAGACCAAAGGCCCATCTATTCCAGCATCCTATTCTCACAGTGACTGCCCACCAGAAAAGGACCAAGATTTGAGACTTGTCCAGAAAGGGGCTTTGTTGGAAGGAAAGACCCGAAACCTCCTCACTAGCTCTACCAAACAAACAACACAATTCAGTTCAAATTCCTTTCAGGCTATCCTTGACTCCTGCAATTCTTCTTAACCTCTTGGTGTTCCTGCTTTCTAGCTCAGAAAGGCTTTTTTCTTCCTCTGGCTGAGCTCATTTAATGTCATTCACCTGGCCTCTTTAATTAGCTGAGGCAAATTTTGCGCCAACAGAGATAAAGCCAAAGATCATCTCTATGGTAAATAAGGGTCATGTCTGCACAGCAGGTTAATTGGCTTCTTTTGAGGCTGCCCTGGCTCAGATCACATTTAAAGCCGCTTGCCTGCTCTTTCCAGTGATCCCACATTATACATCCATCTTCTTGGGTTGTTCTCAAGCAACTAAGTTGCCCTTAGGGATTCACACGCCTGATTTATTTTTCAGTCATGACCCTAAGTCCTATGTCTGTTGTTTTTCCTTGTGAAAAAGAATACTGAGGCCGATCAGATGCAAAGGAAGACTGAGCACGCGCACCTGTATTGTATTTATATGAAAGAATATAATCTTCCATCTGCATAATAAGGTGCCCCTGACCCCCTTTCCCCTTCTGTGCAACTTGAAAAGATGCAGGAACCCTGTTTATAAATATTTATTAAGCTAAAGGGTCTAAAAACATTTATTGAGCTAAAAAGTATCAAGAGAGAAAGACCTGCAACCATTAACTAATGAAGAGGGGGTCATAGCTCAGTGGTTGAACAGTTGCTCTGCATGCAGAATCTCTGGCATCTCCAGGTAGAATTGGACAACATTCCCTGCCTGAAACCTTAGAGAGCCATTGCCCATCAGTGAGAGACCATATTGAGCGAGCTAGACCAATGGTCTAACTCACTGTAAGGCAGCTTCCTATGTTCCTACTCAAACTAACTTGTTCAAGTCTCATACAGTACTAGTGTATTTCAGCATTACAGGTCTTTGTGTGTTGTGGTCCACTTTGCACATTCTTACCATAATATCCAAATCATAACAACTCAGAAATGTGATGGCCCCCTGTGGTCAGTGGCTTAAATGTAAAAGGTCAACACAGTAGTAAGGGTTGCTTAGTACAGCAGACATGTATGCTTTCTGAACCTACAGATAAGAATGCCCTAATCACCACACCTTTTAAAATCCCTTGAAAGAATAGCACAATTGCTTTTTTATGGGAACCAATTACGCCTGCTTTTTAAAATAAGTTTTCCCTTGTGAAAGCAATTTGAGCTCTATTGATACTATTGAGACAGAGCACATAATGAAAGGACGGAAACCAAACACACCTCAGCTGGGATCTGGAGAAAATGAAAAAGGCAATAGGCAAGATGTCAAATTAAAATACACCTGGTTCTAGAGAACAGAACTCTGTGGCGGCTAAATGTTATTCTTTGAAACAAGCATGTTACCCAGTCCTGCCACTCCCAGTTTCCATATCTTTCTTTTCTGGATGATGCAGAGATAGAACCGCCAGACACTAATCTAGAGGACAACTTCCCCACCCATTGCCTGTAGCAGTGATCAGCTTTCTCCTACTGCAGCAGGGCAGGGGAGACGGGAGGACAAAATGATTGGAAGAGGAAAAGTGAGAAGAGTTAATGTATCTGTTAATTCAAAGGTAATGTGTTTTCCAGTTTGCAACTTAGAATCCCATATGTATGCAAGCATGGAGATAGCAGGTGAGAAATACTGCCACGTATCTTAAATTGGCACTGATCAAGAATCTATAAAGTTGTGCCCTTGCAATGAATGCTTCTTAATCCTCTGGTGCATTCATATAAAGTAAATGATCCAATTGTCCATGGTCATATAATATCTATCATCTATCTATCTATCTATCTATCTATCTATCTATCTATCATCTATCTATCTATCATCTATCATCTATATCTATCTATCTAATCTATCTATTTAGGGGCAAATGGGGCTTCTCAACCTGGGAAGGTAGCTAATCTAGGAGAAAGAAAACTGACCCTAAACCTCCACTGCCTTGGGTCAACTGTCTTCATGCTGGGTGACCACAGTAACACATTATCTTGAGACTGAACTGCTCTATAGTGCTTTACATATGTCTCTGAAATGGACCCAGAAACTTCAGCTAATGCAGAATGTGGCGGCAATGCTGCTGAGAGGGGCTAGTTCTTTGGACCCTATGACTAATTTATTGCTCCAGTTGCTAACTAAATGACCTGAGAAAAGACTAGACAAAGGATAGTCCTCCTTGCCTGGCTAGAATTAGAAGGTCCTTTTCCAGAGGTCCTTCTGCACATCCCTCCTTTATCTCAGGTACGTCTGGTAGGCATTTCAGAAAAGGCCTTTGTTCTCCTGGTACCCAGACTCTGGAACTCGCTGACCAGGGAGAATTGTCAAGCATCATTCTGATTTTAAATTTCTCAGGGAAATACAGTGGGACCTCTGGTTACGAACTTAATTCGTTCCGGAGGTCCATTCTTAACCTGAGGTACCACTTTAGCTAATGCGGCCTCCTGCTGCCGCTGCGCCACCGCCGGGCGATTTCTGTTCTCATCCTGAGGTAAAGTTCTTAACCTGAGGTACTACTTCTGGGTTAGCGGAGTCTGTAACCCAAAGTGTTTGTAACCCGAGGTACCACTGTATAGCAACTACAGATGAAAGGGGGTAGAAAGATTCTTCCTAGAGTATATTTAGGATGCTTACAGAAAAAACTACATTTCCCAGGATTCTTTGGCTGGGATGTTTGAGAATAAAATAGATGTCAACAGTTTAAATGGGTAGTATAGATCTACATAAGGAAAATATAGTTACTATACTTAAAAACAAACACCAGTAGATCCAGAGATGGGGTGGGGAGGGGAGGGGGAAACTGGAATAATCTTATTTTTACTCTTTGCGGTGGCATATAGAAGATAAGACTTTTTTTTCCATTCTGGAGACATATGTATGTATGTTTTTATTTTATATATATATATATATATATATATATATATATATATATATACACACACACACACACATACATACACATCTCTCTCTCTCTCTCTCTCTCTCTCTCTCTCCTTCTAGCTTCTGCTCTTTTAGAGGCAACATTCTGTAAGCTCAAAATGGGGAAAAAATGATTATGTATCTTTAAGTCATTACCACTGACACCTATGCAAGCTGCTAACTAGTGTTCTCTATCCCCTTGATGGTGCTTATGGCCTCTCCTTGACAAGCAGCCCCAAATCCACTGGGGAAGAGTCGAACGCAGCCTGAAGTGGGTCTCCGGGCTTATTAAACATTTATATAATAAGGATCCATCAAAGAGTGGACTGAGCCTAATGTGGGGCCGCTGCAGGCAAATTCTGTTTTACAGGTTAGCTTCGAAAGTGTTTTGCTATGAAAATTACATGGGACAAGAGACAGGGAAAGGAAGAAAAATGATTCTATTGCTAGCATTTAAATATAGAGTTATCTAAGAATAGCTGACTTATTGACTTTTACATTTATTATTACAGGCCCTGAGGAGCTAGGAACTTGGAATGCAGACACAGTTATTCACACTTATCTTTGTGTAGGTGTCTGTGAGTTGAATAACTTAAGACACGGTTGGTGCAGCTTCAGCTGAAATTTCATCTCTTTTTTCTACCAAGGCCATTAACAATTTAGATAGGATTATACCAAAGGAGTTTTGATGCTGTTGATTTGCACATAATCTTTCTCTGCTCTTTAATACAGTTCTGTCATTGTATCGGTGATGAAGACAGTTTCCATTCCTGAATGCAAATATGGGAGCAAACTCTAGCCTTGTTCCAAAGGATTAGGCACAAGGCTCTCCATCTGCATCCCATAAACTGTTATATGTTTGATAAATTAACCTGATAGTCTTTTAAGATGAGAGCTCTTTAGACCCTGAACAAAGACTTGAAATGTTTCCATATATGATGATTCTTTCCTGAAGTGTAAAAAGACCAATTCTGTACATCTTGATGAAAATATTCCTTGAGGACAAATATTTTCTATGCCTTTTTCTTAAAAAGGAACCTCTTTCTTGTGATCTTTCTTTAGAACAGGCCTGCATAAATTGCTGTGTGCCAAGTTGAGCACAGGCCTGCAGCCATTTGTTTTGAAAGTTACCATACCTGTTGAAGGTTTTTTCATCCCAATTGGATATGGAATTGTAATTGCTATCAATTTTCTATAACAAACACTCGTGATTGAAGTATATACTGAAAAAAGACCATCAGGCCTTCTACCCATCAAGGAGTGTGTTTCTGCATGTTGAATTTCAATCAGAAAATTACCAGATGCTTATCTTTCATCCCCTCTGTTAATCAGATTGTTACAACTACCTTGTAATGATAATTTGCCTTTAATGTATGATATACTCAACATCACTATGCAGTATATAGTAACAGTCAAGTGTTTTGGCCTTTTTTCAAGAGACAATCAGTGCCATACTATTAGACCGAGGACCTGCATGGGACAAGGGCTGGATCTAGACACATCAAAGAAGTGTTTCAGTTTAAAGCATTGTAAATTTAAACAGGGAAAACTGGTAGAGAAAAATGGAACTCCACATCACCATCTGGTGGCACAATGTTATATCGCATAGGTAAAGGTAAAGGTACCCCTGACCGTTAGGTCCAGTTGCGGACGACTCTGGGATTATGCGCTCATCTCGCTCTATAGGCCGAGGGAGTTGCCGTTTGTCCGCAGACAGCTTCCGGGTCATGTGGCCAGAATGACTAAGCCGCTTCTGGTGAACCAGTGCAGTGCACGGAAACACCGTTTACCTTCCTGCCGGAGCGGTACCTATTTATCTACTTGCATTTTGACATGCTTTCGAACTGCTAGGTTTGCAAGAGCTGGGACCAAACAACAGGAGCTCACCCCGTCGCAGGGATTCGAACCGCCTACCTTCTGATCGGCAAGCCCTAGGCTCTGTGTTTTAGACCACAACACCATACAATGCATATAAATCACTTTTTCTCTACCAGTCTAGCTGAGTCCAAGGACAGCATGTCACCTTCCCAATGTGATAAGTTGCAAGATTGTGAAAAGTTATGCTGTCTCCATTAGCAACCAATTAACTGTATTTTGAATAGCTGCCTTCTTTACAAATGGTAGCAATGAACCTCTCCAAATGAAACAGAAATGGACTGAATTACAGTATAAATTTAAATGACCAATTTAAAATGCCCGAAGGCTATGACTGGACTATACATTGGCACCCCTGTTATTCAACAGCTATATAAACAGAATGGTTCCAAATATGAAACACTGGTTGTTATCCATCATCTTCTGAAGTATAGAAAAATGATGCTTTTATATGAAGATGACACAATAGCGCTGTCTCGTAGTCAAGTTGGTCTTATGATCTCTCTTTCAACAGTGCCGCAGCAGTGAGTGCGCTGCCACAATTGTGGCAACCTCAAAAGTGCCAGGTTATATGGGAAGAGTTAGCAAACCTACTATATCCCACACCAGTGCTGTACCCTCCAAAGTAGCTGAGGAAACACTGACATGGGATGAGACATGACCAACTTTGCTATGGATTTGAGCTGGAGCTTTCAGTGTTAACCAAAGCAGGAAACAGAGCAGAGACACCACAGAAGTCAAAAGGGGGGTAGCCTTGCATGAACAACTGAGGATGCCATGTGTCACGTGAGGAAGCACCCATCTATGAATTAGTGCCATTGTGTCTTTCTGTGACCAAGTCATTCAGGTTTTGTGCCTCTTGTTTTGCATTTCAATTCAGTTGATAACAGGACTGATCAGTTTGTAATCAACGGGAGAGTCTTATAAATATAAACACGTTTTTGTCAGAAGATCAGCAACTTCACATCTGAGGTTTTTTAAAGAAGGCTCATACCTTTTAAGCATGGTGATTTATTAATTTTGTATTTGGCAATAATGGGAAGATTAAAAGGTGTGCTCTTCTGAAGTCAGTTGTGCCTGTATTGGACTTCCTTAGAAATAACCCAATTATATAAAAAATGAATTTGATGGCACTGTGGTCACTATTTTGCAACAGGTTCAATGGCACACCTCACTCCAGGTCTTGTACCATATGGCTTTGTTCCCTCATGATGGGCACACATACTGGTACTTAACCATTGTGTGCAATTGTGTGCAATTTAAATTGACTGTAATTGTTCAAAACCTCTCAGACGACTGGTGCAGACATTCATTCTGGTTTTTAGCTAGCATTTGGTAATGGGAAATGTGCCCAGACCTCAAGCACTGTTGTCATGTATCTCTTGTCCAGCAAAATTAGCCATGTTTTAAAAGATGCTTCATGTGCTCTTTTTAAAAACCAATCTTGGCTATGTCTTCTTGCACCCACCCCCGATAATGTTTAATATGTGCTTAATTTGCCAGAGGATAATTGCTTTGATATGATGCCATTACAATAGAATGGATCAATTATTTATAATAACTATTGTTATTATTATATATTGCTTTATTTATATCCCACTTTTTCCCCTGGCAGGGTCTCAGGGTGGCTTACAAATAAAATAGGAACAACTGAAAACATGGGGAAGGGGACAATAATTAAAAACCAATTATAGATTAATCGATTATCTATTATCTATTAAAAATTATCTATTAAAAATTTGCAGATAATTACAATAAAAACAGCACAGCACCAGCCCTTTCATTAAATCAGTCAGTTCCCAAAAGCTTATTGGAATAAGAAGGTCTTCACCTGTCGGCAGGAGGACAGTAAAGAAGGAGCCATGTAACTTATGAAACCCTTCACAAGTGCCACTGAGGCAACAAAGGGAAAAATTCACAAAGAGTCAAATTGCCTTTTGAGTGTGTGCACTATAGGAGCTAACTCTTAGGGGCCAAAGTCCCTTTGCCCCCCCCAATAAAATATTTGAGGGAGCCACCCCCTCAAATTAATGGGCATTGCCATTCAAATGGTGTGCATGTGCCATACCTTGTGATCGATTATGCAGGGCAGGGCTTACCTGCCCCCCCCCCAATATTTTATTCAAGTTGGCACCCTTGGTGTACATACTCCCAGTACATAAGTTACCCTGAATCCAGTTTGCTCTCGCCACTGGTTATGGAAGAGGTTAGCCACAACCCATATCCGTCCTGTCATTTCTTATGAAAAGCTGCATCCTGGTGAATTTCCCCCCAAACCAGCTTTGATTCTAATGGGAAATAAAAAGAATGACCTAGCTAAGTTTTAAGTCAGTAATGTGTGCACAGCCTTTCTTTTAATGGTGCTTGTGTGGGATGGGAATATTATAAATTGTGCTGAAAGTCCCCTTTCCTTAAAGGATGTTTAAAGCAGGCTCTTAATTTTGTAGATTTGTTACCTTCACAGCTTTTAAATCTTATTGGAACAGTTAAATGGCCTGGAAGTCAGAGGAGTAAATAGTGTTTTGAAAGCAATTACATATATGCTTGTGGTTTTCTTTTCAGCTGGAAAAAACAGCTGCATTTGACTAAATTAGGAAGTCCCAGATTCAAATCTTGCCTCTGCTATGAACTCATTATTTGGCCATTATATCTGAGCCTCAAGATTCCCTTCTCATCTGCAACATGGGGGCAATAATACTAGCTTGTCTTTCAGGTTTACGAAGACTTCTTACTTAGGAGTAAGTCCCATTGAATTTAGTTGGGATTACCCGAGTAGACTTGAAAAGGGTTGTACTGTGAAATAATGTATGCAAAGGGCTTTGAACATTATGAACCGCTATATGAATACTAAGCATTATTAATAGAAAGGTAAGTGCTCCTCATTTAAATAGCACTGCATTTCATAATTAGTAGAAAGGTTGATCTTTTTATGCACTCTGTGTCATAGTCCTGCGTGGCATATTATTTTCTTTCTTTTTAAAGTATATTGCTTTAAAGTGAATAATGAGCTGTACATAGGTTTGCATTTTAATATTTAATTCAGGGTTCACATTATGGCTGGCCTTTGTGTGGGAGCAACTGGCAATTTCAGTACTTGGGGTCACTGACAATAGTAGTATATGACCCCTTGGGTCTGGGTTCATTAACCATGAGTCCCCTTAGATATTGTCTTTATAATGTGCAAACAATGCTGTATTTCTTTGCTTGCCATTACCAGTGATGAGTGCTTAGCTTAACTGCAGTGCAGCTCCTCATCTTAAGCATCACTATCTTGATTTATCATCAGTGAACCACAAATCAGTTTCCACAAGTAAGCCACATATAAGCTTGTGCACAGAATGTCTTTCTCTGCCAGGAGTAATAATCCTTAAGTTTATTTATTCTTTCAACAAGCAGTCTTATCAGACTAATTATTTCTTCACTCGGCTGCAATATAGATACCAAACTCCAACATAAACAACCCAAGAAACTTTACTTTCCACATTTAAATAACATTTTCCTGCCTCTTTAGGCCTTGTCCAAAAGGAAGTGAGATTGTAGGAGAGAGACAGTTCGCAGTGCCTTTGCTGTGGTTAACAGGAACTGGAAACAAACATTGCTTTGGCCTTGGCCTAGATGAACCACAGTTAATTGAAAATGAGAATAGGTAATTAACAGCTTTTCCTTTCTTAGGGGATTACAGGATGCTTTTTGTTCCTGGAGTGGTAAATATAAGCTGACTTAGACAAAACAGAGCATAAAAGCCAGAGTAACTCAGGAGGAGAACAATTGAAAATGCAGCTCTTTCTGCTTAGGCTCACTCTTTGGGAAATAATAATGCAAGCTAAGGTTTCCAAAGACTGTGTGGGTTCTGTCCTGCAGGGAAGAGGGCTCTGGGAGATTATTACTGATCCGACTGCAAAAAATAAATAAATAAGGCTTTATTGTAAGGATGCAGAGTGTCTACGAATCTGAGCAAAGCACTGTTGTTGTTGTTTAGTCGTGTAGTCGTGTCCGACTCTTCGTGACCCCATGGACCTGAGCACGCCAGGCACTCCTGTCTTCCACTGCCTCCCGCAGTTTGGTCAAAGTCATGTTAGTAGCTTCGAGAACACTGTCCAACCATCTCATCCTCTGTTGTCCCCTTCTCCTTGTGCCCTCCATCTTTCCCAACATCAGGGTCTTTTCCATGGAGTCTTCTCTTCTCATGAGGTGGCCAAAGTAATGGAGCCTCAGCTTCTGTCCTTCCAGTGAGCACACAGGGCTGATTTTCTTCAGAATGGATAGGTTTTATCTTCTTGCATTCCATGGGACTCTCAAGAGTCTCCTCCAGCACCATAATTCAAAAGCATCAATTCTTCGGCGATCAGCCTTCTTTATGGTCCAGCTTTCACTTCCATACATCACTACTGGGAAAACTTTAACTATACGGACCTTTGTCGGCAAGGTGATGTCTCTGCTTTTAAAGATGCTGTTTAGGTTTGTCATTGCTTTTCTCCCAAGAAGCAGGCATCTTTTAATTTTGTGGCTGCTGTCACCATCTGCAGTGATCATGGAACCCAAGAAAGTAAAATCTCTCACTGCCTCCATTTCTTCCCCTTCTATTTGCCAGGAGGTGATCGGACCAGTGGCCATGATCTTAGTTTTAAGTCTTAAAGACTTAACAAATCTCACAGATTCCTAAATGCGCTGCAAGATTTTCCAATGTTAGAACTCGTGATTCTGCTGAGGTCTCGCTTTGGAAGAGCAAGTCACCCTCAGCAAGATCACTGTGAAGTGCGCACTCTGGCATTAAGATAGGGGAAGCATGGCCCTGCAGAGTCTCCTGATCTTTCCACAGTGCCTGATGCCATTAATGATGGCATTCTAGTGCTTTGGCTCTGAGACTTGGGAGTGGTGGCATTGGGTTACAGTGATTCTGCTAATTCCAGAGAATAGCCCTGGGTGATTGCTTTTCTGTGAAGTGCCAGAGGGGGCTATTTTGTCCCCAACACTATCCAACTTCTCTATGAGGCCACTGGGAATGAGAGACTTGGAGCACAGTGCCATGCTTATAATGATAAGTAACATCTGAATCAGGAGGTGCTGACCAGTGCCTGGACTCTGTAAAGACTGGGGCCCTATGGCTCTTGCGTTGGGAAAATTGGAAAGCTCCTTTTTTTGGATCAGGTGGCATTGCCTATGGAAAAAATCAGGCTCATCGCTTGAGGGTATTCCTTGACCCAGTGTTGTCACCAGAAGCTCAGATGTCCTTTTGTCACCTTCAATGGATACACCAGGTACAATTCCTGGCAGGGGTGCTAGCTCCAGGGGGTCGAGCCCTTTTGCCCACCCCATATGGGGGGGGGGGTAAGAGCCACCCCTCCAAATGTCCAGAAAGCCTGGAAGCAAAGCGTTGAGCTGAGCACAGCATGGCCCCAGTGGCTGGCTCCTCCTCCTGCTGCTGCCATGGAGGGGAAGGAAGGTTAAAGCAGCCAATGGAGCACCAAAAGAGGTGGTGGTGGTGGTGGAGCCGGCCATTGAAGCCACGCAGCCGCCGAGCTCAGCTGTGCCCGATATCCTGGTATCCTGATATCATGTGTGCATCGTCGTCGTCCCCCATCACACTTACAAGCTTGCGCCTCTGATTCCTGGACTGTGATGCTTGGCAACAGTGGTCCTCTAGACTCAATTATGCAATGAACTTTTTATGGAGCTGCCTTCCATTTGGTCCAGAAGCTACTAGTGCAAAACTAAGGCTACTTAGTAAATTCTGTGCTGGCATTTCAAATGGAGACTTCACATATCACATCCCTGTGATAATAATTTCTTTCCACCCATTGTGTGTTTTTCTTGTATTTCTCAAATTTTCAACGTCTAGGTACTGTATTTGGAGTCTGACCATGAGAGCTTTCACATAGCAAGGTATTTTAAATAGGGTAATAACAGAAATCTGAAGCTCCTTAATGCATCACACCATATGAAGTCTTTACTAATTACTGAGTTTAGGTAACAGGCATGGTTGAAAGTTGTACCGCATCTCTAGATTGGGTCAAAGATTTTAGTTTAGTTTTCTAGTTGAAAAGATAACAAGCAGATTTCATTCATGGTCTGAGTCATCTTCGTGTAACTGTATATAAATCACATTTTTGTTACTCATCCTCTGCAGCCTCAGGAGCATGAATGGTGAATTATGGGAATAAGAAAATTATAGGCAATTTATGTTGGTTGTAGTCTTGTTTCTATGGTTGTGGGGAGGAAAAGATGGCTATAATTTGTAGCCTTGGAAACTAGGACTCTGAGGGCCAGCCCCATAAAATGCTCAGATTTCAGGGAGAGAGAGAAAAAAAACACAGAACGTTATATTCCCATCTTATTTGGTAGAGCAGCTTTTTTTTCCAGTAACAACACCTGCCTATTTGGTCAGTTTATTCACTGTTATTGACTGATAATTGTTTCTGTTGGATTTATTTTTGGCAATTTATCCTACAAGACAAGAATAGGAATATCATTTTTTAAAGTGGCACCCTACAGTTCAAGTTTAAGCAGTTAAAGATTTGATTGAAGGGAATAAGTGCTATTCAGGTGTTGTTTTCCCCGTGCCATTAGGATTGTGTGATGGGGGGGAGGAACTCTCTGCATTGCCCCCATTTTCATCACTGTCTGTCCCACATTTTGGGGGGCAGGCCCTTCTTAAGCATATCCGCCGCAGTGGTGCAAAGATCCCTCCAGCACCTCCCCCGGCAACTCCAAAACATGGGAGGGGGCGGTGGAAAATGTCTCCGGCCTCCCCCACCGCCCCGATCCCTGGCGTGGTGGCGGTGATCAAGCAGGAAAACGTGCTGGCAGACAAGCTGTCCGGCGTTGGGGTGCCTGAGAAGGCAGCCCGGGATTGCTGCTCGCCACCTTTCGCCAGGAAGCAGGAGGAGGACAACGACCGGGAGCAGGGCCGGTCAGAGCTTCCATCCTAAGCCTCTGCAGGGATCGCTCTCCTCCTGCGGAGGCTTGGGAAGGAAGCTGCATGCCCACCAGCCATATAGTTGTCGGGGCGCAGCTGGCGGGCGTGCAGGGAGATGGGAGGCTGCCGGCAAAGCCGCACAGCTCCCCCACTCACTATAGGGCGCCCCTGAGAGGCCAGTGCCCTGGTTCAATGAACCACTAAGCCCTATGGGAAAGACGGCTCTGGTTGGGGCTTGTAGAAGGGAAGCCTGCTGAACGTGCATAGACTCTCCTTGTGATAAACACAAAAAGAACCTGGGTGTGTTCAGCAGGCCTCCCCCCAACAGTCAAGCTCCCAGCATGGGGACAAAATGGATAGGGCAGCAGGAGGCAATGCAATGGTGGCAAGGGGTGAGCACATATGGCTCTGCTCTTTCCCACACATACTTTGCAGAGAAATACCGTTGGCGAAAAACCAGACTCCACAGAGCTGTCTGGTGTCACGGTGTTATAACGCATATAAAGCACATTATCTTTACAAATGTAGCTGAGTCCCTGATGTCATATAAGATATCACGTGTGGAGTAAGTAAAGACCTGGCTCAGGGACTATCAGTAGAAAACTGGTTCTGGGGGCTTTGCGTGTTGAGGTCCCCAATCCACCCCCCAAAATAACTCACAACGGACACGTAATTTTTTGTTTAAGATTTTTGGCATGATTTTGGCCACAACTTTATTAAAATACAAACTGTGAGTGGTTGTTTAGGCATTGGTTAAGACTATCTGTCCCCCCGCCTGGGGACAGAACTGACTTCCGGGCACCACCGAAAGACAGTGCGGGGGAAAGCAAGTCGGGGAAGAATTGGAGCTGAGACACAGACCCTCAACTCTCACCCGCCTGCTCCCCGAAGGCTTGCCGGCCCTAGTCCCATTCCAGGGATTGGACGAAAAGATGGCAAGCCCCAGGATTCCTTTAACGGAATTCCCTTTCCGCAGCAACCATGGAGGGGCAGGCCCAGCCTATCCTAACCCCTCCTCCACCAGATTTATAACCAATGCCTAACCACAACCTTACAAGTTGTGACGATTTGCTACGCAGTAGGCAAAAACCACCCAGCCAGCCAATTTGCCAGGTGGAAAAATTCCTACCAGGCCCCTGCTCAAAGGCAGACGACCCCATGACAGGCATAGCAAGGTCAACGCAACAACCCCTTATTCTAGGGCGGGTGGGCGGGTGATCCGTTGCATGCAGCAAAAGAGAAAGTAGAAGGCTGCATGCAGAGTATTTAAACCTTTTACCCCTCCCACCAAAATTGCAACATAACTTTCCCCCCAGCAACTCGGCAATCCAATCAATGCCCCCTGGCCATCTTGGAGAACTTACCCAGCAACAAAGGGGGTGGCTCAGTAGACCCCACCGCAACACGTGCTCTCCCTGAAGGAGAACACGCTTTGCGTGTTGAGGTCCCCAATCCACCCCCCAAAATAACTCACAACGGACACGTAATTTTTTGTTTAAGATTTTTGGCATGATTTTGGCCACAACTTTATTAAAATACAAACTGTGAGTGGTTGTTTAGGCATTGGTTAAGACTATCTGTCCCCCCGCCTGGGGACAGAACTGACTTCCGGGCACCACCGAAAGACAGTGCGGGGGAAAGCAAGTCGGGGAAGAATTGGAGCTGAGACACAGACCCTCAACTCTCACCCGCCTGCTCCCCGAAGGCTTGCCGGCCCTAGTCCCATTCCAGGGATTGGACGAAAAGATGGCAAGCCCCAGGATTCCTTTAACGGAATTCCCTTTCCGCAGCAACCATGGAGGGGCAGGCCCAGCCTATCCTAACCCCTCCTCCACCAGATTTATAACCAATGCCTAACCGCCAATCGAGCCCTTTATGCTCGCCGCCAACCACTCACAATCCCAACCCATTCTTCAACCCTTCAATTACCGCATCCAACCAGACATCATTCCCCAGCTCGGAAAGATGTACCCCATCATTGCGGTAAAGGGCCAGAGCCTTGAAGGTAATATCTGGGTTGTAAATTACCAACCCACTCAATTCCGTTACCCTTTTGCTCACTGCGGAATTAATTCGCTTCCTGGCCCTTTCAGCAGCCTTGGGTTGAGAAATGCCCAGCCAATTGCTCCTTTGCAGCAATTGTGACCAAAATATTTTAACGGTAGGTATTAAGGTCACCAACTCCCCCAAGTCTCTTTGAATTGTGGAGCGCAAAGTATAGCAATCAACCTTTGCTATATCATTCTCCCCCAACTGCACCACAATTGCCAAAGGGGGACCATGTGAAAGCACCCTCCGCTTAATTAGTGGGATGAATTCACTCCACCGCATTCCCCGTCTGGATATCCACGACACCTGTACGTGCTGTGGGAAGCCAAGATCCGGTCCCCTTCCAGACTGCCTCGCTCTGATGCCAGCCCAGTGAACGATGCTGTGCCCCACAATCCAGATACGGACTGGAGCGAGACCTACAGGGTGGAGAACAAGCACACATCAATACAATAATTCAACATCTCTTCCGCACGTAACCCTTGAATGCATCAGACTTCCACCGGCCCAAGTCCTTAATCCTGTGGGCCGACAACCCCCAATGGGCTGCTGTTGTAGCAGCACCAATGCGAAAGGAATGGGGTGCAAAACCATAAGCCAGGACCCCACAAGCAGAAATAACCTTACGCATTACCTTGGAAAACTGATGCCGTGCCAAGGGACGACCATTTTCATGAATGAACAGTGGATCCCCCCCCCCCAGAGGGCCTCACTGCTAAGAATTTCCTGAAATCCTTAACCGGGCTGAATGAGGCGTGTTCAGCGTTAGGCAAGCCGCAGGCTGCAATAACTGGCGCACGACGTGAGCAATTAGATGCCTGTCGAACCGGAACCAATTTCTGTGCACTAAGATCGAGGCAGCCCCCAAGGGAACAAAAAGCCAAATATTTCCGGTATCCAATAACAGGGCAAGGGCCCACCTCACCTGTGACTGGAAGCCTGATGGTGGCAAACCTGCTCACTAGGTCTGACTTAGAGCTCCAGACACTTATGACAAGCTCCAACGCAGATAAGGAAAAGTCCTGAGGCAATAAGCCTCCAAACTCTCAGCCCCGTGCTGGCTCCAACACAATTTCCCCAACCCTCAGTACACCAAAATTACAATGGAATACTGAAAGAAGTCTCGTCTTGATCTTGAACCAGCCGACAAGTCTTAACTTGTTGCGGATACTGCATAGGTCAAAGATTGACCGGCTTCCTGCCTGCTGTCCTGTGAAGGTTGGAGCCTATTCCAACCTTCCGAGACCCTGCGCACGACACACTTTTAGAAGGGTCTCTGAAAAATTAAAGCTTTACTCTAGCAGACATTGCAGCGGACTGAATTCTGATAGTTTTAACAGTGTATCCGATCTGCAGCAGGTGGGCGAATTACTGCAGGTCCTGCTCAGAAGATGGGGGCAGGTTCCTCTGAATGGCCGAGGACTGCCAACTAAATTTTAAGAAATCAGTCCAGGCCTTCTCATAAGACCTGAAAGCGGATGGGGAAACGTAAGCTACTACTCCTCATAATTATTAATTGTTGCCAAGTGCCACAGGAGCTCCGGAAAAATCCGGCTATAGCTGGGCGTCCAGAGCCCAGGATCTGAAGCTCTCCAACTGAAAAAACGGGATAGAGCGACAGCGAAAACATTAGACGATCCCGAAATAAAGAGAGCAGAAACGCAATATTAAACCTTAAGCAGTGCGAAGACTCTGCCAGAGCACGAGGACCGTTTTGCCAGGACTCTCACACTGCTTGGTTATCAGACCAAGACAGACCCGACGGTCCCTAAACTCCTCAGTCCAGATGTGCGCTGACACTACAATGGGGAAAACTCGAGAAAAGTTAGGTCACATGTGATTGCCTTGCCCTGCCAGGCTCAAGGCCACTGTACATGATGATGAAGGGACCCCGGGCCATGAGACCACCTGGCCAAGCGGGAATGGAAGGGGCAGCCTGGAGCAACCACCCTGCATGCAAAATTTAACTGACCTAGGAACGATAGGATCTGACAAAGCAACACTTGCTTCAGAGGAAGTATTACAAGAATAACGTCCTTCAAGGCAAACAGCTTTTCCACAGGCAAGCAGATGTTTGAGCAATGGTATCCAGCTAGCCCCCAAATACGTTAAAAGGGGCAGTAGGAGCCACTGTCCTCCACTGCCAACAGAACACCCAGCTCCTCAGGGAATAAAGGGGCGTCCAGTTAGCCTAAGCAGTGGCTGGTGTCACATGAACCAGCCAGTAAAATAATCCACATAACGATACCCCCAGTTAAACGAGTCTTGACTCGCAATGTTCAATCCAGAAAGGTGCTAAAGGACTCAAGTGCTGCACAGCCTATTGAGCAACCCACTGGCATCGCCTTATCAATATAAGGACCATCCAATTAAAGCCTAACTACTTAAAATCTTGAGGGTGAACCGGCAGCAGCCTAACAGCCGATTCAATATCGCATAATGCCAACAAGGCACCTCCTCCAATTTGTTGGTAAGCTCAACTGCCTGATCCAAAGATGCATATTTCACGGAACAATTCCGGAGGGATAGCATCATTCACTGAGGTGCCTTTGGGATGCGATAAACATGGATCAGATGGAATTATATGGGGCTTTCTTAGGGACGATCCCCAATGGGGATAAATGAAAATCGGGAATAGAAGGAGAATCAAGGGGATCCCACCATACGTCCCAATGCAAGCTGCTTCCTAACCTTTCAGGCTACCACAGGTAGCTCTCTAACTGGCTTTTGAGTTGCTGTATTCCGAGCCACTGGCTGAAAAGCCAGAGGAATCCCAAACATTGGGAAAAATCCTTCCCACAAGCACAAAGCCACTGACCCATCTAGATAACCTTTTAGCCAGGCTTTCAAGGGAGATATTTTTATGGAAATATGGGCAAGAGGTATTGAGTTATTGCTTGCCGGCTCCCGCTTGGGCAAGATGCCCTGCCTCGTGTTGCCACCATGATGTGTAAATTTACAGGGCCAACGCTGGCCAGAAACCCTAAAGAAGTCCCAACAAAGCTGCCACCGGGCCAGCTTCCTGCATACCAGCTTCAGGTTCTATTGCTCAGGGAATTTCCATTTGAAATGTGGAGCTGCGCAAGTGGTCCACATGTCCCCGTCCCTGGGATCCTAGTGAGCTGAGGGGATGATGGCAGCCCTGCGTCTAACATTCCCATCATAGTGAATTACCACTTATAGAATAGTGGGGTTGGAAGGGACTCCAAGGATCATCTAGTCCACTCTCCCACAATATAATAATAATAATAATAATAATAATAATAATAATAATCTATTTGTACCCCGCCCATTTGGCTGGGCTTCCCCAGCCACTCTGGGCAGCGTCCAAAAAATAAATAAATATATATTAAAATACAGTAATGCATCAAACATTAAAAGCTTCCCTAAACAGGGCTGCCTTAGATGTCTTCTAAAAGTCTGGTAGTAGACATCTGGTGGGAGGGTGTACCACATGGTGGGTGCCACTTCCGAGAAGGCTCGCCACCTGGTTCCCTGTAACTTGGCTTCTCACAGTGAGGGAACCACCAGAAAGGCCCTTGGCGCTGGACCTCAGTGTCCAGGTAGAGTGATGAGGGAGCATGCAGCTGTCCCAAACCAGGACCAATCCTGCAACCTAGGCATTACCGGCACCATACGCTGACCAGCTGAGCTATCCAGGATGATCCCTAAAGACCCGGAACAGCCTCACCCTGACCCCTGGAGAGGTCCAAGGTGATGTCTGAATCATCATCAGAGCCCAGGGATGATTTACCTGCAAGGAGGTGTAAGCATCATCCCTGCTCCGCTTTTTTCTGCCTCTGAAGACGCTTCCTTCTGGAAGAAGGCACCTGGGGCATCAGCAAGTCATCCTCTGCAGGAGAGGCAAGCTCTGGAGGCATCTGCAAAGGCCCTGTCATAGACTCCAAAAAGAAAAAACCTAAACAATGTGAGGAACAGGTGAAACCAATGCTTTGTGCACCATATGGGGACGCTATTCAGGCCAGAAACGCTGCCAGAGGCCATCAAATTATAGGGCCAAGCGGGCCAAGCCCTAGGATCACCTGCTAGGCCAGACATAAATGTTTCCAATGAGATAACAAACTTGAGGCAGCCCGCCGCCTGTCCAGGTAGCCCTGCTTGCCCTTTAGAGGGAAGCACCTCCTCAAGAAACCCAAAGTTCTTTTTGGGAGCAATATCACAAATGGGCCAAACTACCCAGCAACAAAATAGTCCAAAAGGAGCAGCTTGTTTTGCTTTGTTATAACAATGGCTAAGTGGGGGATATGAACCCTGTCTCCCAGGTCCTAGTCCTGCACTCTAGCCACTAAGCCACAATGGCTCGTCTCTAAAACGGCAGTCGCCACTATCAGGGCAAAACAAACTTGAAGAAAATAAACTTGTTCAGAAACAGCATAGTTAAAGAGCATACAAAGAGTGCTCATTGGAGGCACAGAGAGCCTCTGGCTCCACTCTGTCTGCCTAAGATATACATTAGCAACAAGTGAGCCTGCAAACAAACAGATACAGTCTTATAGAGAAAGAGAGTCACATGTCACAGTGACTTAACAATTACTGTACTGCTAACTGTAGCAGGCTAGGCTTGAATGATATGTGCAGGCCGAGCAGGCCATGAAGGCCTCCCTGCTTCTGCTCTCTGCCTTTTATAGTCTCATTGCAATATTAAAGGAACTCAATATAGTGCTCCCGCCCAAGGCTAGATTAAAACTTGGCCAACAGCACTGCACGCACCCAAAATAAAGCCAACCTATGGGGATACTATAAATGAAAGTGATTCCAGGTAAGCTGTGAACAGCCCTGACTAGCCCCACAATCAAACAGGCGAAAATGGGGAAAACCTCTTTGCAAAAGAAAGCCCCTAATGGGGGCTCTCTCCCTATTGGGAAAGGCAAGCCCAGGAGGATTATGCACAGGCAGCGCTCACAGTTACAGGGAGAATCTTCCCAAAGGGCAGGGTAAGGGGTGGGGTGGGAAATCAAACAGAAAAAAGGGGGGGAATTAAATTAATTAAGGGACTAGAGAAGACTAAAAAGAAGGGGAAAATAAAGAAATGTAACCAGACAATGAGAAGATCGCTCCACTGTCCTCCAGACGGTCCAAGTGCTCCAGGTGATCCGTTGCATGCAGCAAAAGAGAAAGTAGAAGGCTGCATGCAGAGTATTTAAACCTTTTACCCCTCCCACCAAAATTGCAACATAACTTTCCCCCCAGCAACTCGGCAATCCAATCAATGCCCCCTGGCCATCTTGGAGAACTTACCCAGCAACAAAGGGGGTGGCTCAGTAGACCCCACCGCAACACGTGCTCTCCCTGAAGGAGAACACGCTTTGCAAAGCTATGTAAGTGTGGTGTGCTTTGAAAGGCGCTTTGCACATTTGCCCACATAATTTAATTTCAAACCATTCTGGCAAAAAAGAGAGGTTGCCTAATGCCACTGCTGCATCAGGTGATTAAGATGTTGGGAGCCCTTCCCACCTGTCAAATCTGGCCTGTTCTATAGCATTTTTTATTATTACTATGTACTTTCTGTTTCTTTCTGTATTTTACCCTGTGAACCGCCCTGGGATCTTTGGATGAACGGCAGTGGTATACAAATTTAATATAAAATAATAACAATTTCAGTGAGGGTTTTAAGCATTTGGTAGGGTTTCTTTTACCATATGAACCAACCAGGACCCTGCAATCCCATCATTTCACAGAATCATAGATAGGTCCAGAGGGTGGCAACATGAGAACTGGCCTTTTCTGTGGTGGCTCCCTATTTGTGGAATGCTTTTGCCAGAAAGGTTCGCCTGGTGCCATCATAATATATCTTTAGGCACCAGGGAAAAACTTTCCTCTATAACCCTTTTATATAGCCTTGGCCTTTAACTCTCTGTGGCCAGTGGGTGGGATGTTTTTTATTGCATTACTCTTTCCTTTTGCTTTTAATGTACCTATGTGGGGTTTATCGTCTGCTGCTTAGTTGTAAGTTGCTTTGGCTTCTCCTGGGCAAGATAAAGCAACTGATAATTTCATTAAATAAAATAATAATAATTTCAATGGTGTGTGTTTCGTTGTGAGGTGGCCAGGATGGTGTGCATGTTCTTTCAAATAAACATATTTCTCTACCAGTCTGCAGACTCCCTGTCTGCCCCCATTTCTTGACTAGGAAAAACCCATGAGAAGAGTTACCCCATGATAACTCTCCACTGGGATTTAATGGAGGAACAGGCACCTGGGAAGGTTGCAGAGTGCAGACCACCAATGAGAAGATGTGAAGAATTCAAGGAAACCCCGAAACACCATTTTGCCACCTCAAGAGTAAGGTAATTTCCAACGAAACCGCTGCACCCAACCAATGATAATTTCACAGAAATTTTCTCTCCCCTTTTGATAATTTCCAAGTGCAGTTTCTTTTCTCATCAACTGATGGGTAATAGTCAGAAAAAACAAAGGGGAAAGTTTGGGCACAGCACTAGTAGAATCTGAATAGTGCTGAGCACAACCTAATGGGTAAAGTATTCCTCTGGTGAGCTATGTTTCTGGAACCCTGTTCTCAGACACATAAACCAACCTTTTCCTATGAGGAGAATTCATATGAAAATACTATACGAATAAAGTTCGCAATTTTTCCTCACTTTTTTGTGGCCAGAACTGCTCGCAAAGCCCTTTTCTGTCTCTTAAAACAACAACTACAACATAGTATAGTCTAAAATACCTCAAAGTTCTGGACTGTACCTATTGGATATGGGGAACAAAGTATTGTGATCTCTGAAATGTGATGATCACTCAAGTCCTGTACCTTTTACAAACTTCATTGATTTGCTGCAATTGATCTATGGTTTGTTCGAAGCTCCCTCTCTTCATTACCTGCAATTCATTAAAATCTTTGGATTCTTTTTCATATTCTAGTAAGCACCTCTTTGGCCTAGGATGTTTCTGCACAGGAAAATATTACTTCTATGTCTGAATCTATATAATCATATTCCCTCTAGTACAGTGATGAATTTACAATCGGTCTCCATAGCCAATGTCACATTGTGATGCATTATACACATTTCCTGGACCTCTTAACATGGATGCAGAGTTTGATCTGCAGGTCAAACATGAAATAATATGAACAACAACATCTACCCAATATGACTAAATGCAGATGCAGGTGGGCCCTAAAATCGGAAGTGTACACTCTCACTTTCACAATGAAGCACAATGAAGATGCTAAAAGCACAAGGGGACACACACAGAATAATAATGAAAAAAAGGGGAGACACACAAGCTGCCAAGGAAACAATGCTGTATGGATGTTAAGTAAGTTAAACTTTTTATCTGCTATGTTACTATAATATTAGATCTGCTGGTTTTTAGTGGGGTGGGGGTTTAGTGTGCTGTATGTTAACTTTGTGCAGGATCTTCCTTGTTGCTGCAAACTGTCCTGCAATTAATTGGGTTGAATGGTGATATGCATACGTTGAACATAAGCAATACTGCATCCTATGCTTGCTTACTTTTGAATAAGCCCCACTGACTTTAGTTGGATTTACATCTGAGTGAACAAGCACAGGATTTGACTGCCTATCCCAAACTGTGGAAACATGCAGGAAGCCCCAGACCATGTGAACTGGCCCTGAGAACAGGAAGAAAAGAAAATTGGATCAAACACAGGGGATAAGAGGCACCTAATTGAGCTTATGAAACTCTTGAGTCCAAGTGCCCTTTAATAGCTCCCAGACACTCAAAGAGCCCTTGCTTGGCTCCCAAGGAAGGATAAATTTGTCTATTACCACTGTTCTTAAGGAAAATATATCCAGTTACCTAAGCAACTGTCAATAGAAGGGAAGCCCAGCCAGGTACCAGTTAACCTTTGTACCTACTCCTCCAGGAAAGAAAATGTATGTACCTGTCTATTAATACACAGACATTTCAGAGGCAATTCTCAGGGGTTTCTGGTATACTCGTTTGAGTCCACATTCTCTCCTTCCTGTGGGTATTTGTGAACAAGCATATTAAAGTAAGTAGGCAAACTTAAGAGGAAATAGTAAAGTTATGGGTACTTCTTGACGGTGATTACTTAAGTCATCTTATTATTCACACTATTTTCCAGTCTTCCTTGATACCACATCCGTTCACTGCAGTATTCAACAAAATTTAAGTAGAAGCGGTTCCATTTGAATGGAGCTTGCTTCTAAGTAAGTGTTCACCAAATTTTACCCCAAGCCAGAAGTCATTAATACTTCCTGTTCAAAAATAAAGAAGTAGGAGTGCAATGCAGGTCCACCAAACCCATGGCAATCCCTCTGTGGAATGTGGATTTCATCCTAATATCTCTTTGCTAAATGCTAACAATAGACCAAAGAGTCTCCACCCACAAGAGCCTCCTCCCCACACACACACACAGAGAGAGAGAGAGAGAGAGAGAGAGAGAGAGAGAGCGCACACCATGCTGAAGCCTTGCTTACTGGGGCTACACGGATGCATCGGCGGCTGGGCAATATATATTTTTTTAATATAAAAATGTTATTGATTCTTTTCACATATCAAATTATTCCAACAATTATATTTCCCCCCAATTTTCCCCCTCCCATCTCCTCCTCATGCCCCTCCCCCACGACCTCCCTCAGTTCCTCTTTCTGATTTATTAACGAATATTGTTCGCTGCATATTATAAAAATGTAAAAATCTCTAAGTTGTCCTTCTCTTATATTAACAAATAAATTTGTGTATGTTTATTCAAAACCTGCCAAGGAGTCCAGTTCGTTTTGTTGTTTCTTTAAGTATTTTGTAAAAAGTTCCCATTCTTCTTTATAGTCGCAGTTGTCCCTCTCACGCAATTTGTACTTTAATTTAGCCAGTTCCGCATAGTCCATCAACTTCTCTTGTCACTGTTTTTTTGTCAGGATTTCTTCATTCTTCCATCCTTGTGCTATTAAGACTCTTGCCGCTGTTGTTTTATACATAAATACGTTCTTCGCTTTCCTTGGCAGTTCTTTTCCTACATTCCCTAACAAAAATGCTTCTGGCTTTTTTACAAATGTTAATTTAAACATTTTCTTCAACTCATATATAATTTCCAAAAAATTAATTAATTTATTTCTCTGCAATCCCACCACATATAATAAAAAGTCCCTTCTTTTTCCTTACATTTCCAACATATATTTGAGCCAGTTTTATACATTCTTGCTATCTGTACTGGTGTTATGTACCATCTATACATCATTTTCATGTAATTTTCTTTCAGTAAGGAGCAGTCTGTAAATTTTAAGTCAGTTTTCCACAGTCTTTCCCAAACTTCAAACAATATATTATGACCTATATTAATATTGCTGGGCAGTATTAAGCTAATGCAATGATGACAGTGATGTGACATTTCTTTGCTACTGCCATTACTGTGGAGTAGGTTCTGAAATGAGCTCCAAATCATGTTTGGTTAGACTTATCCTGAGTCTTCCTCCACTGTCAGTGTTAGTCGTCATAGATATTTCTTTGCTTTCCACTACTTGGAAAAGAAGGAAGCCTTTCCAGACCATCCTAATTGTTCCACTATCCCTGTAGGAATTCCAATAAGGAATTCCAGTAAGCCTGAACCCTTGCAGGAAACAATCCCTCCTCCAGATCACCAACAACCACAACAAAACAGAACGAGAGCATCTTCTGAAACCTAGGTGGGAGCAAAGATTTAATGGAGACAGGCCCATGGCTGTGCTGCAGGCCATGACATTCTGAGCCAGAGCAGCCAAGGGGACTTTGTTTTTTTTTTAATATATAAAATATTTATTAAAGTTTTACAAAACATATATCACATATAACAAAACGAAAACATCAACAACGAACAAAAAATACACACTTAACAAAAAAAGAAAAAAAGAAGAAAGAAAAATTCCACTTTTTAAATTTCAAAAATCCATATCCCTCTTTCCTGACCTCCTCACATCCCCCTCTTTTGTATTCCTCTTTATTCCGTCCAATTCAGCAAATTCTAACCCTTTTTCCAAACTCGTTTAAAATTATATATTTCCAGTTATTATGTCTCTAATTTCCCATATCTTGAACCTTTACACCACCTTATATACTTTGACATAATATTATTCTAGTCATACCCTCTCCTTGTTAAGATTCCTCTTTTCAGAACTCTTTTAACCATGTCCCAAATGCCGTGTTGCCTTCACCTCCCACATCATTTTAACACTCAAACATTTTACAATATTTTTGTAGATAGTTCTTAAACTTTTTCCAATCCTCTTCCATCAATTCTTCCCCCTCGTCACGGATTCTGCCAGTCATTTCTGCCATCTCCATGTAGTCAATCACTTGCATCTGCCACTCAGCCAAGGGGACTTTGGCATAGTTGTTGAAGTCTGCCAGAGGAAGCAAGCTGGGGGCCACCAGCATTACTGTTGGGACCATCTGCCCTAGATCAGCCAGAGAGAATGCTGGGCAGCAGGGTGAATGGTACAAAATCCCAGTCTTCTCTCACTGGGCCACCACCAAATGAAAATACTCAAAATTGGGAAACCCCTGAACAGATCACCTTGATAAGGAGGGTGGAATCTCATCCAACCACTGCCATTCTGCTTTCTTGCTTTCCAAACCTCACTTGTTACTACAGCTAGAAACATGATGGCCAGAACTGTGCAAGATACCTCCCAGCCAAGTTTCTGTCACAGAAGTGGTATTTAGCTTTCCGTGATTACAAAGAGGCATTAAAAATGGAATCCCTTCCACCTGCAGTATGAAGCGATACAGTCCCTGCCTCCTTAATTCTGCTGCATGTGCAGACTCGATTTATTCATGCTCTCCTGGAGTTATGCTGATATGAACCCTGCTCTCACTGGTCCAAATCCAACTCTCTTTGTTTTGAATCTCCTTGGCTCCACAAAGAATTTCCAATATCATTGACCACGCAGAGTGGGGAAGTCTAATTATTGTGATTGGAGTGGAGTCCTGGCAGAATCCCACTTGATCCACTCAGTGATAAGAATGGATAACTTTAAAAAAGCAGAGTTTAAATCGGCTACATTCTGTTCATTTTGGCAGACCCCACATTCCCAGGCTACAGCTGATTCAGCACTCAATCACATAATGAATTTAGTGCATCACATATTGATTTCTGCACTTTCCCCCCTCTCATTAGGAAGCCATGTGTCACAGCCTGGTAAACCTAGTACAATGTAAAGCATACTTTAAAGATTTCGAATCTTAACAGGCTATGTAGCCAGTAGAGCCTGCAGAAGCATGAACGCCAGTCACATATTTTGATTCAGTAACTTTAGGGGGCAGTCCAAACCCCTGACTAGCATCAGCAGGACTTAATAAAGCAGTGCACCCATTGTTGCATCCACAGCCCTGCTGCTCATGCCACTTTGCTATACCAGCTTCCAGGTGGATCCAGCACCAAGTCCCATATTGGGCCCATTGCCATTGGGTGATGGCAGCAGGGTTAGCTCAGGATCCAGCAGATCCTGGAGCCCCTTCTCAGCTTCTGAAGTCATTCCACCCAGTCCTGTCTCCCATAGCTCATCTAGTCTGCCCCTGAATGGCAAAGAAGACTTCCCCAAAGAGTGCATGAGAGCACAACCCTGGCTGTTCTAGCACACTTTATGCCTCCTGTAGAGTTTATGGCTGCAGCATCCTTTTGCAATATTGGTCTCAATGACTTGTCTAAGGAGAAACTTTCTAGAATCAGTGGGAATGTTACAGTTGGTGTATACCGGTTTTCTATTTCGACAACAGAAGTGTCCTGCAGTCTTTGTTCTGAGCTCTATAGAACGTAAGAAACTGCTAAAATGAAAGATACTAAAAACCATATGATAGTAAACTTGCTGGAAAGGATATAGAGTAGTGGGGACCCATTGCGTGTTCAGATCCAGAGACCTCCCCCTTAAATAAAGACACATTTGACTGAAATTTTAGTTTTGGTTTTGGGCAGAATTTAGGCCACAACTTTATTGATTACAGAAAAGTGAGCAGTTGCATAGGCTCTGGTTCGACTAGTTCCCTACACCCTTGCAGGTAGCACTGACCCAGAGATCTATCATAGGTCAGCCAAGGGTGAACACCTGAGGCAGGTGAAAAGCTTGGGAACAGACTCTGTTCACTTCCTAGATGATCCCCTGAACTCAGGCACAGGGCACAACCCCCTTTCGGCAACAGCCAATCAGCCAGGTGGGGAAAATTCCTGCCGTGCCCCTGTCCCAATGACATATGATGGCATAGCAAGGTCAATCGCAATATGCCCCAAAGGTAGGGAGAGGTAGGCAGGTGTTCCGATGCACAAGCCGAAAGAGGAAGCTCTGGGACACATGCATGGGCTTATATAGGTCCCTCGATCCATTTAGACTGCGCCCCATTGGCCAGATTACACCCAGCAACGAGGGACCTACCAGTCGGGTGTTGTGGCTATCCAATAGACCCATCCACAACCTGGAGGTCAGTCTCTAGGTCTCACTGCAACACTCTTTGAGGGAGGACACAATTTATCACCTTCCTCAGGAATGAACAATAATGTTGTGCTTCTGGGAGATCGTGGTAGCATGTATTGGAAGGACTGTGGATGCAGATCACTTTGAAGATACACTTTTCTGTTTTGTAGATGAAACGTGAGAATATACTTCATAGAAAGAGTTGGCTTATTTGGGGGGTGAGGGTGGGGTTGGAAGCTGCAAGGATGGATGCAACAAGGTTAAGGAATAAATGCAGTGCCTTCCATTGTATTCTAACAGTTCTCTAGCATCTGGTATGTTCTTGCCATGGGGGAAAATACACATCAGATCAGGTTGGAAATCCTGCAGATTTCTTTGACATCTGGTTTCTCAAGTTCCAGAGAACCAGGACATATCTCTGCAGCCTTCATCTAAATATAGCCTAAATCTCAGTAGCATTTCCAACAATGAATATGTAGTATTAGATTAATTTTGCCTATATGACTTGTAGCATAACTGTATTTGACAAACCTTTATATAAGATTTTTTATGATGTTTGATTCTTATAATTTAAATAAATAGAAACTTATATCTATACTGCCTTTCATGTAAACATAAAAAGGCAGCGTGCGCAAATGCATTAAAATTATACTGCTTTCAGAATGAGTAAAATAGCAGCTAACACTAGGCCTCAAAACACACAGTAAGTTTCCACAGTCAACTGGAAACTGTGCAGCAAAAGCCTAAGGGAATGCTTTTGTTTTTAGCAGATGCTGAAGTGCCATCAGTGCTGGCACCTTCCTCAATTCAGAAGAGAGGAGATTCTAAAGGAATGGTGCCACTAGCGAAAAGCTCCTCCATGCTCATTGCCAAACAGACCTTTACTGGTGACGGGGCAGATAGGACAATCTTAGAGGTCAGGCAGGCCAGCATGGAGAAAGACTTGGCTCCAAGCTGTTTGTGTATTGTTGTTGTTTATTGTGTTATTCGTGTTAAATTAAATTGGTTCATTTAAATAATAATAATCTTGACAATCTTGAAGTTTTGCCTGCAACATCTCAGAGAATATGTGAAGCCAAAAAACTTTGTGCTTTGGCTCCCTTATCAGTGAGATGGAGTCACAGGATGTTAAACTCTGCCAGGCCATTAAGAGGTATAATTTGCCATAGCTTCATTGCAATCAATGACAGTTGAAATGAGTTTGGGATAACAGCCACATGACCACGTTGATGGGTGGCCTGATATTCTGGCATTTGTACATAGTGCTCTGTCTTGCATTTGCCAGATTTAATCCTAGAAAATACTGCTGAATTCTGTGTGTTCTTTTAGTTAATTTTTAAAAAAACAAACCCAAGCAGCAAACTGCTAACTCTCTTCTGTACATGCTAGTTTGAAAGGGGCAGTTTTCTCCCTGATGGGCAGGATGAACGGTTTTCAACAGACTGAATGTATCATTTAAAAGATGAGCCTCTTGACTGATATGACTAAAAGCGGAGAAATGGAGAGAGAAATTCAAATAACATGAACAAAAACAACCAGTAATCTGTGGTAAGCACAATTACCAGCACAATGGTCAGCTGTCCCAACCGAATTTGTGGTTTTGGCCAAAACAAGTGAACGGAGCCAAGACTGATGTTCCCCCTATGCTTTGCAAGGCAGACGTGAACATAAACAGTAGGAGAGGAGCATATCTCCAAGTCCACACCTGACACTCTTCACTTTGAACATAAAGGGCTGCCTTTTTCCGTGTCGCTGTTCTTTTCTGCAGTGCTTTTAGGCATCTGTTTTGCTAAGCAACTAATGCACACAGGTTTTAAACCACCCTATTTATGTCCTCCTCCCATCATCTTATGATGCTGCTCCTTTGTGTAAAGGCTAGGCTGAAACCACCCAGTAAGCTCAAGTATATATTTAACAGGACAGGGGAGAAAAACGCCTCAGTTTCTTACCAATTTGTGGTGCACTTCTTTTCCTTCCCTGGGCTGAGCAAATTATAAAGGAGCAGACCTGAGGAAACTGCCCATCCTGAAAGCTGTGCCATCCCGAATGAGCTCTCAAAGGAGACTCCCAGATAGTTGTCCCATTTTGGAACAAAGGCCTTGTTCTCACTGAAATGCAGTGCTTTTTTCTGGGGGGGGGGTGCCCCTAAATGTTTTGTGAATCTAAGTTTGGCCTCATTGAGGGGCAGTATTTCAATATCAGTAGGAAAATGAGAGTTGTTGTTGTTTAGTCGTTTAGTCATGTCCAACTCTTCGTGACCCCCTGGACCAGAGCACGCCAGGCACGCCTATCTTCCACTGCCTCCCGCAGTTTGGTCAGACTCATGTTAGTAGCTTCGAGAACACTGTCCAGCCATCTCGTCCTCTGTCGTCCCCTTCTCCTTGTGCCCTCCATCTTTCCCAACATCAGGGTCTTTTCCAGGGAGTCTTCTCTTCTCATGAGGTGGCCAAGGTATTGGAGCCTCAGCTTCACGATCTGTCCTTCTAGTGAGCACTCAGGGCTGATTTTCTTCAGAATGGATAGGTTTTATCTTCTTGCAGTCCATGGGACTCTCAAGAGTCTCCTCCAGCAAAATGAGAGTACATACCCCTAAACATTTTTTTTATAGAAAGAAAAGCACTGCTGAAATGTAAACCTGTATCTGGAGGAATGCATACGGCAGGAAATAGTTCAGATGATCGGATGCTCCACCATTTTGTTACAGGCCACTCCAGTTTCCTGTGAGAGATTCCAGGGGTCTTGGCACTTAAACAGGGTTTGTGTTTCATTTGGAAAATTAAGGCACAATGAAGGCTATAGTGCAGGTATGTCCAAAGTCTGTTTCAGGGGCCTAATTCAGCCCACCAGCTGATTTAACCCGGACCCCTTGGTAGTATATGTCCTGGGGTAAAATCCTAGAAAAAGCAACTTTGGGGTAAAACTGTAAAAGAAGCTCAATAACTTCAATCCTAAAAAAAGGTCAACACCCTTTGGGCACCCCTGCTATAGTGTCTTTATTGCCTTTTGCTAACTGGATAAGAGACTCCACTTCTTGTCTCATGTTGAATGTCCCACCTTTTGTCATGGTAATGACTCCGCCATCACCTGTTTGGTCCTTTGATGTCACTTCTCTCTTGAGGAAGCTGGCTTGGCTTGGTTTATTCCTGCCCCACAATCATTTTAGGGGATCCAAACCCATAACAGAAAACATTTGCAGCACACAGAAAATTAAGATGTCAGTGGAAAGCTCAGCCTTTTCCCCAATCAGCTTTTTTTTCGGTGGCAACGGATTGGTTTGTTTGTTTGTTTGTATTGAGGAGCATTCAATCATGCATGCCCTCACCAGCAATATGAGGCAGCTTGGCTCAGAATGAGGCCAAAGGCTTTTGGTGAAGACTCATAATCTGAAGACCAAAAAACTTGGGCTTGTCATCAAGATTTTGCATTGTGAAGGCAGGAAAAAAATCGCAAACCAAAAACAGCCTTAAAATATCAGTTTTCCTCACCCTTTGATTTGATGAAAGGTTCTATGATCCAAAAAAGGGAATGCTTCAATGAAAAAACAAAACATGCATAAGCATTTGTGTGATACCTATAAATAGCATCATGTTGATTCTATGGCTCGGGGGGGAGGGTTGCTATCATATCAAGGGATATATCCTGCCACCAGCAGCATAGCATCAAATGCTGGCCCCATTTGTCTGCATTTTAGCTGGGTCTTGAAAAAAGCATGGATCCCGTAGCAGAATGTTCTGCAGCAGGGAAATTTTCAGGATATGTGCCAAACAGTTTGGTGGACACGCACACCAAAAATGCAACGTATAATAGCAGAGAGACATATCCCCTTCTGGGACAGCCATGGCAAACCCAGCACCTGATCTTGGGGCTTATCCACACTTACCTTTCCTCCACGCTTTTCAGGCAAAGGCCCACAAGCACTTTTTTCCTTTTGGAGCTTTCCCCATGAAAACCTGTTCTTTAAAGTTCAATCAGAGCAAACATCGATCCATGGAAACCCAAATGGACATTTGCTCCAGGCTCTTCCACACTTCCGCTTGTCCTGTGCCTAGAAATTATGGGTCCAATGGGTTTTCTGCTTGTCCCATGCTTTCTAGGCACGGGTCCTAATTGCCTCAATGTTTTCAGCCAGAAAGCCTGCTCTTTAGCACTAAATCAGAACAAACAGCAGTCTGCAGAAAACCCAATTGCTGTTTGTTCCAATTAAGCACTAAACCATGGGTTTTCCCAGGGGAAAGCAGCAGGGCAAATGGAAGTGTGGATGACTGGCCCCTCCAATTCAGATTTAAAGAGTTGTTTTTTGCAGACAAAGCTTGGGGGAGCACACTCAGACACAGAGCGTTAAAGTGCAGACCTCTGCTTGAAAACAGTGGAACAAAAAGTAAGCGTGGATAAGTCTCTGCAACTTTCTTTCAGATGGAAAACCACAATATGGGATATAAAACAAAGAAACATAAGAGCCCTGCTGCATCAGACCAAAGAACAACTCTTTCCTCAGATGCCTTTCGGAAAGGTCAACATATATATATTTTAAATCAAGCAATTATAAATTGGATCCCACCAGCTAAAATTAGCCTCCACTGACTAATCAACTTAGGTTCCATTTCATTAATCTATTGATTAAAGGTTACAAGTCTAGTTACAGCTTATGATAACACAGGCCTTGTTATCCAGGATTATCATATAAAAATATGAATTACGGTGTGCTAGGAAGGATGAGCACTATAGGGAGATGTGTTGGTAAGCATAAAGTGATTTTCTTTGAAATCTGGAACTAGCTCTATACAGCAGTCATCTGAGAATAGTGTGGTTTTTTAGTGGCCACCAAACATGGTTAGGATTTCACTTCTGTGACTCAATGTTTTGCTTATTTTTGTGGGTATCTGATAGCATATTCTATGCCAAGCAACTTGAAATTCTGTCGTATTAAAAATTAATGCAAGCAAATCAGATCAACAAAATCACTTAAGGTTCTTCTGGGAAATGTGTATTGTTCATAAAACATGACAATATAAATTACTTTAACTGAGGACAGAAATGCAGAATTAAGAACAGGGCACATTTGTTGTTTTGAGCAAGTAGCTCTCCATTATATAAAGTCAGCTACAGCTGCATTGTCAAAAAACATTGCTATACCATCCTTAATCTCCATAAGAGGCAGCGCAGGAAGGTGTGAAGACAGTCTCAAGGGTGACCTGCCTTTTGCAGGGAAATGGGACACAGGATTTGACATCAGCTCCATGTCCCTGTGGTACATCCACACAAACTGGCAGTAGCCAGGGGTGGGCTTTGGTAATATGGCACCCTGAGTGAGGACAAAATTTGCCCCCAAATTTTTTTTCCACAATAATTCCTTTTGAAATTATTTATTTGTATAAATGTAGGTGGTGGTGGTTGTTTTACTGCTGTAGCCCAGGTCGAACTGTTCAGAGTTACCAAAAACTGATGTGGAAGTCATAATAATAAATTTGCTCATTAGCAAGGCTGTGAAAGCTATCTGTAAATAGAGAGCAATTTCCTCCTCCGTCTCAGCACTGGGAAAGTCACCTCTTCTCCCTCTTGCATGCCATTGTTGCTAGCATGTCAGAGTGCTCCAGAAAGAGGACGACTTGTGAACAGTGGTGGTACGTATGCAACGGGGTGTCATAGTCCCCTGCTGCCCAGCCACAGCAGAGCTCAGTCCTTGCCTGGAGGCAGAGTCCATAGGCAAGGTTCAGTCCAGCCTAAGGTCAGGAGTATCTCGGTTCATGTAGTCAGATAGTCCCAAGGTCGCAAGAAGCAAGAAGCAGCAAGGTCCGGCCAGGAACAGCAAGTGTTGTTTTCAGCAGCTGACTGAGGTTAAAAACCCAGCATAAGAAAGCTGGAGCCAGCAGGTTTATCTCAGGAGCAAGAAGGCTGATCAGCAACAGGTGGAGGTCCTCTGCCTTCTGCTCCTTCAGGCTGCTGTTCAGCAGGTAAAGCCAATTCCTGGCCCATGACACTAGGAGGAGAGGTGCCTTTCCAGGGCCAGCACAGAAAAAATAATTTGTGACCACTAAAAACAGCTGAGCAGGCCAGCTCCAACAACAGGCCTCAGCTTCAGCACTCCAGCTGGTCCTAGATCGTCACCAAATTTCGCTTTACAGAAGTTAATAAATGTTGACCAAATGGCCGACAACAAATTCGTTTTCATAGGTACATTTTCACAACCCTAAATGTGACCGTCTATTCTCCCTATTCAGCCTGCAGCAACACTACCCAGGTCATGCCTTCTCCCCAAGCCGCCCCCCTCCCTGGTCTCACTAAATGCCAGGAGTGTGTCCTCAGACCGTGATGATGGCTCTTCTTTGCCTGGATAAAGGATGGAGAGATGTGGAGGTGAAATCTAAAATTTTCTGGCTTCTGTGTGGCTGCGATGTAGCCTACCATTCAAAGGAAGGAGTGGCATCCCTCACTCCATCCGTTTTTCTCTCTGGCCACACTCGTCATTGCCATCAGGGCTCCCCACCCCTTCGCGACACAATGTCTAAGTAATGACCTCCATACAGAATCCCTGCTGCTTCTGGAGAGACATTATTTCTATAATCAGAATTTAACCAGGGAGTTGTTCATTTTCATAAATTTCTTCCTGGGGAGTGTAATTGTAGTCGGGTGATGGGGAATCTGTCAGTCACAGGAATGAGTGCTTTTGATATGCATTGCAGCAGAGTATTGAGGGTAGGGTGTGTGTTTTTTTCTCCTCTCCCCTTCTTCTATTTTTAAAGCTTTCCCAGAGCAAGGAAGAAAAACAGGGACAGTGTCACCGCTTTACTAAGCAACTGATGATTAAAGCAAGGCAAGGAGTCAAAAGGGAGCACTTAATAATTGATTTGCATTGGTGCAACAACTTGGTGTCACTATTAAATGTGTCCAGTTGCTCCGCAGTCTTGCCCCTGGGCTCAAGGGCTATGTACGTTCTTGTCATGCTTATGACCCCCTTTGCCTCCACCCACCCGGAGAAGAGATTGCATTTCTTGTTCAATTTACAGTATATAGCTTTTCCCCAAGATATAAGCTATATAACTGCCTCAAGCCCTGCATAATCATACATTTGTGTTATGAATTTATATGCCTTTTAGGAAGGATATTACTGAAAAACAAAACCACTATTCATGCCATTTTGATGCAGAAAGCAAGACAAGGGCATTGCATCCATCAGTGTTACATTCACTTTTCTTCTCCTCTTTCCCCTCCCCTACAACTTTGAACTCGTTTTCTATCACTGGATCACAGATTCTAAATGAGAGCATTTGTTTGGAGCCCCCCCCCCCCTTTTACTATATGTTCTGCAACCCCTTATACAATTGCAGCAGTTTAAATATGCAGCCGCCCGTCCTTTTCTCAATGGAAAGATTTGTAAATATATTCCAAGAGAAAATTTCCTAAGCTGCAAAACCAAAAGGAGCTAGGAAAATAAATGACCTACAAGCACCAGCACCAGGGTCAGTTATCAAATCTATAACATTGTGTCTTGAAAGGAAATCATGGGAATGCATACTAAATGCATGACATTATTTTCTCTTTATTCCCAAAGAGGGTATGACTTTCCTGTGTTTTATTTTTTTTAAAAGAACACCCCACACACTGTAGTTTGTGTCCTGGGCTCTCAGCCTTTCCAAATGGCTTGAGACTTTAAAATTTAATCAAGGGATTTCTTAATGGAGGCTAAGGAAGAGCAACATCAGAAATACACTTGACAAAAGGGTAACAAATTTCTACTTAATTATTTACAATGGCCCTCTGCTGCTACTTAGAGACAGACTTGCAAGCATCAAAACTGAGAAGCCTGGAAGGACAAGGGCATCAATTTGTCCTCACACCAAGCAAACAGCTTTCAAGATTGCATCTTGTTGATCTTGATGAAATTACAAGTCTAGGATCTGATGCACTGTGCCAGTAATTTACGATCACAGGTCACTGTCAGTTGAATGTTTTCCATGCACCCTGAGCTTACTTGTCATTTGCATGCAATTCATTTTATCATCTAAATGATATTTTCCCATCAAGCCTCCAGGCAGGCAATCGCAACCTGAAAAGGTCTGTATTTTATAAAACCGACCTTTTTCATACATCACAAAATTGCAGTGTTAAAGCAATTAACCTGTTAACTCCAGAAGAGGGATTCTTTTGTTGTTTTACCATTTCTGGCTCGACAGACTATGTCACTCAGTTATGAACCTCGGTACTTATGGACATTTGGTCTTTCCAAAACGTTGTTTATATTTACTTTGTTGATAGGAAATATCTTTCTTTCAGGCAACCACAGACTTTTATGTTTTGAAATTTCCAACTGCATTTTCTTTCTGTGGGATGCTGCTTTAAAAAAGAACAATGAGTGTGTGCAGTTTGGGAAACTGAGGGGGATATCCACTTTCCTGTCACTTTCCAGGACAACTAACATAATGTCCGAGGATTTTTCTAGCTGCTAAATCCCAGAAACTTCTGGAGTTCCCAGCAGTAGTCAGAACTGGGAAGAGCACACACTTTTGGCCAGTATAAATAGGATGTTTGTGATAGACCCTTAACCCAACAACTCGAGGCAGCAGGGGGCAGGGAGAGATTTGCCAAGATTATTTCCTGACAGGGTGACCAGAACGACATTTGTATTCCAAGCAAGGATGAACCACAGATATATTTAATGGCATTATAATACTTGCTGCCTTATTTTCAGTTTCTTTCTCAATCATTCCAAACACAGATCTAGACTCCCCGCAACGCCCTGTGCTGCAGCAGACTGTGATACTGTTTTTAGCCAGTTTCCTATTAAGAAGATTAGAAGCAGATTATGGGCCACAAATTGAGATTTGCTGATGCTAAAAACCACCCCTGGCAGCAGACTTCCCTGCTCATTGGCTTCAGTGTTGAGAAGGATGGGCTTGACATCAATGAAAGAACCCATAGCTGAGTAAAAGAACAACACAGTACAGCACAGACACCTTAGACAGCAAGTTGCGAGTGTCAGCCCCCATGGCTGTTTCCACCCTCCCAAGCTGGTACCCCAGTGGTAGGGATACTGGTTTCTTGCTGGTCTTGGATGGATGGCAGGCAGCCCCACCTAGTTGCCTTCTCCCAATGTGTGTGTGAACTTAACTGTTTTTAGTTTACTTTTCTGTTGCTATTTTGTTAATGTTGTTATATAGATTATACGTTCCTCAGCTCATCATCATCATCAAACCTTTATTGCATTAGCATACAGCCATAGCAGGATAAGACAAAAATGCTAGAGAGAAGCAACCTAACAAAATTCAAAACGATATTACTGGCATTGTGACATTTAAAGTACCCTAAAACAATAATGTAAAAATTTAGTTGCCAGCGCTGGGAATCTAAAATGCAGATGTATATAAAACATATAATGGCCCCCAAATAGGCTCGGCACATTAGATTAAAAAAGGTAATACAAAGAATTAAAACAGGTCCAGGTCTGGGACACACTACCCAGTCAGTGTAGCCCTGAGTTTCAAAGCCTGCACTATAAAGATTGCCACCCCACGTGAAATTTGGGGATTTGCGTCCACAAGAAGCGATTTCCTCAGCTATTAGACCTTGCTTTGCATGTCTGAAAGCCTCCCATATGGCAATGGAGAAGGCCTTTGGAAGAGCAAAGCAATGACTGAAAGACGCTTCTCTTTACAGCACTGGCTGGCTGCACTGTTAAGTAAAATTGCTTAATTGACACTGAAATGGAAAATGTCTGTATGTATGTTGCTAACATTAAGAAAACCCATTGGAGTATACTAAGCTAGAAACAGCCCTCTCTGAGCTTTAGCTGAGTTGATAATTAACTGTTGTTATTCTCTGTTAGTCCTCATGTGAGTGTTTAACCTTAGATCACGTGAGGGTATTCAATTGCAAATCTCCATCTTGAACAAAGTTGCTTTTCTGGTCCTTCTCAAGAAGCCACAGTGAGAACAAAGGATGTTGCAAATGAGCCTTAGGCTGGAATGTAGGGGTAGTCCTGTCATACCTGGTTACACCCCTGCTGAGCCTGGCAAGTTCAAATAAAATTTATTCTAGCCAGAGCCCTAGGTTCTTGCTCTGATTCTCACTGGGCAAAACTCCACCTTACTCCACAAAGAGATGAGAACTTAAGTGATGTGCATGCATGTGCAAATTAGCTCATGCATGCAGCTTCAGAAAACCAATGGTAAATTAGCCCATAAGATGCTGAGACGAGTTCAAAAGGTATTATCATAAAGGCACATGTAAATCGCTGGCTTTCCTGCTATGATTTATTATTCAGACAATCCACTTTCTATGAGTGCTTCCTAAATATGTGCTTTACCAGTTATAATTACTTTGACAATGTTTCAAGATGCTGATAGACTCATTTAATTAGCAACAGGAAAGTCAGATGAGTGATTGCATCTGACCCCTGCAGTTCACAATGGCACGAGTTCTGCCACAGCTCTTAGGCAAGCGCCTGGCCACTGGCTGCTTTCTTATCAACTCCTAATTAGAGGGGCTTAAGTACCTGCCTTTTAAAATACAAACTTTCTGTCTGTTGTGCTGCAGTGTGCACAATCCTCTTGGGGTAGCTGTGAAATAAAGCAGACCTTATTGACTCAGAAATGAAACAAGTACAAAACTGTTCCCCACCCCCACCCTCCGGCTCATGGCCTCCCAATCCCTGTGTCCTTGGCATTTTATTATTATTATTATCTACCCTGCCCACAAGGTTTCATAGAGCTTTCAGGTTCACAATGTATCAAAAATAAGTAAAAAAATTGTAATTAAAGGACAAACTAGGCATATGCAATTGTCACATCATTTGGTGTTATATAGCTGTTTTCATTCTTTGTTTCTTCATTTGTCTTGAAAGCAGCCAGCAAAGGGCAGTGGAGTTGGGAAAGCCAGATTGGGAGTGTCATTCAAGGAAAGTTGCATGTTCAGACCCAGAGACCTCCCCCCTAAATAAAGACACATTTGACTTAAATTTTAGTTTTGGTTTTTGGCAGAATTTAGGCCACAACTTTATTGATTACAGAAAAGTGAGCAGTTGCATAGGCTCTGGTTCGACTAGTTCCCTACACCCTTGCAGGTAGCACTGACCCAGAGCTCTATCATAGGTCAGCCATGGGTGAACACCTGAGGCAGGTGAAAAGCCTGGGAACAAATCCTGTTCACACACCCCCCCAGATGTTCCCCTGGACTCAGGCATGGACACAACCCCCTTTCGGGGGTTGACCAAACCAAGTTGAGTCCCTGGATTGCTTTAACGGAATACCCTTCACATAGGGATGGCGAGACCATTCTCCCATCCCTATCACATGAACCAGTGCCTATCTGCAACCTTACAAGTTGTGACGAATGGCTACATGGCAGGCGAAACCCAAATGGCAACAGCCAATCAGCCAAGTGGGGAAAATTCCTGCCGTGCCCCTGTCCCAATGACAGATGACACACGACGGCATAGCAAGGTCAATCACAAAATGCCCTAAAATTAGGGAGAGGTGGGCGGGTGTTCTGATGCACACGCTGAAAGAGGAAGCTCTGGGACATGTGGATGGGTTTATATTGGTCCCTCGATCCGTTTAGACTGCACCCCATTGGCCAGATTAAACCCAGCAATGAGGGACATACCAATTGGGTGTTGTGGCTATCCAATATACCCACCCACAACCAGGAGGTCAGTCTTCAGGTCTCACCAGAACATGGGCCCTCTTTTAGGGAGGACACAATGAGCTTTAATCCAGTAACTGGGAGCCTCTGTCTGTCTGTCTGTCTGTCTGATATCCACCCACCTACACCCCTGATGTTGCTAGCCAACAATCTCATCCTCTTTGAGCATTGGCTATGTTGATTGGCACTCAGGATCTTCATCCCTACTTTAACCCTTTGTCCTCTCTGCAGTACCATTTGGAATCTGCTGTCCCATTCCTGCTATTTGGAATAGGTGGATAGCTCCCATTTAGGTCAGTTTCATTTGGTGTGGTGGGGTCACAACTTTTCTAAATGTTGACTTCTCTTGGTGCTGGACTAACACTCACTTCTACCTCAGAGTTCTGGATCCGTCTCACTTTGTTCAGGCTTGCTTTTCCTGAATCAGGTAATCCATCTTTACAATAGTATTGAGCTGAAGGTGTTGGTTTTCTTTTTGAAGCTTTGTGTGTTCTCCGAAAATAAGACTGAACTCTAATACCAGGGAGATTTCATTGGAGAAAGGAGTAAGTTTATGAAGAATGTATTAAGAATTGCCATGGGTTTGGTATTATTTGTTGCGCATTTATTAAAACTTCTAATAAAAGCTTTATAAAAACGTTGCCTTTGTAACTGATTTCCCCTCACCTTTGTGGTTCAAAAGAAAATAAAAGACAAGTCTCATTATTAGAAGCCCCATGTGATAGGCTACACTGCTGTATCCTGGAGAGCAAATATTTGAATTGTCATACTAAACAAGCATATGAGAGAGAAGATTCTAACCTGACATTCTATTTTTGAATATGCAAAAAGATGCAGTTGTTGCGTACAAGGCTGATCCTTCAAACATTGTCTTGGTCCATACATAACAATAAACATATAGGCACAAGTCTTCTCAGCATGTGGAGATTGAAAACTTTTGCTTCTGAGTTCAGATAACCATTGTTTAGCAATACAGCTGAACCTGACTGTAGTTAATCGTAACTATGGGTTAATTGAAACAAACCAGAGCCACAAACCATGGTGTCAGGGGCTCAGGAGCAGAAACACAGGGGAGAGAGGAAATGGAGAGCGAAGGGGAGGAATCCGAGGGCAGCGTAGGGGAGTATGACAGTGACCCGAGAGATTCCATGAGCTTCTCCAGCGAATCAGAAGATTCCCAGAAGGGGGCGCCTATGGTAAGGGCAAGGGGGGTCCCAGGGGGGACGCACCAGAAGCAAGGGGCCAGCGGGGACTCCCAAAGCAGCAGCGGGGGATCAGGACCAGCTTCCCCACCAGAGCGTAGTGGGGGGGAAGAGTCACATGTGTCAGGACCAGCGTCTCCTCCAGCGGGGAGAGAAGATGAGTCAGGGCTGACCACGCCTCCATCGGAAAGTGGGGAAATGGAGGGGACGTCAGTTCCAGCTAGCCTCCACGAAGGGGGGAGCAGTGACAGCAGCAGTGTAACGGTCAGAAGGAAGGTTGCCGGCTGGGCGCGCGCACCAAGTTCAAATGTACAGGCGCGCGGGACAGCAGGAAACCCGGATTGGGAACCAGGTCCTAAAGCCCGCCGGAGGGAGGGGGAAGATTCAGGGGACTCAGCGTCAGAAGAGTCTAGGAAGGGCGAGACCCCGACGGACAGGCGGACCCAGAGGAGGAAAGAACAAAGGAAGAGGTGGAGCAAGGCTAGAGTCTTAAACTGGTGTCAGGGGGGAGGAGATTCAGACGGAGCTTCAGCGGTCTAGAGTTTGAGACGTAGGGTTGCACGCTGCGGCTGTAAAAGTGAAACTGAACTTCAATAAAGACTTTTATACTTAACAACGAAGCGGCGTTGGTCCTCTGTGAGCTGGAACCTCGGGCAGCTCGGACACATGGTTTATCGTTTGGTTGGTTTGTTGGTTGGTTGGTTGCTTGCTTGTTTCAATTAAACATAGCTGTTTGAATGCTAAGCTGTGGTTTATTGTATCCGGAAGTGATTTTTTAAAATCTTTTCCTCACATGGATAAGGGGGTACAATGTGGAATTCTGGATTAGAGGAGTAAGATTAGGGTTGTTCTAATAATGATAAACCATTATGTATTGTTAAGTCAAAATGCAGCCCTTGTTTGTTAGTGCAAGCCTATGCATGATTACTCAGAAGTAAGTCCTTCTTTTTCTTACTCGCTAGTAACTGAACTTATGACTGCAGTCTAAGGTTGCAATCCTGTATCCACCTACCCTGGGAGTAAGCCTAATTGATATAAGGATAAACTATACAGCCTTCATCTCTAACAAAGTCCTGGAGGCCACTGTGAGGTTGCTATGCAATTCCTAGGCAAGCCTTTGGGCATGGAGTGCAGAGAGTTCTGTCATTTCAGCTTTCAGCTTTTGAACTCTATGCACATGATGTGTTGAGAGCTCTGTTGCTTGCTTTCAATGAAGATGCTAAATTGAGACATCACTGAAGCCTTCAAACATAAAGTAAAGCATTTATATATGTGGATTTATTTTTAACCCTCTGCCTATGTCCATTCATTGACTGTAATGGAACAGCAGTAGATGCTTTTCACATGTTTTGCTGTAAAAGGGGGGAAAGGGAGCAAATAAAGGGATAAAGATGACAGGAGAATGAGGTAAGAAAATGGGAGCCTAAGAATGACAACAAAAAACCCTCTCATCCTAGCACATCACCTTTTCTTTCCTCTCTTATTTTTGGAAACTCAGTAATGATCTAGCTAAAATGACATTCATTTTACAATGTTTTCATTAATTCTTAAATGATTTAACAACAGAAGTGTGGAATGAATAAATTATACATTAAGCATTAGAACATCAATTACAACTTATTTTTACTGTACTACTACAAGGGATGAGAAACTGTCTTCTGATTCGTGAGACAGCTGCAAAATAAACTAGCATCTCTATTGACGGTACACAGATTTATAAAGGATAACTTGAGATTCCTCTCATAGTCAAGTAGCATGTTCAAAGCTTATCTGAATCACTTTTCCATATGCACTATGGGTGCTTTCTTCTTCAAGTTCCCATTTTAAAGGGATAAGATGCTGGCAGCCTTATCTTTGTATAAGCCTGTTCCTCCAAAGAAAGAGTACAGGAAGGTCTGAATAGAGAAGGTAGATTTTTACAGTTAGGTTTCTCTACATTGGTGTATTTTTATCTTATCTTATTTTATTACTTTCTTGATCACATCTGTACAAGTCAAGAAAGTTGGTGTGCTGAATAGAGAACTGAGCTTAGACTGCAGAAACTGGGTTTCAGATCCTTGCTCAGCCTTCCTGACCACACAAGGTTGTTGTGAAGATTAAAAGGGGGGGAATGCATGCTTATAAAAATATAAATCATTTCATTTATACTGGCTGTATTATACCAGCTTCTCAGTCACTCTTAGAAAGGTTGAATGTAGGGCAGTTCTCTAGACCCATAAACAGTGCTCTTCTTCTAGAAAAAAGGTGCGAGTAGTGTGTATCCTTGAGTAAAGGTAAAGGTAAAGGGACCCCTGACCATTAGGTCCAATTGTGGACGACTCTGGGGTTGCGGCACTCATCTCGCTTTATTGGCCGAGGAAGCCAGCGTACAGCCAGCATGTGGCTAGCATGACTAAGCCGCTTCTGGCGAACCAGAGCAGCGCATGGAAACGCCGTTTACCTTCCCGCTGGAGCGGTACCTATTTATTTCTTGCACTCTGACGTGCTTTCGAACTGCTAGGTTGGCAGGAGCAGGGACCAGACAACGGGAGCTCACCCCGTCGCAGGGATTCGAACCACCGACCTTCTGATTGGCAAGTCCTAGGCTCTGTGGTTTAACCCACAGTGCCACCCGCGTCCCGTATCCTTGAGTACCCCCCCCCCAAAAAAGCTCTGCCCATAAATACAAGACCAAGGTCTTTGGGTTTATACCTGCATTGTGTTTCCTACCATGCATACTGGCAGTTTTGAAGCACACATTTTTTTGTAACATCAGTGTATTGCAATTATCCCATACATGAACCCAAGGCTCTCCACCGAACACTGCAGCCATTATGCCGCACTAGTAAAAGTCCTCTGTAAAATAGAGCACAGTGACCAGACTATCATTGGCTATTTTCCTCATAGCTTCTCTGCTCCAGCCCTCCTTTCCTAAAACTGTCCGCTCCAGCCCACTTCTTCTGACCCTTTTATTCATTCTGTCCTCGGCTTCTGGGACCTCCTCTCACCCCTCTGTCTCCCCTGTTCTCACCAGGATCTAGCAGCCCATTCAGTGGCAACCTCTCCAAGCAGCAACTGTTGTCTTCCTGAGCTGCTTGCGTGTTTCTCTCAGACTTCTGTTTTGGCCACTGTAGGAAACAGGGTGCTAGAAAAAATGGACCATTTCCCTCACCTAGCTAGGCTCTTCTTATTTTCACATGCTCCTCCCCTCTTGGCGACATGATGAGAATCCAGCCAGTCACTACCAAAGCTTTCCTCACCGCCATCTCCAGTACACAAAATCTCCTTCTACACTACAGTCCATTTTATGACTTTTATTTACAATTTTTGGGTTCTCTGTAAATTGTAACTCATACTGATCTCATCATAGCACCATGTCAATAATAATAATAATAATAATAATAATAATAATAATAATAATAATAGATGCCCTTTTTACAATCCTGGTTATATACATATTTCAGCAAAGATGATGTGTTGCATGATATATGGGAGAAAATTGTTTTAAATGTTTTTTAAAAGAGACTTTGAATGGGTTAAATATGTTGCTAAATCAATACAGCATACCTCATTCCAGAGTAACACTTATCTCTCTTCAAACATCCTAATTACCATCTCACATCAAAACATTGACAAAGAAAACTCATTTCAGATCAATTTCTTATGATAGATCCCTTTTAATGATTGCTATCCATGGAGTGCAAGTTTTAATTTGTTAAGCTGACATAAAAATTAGCTCGGGTTTTCACTTACGGTTCTCTCTTCGGCGCATGGAACCAGATGGCAGTGAAAAATCAGATAAGGGAGAAATAAAGTTAGCGGGAGAAATCGGAATTGCTTAAAACTGCACATCATTTGAAAAATATGTTTTAAAAATTGAATCCCTTTCTTTAAGCTGTTCAGCAATAGCCACCAAATATACTTGGGTATTTAATTTACTTTTTTGCTCTTCATTAAATTAAGATGAAGAAGCACCCATTTCTGACAATAGGTCAGATGAGCTCCAGTTTTTCTCTTTTCCTGCACACCTTGGATGCGTTAAACACTTTTCCCTCTGAAGGGGAGCTCCACTTCCTGTCGTAGGAGAATACTTTTCTTGCCCAGCCTATAAATAAGAAGCCACTTTAAGGTACCTGTGTAAACAGAGAAGATTGTGGCATTACACTGTGATGCAATTGGAAGTCCAGGTCATGTTAATGGAAAGATACCACCACATGTCAAAACAAAACAAAAAATCATGTGGGCTCTTTCCCCATAGCTGGCATTTTATGTTCTTCAACAGCTTTAAAGATCCCTAGAATTCAACCTATCCTAGAACACAACTATTAAGATCTCCTGAAGTATCAAAGATGCTTCTGTTACCTGGATTCAAAATTTAGTGGATTCCATGTTCTAACACAAGCTCTATGACTCATCAGTTTGAATAGAATTAAGAAACAAAACTCCTTAATTCCTTATTACTGGTTTAATAAATCATGTATGGTCTGAAATGGGGAGGATTGGGCGGCTGACTGGCTCTTGAAGAAACTCTGTGCCAAATCCTTGTTTTTGAAATATAAACTGTTGCCTCCTGGGAATAATTGTAGCTCATATTCTTAAGAAGGAAATAATGGAGAGAACCTTAATCGTCTCCTTTTCTTCAAAGTGTGTTTGCTTTTTATTTATTTCTGTTAAATGTAATTAAGGAGAAACCCAGTTGCCTAGCAAAATGGGAAATGGAGTCATTGTGGACTTACATTTCCTAAGGCCCGAGCAACAGAGCTAATAAATTTGCCTGGGCTGCACCACTATTTCTAGACAGGCACACACACCAACTGGAGCATTTGTAGGAAAAGGTGAATTCAAAAAGCACTAAATTCAAGTCAGAAAGGAATTCACACTGTGGCTGCAAAAGAAGAAAGGAAGACTAGGGAGTACATTAACACTTAAGAGTGGCCCCCCATCTTCCTTTGCAGCTGTGTCATATAATGTCAGGTGATCAACAGGTGTGCAACCTCAATCCAGATCCCCATCATTGCCCTAGGCACTTAAAAGTAATCCTTTGGGAGATGGTGCATAGATTCATGATTAAGGTCCAGCATTTAGAAAAATAAATAAATAAACTAAAAGCAGATCCCTTTTGTGCAAGTGCTTAGCCATTCAACAAAAAGGTTCTCCCTCACTGAGCAGCCTTTTGGACACGTACCCGTAAAGCAGATGGATCAGTTTTAAAGTTAACTGCACATGGATAGAATCTCATTTTACATTATTACCAAAAATCTTTCATTTGCTTCAAAGCTCCTCTGATGTTTTCCCTAATCTAACCCACACATTTGCTTATGACCTTCCATCATGCAAAATCTGGCGATGAGCAAGGGGTATGCAAAATTACATGGAAGTGTTGACAGTCTTTCTGAATTTTCCTCTCGCTGCCTTTAGAATTGTTCAGATGACTGAGCTCAAGGACCTTGCCCACCCAAAACTTGGTGACAACTGTATTTTCAGTTCAGAGTATGTTTATTTTTCTAGGAAGCAGGTGTCAAGCAGGTCCCTCACATACAAGACAGAGCCTAGGGCTTGCCGATCAGAAGGTCGTGGTTCAAATCCCCGCGGTGGGGTGAGCTCCCGTTGTTCAGTCCCAGCTCCTGTCAACCTAGCAGTTCGAAAGCACGTCAAAGTGCAAGTAGATAAATAGGTACTGCTCTGGCGGGAAGGTAAACGGCGTTTCCGTTTGCTGCTCTGGTTCACCAGAAGTGGCTTAGTCATGCTGGCCACATGACCTGGAAGCTGTCTGCGGACAAACACCGGCTCCGTCGGCCAGTAAAGTGAGATGAGTGCCGCAACCCCAGTCGTCCACAACTGGACCTAACGGTCAGGGGTCCCTTTACCTTTAACATGTATAAAATAAGAATTCCACCCATCAGCCAATGTTGCTTGAGGAAATTCCACTACAAGCTAACATGAACTGCACCTCCCAGACTAGTACGCAGACCAGGATGTGATCAACCACTGGATTTCACACTTCTCTGAATTTTGCAATGCTAAACAAAATAAATACCAGAATGCAGCGGAAATGCATATTTTATGATGAAAGGTTTTTAGAAATGCATATTTTGTGAGAAAATACATTCAAATGCATGTCTTTTAAAACATAATCACAAATTAATATGGGCTAGTAATAGACTGATCTGTCCCTAGAGTTGCAGCAAGACAGTAGGCTGCTAGATCCAGAAAGCAGTAACACAAATTACTTCATGACATTCATCCCATTTTTTAATGCTCTCAGCACTAATATCAAGCCTGCTCTGCCCCTTTTCTGGCCACTTCCAGGTGACCACAACGTGTGCGTGTGCAGCAACGTACATATCAAACAGGCATAAATCAATTGTTGCCTGTATTCAAACCTGTGAAAAATATTGTACTAGACTTCATCTGGAAGATGAGCAGGTCAGTTAGATTATGTGGATCTCCCCCCCCCCAAAAAGCCACTGTGTTCCATTATATTTAGGGGACCTATGGCCTTCCAAATGTTGCTGCATTGCAGTGTTATTGGACCTTTTGTCATGCTGGCTTGCCTGATGGAGAGTTGAAGCCCAGCAAGATCTGGAGGCCCACAAGATTACCCCACACCTGCTTTATATAGTTAGTTTCCATGATAGGGAATTAAGAGAGATTAAAAAAAAGGAAATTGTCTTCACTTCTTTAAGTGAGTAGCTGTTATTAGTATTGCTCTCACTCCCAATCCAGTTTTATCTCTCCTGTGTCTGAAGATGTCCCACAATCTCTTTCAAAAAGAGACCTCTGATATGCACTCAGCATAGTAACTTTATCTGTGAGAATCTGTCTATGTTGTTCTTAGAGGTCACCCTCACCCTTGGAACAAGCCTGGGCTGAGGTCTTGAAACACTGACTGGAAAGTGTGATTATTTGCGCGCGCGCTCTCTCTCTCTCCTGTAATAAAAATAAAAAGTGTCTGCTTCTTGTCAGAGCTTAGTAAACAGCTTACAAAATGAACAGCAAAAATATCAGCAACACCTCTGAGTGCAAGCGCATGTGTCAGTGCCTATGACATTTTCTTTGTGCAGTGGACAATTCATCAGGAATGATCGAAGTCAGGATTAACACTGTTTAACAGCGCTTGTGGCCTTCCGTGAGACCTAGGCCTGCTGACTGAGGTTTATGTCTTCAGTCAAATGCTGAATGCATAAATATCCCTGTGCTTTTCTTCTTAATCACGCTGTTCATCTGCAGCAAGTTGAATTCACTGAAGTGACATTCAGGCCTAGTTCAATTCACACATAGGCGCCGACTCCATGGGGCTTGAGGGGGCCCGAGCCCCCTCAAAAATTCGTTTGGGGGGGCTCCGCCCCCCCAATAATCTCCGGCGCCCCTCCAGCAGAGCGCCATCGCCGCCCCTCCCCCAGCCCAAAATGCACAGGGGGGGCGGGCTGCATGCCTCCTGCCCTCCCTCCCGAGCAAAAGCTCCACCCAATTTCCTTTGGAGCTGATTAATAGGCGCAGCACGCTCTCCCCTATTCGCTCACGAGGAGGCGGCGCCACTTTATTTGCATATTCATGAGCTTATTTATTATTCATGAGCTTTCCCGGGCCCCCCCAATATTTTTTATAAGTCCGCGTCGCTGAATTCACACAAACAGTAGGCAAGAGAGTAAAACTCTTCCCCAGCTGTACCCAATTCTGACTGCAACTGTGGCCTCATCTGGCCGAATCCTTCCCCATGAAAGTAATTCCCTGCATACACAAAACTTACATATCTTAGGAAATGGCTAGACTATAACTCTTTGTCCTCATATCTAGCTTTCTACCTGTGGGGAAGGTTGTGTGTGTGTGTGTGTGTGTGTGTGTGAGAGAGAGAGAGAGAGAGAGAGAGAGAGAGAGAGAGAGAGAGAGACAGAGAGGCAGAGACAGAGAGACAGAGAGACAGAGAAAGAATATTTTCTTCCCCACCTGCTGCCCAAAGTGGTACAGTCTAGAGACAGTTGTCCCCCTGGCAAATAAGCCATATATAAATTAATAAAATCATAGTCATCTATGGTTTGCATAAACTACACCAAGTAGTTGCTGGTAACATAAGAACTGGCACACAGTCAGCCAGTCCTTGAAACAGTTGGACTGCATGAAGGAGTTACATGTAGTCATACAGCACCTCCCTGTCTCAGCAGTTTGTGGTGGAGTCCATCCAGGACTAGTCCTCTGCTGCCCCTGCACTTTCATTTTTTTTAAATAATATTTTATTAAGTTTAACAATAAAAAAGTAGAACAATAAAAACACAAAGAAAATATAAAACACAACAATACAAACTTTCACGATACATAAAATACAAACATTTAACAAGAAAACAAAAAAAGACAATCAACACTCAAAAAGTAGAATAAGAAAAACACAGATCACTCTTTTCCAATTATTCATCTTCAATTAACTTATTTTCCTGACTTCCTCACGCCTCCCTTTTTTATATCCCTTTTTAACAATTAGTTCAGCAAATTCGTATCCTACTACTTTATCCTTATTTATTTTACCTCCCAAATTTCAAATTCTTATCTCTTATTACTAGAACCCCTTCATTTTAATTCAATGTCATCAGCATTCATACATTTTACAATACTTCTGTAAATAAGTTTTAAATTTGCTCCAATCTTCTTCCACCAACTCTTCTCCCTGGTCTCGGATTCTGCCAGTCATCTCAGCCATTTCCATATAGTCGATTACTTGCATCTGCCATTCTTCCAAGGTGGGTAATTCTTGTGTCTTCCAATACTTTGCAATGAGTATTCTTGCTGCTGCTGTAGCGTACATAAAAAAAATTCTATCCTTCTTTGGCACCAATTGGCCGACTATGCCCAGGAGAAAGGCCTCTGGTTTCTTCACGAAAGTATACTTAAATACCTTTTTCATTTCATTATAAATCATCTCCCAGAAAGCCTTAATCCTCGGGCACGTCCACCAAAGGTGAAAGAACGTACCGTCAATCTCCTTACATTTCCAACATTTATTATCGGGCAAATGGTATATTTTTGCAAGCTTGACTGGGGTCATGTACCACCTATACATCATTTTCATAATATTCTCTCTTAAGGCATTACATGCCGTAAATTTAATCCCAGTGGTCCACAACTGCTCCCAGTCGGCAAACAAAATATTATGACCAATATCTTGTGCCCATTTAATCATAGCAGATTTTACCGTTTCTTCCTCAGTACTCCATTTCAACAGCAAATTATACATTCTTGACAATATCTTAGCATTGGGTTCCAACAATTCTGTTTCCAGCTTTGATTTTTCCACCTGGAAACCAATTTTTTTATCTTGATTATAAACCTCTCTTATTTGAAAATAATGTAACCAGTCTTGCACCTTCCCTTTAAGCTTCTCATAACTCTGCAATTTCAGCTTGTCACCTTCCTGTTCCAAAATTTCACAATACTTTGGCCATTTTGCCTCCATGTTAAGTTTTTTCATAGCTTTCGCTTCCATAGGTGATAACCACCTTGGGGTTTTGTTCTCCAAAAAATCTTTATATCTTGTCCAGACATTAAATAGTGCTTTCCTGACAATATGGTTTTTGAATGCTTTGTGCGCTTTAACCTTGCCATACCACAGATATGCATGCCATCCAAATACATTATCATAACCTTCAAGATCTAAGATGTCAGTGTTCTCAAGAAGTAACCATTCCTTCAACCAGCAAAAAGCTGCTGATTCATAATAAAGTTTTAAGTCCGGCAGGGCAAACCCCCCTCTGTCTTTAGTATCAGTAAGTATCTTAAATTTTATTCTGGGCTTTTTGCCCTGCCAGACAAATCTAGAAATATCTCTTTGCCACCTCTTGAAACAATCCATCTTGTCAATGATTTGTAATGATTGAAACAAAAACAACATTCTCGGCAATACATTCATCTTAATAACAGCAATCCGACCCAGCAAGGAAAGCTTCAAATTCGACCAAATCTCTAAATCCTTCTTCACTTCTGACCAGCATTTCTCATAATTATCTTTAAATAAATTTGCATTTTTAGCAGTCATATTCACCCCCAAGTATTTTACCTTTTTTACTAATGTCAGATCTGTCTCTTTCTGAAACCTCTCTCTCTCCATTGGTGTCAAGTTTTTCTCCAAAACCTTAGTTTTTAACTTGTTTAACTTAAAACCTGCTACATGACCAAACTCCTAGATTAATTCTAAAGCCCTTTTAGTACTAGGTACTGGCTCTTGTAATGTCATGCTGCCCCTGCACTTTCAGAGGAACAAAGTTCTTACTCAGCCCCCTCAAAGAAGGCAACTAGTAGAGCCCACACTGCAAAAGGATGGGAGGGTGGGTGTCTCAAGAAGAAGAGGGGAGAGTGTGGGGTGAAGCAGACCAAAAGAGCCTCATCCCCACATCTCCTCTGCAGGGCAAAGCATCCCTAAGGGGCTGCCCATATTACTCCTACGGGAGAGGATGCTGTGGCAAATATGCCCCTCCCATACAGGAAAGGAAGAGAATTGCAAAACTTACTCTCAGTTGTCACCTCTGGTGTTGGCAGCTTTGGGTGACTGAGGGGTTAAGAGAATAAAAGAGTAGTTGGGCAACTGGCACCTTTGCCTTCTAAAAGCATAGTTAATGAATTTGTTCACTTGGGGCAAACTTTTCATCAAAATATTCAGACACAGAGGGAAAGGGAGGTCAAATCTAGACAGATTTACAAAAGAGTTGATCTTCCATTTATCTGACCCATCTAATACATTGGAGGAACCAAGCCAGAGGTGAGACATTGAGTACATCAGAGAACCCATCAATCTGTCACTTAACTTTGAATTTCTTGCCTGTGTGGAAGTCAGATATCTTTGGAAAAATCTGGCCTCTGATGTGCACAAATGTGTGTTCTTGAAATGAATGTGGATTGTTCACCATGCATATATTTTGTAAGGGGGGGAAGCTTTGATGCATTATGCTTTAAAATATTTCTTTTTCCTATGTAATCAGTATGGCACATCTTTTTCAAACCATTTCTATTAATATCAATGTTATCATTATGTATTTCAAATCCCAGTGAAAAGCAGCAGCATTATAGGTACAGGCAGACTCTTAATTTCGGTTTACACATCCTGCATTTTAAAGAGCACTCGCTTTAAAACATAATGAATTCCTTTGAAAGATAGACGGTTTGGGGCAAAAGGAAGCATAATGCACAAGGAAACTGTGAATGCCGGAGGTGCCTCTTTCCTTCTTCTAAGCATGAAGAGGGCATTGTGCATTGTCCAAGAAAGAGAATTTTGAGCTGCGAGACTTGGGGTCAACTGATGACTTCAGTGTTTGATGACTGGCATTTGGGAAATCAATTTCTGTACGAAAACACCATCTGCAATTTGGAAATAACTATAATCTCATTCAGTTCCTTTTCAGCCTTTTCCCCATGAGTGTGTGATTTCTGTCCCAGTGCTGGATGAGAAATTCTGTTCTCCCTTTCCTGAGACGACACAACTACATCTGCCCAGCGGCAAGAGACTGATCCCAGCCGCCATTACTATCAATGGCTATTCAATGCTGCTAAATGAAGTCCACGCACTCAGGCCGATAGATGGTTAGTGCTGGACTTAGGCAGGGAGAACCGAGTTCAAATCTCTACCTAGCCATGAAGCTTACTGTGTGAGCTTGGACCAGTCATTCTCTTTGCAGCTGCCATCTTCCAGCACAAGGAGTCTTCATAAGGAAACTCCTGCCAGAACTCTCATGGGTCTTTCTGGCCAGTTGGATCTAGATATAAAAATGAGGATATTATTTTTTTCCCACTGGGGAGCGGGGAAGTTTGCTAAGCATTAATGCCATCAGTTTGGGGCTACTTTGAGATATGAATGTTTTGGATATAATGAAGTAAACTTTTGTGCATCTTACATTTTGCCCACTTTATGCCCACTTAAAATTTTAATATATTATAAATGAATAGTTAATTGTTAGCATTATAATGTAGTGATATTAAAATGTTTATCATGTATTGTGGTTGCTGTACTTATTGGAGGCTGGTGGAGCCTCTACATACTGGCAGGCCCAGACAGATGACGTGTGAATGTCAGTGGCATCAAGTGATAACAACTGGCTGCTTGGGATGCTCTCTGATGGAGTACGTAAAGGGGGAAGATGTGAGGTAGGGAGAGAGCATGTCATGACCCTAGAGGCCCACAGCAGCAGAGGCTGCATTCAGACAGCACTTTATGCCATTTCATTGATGTTTATTACCTGATAATTTATGTGCTTTATGTCATCTTTCACAATGCAAAAGCTATTTCTGGGAATCTACTGGAATCGAGTGGATGTTTAGCACTCATCTCCATGTTAATTGCTTCCAGGGAAAAAAATACATTTGCAACCCTGTTAACCTGGAAAATCACAAGAGTTTTGTGCTGTAATTTACCTGAATCACAAGCACACAATGAAATTGGGGGTGATGTTACAACATACAGTGCTTTCACACCATTCTCATGGGTGAATCATGGGGAAACAGCCCCATGAAACAGCCCTCATTTATGCATGAGCATACATGGTAGTGACTACATTATAACCTCCTGGATCTGTAGAGCCAGAGACTGGGCCCTCGCAGGCACCTTCCCTTGAGTTTGAGAAGCCAGATGCCTTCCTGAGGACCTCACCTGTCCAGCATCACAGGGAGGCAGGGGAATGGAAGAGGAGGACCCATCTTCAGGCCAGGGAGTTGGTCCTTTAAGGATTGAGAGACAGGGACTTCCGGAGGCGGTGCCACCGGCAATGGTGGATTCCCTCTAGTTCTGAGGGATTTAGCTCCGCGGAAATCGGGTCTTGCCGCTACGGCGAAGCGGTGACCCTTCTGAAACCACAGGTGGGTGAAGCCTGTGACCGTGGGACTCGGCGGGCACCTTCAGCGCCCCCCCAATCTGCAAAGGAGCCCGGTAACGAGCTCCGGAGCGAAACGGGGTGTCTGGCGCAGTGCTGAGAGTCAATTGCTTCTTCCGTGGAGGGAAGCCGCACAGCTGTTGCTGGAGAGCGCTGACCTTTTTCCTGTGACAATTTGGCTATCAAACAACTACCCATGAGTAGGTCAAGTTTAAAGATCGGGGAATAAGGGGGGAAAGTACTAATTTGGCACCGAAGCGGAAAGGTGTAAACAGGAAGTCCGCCTTCCGCTTTTTGTAAATAGACTGAAGCAAAAACCCTGCAACCTAATAGCCTGGAAAGTTGTTTTAAAGATTGAAATTTCCTGCATCTATAACCAACAAAACCCCCTTGGAAGCAGGAGAAAGGGGGGGGGGAATCTGACTGTTTAAGCCTGCAGGAGAGAGAGTAAAGGAATATAAGTTTCCATCGTCCCAAACCTGGGAACGGGGTGTCAGGACAGAAATGGTTGGAGATGTCCATTGATTAAAAGTGGAGCACTTTGACAGATAGTTAAAAAAGAGAAACAAATTAACTTCAAAGCTGCTTTCTGCATTTCTGCATTTTAAAGAAACAAAGTATTTGAAAATCGAAAGTAATTCTCCTTTGTTGGATACGTTTTTCAAAGATGGATAGAAATAGAAATTGTGTCCCCTAGAGGAAGCCTGTCAGTTTCTTGTTGCAGTTTACTCGGAGACTCCACAGCTGCGAGATTGAGATCGTGGGACCAGTCGTTTGACCTTGAACAGAAATGTGTTGGGAGAAAGTTTTGGTGTCTGCCCTTGGCAAAACAAATGCTTTGCTGGAGCAGTTGCATGAGAAAATGAACTTGATGAATGAAAAGTTGGACTTGATGACTGCTGTAGCCAGTGAATATGAATTAACAGGAAACAAGGATAAAGAAATTATACAGGAAACTGGTTTGACAGGGCAAGTCCAAGGGCAGATGAAGACGGAAGAGGTTGCGACTGCATCCCAAGTAATACAAATAAAAATGGTGAGACCTAAATACCTGCAGGAGCAAAAGCTGCTGCATTGGAAGATTGAACTTGGAGTGTGTTTGGAAGTATCTGGAGTCAAGGAAGCTCTCAATTCTGGTGGGACTATGAAACAGGTTGACAATTACTTTTTGGATAACTACTTTTTGGATTACAATGACGATGACGGGGAGTGGGACTCAGGCGAATGGGCTAGCTTGATGAAGGAAAACGGAGATTATCACCGGTTGGAATTCCCCGGAGACCGACTCCTCAAGGAGAAAGGAAAGAAACTACGAAAGAAACCAACAAAGGATAAAGAAGAGCGTAAACACAAACAAGAACAAGAAAATCTGCAGAAGGGGCATAGAAGAGACTTAAGGGCCTCGGACATAAGATCACCAGATTGATGGACTGGATGCAATGGTCAGAAAGGACTGACATAACCCGAGACCAGGAAGAAGGGACGTTGGATAAAAACTAGAGAAGAGGAAAAGTTTATAAAAAGAAAAATTTCTTTCTATTTTGGGAATTAGTGTAACACTAATGAAATATTAGGGATTATGCTGGAAAGGAACTAACTGGCTTTAGTAGAAAGGATTTAAGGAATTATGTAGAAACATGGTTTAAATTTTGAATTTTAAGGTTTTTAAGGTAAGATAAGGTTAAAGAAATTAAGGTAAACTGAATAATAGATTATGTAAAAGATGGAAAGGATATGTTGAGTTAATTAAATAAGATAGACTGTTAAGATAAATTATTTAAACAAAAATTGAGAAATATGGGAAGAATTTGCTGAAATAACGAATTAAGCTAGAATACAAAAAGGGAGGCGTGAGGAGGTCCAAGAAACAAGCAAATGAAAAGATGCAATATGGGATCTGTATTTTTCTTTTTTGCTTTTGCTTTTTCTTTTTATTTTTTGTTGTATTTTTCTGGTTTTTTTTCTATACTTATGTATTTTTGAATCTTTGAATAAATATCACTTTTTAAAAAAAAAGGATTGAGAGATGGGTCACAAGGGAGAAAGGCAGTTTGAGAGCAGGAGCTTTGAAAGTCTGCTCTCGCTGTTTCTTGCAGCTAGGTACTGACTCAGAGCTATCCATGGTCCTGCAACTGCTGCTTTACCTCCGCTGTGGGACTGGGCACTCACCAGCAGCAGCACAGCAGAGGTTTGAGATTCTCCTGGCCTCTGCCCAAGACAGTTCTTGCTATATCTGGAACACTATATTGCATAGGGCTAATGGGAGTTGTGGTACAAAACAAGTGGAGGGCACCAGGTGGAGGAAAGCAGTGCCATGCAAATATGTCGAAAAATATAAAGGAGCTGGTCTCATGGTTACCTAATGCAGAGCTGGTAGGCGACATCATGAGTGGGCTGGGCAGCAGAGGGTAGACCTTGCATGCTCACCCTCTACCCTAAAGGCTAAGGAAGATGGCACTTTGAAGATACACTGAGAGTAAAGTATTCATCTCAATCATTTGAAGACATGTATGTTTGGGGCAATTTTCATCAAATGCACAACATAATTTAAGATATTCATTCAAATGTTTACTACATTCCCACTTTATATTCATAAATGGACACCTTAAATACCATGGTGAAGTGCCCCCCCCCCGATATGAGATACTCCAGTCACAGGCCATAGTTTTCTTTGGTTTTGGATCAGATGCAAATTGCATATCCGTTGAATATTTATTAAAATGCATTACTCTGATCTAGGAAGGATTGCATGTAGGTCAAGTGTGGATGGGATTCAAATCTGCATTTGGCTTCCTCTCTCCTTTTCTCATTCCAAAACTGTTTGGAAGGACCAGAGAAGTGCTCACAATCAGGGGCCAAAAACACAGCTCTGTTACCTTAATGAGAAAACCAATCAGATAACGCATTTGTGTGTTACAAGATCTGGTATGTTACAAAGACCCTGTATGCAACACAGATAATTTGGGAAACAGAGTAGCACAAATTGCAAACGCATTACTCGCAAATTAATAAAATACAGCAGGAAAGTATGGCAGTTGTAGTGCCAAGGTCCACTAATAGCAGCAGGATGACGCAACTAGTAGCTGATTTCATAACATCTCAATAATGAGCTAACATGATTAAGAGAGCCAATGGGTGACAAGCATCATCCTGTAGGTCTCCAGCTTACTCAAATACATTAGAAGACTGGAAAACCTTGCAATTTTTCCAGCACCTGAAATGATTACACTGCTCAAACCAACAACTCAGCTTCAAAGCCGCCCTCTTCATTAGCCAGTAATGACTGCAGGATTTGCTCAACTGTTGTACCTTGTGTCCATGTAGTTGCTAGGAAATTGGCTTGTTGACCAACCTCCCACTGAGCAATATAATATACCAACTGGATCATCATTCTGTTGTCTGTGGATTGTACAGTTAGAAATGACATATTTACTTGCTGTATTTTATTAGCGTGTAGGTTCTGTCCCTTCAATTTGTGATAATTATTTATAAAGATATTTATAAACTGTCCAATCATATAAAATATCAAATCCATGTACAATGAAATATAAAGGTGCATAAGATGCCATAAAAACAACATGATAATAATTGTCAAAATGATCGTTTCATCTTGGAAAAAATAATAATTTGGATAGAGCTATGAGCATCCTATGAGGCTGTCTGCTGAATCTCTGCTAGAAACGTATTCCACAGCATGGAATGAGTAGCACTAAATGCCCTCCTTGCACTTGGAGCCAACATTAGCTTTCTTATATTGTTATACTAGACTTGGAACAACCATAGCGGTAACAACAAAGAAAACAGGCCTAGGAAGTGGATTTTTAAAATTTTGTTTCATTATATAAGAATGTATACACTGATTATATACCAAAATGCCTTCTTTACCTCAGAGCCCTCATAAATCACCATTGTCTTATCATGCTCATTTTCACTTATTGTTAACTACTTTAGAAACCAATTGTCAGATGGAAGGGGAGGATATAAATATTTTAAATAAATATTGGGTTGGAGCCATATTTCACTTGAGTGGGCCTATCCCAAGCATGGCTATGTCTAGATCCAACTCAAAACATTTGACACTGAGTTTGCTTTTAATATACCTGATCTAGTAATCCAACGATATATCCAACTGCTTAACTTTCCATGTTTTCATGTTTAGAGAGTTGCGTTTTTAGTACATTGAGGACTGACCAAAGATAGCACTGCTACACTAAACACAGGCTTAACATATGGGATTCATTACCAGCCAAGGCGGTGGCCATGACCTTTAGTTTATAATGCTTTTAAAAAAAAAGAAAAAAGGAGTAGCATACCCAGACACAAAAGAGGCAATCTCAAATGAAACAAGATACGGAAACATTGAACCACTGGGATTAACAAGTCAGCAATGAAAATATACAGCATCATGCTGTAGTTATATATCATTGAATTAAAATAGGCAAAATATACTGGATGAAATACTGTTCTAATTCTGCAGAGCCTTGTGGTGCCTTAAAGTCTAATACATTATTATGGAATAAAGCTTTTTGTGCACAACAGTCCACATTATTAGAGTTTATCAAGAGGTTCAGTGCTATCACTTATGGACTGAATTACCACGGTGGATTTTTAGCACACTACTTGTATTTATTTGCTTACCAATGCCAGGATTTACAACGTATTTTCTGCAAGAGGCTAACAAGGATACCTCGCTAGAAATTGTCCTAATTCTATTACCACTACAGGCAAAGGTTTAGACTGTGAAGAATTCTGAGAGAAAGCCCTCATGTGTCAATATACACATGGAAAAACTACATGGGCTGAGGGGGTAGCTGGTAATATAACCTATTTCAAGAAATCTTTATCAAGGACAAATGCCCATGCAGAACTTCAGCAATCCATATAACATACATCATAGATCAATACATGCTGGAACAATAACGGCAATAAAAGTCATGCTGGCAAAAATGAACCACTTCTCAGAAATTCTCACAAAGCACATTCTGTGGTTAAAAGCTTTTTAAATCCTGAGAGCTACAATGCAAACTTCTTCACGGGTCTCTCTCCCTGATTTCACCTGAGTGGCCACTGCTAGAGACTGAGTACTGGGTAGGATGGGCTCTTTGGATAGACATCAGTATTGCAATGTAGCTATCAGGGACTGGGCAGAGGAGGAATAATGGAGATCGCCTCCCCATCCTGACCCTTTCAGGGAGGAGGACGAGAAAGACAGTATAGATTTACAACAGGGGTTTGAGGGAGGTTGCAGCTCAGAGGCAGATGTGGGGAAAAGTTGGGAAATCATGGGAGAGCCAGAACAACACCCAGCTGACACGTTGTTATTAGAAAGCATTCCAGACACTCCATCTCCCAGAACCCAGCGAGCCTTAAAAGTAGGAAAGCAAAGAGCTCAAGGACAGAGGGCACATAGCACCCTAGAAGAGACGATGAGAATGATGAATGAGGAAGTGGGAGGGACATTGGGTGGAGATTCACTTAGGACAACACCATTATCCAAGAGGCAGGGTTCTATAGCCAATCTCTGTAAATATTGAAATAAAAATGGACTGTAAGAGACTTTTCCTTGTCTTTATACTTTCCGGGGGCAACCAGCTGGGAGCCACTGACAGAATCCTGACAGTAGGTGGGAAAGTGCTTCCCCGTCTCCTGTTTCATATCCAGTCCAGAAGTTTTGGACTACAACTCCAACCAGCAAGGTCACTTTGGTGTTGCTAACAGAGTGGTTTGAGGCACACTCCATTGTCTCTTGAGACAGACGAATGCCAACAAGATCAGGGGACTGCTGTGGACAAAGTATTATATTGATTTCAGCACAGCTTTCAGCAAAATCTCCCACGGTATTATTGTTGGCAAGCTGGTAAAAGTGTGCTAGACAATGCTACTGTTAATTGGATTTGTAGCTGGCTAATAGACCATACCCAAAGAGAACTCATCAATGGCTCTTCATGACATTGGAGAAAAATGACAAGTGGAATACTGCAGAGTTCTGTCCTGGGCTCAATGTCTATATAAATGACTTAGACAAAGGAGTGGAAGGAATTATTGTCAAATTTGCAGATGATACCAGAGAACAAAAGAGAATTCTTGACAGAACCTGGGCCAAAACAAAATGAATTTCAACAGAGGTGTATTCAAAATTCTTCTTTACACTGGCTTGGGGCTTGGCTTGGTAGTACATTGGAAAAGAGGGGAGAAAGGGTCAAAGCAGCCTCCCACCAATGGCAGTGCCAAGAGGAGATAGAGGAGGAGCCACCGGCCATTGAAGCTGTGTGGCCGCTGTGTTTGGCTCTGCTCCCGGCTCCTCTAATCCTCTTTTAAAGCCATCAAAGTTGGTGACTGCCTCCTGTGAGAGTGAGTAGCATACTTTAACTATGTCAGCAGTGTGATGTGGCAGCTTAAAAGTCTAATGCAATTCTAGGTTTCATCAACAGAATTTCAGCTCATAGTAAGTAATGGGACCACTCTATTTTATTGAGGTCAGATCTTTTCACCTGACCAATGTCAGTTCTGGGCACCATAGAAGGATATTCACAAGCTGGAACATGTTCATCACTAAAGATGAGGAAGAGTCTGGACAAGTCCTGTAGATAAAGTTTGGAGATATTTGGTGCATTTTAGCCTGGATAAGAGACAATTGCATTTGAGAATACTCCAAAACCTTTATATATTTGAAAGGCTCTGACATATTTTATTAAGCAGATTTGTTTTCTGTTGGGCCAGAGGATGGGATCCAAGGATCTAAGACCAAGGTTTCTAAACTAAACATTGAAAAGAATTTCCTGAGGGTACAATTTGCCTGAATGTGGAACTGAAAGGTGGTGGACTTCATAAGAGATTTTTAGCAGAATTTGGATGGCCACCTAGTTCATCAGGGAGCTGTTGTGGTGGATTTTCTCTATTGGCCTGGGAGCTGGACTTGATTACTTTTGAGGTCTCCTTCTAACACTACGATTCTAACTAAGATATGCATGTCAAAGACTCACATGTTTTTGTTTAAAATTAATGCCTGTCTGGCCTAAGTTGATTAACATTTCTATAACCATTGGGACAAGTTAATTTGTTCTGAAAATCTGCTCCTCTTCAAATCTCTCTGCCTTGCTTTACAGAAATCTGAAATGATGTCCCTGAACTCTGTTTTGAGCCCTGAGACTATGTTTGTACATCTCCATAGGCACCTAACGCTGTATCATTAAGAAGCACAATGTACACATTACTTTGATTACCAGTGTACAGTCAGGGGGCCTCTTTTCTGTTTGAAATGGATACTCTGAACTCAGTTTGGCTGACATCCTCCCTCAGCGATAGCAGCCCTTTAATAGTAAGGTCTTGATCCCCCTCAGCTTGTGCCAGCTGTAACTGGCACAGCCCCTCAGCACTTGCCTTGATTGTCACCCTTTCCAGACAGACACAAAAAGAAGACTCTATGGAGCACAAGGTAAGGTCACAGTTCCTAATGCCAGCAGGAAATAATAGGCTTGCAAGTACCAATAACAGCTAGTGATAATGGATGTCGCTGATAGAATGGCTCTGATACATATATACAGTGTATGTGAGTGTGCGTACATACATTATATATATATATATATATATATATATATATATATATATATATATATATATATATATTCTAATATATTTCTTGTCAATCCCTATGCAAACTTCAACGCACATCAGAAGATTAGCTCTCTGTTCACCCTTTCAAGTTTACTCACCCTAAACACAGGCACACAAAACAACAAAACAAAACAGTAGATTAATTTTTTTTTAATAAAAAACCTAGGAACTTCCACCCAATTCACACTGTTTGCTAACGCCCCTCGTCAACCCCCCGTACCCTCCCAGCTCCATCCTCCACAGCTCCTTCAAGCCCATCTGCTCTCTGCTACTTTACCCTGCCCCCATCCCCACCTACCCTGCCCCACATTGTCAATCCCCTTCTGCCCACTTCACCCAAAAGTCCCCACTCCCCCAGCCATGTGCCCCAAACTCCACACTCCACAACTGCAAGCCCATAACTGCTCCCTTCCCCTCCCCTGATTGTCCTAAACACCTCCTCTTCCTCAGTAGCTCACCCCGGTCCCAACATCCTCCAGACATTGTTACTTACAGGGGTGAGTCTATGCCCTGCACTCCTGCCACCAACAGAAAAAGAGTGCATTTTGAAATACTGAAGGGGTAGGAAGACTTCAACCCATGACAGTGAACAACAATGATGATGACTGTGTGAAGGCCTGCTCCAACCCCAGGCTTGGCTTGCCCTGTTGTGCGCACATGGGAGTGAGCAAGCAAGGGGGCAGGTGGTTGGCGGCAGCAGCAGTGACTACAGGAGGAACATGGGAAGGCCTGGGCCACCCACCTGCCCGCCTACTTGATTTGCCAACCTGCTCACTTGTGCCTCTGCCCCGCTTTGCTCACTTGCTCTGCCTGCTTTTGCAATGCTGCAGCTTGACTGGCCATCAGTAGATATCCATGCAAACTGCAGCATGACAACCTTTTTGTTGCAAAAATATTATATAGCAAGATAAGGTAAAGATAAAGTGACCCCTGACCGTTAGGTCCAGTCGTGGACGACTCTGGGGTTGCAGCGCTCATCTCGCTTTATTGGCCAAGGGAGACAACGTATAGCTTCCGGGTCATGTGGCCAGCATGACTAAGTCACTTCTGGCGAACACTGTTTACCTTCCCACCGGGCAGTACCTATTTATCTACATTCGTGCTTTCGAACTGCTAGGTTCTGCTAGGAGCTGGGACACAGCAACAGAAGCTCACCCTGTCGCAGGGATTTAAACCGCCAACCTTCTGATCGGCAAGCCCTAGACTCTGTGGTTTAACCCACAGCGCCACCCACATCCCTATAGCAAGATAAAACACATACCTAAATGTAAAGAAAAATAGAAATTTAAAGAAAAATACTATGTATGAAGCAAACATATAATTTGGGCCTCAGACATCAATGAAAAGCACTGCTGGATGTTATGCCATGGAAATTGCCAAAATTGCCAAATTATTTAATTTTTAGAAAATTGCATTTTGGCTGGGCTTGAGGCAGAGCCAGAAATAAGGCTCAGCTGGGGGGGGATAGACAACATGGTGCCTTCTAGACATTTTGGACATTCCTCGTTGGGCTTGATGGAATTATAGTCCACAACATCTGACTGGAGGGCACCACACATTGGCTACCTAAATTATACTACTTCTCAGCTGAAAACTGTCCTAAAAGCAAAATAAAATGTAACATTTTAAAAATGCCAAGCTATTGGGGGAAGTAAGTGAGTTGACAGTATTGTTTGCAGACAATATTTCAAGAAGTCTCCACATGATGGACCAACCTTTTGATAAACTTTTATCTAAAAGAAGATACATGTACCGGTAATTCCACAACAAGTGCCGACTTCTTTTGAGAAGGCTTTCTTGTTTATCGCTTCATTGTTGCAGCGGAGGGGGAATCAAAGCACTTTTGCTTTAAGGAAAAGAAAAACTGTTGAGCATTATAGATTGGCTACAAAACTATCCATTAATAAAGTTAACCTTCAGCTGTGGACTAATTAATTTGAAAATAATGAACACCCACACATTTTTAAGAAAGGAAAAGGGGGAAAGGGAAAAGAAACCTTGGTTTTAACATGAGTCAGTCACTTAAAACTAAAGAGCAATTTAAGGCTGTGTAAAGCATTCATTAATTCCCAATCAAAGAAAAGGCTAGATATTTCAAACTCCACAGTTCAAATGAAAGCAAGGAGATTAAACCAAATGAAGCAACGTAAATCATTTTAAAGGTTTGAAAATATGATGCAGAAGGAAAAAAGCTTTCTGCACTTAAGTGTGAGAATGTGTGCAGAGGGTAATGTTTCTCGTATCCATGAATGCAGACAACAAGGAATGAGAACTGCGATTTTAAAAGCACGACTTTAATCTTAGAGAGTGACTAACCAGCTGGTACAAAGCTTTCTCTAATCTGACAGGCCCCAGTGAATTTTGAGTATGTTATCAAATGACTATTGCCTTAATACTCTTCACACATGTCGCATGTAAGGGAATGTTTCCAAATTATGAATTCTCTCTCCCCAGAGAGTGCAAGATTTAAAACACAGACATATCAGGGCATGGGGCACATCCAAGGGATAGAACTAGATATTTAGGAGCAAAAGGATTCTGCTGAACATCAAAAAAGTGGAGAGGGGAGGGTACTTATCCTTTTCCCTACCTGCCAATTATCTGTGTTTTCCCCATCCTCAGGTGTTTGTTTTTAGCTGAAGTTCCCACTTATAGTTTCTGTTGCTGGGAAAGAAGAAAGGAGATGGTGGAGAGGTCAGCACGGTGTGCTGGGTGGAGCTAATCCAGCGATTCTGCCAGTGTGTTTGCACTGCACCAACATCCTTGCTGCCTCCCCCCTCTGCTTCCTTTTAAACAGTGGCAACTCAGCTGTCCGGAGATCATCTGAGTGTTGCTATTACGAAACACCAGCATATTTATAGTGACATGAATTTTCAGACCCAGATATGCCATCAAATGTCCAATCAATAAAATGTAGACTTATGGTTGCAGGATAGCCATGTAAATCAAATCCTACATTTGAGAGAAGCAGTGGAAAGTACTGACAAATGTTTTAGTTAGAACACCCATTAACTGAAAAGGTCGTTTATTCAGGTAGAAGGACAACTCCTCAGAAAGTACCGTATTTTTTGCTCTATAAGACTCACTTTTTCCCTCCTAAAAAGTAAGGGGAAATGTTTGTGCGTCTTATGGAGCGAATGCAAGCTGCGCAGCTATCCCAGAAGCCAGAACAGCAAGAGGGATCGCTGCTTTCGCTGTGCAGCGATCCCTCTTGTTGTTCTGGCTTCCGAGATTCAGAATATTTTTTTTCTTGTTTTCCTCCTCCAAAAACTAGGTGCGTCTTATGGTCTGGTGCGTCTTATAGAGCGAAAAATACGGTAACTTTGCTAATTAAACGTAAAGCCTTTGCAGGAAAAAAGAAACTATTAAGTGGTGGAGACTGGCAGTGCACTGTTATTGAAAGGAACTCAAGATGCATCACTTTGGAAGAGCCTAATTTGCTCATCTGGTGGTGCGCCAGCACATGCTTCATTTTAACTGTTTTAATATGTTAACTAACAAATGGTTTGGGACCATTGTGTCTCCTCCTGCCACCCTCTGTAAATAGGAAAAATAAGGACTTGTTTCATCTGAGTACACAGGGCACTGGGAGCACAGAACAGAGACTAAGACTAGAAGCCACTCTCTTCCTGTGTGAACTGAAGATTTAAGAGACAGTTGGTTGCAGGAAGACCCAGGACTCAGCCACACTTATCTTTGTTCTGCATTTCTAGGCACAGGTCCATGTCTGAGCATTTCGCACTGCACCCGCAAGCTTCCCCCAGGAAAACCCACTATTTACTGCTGAATCCAAGCGAACAACATCCTGTGAAACCCCCAAATTGCTGTTTGCTCTAATCAGGTTTTCTGGGGAAAGTGCGGAGGGGGGCACATAGACATGGACCAGGAAAGTGCAGACCTGGCGTCTAGAAAGTGTGGGGTGAAAGGTAAGTGTGGGTGAGCTCTCCATTGCATCTAGTTCCATAAGAGCTTAACTGCTGCTATGCTGAATCTTGAAGTGGTGGTTTGCTAGCCTTTGCTGGAGTTCACCAGAGGCACTTTCTTTAGGGCTTCTTTAAACCTGGAGCTAGACCTGGTTTTACAACTTGGTTGTTCAAATGTATGTTACCTATCTTGTTTGGCCAGCTGGAATGAGATTTGTAATTTGTGATAGAAGATAATAATAAAAAGAAGAAGATAAATACAACACAGTTTTTGAAAGAGAGGTTTGCAGTTGGCTGCAGCAGCACCAGAAGCCTGTTTTGGCATGCATTGCAAGCTGTGGAGGGCTCCCAGTTGCATACTGGGAGAGAATACAAAAAGAATCCTTGGAGCTAGACTGAAGAGAAGAAAATTGTCTTCTTCCAACAGTTAAGAAATAGTTCCCATTTAGCACCAAACGTATTTACCCATGTCTGACCATTTTGGATTCTGAACAGATTGGTTAACATCTTCATCTCTTTAAAGTCTCAAATCTTCCACAGAAGATCTATTTCCACAGGAGTTTTGGTTAATTTCCAGCAATATGCAACTTTAATCTTAATAGTATATTAACAACAAATTCCAAATCAACTTCCAACACCACATATTTTAAACAGCCCAATAATAGGATCAGAGGATCCATAGACAAATCACATCCAGTCATATTTATTAGATGTCTTGACAATTTCCCAAATTCATAGTTTCAGGTCTCTTGACCCACAGCTCAAACCAGTTGCATCACCTCCACCTACCCTGCAGGTGAATGTTTTGCTGAACATCCAAAATTGCCTAGGTGAGCTACCTCACCGATGACACTTGAATTAGTATTTATTGTTAGTGAGCGAAGAGCCTGTGCCAATGTTAAAGAGAGGCTCAAAACAGGACAGGACAGCATGGCTCAAAACAGTATGTTCCTGAGGGTTCAAAAACATGTACTGCTGGTAATTCTAAACTTTGAGAGTAATAACCTTGGAAACAGTTGCCAGCCCAGCCGAAGCAATTGGATGCTGTTAAACTACATTTGCTTTTGTGTCCTTGGGTAAGCGATGCCCTTGTAAAATTGCAAAGCAAAAATGAGCCAGTTTCTCTCTAACAAAACAGACATAGTCCTGTGATGTGAAATTACTGGAAAGATGTGATTTGGGGAAATTACAGTTCCTTGTTTAGTATATGCTATGCATGCCCTCCAGCCTTCCCTAACCAGTATCTCCCCATTTCATTTAAATTGTAATGATTTCCTTTAAGGACAATTACGTTGCCCAAAAGCAATGTATGCATAATCATACCACTTTGCCATGGTTGGGAGTAGAAGCAGAGTAAAGCTATTTATTAATGTGATAATTAACTGTTAATGCTGAGCAACCTAATTATATCAGTTTAAAAACAGTTTCCATGTTCGAGGCAGGTTGCTCCAAAAGATTTCTATTCAAGATAATAAAACGCTATGAATATCACAGCAAACCCTCAATTACACATTAAAGGACTGTGATCCACCTATTTTTCCAACAAACAAATTCCAACTTCATTAGCATATTTAGAGCCACACTTCCCTCGCTGTAATTATCTGCAGTGTAAGTTAGAAATTTTTGTTTTTCAAGGGGCAGCCATTACAAGCAGGGCCATAATGTATATGGCACCAACACAGAAAGTAATCCTTTTGAGAGAGTGTGGTTTACTTGCAGTAATTGCAACTGCTGGTTCTGCTGACTTTTAGGGTCAAACTTTTCATGAGGTGCCCCTCTCTTGGGATCCATAAAAGTGCAACCGTTTATGCCAGGCTTAAGCTTAAGCATTGCTTTGAACATATTGAGCTGTTTTCTGCAGAGTTAAGGCCACCTCTGTTCTGGTAGCAGCAGTCAGTGATGTGCAAATTCCACTCATTCAGTTAGGGATGGGCTCAGCTGAAACATGCTTCTGGGGTCCCATTTTACTCCCAGTGACACTATCAGAAATGTGATGAGAACCAGATACCCTGTGATTCAGCCCCTGAGCCCTAACCTGCTACCTTCCCTACTCCCCAAATTAGCTGGGGGACTGTGGCATTAGTGACACCCCACAAACCATGAGTGCTGGCTTATATGTCATACTAGGACAGCACTATGGTTTGTCTGTCCCCCCCAAGCTTGATAAAGGGAAGAGTAGGGCAAGTATAACTTGAGCACAGTGAGCTAGTTCACTGCTTGTTCAAATTAAGCCATACTTCATTTTAGACTAGGACTTGTTGTGACATGCAAAGCAGGACAATTTGTACTTTGAAGGATTTTGCCTTTACTTTGTCCCATATTCCCTTGCAGGAAACATGGGATATGGGTGAATGGTGCATTTGATAAGAATATCCTAAAGAAAAATGTTGAGAACAGCAGAAATAGTTGCTGTGAATTCAAGAGATATTTGCACTATCTCCTCCTCCTCCTCCTCCTCCTCCTCCTTCTTCTTCTTCTTTATCGTCCTACCATTCACCATAAGGTCTCAGGAGGGGTTGCAACAATTAAAACACAATGTTAAAAACAGTTTTTAAAACTTTTAATGCTGGTTTCTCATGGATGCTCGGAACTAGTTGTGGAACTCTTTCTGGTTAAGTAAATCACATTCAACATAAAAGTATAATACCTCCAGCCAAGAATGATCCCGTCTCCAGAAAACCAAAACAGGATTCTGGGCACATTTGCAGTTATACTTCCAGCAGTAATCAGTGGTGAGGTGTAATACTGTACAGTGGTACCTCAGCTTAAGTACTTAATTCGTTCCAGAGGTCCATTCTTAACCTGAAACTGTTCTTAACCTGAAGCACCACTTAAGCTAATGGGGCCTCCTGCTGCCGCCGCACCGCCGGAGCACGATTTCTGTTCTCACCCTGAAGCAAAGTTCTTAACCCGAGGTACTATTTCTGGGTTAGCGGAGTCTGTAACCTGAAGCGTATGTAACCTGAAGCGTATGTAACCCGAGGTACCACTGCATTCAGAATTGCTCTCTGTAGCATTTTGGTAATCTAATCTTTGTCTTTATTTCTGATTTTAGAAAATGGGAGCAGGCATACATGGGGCACCAACATGGCTCAGAGCTTTGACAAAACAGCTGAGTCATTGTCTCTGGAAGCCAAAAAATATTTCGCAGGAGTAGCCAAAACAACCACAACCACCCGGGGGTGGGTTGTATATTTCTACCTTCTTAGAAGAAGTGCAGGGTAATCTTTTGTCAAGAATCATCTACAAGGTTTGAATCGCAGACAAGAAAAGTGGTGTGAAAAATGCTTCCCCCAAAGTCCAGTCTTACAGCCCCCTGGTAACACCTGACCGGCATGCCAAAATGTTAAGGATTTATCCCACATTCAGCTGGTTAGTAACGTTGATGTGGGAATGAGACACATCATTCACTTTACTGGTGCATGGTTACTCTACAGAGATATTATTACAGCTGCTCTTGTTATGCCCTTGTAAAGAGAACTAGTAATCAATATAAGAAAGGCTTTGGAGAATCAACCCATTGTCATATTCCTAGAAGTACAGATCATGGCAAGAAAATCCTAATTTTTGCATCATTTTTGCAATTAAATCAAATTGGAGGGGGGGAAGGAGTGTATAAAATATTACTTTTTACTACCTTGAAAAAACTCACTGCCTCTCAGGGAAAATGTATATTAGTGATAGATTAAAATAGCTAAATGTGGATATCTTGTTTGGGGTGATTCATTTCTTTCACCAAGAATTATTAGCACAAAATTTAAGACCCCTGACTTTCTACTTTTTCCTTATTTTAGAAATAAGAAATTTTGCAGCAGTTGAAGTCAATTAAATCCTAGATTATTGCAGAGCTGATAAAATTCCATTTTATTTCCCCATAACTCCTTCATAGGCCTTGTAGGAAGATTTTATATGGCTCTAGGGAATTAGGCTTCAAGCTGAAAAGGGAGGCCTTCTATCACAATGTCCAAGGCAGGGTACCCAAGGCGGGTGAAAATATATATACATAGAGAATCATAATATGTCTTCCTGAATCCTTCCTGCCTAATTTGTTTCGTCTATACTGAAGTAGAACATAGAACTGTATCATGGGAACAAATATTGTTTATCATGGTCTAAAACAGGGGTGGGAAGCCTTTTTCAGGCTAAAGCCAGATCTAGAATGACCCACACTCCATGGCCATTTTTAGTTGGTGAGCATATGTCAATCACCCGCTACCACAGCAGCAAAGACTTAGATCTTTGAAGCACTTAGATCAGAGTTAAGCCTCTGTTGGCTGGCTTTTTAAAGAGCAAGCAGAAGCTTTTCTTTGCTCTTAGCACTGTGGTACTTAGCACTAAGATAAGAGATAAGAGCTTTCTTATCTCTAACCTTAATGCTTAGATTAATGCATATGACAGATGGGTGGGTGTGGTTTTTCCAAACTGGCACCATAGGTTAAATTCAGAGGCCTGAGGAACCTAATTAGGCTATGGGTCAGAGATTCCCCGTCCTCTATCTATATGAAAATAAAACAACAACAATCACAAGCAGATCCCAGGTTGGGTTACAACAATTTAAAACTCAGTATTTAAAACATTTAAAGCAAATTACAGTGACAGGAATGGGGTGGATCCTGAAAACACACATTTCACGTGTCAAAAGGCCAGGGTAATGAAGTGCATCTTCAGCATTCACTGAAAGCTGTACAGTGAAGTGCCTCCTCTGTCCGTGAGGAGGGATTTCCACAATTTAAGGACTGCCATGGAGAATGTCCTCTTCTAGGCCACCACTCTCCAAACTCTTGAGTTCACTGGAGCTACCAATAGGGCCCCCTCTGCTTTTTATAGCACCCAAGAGGGGTTGTGGGAAAGAAGGCTATCTCTAAGATATTTGGGGCTTAGGTCATTTAGGGCTTTAAACATTAGCATAAGCACCTTGAGTTGGGCCCAGAAAGAAACTGACAACCAGTGTGCAGGCATATAGCCTCTATGATATGGGGAATAAGACATGAACACCCAGCTTCTAAAGGATGGCTCATATATGTACGTCACAGCATTGCTTGGTGACTGTAACAAGAAGCAATAGTGTGAGTGGAACATCACTAATATATAACACCACCAATAAAAGGTTTTCTTTCACCCTCAAACACAATGCCTTTCCATGGCAACAGATTTTCGGTCATGTTCAGTATATACACAGCAAGAATTTCATGAGGATGAGGTGGTAGAGCCTTGAGGCACTTGACTGGCTTTTGGTGATTCTCTGACTGAGGGTGCTGGGGCAGGCACATTCTTGTGAAAAACACAAAAATAAAAAATGCCTGCAACAAACTAACTCACATAGCCAAGAACAGGCTAGTGTCGTGCTGGTTTTCTTCTCGTAAGATAGCTTTTTATATGCATAAACACTCAAAGCTGATACCCCCCCACCTGCAGTCTGAAATGGTCAACTCGACTCCACTATCTCAAAAATACCACTTCACTGCCACATATGCAGACTAGCACTAGTCTACCAGTCACCAAGTGTAGAATGGCATGTATAGATAAGCCTGAATTTGCTAGTAAAAAATAAAAATAAACAGTGACAATTTTTAAATTATAGGCTTGATGTGTAAAGACTGGGGTTGGATGAACCACTTTACATATGTTTGTGTGTGAGAGAGAGAGATAGCTATAGTTGTCATGAGGAAGACAAACTGTGAAAACAAATAAACAGGGAGGACATTATGGGTGGTGGCACCTTGTGTTTTAAGCTTGTGATTTTATTATCTTTAGGTGCTTTTTGCTTGGCTATAGTAATGTTTTTCTGCCAATAATTTCATTTGTCTTAGATGTATATAGTGGTTGGTGCTTTACTTTTTAAAATCTTTCTGTGAACATTCAACTGGGTGGTGTACAAATATTGTAAGCAAGTAAATAAATAAATAAATTCTCCTCTCTGCTGCTACTTCAACACCATCCCTCCTCCCTGGATTAGAAGTTTTTTTCACCTTCCTAAAGTGATGCTGGCCAATCAGGGATCAAGGACTGGACATGATAATTACCGTATTTTTTGCTCTATAAGACTCACATTTTCCCTCCCAAAAAGTAAGGGGAAATGGATGTGCGTCTTATGGAACGAATGCAGGCTGCACAGCTATCCCAGAAGCCAGAACACCAAGAGGGATCACTCTTGCTGTTCTGGCTTCTGGGATTCAGAATATTTTTTTTCTTGTTTTCCTCCTCCAAAAACTAGGTGCGTCTTATGGTCTGGTGTGTCTTATTGAGCGAAAAATATGGTACATAATATTTACTTAGCCAATGAGATCTGGATATGTTATGGTGCCACTGATGGCAAGCAAAGCCAATTGCAACGGATGCCAATGCTGTCTTGCATCAATCCCCTGAATGATCACTTTGCATGAATGAGCACTTTTTTGCTCCTTTTTGGTGTAAACCTAAACATCACCCCAAAGTACCGGGGAGACTTTTTTGATGCTGCCAAAAACATTCACAGAACACACACCCCTTCTGCCACAGTCCCAGAAGTCATGCTGCTTTCTCAGTTAATTAAAAATGGATAAAATTACCATGGCAAGAAATAAACATCTTTTGAAGTGCACTTTAGAGTTTAATGGCATTGTCATTTGTGAATGGTTGGCAAGAGTTCCATAGGTGTTTTGCTGTTTCCTAATTTTTCACACATTTCAAGAGGCCATATCACACATTAGCAGATGCAATGGATGAAAGGTTTTGTGACAAAAACATTAGTTAAATGGTGGCTACTTTCCATCAGGGAGGTCTGTGGCTTGGAAACAATGAGAGGCCATGGTCATTTATATGTCAATCTCATTAAGAAAATGTCGGCCATTTTAATATAAGAAGTAAGCAGCTGCAATGGCTTCATTCCAGTTGCGTGGGGGTAATGTGGCCTGTTATGTCAAGTCAAATTGTGACTCCATCAAGATAAAAAACCAGAATTTTCAACATTATATCTGCTCTATTACACTCTCTTTACATTTAACAATAATTTACTGTGAGTGTAGGGGAGAGAACCATCTAGCCATTTGTTAGCAACAAGGCTTGGAAAAACCCTTTCCTTGCAGATAAAAGGGAAACCCTACTGGGCATTCATTTGGTCACAATAAAAACTTTCTGTGAGAATGCATTTACTGTATCTCCTATGGGCATCGAGTGAGCAGAGTGGGGACTATGTTCCTCAGTGATCGTTGTTCCCATATGAGGTTCAGAGAACTGGCGTCTTACCTGATTCTGCACCAATAGGTGGGAGGCACCTTCCATGCAACAGTTCCAAAGGGCTCTGAGTATTTGGTGACCATTGGTTATCTTTTATTATTTCACTTTCCTATGTTTGGTTTGACATTATCTGGGTTATTAATAGGTTCATTTACACTAATGTTTGCCTGGTTTTACTTATTTATTAAGTTTGGTGGTGGCTGAGTGGGAATTTGAACCCAGGCCCTAGTCCAATCCTCAACCCTCTGCACTCTGCTAGTTCACAATTGTCCATTTGTACCTATTGCACCCCATAAAAAAAGGCAAGCCATATTTAGGGTAACAGACAACAAAAAACAGCTTTACCCATACCACCAATGAATGCCAAAGTCAACTAAGAAACACTCCAGTGTGCTTTGTTTTTTGAGGCACATTGTGTGTTCTTTGTGACATAAAGTGTGAGCCAGCCCTTATCAAAACAGACAAATACACACACACACGCACACACACACACACACACACACACACCAAGGACAAAATCATGCATTTTGTCACTGGAGGCAACATGACCCAGACTTCTTAGTCCAAGAGCTCTGTTCAGCAGAGCAATCTGCAGTTGTTAAGCTGCATGAACATGTGAAGGTCACAGATTTGAACTCCACACCTGGCTGAGTTTTTTGTAAAGATGCAGCTGGGCTGTGGAAACCAATTTTGTACAATTCTGAAGGTGCCTCCAGCACGACGCTGCCAGGGACAAGTGATTTCATATGGACCTGTTTCTTATTCCAGCCATTTGACTCCCCCTGATTCAGGAGACCAACGAAGCAGCAGCAGTAACAACAGCAATGAAAATATAATCTGGTGTTCTGGATTTAATGTCCCTCAAACTCAAATTGCTAGCTGAATACCCTCAACCGCTACCCAGTTTAAATGAATATGGCCTAATTGGCGGAGGGCTCTATATTACCTTAGCAAGGACATGATGACCACAATCAACATTTTATAAATGCCAGACATTAATCTTCCTCTTCGTGCCTGCTGCACTTTAGCTGCCAACCTGTTTCAAGTAGCCCTCTGCCTTCATGCAAACATTACTCATGCTGTCATTGTTATTTGGGGATCACTCTCCAAAGATGAGAAGTATAGTGGCTCACGCTAAGTGGATTAATATGCAGATGTAACATCAGTTCATTACCAGTTTCAGCAGCCCATAAAGTAATAAACATATGTGGGAAAGAGCTGGATAAATTCATACACTGTGCAATCCTGTGCAGGCCTACTCAAAGGCAAGTCCCATTGACCTCCATGGGCAGACTCTCAAGTAACTGGGAGCACCACTAAAACCCCACTGATTTCAGCAAGAAAGTGAGTTCAATATATGCGGAACTCAATGGGACTTAAATATCTATTTAATTCTGGCTGGGTCACGCTTTGTGTGTTTTTACACACGGTCCTGTGACATTATCTGTGGCTAAAAGAAAAGTCTCCATGCTCTGAGGAGCTTAACAATTAAAAGATAGTTGGAAATAACTTTTCTTTTCTCTCCAGTTATCTAGAATTAATTGTTATGGGCATTGGGACAGTTATTTATTTGTTTGCTTGTTTGCTTCTTCCATTTACAGACTGTTTAATTGCCACACACATATGCATACGTGGAAGACACCTACAAACACCCAATCCACAAAGAAAAGTAACATTACATAAAACAGTATGTCTATAGTTGACCGCTACAGGGGACAGACCATTTTGCAAAAAAAATTGCAAACAGGACAATGATTAACATTTAAAGGGTTTCTAACTAGGAGTTCTTCAGGTGATGCAGCTGCAAAATGTAACAAGCAGTCTGCTGCTATAATTCTATGGGCAACTGGTAGCATTTGGGACCACCCCAGGGGGCAGGGGGCGAGAATAATGGCCACTTACTTGATTCCAGGGTGAGCAGTTGTTGCGACCCACTGCAGCGCCTTCTGAACCCCACGTAGCCTTGCCCTTTGGTATTCAGTCGTTGCTGCATCCTCCTGGCCGACGCAAAGCATCGTGGGCAACTGACAGGCCCACTGTTCAAATTCAGCCTATTCACGGCAGCCTTGAGCACGGAGCTTGGGGAGCTGACCTGAAGGCTGCAGTCTTCACTCAGGTCCACTCCCCACTCATAAAAGGAAGCCAGCGCTGCTCCTAGCACTCCTCCTTGGTTTTTCCATCAAGATCTTCAGCTTGGATCGCTCTTTGTGGAGCACGTGGCTGGCCAGGGCCATTTTCACACGCACCATTCCTCCTTGGATTTTCGCAGTGACTCCCCTTCACTTTAGATGGTGGCCGCCAGCAATCAACTGCTGGTGTCTGCCACTAGTTCCGGACTGTCGTGCCAGCAACACCTCTCAAGCAATTCTGAGCAAGCAATGGCCATGCCTGGGTATATAGCAAGGAGCCTGTCAAAGTCCTCTATGATGGCCCAAGTCAGGCTGATGCCTTTTTTGTAAGCCTAGGTCTTTCCCTCCCAGTTGAAAGACTGTGGCATCAGGAGGGCCGACTTTGAGGATTCCATGGTGGGTACGAATCTTGATATTTCATGCTCCTCCACGCCAAACATGAACTCTGGACATCTGCTGGAAAACCAAGTTTGTTACCTCTTCTGCTGGCCTGGACCAAGTGGACAAAACTGTGCCCACAACTCCAAACCTTCATCACCGTCATACCTGAAACTAAGGATTTAACAAGAATGGGTAAGTTCCTGGAGGCTGTGATGAACATATTTATTTGTAAGGTTTAGATATCCATTGCTCAATAGCTTTTATTCTGCCCATGGGAGACCCCAATATGCTGCCATTGTGGCTGCCCCTGTTCTGAAAGAGTGTGCAGCAAACTCGGATGCCTACAGACTGCATGCCTCCATCACCTTGCACAGCACCTGGTAAACGGATGCCTGGCAAGGCACAAATGATCTTCGTGAATGAGGAGAGGGTCTGGCCCAGGGGGTCTAAAATCTAGTTGTCTCCTTAAGTCCATTAGTGGTCATGGGCCTTTATGGTTTGATGTTGCCAGTCTAACTAGTCTGCCTTTACCCAAGTCAGTGATTTTGGAGGAGCGGATCCAGATCACCAGTTCCAAGTAAATCAGTGTTAATTCCTGAAGTAATAGCCCTCTCAAGAGGGCGTCACCACTGCCCTTGTTTACGCACTTTGGGGACTCAGGGGACCCAAAGAAGGCCATGGCATAAGGTAAAGGGACCCCTGACCATTAGGTCCAGTCGCGGTCGACTCTGGGGTTTCTGCGCTCGTCTCGCTTTATTGGCCGAGGGAGCTGGCGTACAGCTTCCGGATCATGTGGCCAGCATGACTAAGCTGCTTCTGGCGAACGAGAGCAGTGCACGGAAATGTCGTTTACCTTCCCGCTGGAGCGGTACTTATTTATCTACTTGCACTTTGACATGCTTTTGAACTGCTAAGTTGGCAGGAGCAGGGACTGAGCAACAGAAGCTCACCCCGTTGTGGGGATTCGAACCGCCGACCTTCTGATTGGCAAGTCCTAGGCTCTGTGGATTAACCCACAGCACCACCCACATCCCCAGGCCATGGCATACCCTGAGCTAAATGGTCTGCTTTCCTACTTTGACCAGCATCCATTTCTCAGTGCCCTGTGTATACTACAGAGGAGGTCAAATGTCACTGGATTCCTTCCATCCCATAACCTGCGCCAGCCTCCGAGGGACCAAAAATGTCTCACAGGGGTCAAGTGAATGAATTGGGCCAGAAATAAAGCCAACTGTGGTGTGGGTCATAAGGTGCAGTGTGTGGATGGTAGGTGATTTGGCCCCTCTGCATTACATTTGACCAGGAGGCCTTCTGTCAGAACGGTGGGGTGCACTAGTCTGAAAGAAGCAATGAGGTTTGGCTAAGTGACCTAGTTGGGGGCATAAGGGTTGGTTGCAAGCACGAGAGGTTTGGCAGCAGGCCTCGTTTGGCTCGACTGGCGGTTAGTCATTGGGTAAGCCTTAGGACTCAGCTATACAGCTGCAAATAAAACATTTTAAGTTGGTTTTTTTTAAAAAAAGCATTTTCAGAAAGGTTTTTTTTATATGTGTGCAGATTCCACCTTAGTTTTGGTTGGAAGGGAGTTTGCAGCCTCCGCTTGCCCCTCCTTGGTTAAGGGTATCCCATTAAAGGGATCCGCGAGGAGTTGCTTCTGTTCAACACCCCCCCATGGGGCCTTCAACAAAGTACCCCTATTTGATGTAGGTCATAGGGCCCCCCCCCGCCCCAGTTGTGGTTTACCCTTAGATATACTCCCAGCAGACAGGCTAGAGTTGATTAAATGGCTTTACCCAATGTCTATGCCAAACCTTTCACATCTGTATCCAATAAAGTTGTGACCTATTTCAACCCAAAACCTATATGCTGCTGTCTTGTCTGGTTATTTCATTACACAGGGAGTGACTGGGTCATGGGGGCTTGGCCTAGAAACACACACACACACGCGGGGGGCGAGGAGAGAGAGAGAGCTTATTATGCTGTTCACCTGGTCACAAAATGTCTCTATATTCATATATACAGTGGTACCTCGGGTTAAGTACTTAATCCGTTCTGGAGGTCCGTTCTTAACCTGAAACTGTTCTTAACCTGAAGCACCACTTTAGCTAATGGGGCCTCCCGCTGCCACCACGCCGCTGGAGCACAATTTCTGTTCTCAACCTGAAGCAAAGTTCTTAACCCGAGGTACTATTTCTGGGTTAGCGGAGTCTGTAACCTGAAGCATATGTACCTACATCAAATAGGGGTACTTTGTTGAAGGCCCCATGGGGGGGGGGTGTTGAACAAAAGCAACTCCTCGCGGATCCCTTTAATGGGATACCCTTAACCAAGGAGGGGCAAGCGGAGGCTGCAAACTCCCTTCCAACCAAAACTAAGGTGGAATCTGCACACATATAAAGCATATGAAGGACACTGACAAACTGGAACATATCCAGAGGAGGGCAACCAAAATGGTCAAAGGCCTGGAAACGATGCCTTATGAGGAACGGCTAAGGGAGCTGGGCATGTTTAGCCTGGAGAAGAGGAGGTTAAGGGGTGATATGATAGCCATGTTCAACTATATAAAAGGATGTCACATAGAGGAGGGAGAAAGGTTGTTTTCTGCTGCTCCAGAGAAGCAGACACGGAGCAATGGATCCAAACTACAAGAAAGAAGATTCCACCTAAACATTAGGAAGAACTTCCTGACAGTAAGAGCTGTTTGACAGTGGAATTTGCTGCCAAGGAGTGTGGTGGAGTCTCCTTCTTTGGAGGTCTTTAAGCAGAGGCTTGACAACCATATGTCAGGAGTGCTCTGATGGTGTTTCCTGCTTGGCAGGGGGTTGGACTCGATGGCCCTTATGGTCTCTTCCAACTCTATGATTCTATGATTCTATGATTCTATGATTCTATGATTCTATGATATGTAACCTGAAGCATATGTAACCCGAGGTACCACTGTATATTTCTATTCATGCATTCAGAAGTATGTTGCCATGGGGGGCTGCAACTGGAGGAGGGGAGCAATTACGTATGTGCTTCCCTGGCATACCCAACTCCACTCTTGCATTAAGTGGGAAGATATGAAGGGAGGCTTGTAAGTGCATTCAAGCAAATGCACTCCCAAGCCCTCTTCAGACCTTCTCACTCCACATGTTTGAGTCCTCATACGTTATTGTGAATTAATGAATAGAGCTAGCACTCTCCTACTTCACCAGCCAGTGGCAAGCATTACTGAGACAGCATATGCAGACACCTAGGAAACATACTAATTTTGGGAAAGCACAACATGGGCAGACCAGATGGCATACAATGGCCATCAAAGACACGTCTCAGCACTGAAGCAAAGCTCTCCGCAGCTTAGCCAGCTACAACCATGCTACAGACTGCTGTAAACAAAGATTAGGGCAAATGCAGTTGGAGGATGCTGAGAGACTGATTCAGCAACAGTCATGTGGGGACTGTACTGATTTCTCCCTAATAATATTCATCATTTTATTATTTATATGCTGACCATCTGACTGGGTTGCTCCAGCCACTCTGGGCAGCTCCCAACAAAATATTAAGAACAGAATAAAACCTGAAACATTAAAAAAACTTCCTTGTACAGGGCTGCCTTCAAATGTCATTGTTTGTCCAAATGAATGGATGAAATGGATTGGTAGTAGATTGGGGACTGGGGGGAAATGGAAATCTCTCTTCACACAAGATGTGACTACATGGAACTGATGCCACAAATAGGGATGATGGCTAAAATGGTCTTTAAAAGGGACTGGACAGATTACTGGATGATGTATCTATTCATGGCTACTAGCTAAATGGAGGACATGGTGCTAAATAGCCCCGCCATGTTCAGAGGCAGCTTATCTTTGACTGCCAAATGCTGGATTTGTTCATTCCTCAGGCAAAGGGGGAAGAGAAGTGGGATACAAATCTTTACTGAAATGTTTTAAATGAACAAATATGCAAATGATTTGATTCATTCAGAGCAAATTCCTTTCTGCAAAACAGAAATTAAACTACATCAGCTTGCACATCACCCCATTCCTAAAGCAAATTTCTGGCTGATGTTTTGTTCTGGCATTTCAGTCTTATGCTGTAACTTCCAGCTGCAATAATTCTCCGTTTCATAAAATGCAGAATTTTACAAGCAGTCCAAAGGCTGCCTAAATAAATTGAAATATTCGCCTCTGTGGAGATATTACAATCCTGTCTTGTTCATATTTGGTGATGGATTTGAAACACACTTTTTATGTTATTACTTTGCCTCACTGCTTTGAGGAAGGCTTGGACAACTTATTTTAAGAAAAGAACAACTAGATCAGAGCACATGCATCTGCTCTCATGTTCAAATTCATTTCCTTCTAATCACTGCTTGATTTCCAAAATTAGCGGATCTGGAGATCAAGTTGCCCTGGAATACAAACAGTGTGAGCTCTTAGAATTTCTCCCATTCCCAGATGCACAGCAGTTGGCTGCAGATGGACATTTAGTGCAAAGATTTTGCATGTGCCTCCAGTTCATTGTCCCTGCCCATTTCTTCCACAAGAAAATCTGTGCTCAAAGCAGATCATGCAAAAAAACGAAGTATAACTACAGTAATGTAATAACAATAAAGTGGTACCTTGGGATGCAAACGGGATCCGTTCCGGAGCCCCATTCACATCCTGAATGGAACGTAAGATGCGATGGCACGTCTGTGCGTGCGCGGGTCACATTTTCCCGCTTCCGTGCATGCGCGTGACATCATTTTGAGCATCTGCGCATGCGTGAGCGGCGAAACCTGGAAGTAGCGTGCTCCGTTACTTCCGGGTTGCCGTGGAGCGCAACCCTAAAGCACTCAACCTGAAGCACATTCAACCCGAGGTATGACTGTACGTAAGAAGATGTAACACTGCAACATAACACTAAAAATTGTGAATCAAGTAAGCATGCAGTTTACCATAGGTCACATCAAGGCAGCCAAGGAGCACCCCTCACAGCTGTTCCTCTGGCAGCAACTCCTTTCTGAAGCTTCCTCAGCACAGGTGAAACCAACCACCCAATGAGGGGAAGAACTTTTCCCTCACACCTCTTCCTCTGGAAACAGCTCCCTTATGGACACCAGTGTTTTCTTAATTTCTGATCTGCTCTGGGCTCCGGGCTCCTGACAACCATGCATCTGATGTGTGATAAAGCCATCCGTACAACTTGGTGGGAGAATACAAAGAACCAAACCAGCCCAGAGCTCCTTCTGATATAGAAGGGATTATCTGTATGGACTGAGAGACGCATTAAAAGTTATTGTCTGCATTTCTGCGTCATTGGGTGTATTTAGTTTTGCTTTGCGGCATTGCAGTTGTCCCCTATGCTGTACAATCAAATGTCTATGAGACCTTTGCATGAAAACCTCTGTGAATCAAAGGGACCCTTGCGTCTGATTTAAATCAGCCTCACTGGATGGATCCACATATCAGTGTAAGTTTTTTAAATGCCACAGTAAATATTTGATTTGGTGCCAATCAGAAGAGACCAGTGCCCTACACACTTGAACTCACAGGTTCCACTAACTTCTAAAAGTCACTTCATACTTTGCTTTTCAAACTAAGGTCTGAACAACACCCTAGTTTAAATGGAGAAATACATGGTGTGCTATTACAGCATAGGCTTCTGTATACCGTATTTTTCGCCCCATAGGGCGCACTGGCCCATAGGGCGCACCTAGGTTTTTTTGGGGGGGAGGAAAAAAATTGTATTTCCTCCCCAGGCGCGGGGTTGGGGCGGGGGAAGCCCGAGCTTCCCCCAACCCCAGCCCCCAGAACAGGCTGCTATCCGCAAGCCTTGGGAGCCTGGCGGGAACTCCCACCGGTCTCCCCAGGCTTGCGGATATCTGCCCGAAGTCGCACCGGGCTCCCAAGGCTTGCGGAGAGCTGCCCGAAGCCCGGGGTGCGCTCTGCTGCGCTCCCCAGGTTTTGGGCTGCAGGCTGCTGTCCGCAAGCCTAGGGAGCCCAGCGGGAACTCCCGCGGGCTCCCAAGGCTTGCGGATAGCTTCCTGAAGCCTGGAGAGCGAGAGGGGTCGGTGCACACTGACCCCTCTCACTCTCCAGGCTACAGCGAAAGCCTGGATTCGCCCCATAGGACACACACACATTTCCCCTTCATTTTTGGAGAGGAAAAAGTGCGTCCTATAGGGTGAAAAATACGGTAATTAAACAGGGAAGCGCCACTCAAGAAAGACTGAACGCCACTTCTGTTTTGATTACATGGAAACCTTCCCATTTTAAAGCATGTTCTCCATGCGAAACTGAACATGTACAACACATATGTTTTGTCATTTAAAATCAACTAATCATTCCTGAGTTTTAAAAGGGAAATGTGAACAAGCCATATGCTGTGTTAATATGGGGAATGTGGAGTTTGGGAGGTATACAGTGTGCTCTTTTTGCGAAATTCATCCACTGGTAATTCAGTTTCCAGAAAAAAGACATCACAGTGGAATATCACCCTAGCTCATTGCCAACTAGTTGTTGAATCTTTGCAGTCATTGTATGTTGTGATTATTTCAGTATACTGATAGATGCAATGCCATGTGTTCAGTGCAATATTGCTGATGATTTCTTTGGCTCTCCTCTGACTATTCTCACTGCCCTGGCAATTTGTACTCACATCAGTGGAAAGTAGGTGATGTCAGGCCTCATAATGGATGGTCACTGTAATTATAAAAAATATGGAAAGAAAATTGCTTTTTAGCCAGTAATATCTTGTCAGAGATTTCATCTTGAACTAGTTAACTTGACAAATTTACTGAAACTCTGGATAATTAAATTCCTGTAGCATGTAGCTGTCTTGTTTGATATTATTTTATACCACTTTTTAAACAGGGAAAATCATTTAATTGGCATTATGGACTCATTAAACACTGCAGTGGGTTTTCAGCCAGGTCATGGCTAAACAAGCTAATGGCATGTTTTATCCAGGTCTCTGAGAGCCATTCTTTGTGGGGGCATCACCAATATCAGGCGTTGGTATTTAAGGCATTGTTTGTTTACAACCATTTCGGTGTGGCACAATTGTTTAAGACAGTTCCTAAGAGCAAGGCCAAAGATAATAATTCAAAACCACTTGAGAACAGCCTTCCCAGATTAGCTAATCCACCCTGACTCAGTGGGGGCAGGGGTGCCCTACATGACCAGGAGGGGGAGAATGAAGGGGGAATGAAATGAATCCGGCCTCCCACTCAGCTTCCTGAACAAGTGATCCAGTCAAGACCACTTGTGCAGCAACTCTCAGCTGGAATGGTTCAGGAGACAGGGGTGCAGTTCCTGAGACTGTGTGCCCTGATGTTATCACAGAAGCTCATGTGTCCACTAAGTGTCATGCAACTGCCCCATGGCACATTAGTAGGCCTCAAGAAATAGCAATGGAATTTTTGTGAGCTCCAAATGACCCCCTAAGGCAGGAATCAACAAACTTTTTCAGCAGGTGGCTGGTCCACTGGCCCTCAGACCTTGTGGGAGGCCGGACTATATTTTGAAAAAAAATATAAATGAATGAATTCCTATGCCCCAAAAATAACGCAAAGATGCGTTTTAAATAAAAGGACACATTCTACTCATGTAAAACACGCTGATTCCCAGGCCATCCACGGGCCAGATTTAGAAGGCTATTGGCCCACATCCGGCCCCTGGGCCCTGGTTTGCCTACCTATGACCTAAGGAAAAGGCTAGCCTGCTGTCTCTCTACATGAATCACTGGTTGTGATTGTCTAGGCCTCTTTCAGATCACACCCATAGTAGTACTGCAGTAAAATTATCCCCTCCACCCCTGCAGAAGCCTGAGAATGTTAACATGCATGACACCACATGACATCAGGTGATTGACAGGTGGGTGGCCCTACTTGTCTGTCAAAGTGGTCTGTAGAAAGTTGGCCGCTTTTGGATCTGGCCCTTCAGCCAAAAAGGGGTTCCTTCACCCCTGCCCTAGATGACTGAGGACCCTGATACGTGAAGGTACCAGATACCTGAAAAACAAAAGGAAAGCCCCATCAAGTCCAGAATCCTGTTCTTACAGTGGCCCACCAGATGCCTGTAGAAAGCCTGCAAAAAGGAATGACTGCTCTCCTCCCAACCTGTCCATGTACTGAGACCATCGTCAGAAGTTCTCCTTCAGGTCCCACCACCCTCTGAAGTAAGGCGTGTGGTGACCAGAGAGACAGCCTTTTCAGTGGTGGCACCCACTCTGTGGAATTCTTTTCCCAGAGTGGCCCACCAAGTGCCAACTTCAAGGGAGGGCGATTTCTGCAAAGGTGTTTTTTTATTTTCCCAAGCTTTCAAATGTAATTAATATACCAATAATTTCAACAAATACATTGTTTGTATTTTATTTGTATTTTATCTTGGTTTTGTAAAGTGCCCTCAAACCTCTGCTGAAGGATGCTACAGAAATATTTAAAATCAATAAATAAAAATAATTCTGGCGCATTCCTCCACTAGATCATTGAATTACTCCTAATGCAGAGAGAGAACAGAATTTCCAAACCCGGAGAAAACCATCTGTGGTGCATCTGTGGGAAACTCTCTTGCTCTTCCAATTAGGAAGAATGCCCAGATCAGTGACTCATACACAGGTGTTTTTTTTCCTAGAGCCAAGCAATATATAAATTTTACAAAACAAAAGCAGAATACTAGGAGATAGCCTTCTCTGAGGGAGACCACTCTTGCCCTTGCACAGGCTTTTTCAGTGTGAATTTGCCTCCAGTTTTGAATGTACCTCAACTTCCAGAAATGTAGGGAACCAATCGCTCCTCACAGGAGACAGTAAGGAACAACTCCTATTTTAGACTTTTCAGCATAACTCAGTGGTAGAGAAGCACGTTGGTTTTATGTTGGTTCCACCCCTGGAATCTCTGGTGAAAATAATCATGTGACAGATCAGAGCTGGCCCAGAACTTTTCGTGGTCTAGAATCATAGAATCTTAGAGTTCTATGGTTCATCTAGTCCAACCCTTTGCAAATGCAGGATGCTGCAAGGATGTGGAGCTGCAAAAGCTACAGGAAGGCCAGTCAAGTTATTTTGCAAGGACCTCATATTTGGCAGCAAAATAAAATAAATAATAATAATAGATTAAAGTAGCTGTCCTTTCAAGGTATCCAATATCAGCTGCCTCATCCTACCTAACGGTAGGGCCAGCCTTAAGATTGCCCTGCTTGGTAGTGACTTTGCAGGCTAACAACACCAGTCAAACAGGCTAAACCTGCTGTCCTAACATCTTTACCTGAGACATGTGTTCTCCTAAAGGTTCCTTTATTTATACATGTGTTATGATGAGTCCAAGGTGGGAAAGAAGGCGTAAAATTGGTAGCCTGCCCCAGGCCCGTAAATATCTCATTATGGTCCAGGAAAGGAATAATTGGATAATCAGTTCCAAAGGCTTTTGGACCAAATGACCGCATCAAATCCTCACTGTGTGTGCAAAGCACCTGGAGACACTTAAAGGAGGTGGAACCATTCGACTAAATGCACAATTGCTCCCTGGCAGCAGGTGTTCAAATCACTCAATCAATTAAAATAAATAACAAATTACAGTAAACTGCAGGCATTTAATTGGAATTCCAGAGGAAGAGGAGGTGCTGGGAGTGAGCTGGATGGCTCTTTAGGGGATGGGGGATTGAGGCTGGTGGAGAAGGGGAGGATCAATTATGCCGAGTATCCACAGTGAGCTCTGTTCTTGCGTAGGTTCTGCCTAAATCACAGCCCTCTTTCAAAAGCAGAGGTGTGAGAGCCACAGCAAGGGCTGAAGTCACATTCAGGTTTAGGAGCCCTGTTCTTCTGCCTGTAACAGCACAGCAGATGAAGCTTGTCCCATTGCTTATCACCATGCAAGGAAGACATCTGCAAAGCTGTCGATGAGGGAGGAACAATCTGATCTAATGGGAGATGGTCCTTGGCAGACAAAGGCTCTTCCGGCAACTTGGAGCTTACCTAACTATTGATGAGTTTTCTGAAGAGATGAATGGGAGGTTCTATCAGGATCTAATGACAACTGGGCACAGAGGTCACCAGGAATACTGGAAGTGAATAAGTTACTGCTCCGTGTTTGCCCGTGTGGCACAACCACAACAGATCGTGCACCAAAGATAGAGCTGATTTGGGGAGCTGATTCACACATGCAAGTTAACCCTGGATCAGCAGGCACCAGCCTTTGTAGGACTTTTTGAGCATTGTGCTCTCAGATCACTTCTCTTTTTGGGATCACACATAAACAAACAAACACACACACACACACACAGGTGGGGAGATAGAAAGAGAGAAAGTGTGTGCACATGTGCATCATTTCCCCACAGAATAATCTTAATAAAATTCAGATCCAGTGGAATTAAACGGAGCCTTGAAAAGCATGGAAAGTGCATCACTCTTGCAACTTCAGCTCATTGCACTTTTTTTTTTAAAAAAATATTTATTACTTTTAAAGGTTACAGAAAAGGAAGAAAAAAGAAAAAAGAGACAAGAAAGAGAGAAAAAAGGAACAAAAAAGTAAAAAAAAAATACAATACAGTATACAAATTATATAAAACCCAACCCAAACCCATTAGACTAAGCACATAAATTAAAAAAACAGTTTAAAATACATCTCTCCTTTTCCATATTCTATCCTTCATTTCCTTGTTTCCTCGACTTCCTCACACCTCCCTTTTTGTATTCCAGTTCTTCTAATTGTTTCAGCAAATCCTTTCCATCTTTCTCTGTTTTTTATCATCTTGTAAATAACATATTTTTTAACCTTATTTCCCTTTAAGACTAAATTACTTATCTATACCTAACTTCTTCTAACATTTCTACTAAATCCATATAATATCATTCCACGATTTTTCTAACAGTCATTAATTTTATAAAATTTCTAAATATGAACTTTAACTTCCCAATCTTCTTCCACCCTCTCTTCTCCCTGGTTTCGGATTCTGCCAGTCCTTTCTGTCAGATCCATATAGTCCATCAACCTGGAGATCTTATATCTGAGGCTCTTAATTCTTTTCCAAGTCCCTTCTGCGGATCTTCTTCATATTCTTTAATGCTGAGGAGCAAATCTTGGGAAAACTCCAACCAAACAAAACTTTTCTTCCTTCTGAACAGCTCAGCCAAGTTTCCATAATTGAAACTAAGGTCCATAGGGTATTTCAGGACATATTTCAGGATTCCTCCAAATCCATAGGCCCCCAAAGCTTCAAGCTCCTCCAAGCCCAAACCCATGTCCCAAAAGTCAGTTGGTCCCTGAATAAAGGGATCTTTCCAACTTTCGTTCTTCAGTCCAAGCCAGGGTCCAATCCTCAAAATCTGGCTTTTGCTAGAGTCAATCATGCAAGGCCTCAATTTATAATCCTAGATTTGCTTCTGTAGCACTGAGGATCCTGCTTGGACTACTTTAGGTTTCACAACGGCATCTTTCTCCTTTTCCTTCACCATGTGTCCTACCAAGGTATATTCCTGTACCAAGTCCTGAATTATTTCTGTATTGTTGCTTGCTTTTTGATTCAAATTGGTCACTTTCTGTTCCCAGCTGTCAATTTTAGAAATCATGTCATCTGCCTTTTTATGCAGCTGTTCAAGTGAATGATTTATCTTATATAGTACAGTCACAATAACATCTCCTATCAGCATTTTTAATAGTCCAAGGTCAATCTCTGATTCTCAGAAACTTTATCTTGCAGCTGGAGCTTACCCTGTTACACTCCTGTAACAGTTTCACATGCTCCCTCTAGAGGGAAACAGTCTCAACTTGTATCAATTCTTTCAAGCACAAAAACAGTTTCGATTTTCAGTTATTTTTTTCCTCCTTTTGATAAACTCAGAAGAGATCAATGGAAACAGTATCTTTCTAATTTTAAGTAACTGTCAAATCCGTTCTGTCAATGAACCTTCCCCAAACGTCATCAGGCAGACCGTTCCCAGGTTCAGAGCAGTGGTAGTTTGCTTTTCACTCTCTTCTGCAGGTTCTCACTAGGTCCACGACTTCCCCCCTCTTCTCCTGCTTCCAAGGGGGTTTTGTATTTTTAACCGATGGAATTTTAAACCTTTGTCAAAAACTTTCAGAGGCTTTAGTTTGTAACGTCTTTGCTTCAGTCTGTTTACAAAAGCGGAAGGCGGACTTCCTGTTTAGAGCCTTCCCGCTTCGTTGCCAAATTAAGATATTTGAAGATCCAAATTTTCCAGTCTACTCATGGGTAGTTGTTTAAGGTCCAATTGTCCACAGGAAAAAGTCAGTGCTCTCCGGCAGCAGCAATGCGGCTTCACTCCGTGAAAGAAGCAGTCGATTCAAAGCACCGTGCCACTCACCCCACGTCGCTCCGGATCCCCAAAACAGGGTTTCCCCGCGAGTAGGGGAGGCGCAAGAGGTGCCAGCCGAATCCCAAGTTCACAGGCTTCTCCCGCCTGTGATTTCTATGGGTCTCCGCCTTCGCCGTGGCGGTTAGACCCTGCTTTTCACGGAGCAAGTTCCTCCCGATCGGAGGAGCTCCGCCATTGCCGGAGGCGCCAACCCGGAAGTCAGCTCATTGCACTTTTCAAAGGAGAAAAAAGCAACCGCCCTCAACATCTCATGCACCCACTAGTGCCATATCGACAACCCCTGTCTCATTCCTCTGTTGCTGGGCTCCTTCCTGACAGAAGCCCATTCCACAACAATCTGATTTGCAAAAGAGGGAGGGAGCCTGACAAAAGCCAAGAACTTACCGTATTTTTTGCACCATAACACTCACTTTTTTCCTCCTAAAAAGTAAGGGGAAATGTCTGTGCGTGTTATGGAGGGAATGCCTACGGGTGGCATGCCTACGGATTTTCCTCCTCTAAAAACTACGTGCGTGTTATGGTCGGGTGCGTGTTATAGAGCGAAAAATACGGTATTCTGTGTCTCTGTGGCTCCTGTCTGCAAGGAACGTTGTTGCACATGCTTAGAGCCTCTATTGCCAGTGGGAATTTGGGGACTTAGGATGAGTCTTTGACTTTTACCTCTGTTGTCTGCTTCTCCCCCACCCACCCTTTTGAAACTTGGCAAATAGGATAAACGAGAGGTGGACAAAAAACAGGATTGGGAAAGACTGGCTTTGGGTGAGGACTGGTATAATAATAATAATAATAATTATTATTATTATTATTATTATTATTATTATTATTATTATTAATACCCCACCCATCTGGCTGGGCCTCCCCAGCCACTCTGGGCGGCTTCCATAAAAACCAAAAATACAGTAAAATATCACACGTTAAAAACTTCCCTGATGTTTTCTGGATGATGTCTTCTGAATGTCAGGTAGTTGTTTATCGCTTTGACATCTGCTGGAAGGGCGTTCCACAGGGCGGGCGCCACTACCGAGAAGGCCCTCTGCCTGGTTCCCTGTAGCTTTGCTTCTCGCAATGAGGGAACCGCAAGAAGGCCCTCGGCGCTGGACCTCAGCGTCCGGGCAGAATGATGGGGGTGGAGACACTCCTTCAGGTATACTGGACCGAGGCCGTTTAGGGCTTTAAAGGTCAGCACCAACACTTTGAATTGTGCTCGGAAACGTACTGGGAGCCAATGTAGGTCTATCAAGACCGGTGTTATATGGTCTCGGCGGCCGCCCCCAGTCACCAGTCTAGCTGCCGCATTCTGGATTAGTTGTAGTTTCCGAGTCACCTTCAAAGGTAGCCCCACGTAGAGCGCATTGCAGTAGTCCAGGTGTCAAGGCATTACCAATTGGGCCAGAACTCTTCAAGCAGCAGGCATGATGGGTGACAAAGATGGGCTAAGTCAGCCACTTATTTATTATTATTTATTTTGAAAATGTCGTAATTGCTTTAAATTCAAAATAACCTCCAAGTGATATGCAAAAAACAGGGGCCATGAAAGACTTCAAGAAGTACCTCTCTGATGACCACAGTGGTATCTAGTGGTCTGGTGATCCAAAGCTGTTAAGGGCTTTATAGGCCAAGACTGAAATATTAAAGTAACATATTGTTATGAATCTGTGAGTGGAAAACACCCTGAATTCCATATTAAGTTAATGCTAGAATTTAATTAAGGTTGGGATTTTAGAACCGGGAAATAACCAGATTCATGTGCATTTAAGATAGACCCGTGTGTGTGGACTCGCTGATAAGCCTTTGTAATCGGCATTTGTGAGAGCTAATTCAGGCAGGCAGACATCTTAAATTGTGAGTCCTCCCTAATTCTGTGAAATTAACACAATTTCTACCATTGAAAGCATCAGGTTCAGAGGCATAATGGGCCTGGGTTTTTTGATGTTGGAGAGCTGGTATTATGAACCTCACCACCAGTTTCCAAAGCTCACCAGCACCACTGTTTTGTGAAGGGCAATGAATGGGTGTGTGTGTGTTTGTTTGTGTGTGTGTGTGTGTGTGAGAGAGAGAGAGAGAGAGAGAGAGAGAGAGAATGCGACACACAGAGAGACCCAGGGACAAACAGAACATAGTTCAAAAGAGACACTTTACACAATGAGCTACCAGCCACCAAGTGATGAATCAGTCCTTAATTGATTGTTAGGACAGAGAATGTTTGTGATAAAACTACAAAGAGAATGCGCGATCAGGGCTCTATAGCAAGTAATTTACTTGTTTCATATGCAAATATGTCTGAAAATCACAGAAGTGGCTGCTTATCCTCATACCACTGAGATTTCAGAAACAAAGATTGTAGTTGAGGTAAAAAATAGAATCTCCAGAACTCCGACTATCACTTATGCCTCTCATTTATTATAGGAACATATAATTATGTTGTGTAAAATGGTTAATTAATGAATTCCCTCATACACACGGCACTTTACATTTCAGCATGTGAACATTATTAGATTACTGCAAGTCACCAAAGCCAGCTCTTAGGAGACAGTTGTCCTTATCCAGCTCTTGAAGAGTGTGCTTTAGAGAGATCTGAAAGCTCTAGTTGCATCTGAGACTGTCCACCCAGTCATATATTTTAATTTACATTCATTTGAGGCCCATGAAGTGCAGGTAGGTAGACCGTATTCAGGACAGAAATGGGAAACATGTATTTTGATTAGTGTTGGCTTATATGTCTGATCTGAGCCATTGCTCTACCTGACCTAGTGATACATACTGAGAATCATGCTCCAGTACACAAATATCCTTAGGAAGATTGTGACGACTGTCTCAAAAGAACACAAATATTTCAAAACATGCCATGTTGCAATTCTGTTCATTGGTTTCGAATCATTTTTTTCTCTAATTCCAAAATAATAATAATAATAATAATAATAATAATAATAATAATAATAATAATAATATTGCCACTATTTAAATCCAAGCCATTGTTACTTCGGACAATTTCTAAAATGTCCTTATACTAAAAATAAAAAGAGCAATTAATCCAAGGATGTGCAGAGCCAAGATGAGATTTCCCTCCTAATCTTCATTTAAAACAGTTCGGTCCCCTTGATATTCCTCAGGCATATTGGCAGAGGAGGGACCCCGCTTTTTTACTTGAATTTCTCTGTAGGCATAATTGTAATCCACTTCTTAGAACGGTTTCATATTGCACGTCGAATCGTGTGCAGAGATTTTGTCAATGGCTTGCAGTACATGACAATACCCTCTAGATGGCACTGTTTACTGTCCTTAGAAGGCTTGGAAATTTCTGTTTTCTAAAGGAGGATCAGCAGCGAACTGACACGGTACTGTCACAACCTAATCCTGCCTTAAATTTATGTCAACAAATTCTCAAAGGCTTCTGCAGAAACAGGATGCTGTATTTTCCACTTGCTCTTTGCAACCGTTTTGCTTGTTGTAACAAGAAACTGAACAATAACTATCAAAATTTATAGATATTTCACTATATATAGATATATATAGATAGATATTTCACAGTGTCCACTGGGGGTTCAGTTTTTCTGCTAGCTATTATGATTGGTTTAATTGCACAGCAGAGCTACATCCATGTTGCTTTGATGAGTCTGCATTGCAACACAGCACACTCAGAGCACTACTTGGGTCTCCTCCCTGCGAGTAAGGGTGTTTATGACTGCAGCCACAAGAGAGCTTTCACAAAGCCAAGGACCTTCCCTCATCGGAGGCTTACAATGCAACCTCTATACATGTCCAGCCCAGAAGGAAGCCCCAACTGAGTTCACCTAGCTGGGAGCAAGCAGGAATGTCTAGGAGTGCACTCTTTTCAAAGCCCTTGGTGCTTCAAGTCGTTTGTGCCGCAAATGCAAACGCTGCTTTGGACAGAATGCTTGTTTGCTTTACGAACGACTTTCTGCCACATTCATAACTACCCTGTGTTAACCTAAGCAGCGAGAGAAGGGCTCAAAGGTGATTTAAGCCTCATACACGAAAACACTCTGAATGTTTTCATTACATCAATTACTGCTATTTTGTGTTCATTAGATCAATTACAGCTATTTAGATGTAAATGTCTTAAATTAGGATTAACAACTCTGCCACTCTCTCTCTCTCTTTCGCTCCTTCTCCCTTTAGAGAAGGGAAGGATAATGGAGATAAAACTGTAGCCTGCCAGAGCCTGGCTCCAAGTGAGCCGCCATAAGTGAGCTAAGCGGAAGGGGACATTCCTCCGGATGAGGCCCCCGAATGAGCTGTGCAGGAGGGGGAATGCCAGCAGGTGTAACTTGTTGGTGAGAAGGGGTTAAAACTTTGCAGTGCCTGCATACAAAACTATGATACAGCCACACTTGGAGTACTATGTGCAGTATAGATATCAAAACGGATATTGTAGAGCTGAAAAAGCTGCCAAAGGGGCAACCAAAGTGATCAGAGGATACAACACGTAAGGGGGTTGCGTAACAGAGCTGTGTAAAATTATGTGCTGTGTAGAGCAAATGGATTGGGAGGAATCCCCCTCCCCGATAATATTAGAAGATGGGGCCCGTCTAATGAAGGCAAGTGTTGGAAGATTCAGGAGAGACAAAGGGAAGTCCTTATTCAGTCAACATATAATTAAACTATGAGATTCACCTCTGCAAAATCAGGATTATGGTCGCCAACTTGTCCTGACCCACCACAGCTCTTCTTACGTTCTTGCATAGTGAGGTCTGCCATCGTCAATCTGTGATGCATCACCAGGACCAGAAAAGCCTCAATCACACAAACCGTGTGTGCAGTGGTGAAGTTGACCTTGGAATGATTCACTTCAGATCCCAGGTGAAGAGATCGCCTGCCTGCCTGCTCCAGTATACTCAAAAATACCTCCCTGCTCACAGAAAACCAGGTGTCATACAGACAATTTATAGACCTGCCTTTACCCAGCTCCTTCCCCACCAGCTGCCCAAACATCTACTGATCCCTCAAACAGTTGCATCATTTCTCTGGGCTTCTTCATATGCCTGCAACATCAGGAGTAGACTAACTGGTACCTTCTAGAGATTGCTAGACACTGTCTCTCATAATTACTAGCTGGCATGGCCAATGGTCAGGGCTGAATCAAATTGTAGTTAAGCAATATCTTGAGAACCCTGTGTTGGCTGTCCATCAAACACAGCTCCACTCTCTTTCCCTTCAAATGACTCCTCAAAACCTACCTTTTCCACGAACCCTTCAATGCAATTCTCTAGACCCCATGCCTTGCTGTAACTAAGCCTAAATAGATGTCACTGCAATAACCTATATTCCTTCCTTTTCTGTTAGCGAATAGGGTTTTTTTGTTTTCAATGTCTGCACCCTTCAAAGCACTTTATGACCCAGGACAGTTTACTATACAAATGAAAAACAACAAAATATAGGTTTTTTGAATAAGGGCAAATTCAGTGGAAGCACTTGTAGAATGATAGAGTGAGGTGCACAATAAAATTGTCTGTGCTAAAATAGTTTCTAAGAAGTTACTTAAGTAGCCTGGGAGAATAGAAATACAGTCGTACCTTGAAAGTCAAACATAATCCATTCTGGAAGTCTGTTCAACTTCCAAAATGATCGGAAACCAAAGTGCGGCTTCTGCTTGGCTGCAGGAAGCTCCTGCAGCCAATCAGAAGCCGCGGAAGCCCCGTCGGACGTTTGGGTTCCAAAGAACGTTTGCAAACCGGAACATTTGCTTCCAGGTTTGTGGCATTTGGGAGCCAAAACATCTGAGTACCAAGGCATTTGGGCTCCAAGGTACAACTGTACTCTAAAGGCAACAGACATAGCAGAGTAGGTGCCAGATACCCTTCGATGGAAGATAGCTCTTTCTTCCTGGTCAGCTCCCAGCTTACCTCTGCTGGTGGACATACCTGGGGACCTCAGCAGCTTGCCAAGGATGCAGAAGTTTAAGGTGCTGGGAATCCAAGCCAAAGGCATTAAAGGTTAGAATCAGCACTTTGAATTGGACTTGGAAATGAACTGATAGCCCGGGAATTGCTTCCATAGCTAGCAAGGCCGGTTCGCAGAAGGCTCTTTATCCCAGTTGCCACTTCCCAGCCCTTCGTCTCTCGTCTCCTTGTGTTGAACTATAGAGCCTAAGCCCCTCTCTGGGCAGGAAGCTGTTCTCTTGTTACCTGTAAAGCACCATGTGCAATGGCGACACTCTTCTGACAATGATATTCAGGAAGTTGCCTTTCGTTTCACTGGGAAGAACTCAACCAGCTGACCCGCCTCTCCTCAAACTCACTACCTGCACAACCTTACAGCGTAGAGTAGCACAGTCCAGCAACAGAGGCTTTCTTATCAGAATGGCTGTGGTTTTCTCTGTCTACCTAGATGCTTTCCTGGCTCCAGACTTAGCCATGTTTAGCACCATGTTTGAAACCAAGGGGATATAAGTTAGTTGTTTGTGACTAATATATTCCATTGATTTCAGTGGGTCTAAGCATGACTAAGTCTGGGTCACATCCATTGTTTGCTAAGTTCTTTATCAACGCTACACGGATCTTTGAATAGCAACCCTCTTTAAGTTCCTCCCGGAAAGTTCCTATATTTGCAATTAAGTTGTTATATTTTTCTGTTTGGTTGCGACTTACGAAGCATCACAATTCACTTAAAGATGCCCTCTCTGTTTTGCATTCCCTCTTGTGAGATCTAGAAGTTTGATAGGATGACCAGTTGTTCATCCCACTGTTGCCGTCTGAAGTACTTACGATGCTCCCAGCAGACGATGTTTTATGGCACCCACAAAGCACAAAGGGTACAGGGCAAGCTGATAAGAAAAGGGACAAAGTGACTACTTTTTATTGACTGTCTGTTGAAATATCCATTGTCCTTTATAGGCTGGCTCAATGCGTAATCAGTAGACATGGGATACAGCTAAGAAAATCCTTAAACAGACTAAGCTTCCCAGAAACACAAACTATTTGCTCTGCGTCTTTACTGTGGCCTTTGTTAGTCTTGGTCAATAATATCTCTGTTTACCTTGATGATTATCAGAGCCCTTTGGCTAGTTAATGCCTTTTAGGAATTTAGCCAGTAAATTGCTGAATTGGTCCACAGTGCTGGGATTAAGGGTATCTTTGTGGCTGATTTGACATCTGGCTCACCACAGACTCCTCTCCTTGCAAACATTAATTATGAAAGCCTTGCGCAGGAACCTGAAATGAACAGAACACCATAAGAAGAAGCCAAAAACCCATCTAGTCCTGCATTTTTTTTCTAGGAGTGGTCAACCTGACACCCATGGAAAGGCCATAAGCAGGACAGGAGAGCAACTGCACTCATCTCCCCCGATAATGAAGGGGAAAGCCCCCATGCCAAATCATGATATTCATATGCAGAAGCAAAGAAAGAAAAAACACTTGTGGCATCTTCATGATTAAACAGGAACTGCCACCAATCTGTTAGTCTTTAGGGTGCCGCAAGGCTCTTCGTTGCTTTGAATCATCTGCCCCTTTGGAAATTCATGTCCAGAGATGTCATTTGGCAGCTTTTGCTTTCTTCTTTGTTACAAGAGACTTAATGCTGCTCTTGGAACAGGGCTCCAGTTGTGGAAAAGTACAAAAATACTGGAAAGAATTCTGCTCTTCATGGTTGACTCCTTCTCACACAACTTTTCCACCGCTTCCCCCACCCACCTTTTAATCCATGTGAAGATACTGAGGATAACTGAAATTACTTCATTTTTTTTAATCAGACATCACTGTCAAATATTTTCTAGTGAGAAATCCTTTTAAGATGTTTACTGTGTTATAACTGGACATTCATATTTTGGGCCAAATTAAGCTTACAGTTATTAATATTCATCTGTAGTGCTTTGTGGGATATGAAGGTCTGCCCAATGCTTGCCTCGTTTATTATTGTTGTTGTCGTTATTTAAATTTGTCAGTCACCTTTATCTTGCCCAGGGCAATCCAAAGCAACTTACAACCAAATAAACGGAGAATAAACCCCGCATAGGTACGTTAAAACCAAGAGGACAGAGAAATACATTAAAAGCACCCCATGATTCCTACCCACTTCTAAAAGGCCACAGATACATAGAGGCCTGGTTATAGAGGGAAGTTTCTGCCTGGCACCAAAAGATGTATATAATTATCCTTACAACAGCCCTGTGAGGCGGATCAAGCTGAGAAAATGTGACCTTAGAGGTTGAGAAACTCAGTGTACTTGCTCCTAGGACTGGTTTATCAGACTTGGTTAGCTGAGAAATAAGGCAAACTCGGCCCTCCAGATGTTTTGGGACTACAACTCCCATCATCCCTGACCACTGGTCCTGTTAGCTAGGGATGATGGGAGTTGTAGTCCCAAAACATCTGGAGGGCCGAGTTTGCCTATGCCTGATTTAAATATATCTGAGTCCTAAGCAAGAGCAGGACTAAATGTTGAAAATGTCAGTTAGGAGGGTGCTTCCACTTCTGATTCTCCATAGGCCAATTATACGGGAAATTGTATCATCATCAAGGAGGGCACAGATCACCTGACACCCACCATCAGCGCAGGCTGGGCCATGCCCTGTCCTGCACTGGTTGGTTGCTCATTTAATCACCCTAGTATTAGGTCCAATCGGGCGGGGAGGTGGCAAGGGAGTAAGCTATAAGCCTCTGCACAATGTAGCTCCTTCACTTTCACCTCGTGCAGCGGATCACCCTCCCTCCCTTCTTTATTTGGTAGGTTGTGTTTGGCCTTGCTATGGACGTTGTTGGTCATCCGTCTTGTGGCAGGGGCCTGGTAGGATTTTTTTCCCATTTGGCTGATTGGCATGGGCCATTTGGGTTTTGCCTACCGCATAGCAGTCGTCACAGCTTTGTAAGGTTTGGCGGTTAGGCATTGGATCAGCAAGCAGTGGGGGAGGGGAGGTGTGGCCATCACCTGCCCCTCATGGAGGGTATTCCGTTAAAGGAATCCAGGGGTTGGCCTGGATCTCGTCCGAAGCCCGCGGCAGGTTAGGGCCATGCCAGGACCCCGAGGGAACCACACTCAGGTAAGCTGAAGACGACTGCCGTTGTTCGAGTTCCCCCTGCTGGTGGTTCACCCTTAACAGACTCCTACAAGGGAGGCAGGAGTCTGGTTTAGTATGGATGCCAATGCCTAAGCCAATACCACTCACATTCTTTATTCAATAAAGTTGTGGTCTAAATTTTGCCCATGAACTTAAATTATGTCTCACTGTGTCATTGTTTCAGGGGCTGGTGGTCTCGACACACAACACAGGAAGATAGGAAGCTGCCTCATATTGCATCAGACCATTGGTCCAGTTAGCTCAGTATTGTCTACCCGGACTGGCAAGGAGAATCTCTCCCAGCCCTTCCTGGGGATGCCTGAGAGTTGACCCTTTCTGCAAGCAAAACCGATGCTCCACAATTGAGCTGTGGCCCTTCTCCCTTCACTTCTACTCAGCTGAACTTTGTTCAAACTGCTAAAAGAGAAAGGCTGGTGTTTGTATTGATTGGTTGTGATACATTAGTTGTGCTTTAACTTAGCCCTGATAAGAAGAAAAAAAGTCAAATAAATAAAGTTCGCGATTCTAATTTTTGCAAATGTTATTATTTTTGGACTAGCCCTACAAACAATTACGCCAGAAGCAACAAACCATGCAGATTTACATCATTCCACTATTTGTCGTTCCCAAAAGCATCCGATGCCTCTCTCTTTCTGCAGACCTGGCCATGAGTGACTTGACTTTGCTACCATTCAGGCCGATGATAGTTTGGAATCCTACAGCCATTATTCAACTGACCAGTCCTGTGGACTTCAATTATTCATCACTCATTGACTTCATTAGTGCTGCTTATTTAGAAGAACAGATTAATAACAGAGACTTGAATATTGTTTGTTTAAGTGTGTGTACACCCTCCCCTGCAACCCTGCCGCCAGCACACAGATAGCCATTTAGTAAAACACTGAAAATCAATGTTGAAATGGAGGAAAAAAACATGCTAATAAGCAAGTTGTATATTTATAATGCAATTATCTGACCTCTTAGAAGGCATATAATTTAATGTGGTTATAGTGCACCATATATCTTGCAGTGACTGGAATGGAAGCTGTCCTTGGTGAGTAAGTGCTTATTGGCCCAAAAGAGAGGGGCAAAAAGGCAAATTTGTAAAGGAACATTGTGCACAACGATGAACAGGAAACGAAAATGAATGAAGTGGCAGAATTTGGACAAAGATGAAGTTCCCCTTCAGCTGATTGGGTATATATATATACTGCAGATACATTTGCTGCAGAATGTCAACTCACAGATGGAGTTGAGCCACATGATCCATTGGTGATCTTGCTGCTCTATGGTCTGTGAAGAGCTCTAGGGTTGTGAGCAGAAGAAGGGTGCTGTAATCCCAGGCACACTTGCTAGGCAATAAGTGTCATTTAGCTCAAAGGGACTTACTACTGAGCATACAGTCTTGTCACCACAGGCCTAGAATAACTCTACGTCTCGTCACCTGTTTTTCAATTACAGGACTTCGTTCTAAAAGCAATGAAAACCTTAAGGAAGAAATCCCCGTTACTGTTGTGGTATTGTCAAAAGAATACAGGAAATTTCAGTTACCATAGCAGTGAGGAGCTGAGATGTTCTGCCAAATTAAAATCAGCAGGCTTCCTTAAGAAAAAAAGAGAATTACTATTAAACTACTTAAAGTATATTAAAAGAGGTTTTTGGAGACGCTATATGCCAGGAAAGAGGAACCTGTCATCCTCCAGATGTAGTTGGGATACAACTCCATCACTGTTGACCATTGGCCATGCTGCAGGTGGCAAAGGCGGATGGAGAAGTCCAAAGTATTTGGGGAGGCACAGAATCCCCACCCTTGATATAAAGGGACCAGAGCTTTTTTCAGCCAGAACGTACCAGAATTCAGTTCCTGGACCTCTCAGGTGAGTGCCATTGTCATTAGAAGAGAACAAGGGAGACATTCATGGTGAGTTATGGCACTTCTTTTTCTAGAGTAAAAACAGTCAATATTTGTTCTGCATTTTCTAATGCTAATGTCAATATGTCCATTTTGGTGATGAACCAACCTTGATTTAATCACTCGATTAGTACGTTTGTCATGCATGCTCCCTTTCTCCCGCAATTGAGGGGGCCCGGGCCGCACAATATTAGTGTACCCTGTGGCATGTACACATGTCAGCATGCCCTGTAGCACGCTTGCGCCATGAATGGGCACCCTCTGCAGCATGCTGACATCTCTCACACACGCTACAGGGAAAGCTGATGTGGCATGCGAACGTCCCACAGCTCACACATCTGACGTGAGCTCACCCAGCGGTGTGCATGCACAGCTGTTGCAGAACTTGGGGGGGGGGCTTCACTTTATTTTTGGGGAGGGGAGGCAGCCCCTGCCCTCCCCACTCAGCACACATGACATTTGTGGATCTGTTCAGGTCGAATTGGTTTAGAGTCTAAGTGTGCTGAGAAAACAGCTGATACTGAACATAAGTTCTTTGTCTAGGACAGGGGTAGTCAACCTTTTTATACCTACCACCCACTAATGCATCTTTCTTGATAGTAAAATTTCCTTACCGCCCACCAGCGCTCAGTGGAAGGAGGATTCAGCTTGTGCCGTAGAACCCCCTACTGCCCACCAAGAATCCTGAAACACCCACTAGTGGGCGGTAGGGACCAGGTTGACAACCCCAGGCCTAGGACCTGATTTTAGATGCTAGGTTACATTTTTGTGTGTTTTTATTTATACCTTCTTGCAAGACGGCAGTACATATTTAAGTACTTACCAGAAATAGTTGGAAATTGTGCTGTTGTTGTTTTCCAAATTGGATGCAAGTGATTGTTGTGCTTGACACGCACGCTTTTATTTGCAATTTATTAACCAACAACTGCCTTTGGACCTCTCCAGATTGTGGTGTAAAAAGTTACAGGACTTACAGAGTAATGCACAGATTGGAAGTAAAGCGGTGTGGCCGTTCTGAAATGTTTGTAGGCAGAAACAGTATTGAATGTGGGATCACACATGCCTGCCTCAGTAGCATCCAGAGCACAAATCATTATGTGTAATAAACAGGATATCATGCATAAAACACTCCATTCAATAGCACATGCAGCACATACTGCAAGGACAATAACCTGCATAAATAGGATCACGATTCTTTACATGACTGCTCAGAATTCAAGTGGTAAAAGTACTGGATTACAGCCTCCACCATTGCTTTTGGTAGGGAACCAGAAAGACCACTTCACAAACCTGCTGCCTGTTTGGGGCATCTGTTTGTAACCGAGGATTCTTTGGCGATCACTCGTAGCCAAGTAAGATTGTCTGCCATAAACACAGTTTTAACAATGAGTCCATAAGTGACTATGGAGGCCAATTCTGGATCCACACGTCCTTCCACAGTGGGGACATTGGTTTCCGGGTAGGAGTTGATCACAGTGTAGATTTGTCAAACATGCCTTCCTCTTAGCACTTTTCTCCCTTTCATCCTGAGTTTGAGTGTCTTCAAAGCCCATGACACCTTTGGTAAAGGCTGTTCTCCAACTGAAGCGCTTGCAGGCCAGTGTTTCTCAGTTGTCAGTCTTTATACTACATTTTTTTAGATTTGCCTTGAGAAAAACCTCTTTTGTTGACCACCAGCATTACTTACACTTACCATTCTTAAATTGGGAATAGAGTAGTGGCTTTGGAAGAGGATCATCAGGCATCCACACAACATGACCAGTCCAACGAAGCTGATGTTGAAGAATCATTGCTTCAACACTGGTGATCTTTCTTCTTCCAGTATACTGGTATTAGTTCGCCTGTCTTCCCAAGTGATGTGTAAAATATTTCGGAGACACCGTTGATGGAATCTTTCGAGGAGTTGGAGATGGCGTTTATAAGTGGTCCATGTTTCACAAGCATATAGTAAGGTTGGCAGTACAATAGCTTTGTAAATAAGCAGCTGTGGCTACAGAATCAGATGATCAAGGCAACGCGCAGCTTCCTGCCTTGGAGCTGAGGAGTCTCATGTTGTGAATCAATATGGAGCCAGCCAATACAATTCTGTCTTTATAGGCCACTTACCTGCCCTAAAGTGTGTGAAAGCATATATATGCACATATATGAATGAATCTTGTTCAGCAGCGGGGATTATTAGATCTGGATAAATCTTTAAGCTGTTCAGGCACAACTCAAACTTATTTTTCTTTCCCTCCTTTTCTTCTAGGCCTCTGAAAAACTGGAAGCTGGGCCGTTTTAGCTGTCTGGTTCTAATTGTGAATCTTCATGCCTGCACTGGGATGGTAAGAAATGCCAGTTACTAGCATGTGCAAGACAGAAAGGCCAAGACTGAGCACTGTGAGAACATCTATTAGAAAAGTTCATTCATCAATATATGATCACTGCTACTCAGTTAAAACGTGTTAATAGTCTGTAAAACCATTAAATATTAGGTCTGGGAATAGGTAAGTGGATTCAGGTTGGAATCTAGGGCAGGGAAAGGCTTCAGGCCAAAGGAAGCAACTTTATCAGGACCCCTGGCAACCCGGCTGCAATTAAATCAAGGTGCTGCAAAATGTGTGCCACATTTTCATTCATCAAGTGGGCGGCTATTTCCCAATGTCATAAGGAGAGAAACTCCACACTTAGGTTGGGTGCAGACATCCCATGTGTGGGTCTCCCACTGGCAGAAAGTCAGAAAGTGATTCCTCCTTCCTTTTGCAGTGCTTTGCCCCTTGAAAAACTGCTCTGGAGTTTTGGGAGACCCTCTAAAACAGCCATGGGGAGCTGCAAGGGAAATGGCCTCTCCCCCTTCCACTGGCAGGAGCCTCTACGGGATCAGGGTCTCTTCTGTGAAATGAAGGATTTGGTTTGATGCAGTGACACCCTTAATAGCAATTGTCCTCGACTTTATACTGATCTCCCATGAAGGGACTAGTGTGTGTGCCAGTCTATAATTCTCATCTCCAGACCACAATCTAGAGTGGTCCCTGAAAATACAAACATCCGTTATTTCTGATCTGGTGGTTCAATTCTCCACATATGCCATGTACTCTGCCTCCTGCCCCTGGCAGTTTGAATGTGATGTGCAGGATTGCACATGGACCTACATCAACATGGCCACTATAAATAAATATTTTACATGCCCCATTGAAAAACCATATGGTGGATCCTTTGATGTGCTGTACATGCATGCACAAGAGTTCATGTTCATGTTGCGAAGGGAGGTGCAAATGGCATGTTTGAGGAGTAGAAGAGGCAAGGTGATATGAATCACAAAACCACATATGTGAGCAGGTTCAGGAATTCGGTGTAATAACCAGATTGTGACTCCAGCCAAGCCTGGGTATAGATCTGTATTAGGTAAGCTTGGTTCACACCCTCAAATCATTTGTCAGAGACGGATGTCAGCTTAAAACACCTTGCTTCTCAATGGAGACAGTTCACGTCTGGGCAAGACTAATGAATCTGTGGGTAAAATGAAGGGCTGAATGATCTAGTGATATATAAGTCTATTGTGCCCCATCCACCGTTAAAACACACTGAAGATACATAGATGATACAATCCCCTATGTGACAATTGTGTGGAGGACCTCCAGTGTGGGACTTCCATGTGTGAAATAGCCACCACAGATTTCATATTACCTAAAACACAATGCTAATCAATGGAACCAGTTCACACATTCAGTTTAAAGCTTTTGCCAATTCCAAAATGTATATTTATCGAGGGATGGTGTGCACATGTAAATGAGTTCTCGGAGATCAGGGCCAGCAAATGAAGCAATTGCCCATGCGGTGAGCATGAGCTGCGCAGATTTGTGCTCCCCCAGCCCATTTTAGCTGTCTGGCTAGCTGATATAACCATATGGTTATATGGCCATACTTAGAGGGCCATTACCTCACCAGGAAGATAGCCTGGCTATTCCAGGAAGTGAATCCACACTGGATCGAGCCTACCCACCCCCCAAACTCAGATATGAATGTGTGAACCAGTCCCCAAGGTGTGGTAATCAGCTGTAGAGAAGTCACATGTTCTACAGTCATGTGGATGTGACCCAGAAGATGAGGAATTAATTGTTACACCTGCAAGAGTGAATCAGCCCTATACCCAAGGCATCTCTGCATGTTTAGCTCCAGTTTCTACTTTTAAGAGAGAGGTCAGAGTAATACAAGGTGAGAAATGATGAGCTGATCATAAGGTATTCTGAAGTGCTTTATTTATTTATTATAAGACCTACTGTTCTTCACCCAAAGGTCACAGGGCGGTTTACTGTACAATAAACAACATATATTCATAATGTAATAGCAATACAATGCAAACATTAAAGAACAGTTATAGCAATAGAATTCATAATAAGCTACAGTGTCAAATTATTCATAAGTTATTTCAGTCACTGATACACTCATCTGAAAGCCTGCTGGAAGAGGTGCAGATTCATCTGTTTCCTTAACAAAAAACAATACGATCACAATGTTTTATGCTCAAAATTCCATGATTAAAGCATAATATGACTCATTTTCATGTATTATGTATTTATACCATTTGAGCCTCTATGATAAGATGTAAGCAGTTCCCTTTAGTTCTGTTTGACATGTGCTCGGACCGACTAATTAGAGAAAGGAACTTGTTCCATTTTCTGAAGTCCATCAAATATTGTCACATCAAATATTATATGGGGGTGGAGGATGCTGTGGTGAGAATGACAAGAAATGGAGATATGCAAGACTAGCTAATATTTCCTACAACTTAGAAGTGGAAGAATAGATTATGGCATGATTAAGCTTTTCATACTGTGGTATACCAAGAAAAGGCATTAATACAAAGCATCTCTTTGTCCAGACCAGGCCTCAAGAGGGTTCAGTCAAGATTCTTGGAATGTTGTCACTGATTCATTGGTAGGGCTTGCTCTGTGCTTGAACAAGCATCCTTTGGAAATTATACAATCTGCTTTCCCTCAGACATTTTAGAGATAAGGCAGCCTTAGACTCATGTGTCCTTTCAAGGTAATAATCAGAGGTATATTTGAACCACAAGCTGTCCAGATGCTGGAGCCTTCCTCCTTGAGAGACAACAATCCTTGATGGGCCCACGTCTTGATGGACTTTCTCCCTTATTCCACTTCTCCCCACCAGGAACATTCCCTGCCCTTTCATGCCCTTACCTAATTTCCCCATTGTGTCTATTGACTTCTTCTTTGCAAAAAGAGCATGTCTACATGCTTTTCATAAGAACATAGGAAGATCCTGCTGGATCAGACCCATCTAGGCCAGCATCCTGCTCTCACAGTGGCCAACAGGACGCCTGTGGCGAACGAGTACAAGAGCAACTCTCCCCTGCTGCCGTTTCCAGCAACTGGCTTTCAGAAGTCTTAGTTCACGGCACGTGTTCCACGTTCCACCTCAGTTTGTTCCTGCTGTATTGTCATCTCCTTCTTTCCCAGCAGCCTCACTATCAGAATAACTCCGTCACCTCTCCATGTCTAGAAGAACGGTCTTCTGAGAACTGACCACAACCTGCTTCTCTGACCAGCGTTTCCCTCCCCGCTCTCTGGGTTTGACACTTCAGCCAGAGGGAAACCATGGCACTCCTCCACTCAGGCATGACAGTCCTATTGATCCAGGACAAACCTATTCCCAGTCCCCCATATTGGACGAGTATTAATTTTCCTTCTAGAAAATTAATAAAGCCAGCACAAAGCATCTAACCCCTTGGGTGCTACAAGGCATGGTTTAGCAATTTATCGTGTGAGGGCCATGCAAAGAGCTTAGTCCCAAGCCTGGCTTTTCTGAGAGGTTAACAAAAATGCGGCAAGCATGCAAACATTAACATGATCGATTGCGTTTCAAGCAAACACAGCCTTGCTTCTCTAACGTATGCGGCCTCTATAAAGAGCAAGGACATGTTTTACAGTTCCCTACTTGGGAACGTGTTGAATTTAAGTCCAGCAGCAGTTAGTTTAATCCAATTTGATTATTATTTCTCTCCTCAAACCTCCGTGAGGCTAACCTTGTGTACCTGGAAGAAGCTCATTTGTGAGCATAGGGTAATCAGTTCTGACTACAAGTTAAAGTTATCCTTAAGCAAACAGAAAACTATTCAGCATAGCAATAAAGTTAAATAATTATTACCGAGCTATGTGATGTGACTACAATGTGACTTTGAAATGACTGGGATGTGATTAGAATCAGAATGTGATGCATCTTTGATGATACCAGAAAAGAAGGATGCCAGAGCTCCCTGATATTACCAGTAGCAGGAAAAACGACATTATTAACGCCTAGAAAGACACCATTTCCAAAAGACAGGGCAGACTTGAAAATGGTTGTTAACGCCAATCACTGATAAATACACTTAAGAGTTTGATATAAAGGAGGAGAGTAAGTTGGGGAAAGAGTATAGACCACAATAACCAATATGTGTGCTCCATGTCAGACTCTCATCCTCACTAACCATTGTCCATCTGAAGGGCTACTCATGGGCATCCCATAGACCATTTGGGTCAGCATATATCCCTCACTGCCCTCACATTCCTGTGCTTCTTTTTTTAGAGGTTGATGTGTTGATCAGTCCTACCCTCTACCTATTAATCTACAACTGGGCGATATCTGTTATTGGATTATGTCCGTTGGCATCAGAGTATCGTTCTGTTTACACAGACCTCTAGCAAGCAACGTTTCTTTTTTACAGTGAGAGCTCACATTGATCTACAGAAGCTGATGTAGTGAAAATATCACCTTTCAAATCTCTTAGGCTCCATAAAGAGGTGCCTTCAAAGAGTGGTTGGGTGCACCTGTTCCAGGTTTGTTTCCTTCCTGTTTTCACTCTTCAGCTGCCACACACAGAATTTCTGATCTCAGAGTATCCCTGAACGCTCTTATATTTCTGGTAGGGGGCCCACTTTGTTTTTGCTTCCCCCCGCCCCCAGCACACTGCATGTTTAGTACTTCAATTTTAAAGCCCCCCCCCCCCCGTTCATTGGAATCTGCTCTGACAGGGACACGGCTGAGAAGCGGGGGGCTGCTTTGTGATGGTCACACAAGGGCTGGCCAATCAGTGCCATGCAAATAAATTCAGGAAACTAGAAGAACTGGTTCCTACAAGATTACTCCTTGGAATTAGGCCGTTGTCAGGCAGGTGGTGCACTTAACCAAAAGGGCTCACTGCTGAAATTATGTACATCTGCACACCTATGCAGTGTGAGATTGCACTGGTGGAAGCAGTATAACATAAAGAGGGGCTTGGTCACACAATGTTAAATGAACATTTGCAGCTGTTGCACGCCTATTTAGTTTTCGGAGTCCGTATGATGCTATTCACAAACAAGGCCAGCCTTTATCCCTTTTGCCTGTAAATGTAGGATAGTCTGATAAATTGAGAAAACCAGGTTCCAAACTTTTCCACTCAAGGTCACAGACAACTGCATATGAACCACATTAAAAATTTCTACATCAGATAATGTGCAGCAATCTAAAAGCTTGTGCTGAGAATTTACAATTGTTTTCATTTCTTTCTTGGTCCTGCTCATAACTATTTCCAACACACTCTTGCACGGAGGAGCGTGTTTATATATATTCTTTTGATCCCTCAGATATGCACAAAATGAGAAAACAGCAAAAGTGTGTGTTGAAAATCTACACCGGCCTGTGTGTTTTCAAAAAAACCAACAATATGCACAAACAGCTTTCTGCACACATGCCCTGTCCATTCTTAATTGGCATAACAGAAACAGCGAACACAAAAAGCAATGCCTGCTCTATGAATGAGAAAGATAGAAATCCCACCCTTGGACTTCCGGGTTAGCGCCATCGGCTAATGGCGGATTCCCTCCAAGCTCCGGAGGGAATCGGCTCCGCAGGATCCGGGTCTTGCCGCTGCGGCGACGCGGGGACCCTCAGAAATCACAGGCGCTGAAGCCTGTGAACTTGGTGACTCGGCGGGCACCATTTGCGCCCCCCCGACCCGCGAAGGAGCCTTTTTAAAGGCTTCGGAACGGGGGACGGGGTGAGCGGCGCGGTGCTGAGAGTCGACTGCTTCTCCTGCGGAGTGAAGCCGCATGCCATGGTCGGAGAGCGCTGACTTCTTCTTGTGAACAATTGGACTCTAAAAGCAACAACCCGTGAGTAATACGGAAATTGGATTTGTAAAGAAATTTTTTTTTTTAATTAGGCACGATTGGGGAAGGCGCAAACAGGAAGTCCGTCTCCCCGTCTTATAAATAATCTAAAGCAAGGACTAGCTAACTAAGGTCGAGAGAATTTCTTCTTCTTTATTGGGTAAAAGACATTAATTTCACGATTTGGCAGTATAAGTAATTTCACTGGAGGATAAGAGCTAATTTTGAGAGCTGAAGTGCCACCCCCCCGGACCCGGGAGTGATCCGCGAGAGAGCCTGTTGAGGAGATATAGAAGAGTTTGACAGCTGTCAAATTAGCTGTCAAGAAGGAAAAAGAGAACTTTGTTTCTGCTATCTCTGCTGGATATATTTGCTACAATTTGGTTATATTTTGTTGAAAACAAGGAAGAACTGATACAAACTAACTTGATTTTTGGATTTGAACTTGAAGGAAGATAAAGTAACCAAAATCCCTCTAGAGGGGATTTTGGGACATTACAAGAATGGCTGAAGGAGGAAAAATTCAAGCTAAATTGGACAGAGTGTTTCTTCTCTTGGGAAAGTTACAAGGCCAAATTGATGTTTTGGCTACTAGTGTTGCAACTCTGGACTTAACAGTAAACAAATCCATTGAATTTGATAAGGACTTGACTCATGAAGTCCATGCAGCTGGACAAGAAGAGAAACTTGAAAGATTTGAGAGTGTGGAGAAAGAGATATATGTTGTTTCTGAGGAAAAGGAAGGAGGAGATATAATGTTGCAGATGACAAAGGAGAGCCAGAGGCCTGACATGATGGCTACAAAGGAAAATAAGTACTGGATGATGAAAATCTGTTTTGAATTGAAGATTGAAGAATGGAGAGATCTCCTTATGTGGAGATCTGAAGACCTATGGATTACAAATTTGATTAAGGTGAAAGCTGGAGCTTTTTGGACATTTGGACTTAAAAGGAGTAAGAAACAAGATTCAGGCTCCACTTTTAAGTATGGAGGTCTGGCTGGAAGAAATATGGACCCTATCGGGACAGAGCTTCTCCGAGATCTGGTGTTTAATATTAAGGACTACCAAAAAAACCGGCAGAGAGGAATTGAGAGAGAATTAAGAGCCTCGGAAGTGAGGTCTCCAGGCTGATAGTAGACTAAGACTGATGGACATTTGTTGGGGATTGAAACCGGGAAAGGGGGGGTGGGGTTTGGGAATCCAAAGGGTGCAGAATAATAATCTGGTTTTTTAATTTTGTTTTGTTATTAGTATGAAAATTGGGGAATTCGTGGAAGGGAATTTGGGTCGACTTTAGAAAAAAGTTTTAAGAATGAGCACTGATGTTTAAATACTGATGTTTATAAGTTAAAATTGGTTTTTTAAAAAAATGAATTAAATATAAAAAGGTCAAAAATTGGGGACAAGAACTTGTTGAATTAACAATTTGAATTGGAATATAAGAAGGGGAGGTGTGGGGAAGTCAGGGAAATATGTTATTGAAAATAAGGATTGTAAACTTTATGTGTTTTTTAACTTTTTTGTTTTTTCTTTTTGATTTTTTAATGTATAAAGGTGGAAAAACTCAATAAATATCTTTTTTTAAAAAAATAGAAATCCCACCCTTTACAATGGGAAAAGTGATGACTTACCTAGAGCTGTTCAGATGTCATTCTGAGTTAGGGAGCAGGATCGTGTCCACAAGCCCTGCCCCCATTTACGGTACATATAGTATAAAGTCTGAAAAAGATGGTGTGATTGGAGCATCTATCAATTCAGGGGTTCTAATCATGCGCAAAGAGCTTAAGTACATGCTACTAGTAAGAAAGCATATGCGAATGAGCCAATGACAGAAAGAGCTTAAAAATCACCTCAAACAAAACACATTCTACTGTCAACTCACGTTTTGTCCATAGAGTTTTTAAAATACAGTGGTACCTCGGGTTAAGTACTTAATTCGTTCCGGAGGTCCTTAACCTGAAACGTTAAGGTTCTTAACCTGAAACTGTTCTTAACCTGAAGAACCACTTTAGCTAATGGGGCCTCCTGCTGCTGCCGTGCCACCGGGGCACGATTTCTGTTCTCATCCTGAAGCAAAGTTCTTACTCTGAGGTACTATTTTTGGGTTAGCGGAGTCTTTAACCTGAAGCATATGTAACCTGAAGCGTACGTAACCCGAGGTACCACTGTATGTAGATTTGTAAGCAGCCCACAGTTTTTCACCTGGCTCCAGGTAACTACTGGGTTCAGGATGAAATATTTCCAGTGGTTAGCTGTAAAGGTTAACAATTTCTTGTCAGTGTATTGACTTTTGAGTTTGACCCTTATCAACGAACTTTTCTTCCTTGTTTATTAGATTTCATTGTATTTTCTACTTGACTTTGATACATAATTAAGCTGAATAGGAACTTATTTTTATAACCTTGGTTTATGGGGGTTATAAAAACTTTTGAAACAAATGCTTCCTTGTGTCCCTTCCTTTTCAGTGGTCTGGCTGATTCACTTTCCTTACTTACAATAATAAAAGATGGAGACATTTTATGGGGGGAAACAAACTGATTCAGTAAGAATTTGAGCATGGTTCCATGTTTTACCCATCCAAGAATGCTTGAGAATTATGGCCTAGAAAAAACCGCAATGAGTCCAATAACATTTACTTGAATGAACAAAATTCAAGCTAAGTGGCCCTTTAGTTGAATGAAGGACTGTAGCTGAGTAGGTCACATGTTTTGCAGACACAAGGAACCAGGTCCAATGCTTGATATCTCTTGGCTAGACTAGGAAAGACTTTGGAGAACTTCTGCCACTGTGAGATAGACCATTGGTCTGACTTGGTGCAAGGCAGCTTCCTATGTCCTAATGATCACCCTCCAAGTGGAATGATGTTCTTTAAGTGTCCACTATATATTTGGTAAGGGACGCGGGTGGCGCTGTGGGTTAAACCACAGAGCCTAGGACTTGCTGATCAGAAGGTCAGCGGTTTGAATCCCCGTGGCGGGGTGAGCTCCCGTTGCTTGGTCCCTGCTCCTGCCAACCTAGCAGTTCGAAAGCACGTCAAAGTGCAAGTAGATAAATAGGTACCGCTCCAGCGGGAAGGTAAACGGTGTTTCCGTGCGCTGCTCTGGTTCGCCAGAAGCGGCTTAGTCATGCTGGCCACATGACCCGGAAGCTGTACGCTGGCTCCCTTGGCCAATAAAGCGAGATGAGCGCCGCAACACCAGAGTCGGCCACGACTGGACCTAATGGTTAGGAGTCCCTTTACCTTTACCTATATATTTGGTATTCTTTAACATCTCCACTGGCAAAAGGGTAGGACATAGTAAGAATTTTTCACACAATGCCTAGCAGAGAGCTCCTTAACACTACCAAATATAAACTAAAAAGCCAAACTGGTATCAGTAATAATAAGAATTGGGCTAATAAGAACAGGCTCAAACGCCATTCACATGTGCTCTAATCTATAAAGTTTCACATAAGTATGCCTGTGTAAATAGGAGACCGCAGGGATAAATGGTTATTGTGCAACAATAGTGGTATAAAATCCTTGCAATTCTCATACAAACCATTGCTGCAAATCACTGTAAGGAAATCTCTGTCACAAACAGTTCCATCTCCCATTTCCTTACAATCAGATGTACACTATTATCTGCAAGTTGCATCATTGCACATTATGCTCCCTATACGATGGCACAGACTTTCTTAACTTTCTGAACTCAGAATCCCCTTCTGAAACACTTCTGAGAGCGAAACACTTGGCCCACAGGTAATATGTGCAGAGATCCTAGTTCATAGCCATGTGCACACTGCCACTGTCGCATCCAGAAGATATTTGGATTTAGGGCACAAATAAGGAATAGGAGACTTGACCCTCCTTCCCTCTCCTGCCCCCTCTAATCTGCCTTGTTTTTCTTGCAGTCGGTAAGACTGGAAGCCTATGTTGCATTTAATGTCTGCACAATGTTAAGACCTGAAATTATAATGACAGCAACAATCACACAAACTATAAAAATTGGGGCCTCTTCTAAGCCTCCCCACTGAGCACCACAATAAGAACAAAGCAGCAGTAATATCTGTGCTCCCATCTCTCCCGGACCAGACTAGGGTGAGAAAACAGTGCGGAAGGCACTTGACCCCAGTGAGAGACATTTGCAGTAGTGGATGGTGCTCACTCAGAGCGACAGGGTGGAAGGCACAGTGATCAGCAGTAGGTAAGAGACCACTGACAGATAGAGCCACTTCCTGACTGGTTGTACAGAGGCAGACAGGCTCTGTAGCCTATTGGCTCCACTTTTAATTTGTCAGGGGAGCATCACCTGCCTTGGGAATGGGATACTGTCCTTCCCTAGGATTTCATGTCCTCCTGTTGGTGTGCTGCACACTCTCACCCCGGCATGAGAGCCAGTGCTTTAACTCATACAATGTGAAACCAGCCACACACCATCAAGAAAATGGTAATGAGGAGATGCCTTTTCGTTGTTAAGAGTCAACGGAGGCAACAATAGATTCTACTTCTCCTATAATTTATTTAAAAATAAAAATTAAGAATAGGCAAACATCTCCCATACTACTACTTTCCAACATTTTAATTACCCAGAAGAAGCTCTTGCCATGCCTCACTTTCCCATCGAAGTGTTATTAATAAAACAGACTTGTGACAGCCTGAATGCAGCCTGTACTCTATGTCTGGGCATTGTTATCCCCTCTGATATTCTAACCTTCTTTGCTTCTTTCACTGAGTACATGGTGCGGAGAATGGGATCATGGCTGCGAGCCTGCCCCTGATCTTTGCACATCCATTGGAAGGGGCAAACTGAATTTCACACGCATACAAGAGTCTGCACGTAGGCGCCATACGTATTAGCAGAACCCCAGATCCCACAGAATTCCCAGCTGCTTGGAAGAGTCTTTTGTCTCGCTCGTCTTTGTCACACTGGGATCCAGCCTCATGGTAGCTTACATAGCAGTTTCTCTTCTCATCAGTCCTGGGAGGTAGGTTTGGCTAAGAATGTCTGGCCCAAGACCACCTAGTGCAGGCATAAGCAAACTCTGGCCCTCAATGTTTGGGACTACAATTTCCATCATCCCGAGCTAACAGGACCAGTGGTCAGGGATGATGGGAATTGTAGTCCCAAACATCTGGAGGGCCGGAGTTTGCCTATGCCTGACGCAGTGTCCTTTGTGGATATTTGGGGTTTGTGTGTGTGAAATTTCCAACGCGTCTCATCTCCTTAGTCTAAACTGAACTTTCCATTTGCTACACACACCAGATCTTGATGAATAATATATGGTAAATGAATTTCAACTTATTTACTCCTAGCATATTCATTGAGCTTGTTTTTACCACCACGAGTTCTTACTTACACTGGCATTCCAAATTAATCTTATTGCTTCATATATTAATCTTATTGCTTCATATGTGTGTATATATTATTTTAAATGGGCCAAAGGGGAGGGCAATTTAGTTATGCAATTATTTACATAGTGATACAGTAAAATGTAATTAATGCAAAAGCCACAGATGGCAAAAATAAGCAAAAACTTTCCTTTTGCCCTTTTGTCCTGGATTTGCTACGTTGTCCAAGACCCATAATACAAAGTAGGCTGACTGATCAAATTGCTCAAATCAAGAGGTGCAAAAGAATGTTGGAATTGGACGATAGGGCTGTTTTGCTGTGTTTTTGTGTAGTTTATAACAGAAACGAATAGAGACACACAGAAATGAATAAAGACAACTTCCTATTCTTAAATAGCCTTTCAATGGAAGTTCCTCATTAGGTTTTAGAACCCTGATTTTCCCTTTTTGGGAAAATTGCAATGCTTGGGCTCTTGCACCATTTTATTCTGATACCACCTTGTGGAAGGCAACTAATTGATCATGTTTTCTGCTGATAAATGAAGAATGCACCCGACTCCTCCAGAGAATAAACAGGTATTTAAAAATTCAGAGTAAATGATAGTGTCTCATTCTGTTTCATGTGGTTTTTAAAGAAACAAACATACAAACCCAAATCCTTTTTTTATATATAGAGAGAATTCTCAACTGACCCTTAAGAGGAAAATGAGAAAGGTGTGCAAGAGTCAATGGGACGCAGACTGAAGCTGGAGTCAGAAAAAGATGAATTATAGATGAAGAGGCATGTATTAAATATAACATTGAAATAAGTTAAAGAGGGCAAGGGAACCATGTTTTATACAGCAGTGGTCAGGATGGAGCCCCTCCAGCAGCACCTTCGGAGGATATAGGGCAGGGACAGGGAACCTTTGGTCCTTCAGATGTTGTTGGTCTCCAACTCCCAGTAGCTCCAGCCAACATGGCCAATGGACAGAGTTGATGGGCATTGTAGTCCAGAAACATTCAGACTGAGATTGCTACAAGTTCTCCCAAGCACTAACACTGGGTCTATTACATGGAATTTGCCTGTTTCCTTGGGGATCCTGCAGTGCTGGACCTGCTATTGAAGGCTGCAATGAGGCCAGGCAGAAACAAAAGAACCTCTTACAAACTAAGAGGAACTCTCCCAGAACCACACTGAAAGAAAATCTTAAGTGAAGCCATGTCTGCAAGACAAGATCACAGTCTTCCTACCTTCATTGGAATGAAAATGTCCTGTTTCAAAATTAAAATGAGGACAGAGTTTATTGTATTTTTAGGGATATTTCTGTGATCCACCTAGGGCCCACCTGAATTGGAAAGAAAATAAAACGAATGAATAAACAAGTAAGTTTAAGTAAGAATAACAGATCCTGGGATCTGGAAGGCATGTGTTTCAGGAATCCCTTGAATACTGGCAGCAGTCTCAGGTATCTGCTACCCACCTCTGCCTTTTGGAATGGTTATGGAGTTGTCTTGTAAAAATGGTGTTAGACTGAGCTTTGAGCCTCCTCCTTGAAATCTCTGCATGGCCAAAAGCTACTGGGGGATGCATTTTGTCTCTATATGCATAGCATAAGGACTCATCCATACTTGCCTTTGGTCTGCACTTTCTGTGCACAGATCTAGGCTCTCCAGGTCTGTGTCCAAGTGGACACAGTGTCCCCGCCCCGTGCCCCGGTGCTTTCCCCAGGGAAACCCAGGTTTTATTGCTGAATTGGAGCAAACAGCAATCCACAGAAAACCTGGTTGCCACTTGCTCTGATTCAGTGGTAACAAATGGGTTTTCCCAGCGAAAACACCAGGACAAACAAAATCCTACTCCAATTTGGACCTGGAAAACCTGGATCTGTGTGGCAAAAAAGGAAGTGCTGGTGAGCCCCAATTGTATACACATGGTATCTTTCAACCACTACCACGAAGTGCATAGCATCACACACTACAACTGGTGATGTTCTGAATTGCTGTTTACAGGAGACAATTCATGTTTTGTTCTTTTTCTCCCAGTATAACTTTAACCTAAGAACCCTTTTCTTTTTTTGAGGACAAAACTATTCTAAATGAAAATAGTGCATCCAACAATGGAAACGAGCCGCCAACCCTCTTGAATAGGTAAGAATCAGAGCAGGAGTGTTCAAAGTATGATCCTATTTTTACCTCTGAAACAGTGCAGGATCTGGGGAAAAGCATAGCAGGCAACACACATGGGGTCATGTAATGCAGCATAACAATTCTTTCATGCCCTTTAACAATTCCATCATGCTTTGGAACCAGTCTTGCAGACGTGGTATGTGCACTCTCCCCACTTCTTCACCCCAGCCATTAAACGGGAGGGGGTGGAATACCGAACACTACCGGACCCATGACAAACCTCTGTGGAATTTCACTCCTTATCTCCTCCTACCCGGAGAGCAATCCATTAACTGGTACTCCTTGAGTGCTCCTTTTCAGCCATTTGTACACCTAATCTATTCCACCACCTTTTAACCTGCATTTCTCCAGCTGACATATGGGAATGTCATGTTCAGGATATTGCTGTCAAAAGCCAAAAAGCTCACTTGTTTTGCATTTCCATCAACCAGTGGGCCCTATAAATAGCATTATCTTGACCTGCTCTGAGTGAGAACTGGAGAGCCAAAGTGTGCTGGAAGCAAGTCGAGAGTAGGCTGGGGAAACAAGAAAGGCTGTCAAGCACTCCTCAGGCTGCAGAATGCAGTTGTGGGCTGCAGCTCGGCTTGGTGGGTCACAGATGTGCCTTAGCAAATGCAGACTGCAACCCGAGCCCTCCAATGCTGGGGTGGATGGGTGGAAAGCCTAGCAGGTTCTGACAGATTATTCACAGCCCAAGATGTGTATTCATAAGAGTTTTAGAATTGGAAGGGACCTCCAAGGGTCAACTAGTCCAACCCCCTGCAATGCAGGAATCTCAACATGTGATCCTCCATCCTGTTTGAAACCATACCTGACCATGCTTACCTTTGCAAAGGAGCTAGCTGTTTCACTGCTGCACCACTCAGATGCAAGACTGACAGAGTTCAATGGGACTGACAACCTATTTTGTAGCCTAAATAGTAAGCATACTTACTGGGGTAAGCCCATCAACTGACCTTATGCCTGAGTAAATTTGAATTGAATCCAGATATATTTAGCACCATTTTAAAACACACACACGGCAACCAGCCAGTCACTTGAAAAATACCTCCAGGGCTGGCACACCTAGGCTGTCACACTTTGGGAAGGCCAACTAGGGCTGAAGAAGGACTACTGGAGCAGCTGCCTTCATTTATCTGCTTGTCCTCCCTGCTGGGCAGAGGGCTCTACATTGAGTGAGTAGGCAGGTGAGGGATGGTGGCTATTCCTTGGGTTTGGGAGCGAGTGATGGTGGCAAGGAGCTGTGCTGGCCTCTACTTGCCAATCTTGCTGGATGCGTGAAGGATTTGGTCTACAAACATCTCACTTGCTCAGTCACCAACAGGGACATACATAGGGGTTGGTTAGGTTGGGCCCCGCCCAAGGTGCAAGGCCAAGAGGGCACCAAAATCACCCTTCTCCACTCTGGCTTGGAATGGCTAGGAGAGAAAGTAGCAAGTGGGAGGAGGCCAGAGGCAGACAGAGGAACCAATGGAGGAGAAGGGAAGGCAGAGTAGACCCGACACCCCCCCCCCCGCATAACCATGGAGGAACTCACTGGTGCACAAAAGGTGACGAAAATAAAATATTTTAAGTTTCTGGTCCATGGTGTCTCCTGGCTTCAGAAGCTCCAAGACAGCTCCTTGCCAAGGGCACAAGGGAGCCTAGGTATGCCTCTGGCACCAACATGGTTGCATCAGCAGGGGAGGCATCAGCCAAAGTGGTCTCTTCCCTTTGGGGAAGCTAGCCCTCTGACAAGGTGGGTCCAGCCCCTAGCATGGCAACACCCAGCCTGCAGCTCCACTGCAGTGTCACCCACTCTGGCAAGTGAGTGGCGGGCACAGCTCCCAGGGCAGCAGGTGCTGTCTCTACTTCAGGCCCCAATCCCAGTTGCTGCGCTGGCCAATGGGACACCTCTGATGCTCACTCACAGTGGCAGACTCTGGGCTTAGAATTTCAACAGTGCCCTGGGCAACACCAAAATCCCTCCCCCTGCCTTCTTCTGTTTTAAGCCATTGTTGCAGCACCCTCTTGGCTCAGTGCCCAACCAACTGGTTGTGCTCTCCTAAATCCACCGCTGCCATTCGCAGCAAGCTATGGAGAAGGCTTCAGGACCAGCCTAGTGGGCCCTTTGGGTCAGTGCAGCAGGAAGGATGTGAGGGGCAACCACCCAACACACCCCAGATGTCAAATGTGGGGGCTCAGAACCCGAACAAATGTGACATGAAGGCTGGCAACATCAACCCTGCTGTGTGGGCATCCCTTGCAGAAAACCGCAGTGCCTGGAGACAGACAGGTTGTGCGTCCACAGCAGTGACCAGAGGAGGAATGGCATCTGGAAGGAGTGCAGAGAGTAGAAATGCCCTAGTGCACCTGCAGCAGCACAACTGGACGCCTTCATCTGCCCCAGCTGCAACGAAACATCTCTCTCCAGTATCAGTCTCTACAGTCACAGCAGATGTTGTAACTCTCCGTCAATTTGACTTCACCCCCAAAGGCACACTCTTCCATTGTCTCCTGAGACAGACGGATGCCAACAACAAAAGACCCCAAACTTTTAGTATCTGAGTCACAGAACTGCAGAATTGGAAGAGACCCGGGTCATTTGAGTCCCACCCCTGACTCTACCTCCTTGCTGTACTCAGACTATGGAAGAAGTTTGAGCAGAGCAGGGATGGAAGGACATTCGAGAAGCTGTTCTGATGTAAATATAAACCAAACCAGTTTTAACAAGGAGAAGTAGCAGAGGGGGTTCCCACACAGCGACTAACACCAAGAAGCTAATGCAACAGAGCCTTTCCCAACTCCCTCCTGGCTGCGCTCAGGCTTTGTTTTAACCTGCCATTTCCGGCCCCCATGTCGCCGTCCGAGGCGAAGGGTACTCTGCACGCGCTCAGAGGAGCTGAATGTTTTCCCCCCATGTAGGTAGGCAGGTAAGAATGGGAAACAATCAGGAAAAAGGAAAAGAGCTGGCTGAAAAGAGCCGCCTGAGCGGGCGCCCGTGCGCCTCATCCCGCCGCCCGACCAGCCATTCTGCACAACGGCAGCCTCGCCGCCCGCCGCCTCTCCCGCCGCCCGGCCCGCGGAGCCGGAGCAACTGGCCCGCTCGCCCGGCTGCCCGTCGCCGCGCTGGCCCCGCCCTCGGCCCCGCCCCCGCGCCGCCGGCCAATCCGGCTCGGCGGAGGGGGAGGGCGATGCAGGCTTTGCGCCCGCCCTCCCTGTGGGCTTATTGAGAGTTATATCAAGAAACCCAGTTCGGAGCGAGCGAGGAAGGGGAGAGCGAGCGCGCGCCGGAGACGGGAGGAGAAGCCTGCGCCGCCCGCCTTGCCTTGCCTTGCCTCCGCGGCCAAGCAACAGCCCGCCAGCCAGCCAGCCTCGCCCCCCGCCAGGAGGTCCCGGGCAAGGCGAGGGCTCTGCGGAAAGAAGTTGCGCGCTCAGTTTCCCGGCGGCGCGGAAGGCGAGCGCAGCGCCGGGCGCGGGCATCGGGCAGAGCGGGGCATGCCCTGATCCGGAGGAGCAGCGCGCCGGGCTGCGGGGCTCGCTCGCCGGGCTGCGCGGCCGCCTTGGCCGGGGCTGGGGAGCCGGCGGTGTCGCCTGCGCCGCCGCGAGAGGGATCGGCATTGCTTTGATCAGCATCCTCCTCGTCATCCTCCGAGTAAGGAGGAAGAGCAAGTAAATAAGGGAGGGGCAGAGCGGGAGAGAAGGTGGAGGGAGGACGAGAGAGACGCGCCGAGAGAAGCATGGCGAACCCGGACGGAACTGTGAATTTGTTCTCTGGAGTTGTGAATTTGCCACCGAGGAACAACACCTCTGCTCTGGAGGAGGAAGCGCCTGCCTGGCCGGCTGCTTGCTGATTCCCCTTCCACCTCTCCTCTCCCTCCAAAAAAGACGAATTGGGTGGCTACCTGGGTGCCCGATGCATTGCGCGGGGCTTCCTCCGTGTCGGTCCTGGGAGATCGGATCCTTCCTCGGCTGCTGCTGCTGCTGCAGTTCATCGGCACACGAAAAAGCGGCAACGTAAGTGCAAAGTTCCATATGCTCCTCTCTTTTTTGGGAGGGGAGGCATTTTTTAAAAAATAAAATTGATTTTAATATCTATTCCGACGGGAGGGGGGATCTCCGCGTTGCTTTGGGCTTGAGTTTGCTGGCTCTGCAGCCCCTACCTGCCTGCATCAGTGTAATGGAAAGGATCACGGATATCAACGCGTAGCTTTTAATGCAGATGTCAGATCAGTGCTTCTGACCAAACTCTCTCCGCCTCCCCCTCCCCCAATCTTATAAGGACGCCTGGAGCTTTATTTGCTCCCATAAGGGCATCTGAGCAGAAGTCTCTCTCTCTCTCTCTCTTTCTTAAGCAGCACTATTAGACTGCAGTATTTATGTGTGGCAGCTGCTGCTAATAACACATCCGGAGGGGCAGCCGAGTGTCACTGACTGCATCACCCCCCCCCCCCAATACAACCCTCATAACAAAAAACAAACCAACCCCCAACAGCATCTTTCTGCATTTTCTTTGTAAACATCAGGCTTGCTGCTTCTGAGTTGGTTCAAGGCTGCCTCCTCCCCAAATCTTCTGTTTATGTTGAAGTTGAACCTTCTCCGGCAGATGCAAGTCACATACACTAGCACACTGGAACATCTGGAAAAGGTGACATTTTGGTTGGCTCTGGGGAAGAAACTAGAGGTCCTGTTATTGTCTTCCTTAGTTAATAGAGATGGGAAGTAGCCAGAGAGCTACTGCAGAAGCAGCAGTGTGAGCAGTTTGTCTGAATCGTTAAGAGATCCTAGACCATCTTACAGCACTAGCCTAGGATAAAACACACAAGCAAGAGGAAGGGGAGGAAAATGTAGCTGGGTAATTTAATTGGGAGAAGGCAGGATGCATGATGCTTTAAATTGCAGTGGGCATACAATTCATGCTATGCATTTTTTAAAAAAGAACTTCCACTAAATTTTGGCATGGAAGGAGAAAGCATTGCATGGTATGCTCAGTTCAATGGACTGATTTGAACAAACATGTGTATGTGTGTGTGCATGAGAGAGAAGAAAACGGCTTCTCTCCCATCAATCTTGTAACTAGTTAATTTCATTCTGAATGTGTGGTATGCTGGCACATTCATGGAGAGGAACTGCTTGCACACACAAACGAAAGGAAGGGAGAAAAGCAGGTGCCGGGTGTTTGTAAGTGTGTTGCAGAAACGTGGAGCAGGGCTTGGCAGTTGCATCTGGTGTCAGTTAAAATGAGTCAATAACACTTCTTTTTTATTGTTGTTGTTGTTGTGATTGTGTTGACAGTGGCTGTCTGGAAGCAAGAGCTCTGATGTGATGCATCCTGCAGTCCTCCCCTTGCGAACGAGGCAGCAGCATTCCATCGTGGAAACCTTGAAACCCTAAAACCCTGAGAAGGAGCTATAAACACATTACCATGGACCTGAGGGATTTTTACCTGTTGGCTGCCCTGATTGCCTGTTTAAGGCTGGATTCTGCTGTGGCTCAAGAACTTATTTACACCATCCGAGAGGAGCTACCGGAAAACGTCCCCATTGGGAACATACCAAAGGATCTGAACATTTCTCACATCAATGCCGCCACAGGAACCAGCGCTAGTCTTGTCTACAGACTGGTCTCCAAAGCAGGGGATGCCCCTTTGGTGAAAGTGTCCAGCACCACAGGGGAGATCTTTACCACCTCCAACAGAATCGACAGAGAGAGACTCTGTGCAGGAGCTGCCTATGCTGAAGAGAATGAGTGCTTCTTTGAGCTGGAGGTGGTGATTCTCCCAAACGACTTCTTTCGGCTGATCAAGATCAAAATAATTGTGAAGGATACCAATGACAATGCCCCCATGTTTCCCTCCCCTGTCATCAACATCTCCATACCTGAAAACACTCTGATCAACAGCCGCTTTCCGATCCCGTCAGCCACAGACCCCGACACTGGTTTCAATGGGGTGCAGCACTATGAACTTTTGAATGGGCAAAGTGTCTTTGGGCTGGATATCGTGGAAACTCCAGAAGGGGAGAAGTGGCCTCAGCTGATTGTGCAGCAGAACTTGGACAGGGAGCACAAAGATACCTATGTGATGAAAATCAAAGTCGAGGATGGAGGAACCCCCCAGAAATCCAGCACAGCTATCCTCCAGGTCACAGTAAGTGATGTCAATGACAACAGGCCGGTTTTTAAAGAGAGTCAGATGGAGGTTCACATACCAGAGAATGCCCCTGTAGGTACCTCGGTCATTCAGCTGCATGCCACAGACGCAGATATAGGAAGCAATGCGGAAATCAGATATATTTTTGGTGCCCAGGTTGCTCCTGCAACTAAAAGACTCTTTGCTTTAAACAACACAACTGGGCTGGTGACAGTTCAGAGGGCCTTAGACCGAGAGGAAACTGCCATCCACAAGGTGACGGTGCTGGCCAGTGATGGTAGCTCTACACCTGCCCGGGCAACTGTTTCCATCAATGTGACTGATGTTAACGATAACCCCCCTAACATAGACCTCAGGTACATTATAAGTCCCATCAATGGCACAGTGTACTTATCTGAGAAAGACCCCATCAATACCAAGATTGCCCTAATTACGGTCTCAGATAAGGATACTGATGTGAATGGCAAAGTGATCTGTTTCATTGAGAGAGAAGTGCCGTTCCACTTGAAGGCTGTTTATGACAACCAGTACTTGTTAGAGACCTCTTCCTTGCTGGACTATGAGGGCACCAAAGAATTCAGCTTTAAAATAGTTGCCTCCGATTCTGGCAAGCCCAGTTTGAACCAGACCGCCCTAGTAAGAGTTAAGCTGGAAGATGAAAATGACAACCCTCCAATTTTCAGCCAGCCTGTAATTGAGCTGTCCGTTTCCGAAAACAACCGCCGTGGTCTGTACTTAACAACTATTAGTGCCACAGATGAGGACAGTGGGAAAAATGCAGACATTGTTTATCAGCTTGGCCCCAACGCCTCCTTTTTTGATTTGGATCGAAAGACAGGGGTTTTGACAGCTTCCCGAGTCTTTGACAGAGAAGAGCAGGAGAGGTTCATTTTTACTGTTACGGCCCGAGACAATGGCACCCCTCCCCTGCAAAGTCAGGCTGCTGTAATCGTTACAGTATTGGACGAGAATGACAACAGTCCCAAATTTACTCATAACCATTTTCAGTTTTTTGTGTCGGAGAACTTACCAAAGTATAGCACCGTAGGAGTGATCACAGTGACTGATGCAGATGCAGGAGAAAATAAAGCTGTCACTCTCTCCATCCTGAATGACAATGAGAACTTTGTTCTGGATCCTTACTCTGGAGTTATAAAGTCCAACGTTTCTTTTGACCGAGAGCAGCAGAGTTCCTACACCTTTGACGTCAAGGCCATCGATGGAGGACAACCGCCTCGTTCTTCTACCGCAAAAGTCACTATAAATGTCATGGATGTTAATGACAACAGCCCTGTGGTCATCTACCCACCTTCAAATACTTCTTTTAAGCTGGTGCCTCTCTCTGCTATCCCTGGCTCTGTTGTGGCTGAAGTGTTTGCTGTTGACATTGACACGGGAATGAACGCTGAGCTGAAATATACAATCGTAAGTGGAAACAACAAAGGTTTGTTCCGTATTGATCCGGTGACGGGTAACATTACCCTGGAAGAAAAACCTACTCCTACTGATGTAGGGCTGCATCGATTAGTGGTCAATATCAGTGACCTGGGTTATCCTAAATCTCTGCATACCCTTGTCCTTGTGTTTTTGTACGTCAATGACACGGCTGGAAACGCCTCTTATATTTATGACTTGATCCGCAGGACTATGGAAACACCTTTGGACAGGAACATCGGGGACAGCAGCCAGCCTTATCAAAACGAGGACTACCTTACCATCATGATTGCTATTGTGGCAGGTGCCATGGTGGTCATTGTGGTGATCTTTGTCACTGTTCTGGTCCGCTGCCGCCACGCCTCCCGCTTCAAAGCTGCCCAAAGGAGCAAGCAAGGGGCCGAGTGGATGTCTCCCAATCAGGAGAACAAACAGAACAAGAAAAAGAAGCGGAAGAAAAGGAAGTCTCCCAAGAGTTCCCTGTTGAATTTTGTTACCATTGAGGAATCCAAACCGGAGGATGCCGTTCATGAACCTATCAATGGGACCATTAGCCTTCCAGCTGAGCTGGAGGAGCAAAGTATAGGAAGATTTGACTGGGGCACGGCCCCACCCACCACCTTTAAGCCTAACAGCCCTGATCTTGCTAAGCATTACAAATCTGCCTCTCCACAGTCCGCTTTCCATCTTAAGCCTGACACTCCCGTCTCGGTGAAAAAGCACCACGTGATTCAGGAACTCCCTTTGGACAACACCTTTGTTGGGGGTTGTGATACCCTTTCCAAACGCTCTTCCACTAGTTCAGATCACTTCAGTGCCTCAGAGTGCAGTTCCCAAGGAGGCTTCAAGACAAAGGGCCCCTTGCACACCAGACAGGTAAACGAGCACTTTTACTGGTCTATAAGTACTGCATACAAGTGCCCACTCAACCAGTACTAAAGTGCCAGGATATATTTTCTTTCACTGTAATTTTAGCTTAGTTATAATATGCATAGAGCAAAGCGGGGGAAATACCTGCCCCTTTAGTATCTCTCTGGGGCAGGACTATGCATTTTTAGAATGAATATGATGGTCCAAAGTTGTAAGTTGCCAACTTTTTTGTTTTAGAAAGAATGACATGCACACACTCACGTACAAGTTCATTCATGCATTCACACGGACACCTACCTACCTAGTCAGAGGTTAAAGGCAATTGTGTGAAGTTTGTCAAGAACATCTTAGTATAGAGGTTTACTGAAGAAGAAAACATATTTTTCAGTCTGCCAATTTCAATTCAAAGGGAAAAATATATATCTACATATATATTGAACTTTTCAGGATTAAATGTGTTAGCTTCTGATAAAAAGAAAAGTTGGTTACACACGAGGCTGGCTTAAGTTTCTTTTGTTTTTGTTTATTTCAAACTGATTTGGAACATTTGTAAGTTATTGTCGTTCAGGGGGTTAATTTTTGTCCTCACAAAGGCTCAAAGATTGTGTTGCACTGTGTTTGTTTGGCAGGCTATAACTAAGCTATCGGGAAGTCTTCCTCTGTTTTGAATTACAACGATTTTTGTTGTACAGTAGTAAAGTTGTGTGTCTGTTAGACAAGAGGATTTTTGTTTTGTTTGTGTTTTGTTTTGTTTTTTAAAAAATGGCCAAAGTACACTTTCAGAACGAATGCATTTTGCTTTGAATAAAACATGAATTATGCAGAGAGAGAAATCACTCCATTGTAAATATGTTCTCATACTATAGTGCATAAGTGATCTGTCATTACTCATTTTTAAGCTGTGAAACATGCCATATGAAAAAAGGATTAGGATGTTAGGAAAATTCGTATTTCAACCAAATCCAGCATTAGGGTTTTTTTGGGGGGTGGGGTGGGGGTATTGTTTCTTAGGTCAAATAATTCCTTGCTAATAAAGATTTAAATGCGGTGCTGTCTAATTCATTTCACTGGTGCTTGTCTTTTGCCACTAAATTAGAATGTCAGGATCGGCCTGTAGATGGCACTAAGGTACTATGTGGCTTGGGGCTGGCTAGCTGCCAGTCCTGCAGCAGATAAGAAATGGGGGAGGGAAGGTTCAAACTGGTACTAAAGCCAAAGAAACCTTTTATTTAATGACAGTCGCACTGAAGCGACCGGTAGTTAAGCTAGCGTGTTTTGCAGTGGCTCCTTAGCGCTTAGTTTTCATTGCATCAATTGTCTAAGGCTTTAGCTGTCAAGCACATATCGCTGTTGGCATTATATTCTCTTGCGTTTTGGTGGATTGTTTGGGCTGATCACAGGGGCCATAGTCAAGAGAACAGGGCAAGATACTTTTTAATAGGTTTGTGCCAGGAGAGGTGAATGGTAACCATTCTTTAGCTTGAGTCATTTCCCCAGCTGTATGTTATGCTTCTCAAAATTGCATCTTGACTTTTGGATGTATCTTGGATAACAAGGCACTGTATTTAAAGCCCACACTTAGGAAGTATCTTGTTGAAGTAATGGTCACCAGAACACTCAATAAATCCCGTAAGAGACATTTGAGGGGGAAATCTTCACACAGATATCTCCTTCAGAAGTATTTCAAAGCATCTTAGGCTCCTAAAATAACATCCACAGTCATTTATGCACTTCCCTCCAGATAACAACAACAGCAACAGAATCATGACACCCACCAACCGTTAAACCTCTGGATATCAGTAGAATTTGAGATTAGATTGTGCTCTCCCCCTCTTTATCATCTTTTATTTTTGTTACTCAGATTTCTCACATTATTTTGATGTTAAGCGCTTCTGTTCCACTTTAGTTTTCATTTCCTGGGCTCTGTTACAAGAATGAGTCTTAACTTCTTTGAGGAGTCAAATGGAGATTAAGATCACAAATCCAAACCGATTTACCTGGCAGAGCATGTAAGCACCACCCAAGAGACTCAAGGATTCAGGGTGAGGGAAAATTAAACGCAAAGTGTTCCTCTGTATCTTCTTTATTGTAAAAAAGAGAGAGGATAAACACTTGACTTACAGTTTTAATTGCATCACAACTGTAAATGTGGATTTGCTATTTTTAATGATGCATAATTGGATTGTGATGAGGGATGGATAAGATCCAAAGTGATTCAGACAGCACCTTCTTTCACTGGTAGATCAGCAAGCTTTCAAATGGTACAGAACTCTTGCCTTATCAATAAATACAGTCCCAAATAAGGGTGCTCTCTAAGCTAGTGGGATCCTGAATGTTCTTTGTCAGCAGCAACTAGGCAACCTTCATTTTAACCAATGGAAAGGTGACCATATGGTTTGAGGTGTCGATACTTCCCAGTGAGTAGTTAAATGGATGTTGGTCTACACGTCAAGGCTTGATATGAACGCTAGATTCTCCGTTTCATAAAAGTTCTGTGCTGATACGCGATTAGAACCATCAGTATTGGGCTATAGATCAAAACTGGTACACTGTTACTGTGGTTTTCACTGAGTGTTGCAATTCATGATGCAAATCTCCACAGATAGTTTTGTTTTCAAAAGATTTTGCTCAGGCCATTCATCAGTTTATGGTTAGTGGTCCTAAAATACTGGCAAATAGCACAGTCCCCTTGAAGTGCACAAACCCCATTGAAATGAATGAAGAAGCTATTGCATAGCTCCTGTTTTAGTTCAATGGTGTTTCTGCGGGAGACCTTGGCACGTTTTATACACTGTTATCAGAAGAAGAATATCTTGCATTGTTGGAGGGCAGCCTTACTGCTTCATTATTATTCTTGATAGTTTCTATTTTGGTCATTAGGTGGCTAAATATGGGGTGTAGCGCCATAGAAGAGTCTCCCATGCAAACTCTGCAGAAGTGTATGGAAGCTATAGAAGAAAACGGCTGCACTCTTGTGTGGATCAGGTTTATTTCGTTCAGACTTGTGAAGGAGAATTCACCACCATAGATTGTGCTATATCTTTGCACCCACCTTTAAGTGAGCTGTATAATAAAAAAATGGAGCAGTCCCAAAATCGGCTGTCATTTTTCAACAGTTGCTCTGTTAGGAATATGCAAGAACACACCCTTTGCCTGGGTTAAGCTCAACAACGTAGCCTTGATTTAAGTAACCAGTCTGAGTATAGCTAAAGACTAGGAGACAATGCAGTTTGTTTTGCTCTGAAGAACCTAACATTTGAAAATCATCCTTATTGTGAAGGGGGAAGATTTTTTTAGTACTGTTGGGTTTTATATTTTTTACCCCACATTCCTTTAAATAAGTCTTGCCTTGAAGCAGGCAATGTTCAGGTTGTTAGTGATTCCACCTGAGCCTTGGTCTATTGGATTGTTGTAAATGAAAACATTTAAAAGAAAAGAAAAGCCCAGCCTAGAATCCTAGATGACATTGATTAATTTGAGGTAATGGACTGATCCTAAGATTTGCAAGACTAGCAAATAAATACTCAGGATAAAGAATATTTAACAATAGAACTTCGTGAGCTGCGATGTTACATCATTATTATTATTATTATTATTATTATTATTATTATTATTATTTTATTAGAATATTATTCTGAATTCCTTAACAGAAATGTCAGCAAAGGTATTTAGAACTGGTATACCAATAATGTTAAATGCAAGTGTGTAAGTTTAAGAGTAGAACCTGTGGCCCTGCAGATGCATGGTAGCTGCAAAGAATTCTGTTGTCATAAAGGAGAAGATGAATGCTTTGAGTAGAACAGGTCCTGAAGGATATGAATTGCTGCCTTAGATGAAGCCGTACCAATTGGACACATTGGCTGTGGGGGAGAGACCAGAAGCATTTCCTTCCATTTCCATCTTAAGCACAGTTTGTCAAGAACTGTTGTTAAGTTTTACATAAATTCTGCAAAATAACAGAAAGATGAACCAAGCTTTTCAGACTGGATAAGGCTAATCTGAACACTCTGATTTTAGTCCCATGGAAAGGCAAAACCATCTTGCAGGGCCTGAGATGGAATATTTCCCTTGATTTACGGCTCATGGGCAGTTGAGTGCAAATCCTCCAGGTTGCAAAGCAAGGATTCCAGCACGGAGCGGAGCCACAATGATTAGGAACTGTATTAATTAGTCTTCATCATGTTTATTGGCACTGGGCCAACGGAGTACTTGAGCAATGTTGTCTCTCTTAAGATATGATGGGGTGCATATATATATATATATATATATATATATATATATATATATATATATGATAGAACCTTAAATAATTGTAGAGGAAACTATAAAATGAATATAGGGCTCCCTTAAGCAATGCAGAAAACTCCTGACAAGAAGCTAGTGCTGTAGTTAACTAAGCTAAGAAGGCACAATCCCCTCCCAGGTGGCTTGTTGTACTGTGATTTATTTCCTTATATTTACTATAAGAGCTGATAAACACCAACAAAACCTCTGTTAAGCATTCTCATAAAACTAAGATTGTAGGCAGAAAGAACAGTTGTGGAAAACCACAGTGGAACCGCATTGTGTAAAGAAGCAGGCCCACACGTTCCGTCAATCAAAACATTTTGGTTTCATGATTTTGCCTATTTGCTTATTTTATTTGTTTAGCAAAAGTTACATACCACTTGATTGTCGTAAAACCTCTCAAGCAGATTACATGGAATAATAAAACTTACAGTAAAAAAAAAACAAAAAAATTAAAGAATGGAGTTTTTTTTAAAAAAAAAGATTAAAGCATTTCAGCATCTACATGTCTGGATAGATAGGGTTGCCTAAACTAAATTTGTTTAAGTGGGGCCCAAAAATCTTACAGCAAAGGCGCCTGCATGACTCATATAGGCAGGACGTCCCAAGGTTGTCAGTGTTGCCACACTAAAAGGCTGATTTCTTACAGCCGTGGAACAACCATTATGTGGCAGCCACAACTGTTCCAGTTCCACAGTATTTAGTGAAGAATGGCAAAAATATGTTCTTGCATTGTGTTGCTGGTGTGTGTGCATAAGACTGGGGCAATGCACTGCATTTTCAGTCTTGCCACAATTTTAAAACCTTACTCATTACTTCCATATATATAATCTATGTGTGCGTGTGCGCACAAACACAGATATATATATATATGTGCAAGTAAGAAGTAAAGATTTTAAAATTGTGGCAAGACTGAAAATGCCGTACATTGCCCCATTCTTATATAACTTCTTCTTTTTTTAAAAAAAGTAGCAGGTTTTGTTCAGCTGTCTAAAGAAATTCATCTCTGAGCTGAGACCAAGCATGGAAAATGTCGGCTGAAAAGATTTTCTTTTTTTCTTTTTTTTAAACGAAGTGAAAAGCATGTGAAAACAGGGGGTTGTAATGGAAATTGGAATATAACCTTAAGCGATAATACTACTTTCAATAGCAGCAGTAGAAATGCTAAGCAAGGCATTCAGTTTAAACTGCAAGAAGCTTCCTTCTTCCCTTTTTTTTTAATTCACTGGGGATTTTTTTATGCATGTGGTGGTTTTTCTGTTGTGTGTATGAATCATTAAGGTTTGTTTTTCCATTGAAGTGCAATGTATAACTTTCTTAAATCGCATCACATGTGTGTGTGTCAGGGGGAGGGAGTAAGATGCTAAGAGTTCAGCGCTATCAGAGTTTTGTAATAGAGTTCCTTTGTGTATAGGGACAAGGAAGGATCTTCTAGTTACCATTTCAGATTTTCTTTTTCAAAGGATATATTTTTCTGGCACAGCAAAACCATATCAGCCACACTTTATTGACAGCAGTTTTATTGTAGCTGGAGGCTTTACAGTAAGCTGTTTATTGCTGTTCCCTAACTCAGTTGACAGCAATTGAGGAATTAATTTCCTTGCCCCCAGTGTGCTTTCTTGGGTATAAACAACAGATGTTTAAGATATGAAAACAGTGACCCATTTACATTTGACAACTTTTTAAATACACAGTTCTACTTGGCCTAAAATTAAGCGGAAATTTGGTTTGGGGCAGAATGAGATCCAACATGTTCAACATTTTCTGGGACGAACTGTTTTCCTCAACAGCAAAACAGAATTCTAGGATTTAATATTTCTGTGAAAAGTGATGTTCATAGTTGATGTTTATATTTGCTATAGACAGACAGCTATTACCTCCTCTCCCTTTGTTGCCCTATCTTTCCCACAGCCAATTTTAGATCGTAAACATCTTGGGATCAGCGTCTTGATAGGTTTTCATGTTTTGCTTATGTATAATTATTAATAATAGGCAGAGATGCACTTAGGTATTTTTCATCTGGGAGTAAACGGCAATAATTCCTGTGTAATCCATTGATCACGTTGTTTCTTGCTCTGCATCTTTCTTTATGTATCAGTTACTTTTCAGCCTGCATAAACTGCAAACCCCAACACAGTACATAGAGACACCATAGTAATTCATATAAGATGTATCATCTATTATCCCCCAAAGATCTTTCCACACTGTAGTCAGAAGTATCCTCGTCCTTCAGACTCAAAGATCCCTCTGCTCCTTTGCTCCAGCGCAGTTGTTGATTCAGTCAATTCTCAGTGGGACAGGAGAACACTGAGGACTACTTTATATGCTAACATTTCCTACTTAGAAATAATGCCTGTAAGATGAATCTCCACATATAGAAAACATGCATTTTTGTGATGCATGAAGTTTTTTCCTGCTGTTGCAAGCAAATTGATCAGGCAGCAACTAAGCACAATTGCCCAATTCCTACCCTCAAGATGGAAATAATACTTGAGGTGTATTTATTACACTCCTTTATGCATTACAGGACTTGAGCCCAAAGCAGCTAAAGTTAGTACCAACTAACAGCACAATCTTATGCATGTTTACTTGGAAGTAAGTCTTGCTTTCTTGGAAATGTGTTTATTATTTCAGCCTAAGGCAATCCTATGCTCCCTTACTTTGGAGTAAGTCCAGCGAACTAACACCAGTTAAACAGGCAGCATTTTGGGCAGCATCTAAACCAAGGGAATGAATTTGTATTGCCTGATGCCCCGTTGCTTTGATAGAACAACTATATTGGGTTGGATTGGAGAGCTCATGCATTTTCCTAGGTAAAAGTAAAGGTACCCTTGACCGTTAGGTACTCTAAGGTTATTCTTGATTCATCAGACCAAATGATGTAGCCTAGCAGGCTTGTATTGTTTGTAACCAGGTGCATGACAAGCTTCCTGTTTTTGCAGCAAAATCAATAGCATTTTTGAACCATTGGAGGTCTACCTTATATGCTTCATGGGCTGCAGTTGGCATGATGAATTTCCTCCTGTATTGAAATGTATCAAGATGCACCAAAATTGGTTCTCATGTTACACTGGGCCATTTTTTGCAAGTATTATGCGTATTCCATAGTGCGTGTGAACACTATAACTTGAGCTGGTCGCTTAGAAATGTCAGTTTCTGCAATCTTGGGTTTTCACTTGGCATTGACAAAGATCAGCACAGTGGACACAGCAAACGACTTCTGGGTCACATTGCGCACTGTTCACATTCATTCAAACATGAGGGCAGTCTCTGGATTGGCAGTGCTTTTCTAAAAAGAAAAATAATGTGAGAATTATAAGTATTTCTCCTTCAAACAATCTTGATTTCACAAAGTGGGGCATGCGTGAATTACTTTTTAAAATTTATGTGAGATTGTGTGTGTGTCCGGATGTGTGACTGTATTCAGATGTGAGTCACCTGATTAGTAGGCAAGGGATTCCATCTATATTTGAAATGTGAATTGGAATGCATGTCTTGAAACACTGCGCTGTCTTGCGCTGTGCATGTACTTATGGTACCTTACTATACCTGGTTCAGGCCTAATGCATATACCAAAGAAACAGCGTCCATTGTATTCTTTTAATCAGAACATGCAGTAATGTGTACTGTATAGCAACACCATCTTGTGAAATATAACTATTGCAACTAAAGTTATTTTGATGTCTAAAAGCTGGTTGCTCTGCAGCTTACCACTGAATTTCTTGAAACTTAAGTATTACACTATGCAATTTAATTGCACCACTGTACTTTCAAAGGAACCTAGGCACACCTTTTACTCAGTTGCGCACCATAGTTGAAAGCGGCAGCCAGTATTTCTATTCCAGCACCTAGTAACAGAAGGTTTCCTTAGAATCCTAACAATAAAAAGAAAAAAAGATTCAATAGTAAATACAAGTAGCTGTGTTTTCAAGCAGTGACTTCTAATTATAATAGCCCCCCTTTCTGTGTTTCTGCAACAAGAAAAGCAAAGGAACTTAGTACGGTTGAATCAGATCTACAAACACTGCCTGTTTATCACATATTTTGTGTTTGTCTGAAATTCCACTGTAGCGTGGCCTGAGATTCGAAAGTTAACTAAAGTAGTGCTGATTTGGAATAATGTTTTATTTGGAATGTGCACGCAGTATTGGCAGAGTGATTAAATAAATCTTTGTTAGGCTGCAATGCAGACAACAATAATAGAGGTTTTGGGGTCAGGACCTCAGCTGAGAAAAAAGCTGACCAGCTCAAGTTCCTCCTGTGCAAGTATTCCGTCCTACATTCTCCCTTCTCCCTGTAGTACAGCAGTGCATTGTTAAGGTGGCCTGTTTTAGATTTTCTGCATGTACAGCAAGGAGGGAGGCTTTTCCTCACTGGAAGTATTTACTTACGCAGCGCGCAGTCCAGCCAAAGTGCAGCATTTGTAAGTCCCATTAATTTCAATAGGTAAGTCAAGCCCATCTCCCTTCCTGAAATCAATGCAGCTTAAGCTCTTTTCTGCTGCTTTTCTGCCCCCCCACCCCAGAGCGTCATGCTCTGTTTCCATGCTATTGCTTTCTCCTGATTCCCCTTCACACACACATTCTCATTACTCTATTTTTCCCCTTTCAGAATTTACCTCCCCTCCCCAATTCCCACAAATGCTTTTCCTCCAAATTTCCCCTGAATGAACTGCTCCTTCCCCAGTTTCTCCCTCCATATATTGTATTTTCTCAATCCCCATCGTCAATTGTCATCCCGCCTCCACTTCCCCAGTTAATTGCTTCCTCTACCCAGTTCCTATTTCCCCCCTCAAATTCCCTCCTTGATTAACAAATACCTTTTGAAAAATCATCTTGCTCGATTACAGTGAGTTTTATTAATAGAAGGTGATAATCAAAATTCCAGACAAAAGTGACACACAGTGTGATATGATCACAAGCAGTTGAGGGGTGGGGCTCCCTTTCCCAGAAATGACACAGAGTTTCAGCCCCCAGGAGATCCATTTTCTGAGAGACCCCCAGGATCTTCCATAGAGTCACTGAAATAATTGTGCCAGGGCACACCAGTACTTATTTTAAGGCAATGAGCAATGTGACAATCCCACCCCACCCACCTGCTATTAATGCATGTGTCAGATACCTGCCTTGGTAGCGGAGGAACCAGAAGATGGGCAAAACCATACATCTACAGCTGAGTGCATTTTCTTGTATGCACAACTGCAGCCAAGGGCAAAGCAAAAAACCACCACGGGAAGCTGCCTGTCTGATCTGAACAGTGAATACAGAAGTTGGTCCTTGCATTGCAGCTGCTATAATTTCTTCTAAAAGCAGTGTTTTTGAAGGTGCTGTGAGAACTGTGGAAAGACCTATGGCTGATCAGTCCTTCTCAGCACTGCTGTGCCTGGAAATCTCTCTCTCTCTCTCTCTCTCTCTCTCTCTCTCTCTCTCTCTCTCACACACACACACACACACACACACACACACACACACACACAAAGAGAGAGAGAGAGAAGACAAATGAATATAGCAGGGTTGGGGAAATGCATAACTACTTAGAAGTATAGGTATTCGAACAAATGCCTTAGCATTGTGTGAGTCTCACGGACACCTCATCAGACATTTGTATTTGCGGTGTAATTCCTAAATACGAATTCACCTTAGAAATCAGAGGCAGGAATGTGCCACTTCCCTAACCCAACTTCCCTTGTGAAATGTCATTAGACTTACCAACGTCTTTCTTTTTAGCTTCCCTCCATGTCATCAAAGGCTCAAACTCTCTCTACATTTTGCTTTGGGGAAAAGTGGGGATATAAAATAAGGGATATGTGAGTGGTGCCCTATCCTGACAATTCTGCTAGTCTTCTGAAACTCTCTTAGCTCCCTTTTTGCCCAAGCAGGAATCTGTACAGATTTGCCTTGACATTTTGCTTCAGGCAAGTAGCAACTCTAATATTTTCTTCCAAAATGCACAGGAGGGGGGGAAAGATCTTCTTCCAGCGTCAGAGGCAATGTGCCGCCTCCTACCAGTGGCTGGGAATCACATGTTACACTCAGGTCTGTCTTGCAGGCTTCCCATAGGCATCTTGCTGACCACTGTGATGAACAGGATGCTGGAACAGAGGCTGGTCCAGCAGGCTCTCCTCATCTATGCTTGAAATGAAAACCCTACACTTTACACAGGAGCATAGGAAGTTGTCAGACTCTCCATCTAGCCCAGTAGTGCACTAACAAAGGCTCGCTCAAGAGCTACAGCATATAATCTAATACCTGATCCTTCCAAATGGAGGGAATTGAAACATCATGGAATCACAGAATTGTAGAGTTGGAAGGGAACCCAAGGGGCATCTAGTCCAGCCCCCATGTAGCCCTCCAACCTCTTCTTAAAAACCTCCAGAGAAGGAGAGTCCACTACAAACAGCTCAGTGGGAGATGGTCCCTCTTCTGGAACAGATGAGTCCGCCTGCCATTATTAACTAACGCAAGAGTTGTGCATTTTGCTCTTGGCTACAAAATCCGAAATGCCACATGAAAACATGTCAGTTAATTTCTCTTCGCTTTTGCTCCAGCACTTGATGGCAGATACCTAGACTCGTAAATTGGTTCTACTGAAAAAGCATTGGCCTTGTTGAGTTGGAATAGCTCAGCAGGTAGAGCATGAGGCTCTTAATTTCAAGGGTGTGAGTTTGATTCCCATGTTGGGCAAAAGATTCCTACATTGTAGGGGGTTCGACTAGATGACCCTTGGGATCCCTTCCAACTTGATTCTATGAGGGTATATAACATCTGTACAGCATAGCAGCAGGTTTATGCCTCACCCCAACACTGCCCAGGTAATGTTAACATGGGATGCTCCATGAGGAGGCTCATAAACAAAGCTTGTGCTAGTCTCTCCCCTCAGACAGAGGCAGAAGGAGTACAAATCTGGTTTTCATGCATACAGACAGAGCCGTCTTTCCCATTGGTCTTAGTGGTTTGTTGCGCCAGGGTGCTGGCTCTCAGGGGCGCCCTAGTGAGTGGGGGAGCTGCGTGGCTTTGCCGGCAGCCTCCCCTTTCCCTGAACGCCCGCCAGCTGTGCCCTCTGTGGCTGACGGGCGTGCAGCCTTCCCAGGCTGCCTTCTCGGGCACCTTGATGCTGGAGAGCATGTCCACTAGCACGTTTTCCTGCTGTGTGGAAGGTCCATATATCACATAAAAACCATATATGTGCTGACCTTTGGTTTCTACAGAAGGGTAGGTTTCCAGAACCTGTTCTTAATTTGTTTCAATTTCAAATGCTACTGGTGGCAGGAACAAATTTCAGTGGGTTGGATCCAGATGGAGTTATGTTTCGAATACACCTATTAAAATCAGTGGGATAAATTAGTCATGATTAACTTAAATGGCATTGGTTTTCTATGGGTCTCCTCTAAGGATGTCTATGTCTGGAACCAACCTGGTGCATGGGCAAGATTTGAAATTGCTTTCAGAATGTGACAACAGTAACCTGCAAATGTCTCTCATACTCAAGCTATCAAAATTCACCGTAGCAGGAGGTAGACTAGATGTCAGTAAAAAGCTACAGCAGTAGAACCTGTGTATGTGTGTGTGTGTGTGTGTGTGTGTGTGTATGAGCGAAACCAAGTGCCAGGGAAATAAATAAATAAACCCACATCTGCATCTGTCTAAGGATAGTAAACCTGGCCTGTTGAAATGTAATCTCTCATGTACTGTGGAGACAGACTTTTTTTTCTATTTGAGATTTCATCAGGTTTTATTTCAAAAAGCTGTTAAGTCTGTCAAACATTTCAGTTTGAAAGAACGCTCCCACAATTTTTTTCTTTTGTTATTTGTATGCTACAAACGAAGCAGAATGTCAGTCACCAGAAATCCAGAATGAGGAGAGTGATATATGGTGCATTTTTAGTTTCATTTTTAACACCCCCCTACCTTTTCTCCTGGTAACAAAGATTAATTTGAAAACCGACAAATAATAATATCGGAGTCCCCTTTCAGATGCTAATATAAATGTGTTTTGGGGTAGGATGGGGGAGATTGCATCTGCAGCCTCCATCATGTTCATAATAAGATCTGAAAAGAGATGGTGTGCACCAAATTTTATGTGGGGAGGTCTTCTCCACGTGACCAGAACCAGGACCTCTGCTTTTGCAGGAAGAAGTGTTCATGAAATGTCTGAAAGGAACTTATAACGTGGTTAAATATAGATGTTAGAGGAACTCTTTTCTCTACCCTTACAAATCCTCAGATGTTTTGCCCAAGCAGAAACCTCCAGCTTTAGAACGCTGGACTTTTAATGGGTACCATGTTTGGGGGCTGCAACAAGTGATGATTGAGCTGTGTTCTGCAGAATCCTGCAGCTCCTTAGAAGCTTATCTGGGTTGCTCAGTGAAAAGATCAATAATGGATAATGTTCTCCAAAAGCCCATTATTTGCCATCGCTTATTTCCCTTCATGTTTAACAGCACACACAGAATACAGGGCAGGTGAACCGAGCGTGCCATTGCTGCTTATTTGGGGCAATAGTGGGACCCAATAGGAATGGCCAGTGCTCTGTGTGAATTGAGAATGTGCTAGAACAGGGGTCAGCAACCTTTTTCAGCTGTGGGGCGGTCCACCGTCCCTCAGACCATGTGGTGGGCCGGACTATATTTTGAAAAAAAATATGAACGAATTCCTATGCCCCGCAAATAACCCAGAGATGCATTTTAAATATGTTAAAAACATGCTGATTCCCAGACCATCCACGGGCCGGATTGGGAAGGCGATTGGGCCGCATCTGGCCCCCGGGCCTTAGGTTGCCTACCCCTGTGCTAGAAGATGTGCCAGAATTTCTGCAACAGAGAGGTTGTTCATCCAATAAACCAACGGAATAGGGTTTGTGCAGGCAGAATACTACTCTTCTATTCAATGGCAGCCTAAAAAGCTTGTGGACAGGGGTGCAAATTCTATATTGTCAGTTATTAAATTAAAGTTTAATGAAGAAATGTTTCCCTTTCCTTTTGGAAACCCTAGATAAGGTGGTTTGTTTGTTTTTAAAGTCACAGACAGGCTTTGTAAAATTAGTAGCCTAGGCAGAGTGGCATTGCTTCTGTGTTGCGGTTTCAGAGGGAAAGGGGAAGACTGGTGGTGTGTTCCTTTGGGCAGTAGCAACCAGCAAGAGGTTTTTTGCAGGAAGACTTAAGGGCAAGTCCCGTCTATCTAAGCAGTAGAAAGGTAGAATTTCACCAGGTGCTGTTTACTCTTAAAGGTTCACAAGTGGAAGGATGGTGTGTAGAAGTGGGAGCTTAGCCTGGGCGAAGAAATCATATCATTGAATATAGACAAGACTTGAGGAAAGGCCTTCAGAAAAGCTGCATGGTTGTCTTTCCCAGTATTTTCCCTAATTCATGTTTTCTATGCTGATCATTCCAGATGTCTGCATGCACTCGGAAACTCAGACAAAATAAATGCATTGCAGAAGACGGTCATGTGTGGCGTCCACTAACAAACACATACAGCATTGTGTGTTTGTGTTTTCCCAGATGTGTAAGCACAGAACAGTACAATTGGGCATTACCTTGCCATGGCTGTTAACAATGAGCTTTCGCATTGACTATATTGCAGTGAAATCAAAGCCCCTACAAATTCCACTGTTACCAAGCTTTGCTAATATCTAGGATTTGGCCTTCCTCTCTGCTTTAGCAGTTGATTAAGACATACTTTAATCCCTTGCAGGGCACTGAGAAACTAATGGCTTGTGGAGTATTTGGGTCTTTAAGCTTCCAGTGTGGATGGTATGAAAATGATGTCATTTGGCTGATGTTTAACTATATTTCTCCTTTAAATAGATGTTGCTGCTTCCTCTCTCTCCCTGCCCCCTGCCTCCCCCTTGCTTCCTTTTATCACCTCCCACTTAATTTCCCCGCGTGTATTTATTCTTGGTAAGAAGTATGTGTGACATGTATCGGAAATCTGGGATTTCCTCCCTAGTAAATATTATCACAGAGCAGAGAGAGACTGAGACAGCTTGTGTGGGATCTGGTCTAGCACAGCTGAGCCCTAGAAATGTAGAGCACCGCAGCAAATCGGTATTGAAACAAAGCAAGTCACTTCTTTATACTTCAAACAGTTGGGAGCACTTGTATTTATAGAAATGGTTTCGGGAAAAGGCTTTCAAAGGCACAGGACAGCAAGTGCCACTTGCAGTTGTTGAATCAGCGATGCTAGCAAAAGGAGCAAGGCAAAGGCAGAAGGTTGCATGGTGTGTGTTCAGGTAAAACACACATTGAAGTCAATGGGCTTCACGGGGAGATGAATCCCGGATGAAAGGTTCCAGGCTGTGTTTTTCAGTAAGGAATGAATAATGAGGAGGAGTGTTTTGGAAACTGAGTGCGGGGTTTGCTTCATAGACAATATGGCAAAGCATCTCCTGCCTGGAGGCTTTTGGACGAAACTGTACTGGAGGCCTGAGGCTTGTAGCTTGTCTGTGGCCTGCAGGCCAGAAGAAGGAAGGCCCTGAGGGCTGGAGACCAAGCCAATCTCCCTTGCCAGCAGTGAGACCTCGACTTCTTGCAGACAAGAGCTGTTGCTACAGATGCAGGGTCAGGAGAGGTGGGTAATGTGAAGCCCCTGCTGAGTCCTGGTCTTGTTGTGCAGCAGGGGCAGTGATCTACTTCAGGACACACCCAGAGTGAAGGGATAAATGAAGACATGAATTGGTGTCTGGCGGGTACAGCAAGACTTTTCAAAGTGAAGCGGGCACTACCTGGTCTCTGCTTGAGGAAGCAAACTTGGGCAGGTACTGCCGTTATGCTGGACTGCCATGCAGTCTGGCTGCTGCCTTCTTCACTCCTGCAGTAGATTTTTCTGGAACAAAAAATGCCCCCTCACCCCACTGCATCACATTTCCAAAGTGTAAAGGGGCATTTTTGGAGACTTGGAGTGAGTTGGGATACATTTATTATATTTCTGAAGGTGACCTACTGAATGCCTCCAGGCTGCTACTGCTTATTGCAGCTCACCAACATTTGAACCCTTGGCCAGGAGGGCTCTTTTTATATCTTTGCTCAAATCTAGTCTATATTTGTCATATTTATGGAAATATGCAAAAGCCTGCAAAACGATCACTTTGAGAAGTCATTCCACATTCCACTCTGGCAAAGGGCATAATCCATTGGCAATCCATAACAGGTGTGATGTCTCTTTGTGTTTTATGATTGAGGATTGATTGCTGGCAACCTTACAGACAAATCCCTAAGCAGCATCAAAGCAGGACTTTTGAAACCACAGGTCATTATAGCTTATTGGCATTTTACAGGGCGGATTATGATTTCATCAGCTCAGCAGCATTATAAGCACAGAAGAGAAACATGAGATGCCGGTGGTTGAACCTGCGGAAAACTGAGGAGGAATCTGGGTGTCCTGCGGGTGTGAGAGAACAAGGGTTGAGAGAACCTTTGGCACACAAGGCGTTGCTGTTCTCCAGCTGCCAGCATCCCAGGCCAATGGCTACACTGGGCATTGGGAGTTGCAGTTCAGCAGCGTCTAGGAGGCCAAAAGTCCCCCTATCACTATCAAGAGATAGGAAATAGCTACTGCCTTGTTCATGTGAGGTCATAATAACAAATCCTGGTGTGTTGAATTGACAGCAGCACAACTCTTGACAATAACTTTACTGAGCCAGCTATACTGTGATGGCTGCAAAGAAGGATTCAGCTGATGGACAGCGAAGCATGGAAGTCCTAATGCTGTAGCAACCCACAAGCACTGCACCATCAAAGAAACAGAAAACCAGAAATCAGTATGGGGTGTGAGTGGGTGGGTGCATCATGCATTATTTTAAGACCCAAATCTTGGGGAAAATTTACTGGAAACAGGTTCCTTAAAAATGTAGTACTTTCCCCTGATGTAGCAAGTTCTTGCTTGAAAAAGTTGGGAATGAGAATATTTTAAGAGCCTGTTTTTAGCACATTTTACATTTAAAACAGCACACACGCACACACCTTCTTCTGCATCCAGTGTTTTTGTTTCTGACTTCCTGCTTCTAATACAATTGCAGCCAGATTCCAGTAAGAATATGCAGGACTGACTTGGCACGGTGAGCTGATAAGCAGTCTTGACACCTGTGCAAAGGGAGATCTGAAAAAGCTTCAGAGGCGAACTAGTTCCGGTGTCAGAGCCAGGCAAGAGCCACAGGTGACTATACTCAAAATCTAGGTGTGTGGGGTTAGTGGCCTGAGCTGAGCCATGAGCTAGGTCTGGAGCATTGCACTGCAGTGTGCAAACAGGACTTCTCTTTTGTTTGGGAAATGGCAGAAGGCCTGGCTTTTAATGACACAAGATCTTGCCAAACTGCTTGCCCATTGCAGGGATCAGTTACTTGTTTCAGTGACTGAAATGGACCCTGAGGTCATCATACTATAGGTGGTAGCTAAACTTAGGCTTGGTTGCAGCTCGATACAATTTATGGCACAAGTATGGCTTCCCTCCCACTGTGTTTTTTAACAATGTTCTAAGTCACTTGCATAAAAAGTGACTAACAAATCTAACAAACAACGATAAATAATTATACATTTAAAACCAGCACCATAGCAGCAATGACACCGGCTAGTGGTTTCCCCCTTGCCCTGCTCCTTTCCAAGGGGCACATGGATCCACGTGTGGTGGAACAGTAAAAAGGTCAGACAGTTTTGGGAAATGATTTACAATGAGCTTAAGAAAATGTTCAAATGCTCTTTCCCTAAAAAGCCTGAAGCCTTCCTGCTAGGAATTATGGGTAACGGAATCCTCCAAAAATTCAGGAAAGCCTTTATGTATGTTACAGTTGCTGCCAGAATTTTAATTGCAAAAGGCTGGAAGGGAGAGGATATTCCATCCAAATCAGACTGGCAAAATAAATTAAGAGAGTATGCTGAACTGGTGAGACTATCAGCAAGGTTACAAGACGTTACAGATGAAAAATTTGTCAAGAGAGTGGGACATATACAGAGTTTATGTAAAAGAACATTGTCAAAATATCAATCCGTTGGCAGGTTTTGATTGAACTTCTATGTGTAAATAAGATAATTTTATAAAAATTTAAAGTAAGCTAAAACAGCATGGAAAAAATAAAGTTAAGTGCATATTCAAGGAATCTACTCTGGGAACATAATGGGAAGATTGGAGGTCATGTCAAATTTAATTACAAAATGATGTACAAAGCAAGTACCAATTAAGGAATGAATGACTGTTTATTTTTATTTTGTCTTTAACATCTATTGATCATTTTTGTTATACAGTTTTCAACCAATGAAGCTTTGTAACCCCACTCCCCCCAAAAATAAAAATCCAAGGGAAAACCCACTCCTTAGCGATAGAGCAGAACAAATGGAGCAGAACTGATGGGCACTAAGAGCTGTGTTCCCTGGGGAAACAGGACGTGTCAGGTATATCTCTCAAACAAAATATCTGTATGGGCTAATATCTAAACCTGGGGAAGCCAAATCTTCATAAATTGTCATCAACATATCTGGTCACTTCATTTTCCTGTTACCTGGTGACCTTTACTGCTGGTAAAGACAAGGAAATTAATGGTAGCTGAATGACGTATTCAGAAATATCATGTGGCGCATCGATCCTGAGACTGTACTGCTTCAAAAGCAGACAGGGTGGAGTGTTTAAATATTCTACTATGTTAAAAACAACAACACAACACCCATCTTGCCATGTAAAGCTCGCACGTCAGGGAAAGGGCTAGGGCTGTGTACACATGGCAGTTTAAAGTGGATTTGCGAACTCCCCTGTGTTTTTGCGCCATCTACCTAGAATCATAAAATTGTAGAGTGGGAAAGGACCTCAAGGGTCATCTAGTCCAACCCCCTGCGATGCAGGAATGATAGCAAAATAATCCCAGCCAACCTCTGTTTAAAACCTCCAATGGAGGCGAGTCCCCGCCCTTTCTTAGAAAAGAAGCCCGTTCCATCTGCTATGGGACAGCACTTTAGATATTGTATCACCATGATCTCCTCATCCAATGGCAGCCCATTTATATCATATTCCCCCCCATTTAGTTAAAAACAAAATTCTGATCCCTGAATAAAGTAGTAAGGGGGAAATCCAACACAAAATTGCCTGTTACCCAACTCTGGATGTCCTCAGGGATGGGCAGTGTTGTTGTTTTTTATGTGTGTGGTGACGCATTGCAGGGTGTAGTCCATCACTACACCGCCTGCTTCCATTGGGGTGAGGTGCTCCATGCCTGGCTGCACAACACACACACCTTCTTAATCCACTGTTTTGTGCAATTCTGATACACTGGAAAACTTATGTAAACAAATACCTGTCTGCATGCCCACAATGACCCTTGGGTTTCAAGAAATTTGGGGGAAAGAAGTGATAACTGAGGTGACAGGAAGCAGTGCAAATATACCCCATCAAGTGCACAGTTGTGGGCGAGAAACATTGAGCTAGTGTTCAATTGGAAGCACTTATCTGGGGACAAATTTGTACCAAAGCACACACAGAAAAACCGAACCTCTGCATGTACAGTGGAACCTCGTGTTATGGACGGGATCCATTCTGGAGGCCCATCCGTAACACGGAACTGACGCAAGGTGAAGTGCTGTGTCTGCGCACACGCATGGTGCGATTTAGTGCTTCTGCGCATGTGTGAGCGGCGAAACCCAGAAGTAACCCATTCCGGTACTGTGGGACGCAACACAAAAACACGTAACCTGAAGCGGATGCAACATGAGGTATGACTGTACATCAAACCTAAGTGTACATTAGCATTCTGGCATGTGCACAGCCTAGCTTTTCAATCCAGCTGGAACTATTTTACCTGGGGAGCTTTCAAACATGCAAACTTCACTGGCAACCTTCTGAAGTACTGTGGTCCTACCTTGTGCAAGTTTTTACTGGCAAATTATCAGCTCTTAAGACCAAGGATTAGTTACACTGACTGATGCTGTTAATCATTTCAAATAGTGGCCTACTCACAAAGCTTTTAACAAATAAAATACTTGCCAGCCAGCAGGGGGGTTACCAACAGCTTATGGAGGGAGGGCATTATTGACAGACAGCTTTGGAATCCCTAATAATTATCCTATTATGCCAGTTCTGTGATTATCTCACATTCAAAATGTGACAGCTGCAGCTTGCTAGATTGTTAGGCCCCGATGATTATCATAATTCTTAGCATTTATACAGTGCCTTGGACTGTTCAAAGACCATCATTTATGTTATCTCAGTAATCTTTATAACAGTTCTTTAGAAGGAAGGTTGCAGTTCAGATCCTCAGCTATTAAGCTTCCTTAAATCTTAATCAGATTTTGAATGAGGGGTGAGGAACCTCCAAGTGGAGGGCAGATGCGGCTCTCCAGCTGTCACTGTCTGGCCCTTGACTATTCGTAGGCCGCCCTCCTCCACAGCCCTCCTCTGCATCCTCTTTGAGTGCTTTTGCCCGTCTGGAATATGTCACTGCCCTGTAATAATGTTTCTTGCTTGCCTGAGCGGAGACCTGCATATAGCTTGCCATGAGCAGAATCATTGCTCCACCCAATGAGCACCTCTGGCCCTGCCCAACAGTGGCATGTGGCCCCAAAGGAAATGTGATCCTTGTGCTGAAAAACATGATTTCCTCTTGCTTTAGACTTTCTACACTCAGAATGTTTTGAGAAGGACTGTATATTTAACATCTTTCTCCCTAGACACAGACAACCAAATTTGGTTATGCTCTGTGTTTAGTTTTTAAGGGGGCCATGGCTCAGTGGAAGAGCATATAATAATAATAATAATAATAATAATAATAATAATAATAATAATAATTTATTATTTATACCCCGCCCATCTGGCTGGGCCTCCCCAGCCACTCTGGGCGGCTTCCATAGAAACCAAAAATACAGTAAAATATCACACGTTAAAAACTTCCCTGAACAGGGCTGCCTTAAGATGTCTTCTGAATGTCAGGTAGTTGTTTATTGCTTTGACATCTGGTGGGAGGGGGTTCCACAGGGCGGGCGCCACTACCGAGAAGGCCCTCTGCCTGGTTCCCTGTAGCTTTGCTTCTTGCAATGAGGGAACCCCCAGAAGGCCCTCGGCGCTGGACCTCAGCGTCCGGGCAGAATGATGGGGGTGGAGACGCTCCTTCAGGTATACTGGACCGAGGCTGTTTAGGGCTTTAAAGGTCAGCACCAACACTTTGAATTGTGCTCGGAAATGTACTGGGAAACGTACTACCTTGCAAGCAGAAGCTTCCAGGTTCAATCCCAAGAGACTCCAACCTTTTTATGTTTGCTGGAGAAGAGAGAAATGGTTATTAATAAACCAATATTAAGTCTGTGGTGTGAATTTGTCCGTATTCTGTAAGTTCTCTGGTTTAGCCAGGTCATATTCTCAGCTCTACCAAAGGACTTTGTTACTCCTTTAAGCACATAAACTGCATCAGAAAGTGTCTTTTTAAATTAATGACTTCAGCTTCAGTGTCAATATCCCCCCCCAAAAATTGGTTTCACACTGCGAGCAAATAATAAGGCTATTTCCACAGTTACATGGTGAAAAAAGCAAGCAGGTTAGACACATTAGTTGTTTTTCTACCTTGTGAAGAGGCTTTTTCTTTCATCTTCCTTTTTACCTCTTTGATAATTTCTTTTATAATACCCTTCTCTTCACTTTTGATCTCTGTCACAGCCATTTTTAACATTGCTTCCCTTTTCCGAACTAATTTGCTTGCCTCTTTATCTGCCAAGGGTGCTCCATCCGGTTGAGGATCTTCTCCTCTATAACATCTTTTTAAAAACAAAACTGCCTACAAGACAGCAAATCTGATTTGCAGTCAGTACTTACACAGTGGGAGTCATTTCCTCTTCATATCTGATACTGTTGGCTGCTGCTTCCAATTATGCCCTGTACTAGAAGCACAACTGCTGAGGTAACGGAGTTTCGTGATGAATCAGACTACTTCAGTTGCTAAGTTTGTGTCTTAGATTTTCCTCTTGCTTCCCTGTTTCGTTGCCATATATGGTGGACCCAAAGGCACTCATCCACTTGCTACCATGTAATCCTCAGATATATTTTAGGGTCTGCATGAGAGCTGATCATGTGTTATTTATTAATCATGAGGTCATAATGATAAAAAGCAGGACAGAAGACAATGCCCAGGTTCAGACATAACAAAAACCATGTTTTGTTGTTACATGAATGAGCTGGAATGAGCCTTGGGCTCATGTTCCACTCCTTCTGCTTCTCTTGTGAGGTGGAGAACTTTCAAGATTCCTCTCATCATTAGTAACAAAACCTTGTTCTGAACTTAGCAAGTGATGGGTTACAATTTGTTAAAAGTGAAAGATAAAAAGCAGGATGGGTTGCCACCTTTTATTTACAATGGCCCCACTGTCTTGTGCCATGTATTTCCAAGTGTGCTCCTCCAAAGCAGGCATGTTCAAAGTCCGCTTTGGGGGTGTAATCTGGCCCACTGGTCCATTTTTATCCGGCCTCTGTGGCAGTTCATCCACTGGAGTAAAATCCTAAAAAAAAGTTCAACAACTTCAATCCTTAAAAAAAAAAGCTCATCATCTCTCTCAGAAGTGTCTAGACTTTGGATCACAATCTGGTAACCTGTAAAATGCAGGCTCCTCTATTGCACATACAACATGTAGGGTCTGTGTACAGAGATTAGGAATGTATGAATGTCAGGGATAGGAACACCAGACCAACTTCCATTTGCTCTTAATATGCCAGTTCTTTCCTATCCTCATCGGCATTCTTTTAATTTTCCTTGAAGCCCCCACAGATTATACCCTTGAACAGGACCGCCATGTTTGTTCCCAATTTGTCCTTTAGCAAAATTCACTGAAAATTCTACTTCTCCTATTATTTACAGAACAGCGAAGGACCCACAAATGATCCACATTTACTCTAGTGTAACATATGAACCAGCAGAAGAGGGAAATTAAGTAGCATACGCCTTCATGTTTCATCTTGCCTGGTCTTTTTAATAGTGGATAATGGGGATGTTTTTAAAATTCTCCTCATCCAAATTTTGCCCTGGCCTTTGATGCTCCTGTCCTTGTTTCTTGATGGTTCTTTTTGGAGGAACCTGTTTTTGTCAGGTTTGGGGAAAAGGTTAGTGGTGGAGCACAATGCATACAAAAGCTCTTAGGTCTGATCCAGTTGGGCATCTCCAGATAGGGCTTGGAAACACTCCTTTCCAACCCAAACCCCAGAGAAGCACTCATGATCATTGTGGACAGCACTATTGAGCTAGACAGCCCAATGGACTCACTCTGCAAAAGGCAGTTGCCAGTGCAATATGCTTTCTGTTACAACAGTAGGACCTAAACAGAGAGAAAAGCAGAATAATGTTGTTCTTTCCAGAAGTCACTTTGGAAACAGAATATTGGATGGACCTTTGGCCCTTGCTGGCTGGTAGCTTTTTATATTCCTTTGCTGAGTTTGTAGAGAAACTCCTTTGCTGACCACTGTGGCTTCAGTGGAGGCTGTGATCTCAAGCAGTTGTGGTGCCAAACATTAAAGGAATTTGTGAAGAATGTTTTTGTTTCTTATTTTTAAATATCACTGTCCCTCCTTGAGGATTACAATAAATGTTCTGATGCATTGGATTTTTTTCTATAGCTGAAGGCTGAATGATCCTCTCCTTTCCTAGGCTATACGTTCTCCTGATTTTTAAGGGATATGTCAGAGAAAGAACAACAGTAATAGTTGATAATCTGCAGATTTTATGGACAAGCAATTTTGAGTCTGACTCTCATCCTGTAAAGAACAGCAAACTCCTTCAGCTGGAACATGAAATAAAAGCTGAGCTGGAAAGGAAATGCAGCAATTTTTTCCCATTTTTTTTTAACATGGTACTTCATTTGACTCATGCAATGTTATTTAAAGCTTAGGCTGCAATAAGCATTATTTGCAACATTGCCTTCAAAACCAAAACCAAAATCCTGCATAGTAGGTAAATGAGCTAAATAAGAGACCCTAGAGATACACATAAAAATAAGAGTCTCTGCACTGTAGAATCCCACACACTACATTCTTAACTCTCACCAGGAGTAAGTCTACGGAACCAGAAGTGTTGCAGAAGCCAGCTATACAGGGGCTGTGCCTCCCATTTTGCCACTTGAGGTGAAATGGGAATGTGCCTTGTGACAGTTGCCTACCCCACCTGCTCCATCGATTCCGGCAGAGAAGTAGCACCTGTATCCGTGCCATTTTTTTACAACTTTGTGCCATTTTCTGGTAAATCTCATGTGCTCTGCAAGAACTTGCACGATTTCGGCAACATCTTGTCAGAAATCGGCACATTCTCACCTGAAGTCAGTACTGATGCCAGTGCTGTTCCTTCTCCAGCAGCAGAGGTGATAGGGCAGGCTGCTGCTCTGCCTTAGCCTGGAAAATGGAAAGCAAGTCTTTAAAATAATGTTTTGTGCTGGATCGTAGTCACATGGCCGAGTTGAATGTGCTTTGGATCTCCCCATTCCCTCCATGCTCCTTTTAGAGGGCTTTCACTGGTCTCAGGATGAGCAAAGTATGCCAACTTATGCCAACCTATCTTTGGCTGAGCTGGAGTTGGGGACTTTATGCCAGCAGAGAGGTCTTGCCCATGAAGTCTGGATGGCAGCAGTGGCTTTTCCATCTGTAACGTGCAACATGTGTCAGCAATAGATTCTTCAGCCAACCTGGAGAGTTGAAGCACAGAATGGAAAAGCGTCATGTGGGGACCATTTATACCTTTGTATGCACAATTAAAGACTGCCAAGCAATGTATCCAATTATGTTTGTATGGCTGGCTCATACATTATTTATTTTTTTATAGAAAGGATTTGAAGGCCTGAATGATGAGTGGTATATTAATCCTGGTAGGATTTTTTGTTTTTAATATGTTTGTTGGATTGAGTCTATCAATCGCAACTCTTCATCTTGAATTTTTGCTGATCTTACTAGTTTTGGTCCTAGTGCTTTTAATGTACATTTGCGCTGTTGTTTTCTGTTGCTGATTTTATTCTGATGCTGTTTTAAGGTGTTCTGCCTGTGCTTTATTTTTATACTTTGTGAATGGACAGTATAGAAATATTGTGAATAAATACGCAAATAAATAACAGCTTATTTATTTACAAGTTTAAAGCTTTGAGCTTCTTTGAAGGCCTTTAGTTCCAAACAGTGGGTTCTAAAAAAACACCAAGTTAATGTATATGGTGGCAATGGATATCAGCATCTCTGTGGTACACACGCCTGCCACTGATTTGCCTCTTTGGGTCATGAGGCAGAGGGCTGTTTGTAGAGAAACTCCATACATTTAGTTTATACACGCACAGGCTCTGCACAAGGCCAGAGTAACCCTATGTGGAGGTAAAGAAAGGGGCTAAGTAGACACACTTCCTCCTTTGCCTTCATGCACTCAGTGACTTGGGATTGACCTAAATACAGAAGCATTCTCTCAAAAAAAAGTGCACATGAAAATAGGAACGCTCCTATATACACATGCCACAACAACATTCTTACACCTTGTGAGTGGAGGCTCAAGGTTTGCCTCCCAAGGTTGAACGTAGAACACAGAAGACAACCTAGATCTTAGGTTGAAGAAGATCCAAAGAGTAGGATGTAAAAGTCTTCTCCTCGCCCCCAATGTAACTTAACTCAGGTTTGAACCCATGGTGAACAATGTGAAAGTTGTGGTGCCTTTTATCAGATTAGTACTGATAGTTCACAACAATGCCATGGCCCTATAGCAAACAACTGATGTACAAAAATCTGGAATAATTGTGTATACCCGTGTCTGAACCACCATTTTCATGTTGTCTTAATAGGGTGCTTGGGGGACTTTTAATATACTGTGTGATGGCCAAATCTGTCTACTTCTGTCCCTTGCCACTCATATATTCGGCAATGGGTCTGTGCCATGGAAGGTGGGGGAAGAAGTAACTCTTGAATTTTAACAGAAATGTGTGTCTCTTTGCACTTTCACATGCAGATTGGTGATGAATCATTTACATCCATGGCAATGTATGAGCAGATGCCTCTAACTGTTTTGTAGTAGCAGTTATCATTGGGCACACACTATGGCTCAAAATGCTATGAAACTAAGAGAGAGAAGATAAAGCAAAATCTATTCAGACTGAAAACAAATAAGCAATGCAAAAGCTAATAGTGCTTCTTAGTTAATGCATATTGATTGCAAACCACATTGCAGTAATCTGATACATGCTTTGGTTTTTATTCTGGTTAGGTAATAAATTATTACTGGTTGCTTGAACACGAAATGATTGGAAACAGATCCAAAATTAGTGCAAAATATACAGTCAACAAATGCAATGTTTTGTTTTTAAAATGGAATAGCCGAGGCAATAGAGCAGAGTTTCTGTGTTTAGGTAGTTCCATAAATCATGAAAAGCAATAGATTGTATGAAAAATGAAAGAGAAAACAATTCATAATTTCATCCTTAATTTGAATTATAGTGAGAGTCTTGAGAGTCACCGAGAATCTTTCCTCGCTGATTCTTAAAACATGTGTTTGTTACCTTAGTGGAGAACATGGCAAATGATCTATCTATGGGTAGCACAGTCTAGTCACAACTCTTCTATGGCACAGAAATGTATGCTAGTAAGTGCTGGGCTTTGGGAAGGAGGCGTGTGGCTCTGGCAGTGTCCTAGAGCCCTCCTGTCTCCTTCCTGAAGGTGGGAAAGAACTAACTAGGCTTTGGGAAGGAGACAGGAGGACTCCATGACCCTGTCACAGCCCTCATACTTCTTTCCCAAAGCCCAGCACTTACTAGGCTTTGGGAAGGAGGTGGAAAGGCACCCCCTTGGCCCCTGGGGGGAGGACTGCTCACGCTGCCCTATATCTGCCTCTGTAGAGGCTTCAGTGCCACAAGCACAATGCAGTACAATATAGATGGAGTTGGCATGGCTATATTTAACACCTGTTGTCACTGAATATGAGAATTACTGTGAATACTCATCACGGAGCACTCCTTTAATAAGAGGAAGCAGAAAGACAATAGCACAAACTGAGCTGGCTTTTCTGAATAAGTGGTCCTGCCCGGTGTCTGAATCCTGGCAAGATACAGACACTGTGACTGAGTGGTTCCTGGTGAATTGCCTGTTCTGCCCAGAGTTGCCTCTCCCTGAAGGAGCAGGCACCCAGTTTGGGGTGCTTTTGCCTCAGTGGCTAGAAGCACCTGTTACCAGATGCAACTGGTGCAACAGCTATGGCCATTGATAGACTGGGAGAGTTTGATCACAGTAGATCAGGCACTTGGTGACGTCAAGATTGGATTGTTTACTTCTGAGTAGACTGTATTCTAATTGTTTCCAACTGGAGAGTTACGCGCATAAAACCAATTGGCATTAAAAGTGCTTAACTTGTTGTGTATCACAGCCATTAGTGTTGTGATTAGCTGGCAACAGAACGCTCATATTTTTAAAGCATAGGATCGCTTCCTGAGGCTTCTGAAGCATTTGAGTGTTTTCCCCATACTACTTACCCATCTCAACAGGCTTCCAAAAAAAGGGCTGCAACTATTTTTGTCTTTATTTTTCACATAGGGTAGGAGACTAAAGGAATGTCTCATCACAGGGACAGCCCATTTCAGAGCCATGAACACAACACAGATTTATATTAAAATGTATGCAGAGTTTGTGCATGCCATGCGGTGCAGAATAATTAATTGAATAAGATATAAAATTGATGTTTTCAAAGGGGGGAATTTAGCAAAGCAAGGGAGATGAGCACGCTAGTGTCGGAAATTGCATCAGTGGTGTTTGCATGGCATTGTCGAGGACAGCGATTAGAGAGAAAAATCAAAGCTGTTTCATTAATCAAATCAATTCTCTATTGTAACAATGCAAAGATGTTGTGTCTGCTGGCAGTCTGATTTGAAATCAAATGTCTATGGATTAATGAGTGCAAGATGATTGCTTCCAAGGCTGTTTTTGCAAGCAGAAGATTTTTTTGGGGGGTGGGGGGGTGGAATTGGAAATGTGGCGCTAGACGTAACTGGCAGCACACTTTTGTTCTGAGATTCCAGATGGGCTGTCTTTATTATCATAATCACATGAAATTAAACATATTCTTGGGTGTATTCATTGAAACGATAGTCCTGGATCTTCATGTGGTTGAAATTGGAAGACCACAAAGCAGAATGAGCCAAAGTACATGAGCAGCAAATTTTTCTAGTGCAGTTGATGGATTGTACCATTTCATATTTCAAGTGGGAGCCTTTTTGTCTGAGTATGCCCCATATTTAAAATTTTAAAAATTGTGCATAGAAAAGTATGCTATGGAACCATGCATTTAGGCTAAACGTTTCTCTCTGACATTACTGTTTTCTGTGTACAGAAGTTTAATCTCACCCCGCATTCTGGTATAGTCCTGTGAAAGCACAATTAAATGATTCTTCAGATAGTGTAGCTCCCCTCTGAGTCAGATAATCCATAACTATTCTTCTGGAATTCCTGCACTTAGTTGTAGTATAATGAAAAAGAAGATCAAACTTTATATTTTACATTTTTCAGAGGTTAAGTGCTATGATACCTTTTAATGTGCCAAACCTATGCTCACTGAAGAATGAATCTCATAAACTACTCTAGCATAAAAGAAAGCTCATCTACTATTAGAGCAAGCTTCCCGGAATTAATTCAGGTACCATTCCACATTCCCCTTGGTCCCTTTTCTTCCTTGAGAAGTCTGTTTGCTCTGGTTCAAAACTAAATTGATGGTATATAAATGCCCCCTTTTGAGTTGAACAGTTAATTTTGCAGATTAGAAAGAAAAAAGAAATCCTTGTTCTGATGTTTCATCTCATTCCCCATGGTGCTATAGACAAATAAGAAGCATATAGCTCTTACTGAGTCAAGATTATAGTACAGCTTCTCAGGAGAAAATTGGCTGGCTTTCATTCACTACATAAAAAATGGCCAATTAAACATGGAAGCAGCAAGAAGCCAAAGTCCTCCTGTTGTGAGATGTGAAAATTAAATTGCTCTCTGCATTGGCTTGCCCCTTTTTCTGTCTAAGTTTAGCTCAGTGTTATTTCCTAATGTTCATCTTAATGTGCTTAAGGCCGATTGATGCTAAGTCTTGACTTCATGAGCCTTATTTGCTCAGATTAATTTTTATTCAAGGGGTAACCTCACTGGCTTCCACAAAAATGGGACCAGTTTCCGTTCTGAGGGCCAGTTTCCACACTCATATGTATCAGGGGGTGAAATGAAGAATTGTGGGAACTGTAGCTGGTTAAGGGTCTCCTAACAAGGCTTAACAAACTACAATTCCCAGGGTTCTTTGCAGGCTGGAAGCCACCATTTCCCTTGTGGGGTGTCAGTCTGGGGTATTCCACTGGGGAGGGGAAACAGCAGGTGCAGTTTTACAAAATGGTGGAATGGCATCCTTCCCACCCACCCCAAATATCCATGAACAAATTGATGTCTGAGGCATTGTGGAGAAAGCTGTCATCTGTCAGTCAGCGGCTGTCAAGAACAGCCCCACTGCCATTTCCATAGTAAGTGGCAAAAATTATTTTTGTTCTCTGTTTTATTATTTTAAATATCCCTAGTTCTCCACCAACAAACAGGATAGAGGGACATTTATGCACAGCGGTTGTTTGAATGCTCTCCTATGCAAAAATCGCTGCACACAGAAATCTAACCTGCCAAGCTGAGGGGTTTAGTCTACAATTCTCCTTGACATGGTGTGTTTCTCTATGGAGTATTTTTCATTGGGGAGTGTTCCCCACCTTCATCTCCACACCAGCAACTTGAAATGCTACAGTCATGGGAAATCTTGCTACTCAAAAGTTTCAATCTCAATGAGTTCAGTAGAAATATCATAGTATTAAATATTTTAGGACTAGAGCCTTAAATTATATGAAGAAGGATGTGAGACCACTGGCTTCACTTTACTTGCAGTTTTTATATATGATATTTTCAAGCATATACAGAAGTAGATTAGTTTCTTGGGTGCAAATAACTTAAGTTGTGTGTACAATCTAGTTTCTAGCACTGATATACAGCAGTACCTTGGTTTACGAACTTAATCCGTTCCAGAAGTCTGTTCTTAAACCAAAGCGTTTTTAAACCAAGGTGTGCTTTCTCATCGCAGCGGAGGACTCAATTTACACTCAACAGGAAGCAGAATATGTTCTGCTTCCAAAGCAACATTCACAAACCAAAACACCTACTTCTAGGTTTGTAGAGTTCTCAATCCAAGTTGTTCATAAACTAAGCTGTTTTTAAACCGAGGTACCACTGTATATTCCTTAATGAGAACCCACTTTGGAATTCTCCACAGGAAATCTTGTGTGTGTCTGTTGAAATCAAGAGTATTTACAATCCGAGTTCCTTGTCAAAATTCAAATACTTTTTTCAAGGTTAGTATTGGACCAACAAAATCAACAAAAAATGTGGCATGCAATCGTATATACTTTCCACTGCAACCATCAGTGTCAGCAACCCAAGCATGAGACAAGTTCTGGATCCAGATAATTTTCTTGAACCTCACTGATAATTTGACAAAACCTGACATCAGAAATAGAGCCAAGTCGGAAGGCTCCATGAGGAATGGAGAATGGGCACTAACGGAGGAAAGCAGGAAACAATCTGTTTCTTTTCTCCTGCAGTCCAAATTCTGGGCAGAGTATGGTGTGAACAGGGAAGGAGTGTGTGGAAAGCAGCCAGATGATTTGACCTTCTTCTCCTACTGCCACAGCAAATCTCTCCAAATCTTTCCTCCAAGCCTTTTTCTCTTGGAAGCTATGTGGAAGCCCATTTTGTCAGGATGTTATTTACACTAATTGCAAAGCAGAGTTTCTCTAAGGTAATGAGTGTTCTGCCATGTTTGTAAATTTTGCAAACTGGCGGAACTGTTGTGTGGCAAACCAATGCCAAAGATACTGCAGGGTCTGGATTCCCCCCACTCCCTGTTCTTCTGGAGTTGAAAATATTTTGTGTTTTTGCCTGATTTTGTTGATCCGCATAGCGCTGAAATTGAGTGAATGCAGAGTAGTGTAATAGCATAATATTTTGCAATGGTCCAGGGATGCAACCATAAACTATTATATCTTAAAGTGCCATGAATGCTTTGTGAATGCTGTCCTCAGAATGCTATCTAGGGAGGTGTGGGGTGTATTTAATTCCTAAAGAGACAGTCAAGGCACTTTGAGCACGTACATGGGCCCAATTCAGACATAATGGAAAACCATGGCTTCATGGTATGTGACTAAATCACTGTGAGCCAGGGGCTGCCACACTCCCTTTCTCACCTGAAAAGAGATGTTCTAGCTTCTGATTTTAAATACCCACAGTTTTTTGAGATCCAAATGTGGGGAGCTGTGGTTTATTTAACCTGTGGTTATTGAAAACAAACCAGGATCAAAATGTGGTTCCATATTTGAGCTCTTCCTAAAACCACTGGTTAAAGAAATGCAGTTTGTGGGTTTTGTGGGTAACTGGTTAGTTTAAAGTTGGAAACAAACGCTTGAATACACAAGCCTAAGGCTCACCAAAGCTTCTTCACATAGAACAAACCAGGATACATCATTACCCGGCCAGTTTCTTCAAATTTATATATGGTGTAGATTACAGACTCCTGTGTGAAGCTTTGCTTGCGTACTTCCATCATTAGTCATTTGCATTCATGTTGTGCCTATTGAAGCATAGCCATTGACCATTACTACTGACAACTTCATAACCAGCAGAGTCAAACCATAACCCTGTTGAGAAATGTATCATAAAATGAATGCATGGAGCGTAGCAGGATTGCATCTGTTGGACCTGCCCAGTAACCCACAAATTCAAAGCGTTTATTTTAATTCATTAAATTTATATACCACCCTTCACCTGAGGATCATAGGAGTGTTGGCATTATAAAAGCACAAAATATGTGACATAATAATGAAGAAGACATTTTAGCACAGGTCCTGTACAGAAGTTTGATGAGCATGTTGTGTGCTGTGGGCACAATCCTTATTCTCCAACCCCCAGGTTCATTCTATACTGAGGTCTGGGGGAATTTGTTGTTGCTGCAAGTATTTCACAGCTCATTATTATTCCACTGTTATGCTTGTCCAAGTATTATAGTTATGCATATGTTAAGGACACATTTCTATGATAAAAAATGATGAGGTCAGTTAGACGCCATATCATATTCTTGCCTGTTTTTGTAACTGTACATTGTGGGATATGAACCTCAATGACTTATGTGCAAGTATGTTGTTTTAATGGAAAAGGAAAGTTCTATTGAAGGCTTTTTTAAAACTTGCAAATGGTGTCTTGCTTAATAACCTCCACTGGGTATTTTATTTGCATGGCTTGGGGGGTGGGGGTTAGTTTGATCCTGATACCAAATTGACCCAGTCAAATTTGTATCAACAGAGGGTTAAACATCCAATCTTAACAGTCACAGTTTCCCCCCAAAGATACCTGGATTGTTGTTGTCAGGTAAGGATGTTGAACGTTCTCTTTTAGAGAGCCCATATTCTCTGCACATGACTTTAAATTCCCAGGGGTTCCCTTGGGAGGGACTGCATGGCTGTTGAAGCAATTTAAGTCTGTGATGTAGGCATCCTTTGGGACTGAAGCGGAATATAGTAAAAGAAGGGATAAATTAACTCTGTTGGTTTTAGTTTGGGCTTCTTCTTCCCTTCCCCTCCTATTCTTCATTTATTTTGTTTACTTCAGGACCAGGCTTCCTACTGAGTTCTGCTTCATGTAGGGAAAAAGCTTTTTTTGCCTAATTGAAGAGCACTGTCGAGCATGTCACCGACTGTAGACCTTGCTGTAGTTAATTAGCAAACAAGTGTTTTATTTTTAAAGAGTTCACCAGATGATCAATCACAGATTTTAGATAGTTGTCTGAGTTGCAAATTCATCATGCTACTGGAATGAAACTGGGTTTACAGGCTTAAAGTGGTACGATCTCCCTCCCTTGGGGATGTGGAATAGGGGCGATGATGGATGGGCTGTGCTTGAAATTATTCATTTGCACATTATTCATATTAGAATTCATGAAATAATTATTTGTATGGCAGGTAGCCTAGCTATCCTTCCTCAGTGGTATGTGTGGGCTTACTATGTATACGAAATAATGTGCTGTGGCGTTTTTGATCTTTACCTGAAGTCAGATGTGCACTGGAGAGAATGAAGGAGGTCTTGTTTCAAAGCAAAAGCAATGATGTCATCTCTGAATCACCAGGGTTATTGATGGACTGACTCTCCTAGCTCTGGCAAGTGGAATGAGGTGATAACAAGGCTTTCAAGTTTTACCATTTTTGTGACCAATTACCATTGTTTGTGACATAGTGGCATAGAAAATCAGAGAATAAGGCCAGTTTACTATTATGTGACTGTCAGCTGATGCTCATTTAGAACAGATCCAGTTTCTGCATGAGACTTTGTGTGGGGGCTGGGGGAGGGCCTTATGGTGATGAGCTCCTGGATTTCAGCAGGCACCACTACTTCATTGATTCTGTTTTGAGGGATAATCTATGGAATAAGCAGGAGTCACCAACTTTTTTTGGACCTGTGGGTGCAATTGCAAACTGGGTAAATTGCTGTGGTTGCTGCACAAACTATACAGCCAAGCACTGATTTTACGGAAGCTCTCTTTAGTGACATGTACTCTTGTGAGCGGGATATGTCTTGCCCTACAGTTGTGTGAATCTTTAAGCATGTTTATACCAATTACAGTACTTCAAATGGCTTACAGCAGTGATGGCCAAACACACAGCAGCATTATTTGAGTGGGCATCCTCTTAAAACTAAAATACTTTTGCAAAGTGCTACAATTTAAAATACGATGAAAAACAACAACAGGGGCAATACACCCCCTATGATGCTAACTATTAATATTCAGTGCTACTGAATTTAAAGCAAAGATTTACTAATTTTATTTGTCAAGTTGTTCAAGTGGAAAATCAGTTTTTCCCTGATGGGTTGCAGGTGTGGGCATTGTGCAGGGAACTAGGAAGGCTACATTGGTTTATAACAGTATTGAAGACTAACAGAGATCAAACTCTGCCTAGCTGGTGAATTTATTGTGTTTGTATATTTCTGTGAGAGAGACAAGCTGCAAAAGACAGGAAACGGACTTGGTACTTCAGAGGGGTTCAAGAACCCTTGACTGTATAGACAAAGAAGAATTACATTTTCTGAATGCTGTCCTAGTCCTGCCTTAAAAAGGAGCAACCAAAGTAATCTCACTTGAACAGACTCAGGTGGAAGAATGCCAGCACGTTACATAATAAATTGCATACTATCATGTGATAGAGGTCCCCAGTGGGACCTGAAACCTGACATGCACAAAGAATGAAGCCAGTTTTCACGATGTGTTGACTTAATTTCCAAACATCCTTTAAAATACAGCTAGATTTCTGCCATCATCTGGGGACTGAATCAACAAGGCTGTGGGAGGCACCAAATTAATTTTGCATCGGCATTCTGGATGCTGCTGATAATTTGTTCTGACATTGTGGCTATGGGTTATGACTGCAACAAGCGGGAGTGATCTGAGTGGACATTGCAGGAGCCAAATTTAATAGACTTACTACTGTAATTTTCTGCCTAGAGGACAGCAGAGACTTTCCAGTGTTCCTGCAGCACAACAATTGGGGATTACTACGTAACAAGTCCGCAAGATTGGGAGAGGACTGAGAGGATTAATGGAGTATGACAAAATTGCACCTAAGGGGAAATCTTCTGTAGCAGTAGCTCTATGGTAATGTGGTAGACCAGGCAAATTGGCAATTGCTACTGATCTTTACACATGCATGTCTTCAAATAAAGTGTGTCAAAGTCAACTGGGAAGCAACAGTGGAGCTAAGACTGTCACAGCTGCTTATGTCACCCAACACACAAATCGCTTAATGCTATCATTTTAAGTATTTTAACATCAGAGTACGTTAACTATCGCTAGACCGTGGGCACAGCACTAAACAATCTTGCACTCTGTCCTGACCTCTCATGCCCAGCTCAATGAGATCTTAAGAAACAAGACTCAAAAATGTGAAGGACTATCACAAGTCTCTTTGGGGATAATGTCTCTCTCAGCCAATTTGGAACATCCTGTTGCATTATAATATGACCAAAGAAACAGAACTTGGGGCAGTATCAGAGAGAACAGGGCAGATTAAGATCTCTGTCACTTCCAAGTAGCTTTATCTGTGGTAAAGGAAATTTGGAACACAGCTAAGACAGGGCAAAACATGTTCTGAACCCAGATGATGGTTGCCATTAACACTAAATGTTGATTTTGAGGTTGATAATAATGAGATCAAATCTTGCCTATTTTACTGTGTACCCCAGGTTCCACTAACAAAGATCAGTTGGTGATGGATACATGTGATCAGTACCTCAAGGAGCCCCTTCCATAGTCATGCATTGGCTCGACACATATATCCCAAATTCTCAGCCATCAGATACCAATTCTCAAAGCACAATTATACTTAAGTATCATTCCAAACCACTTGTTGTTTTTACAGAAGCCACATTTTGATTTAGGCAAGGGACTGTGAATAGGCTCTGCCCATCAGTTTACTCCTGATTCACAGTCAAAGGATGCTTTAATCCTTGCCTGCTTCCAAAGGTAACGAAGGCTGTGGAAGGAATTTCAGGAAGAGGCGTGCAGGGGAGCGTACCGTCCCCGGCAACTCTATCCCAGCGGGGTGCCATCATGGCTGCCCCCCTGCCCATGCTGGGAGCCACGCCCCTACGGGTGGCACACCACGCCCCCGGGACACATGCCAGCCCCGCCCCCGCCTGCTCTCTCCCCCCCCCCCCCGGTGCTGGAGCATGAAGCTCCACCACTGAGAAGCAGGCAAATGGAATGAGGCATCGGATATGACGAATGATACAAGAACCTCTGCCAAACCCTCTATTGCCCTTTGCCTGAGACCTGGGAGATAAATAGTGTGCAAAGGCTTTTTCTGGCCCTATTTATTTTTTTGCTCAATTTGAATTCAGTGGGCAGAGTGAGAAAGAGCCCTTGCCCTGTTGTGTTTCATTTTATGTGGGGGAAAGAAGCTAAACCGCAAATTGGTGGGAGGAGGGCTAAAGTGAGCTCATGGGCTACCAATTTCCTTTCCAGCTGTTCTGCCACACACGAGCATAACCATGGAAATGGAGCATAAGGCAGATGAAGGAGCAAGGTTGTGCAGATTGAAGGAAACTCTGTGAGCATCCATTAAATTCTATGGGAAATACTAAATGTGCTGTAATCAGCAAGACTGCTGGGGGTCCTCCCTAGAAAGTGTGAATACTTGGAACAGAAAACAGGCTTAGCCACTATACCAATGGTGCCCTAAAGAGGACATACTTTTTTCCCATGCAAATGAATGGCCACCGCACTGTATCCCTAGTGGGGATATTTTGGCAATAAGGGCAAAATCCACTCACCACCCCTGAACCTGAGCGCCTCAGTCTCCACAAAGAGAGACGCCATGGGAGGTACACTGTGCTTTTTTCCGTTCAGTGTACAGAGAAGATTCTGTGTTGCGCTGGCTATGGGTCTCCAAAAAGATAGCAAAGGAAGAGGCAAAGCTCCCAAATGGTTCTGAAAAATAAATAAGACTAGTCCTTGCAAAGCAGTAAAAATGGCCAACACATTTTGGTTGATGACAGCCTACCTATCAATGCATCATCTCTTTTGCTTTCGGTGCTTTCTCCATACACCCAACCAAATATTTCCCCTTCCCTCCCTCCCTCCCTCCCTCCCTCCCTCCCTCCCTCCCTCCCAAGTTCATGACAGCAGACATTGATTTTATTAAGGGAATTATGATCCCCACTCCAAAGCTGCACTCCAGCTTTGACACATTAAAATCATATGCTAAAATCTATGTGTGATGTCTATATTTACTTTTCACCTTTAGTAAATCAAATCACGGATTTCTTCCAGCCATGCAACAGGGAGACCCATTACAGTACTGCAAAAGGAAACGTAACACTTTATTCCTTTAGTCTCTCTATTAAGATTTACAGCTTGGGGACTATGATGGATATTTTCCTTTTATCCTCAGATAGGGCTCTCTTGTCTCTTCACATCAGTGTGTACCTGGCATGTAAGCGAACATTTAGGCAGAATTACATTTTATACTTGGACAGCAGTGCTACTAAGTAAAGGCCTGCTTCTTTTGAGAGAGACCTCTCTCATGGACGTACAGTGGTACCTCGGGTTACATATGCTTCAGGCTACATACGCTTGAGGTTACAGACTCCGCTAACCCAGAAATAGTGCTTCAGGTTAAGAACTTTGCTTCAGGATAAGAACAGAAATCGGGTTCCGGCGGTGTGGCAGCAGTAGGAGGCCCCATTAGCTAAAGTGGTGCTTCAGGTTAAGAACAGTTTCAGGTTAAGTACGGACCTCCGGAACGAATTAAGTACTTAACCCGAGGTACCACTGTACTTTGAGAACGGAGAATCAAGGCCTAACATTTGTTGAGAATAAATTTGAGTAGTGCAGCACTGGGTTTCCCCTGAGCTCACTCTTCAGGAAGCATCATGTGTAGGCAACCTTCTGCCATAAGGTTATCTTATGAAGTGTCTGGGAGATAGAACATTTTGCACCAGCGCAGAAGAGCATGAATTGTGACACAATTCAGCTAGCAAAAAGTCACAGGTGTTTCAGTTGTGTTGCAAGCATGATGCTATCTTTTTAAAAAAAGATCTGGGTGTTGGGGGCACTACATGAAATATGTGCCAACATCAGCTGAAATCTAATGCATGGGCTTCCCCGTCCCCCAAATTACGTTTTGCTCAACCTCAACAATATATTTTAAATAGATGAAAAAGATGAAAAAGATTTAAAAAGATGAAAATAACAATAACAAGCAGATCAGCCATCCTGTTCTTAGCTGTTGTTGTTTGGGTTAAGAAGTGTTCTAAGATGCTCTGTTTACATTGTTCTTTTTATGTTTGCTTGAGGGCTAGTGTGCAATTTATAAATCCAATTAGGCTGAAAAATACAGATGTAATTATTAATAATCTCTATCATGTACTTCAACGGTCACAGCTACTCTTATAAATCAGAAAGGAGATGTGGTCTTAAGCTGCATTCCATTTTTAAAAGGATAAACACCGCACTGTACTAAGAGGAATTACTCAAGTTGATTTCAGCTGTGTTAAAAAAGCAAATACTTTCCTAATTCACACTTACTTAGGGAACAAATGATGTCATGAACAGCCTATAGGCATTATGAGGAATGTGTTAAAATGCATGCCCTTTTCAGATCCTGTTATTGTGGAGTTGTAGGGGGACTGAGGATCTACATCTGATCTACACATATTCATTTCCATGTCCGAAATGAACTTATGATCAATGCTGCTTCTGGGCTTTAGTAGGTTCTTGAGCAAGGTGCCACCTGCGGGCCCGTTCCTTCACTTCAGGATGCCAGTGCCTTGCTGCTTGTCCACTGGGTCCAATCCCAAGAACCCTCAAGAGGGAGAGCACAAGGATAGGGGGGAGTGCGGTTTCGCCTCACTCTTGCCATTGTTTGCATGCTCAGAGGTGTCAGGTAAAGACAAGAAATGGCAGCAAAGAGGCCGAGAAGGACCAGGAGTCTCCAAAGAGTGGCACTGGGCCCTCTGCAGGGATGTGATACCTGCCGCACATGGAGCCTCCTCAAGTGGTTGAGAACCCTGCAGAGGCAAGCATATATGTGTTGGCTTATTTTAGTCACAGGAGGCTAAATGTTGTATTTGGGGATGGAATCCGCTCTCTCGATGCTGTGCACCCTCCCTCCCTCCCAAAGATTGAGCTTCAGCAGTAAGAACATCTGAAAAGTGCTATCCACTTTGGAGTATGTTCTCACCTGAATGACAGAGAATGGCCTCTCTGCCCCCTGCTTTACTCCCCAAGAGTCATCTGAGATGAGAGGTGATTGCAGCGAAGCCTTGATCTTTGCCTTTCAGCACATAATCTTCTCTAAGGCCTGGGGCCTCTCTACATATAGCTAAGGATTGTATCCAAGGATCTTCTAATCAGAGTAGACTTATTTAAATTGGTCAACCTAATTAATGCATGTCCATTGAAGTCACTGGGTCTACCCTGAGCAGAAACTAGTTGGTGACAATTCTGCATTTTCACGCATGTTGGAGTTAGTTGTGACCTAAATACCGTAGTAGGGGACAGTGCCTCTCCAGTATCTGCACTGCTGCTGCAAAGTCGTATGATATGGGGAAGGGGCATTGGCAAGGGGTATTCAGGACTGTGCCTGCTTGGGTATTTATAAGCCCTCTTACACAAAATGACATCATTAAGTGTGTAGTCCCAGATCCTTTATTAGACGCATTACAGACCTCTGCAGACTCTAATAAGCCAAGGTATGACCCAAAGAGTAGAAGAGCACAATTGCCACAAATTCAATGCGGGAATTCAATAATTGTAGATTTTGCATCCTTAAATCTAGGGTCAAAAATTTGGGTGGAAACTGCACGCATATAAAAAAAGGCTGTGAAAATGCTTTAAAAAAACATTTTGAAAAATACATTGAATTTGACATAGCTCACTGTCACCAGCTAACGTCACATTTGTTTATTGCACTTTACAGCAAATTTAAAACATTTCATTTGCAGCTGTATAGCTGGGTCCTTAGATTAATATCAGATATAAGTTGTAATTAATGCCAGTTGAATGCATCAGGTCCAGAAACACTGTGACTACTGTGTGCATTCACATGAAAACATGAAGAATGTGCCAAAGTAAGTATGAAGAGGGAATCTTGCCTTTTGCCCTTATCAACTGGATTGTGTATTTATTGGCCACATTCTTTATGTGGAGAATGTGCAGCTTGCCTGAGGCATTGTCCAGTGCATATGTGGAGGCAAATATTTTCCTAGGCTGTGCAATGTGTGAAGCTCATGTTGGTGTCATCACATTGTGCATATTCTCCACGCCAACATGTAAATGTGTTTATCAATTTACAGTCATCATATGGGACGGTGTTGAAAGGCTTCTGAATTTAAATCCAGCTGCCACACTTGTCCTCTGGACCCAAACATGGAAAAATGTGTGTACAGTGGTACCTCGGGTTACATACGCTTCAGGTTACAGACTCCGCTAACCCAGAAATATTACCTCGGGTTAAGAACTTTGCTTCAGGATGAGAACAGAAATCGTGCTCCAGTGGCGCGGCGGCAGCAGGAGGTCCCATTAGCTAAAGTGGTGCTTCAGGTTAAGAACAGTTTCAGGTTAAGTACTTAACCCGAGGTACCACTGTATATAAATGAGAGGAGATCTTGGACATAGCAACAGGGTTTTTTGAGCTTTCTACTGAAATAGCTTGAGCTGCTGAAGAAATAAGCTTTTATTGTGATTACTTTACTACTTCAGTGCTTCCTCCTGTTATTTAGCATAGCTCTCTATTATTTTGCCTGTGATCCAGGGGGTCATGCTGTTTTCCAGGTTGCAATTTAAGATGATTAAGGTCGGCATGTTCTGCACAAGTGCATGGTAGTGTTCTTGCATGGTTCCTGTTCATTTCAGTTGTGCTTAGAGAGAAGAACTTCTCCACTGAATGCAGCACTATTGTGAAAATATCTGTGATGGGGGTAGCTGAGCTTTTATATCAGATAAGCATAAGCCCTCTGAGGCACAAATAACAGAACTATGGTTTGTCAGCAGTGTATCTCTGGAAAGGTGAACACTGGCATTATTTTTTGAACTGCCCAAAGAGCTTCAGCAGCTGGGCAGTATAGAAATGAGGTGGTTTAAAAAATATATTTAATACATACATATACCTTGGGGGAATTTCTTCAAATGGCCAGTTGTATTTTTGGAAAGTTTTCAAACCAGATGCCTTTTTTGCTATGATCCACCAACCAAGTAAGACCATTATAGTCATACCTCGGGTTAAATATGCTTCGAGTTGAGCGTGTTCGAGTTGCGCTCCTTGGCAACCCGGAAGTAATGGAGCGCGTTACTTCCGGGTTTCGCCGCTTGCGCATGCGCAAACGCTCCCTTCGCCACTTGTTACATTATGGACATACATATAGCAGCAAGTCAAATGCCGGCTCAGCAAATTGCTTTCCCTGACAAGGCGATGTGTCAGCCCTCTTCCATGCTTCTCCCTTGTGCATCAGAGGAGCTGCATGCCATTTATTTTCCCAGTTTTAAAAGAGGATAGATGTGACAATGCATTCATCTTACATCTTACATCTTACATAAAATAAACGTTTTAAAAACAGTTGCAGAACTGAATGCATGCACTGTGTTGGTGATATTATTGGTAAAACCAATACAAGTAGTTTTTATCTCATTTACTCTGTACAATGTGAGGAGCTTCAAAGCAGGTCTAACAGAGAACACACCCCAGAGAGTAGCAGCACTAGCAAGCCACCTCCATCTCTCTTCGAAAAGTCATATTTGCCTTCACACAGAGCCAGACACTCAGTAACTTCACTGGTGGTAATTGAATAAGCAACTTGACTCAAAACCAAAACTCTACAGTAAAATTATGCAGTGCAAAGACACGCAATATTATTTCAAAGTGCAAGTGTGCAAAATGTTGAATGTTACCCCACAGAAACAAATTCTTTGCAATCGGGAAGAGGGTGAGGCTACAAACTTTGCTCCCAGGTATGCTAATTTATAGATTTAGTGAATTTTGTTTCTTTTTTACTTTCCTTTTTAAAAAGGTTTAAAAAAAATCTTGAAAGTGCAGTGTTTTCAACCACATTGGATTGTCCCTGTCTTTCAGTCTGAAGTGCATCTTAATTTTTTTAATGTGGCAGAAAAGGAAGAGAACAATTGTTAAATTGAATATACATGCTGTGTCTTTGGAAAGACATAAACACAATTTTTAAGATTATTTTGTGAGCTCATCCTTCATCCTTCATTCTAATTTAGTAGGTGAGCACCAAACTGAGAACATGGAGGGCGATTTGGGGATACTTTGATAGAAGGGGCATGGGTGGGAATTAGAATGACAAAGTCTAGAAATGTGCTTCAGAATTGAAAAATCAACTTTGGGAAGAAAAAAGTGTGTGGAAAACAGAACCTTGCTCCTGCTGACAATCTGAACAAATAGTCCTGCTCTAGTCTTGCATGCAATAGTTGGATAATGCCCACATGCACCCAAAGATGTGTCTAGCCAGTTCAATGGAGACCCAGTGAGTATTATGATAAAGATGGACTTACCCATCTACATTAGCTGCATATATCAAAACCTATTTCTGACTGCAGATCTTCATTATGGGATTGGGGCAGATAAGTGGAGGGAAGAACAGGCCATACAAGCACCTGCTTGACATGGATAGGTGAAACATTGATCTACATGTTTACCCAATGCCAGTTAAACGGGGGGCGGGGGATAGAAAAGAAACTTAGCAGTCTAATCTTCCTGAGATGTAAGCCCATTGACTTCAATGGAACTTACTCCCAGGTAAGTGCACATAGGATTGCCACCTCAGCCTCCCTTGGCCCATGACTTGCATTTTGTACACCATGATGTTACTTAATGTAAAAAATATTAAGAAGAAGAAGACAGTTGTGCTCACTTGGAACATTTCCAATATAATTATTTACTACTCAACAGTTATTATTCCTCAGTAGTTAGTAAGCACATATTCCTGCTATGTGTGTATGATGTGGTCACTATGGATTAATAATAATATGGTTTGAAAGCATTGCATAAATAATAACAGTTCATCTGGGGGTGTACTCCTTCCATGTACCAGTACAGGGTAGGCAATATTTTACAAAAAGGTATGTACATGTTCACTGGACTGGTGAATGAATACATTTTCTCAACACATTCTTTTACAAGGGGGGAAAAAGCTGCAAAATTCAGATATTCATTCTATTTCAATCCTGTTGCTATGTATTTATCATGTAAGTAGTTTAGATAAAAAGATTCTATGCATTTATCTGAGATATTTTGTCTACTTTATATCTACCACTCGGCTGGAAATTCACTAAGCACATGTATAGCAAAGTAATGCTTCAGTTTGGATGGTGAAAGCCAGGCTTGCAAATACCGACTTGCCCAGTTGCCTTTGATGAATTGGAATTGCTTGCAGGTGGTTGCACAGCAAAACATGACAAACTTTGCTTCTTTTATACCACAAATGTGTGGGTAGGTGGGATGATACAAGACAAAACAAACCCCATATATGTGAATTAGGACATTTCCTGGACTTATTTGCAAGGCTGGTGAAAGCTAATGACTGACCTTTATAAAATTGATATTTGTACATTATAATTTAAATATTGACAGAAGAAAAGATATAAGGTTTTAAAAATCACTGTATTTACAAATTGTACTACATTCCATTTTTTGCTTCATTTTGTTGAACACTTTAAATGTAAAGCAGTATGCCTCTCATGCCTGTCAAAACAAAACCCTATTTATTTACAATATATCTCTATATCTATATATAACCTAATGTAATTGCAATTTTATCTCATTCATATAATTGTATATATTTATATTCTGTGACTTTTAAAGTCTGTACTGAAACTTAACTTTGCTTAAATGTGGACTTCTTTCAACTTATATTTTTTAACTGATGATTTTAAGGCTATGATCATTTACTAAATGTACCTTGGGGAAAAATTCACAATAAAGTTTCAGAAGTTGTTTTGTACAATGTTGAGGCTTTGTCTTGAATTTTTATTTTTATTTTTTGAGAATTTGAGTTGGTGTGATACAATGGGCTGGAGAGACCTAGCAGTCTTTTCTGAATTGCATACATAAATAACTTGATATTGAAATGGCATAAATGTGGTGTGTCATACAATGACTGACTATTCAGTCAAGCGCTGTCTCATTTTACGTATGGAAACCTGGCAACCTCTTGACTCCAACAGCACTTTTTGAGAAAATGCAAAAGGTCATAACCTAAAATTCTTTGTAGCTCAAGGTGCATGGGTTGAGATACACAAGAGTATGAGCACACCTGCTTGTAACTCTACGATAGAACTGTTGTCGATGCTCCCAGTGCATCTTCAGAACAAAATCATGCTGGGTTTCTGATGTAGGTCACAATGGATGCAACCCAGAGAACTCCATATCTAAAGACAAACCCCCCACATCCATGTACAGCACTTGCTTTCTCTTTACTTGATCGTTCAACACTTGAGTGAGCTCCTTCAGATAACCTAAAATTCCCCAGGTGGAACAGCCTTGTAGATACAGTCACATGGAGAACGTAACACATGAGGCTGGCTCAGTTACGTTCATGGCCAAATTTATGCCATTTGTGTGAGCGTGTGGATTCACATACTGAGCCCACACCCATATGTGAGTCATTGATAGGAAGTGGTGCCCTGCCAACAAAATTGCCCTGGTTCACACATTACTTTCTCTAACTACACAAGGGCTGGAAAGATTCTAGAGCTAGGGCTAGTTCACACATGGACCTGTTATATTTTCCGAAGCAGAATAAGAAGCTGGGGTATCTAGTGGTCATGGGGCGACTGGGGGATTTGCACACATAAGTTTGACCTGTTACAAAGACTTGGAAATGTGTTCAGCGATGGTGTCTATCACAACACAACACACATCTGAAGTATTATGGGGAATACCCACAACAGAGCAGAAATATAGAACAAGTGAGGATAAATAATTGTTGGATATAATCTTACAACCTTTACAGACTCATTGGATGATATCCAGTGTTGGTCATATTCAGCGTATACCCACTGAAATAATAGACCTAAGTAATTGATTGCAGTGGATCTGCTCTGAGTATGTCCTAGTTAGCTATCACCTATTGTTTGATTAAGAGTATAAAGTAAAAAATGGCAGTGATGGTATACACCTACGAAGTGGTACCGTTGACCTAGTGAAACTGAGCACCTTCTAACCCAATGGAGGTGGATGAGGTTTGAAGGGTACAAGACACTGTCCATGCCAAGTAAGCACTGAGGAAGCAAGAGAAGATGTCCATAGAAGAGACCTCTGCCCCCTGGGGTTCAAAGGGACATCTGGAGTGTGAGGTTATGGCTGAAAGTCCATAGGCATGTCAAGTCCATTCCTGTGGGAAGGCAGCTTCCTTAATGGTAAGATTTCTTTCACTAAATGAATAGTTAGAGCTTAACAAGGTACCTGGAGTGAAGGTGACAGGATTGGTGAGCCACGTGCAAGATTGATGTGAGGTTTAAGAATCTGAGGTTAAATTTCATTTTTTAACTGACTAATAAGATAAATTAAAATATGCACTTTAATAGCAAAAGTTATGCCTTCATTGAGTTCACTATAGTAGCAGAATTTATTATCAAAATTACCACCTGGGAAACATTTTTTACCATGGGAGCCTCCTCCACCTTCCTATTAATGTCACCAGTCTTGGCCCTGTTACAGAAGCTGCACCACACAACCTGCATAGATACAGGAGAGGTAGAGAGGGAGTTCTTTATGCTAGGTGCTGTGGTTCTTTGGAAATATTTTCATAGAAAACCTTGCCATTCCTTGCTTGTTGGAGACCCAGAAAAACGTAAGCTTTTAAGGAGCAGAATGTGACCTAGCCTCAAGCTGCTATCCTGATTGTTGGGAGTTGCCTTAGTTTTATGAAGGTGGGAAAGAAATGTTTTCAGCCAATCAGTAATCCTAGTGCTAACACACAAATGGTACCCAAATAAAAATACAGAATAGGCATATTTATCCTTGATATAGAGAAAGGTGTGGCCTGGGGGAGGAATTGGGAACACTGCATTTAAACAGGGCCTGACCTGCTTCTGAGGTAATGCATTGCTACTTACTAGCGTTCAATCTCGCCTTCCTTAGTACAGCAAAAAATACCAATAAAAAGAACCAATTGAGTTTACCATCTTATCATTCACTTCTTGAACAAGCGAGCTTACAGATTGGTTGCTATAACACTGGAAACCTATTGGGTTGCAACTAAATATGACCTATAATCTCTGACCATGCTATCCACATACACAGTTATGCAATTACCTGATTAGAGAGAAGAGGGGAAAATGTGAAATTAGCAGATTCCTTCCTTCTTGACTCTGTATATATGCAAGGATACGGAGCAGGACAGTTTACTTTAAATTTAGTATCCCAGAATTTAGGGATAGTAGCTACTGGGGTAACCATGTGACAGAAAGAAAACATATGAGCTGTTTGAGTGATAGTTATACATACTTGGAATATTCAACAATAATACATGACCTATGATGGGTGGATCACCAGATGCTGTTGGACTACAACTCATATTAGTCCCAGCCTGAACAGACAGAGGTCATGGATGATGGGAGTGTAGTCCAGCAACATCTGTAGGGCCACAAGATAGTCACTCTGATCTATAGTATCATTTAATAAGGCTTGGTTTCAGAAGTTACAGATTTTCCTTGTGGTTCTTCCTTATACATAGAAAAGCTATCTAGGTGTTTGATAAAGGGTTACAGATTCAGTTTTAAAAGACTGAAAGCATATATCTCATCATGTTTGCCTGTATTCAGTCAAGATTTCATTTTAAACCATTCTTTTTAAAAAAAATAATCTGTAAGAGTGCCTATAGATAGGGGCTTGATGTCACAAACAGATCATTGAGAAAATGTGAATGAATGGTTTTCTTTTTTTAATGTATCAGATTTTCCATGGGAGGTGTAAACTGTGAATAAATGAAGGGAAAAGCTATGAACTGGCATTTTGACACTGATTATATGGGGATATTGTGAAAAATGTATACTGTATGCATGACTACCACAGTGATTGCATACAAAACACCCATCTGGAAGCACCCTAAGGCAACAGAAATGTTAGCAAACCTTTTAAAATTCTGATTCAATTTTAAAAAAAAATAATTTCTAGTTTGAACCACTATAGTTAATGTCCATTGACATATTCATGCTACTAATACATTTATTTCTCAAACGTGTTGGGATCATGAAAAATGTCTAGCTATTTACAACAATTATAGAATTGTATTCATTCTTTTCATCTGAAGTGGGCTTAGTATTGCCTTAATACATATCAGATTTCTTCCTCAGATCAATTTGACAGATGGGGTAATAAATCAGATGTCACAATCTATGCAAACAAACAAGAGTGTGCTCCACATGTTTTACTATTATTTCATCATAGTTTATGTGGAAAGAACTCTTTATCTTGGAGAATAAAATCTAAGATATCTCTTTTCTTTCCTGAGAAAGTTGTAATACGGTTTGGTACCACAATCCCAATTTTTGTGTGTTTGGTGTTTTATGAGAATGAGAAGTTGTGCATGCACCTTTCCGAATCAGGGTCACCACTTGCACGGACTATCTCTATGTATCTTTGTGAATATACATGTAGAGCATCTTTTATGCAAAGGGAACTCGTGGACAGCAAGGTGGGGCTAGTTGTACAACCCCATGAACCCACCTAATGCAATCTTTGAACATGTGGCGGTCTTCTAAAAAAGCCCTCCATGTTTTTATGGACCTTCTGGGTTCTAATTCAAGTACTTACTTGATCTTTTAAGCAAAAGTCACTTTGTTAACTTCCGGTCTTTTGATGATGTATATTCATCTACATCAGGAGATGGTTGTTTGTCCCTCAGATTAGAGGTCAACTAAATACTGTTCAGTTAGGCAGTTTTATGTAAATTAATTATTTGTGTTACATTTGATAAGGGGAGAGTCTTTTACCTTTCAGAGTGCTGGAATACAGTATGTGCAGCACTGTTTGTGATAAAACAGTTTGAAACTCAAGTGAACTCGTCAGCAACTGTTTTCATGACAGAATGTGCTTCATAAGTGGAACTTAAATGTTTTCATCTTTGAAAACTGTTTCTCCTAGATTGAATGCATGGAGAGTATTTGCAGCAGGAGCATGATCCTCTTCATTCTCGCTTGTTCACTTTCATTTCATAGAGGGGGGAATATTTGTACTTGCAGGCACTGGCAAGCAGACTTTTGTCACAGCGTGGCAATAGGGGAAAACACAGTGTGTTTTGGCAACCCCTGACAAGAAACATACATTACAACTTTTAAATAGAAATTTATGGGGAAATTAGATGTCATCTCACATTATAGGGTTGCACAACTATTATTGTATTATTATTATTATTATTATTATTATTATTATTATTATTACATTGCTGCAGGATCCCAGTAAATGTATTTTCCATTGTTTTCTGCTTTCTGTACATTAATCAATAACTTTATTGTTATGGTTATGACTTAAAAATATGGGGCTAAGTCCGAGGGCCACACATGTATATTACAAAGAGAAACTTGATTTGTGAACCCAGGGTTTCTCTATAAAACTATATGCACACACTTGGAATCTGTGGAAAATATTAGTTAGCCTAGTTGACCTAAAAAGGGTCAAACCTGTATTATATTTCAAACTTTGTCAGCCAGATGCACTTGGTAGTGGCCCTTAGTCCAGATTTAGTAATGAATGAAAGTAAGTAATGAATCGGTGGTCTATATCACACACACACACACACACACGTTACATCTTGAACTCTCTGGGAGCAGTCTTTTGTCTTTTAGCCTTGATCTACTGGTTTCCCTGCACAGTGCTGAGCTTCCCACTGCCTGCCCACCAGCCCCATTGGTAATTGGAAGTGACGCAGGGCGCTGGGGCATCAGTACAGCAATGGATCCCCACCCCCACATCCCTGTTGGCCGCTGCTGTTGTTGGCGTTCGTTTGTCTCAAGAGATAATGGAGTCTGCTTCCGGGGATGAAGTCAAACCGCTGTGTTAGCAGCACCAAAGTGACTTCCCCAAGCACAAGCCTGGGTAGTGTGTATGGAGGTCCTGGGCTGCCCAGATGACAAGACCCGCCCACCTCCAGTCTCACTGATGGGGTCCACAGGAAAGCAGAGCAATACATTTGGCACCAGCTTGGCTGCAGGAGTTGCTGGAAAGAGGTGTACAAGGAGCCATTCAACCACCTTAGGGTCTCCACTCTGGATCTGTGTAGGGTTTACCCTTTAGCATTTTTTTTCTCCCAGAGATATCCCGCAAGGCAGCAGAGGTTGAGGATCAGAGTTTTCCTTCAGCTAGATGGGCTGTCTTCCCAGGTTGGCAAGCTCCATCTGCACCTCACTTCCCTATTTAGCATGTGTAGGAACCTTGTTTAGCTGGTCAGTTTCTCAGGGTACATCCACTGTTGCATGTGGACAGCTTCTAGGGGCCACAGGTGAGAGCAGAGTGGGGACCAAAGGTGGACAAACTACACCAGAAGGAGCATGACGTGTCCCCCACCAGAGGTGCTACCCCTCCCCTAATATCCCATACGCCCTCTGCTCTTGGGAGTACACTGGCAAGGCCTGAAGGTGATGGCTATCCCTTACCGTTTGATAAGCTGCCTCTGTGTAAATTCTTAGCAGACATGGAAATACCCCTGTGATGGGCCTATTCTTCATGGTTTTAATATAAAAATGTAGCAGTGGCTCCCACGGAAGTAGCTGCTGCACAAGCCTGGTACAAAATTGCACAGGCATCTCGCTCCTTCCCCATCATGATCTGGCAGGGATGGTACCTCCTTTTTCCTCCCCATAAGAATCAGTGGGTACACATGCACATTATTCCAACTTATAACTGTATCCTTTACATGCAAATAATTTTAAGATTATTTGGTAGTTCATTAATGAAAACAGGAACCAGTAAAGCATGAAAGACATGAGTAATTTGAAACCACCTATTCATGTCTATAAGATCCAGCCATTTAATGTACTTTTCATTTCCTTTTTTGCAAAACCCTTTAAGAAAAACAAAATGTTTCTGTTAATAAGCCATTTAAATTAGTAACCATTACCTAACAATATTTTCAGTGCTATTTTTTTAAAAAATAACATACATCCAAGCTTTTTCCATAATACTTTTTTCTACCACATTCCCCCCCTTTTAGGTCACAATTCACTGTCTTATCAAAAAGAGTGGGTGGATTAAGATTCAGTTGCATGAGAAATGCTAAATGGAAACTTCTCTGTGCTGCTTTGACTGCAGCCAGAAATGTGGTAATTAAAAATTGAGAAGAACCTAATCCTTTTTTTCTGAATCCAAGTGGCTCTGCCAGCTTGTAGCGTAAGTAAGTACGGGGTTGATTCTACCCAGTGACAAAGCTGTTTAGATGGATCATAAAATATATTTGAGAAAGATGGTGACAACTGATGGATCCTATTCCAGGCATGTCATGTCTCCCTTTCTTTTTAAAGTCAGGCCATTATTTTAATGATGTATTTTAGTCCTTTAATCCTTCATCTTGAATATGTTAACTATAAACCAGTGAGTGATTCTACTCACTACTACCTCTACAAAATTCCCTATTTCATAAATAATACTCACATTATGTTTTTGATTGTTTAAGCCAATTCAGGTACATTATCTCATCCTTGCTCCTGCTACCTTATCAAGTAGGTGTGTCTGACTCTAAAATAAAGGGGCTTCCTTAAGGCTACGTAGCAATGAGATTTTCTCTGAGGGAATTCTGGCTTACAGAAAGCACCTAAACTTGGCCCTCACACAGGGAGCATTCCAAACCCAAGATGATGCTGGAATGAGTGTGGAGTTTGGAGCAGGCAAATCTCTGGCTGAGGTTTGGCTCAGTTGGGGCTACACTGGCTGAAGTCCATCATCCTGGCTCAGCCACAGGCACAGAGGTGTAAGTCTTCCTTAGCTGGGGCTTAAGTAGCTGAGCCAAGTTCTGGGGTCAGGGCAGGGGGAGATTTGGCCCACTTTCAAACTCTGTTCCAGTCAGTCACATGACCTAACAACCCAGTGTGCTGCAAACCAAACTCGATTTTAAAGACTTGTTTTCCTTTTGCCAGGCTCAGACTAGCTCAGCCAGCACAGTGGCAGACCTACATTGGGGGGGGGTGAAGCTTGAACTGTTATGGGGGTCCCTTCGCAACCAGCAACCAGCTCTGGGTAACCCCTGTCATCTTCTTCAGTGTGGTTGTTTACAATGTCTGTGCTACTGTGCTCTTAAACTTCGGGATTGTTGAAATATATACATCAAAAGATTGATCCATTTGATTCGTGCAACTCAAATTTGCAATGTGGACTAAAGTTGCTTCTGGGATCAAGAGCCCTGAAACTTAAGCTTAATTCATAGTTTCATAGTAGAGCAGCCCCTGAGCCAGCAGTACCCCGCTTCTACACAGAGTCTGGGTTAGGAGTGAGCTACAGCAACACAATTTGCCCTGGCCTTTGAATGCTCCTCCATAACATGGGCTGCACATGGAAGACTACCATGTCAGGAGAAGACTAGGCTAGAGAACCTCTCTCTGACTTGATATTCTTTTGTGTGGCAAAGCAGTCAGTGACAAAAGCATACAACTTCAGTGAGAACCAAGCTTTAGTTACTCTGCTAAAGCATCTATCTTAATATTGCACCATCATTGTAAAGGTAGGAGCGTGCCACAAAAGGGTTGATGGTGCAGAGACATTCCAAGGAAGCCTGGGGAAGGAGCAAAAATAGGAAGAATGGAGTGTGAGGAAATTCCATTACATGATGTATCTAGACTTTGATGTGACATTGAGTGAGGGTAGGGACACACTGAGCAGTCTCTTTCCATTCCATGCTTGTTTCACACATTCAATGATAAGTCTATTCCATCCATCTTCTGTGTGCTTTTTTTAACACACACATAAAATTGCATTATAATTGTACATATTGTTGTATACAATCTTACCCATAAAATATTGTTTTTGTTTGCTATTCTATAAATCTCCCCCAAAATATGCATTTTGTTTGTATTTCCCCCCAGAAAAAAAATATATTTCTGAAATGATACTACAAAGTTAGAGAAGTGTGAAATTTGATTGTTACCCGTCACTTGTATGCAGACCAAACAAAATTCTCCTCCATCCCTTAGCAAGGGTAGCAATTCATGCAGCCCCAGTTAACACAGTGAATTGAATTAAAATATATCATTAACACAAGTGAGATACTCAGAGTGGTTAAGTGTAATAATCACGCCAGTTATAATTCTTTATCATGATGCCTTCTATTCAGGATTGAAACATACAGTACTGGAAATCAGGTTACCATAGTGACGGAAAATTCACCACTGGCACCAGGAAATGTTGTCCTGTCTGTCTTTGGTGCCCTTAGATCAAAGCAACGTTTTTCTCTTGAACTGAGCTCATAATGTATGTGAGAGAGTGGATATCTCCATTCTTCTTTGCTATTCCAGGATCATGGAAGAACAGAAGCATAACCTCTCAGTGAACACTAACAAAGGGGATTATTTATGATAAATAGCTTCTTCTGTGGCTCTGAAAGATGGTTGCATAAAGAAGGACCTGAATCAATAGATTCAAGTTACAAGAAAGGAGGAAGAGCTTTCTGATAGTAAGAGCTGTTTGACAGTGGGAATGGACTCTCTCTGGAGGTGGTAGATTCTCCTTCCTTGGAGGCTTTTTAAAGCAGAGGTTGGATGGTCATCTGTCATGGATGCTTTAGCTGGGGTTCCTGCATTGCAGGGGGTTGGACTAGATGACCCTCGGGGTCCCTTCCAACTCTACGGTTCTATGATTCTAAGGCTGTTGCTTCTCATAACAGTACCAGAACATGGCATGTGAATACAAGATGTGGCTTTTGCAAAACTGTTCAGAGAAATAGTTTCATATTGTCTGTATTTAGCGCTATAATCTTGCCTCACTAGACCTGTACTCTCTTTATTCCCACCCCCACTGTGACACAATTGCCATCTCATCAGAAATAACAAAGTGACATCATCAGACATTGACCTCAGAAGTCAAATATATTTTCCTGATTTGTTCTGATTAATGATTGCATTAATCACAATATGGCAGATGACAATGTGGAAGGCAGTTTAAGTAAATGATTGTGAAATGTTTTTGGAGATGTGACAAGGCAGTATATTGCAATGTTTGAGCTGCTTCTAATTTTAAATCCCCGTACTCAAGAAGAGTGGCCAGAAAGTGGATAAATGTGTGAAAGAGGAGTTGCTGTTATAAGACAGAAAACTCCTGTGAAATTATGGAAGTATTACAGGATACAGCGGGAGCATGGGGGAATGAGAGTGGGATAACATTTCTTTGTGCAAGCAGAAATCATTGCACAGGCAGCACAATTGCCTTAGCATTATGTTGTTGTTGTTGTTTAGTCATTTAGTCATGTCCAACTCTTCGTGACCCCATGGACCAGAGCACGCCAGGCACTTCTGTCTTCCACAGTCTCCCGCAGTTTGGTCAAGCTCATGTCGGTAGCTTCGAGAACACTGTCCAACCATCTCGTCCTCTGTCGTCCCCTTCTCCTTGTGCCCTCCATCTTTCCCAACATCAGGGTCTTTTCCAGGGAGTCCTCTCTTCTCATGAGGTGGCCAAAGTATTGGAGCCTCAGCTTCAGGATCTGTCCTTCCAGTGAGCACTCAGGGCTGATTTCCTTAAGAATGGATAGGTTTGATCTTAATGGATAGGTTTGATCATAATGGATAGCATTATGTTAGATTCTATCTAAAATTGTTGTTATTGTTTGAATTATATTCCACCTTTCTACAAAAGTACGTAAGGTGGCTCATACAAAATGATAAGAGCATAAGAAATTAAGAACAGCCTGTTGATTCAGGCCAGTGGCTCATGATAAGAGCATAAGAAATTAAGAACAGCCTGTTGATTCAGGCCAGTGGCTCATCCAGCCTCCTCTTAGTCCAGCGTTATTGTTTGGTGTGTATTTTTGTGTTTTCCTATTGTAGACTGCCCTGTGATCCTCGGATGAAGGGTTATATATTAATAAATAAGATTTGAAGCTCTCTGTCTGGTTAAAAGGGAATGTCATTAGTATTAACTGTTGTTATTGTTACTACTGATGTAACATGGAATCAGAGCTAAGTCAGAGTAGGGGAAATCACATGAAAGGAAAAGGACCAAGGAAATGAGATGCGCACACCCCAAATCTAAAAGGAGCGAGCAGGTTCCTGCACAGAGGAGAGAAGGCTCTAAACAGAATTTGAAAATAGATAAGCAGTTTTGGGTCAGCCCTAATCTGGAGCAGGATTTTGCTACAGAACAATTTCAACATGGGATTTTGCAGCGGTGAGTTTCCCTATACAGTACTAGCACAAATGTTGTCTGCTGCACAAGGTGTAATGCTGAATGCAATAAATGTGACCTGCAAACTTGACAGAGTGGTGGGTGGAACTTTACATTTGCTTGGAAAGAGTATTCTACTGTGGGGATTATCTTCTGTGGTATTCCAGGCGAGAAACCACACTGCCTACTGAAGAGTTTTATTCTAAGAAAAATTGCAGAGAGAACCAGGTGGGTAGGGAGAATCTAAATTTTGATTCTGAATGAGGATCCTGTTCTTATATTGCTATTGGAGATGAACTAACTCCATTGTCCTGCACTTCTTAAAACCTCTTCTACAGTTCTTCAGATAAAAAGGCACAAGAGAGTGACTTAGAAAAGAGGGAAAGAAATCGAGATCCAAATATTCCCCTAGGAACCTATCAATGGACAAAAAATCACATTCCCTCCACTCACGGCATGCACTAGATGATCTCCTGGCACTCTTGCAATGTTGAAAAGATGAACAGAAATTTTATATTCTCAGGAAGCTCCTGAGTTGCTTCACCATTTTCTCTTAGGTGAGTGGGCAGCTGTGCCATGAGGACTGTATTCTGAATTATAGTTTTGCTGGTATAATAAAGCCCGGAAGAAGAGAAATATATAAAACTACTTCCATTTCCATAGAATAGTAAAAGGTCATTTCCATGGAAACAAGAAGTCTCAAACTATAATTTTGAAAAGAGCCTGCCTTTGAAAAAGCCTTGCTCTTAAACAATGAAATTTGCTCTAAAGTTACAAATCAAATTGGTGTCTGTGAAGTAAACAACACAGAATTTTTGTTATTTATCAAACTGAAGTGATTCTTACTAGAAGGGGTTTGTGTACGTAATAATGAAGCTAGTATTTTGTAAAGTTTGTAGGAGATGGAGCTGTCTAGATACCTGTTTGTTTTTGTACTCATATGCTGCTCAGACTTCCAGAATTTATATATCAAGAGTAAAATTCTAATATATTATGAGAGTTTTCCATTGTCTTCTCCAAGGAGTAGGAACACTACAGGTTTTGTGAGAGAGATTTCATTATTTTCAGTTTCATTTACTGCCTTTACCTTAAATGACAAAAGGGCTATGTACTCTGCTTGTCTGGGCAAAGGGCAGAATTCAGCTTCCAGAGAAACTTACCATTATTTTAAACTAAAGAGATAAATCTCCTTCGTGCATGAAGAATAAAGTTTACAAGGTGCACAAACGCTGAAAGCCTAGTACCAAAGAGGGAAATGGACTAAGCTTTGCAGAGTCTCCCTGAAACCAATAAGATTTATTTATAAGAAGTGTTATATCAGGGTGCGAGGGAAAAACCTTCCTCTCACCTTTACCATATTTTGCATGAGCTTTGTGGGGTGCTGGAAATGATGGTTCCTCTGCCACAGACTTCACAACTCCAAACTCCATAGGATAGTTCTAACTCACTGCAATCCTATACCAGTTTGCCTGGGTATAATCTCATTGAATTCCATGGCACCCACTTCTGAGTAGACTGTATACTCAGTATACAGTACTTACTATACATGTAAATTCATATATTCAAATGTGTATTTCAGAGCCCTGCTGAGAATTTCTTGTTAGAGATCCCTAGCACACCTGGACCCCCTCTTCATTTCCTGTTTCTTGGGGATAAATAGTCAACTACTTTAATTCTGTGGTGTAAATATGCTCTAAAAGAAAGAATGAAAGAAATTAAGACCTTGGGGCTGCAGTCGTCTTCACACACACTTGGGAGTGAGTTCCACTGAACTGTTTCAAGGTTTTCTTGAGTTGCCTTTTAAAATATAAACCCCATTCTTGCATAGCATACGGTAAAATAGAATCTGGATGTGAAGAGGGCCTGATAAACAAATTATGGTTTTCCCTCTGATGTCATCTTCGTACTTCGCTTATATCCCTCATTTCCACTTCAGCATTTCAAAGCTTTGAATCAGAGCTGTTCTTTCCCTGCCTAACTAAAAAGAACAAAGCCAGGTTTCTTTTCACAGACCCTCCACCATGTTCTTTTGTAAAGCTGATATGTTGTTGCTGAGCAACAGGAGCATCTAGAACTGTCCTCATGGATACATATTCAGGTAACAAAATGGAAAAATATGTAACTGGAATACCTTATTATTTCTTTTTTCATCGCAGGTACAGCTTGTTTGGGAACAGGAGTAGATAGGGTTGGTGGCAGCTACCTGCAAACTCTTGCACTTGGATCTTCTGTCTTTCCCAGAGTCCCCACCCTGCTAATAAATAAGAAAAATATAAAACGAGTCAATGGAAGATAGTCATAAAAATCTTTAAAAGCCTATATCCTCCAAAATCGAATACAGCAGAGATTATGGAGCAGTAAAACAATTAATACAATCACCCCACAAGAGCCTTTTAGAAATCATTGGCATGCTTAATGAAAAGACTGGACCTGGTAGCTTTTATAACCTCTATACAGACATTGCAATTATTCAACTCTTCAAAGTATTTTTAGTCTTTCAGGTAGACATTGCAGTAATTAAATGCAAGAATCTCACATGATTACCTAATCCTGGGGGATATTAAATCTCTACATTCTATAGGAACAAGACTGGTGTAATAGTCCAAGTTGGCTGTGCATAAGCCACCCCAAGAGTTAATTTTGTACCATCTATGTTAGCACCAATAATATTTTACCCAATTTCAGGGTTCATTTTTCAAGGCTTCCCCGCCCCTCACAGCAAACATGGGCAGCCATTTTGAGGTGTGTGTGGGCTGAACTGGGATGCCTGGTTCAACCTGTGGGAGTGGAGAAACAGGGCATTGACTGGAGCGACAATCCAGTCTCTCAACCCAGTTAAACACTGTAGGCGACCAGTGGGAGAGGGGAAGAATTTCCCTGCCTATCACATACAGATTGACATTTATTTGTTTTTTAAAAAGATAAATAAATAAACCAAATCTGATGCTGCAATAAGCTCCAAGGTTGAAAGAGAAGAATTGGTTCAGTCCCACCCACCCTCGTTCATGCCCCTGGAACACCCACCTAAATTTATCACAAGTGAATTGGGATGTTCAGTTGAGAGAGCATTTCAGTTCAACTCCTAATACCTATACAGTAAATGTGATCAGTAATGGTGTGTCAATGAACTGTTGACTGTTTTAGCTTTTCTGTTCACTCACATGAAAATCCCAAAATGGTACCTTCTGTCTGCAGTTCTCACCCATATGTTGCTGTAAGGACAATGGAAAACCTCACAGCATCCTTGGAAGTGCTGTGTTGTTCATAAGCATTGCTAATGTTAAAACAGAAAACGTTTCAAGTGTTTTATATGGTCTTTATATTTAATTCAGAATAACTCTTAGTAGGAGAGGGTGTTGAGGCATGTCTTTCCAATGGAAGAGCAACAACAAAATATTTCGGGGCATAAGGAAAACATCAAAATATGATTTGTCCATCATTTCATTTTGTGATGACAGGAACTGTGTGTTAAAATGCCAGCAGTATGGTAATCACATCAATCACAATGTTTTCAGGAAGAACATGGGAGCATATTGTAATATTGTGTACAGTATTATTTCCTAGCAGAAGTCATCATGTGGGTGTGGAGGAAGTTGGGCTTCTAGTGGCTTTCCAGTGCATCTGCATTCACACAGATACTTCAGGGTCTAGGCACTGCAATTCCTACTCTAGTTCTTACTATCCTGAAGCTGAGAGTCAAGGTATGGCACCAGCTCTATACTAGCAAAATACCCATCCTTATTATGTGTGTGTCATGTGTGAATGTGTGGACGTAGGGCCTTCTTAAGAGTTCCTGGGGACTGTAGACTATCTCCATACTCTCTGAGCGCATTCTGCCTCTTAGGAATCCTATCATTGGGGACCAAGTTATAATAATAATAATAATAATTTATTATTTATACCCCGCCCATCTGGCTGAGTTTCCCCAGCCACTCTGGGCGGCTCCCAATCAGTGTTAAAAACAGTACAGCGTTACATATTAAAAACTTCCCTGAACAGGGCTGCCTTAAGATGTCTTCTGAATGTCAGGTAATTATTTATCTCTTTGACATCTGATGGGAGGGCGTTCCACAGGGCGGGCGCCACTACCGAGAAGGCCCTCTGTCTGGTTCCCTGTAGCCTCACTTCTCGCAATGAGGGAACCGCCAGAAGGCCCTCGGCGCTGGATCTCAGTGTCCGGGCTGAACGATGGGGGTGGAGACGCTCCTTCAGGTATACAGGACCGAGGCCGTTTAGGGCTTTAAAGGTCAGCACCAACACTTTGAATCGTGCTCGGAAACGTACTGGGAGCCAATGCAGATCTCTCAGAACCGGTGTTATGTGGTCCCGGCGGCCCAGTTGCCCAGTATCAGGATTGGAAGACAGGCTTTGTTTTTCCTTCAAGTGTGTTCCTCTTGCAGCCCTTTAATTTTCCTTGTAGGGGTGAGTAGCAACTAAGAGGAATATGTTTAGCCCTCTGTTAGTGGCTATATACACTCTTTACTATGCCTTGTGGATAGATTCTCCCCCCCCCCCATACAAGATCTGTTATAAAACATAAGCAGGCTGCTTGCTTGACTTTTATTTGCATTCTTTATATCTATTGCACCTCCGTGGCTTTTCTATCTCATGTGTCATTCATGTATTGTATCAAGCAACCTTGAGACTTGCTTTCTGAATGCCTCGTTCTATTTCATTGCGTTGTTGGCTTTTTAACAAAAACATTTTGAAGTTTTTAATGCAGTTGCTTTTCTGTAATTATCTGCTATAATTAGGAGGACATGTTTCCTTTTAAAGTTGTTCATTATATATTTTTTTAATCACTGTTTATCCTTCCACGTCCCCCCAACCCAATGTGGATGCTACAGGACATATGGTGTTGCATTGCATGACAGTTGATCGTTATATATACTTGTACAGAACTTCTGCTTGAATACTTTTGTGTGTGTGCATTTAAGATTCATTTTTACTTTTATATACGGAGTCAGTTAGTGTCCCTTTGGGAGAATGTCGGGCAACTTACATGTAATAATACATGATTACTATAGTTGATTACTTTAGTATAACAGCTTGGGGCTTTATATACCTCTTTCTCTGTTTTTCAATAAGCGATAGATGGTAACCTGGACACACGAAAATCTATCCAGATCCAATTCAAAGACAGAAAAGGGGCCACACATAAACCCTACCATGTGAGGTTGGAGGGTGACATCAGCTATCCCTGGCCCTGCCAATGTCTCATGCCAATCGCAGCCTTCACTAGCCAACTGTGAACAAGGATTATCTGCACAAGGAGGAATCCCAGGCCAGTCAAGTTTTCCCTTGTGTGGAGGTGCCTTATATGGCTGTACAGTATGCATGACTAGTTGGCAGAGGGTGGGGCTCACTGGGGCACAATCCCACAACCTGCCTCTTGCGCTTTTAGTACATGCAGAGATTTGTGTGACACCTCCCCCCTTTCAGGAATACTGAGCTGGGGGAAAACCCTGGAAGATGGACGTGTGTGTGTGTCAGTGTCAGGGTTAAACAAACATTAGAAGGATTGGAGAAAAGTCACTCTTGCACAGCATCATATCATGGAATAACTGTATATCTTTAGCAACACACATTTACCTCTTCTTCATTAATGTGTTCAGAGGCCCCCAACTGTCTTGGAAAGCAACATGCTAGTCTAAAAAGCAGGCTACTAGGCCAGGACAAGGGGCAAAGCCAGGCTAGGAAATCTTGAACCACAGCTGAAATAAGTGAGTCGCAACTTCTTGGACTTCTAGGATATTATAATTTTGGCAAATGTTGACTCTCTTCTGTTGTCCCTGTAGTATCAAGAATGTGTTCCTCTCTACCTCCTAATTTCTTGAGCAGAGCAAACCCAAGGGACTTAAGAGGGAATGTTCCAGCTCACTTTCCTGAAGCATCATTTGGTATCTTCTGCATGAATCCCAGCAATGGCCAGACTACCAAGAACTAAGGCAGAATGTAGCAAGTGGTTTATCATCAAGGGAATGAGGCGCTTGGTTATATACCGCTTAGCAAATTATTCCAAGCTCCTTGAGTTATTCTAGCTGCCATCCCAGAAAATCAGCATAGTTGGCAACTGATCTCGGCCTGTGTGCGTGTACCCCCACCTACAAGGCACTTTTCTGGCTGGCCTTTGCATGACCACCACCCCCTGGCTGTGCCACCTGTGCTTCGGATGATCGTCTCTGTGCATCTCCCTGAAGTCATTTGAACCTCCTGAGTTTCCTCTCCAGAACTGGGATCTGCAAATTGGAAGATTTCTAAAGAATGCGAGATTAGGATTACAGGTTACTTTTTGTACTCAGTTTGTGTATTTTAAGAGAGGCAGGAGTAAATTCCTTTCTTCTTGCCTTGCTTTTTAAATGAATGGGAGTGAGTGATGTGCAAGAATTTATTTTTTTAAAAGCATATGTCCCTTCAAATTGTTTGGGAAGATTATTATCTTATTGCATTTCTCAGTGACTGTATACTATAGATACTTTCGCAAAGCACAGACTTGCCTCTTTTCCCCCCTTCTCTTCGTGACTGTCTGTTAGCTTTTTCTCTTCCCTGAATTGTTAGATTTATTTTTATCAGTATATGCTGACTTCATTATTCATGAGTAGTAGAGTGAAATGAAACTGCTATAGGAATGGGGGAAAGCATGTTACAGTAGTTGCAAACCAGTATAACAAGGAAGAGTATTTTGCAGCATGCTACAACTGACTAAATACTTTGTTGTCCTTGTAAGAGGCTTTTTGTTTCAAGGATACATTTATGAAGTTCATCCTAAAATCATTTATATCTGCACTTTAATTTATTTCTGCCATCTGATTGCTGAAGTCTGTCAGAATATAATTTTATTTACTATTCCCTGGAAGACTTGAGCTGATGGAGTATATGGGGTTGACCCATTTCACAAGCACAATTATTGAGGTAGTTTAGGGTTAATAACAGACCCAAGGTCAATCAGGGATCTTCAGCAGCTGAGCAGCAATCTGACTTTCAGATTCTCTCATCTGTGTCTCCCCTGAGACGATCTGAGGTAATAATGAAACACATGGACTTCCCTAGAGACACTTCTCTTCAGGAATCACCTTTTAAGGTGTTTCTCTTTTAAGGAGGAAGTGCTGCAATGTTGTTGTTTTCAATGAAAATTATCAGTCACTTTGGGGGGCACAGCTGTTGAAAGTGGCTCACAGTATATAAAAATGCAATGTCAGCAACAATCTAAGAACAACAAAGGCAGCAACAAAACAGAATTGTTGTCCATGAAGAAGGATATTGTTCAATACCTATATATACCCCCTCCCCCCATTTTGCACCAGCTTGAGGTTCACTGCTCTTCACTGCCACCTTACTTTAATTTTGGAACACTCAGCCGAGCATCTTCCATCCTCCAACATCCTGCCACATCAAAAAGGATTGCATGGGCTGATTTTTGGATTAGCATGCAAAAGGGGTGGAGTTTCTTGAAGGATTAATGTTAACACCACAATTTGCTTGATAATTTCAACATAATGTGTGTTGCATCATTTCACATGATACAAGAACCAATAAGTTGTTGAGCACTCTCAACAGCAAGGGGAAAACAGTATTGAAATTTTTTTCTGGATGCATTAGCACTTTGGAATTTACTGCCAAATACTCGTGGGAGATTTGCTCCATCTGTCTCCGGTACCTAACTTGACATGAAATCATGAAGACGTATGCAAGACAGGGGACAGACAAGTGATGTATTAAAAATCCTCAATGATCAGGAGCCCTTTGAAATACAATATCTGGCAGATCAACAAACAAAAAGCTCCCCCCCAACACCCTTTTCTCAAGCTAAATGCTTGCCAGGTGTCACCTGGCCTCAACAGAGCTTATGGCACCTGGCAGTATGGATATCAAATCTGTCCAAGGGTGTCTGTGTGTGTGTGTGTGTGCGGAGTTCTACACACTGCTGTTTCCTGACTCCCAAAGGGTTTACTCAGAGACATAAGGAAAGCCGTTTGTTATTGGCTTCCTTCACTGAAGAGAACAGCTTTTATATTTAGTGGGAGGTTCACAGTGGCACAGGAAACTCACACGGGTCCCCAAGCTCCCATGTTTCAAATCTCTCCAGCTTGTTTGTTCTTTTGTTCGCCTGTCATTGTGCAGTGAACAGCATGGCCGGTGTCTGCCTTCAGCATCAGAAGGAGATGCCAGCTGGGGATAGGTGAAAACCAAAGGCCCAGGGTAGCCGTTGGGAGGAAACATGTTTACACTGATCAGTTGCGCTGCCGAATTCTAGGTGGGAAAGAATGAGGCACTTCTGGGAGGACGGCAGTTCCATGTGGGTTATGTCATCTAATAGCAGCTTCTGGAGTCCCCTGACAATTTCTCTTTGCTTCGGATATCAGTAAACTTTCAGGCCTACTGAAGTTCTTAGAGGATTGTTGTTTGCTTTGAGCCAGGCAGATCAAGCTGCCTTCAAATGTTAAAATGAGCTAAGTTCAGTGGCCAGAATGATGTTATTGTTGTTTTGTTCGCTTGTTCCTGATGGACAATGGCAGTTCACAATCAGGCAGCATAAACACTTTTACAGTTACTAGCATCACATCAAGATTGATTCGTCATCTGACATTTTGGGAAATGCCATTTAAAAAAAAATCCTTCATGTTGAACTACTCCTATTATTTATTTATCTGTTGTGTTTATATCCCACCTTTTTCTCCAAGGAGGTCAAGGTTGCATACATGGTTACTCGCTCCCCCCCCCCTTCTCATTTAATCACCACAGTAACCCTATAAAGTAGATCAGGCTGAGAGGCAGTGTCTTGGCTAGGGTCACCCAGGGAACGTCATGGCTGAGTGGGGATTCAAACTCCCAGATCCAAGTCCACCACTCTAACCATTATACCACACTGGCTCTCACACTGATGACGCAAGAAGACCATTAAATATCCCCCACCACCACTACAGTATTTACTGTGGGGTGGATTTTTTGTTTAAAATTTAATTTTCTTACCAGATTTCATATAATTTGACATCAAAAGTAGTATGTGGGAGCAGTGTCATAACTTTTTGGCAGGTATTCGTAGGTAGCCAAAATTTGCAACTGTTACAACCACTGCACCTCCCCTATTTCAGGAAGGGACCGGTGGGAAATTATCTCAGAGGTTCTGCTGGTCTATGTAGACAGTTAGAGGTGCTATATAAATCTGTGTATTTTAGTTTGAATGAAATTTGTGATCTTGGAAAAACCATATATTTATTGACACTGCATTTAGACTTTATATGTAAATCTTTATTTATGGGTTTTTTCCTTGGTACTTCGAAAGAAAGAAAGAAAGAAAGAAAGAAAGAAAGAAAGAAAGAAAATCAATCTATCGATCTCTTGGGCAAAATATGTCTTTGCCTGCTTTCTTATTCTGACTTTGTTTCCACAGCAAGGAACTAGGAATGGAATACAGTTTATCTTCCTTTGTGTTCTGTTACACTCCTTGAGTAGGAAGATATTTCTATATTCTAGGTTAGGGCATATTTCTGGTTAGTTAATCTGACTAGTTTAAGGGATACCCACATTTTCACTGGGCTAGCAGTGGCTGGTAGCAGCATTCAAATCTTTGCTGTGTGGCTGAGCCTAGCTACCATTTTAATTTCCCATAATGCCCTGATGAAGTGTCACTACAGAGCAAGGTGGGAAATTAAAATGGCACATAGATGGCTGTTTGGAGCTTGTGTAGGTTGGAGTCTGTAGTGGCCCTGCCAGCAATCATAACAAGAAGGTTGCTTTTTCAAATAGATGTTCAGATTCTAATGCAGGGACGTCCAACTCCCAATAGACTGCGAACTTCTCACAGTATAAAAAAAATGGCAGTGATCTACCCACTGTCATAAAAAGACTGACTATGATCTACCCAAAGTTGTTGAGATTTTTTTAGGAAGCCAAAGTTGGGGGGGTTTGTTTGTAAGGGGATCACTGAGGGGCCAGAGATCTAACAGGATCTACCAGGAATACCATGCAATCTACCAGTAGACTGTAATCTACCTGTTGGACGTGCCTGTTCTAATGTATATACTGTTACCAAGATATAACTTTAAGTCAGTTTTTATCACAAGGAAACCATTAAGGCCAATGGATTTTCTAAGAGCGGCCGAACCATCCAGAACAGTGAGGTATCCTCCAAACCTGCAATGAGCTGCAGTGATTCCTCTCTGAGATAATAGAAGCTTAGAATAGTTATATTGGTAGAGGTGGCTTCAGTCTAGCAGCATTCCTGAAGAGATAAAAAGCAGCCCTTGAAATGATAGGTCATTAGCCCTGTTCAAAGAGAACAATATGCGATATGCTCTGAAAGAATGGCAGTTGAGAAGCCTGAGTTCCTCTAGGAATTCCCTGGATCAGAAGCAAGCGGCTTTACCCTTTTGCGTGCAAAGTGAAGTACGCTTAAACATCCAGCTACCCAGTTTCTGAATCAATAGGACAATTCTGAAGTCAGGTTTCAGAGCATTGATGGAACAGCTGGGGTGGTCAAAATAACACAAATTCAAACTTTAGGTACTGTATTACCTAGCTCAGGTTTCAGCAAGAAGTTGGGCAGAAGTAAAGGCAATGAACAGCTCCACGGCAGATTTCTTTTTGTGTACTCCTCTTCATTTATTTACTGAATTTCTACCCTTTGAATTTGACAGCTAATAAGCAGTCAATATAATGATTCTTCTGAATCCTCTGCATGCATGTTTCCAGAGGAGTGGCATTAGTCAAGATACGACACGGGAGTTAGTTCGACCCTTGGCTAAGGATATCTGAAATATCCTCTGAGGAATTTATCAGAACTCTTGACTTCCCCAAGAATCCCTCGGATGCTTTCACTTAGGAAAAAATTCAATGACAACTGTGTTTTTGGCTTCACATATTAAGGAGGCCGTTTCAGAAGTTGTAAACAAATTGTGTTCTAGCAGCTGGAACAATTTATTGAAATAAGCTTGATCAGATTGTAAACAATCTTTGACAGGCAGCCAATCCCCCTCTTAAAAGAAAGGGGGGATAAACAAATGGATAAATTGCAGAGGAAACAGAGTTTAAGATTTCTTGAAAAGCTCAACCTCCACAAAGAATGGAGAGAACCCTGAGGCCATGAAACTGAATCCCAAAGAACAAAACCAGAAAAGGGAACCTTTGTACCAGTGGAGTAGTTCTGGAGGGCTTCGTTTAGGCACATACCAGGGCTGCCTCTCAGCAGGAGTATCAAAAATCCTTCTAGTTTTGACAGACACCAGGTTGCAGCTGTGATATAGATGTCATTTCAAAGGACCTGTGATGAAATGAAGTGGGGGAGGGAGGGGTTGAGGAAAAAGGTGGCAAAGTACAGAATTCAAGCCAGTGGCAAAGCCAGATCCTTGCAGTAATGAAATGATGATCAGAGGATCTGACAATCAAAGCAGAGTTCTAGTAGTATCAGACTAGACTGTGCTGCACTATAGAACTTCTCTCTAGAATCTTGCTGATAATGTCAGGAGGTTTCCCATATGAATGCCATTTAACTACGATTCGGAATGAACATTAACACAAACCACTGCATTTCAAGCTGGCAACTCATTTGTGAAGGGCCACAATTCGACACCCACAATCGTCTGTTGCGAAGCCCTGCTGCCGCAAATGCAACAGATCCACATTAATCTGGCATTTTGGGTGGAGGTAATAGGAGGAATGGAGAAAATTTGCTTGTCAGAATACTAGATATAAAACAGTTCTTACCAAGATTGATCAGGGGGAGGGTGCTTGCCAGTGAATGTAGTAAAAACTGGATTGGATTGGATGAATTTTGAGGGAAGACAAAATGTCTTAAGCCCCCTTTGGGCATGGAGGGGCTACACTACCACCCATACGTCTCTGCTGGCCCCTCCTCCTGCTAGCAACCCATTGGGAAGAAGATCTGCCCTGTGATTTAGAACCCTTGTCACTCAGCGCTGTGCATGAGCCATGGTGTAATGGTTAAGAGCAGTGGACTCGTAATCTGCTGAACCGGGTTTGCTTCCCTGCTCCTCCACCTGCAGCTGCTGGGTGACCTTGGTCTAGTCACACTTCTCTGAAGTCTCTCAGCCTCACTCACCTCACAGAGTGTTTGTTGTGGGGGAGGAAGGGAAAGGAGATGGTTAGCCGCTTTGAGACTATTTCGGGTAGTGATAAAGCAGGATATCAAGTCCAAACTACTACTACTACTACTACTACTACTACTACTCTTCTTCTTCTTCTTCTTCGCTTCCTCCATAAGGTGAGAACTCAAGGGGGTGATGCTAGCAGCCATGGCTCCACTTTCCCACTTCAGGCATGACAGTTGTGTGAGGACAAGCACCCGAAGGGTAATTTAGCTTGAAGTGATGCTTGCAATGAGTTTGGAGGGTCCTGATTACAAGAGGGTGGAGGAGATACAAGAACTTCCTTAGGGAGCAAAAGGCATTTCAGAAAGCCTAGTGATTAACAAAAGCCTAGTGAAACTCCCCCCCCCCCAAAGTCAGGGGTAACGTATGGTTGTTCATCCATATAGGTTTCTCACTGTGAGATGGTCACATCCTGACATAGATTTCTCACCTACCGGGTCAAAGGGGGGCTTCTGTTTCCTCCACCTGCAATCCGTAGGAGAACAACCTCACACTGGGAGAATTGTGGCTTCTCCTCTAGGACAGGAGCTACTTGTCTATAGCAACTAGCCCTATCTGGTGATTGTTTTTGCTCCGCTCTTGAGGCCCATCCTCAGTCATGTTCTGTAGGCAGAATTTGGAAAGCAAGCATGAAAGCTGAAATTGATTTTATCAAGTGCTCCCTAACTCACATCTCTTGCCATAGGGAGACTGCTTACACCACAGCAGCTACTACTAAAAATTGTGTTACATCCTCTGGCTTAGGGACTTGCCAAAGATCAGAATACATGAGATCATTCTGTAGTTTATCCATCTGAAAGGACTTAGTAGCCAGTGAAAAGGTAAATGGTTTTTACTTCCATCCTCCAACACCATGGGATGACATCCATTGATCTTCTCCCAGGATGACCACTTGGGAAAACACCTGAACTGGTTGCTTGGCCAGGCTTGAACTATATCTAATGCATCATTTATCTAAATTTCTTCACAGCAATATTTCATATTGAGTCTGATAGTTGTTTGAAATGATTGCATTTAGTAACACATTACAGTATTAAGATTTAATGATTTCTTCACATCTTTGCTTAAGTATGCAGAAGCATCTCTCAAGTCTCTCAAACAGTAGTGTTTTTATCCCAGTTATAGTTTACTGGCAAAGTCCAAATGCAGTTTATAATGTTTGCCTGAATTTGAGATTTTGGGAACACAAGAAGCTGGCATAAAGCAAGTCAGTGTAAGAGATGGCAGCATAAAGTTATAACAGATCCAAACTCCATTCAGCAACGAGACTTCTGCTGGCTGAGCCAGCCTAATCCTGGCAGAGAGACAAAAAACAAGCCTCTAAAATACTGTTTGAATTACGCCACCCTTTTTGCTGGCTTAAATTATGGTGGATTTCCAGATCATGTGACCAAGCTGAACAGGCTTAGGATCCAACCTAATTAACACCCCCCCCCCGGTTCCACCACATCACACCCCTGGAACACCCCCTTTCAGGGTTTACACTAGCTTAAGAGCCACCTAACTTGTTTCATCCACTTGGGGGCTGGCAGAGCTGGGATGGGAGGGATAAATCACGAAAGGCAGCTCCCCATTTATGTGGGGGTTACGTTCTGAGGCACTGAACGTATTGGAAATACACCACTGAAAAAGCCCGTAAACACTTCGTTCCGCTCTTTTTGTGACATTTCTGTGACTTTTTCAGGTCATTCTGGGTTTGGCGTGATGTGTCTATGTTCAGTTGCGCACATATTAGATGCACCTAAACTGGCGGCTGCCTGTATATACCAGCTGAATTGAGGATGAGTGATTTAAGCCGTCATATTCTGGCTATGCCAAGCAGTTTATGGCTTAGTCAGAGATCCATTGGATTCTAACCCACTCATACTGCTGTAGGATTGCTCCCTAAATTAAGCTGGGTGATATTTAACTAACCTTTACTCAGAGTAAAATGAACGTCACTAAGTTAGGTCAGTGAGTTTACTCTGAATAAAATATAGTTGACTACCACCCACTGGTATTAACCACATATCTTCATTGCTATTATGTTATGTATTTTTATTTAGTTTATTGTTCTTTCGAGTTTTAATATACTATTTTTTGAGAGTTGCATTTAAAGCTTTTTTATTAGAAAGGTAAGATACAAATTTCTTCAGGTCAAATAGAGACATGTATACATATTTTAAGTTTTTGCTTCGCTGTGCAATTTCTTTAAGAACCCTGGAGTTTTGCATATACAAACAAGAGTTTTTGGATTGTTCCTATTGTTTTGGAAACCATGTGGGAAAGAACATCAGAAAACCTTAGTCAAACCATTGTTACAGTGCCTGCTGTGGTTGTATGTTCCTTTTAAGTCTATGAGGACCAATCTTTGTGCTGGGCTTTATTGAAAGTTTAAATTGCTGCCAACACAAAACAAGTACCCAGTATAATACAGTTTTAGAGGGCAGCAAATACATTAACGTCCTCTCTCTATCGGGTCTTTGGTTATAAATCAAGAAGATTATTAAGGTGCGGTAATTGTAACAAATTTCATGAATCTGTGAGGTTATTTTCCTCTTATAGTTTAATATTATGCTCTGTTTAATAGCATAATCCTTTCTTGTGCAAATTAAATGTAATAACTCTTCTTTATTCATTTTGCTTTGAAAAAGCACTTGTAAAAAAGAGTGGATATTTAATGACAAGAGCAAAAAATGTTGGTACACAGTCTAGCCAAAGCTGAACACATGATTTTTATAGAAGAGTTAAGCATTTGTCTAACAGCACACTTTTGTGCATATTTATTGAGATGTAAGTCCTTTTGTATTCAGTGGGATTTACTCCCATTTCAGTGCTCATATGATTGCAGCCTTTGGGAACAAGCCTATGCACAAAATGCTGGTGTAAGGCAAGCTGGTAATAAAGTTGTAAATGGATATTGCCAAAGGATTTCCTCCTTTAATTCTTGGTTTCCTTCAGATCATGTCCATAGATTTTCGTTGATCATTCAGTTCACAGAACCAGCAAGTTGGCCAAAGAAACAGGCAGTCCTGAAATCCTGTGTGAAGATGATATAGCCTTCCTGTCTTTCATGTATGTTCAATATACGGTAATCAGAATTAGGGCTCATAGAAGCCAACAAAATAAAAAAAAAGGGATGCTTTGATGTACTTTAAATATAATGAAAAGATTTCTAATATTTTTGTGATGCCTTCTGTTGTTTCTGTGCACAAACCTCTTGGAGTACCTCATACTAGAAAAGTAGGCTATAAAATAAAGAAGTGATACAGTGGTAGGAACAGATCCCACAGTTTGTTTTGTTCTTGTGAACACATCCTTTGCCACAGAAGACAGCAAAGTGTTGATCCCCAGTGGAAACTAGGCAGTTCTATCCAGATTTGCTTTCCTACTATAATGCATCCTAGTTTAGGTATTTTTTTTACACAGATTTGACACATTTCTGTTATGAACCAGTTCCCTCCCACATTTAATACCTTTGCCACTGTTCAGTGTTGAGATTTGTTGGGAAAGGGACTCAGCCTTAATTCACAAAGCAGTCAACAGATTTGTAAAAAGAAAACTCGTCTGTGCTTGTCAAAGATGCAGGAATTCATTAAACTGTATTTAAAGAGCACATTTATACTTTAGGGATTTTGATGATAAAAGTCACTTTCCCTTGCCAATGTCATGAAGCAACTGTCATAAAACTGTGGCACTTTTATTGATGCTAAAAATCATATGTAATTTGACTTTTACAGCAGGTAATAGAATCCTTCTGGTTTACTGTTTATGGTTTATTGGATCATTCCAAGGTTCTCTTAATTATTCATCCTCAGGAGAATGACAATTATTACAAAGGGGGTTTGGCGAAATCTTGTTTTGGTTCAAATAACCCGACACAAAAAATTACCAATTACATTTTTTGGCCACAGCAGTCTATGTCTTGGCCACTTTATTCCAGAGTAGCAATAGTTGAGTAGAAAGTAGATCCATGGGAGGAAGCCGTAGTTCATCTTTTAAGAGTGTCATAGCATAACGCTGTGCCAGTGGTGGGGAACCCCAGATATGTTTGTTTTTTTTAATAATATTTTATTAAGTTTTAACAATAAAAAGATTTAAGAAAAATACAAAGACACAAAAATACAAAATTACAAAATACAAAAATACAAACATTAAACATGAAAAAGATAAAAAGAAAAAAGAACACATACAAAAGAAAACAAAAATCCCTCTTTTTTTTAATTTCTCATCTTTGATTAACTTATTTTCCTGACTTCCTCACGCCTCCCTTTTTTGTATCCCTTTTAAAATTTAATTCAGCAAATTCATCAATCCTATTTAATTTATCTATTATCTATTATCAATCCAATCTTAACCTTATTGCTAGAACCCTTCAATTCAAATCAATGCCATCAACATTCAAAAATTTTACAATGTTTCTGTAAATAAGTTTTAAATTTCCTCCAATCTTCTTCCACCAACTCTTCTCCCTGGTCTCGGATTCTGCCAGTCATTTCCGCCATTTCCATATAGTCTATTAGTTGCATCTGCCATTCTTCCAGAGTGGGTAGGTCTTGTGTCTTCCAATGCTTTGCAATAAGGATTCTTGCTGCTGCTGTAGCATACATAAAAAAGTTCTATCCTTCTTTGACACCGTTTGGCCAACTATGCCCAGGAGAAAAGCCTCTGGTTTCTTCAGAAAAGTGTATTTAAATACTTTTTTCATTTCATTTCATTATAGATCATCTCCCAGAAAGTCTTAATCCTTGGGCACGTCCACCAAAGGTGAAAAAATGTACCGAGGAACCCCAGATTTGGGGGCCAAATGTAGCCTAGGTCCCTGTATTGAGCCCTTGGGGGTCTCCCTCGGCAACACCTCTTCTCCAGACCAATCCCTGCTCCCAAGGCTTCACTTCTTACTGGCCATACTCTAGACCATCCTTAAGAGCTTTTGCCTCGAATGTGGCCTTGATCTGTGATAATGCCTCCTGCGTCCTAGATGAACAGTTGTGTGTATTGAAGCCTCTGACTTCCACATGGCTAGATTACAGCCTACTATATCAAGCATCAGGGATGCGTGTGGCACTGTGGGTAAAACCTCAGCGCCTAGGACTTGCCGATCGTATGGTCGGCAGTTCGAATCCCTGCGGCGGGGTGAGCTCCCGTCTTCGGTCCCAGCTCCTGCCCCCCTAGCAGTTCGAAAGCACCCTTAAGTGCAAGTAGATAAATAGGTACTGCTTTATAGCGGGAAGGTAAATGGCGTTCCGTGTGCTGCGCTGGTGCTGGCTCGCCAGAGCAGCTTCGTCACGCTGGCCACGTGACCCGGAAGTGTCTCCGGACAGCGCTGGCCCCCGGCCTCTTAAGTGAGATGAGCGCACAACCCTAGAGTCGGACACGACTGGCCCGTACGGGCAGGGGTACCTTTACCTTTACCTATATCAAGCACCACACCTTCTGCTCCACCCATTTTTCCTCTGGCCTCTCCTATCACTGGTATGTGGCCCCTGGAAGGTTACTCACCAGATAATGAAAAAATTTCCTGTCCTATGGCCTGGTTCCCAGTGAAGTGGCAAACCTGTGTGGCAGGAGGTGTGCTCACAAGATCAAGATGGAGCGAGAAAGAGAGAGGAGGGAGACTTCTCCATAGGAACTGGAGAAGTATGGAAGAAATGTGGAGGCATTCTAGCCTCGCTGTCTACATAGCATGCTAGGTTTCTATGTACAGGAACTTATTTATTATTTAGGGAGGGTTATTCCACCACCTTCAATGTGAGCGATATATGCCAGATATGGATTTGGCACCTGAGAAAGAACAAAGGGCAGGAATCACCTAACAGGTCCCTGCACAAGGACTCATGCAGTTGGGCTTTCTCCGTCCTCTTCCCTCATATACCAAAATTGGTTTTGGGAGTCTGCGAGACCCCTCAGAACAGCATGTGAGGGGAGGGAGGTCATTCCTTCTGGCAAGCTGAAATGATGAACTTAGCATGAGGTAGAATTCTTCCCTAGGCCTATATCATGGTGGACCATTCTGTGGCATCAGTGGTCAAAATGGCACAGGTAGCAGGTATTTGTGGCATTGGTGGACAGAAGCAGAAGCATCCAAGCTATGGCCTAAAATCAGTCCTGCACTTCCATGTACTTGTGTCCTGCTATGCTGTTGCCTGCTGTCCAGATCAGTAGACTAGAGGCAAAACTACATGAAAACATCAGAGGTATCTGAACTACAGAGAGCAGCTGAGAAGCTTAGTCTCATGCTCAGAGCTGATTTGTGGCACACTTGCCCCCCAGGCTAGGGATGCGGGTGGCGCTGTGGGTTAAACAACAGAGCCTAGGACTTGCCGATCAGAAGGTCGGCGGTTCGAATCCCCGCGACGGGGTGAGCTCCCGTTGTTCGGTCCCTGCTTCTGCCAACCTAGCAGTTCGAAAGCACCTCAAAGTGCAAGTAGATAAATAGGTACCGCTCCGGCGGGAAGGTAAACGGCATTTCCGTGCGCTGCTCTGGTTTGCCAGAAGTGGCTTAGTCATGCTGGCCACATGACCCAGAAGCTGTACGCCGGCTCCCTCGGCCAATAAAGCGAGATGAGCGCCGCAACCCCAGAGTTGGCCACGACTAGACCTAATGGTCAGGGGTCCCTTTACCTTTACTGCCCCCCAGGCTAGCTGCTGCTGCTCCATATGATACATTGGCAAACCTTTAGTGCAAAAATACCCATTTTGCTCTCCATACCTTTGATCTCTCTTCACTCAATGGAAATCTCACTGTCTTTCAAAAAGGAGAAAACACTTAGTCCCAGAAAGTGTCTGAATGCCCTTCCTTTGATGAGATGTGACTTCAGCTTGACATGAACATGCCCATTCCAATAACTGGGTAGTAAGCCCCAGGATAAGCCATAGCTCAGCTGGCAAGACACTTATAGACACGATAGCTGCTTTGTCATAACTACAATAAAAATTAACCTTTTGGAAGCTGTGTAAAGTTTCAGTCATAAGGGCCAAAATAAGCTGTGAAAACAAGGATTAACTTCCCAGCAACAATCCCACCAGAACAGAAGCCACTTCCTTTTCAAATGAAAATGAAGCACATACAGGCGCTTCTGTATACTTAGATGAACATGAAAATATCAGCCTGCTCATTTTTCTTAATCTCTGTGTCCAAACACTAGGACCAACAAAGAATCTCTTATCGATGATACAAAGAAAAAGAGAGATGAAACCCTGCAAACCATGTGTGTGTGTTCAAGTGCTGTGTTACCTGACCTACAAGTTCTCAGAAGTTTCTTCTTCCACAAAAGAGACTTCTCTTTTTCTTCCTCATTCAAATGGCACAAGAATTTTTTTATAATTTCTTGTGAGTTTGGTGGGGTTGAGCTTATCTTATCATTACCTTTTGCTGCAGATGATACATGTGTTTTCTTTCACACATGGTTTGCAGGCTTTCATCTCTCTTTTTCTTTGTAGTGTTCAGAAGAGATTCTTTGTTGGTCCTGGTCTTTGGCATGTCTCTGCGCCAAGACAAAAGTGTGGTGCATCCTTATCTGAGAGATGTTGTTTCCAGATGATGCAGACTTGAGGAAACTCTACAGAGACTCAGCTACCATTTTGCTCAAGCCTGCAAGGAGTTGGGCCTTGCCACCAGCCTGATGAAGACCAACATCTTGGGTTAGGATGTCACCAGCATTGGTGACCACATGGTTGAGGTAGTAGAACATTTTGTCTGTCTGGGTTCCACCATAGCCAGCAATCTCTCCATCGGCACTGAGCTGGACAAGTGTATCCGCAAAGCAGCGGTGGCAATGGCTCACGTCTCCAAAGGGTATGGAAGAATGTGGTGCCAACATCCAATACCAAAGTGAAGAAAGTCTACAAGGCTTATGTGTCAGTCAGGAGGAATGCCTCAATGCCTTCCATATGTGCTGCATCAGGAGGATTTTGGGTATCACATGGCAGGACAGAATTCCAAACAATGATGTGCTCTCCCAAGCCCACATTTCCAGCATGTTCACACTCCTGTCTCAGCGACGTCTATGCTAGCTTGGTCATGTCTGCAGAATGATGTCAGGATCTCCCAAGGATGTGCTCTATGGGGAGCTGGCTTCTGGCACCATGCCCATTAGCAGACCAGCTCTGTGTTATAAAGATGGCTGCAAACATGACATGAAGGCTGGCAACGTCAATCCCACTATGTAGGAATCCCTTGCAGAAGACAATGGTGCCTGGAGACAGACAGGTCCTGCATCCGCAGCAGTGACTAGAAGAAGAATGACTGCTGGGAGGAGCACAGAGACAAGAAACACTGTGGTGCATCTGCAGCAGCACATCCAGATGCCTTCATCTGCCCCAGCTGCAACAAAACATGTCTTTCCTGTATGGGTCTCTAGAACCACAGCAGGCACTGTAACCTTCTAAGAGCTTGACCTCATCCCCAAATGCGCACTCCTCCATTGTCTCCTGAGGCAGATGGGTGCCAGCCAGATATTTGTGTAGTGCTCAGTGCTCTGTAGCTTCGCCGACTGCCCAAACTTCCTGACCTGAAATGGCTCAATGAGTTGCCTCATTACGTCTTTCCCTGGACTTGGGACATTGCAAAGTGGGGCAGCTGATTACCAACCCCCTGAGTGCAGGGTGCTAATTTTGTTTTTAAGGGAAGTGCTCCCTTTAACTTTTAAGAAATCTGCATTGTTTTCTTTAGAAAGGAGCAGGTGTTTAGGCACATGATAGACTTCTCACACCCAAGGATGTAATGGCATTTTCAGGAAGTTTGAGAAGGAAGGCTTCACAATGCAGACTACCAGATAGATGATTTGCAAATTAAGTCACAAATTCTCTCGGCTACTTTTAAATTAAGGAGAATGCAACAACAACAAAATTCCACAAAATAGGTCCCCCCCTCCCCAAAAAGTTTTTATTTCCTCCTTTGATAATTTTTGAATACAGTTTCTTTTCTCATTAACTACACTAATGAAGAGTTGTCAAGGAGTGGGGGGAATGGAAGACATTTTCACCACAGCCCTAATGGGTTTGTGTGAGAGAAAAAATGTGTGCTGATTATTTCTTTATTTTGTTCTTGTACAGACTGTCCGTGACACTGATCATTTAACTTGTGACTTTGCTTTTGCTGTAAAGTCTAAATTATTTTCTGAGTGTTTTCACATACGTTGCTTAAAAAGCTCTTTGAACCTCTCTTTTGCTTTTTATGTGAATTCATGTACGTTGTTGACATAGGCTGGAAAGTGCCATATTTAAAAAGCTTGGCTATTCTGTAATTTGACATAGGAAATTAAAGATGTTGTCTTAAAAAAAAATTGCCTTTGAGTAAAGTCAGATGCAACATAATGAGGCTGGTTTAGAAATAGCCAGACTAATTTGCAGATTGGAGCATAACCCTTCTTCAGATTTTGCACGTCTTCAAATTTTGCAATAGTATTGACTAAAAGTAAAGGACCAAATGCATTTTAGTATACAACACATCTGTACAGTGGCATAAAATATGTATTTAAATGCATATTTTGCAATAAAATATTTTGGTAATATTTAGATACAAAATTTCATGCTTTTTTTTTAACGCAAATTAAAAAATGGGACAGAAAACACTTCTGAATGAATATGTGGGAAATTGACACAGTACAGAAATAGACTGATCCGTCCATCCTTCACCTCACCATATTCAATTTAAACATACTGTTTCCTCTTCCACGGCAGTCCGTTTTGCAAATGTTGGTTTTTTGTGATTACTTTGAATGGCACAAAAATGGCTGCAAATTGTACTGATTTGCTTGCACCCATGAATAGCTTATTCTCCAGTATCACCCTGTCAAATGGTAAAGAGATTTTTAAAAACAATATATCAGATTCTGATGGGTGATAAAATGGTCATCTGCATACACCACTACATGCATGTCATATGGGATTGGGATTTGGTTCCTCAAGCAACCTTTTTATACATAACATAATTTTATAAAAAACAACTATCTAAATTGTGTCTCCTGTAAGCTATTGTTTTTAGGAGCAATAAGGGGCCACAATTTGATTGAAAGTGGGGGCAGTGTGTGTGTGTGTACACATTTCATCAAGGTGCCCTCAACTCTCCCACCTCTCCAGTAATTTGATTATGGTTCTTCTGTTACGCTTTCTTTTGGAGTGGTGTGGGAAGTCTTTCCCGTAACATGGAAACCATCTTGTCACTGTGACGCCCCAGAGAACAAAATGCTGATTTTGGGCTGGGGCATGAGTGCAATCACCGGTTTTTGTAGAGCAGATTTGGAAAAGCTGGTTCACACATTCACATTCAGCACTTGATTTGCATGTGAGAATGAGCCATGGCCTGTGAATCATCACTTGTAGAACTTGTATTTCATCTCATGTCATCTTGAATGCAATGCATTTCAATGGAATAAATTCCTGCGCCATTCATTCCGCTCCCCCTCCACCCTTCTATGGATTAGCTTGAGGAGGGAAGTGGTGCAGAAGGAAAGGGTTGGACACACACTCCTGCTTTGAAGTAAACAACAACAGACACCCCAAAGCAACGCATGAAGGATCCTGATCATGGGTCTCCCATAGCATGTTTAGTTGGGCCTTCAGCTGCTAGTCACTCAATGTTGAGTAAAGATGTGATATGAACTCAAGCACTATATGAGGGGAAAGCCCACAATTTGTCATGCTGTCTTCCATTCCCCTTCTCTGAAAGAAAGCTAATGTTGATCTATATATTACAAGACCATTCTAAGGACATGGAGTTGCTCATGCAGAATGTTATGAAGGGTAAGCTGTGCCTCGGGACGTAACAAGGGACTTGGTTGATCAGATCAAAGGTCCAGCATCCTGTTTTCATCTGTGGCCACCCAAAAACTCTGAGGAAGGATATGGATGGAACAGTACTCCCTGTTGGTACTCGGGTATAATTCCTCTGAACATGGAGGTTCCCTTTAGATATAATAGGTAAAGGTACCCCTGCCCGTACGGGCCAGTCTTGCCAGACTCTAGGGTTGTGCGCTCATCTCACTCTATAGGCCGGGAGCCAGCGCTGTCCGCAGACACTTCCGGGTCACGTGGCCAGCGTGACAATGCTGCATCTGGCGAGCCAGCACAGCACACGGAACTCCGTTTACCTTCCCGCTAGTAAGCGGTCCCTATTTATCTACTTGCACCCGAAGGTGCTTTCGAACTGCTAGGTTGGCAGGCGCTGGGACCGAGCAACGGGAGCGCACCCCACCGCGGGGATTCGAACCGCCGACCATGAGATCGGCAAGTCCTAGGCGCTGAGGTTTTATCCACAGCGCCACACGCGTCCCTTCAAATATTAGATATAATAGCTAATCACAAATATGTGCAGTCATATCAAAATGTGGCTTTCAATCATAGGATCATAGAGTTGGAAGGTCATCTAGTCAGACCCTCTACAATGTAGGAATCTCAGCTGAAGCATTCATGGCAGATGGCCATCCAAACTCTGCTTAAAGACTTCCAATGAAGGAGAGTCCCTCAGCACCCGAGGCAGACCGTTCCACTTTTGAACAGCTCTTTTGGTCAGAAAGTTCCTCCTGATGTTTACTCAGAATCTCCTTTCTCGTAATGGAGATTTGCTTGTCATGATGTTACCCCACATTTTCCAGTGGTGCTACTATTGCACCTGGCGCTGCATGCGCTATTTGCACTTCAGTCTGTTTATCTCTTGCATTCTCTGTCTCCTCTTTGTTTCTTTGAATCCCCATAGCTGAGATCAAGGCAGTATCGGCCGTCTGAATCTCTTGTTGTTGCACTTGAGCTGTGCCAGATACTGCTATCATTCAGAAGCTTAGCAAGGGGATTATGTATTGAAATGATTCCTAAGATATCTTTAAAAAGAAGGAATCTGTAAGAATAAAGGATTTGTCCTGACTTGTCACAGATGGATTACTGCATGCAATACTATAGGGTGATAAAGTGATGGCGTGCAGTGGTAATCCCCCTCATTGGCTTATCAGTTTGTGTACTGTTAACATACAGTCATATTTTTCTTATTCATGATCTCTTACTGTACCTCAAAGCATATTTGTTAAAACTGAAAGCTGTTATCTCTAACGACATCTAAAATCAAGGATGCATGTTTCTCTATTTGTCTGATACTGTTAGGAGGAATCGTATTATCTGTAGTAAATTGGGCTGGCTATACATAGTCATTTCACTTGATATACATTATAATTACCCATCAGATTCATCATTATAGACTATTCTTCATCTTCAGGGGAAGGGGCATAGCTCAGTGACAGAACACAAGTTTTACTTGTTCAATGCAAGTTCAAGTGCAAGCTCACAGGTGAGCATGTCTCAGAAAAAACTAATGTTGGGCTGCTGCCAGTCAGAGTATATACGTATTGATCTACTCAAGTGGTTGTTAGTTAGATTAGTATCTGCTTGAGTGGATGGTAGTTGAATCAATGCACCTTCACATCTTCATAATAAAGCTCTAGCCTTTTTCCTGATTTTAGTGCTGAACTTGTCTGTAATCAGAAAATAATAATAATAATAATAATTTATTTATACCCTGCCCATCTGGCTGGGTTTCCGCAGCCACTCTGGGCGGCTTTCAACAAAATATTAAAATACAATAGTCCATCAGATATTAAAAGCTTCCCTAAACAGGGCTGCCTTCAGATGTCTCCTAAAAGTCTGGTAGTTGTTTTTTCCTTTGACATCTTGTGGGAGGGTGTTCCACAGGGCAGTGCCACTACTGAGAAGGCTCTCTGCTTGGTTCCCTGTAACCTCACTTCTTGCAGTGAGGGAACCACCAGAAGGCCGTTGGCGCTGGACCTCAGTGTCTGGGCAGAACGATGGGCGTGGAGACCCTCCTTCAGGTATACTGGACTGAGGCCATTTAGGGCTTTAAAGGTCAGCACCAACACCTTTAATTGTGCTCGGAAATGCACTGGGAGCCAATGCAGATCTCTCAGGACCGGTGTTGTGTGGTCCCAGCAGCCATTCCCAGTCACCAGTCTAGCTGCCGCGTTCTAGATTAGTTGTAGTTTCCGGGTCACCTTCAAGAGCACATAAGAGCGCATTGCAGTAGTCCAAGCGGGAGATAACTAGAGCACGCAGCACTCTGGCGAGACAGTCTGTGGGCAGGTAGGGTCTCAGCCTGCATACCAGATGGAGCTGGTAAACAGCTGCCCTGGACACAGAATTGACCTGGATGGCACATGAACAGAGTTCCATGGTATGAAAGACTCATAGGATCATAGAACTGTAGAGTTGGAAAGGACCACGAGGGTCATCTAGTCCAAGCCTCCTGCATTGCATGAAACTTTTGCCCAGTGTGGGGTTCAAACCTACAACCCTGAGCTATCCCAGAAAACTAGCTTAGCACTGTAGGAAGAAAACTAAAGAAATGTGCTGACAGCTGCTGATGTCCTTTCTCTTTACCTCAACATGTACTGCAGATGTTTTGCCTGAGGAGCCGCCTCCCAAAATGCCTCAGATTTTGCTTTAGGTGCAATTAAATGGTAAGTGTATTAAGGGCTAATGAGTGACTTGATTCCATGAATCAGCCCTTCAATTAATCCACAACATATTTGTTTACTCAAGATGGCAAACCAGGTCCTGTGCCAAATGCCTCCTTGTTTCATGGAAATACCAGGCATTTGAGAAAATAACAGATTCTTAATGCATAGTTAGTTGTTGAAAGCTTTGCTGATGACACATTAACAGTATTATTAAGACTATTGAAACAAAAGATGTTAGTGTCAGCAAGTGTGGTGTAGTACCCTATAATTGGGGAATAATGAGAAGAGTTGGGTGTGGAGGGAAGGGAAGGGAGCCAAAACAAAACAGATGGCTGGCTCAGGCTTACCTAGGAGAAAGTCCCATCAAACTTAATGAGGTCCCCTTCTGAATGGACATGGAGAAAGTTGCACTATCACAGAATCTTGGAGCTAGAGGGGGTCTTGTAAAGCATCTAACTCAGTTCAGTGCTCAGTGAAGAAGACCCAGAGCTGGAGCATTTGCAGCACATGGCTGTTCAGGGATTTGCAGAGTTGACATACCAAGGCAACCATAGAGACAATCCTTCAGCCCACCAACTGCTTCCTGCTCTCTTCTGCTAATGCTAAAAACTTGGCAACTGCTTGAGAGATGCATGGGTCATTATCAGTAGATATTTAACATAATTAATGGTAAAGAGCTCGGCAGAGGGTTAATTAGATGTTCACGAATATCATAGTACAAATTGCAGGACGTGAGGCATGTCCCACTGTTTTCACCTGAAGTTCATTACATAGGAGTCCATTGGAATGCTGTACAGTATCTTCCTAGCAGGACTTGGGAAAGCAAAGCATTCATTCTGGCAGACGCAAAGGCTTTTTGACATATTAGCACATGCAGGTTGTTAATTTAATATGCTGGATGAAAGTTGTTTTCTCCACCCCTTCATCTAAATCATCAAGAACGCTGAAGATTAACAGCACTCCACCAGAAGCCTCTCTCCAGTTTGACAATGAACATGTGAAACCTCTCACTTTTTAACTCCTCAAATGGATTGTGGTGGCTGCTTCATGAGTGTACTTACCTAGAGCAGAAGGGGAGGAGGCATTCTGCCACTTTGCATTACAGCTCTCCACCTGAAGTGATAGTTGGTTAGTTATTTGCTTGCCATGTTATGCCAAAGTTGATTTTTGTGTATCAGAGATGTTAAGTGTAATGCAAATGCCTACTACATATTCATACATTTGTTCTTAGGCTAAAGTGCTTTGCTTGTAAAGCCATCTAAGCTGGAGATATGTGAGCACCAAAAAGGCAATTACTTCACTCCATCAGTTTGGACTAAAAAAGAATACCATTAAGCTCTTTGCTTTAAATTTATTGTTCTAACAGGGAACAAGGAGAAGATTCTGTTGGGACACAAGTACAAGTGTCCAAATTAGGAAGCTTTTATTCAATTATAATATGACAATGCCAGGCAGCTTTGTTTGCACAATCTGTAATTTACTAAATTTATGCACCTATCACAAGCAGTGTGCATATCTCTCTTCATTGATAATTTATCACATGGCGGGCGGGCAGAGTAAAGAAAGCCAAATCTAACATAACACAGAGAAAATATTTCTTTCCTTCTTAAAGACTCATGCAAACTAAAAAGCCTTACAGATGCATGTTCTCCACTTGGTGGCCCAAATATGAAGTGGTGATTCTTGCATTGTGAACAAGTCATCATAGATCACCACAGGCAGAACCTTCACACTACCCAGAGTCACCTCAAATGCAACACATTTCACTGGAGTCACTTCACTGAGTCAGATGCCCATCACCAAGTGCCGAAAGGCAAAGTGGTGATTAGAAGAGATGTCAGCCAATCCAAAGTTATTTGTTGTCAGAGAGGTTTCAGTAGAACTTTTAATTTGGATCTCAGAAATGCAAGACTACTGCACAGCAGAGAACCCAAGTCACCTTGAGCATGCCCAACAGGGACCTATGGTCACTTACTGTTTGCACATGTGTTTGCAAACAGCTGGCTGTTGAATTCACTTTGCATATGTAGATAGACTCATATCTAAGGTATAAAGTGGCCTGAGTTCACCAATGACAAATTTAAACTAGATTTAAATTTAGTTATTTATTTTGAAGCCTATAGCTTGTTTCTTTTTTAAATCCCTGGACAAAACTGAGGTAGCAAGACAGTATGAGGATTCCTGGATAGTGATAATAAAGGAAAACAGAAGTGTGATCTACCTACACATGCCGTTTTGTCTCTAGTTGATAGGCCTCCTATTCTGGGAGTTATACATTAGTGCTATCACATTCATGTCTTGCTTATGGGATTCACATACATATCTGGTTGACCAGTGTGAGAAGGTAGATGTTTGGTCTGATCCAGTAGGTATCATCTTAAATGTAAAGGGTAAAGGGACCCCTGACCATTAGGTCCAGTCGCGGACGACTCTGGGGTTACGGCGCTCATTTCGCTTTACTGGCTGAGGGAGCCAGCGTACAGCTTCTGGCTCATGTCTGGCGAACCAGAGCAGCACACGGAAACGCCGTTTATCTTCCCGCTGGAGCGGTACCTATTTACCTACTTGCACTTTGATGTGCTTTCGAACTGCTAGGTTGGCAGGAAGGTCTCGTTTTACTTGCCATCTTATGTGGCTGATGGTGGATCAACCACACACACTGGTCTCTGCCATTACACAATGCCCATTAACAGCTTTAGATGAATTTGAATGTGAACTATTCCTTTTATTGTTGACTCAAATGAATTGCTGGTTTGTCATTTACCACTGTGAAGCAGCTGTTGGTAGGAGGATAAATTATCCAGCAATATAACGTGCTCATTTTGCAGAATTACATATTTACTTTCTGAGAAATAGTTAATGAAAACTTATCTGGAAGTTGAATGAATACAGAAAAGGTTGATAGAATGATTCAAAGACTACATGCGTTAGGTAATCACAAATAATAATTTTAATAGACTTGAATTATAACCTGAGAGTGTGCAAGCAGATGGTTTATTCCTGTAATTGTGGGAATATATACAAATGCATTATCTTTTCAGATATCGTGCTGGTGGTATACATTTGAATTTATCAATCAATTATGGAAATTGAATAGTCTACATTTGTTGGCCAGTATGCTGAGTCTACGATCTCCTCCCACTCATCTATGCCCCCCAAAGTGTGTGTGATGGGGTGGACTATCATAAAAATATTATTAAGAAATAGTAACACATAGGCTAACTTCCCCAGACTTTGTCAATAAAAAATAATGGTGTATTCAATGGTGACTTTCTTTCTCACTAATTATAAGCCATAATATAGCTACTTTCTCTGCTAACAGCAGCAGTTTCTTCTTCTTATTAAAAAAAACCCCTACTTTTTCTTTTGTTAGGAGTTTATTGTTACACAAACCAATGAAGACAAAAGATTAAGGAAAGTCTTGTCCCTTGTCCACTGCCTTGTCCCTGGCTAAAAAAAATATGAAAATATGTTAAAGTTCTATAGTACCTTCTTCACTCACCCTGGCATGCAATTTCTGTCTAGAAAGGCCAATGTCTGTGTTCTGATCCTGACTCCTGTGGACTGAAATCTAGGTCAGGACCTTCCACCCTTTCTTCTTGCATGCTTGGGAGCGGTGATGACTGATTGCTGCAAAGTAAGCTCAAAATCTAGCATCTGAAAAAGATGCTTAAGGTATTTGGCCAGTGCTGGGAGACCTGCTGTTTAAAGTAAACCTTGAAAAAAAATAGCACCTGCCAGATACTCTAGGAGCTGGATTGGTGGGGATGGGAAAGATTTCCTAACTATTTCTAGCTTATTTAGTTCAAGTAATGTTTTAAAAGATCATTATCCCAAACTGAACGTTTGGCAGGAGCACTAAGGCATACAGGGAGCTATTAATGAGTACAAACCATCCAGTTCATTCCTAAATTGGAGCAGCTCTCCAAATGCAATGAGGTTATGTATAAATAAAGCAAATGAAATGGGGATATACATCCCCATTTGAGAATGTCCATATGGTCATAGGAGCTGCATGTGTACCCTAGAGCTTCAGCAAGAACAGAGAATCAGGGTAATTCTGTATTCAATTGCAGGACAAAAATGGCGTTCGTTGATTTTGCTGACATTATATTTCTACAGAAAGCAGTGCAGAATCCTAGGTTTCAGCTGGGGAGGAACTGATTGTGGAATGGACTTGGAGTCTACTGCAAATAAAAATTCTTGGCTTTCCTAGAAATTGTTCCGATCCTTTGCCCAAGGAGAAAACCTCTAAATTGAATTTTCATTGTAGTGAAAATTTAGTCGTTACTCTAGATGAGATTCACATCTTTTGTACCAGCTGTCTTCTAGTCAGCTCTCTGCAACTCAGTTGTCAAATGCAAATGGCAATATTAGACTGTCATTGCAGTGGCCTGTTTTCATGTCCCTCACAAAGGGATGTTATACTGATGTTCTCAAGAAATGGAACTCAGCCTAGATGTGTGATAATTCAATTGCACAGGTTTTTAGAGAGGTATGGATGAATCTTTTTGCATTTTTTTTAAGCAGAGAAAACAGAAGAAAAATCCCTATGAAAATTTATCCTGTCTCAGTTGAACGGGGCAATACAGCAGCCCTTTCTATCAACACAGAGACTTCAGAAGCTGGTGGCAAAGACTGAAGGACAGATCTCTCTGGGTGCACCTTAGGCACCAGATGGTCACCATCTCCAGGAAGGTCTATGTTCCATTGCTGGTGGGTGGGGGTGGAGCAAGAAAGAGAGGATCAGCAATGATGGGAATGATTAAGTGGCAGTTGTTCATCTCAGGAAAATTCAGGTGCAAGAATGCTAAACATGGTACTTGTTTAAGGACTTTCTGGGCCAGCGCCGGGAAACATGGAGGACTGTGGTATATGCAATTGGGTGAAAAAGTGGTGTAAACATTTTCTTTCCCCTAGAGTAGTGAAGACTGAGAGGGGACATGATAACACTTTTCAGATACCTGAAGGGCTTTCACAGAGATGAGCCAAAGACTGGTTCTCTGCTCCCCTACAGGGCAGGACTATATTCCATTCTTTTAAGGAAATAATTTATTGCTTCAAGCTATCTTGAAAAGTGGTTTGAAAAGACTGTAAGTAAATTAACCTCCTTTTTAAAATGGACCCTTTTGCTGCCTCTGGTTTCTTCACCTGCCTTCCCATTTTCTCACTTCCTTCTGTTACTTTGGTTTACCATGAATATCTACTCAGATACCTAACTAGGCGACTTCTGGTCTTGTAGCAACACACACCTCATTTTCCTTCATTTGCAGCAGCACTTTAAGCTTGTTGTTTTAGCATTAATGTATTTAACTCTCCCATCACTATTTGCTTTTCTCTCGTTCTTTTTCCTCATATTTTCCTGAACTATTCTTGTTCTTATGCAGTGCTAAAAGCCTATGTGAGCTAATGCAAACTGTGATTCTAGGTCTATTGATATGAAAGGCAAAGGCTCAACACCGACTCCCTGAAAATCAGGGTTTGCAAATTGTGATACAGCATGAGGAATGCATGCACACACATCTTCCTCCCAGCTCTGGGGCAAATTTCCACCCCTTTTTTCCTTGATAGTTTCAATTGTGGTTTATGTGTGCACTGATATTAACCATGGTTAATGCAAACCATATTCTTTCATAATAGGGCAGCAGGCATGGTTTCATCCATTTTAACCTCTCAACCACCCCCATGAGGAAGGTTAGACTCCCTGAACAATCCTGCAACAAGATCCACCAGGAAGAGCAGGGTTAGGATGCCGTGGATCTCTGGCTGAGCTGGAAAGTTCATAGCGCAGCTGAGCTATAGCAGCGAAATGCTCATCCTTTGCTCAGTTGGAGATATGCTAGCATATCTCGCCCATTCCAGCTCAGCCAGCTCAACCCAACCTGCTGACCTAAGCCTGGTGATTTTAAGCCGGTGTTTAAGCCCTGTAAAAATGTCATCATAGGGGCAGAACCAGAGAGGAGAGACTAAGGCTGGATCCTGAGCCTGATTAGCTCAGTCACATGACCTCAAAACTCGACATAAATGAAGGTGGCAGAAATACAGGTGGTGTAATTCAAACTGGATGACGTAACTCTAACTCTATTTTAGATATTCTTTTTTCCTCTGCCTGGCTTAGAACAGCTCAGCCCATGGTAGCCCCACTGCTGAACGGAATTTGGAGCCAGTTTATTTAACACAGGCTTAATTTATGCTGGGTTCTTCTGCATAGGATTTCTGCCTAAGAGAGAATGGATTGCCCAAAGTCACCAAGTGAGATTTGAACCTGAGTCTGGTCAGTTGCAGTCTATAGCCACCTCTATAGTCACTGCATCGTGCTGGCTGTCTAAAACTAATACAGTGGTACCTCGGGTTAGGAACTTAATTCGTTCTGGAGGTCTGTTCTTAACCTGAAAGTGTTCTTAACCTGAAGCACCACTTTAGCTAACGGGGCCTCCTGCTGCCGCCGCGCTGCTGCTGCATGATTTCTGTTCTCATCCTGAAGCAAAGTTCTTAACCCGGGGTAATATTTCTGGGTTAGCGGAGTCTGTAACCTGAAGCATCTGTAACCTGAAGCGTATGTAACCCAAGGTACCACTGTATATAAATACTGCCATAGTCCGGAACAGGCATAGTTGAAGAAAACAGAAATTTGATTTCAAAAGACCTCATTTGCAAAATGAAGTGTTTGAGATCACCACCTGGTGATAAAAGCAACTATGAATGCTGAAACATATAATTTGCTTTTGTTAGTTCTAATATTATTCATTCTCAGACAACAGAGAATATATGTTCTATAACTGAGGGAGGATCCAATAATTTGGATATGTTAGGATGCACTTTCTTTCCACCTAGGATTGCATAGCACAATCTGTTTAATCACTATATTGAATAAAGCTGTATTATTCTATATGCTATTTTTGTTTTAGAAAAGTGGAGGCTTTTGTTTTTAATATTAAAAATTATCCCTTGCTTCCATTACTATTTCCCCAGAGGTGCAAATATTGAGGGTTTAGTGATCTGCAAATCAATTTATTGATTAAAAAGGCAGATGATTTATCTGCTACAAATATTTATTATGTGAGTGGAATATTTACTTCCAGAAAAGAAAGAGGAGGCAGTCTTCAAACCTTTTGTTTTTATATGAACTGGAGCTTTAAAACTGTACAGGGACTTGGAATGTTGCACTAAATCCCAAAGTGGTACATTAGTCACCAAAGGTCAACAGATGCAGCCAAAGATCCATGAGAAATTAATTTTTCATGTGGCTTGGCAATTTGTCACATGCAAGCACAGTTCTTTTATACAGCTATGCATTGGGGGGGCACAAAGAGAGAGATGATGTTGGAAGAATGTATTTTAAGTTGTCAAAAACTGGTTCCATAGATGTTAATTGGATTTTTAGACATATAGCAATTATTAGGAAATCCACCTAACCTATCATTGCAGAACTATCGTTCTCATTAGCTCTAATTGAGATTGATTCTAATTAATGGGATGTCTACCTTAATGCCAATGGGATTTTAAATCTTAACTAGCCGTTTTGTGGATAGTGGCACATTGGCTACCCTCCCCTTACAACTGTTAAAATCAGCTGGGAGAGTCTTGCTGCAAATCCTTCTATTGGGGGATGAGATCAATGACTGGTAGGGTCAAAGCCTGGGCAGGTGCTGCTGTCTGAAATAATCAGTGTATCTTCCTATAAGATTTGGGACAAAATGGCGCATGTTTTGAACTCTGCCTTGAGTTTAATTTTCTGCCTGCTCCTGTTTTTGCTTGTTGATTGTGGTTTTTTTCATCTATTTACTGGGGTTGGATTTGGTTTGCTGACGTTAGATGCATTGATTTTATTGTTTATTCATCAGGATTTTGTAAGCCATATTGCATATATGGCCTAAGGCACATATAGCCACACATAGTTAGAGGTTCCTCCTCTCTACAGCACATATATAGGAGGAACCTTTAACTATGTGTGGCTATATGCGCCTTAGGCTATATGTGATATATATACTGTGTGTATGTATGTATGTATGTATGTATGTATGTATGTATGCATATAGATATAGATGATATAGATAGATATAGATATAGATATAGATATAGATATAGATATAGATATAGATATAGATATAGATATAGATATAGATATAGATATAGATATATCCCTAAACCTTGAGGGAAGAAAGTGACTTTGCAGATCCTGAACAGATTGCCCATGCTTATACTAATCTACCGCAACAGTTGCTCAGCAAAATACAATTGTCTCACCTAATTCTGATGCTCCTTTTCATATTCATTTGATATTCGTTGTGGGATGGGCACTCTGCCATTCTTCCTTTTCTCACTTTCCTGTGGAAGTGTAACAGTGTTAATAAAAGCTATTCTTAACTATCACTTTGCAGTCTTGATTAGTTTCAGTATAATTTCGCTTGGTGCCCTTGGAACAAACAAAAAGGCGAATGCTTTTATAGAAGATAAATGCATGTATTTTTAAAGGAAGACTCCCCTCCCTTCCTTTTCTTTCATGGGTTAAAACTACCTGCAAAGTGCCTGCTTGTTCATTGCATCCTCGTCTCTCCATCCAGCAGGGACCATCAATCATTTTGAAGCTGGTGATATTTTTTCTGCAAGATGCTCAGGTCTTTTCATATTGAAGGAACCTTGATTTAATCAGAGATTTAAAAAACCACCCTTTTAACTGAACACAGAGGACCCCCTTTTTTGAGTGATATCACATTTCCACTGTAAAATTAAATCAGAATTATTGCAGATGTATGGTAGTGAAAGAGACACACAGCCAATTGCTTTGTTTTCTTGACAGAAGCAAATCTGAATTCTAGCAATGAGCTGTTTTTGCTGACTGTGTGGCACAGGCTGACTTTGGATCTTGGCAGTTTTTCTGTGAGCAGTAGATTGCTAATTTTATAAACTTAAAGAGAATCAGATCAGACATGGAGCTCCGGAAGACACTAATTCATTAGTTCCTTGCTTGGCAGAGAGCTGTTTCCCATCAGGGGCGAGCCAGGCTGGCTTCCTGTGCAGGTGGAAGATTTCACTGCTAGGCTGTTCCTTACATTTTCTTTAGAGCTGATTACCATTAAAGTTAATTAAATATGTTTATTCTTGCTGCAGAGAGTCATAATAAGAACCTGCTTTTAATATTTATTCACTGCTGCTATTTATTTATTTATTTATTTATTTATTTATTTATTTATTTATTTTGTTAATCTCCCAGTTTGTGTGTGGCTATACAGACAAGCACCAAGGCGTAAAGTTATCTCTGAAACCCCTACCCCACACCCTGACAATCCAGTCAACAACCGACTTGATCATTTCACATGAGGGGGTTGCTCAAATATTTTCCTGGCAGTCTACCAGCCTGCAGAAACTCTCTTCCTGCAGCTCCTATTTGACACCATGTCAGTCATGGGCAGTTTGTTTTTATCAGTTCTTGGGGTGTCTTTCAGTACAGTAACTGCCTGAGAAGCATAATAGACTCTGCCAAACAAGCCTTAAATTGCTAGTCATCCCCACCCCCAACATAGCACTCAAACAACTGGATATAATTCCAGGCATTTGTATGCTGCTTAAGAGTGTTCAAGGTGCTTAAAATACATGTGTGCAGCAGGCAAAGGTTCTGCTATCTTGACCAGGCAAGGCTATAAGGCCAGCTGTTTCCTGATATTTATTCTTCATCTGGCCAACTGGTAGGTTTCAGCCCAATGGGATGATGCTGCATAGCCCCGTTCTCTTCTGTGAGAAACCTTGGCCAAAACAGTCTGTGGTTGCTTGGTAGGCTAAGTCCCCCAGCTTCAAACCATGAAGCTCCTGTGGATGATTTTCAGGGGGTTCTGGGTCTCATACTGCTGGTTTTGGTCTTGTGCCAACATCAACTAAGGGTCAAACTAAACATCACATTTAATACATTGCCTGTAGCTATGTATGTGGTTTTTTTCTTACTCAAAAGGAACTGTGTGGGGTTGACTCCACAGTGGGGTATAACCTTTCCCTCACCAGCTCTGAGGGAAGTAAGCCCCATTGAATTAGGTAGGACTTCCTCCTAATGAAGTTTGTACAGTGGTACCTCAGGTTACATATGCTTCAGGTTACAGATGCTTCAGGTTACAGACTCCGCTAACCCAGAAATAGTACCTCGGGTTAAGAACTTTGCTTCAGGATGATAACAGAAATTGTGCTCCAGCGGCACAGCGGCAGCGGGAGGCCCCATTAGCTAAAGTGGTGCTTCAGGTTAAGAACAGTTTCAGGTTAAGAACGGACCTCCGGAACGAATTACGTTCTTAACCTGAGGTACCACTGTATAGGATTGCAGCCTCAGTGAGGAATGCCATGTTTCAGAAGCAAAGAATCCAAAAGTATGACTGGACTCATTTGAGAACAGTAATCTTTACTTCCCAAACTTGATGAGGTCTGACAAGGTCACACTTGTCACATACTGTATATCGTTTCAGAGTCTCAGTGGGAGGTAAGATTGCAAAGCGTGTCTTCTGAAGGAGGGAACACTTTCACTATCAGCTTGCTTGCCTGAGGGCCCAGAGCTAAGGTAGAATGGAGATTGTATTAGGTCCTCTTAGATTACAAAATTACGAGAAGAACCTGCATTTTCAGGCCCACTCACTGTGGAAAAGAAATATTGAATAACAAACCATTGCTTTCTGATGCCACAAGGATTCTTTGTTCTGAGCTAGAATGGACACAAACACCTTTGATTGCCTTTCGTTGATGCTGGATCCGCAGCAGGGGCTTGTTATCTTGCAGAGGTACGAAAGCACTTCAGCTGTAAAAATTCAAAGGAGACAAGAAATTTCTCTAATTGGCCTGTAACTGTCTGGGGAAAAGCAAATATATTGCATGTAGCAAATGTCTCTGTTTTAGTAGCTCATATGCTCCACTGTCCCTATGTTCTGGTACCTGCCTTGGGTAAAATCACCATCCCCGTATTATTTCTATTCTGCCTTTTTGGAAGATGTTGGGGGAAATGCCTTTTAAATACATTTACTTGTAAATGTACACTAAGCCTGCAACTTATGTCGGGGTTACGTTCCTGGGTTTGCGGTTAAAGCCAAAATTGTGTATACAGTGGTACCTCGGGTTACATATGCTTCAGGTTACATACGCTTCAGGTTACAGACTCCACTTATCCAGAAATAGTACCTCAGGTTAAGAACTTTGCTTCAGGATGAGAACAGAAAACGCACGACGGCGGCGTGGCAGTAGCAGGAAGCCCCATTAGCTAAAGTGGTGCTTCAGGTTAAGAACAGACCTCCGGAACGAACTAAGTATTTAACCCAAGGTACCACTGTGGTCAAAACACATTGTGCCAAAGTCATTTTTCACAGAACTTTGCCCCCATTTTAATGTTTTTGCTATGTGTGTGAAGCTGAATGCACACAGGTTAAATGTGCCTAAGATCCAGGCTTACTCTATATTAGCAAACAAGAGGGTCTTGCAACACAATGTTGCAGAATAAAGTGCTGCCTGTTGGGAATTCCATTCCAGCAACTCCCATTTCATTTCTCTTCCCAGCCATTTTCTGCTTCTGCAGCCGCCAGTCAGCATTCCACAACTACAGAGCATACTCAGTCCTCATTGAGCTGCTTGTGGTTGCTTTTCTTCTGCTGCTTTTAGAGACTTCTTTCCTAAAAATGTGTTTGTGTGTGTACTTCTGCAAATCTTGGAGTTTTCCCAAGCCTGCTGCAACCTCTCTTATGTGAGTGAATAGTGCTGTTTTGGTTGCATGAGCAATGGCATGTGCAGTTTGAAATACAGAGAATGATATGTCTTTATGAAGAGTCTCACCCGCCCCTAGACCTGCATAGAAGCGCTGATCTCAACTTCCCATAAAGTCACTAACAAAGGCTTTCAGTATAAAAGGCCCAGATCAGCAAAACCATTAAGTCATTGCAGCTGTATGCTGTTTTTGGAAAAAAACATTTGTTTGAAGGGTGTGTGTGTGTGATATTGTTTTAGAATCTTGCCTCTGAGAAGGAATAAGAGGAGATTGATGTCTTGATGGTGGTGGCAGTGTCAGAAGCAGGATGGTTTTAATGTTTGCTTCAGGTGAAAGGGAGCAAAATTAAGGAGAAGCAAGCAGCTTCATGAAACGGACAAGGTCTCAGCTCAGATGTTGTGCTGTGGCATGCCTAACCCAGTGGCTGTAGTTGTCCTACTAGCAATTGAACAAGGGTGCATATGTGTAAATTCCAGTGTGCCCAGGCAGCAACTGTATGATTCACATGTACAGCAGATGTGTGCACCCTATTCAAATTGTACACCCATGTGCGGATGTCCAGTGGCTTCAGAAATGGGGTCAAGTGGACTAGGGAGAAAACCATGCTGTTGCTTCCCCACCACATGCAAGAGGAATCAAGATATCATCCAAACATGTTTGCTGTGTCACAAGTTGTGCAGCATTACAGATACTGAGGAAAATCCTATATTTTGGGAACCTGGAATGGGGAATGGTATGGAATCAGGATGTTGGCCTTGGCTAGTCCAATGTATCTACCCCAAGCTTTAGGGTAGATAGTTCACTTTTGTATTTATAATATTTCAGCCTATTTCTGTATTATTTATAAAGAAAACTTGCATCTCTCTCTCTCTCTCTCTCTCTGTGTGTGTGTGTGTGTGTGTAAGGACTATATGTGGTTCAAAACCAGAGTAACATCTGGCACACAAAACTGAAATACAAAATATGCTATTTATAACTTGACTTCACAGCAGTTTACCATCGTGTTTAAAAGGTAAAGGTAAAGGTACCCCTGCCCGTAGAGGCCAGTCTTGACAGACTCTGGGGTTGTGCGCCCATCTCACTTAAGTGGCCAGGGGCCAGCGCTGTCCGGAAACACTTCCGGGTCATGTGGCCAGCGTGACAAAGCTGCATCTGGCGAGCCAGCGCAGCACACGGAAACGCCGTTTACCTTCCCGCCAGTAAGCGGTCCCTATTTATCTACTTGCACCTGGGGGTGCTTTCGAACTGCTAGGTTGGCAGGCGCTGGGACCGAGCAACGGGAGCGCACCCCGCCGCGGGGATTCGAACCGCCGACCTTTCGATCGGCAAGCCCTAGGCGCTGAGGCTTTTACCCACAGCGCCACCCGCGTCTCACCATCGTGTTTAGTGAACACCTATTTAAGTAGTCTGATAGGTGATAATTTTCCTCCATTTCCTTTTGGACTGTGTGACTTTCACTTGTGGCACTCCCCCCCCCCCCCCCGTGACTTCCTAAGTGTTTAAAAACCTCTTGTAGACAGCATGTTCTCAGCTTTCATGGATGGCATAAACATATCCAATGGTACTACATGAAGTGAACAAAAATTAGCTAGTATGTCTACTGTTTTTCCTGAAGAAGCACTCTTTCTGTTTTCCTATTTGGTTTGAGATTAAATATTCATCTTAAACACACTGTTATGCGCAAAAAACTTCATATTTTAAAAAGTAAACTGGCTCCTTGAGCATCTAATATTAGTTGTACATTAATAGCCATATATGCAGAAAAGTAACAAAATTTGGAATAATTTCTATCTGCCTGTTGCTTACCAGTTATCAATCACTGAATGGCACCTTTAGTTCATTCAAATAAACTTTGTAAAGAAGAAGAAATGGGAGATTTTTGTATGAGACTGAAAAGATCCGTGGCTGCCAAGAGCAACAACCCTGTCTCTCTTCCTCTCCTGTCCTCCCCTTCCCCATGTGATATCTAATAATACAAAAGGTGATGGATGTGACAGCACTTCACTGTATTTTCCTGTCTTCCATAACTGTAGAATATCCAATGAATTGCAGTGGCATCAGAGCATGTCTTCGTCTTCATCTTGTACTTTGGCGATCACTCATAGTCAAGTAAGATTGTCTTCCATGAACACGATCTTAACAGTGAGCCCGTAAGTGACTGTGGAGGCCAATTCTGGATTCACACATCCTTCCACAGTGAGAACATTGGTTTCCAGGTGGGAGTTGATCATGGTGAGGGTTTGCCAAATGTACCTTCCTCTTAGCTCGTTTCTCCCTTTCATCCTGAGTTTGAGTGTCTTCAAAGCCCACAACACCTTTGGTAAAGGCTGTTCTCCAACTGGAGCGCTCACAGGCCAGTGCTCCCCAGTTGTCAGTGTTTATACTACCTTTTTTTTTGCCTTGAGAAAGTATTTAAACCTCTTTTGCTGGCCACCAGCATTACGCTTTCCATTTTAAAGTTCAGAATAGAGTAGTTGCTTTGGAAGATGATAGTCAGGCATCTGAACAACATGACCAGTTCAACATGATCAAAGCATGTGTTCCCTATATCTCATTCTAGCTGCCTGATATGAACATGTGAAGGGACTCCAGTGCACAAGCAGGCTAGCCCCAGGCCTGAGGCAGTGACTCACACATCAGTCATGCTTTCAACTGACATGTGATCAGCATCAGTTGAAGGAGGTCCTCTGGTCTTATGCTCCTGATTGACCAAGGATTGTGAGAGAGAGAACCCCATGTGCGCACATTGGCTGTTGATGCAATGTGAGCATTGATATCTAGGAGGCAGGGGTAGCCCACTCATGCTATCCACTCACAAATGTAGCCCACTCACAAATTCATACTTAATACCTGAAGACAGTTTATGACTAGAAGTTACAGGAGAACGGTAAGTGGGGCGGGGGGGGGGATATGGGGCTCAGTACCCTCTCTGTCACACAGGGAGGGTAAATGGGCTTGTTTCAGGCAGAAATGTGGGGAAGGGAATAGGTGGAGGCAGGAGCTGGTGTCTGAACAGTGTAGGAACACTTTAAAAAATGCTTGTCCTAGCAGGTGGTATGAGAACCAGCGGAATACATTTGGCTGGCATTGATGAGACTCCCCCCCCAGCAGTATGCAGTGTTTGGTTCTGGTCTGACAGATTATTTTATATTATGTAATTTCCCCCATTTCCAAGGGCAATAGGGTTTTCCAGGACACCTGTATGTGGTGACTTTCCTGATAAGGAGAAAGTACTCAAAACTCGATTTATTTTCATAATATCTGTGTTTTGACAAATATATTGGGAGAGCACATTCCTTGGCTTCCATCCAGGTAGGCAGGGACATGGTTCTCAATGCTCTGTTGTGGTGTGAAGTGGTGACTGGTTGTTTTTTAGTTCATGTGTGAGATAGTGAAAATGGCTCTTTAAACTCTTTCCATTACACTTTCTTGATGGTCTGTAGGCTCTTGTTCTGTGAAATGAGTTTTCCCCAAAATATGTATAAATAGAATGGGACAAAAGTTAATTCATCTACATCCTCTTTGTATGTGATGGATTGTCAACAGGAAGAGTGAGCTGTCAATAAGATTTTTTTTTCCTCAGGAAAGGGAGACGTTCTGTACCTTTTTCTACTGGGCTGTTTGCCTGTAAGCGTCAACCATTGACTAACACACAGTGCTTTTTTCTGGGGGAACTCAAAGGTGCCCAGTATCAACACCTTTTCCCCCTAAAATTAAAAAAGCAGTGCTAATACCGATAACCTGTTTAGAACATGAGGTCTGTCCTGTGTGGAAAAGTACAATGTTGAGCAATGTTCAAGTGAGCACAGTTCAATGTTGAACTTTGTAGAAAGGGACGCTGCTGCACACAGATGCTGGTGTTTTGGCAGCAGAACCTAAAGCATGTCCCTTGTCTGATGCTTTTGTAGTGATTACTGTTATTTGCATAAATACTGTATCATTGTTTGTACACTACTAACCACAACTAAGAATACAGGACAGAGAGGATCTGGTTCAGAGTATAATCCTCCATGTGAGTCATTTGCAGAGGGAGTAACTTCTGACTGGTGCAAGCATAGCCTGGTGGCAACTCAGCTTAGCATGGCAGATAAACATGGTTGGTGGCACAGTACAGTAATTGAACAAAGCATTGCTAGGAAGCAGCACCAATTAGAGTGGGTTTATCAAGCCAGATGCTTCTTCCTCCACACAGTTTCATGACTTCAAAAAACTGCCATTTGATTGGCTTTTAGTACAGTACATTTGAACCGGGCCATTTGACACCTTAAACTTCCATTAGAATTCCCAGCAAATAATGCCATAAGTGACATTTTAGGGGAATCCTGCTCAGAGAGAATATATGTAGGGAAAGTGTGTGGGAAAATTATAATAAGAGTTGTTTCTCAGGGTGGAGTTGCACATCTTGGGGAAAAAAATTCAAAATACTTGTCTCTCATTCCTTGCTATACCTCCCCGCCCCATCACCCACCCTAGAAGGATAATGTCCCCTGATTTATCCCAGATTTGATTTGCCTTTCCCAATATATAACAGAAGCCTTTGGGTGGAGGAGAAAGGAAAGGAAAGCCGTAAACGTCTGCCCTGCTCTTCTGAGCTTGCTTTGAAAGTGTTTAAAGTACACTGCCTTGTTGGAAAGGTGTACAGGGTCACTGCGGAAGAGCACAGGCGTATTTGGCAATGGAGTTTTGAATTCTCAGAACACTGTTAAATGAGGGCCGCTGCAGCTGTGATAAAACTGATGTAATGCTACGGCATTGTGCCATCTATTGTATTAGAGCTTCATGGTCAACACGCACTGGATTTATGCCTCTACAGCGTGCAGGAGAAATTTTATTTGGGTTGTTAGAGAAGTCCATCAGGTCCACGTCAAAGTCATTTGGAAGGTTGTTGGTGAGGCACCAGATTCTACGTGTCTGAGTCTCATTTGCATTAGAAAGTATGAGACTCTGTTCTTATTAAGGATGACAGTTCATTGCTAGCTGTTAAGGTACTTAAAGTGTTTTGTCTTAATTAAAAGTCTTCAGCTTTTACCACCTTAATTGATGAGCACTAAAATCCTTTATCATCCCCATCATGCTTCTGAACCCATAAAAGAACTAACCACACTCCATCATTTCTCCCCCCTTTTCTTTTTTTAATCATTAAAAAGAGGAAGGCAAGATAACATGAGGAATAACTGTGTTTATAACCTTCATGAGAATCTTGATGCAAAGTGCCTTCTGCACCTTATTTTTTCCTGCAGTGCTCTCTGAGCACAAATGGAAAAGAGGAAATGTGTAAGATTATTCTAAGAATCATGGCTAGTGCTCATCAGAGAACAGCGGCATGAAAATTCACTCAGTGGCATGGACTGACAGAATAAGCAACTTTAGGTGGTAGAGGTAAGTATAGGCTTAACCTGTAAGCAAGGCTTAAAGGGATCCCGCCATTTATTCAAGGAGCTCTCCCTACACACAGGGCCAGCCCTTCCATGAGGCAGAGTGAGGTAGATACATCAGGCAGCAAATTCTGAGGGGTGTAAAGTGGCTAGAAAGCTGTGTCACAAGGTCTGCCTTCTTTAGCTTGCTGCTCTTCCATCTCCAGTGTTAAAGTAAGTAAGGTTTTCCCAGACGTGTCCTCTTTTTTCAGAGGTAAAATCACCATCCGGGCAGATTTTTTAAAAGTTTACCAAATGTCCACGTTTTTATTTTTATACCATTTGTTTGTGACACAGCCGGCAGCCGCCGGAGTGAGGGATGCAGTGCGGACTGGGGCAACCTGCCAGGGGCCACTCTAGGCCTCGTGTTGTTTCTGGTGACCCCCAGGTCTGACACAGCCTTCCTGGGGCCGCTCAGCCTCACATCACCTGGAGATGCAGCGTCTGGTGAGCAGGAGGCTGAAGAAAACAAAGGTAAGAGCGGGGAGGGAAGGAGGGGGCAGGCAAGGAAGGGGTCAGTGACAGATATGAGGGGTGGTAGGGGGTTGCCCCGAATTTTTCTCACAAAATGTGGGAGGGTATGTCATTTTCATTTTTAATTACCATTATTAAATATTAGACTACAACTTCTATCTTTTACTGCGTGCATGCACACACACACACACAATTTCAGAAAGAGAAGGGTGAAGGAGTCAAACATATTATTTTTATAAAATATACTTGCTCAGATAAGTGGTCTAGAATTACATTGTTAGTGTTTTGATGTTTCTCAATCAGGTTTGTGAATATATTATAGTTTATGTAATTTTCCTGGGATCAATGCCGTCAGAAACTCATCTCTAACTTACAAGAGTAATATATTAAATAATGATTCTTTTAGTCTGTGTCTGGCTGGATTTACTTTTGAGTTTCATTTCATTGGCTTCTGCTTAATCAGGCAAGGATGCAGCATACATTTGAATGCCCCAATCTGTCACTTGTTTCTTCTGTTCAGTATTAATGGCCACTGACAAGTCAGCAATTTGCCCTCAAAATATGTTTGATAGGCAGTATTCTGGACGAATACTTTGATAGGGGATATTCTAGATGTGTTGTGAATATTTGATCATTAACATTTACATTTGATACAATGATTTATTTATTTTTGTAGCCAACAATATTTCTTTACTGTATTGTTATGTGTTTGAGTGGGGGTGCCATTCTGGATGGTATCTGTGGCTCCCTTCACTGTACCAGTCAGACAAGTTTCTTTGGCAGATAATGGCTTTGGCTGGCCAGTTAAGTACTGTGATTTAACATTAGAGAGAGGTTGCTCTGTTGCCATAGAGACCCATGGCTGGGCCTTTCCCCATCTTCCTAGAGAGGAGAATGAAAGGTTAAGTGGGCTGTGTTATGTGAGCTGTGTGAGAGAGTTGGGGTGATGCTGGAAGCTGGAGGACACAAAGACATGTTTTCTCTCTGCTGCATCCAAAGCTGAGTTTAGGCTTCTCTGTTAACCTAATGGAGAAGCATGATCTGTCGGGCTATTCATGTTGTGAGCCTTTCCATCCAGTGGTCAGGTGTAAATAAAAGCATATCCCCTACCCCATTTTTATTTTCATTTTTCTTCAGTCTTGTAGAAGCGATCCAGAAATTTGTACTGTCACATGTTGTTAATCTGCTTTTGTTTTTTGGGTATTCCAGTGCTTATCTAATAGCTTAACAAAAAAATCCCGAATAAGTCTCTAAGATGGTTGGGTGGTGCCTTGTATGCCTCCTGGCAACGCCTGCAGCCAAGCTGGTGCCAAACATACTGCTCTGCTTTCCTTTGGACAAAATAAGTGAGGCCAAGAGCGGGGTCTTGTCATCTGGACAGCCCAGGACTAGGCCTGGGCAATATATCAAAGAATGAGCTGCATCACCCCTGGCCCTACGAGGTGCCAGAGTGAAACCACTGCTGCTCCCGTTGGGGGAGCTGAGGTGGTTTCACTCTAGAGCCTCACTGGGCCAGGGCTGATGCAACGCGTTCCTCCCTCTGCTTTTCAACATCACGAGGTATCACTTTGCGTGTTCAGACCCAGAGACCTCCCCCTTAAATAAAGACACATTTAACTCAAATTTTAGTTTTGGTTTTTGGCAGAAATTTAGGCCACAGCTTCATTGATTACAGAAAAGTGAGTGGTTGCATAGGCTCTGGTTCGACTAGCTCCTTGCACCCTTGCAGGTAGCGCTGACCCAGAGCTCTATCATAGGTCAGCCAAGGGTGAACACCTGAGGCAGGTGAAAAGCCTGGGAACAGACTACGTTCACTACCCATATGCTCCCCTGGACTCAGGGACGGGCACAACCCCCTTTCAGGGGTTGACCAAACCAAGTTGAGTCCCTGGATTCCTTTAACGGAATACCCTTCACATAGGGATGGTGAGACCGTTCTCCCATCCCTATCACTTGAACCAGTGCCTATCCGCAACCTTACAAGATGTGACAAATTGCTACGTGGCAGGCGAAACCCAAACGGCAACAGCCAATCAGCCAAGTGGGGAAATTCCTGCCGTGCCCCTGTCCCAACGACAGACGACACACGATGGCATAGCAAGGTCAATCGCAAAATGCCCTAAAATTAGGGAAAGGTGGGCGGGTGTTCCGATGCACGAGCCGAAAGAGGAAGCTCTGGGACACGTGCATGGGTTTATATAGGTCCCTCGATCCTTTTACACTGCACCCATTGGCCAGATTACACCCAGCAATGAGGGACCTACCAATCGGGTGTTGTGGCTATCCAATATACCCACCCCAACCAGGAAGTCAGTCTCCAGGTCTCACCACAACACATGCCCTCTTTTAGGGAGGACACGATATATCACAATGCTTGGCTGGTGTTACACTGCAATGTTGAAAAGCTGATATCACCCAGCCCTACTCAGGACCTCCATATACACTGCCCAGGCTTGTTCCCTGGTGAGTTCACTTTGGTGCTGCTAACACAGAGGTTTGACTTCATCCTCAGGGGCTCACTCAATTGTCTCTCAAGGCAGACAGATGCCAACACCAATATGACATGGCACATCAAGCCAGGTACTGCACAACAGTGGCAAAACAAACAGGACATCAGAGAAATCAGAATTGTAGAATCATATAATTGTAGAGTTGGAAGTCACCCCAGGGGTCAAATAGTCCAACCCCCTGCAACACATCCACGACCAGATTCACAATATTGAACATATAAATTAACAACAACAAAACTTCAGGTTTAACATGTTGTGTAAGAGCTTTCCATGTTAACTCAAATTCCAAAGTGCTGGGAAATTACAGTAACATGCTTGTAACATGGTTGCCTCAATTGCATGATGGACTCAGTTACATAAACGCCATGTTTTAGTGAACAGACAGATCTGGGACTTGGGTCCACCACTCTCGCACTAGCAGCCATCCAGCTGAAACAAAACCACGAGATAAGATACTATAACATAATAGTATTTCCTAAATAATACATCTGTTAAGGGATTGACCATTAATAGTTTCCTGGCATTTTTTAGCTTGAATGAATATGGAAAGCCCTTAACACAACATGTTAAATTGAGACATTGTTTGCTAATTGAATTTGATTACTTTTGAGAAGGCTATGCTGACAACTCCCAGGCAAACTAGAAATTTAAAAAGAAAAGCTCAGTGGAAAACTCAGTGGGAGAAATGAGAAACAGGGTTCATTTCATCAGCTTTCCAGAAAGGCCAGCTCCACTGGGGGTCCTCTCCTTCATCTATAGTCTAATAGCAGCCATTCTCACAATTATCCTTCCTACACTGCCAAGTTTCAAATCAGTCCATTAAACCATTTTCTACCTATAAGACATAGGGCCTACTCCTGCTCCCTATCTTCAATTGTCATTATAATGGTGGAATGCAATTCAGCAAACTCACCCTTAACTTAGAGTCATAGTTGTGGCCTTATAACAAAACTGCCTTATGCAAAGTCTGCACATTGGCCCTGTCTAACATAGGCATCTGCTCTGACAGCAGTTGTTTTTGAGCCCTGCTACCTGAGACCAATTTAATTCCAGTGTGAGAAACCTTTGCTCCTCCAAATGGTGCTGCACTACAAATTAGTGCCAGCAAGCATGGCCATTGGCCAGGGATGTTGGGAGTTGTAGTTCAGAAACATCTGGAGGGCAAAAGGTTCCCACATCTGAATTCCGTGCAATTTTTTGCATACAAAGTATAGTGTATGCTCCTAACGCTGAGCTATTGCCCCCCTCCTCACGGTGCAATCAAGGATTCCTAGTGATATACATACAGAGACTCCAAGATGGACAGCCTTAGTTTTTATTGAAACTTGAAAATTTCAAGGCCACCCCCACCCCACATTTTTTACTTAAATTCACAGAGTATGGGAAGCTTCCTTATTTGACAGCATTGTGTCAAAATGGCATGAGTTCAGTGGCCATGCAGATAGCACTATTCACCGATAGAGGATTTATCCTTCAGTTCAGTCTGTCAAAGCAATTCATGTGACAGTCACTGTTGTTCATTTATTTGCCGTATTTATTGTTGTTGTCCATGGAAGTTTTGTTTCTTAAGTGAAAGAATGCCATGCGAATAAGAAAATAAGACAAACAATACCCATACCCTGTTTGCTCATATTTTTGCAGCTCTCGATAACAATCTCAAGACATTCAAAATGAGGAGCAACCTTGCATGCTAGTTAGCCCTGTGTTACTACTACAGTGGTGCCTCGCAAGACGAAAGTCTTTTCGTCTTGCGAGTCTTTTCGTCTTGCGAAGCACGGTCAGTCGCAACTGCACCTCTTCAAGCGTTTTTTTTTAAAAAAGGAAACAAACTCGCAAGACGTTTTCGTCTTGCGAAGCAAGCCCATAGGGAAAATCGTCTTGCGAAGCAACTCAAAAAACGAAAAACTCTTTGGTCTTGCGAGTTTTTCGTCTTCCGAGGCATTCGTTATGCGAGGTACCACTGTAGTAGTATTCTAGAAATTGCTGATAGCATTAACGTGAACTTCTATTCAGTGACAGTCCAAGGAGACTATCTTGTAATAAACATTTTACATGAATTGTTTCTTGCTGAAAGTATTCTTCAATCAATGGCTTATCAGACAAATAAAAAGGGTACTGATGTATTTCTGGACCAATTAAGTCTTTTGGGGGCAGTTATTAAGGCTTTAATTGAATACAATTTAATTAAGATGCAAGGCTATGCATCTGAAGTATTTAGTAGGCTTTTGAGCACAGAAATAATCAATAATCAGAGGAAACAATAAAAGAAACCTTGATGTCTGTCTTTATCTGTATCTTTTCTCATTTTCATGATGCATATGAAAATCATACTGCCAGATATAGCCTTCTAATCTATGCTTTTCCAAAGAATTTAGAACACCTGCACTTAGTAACTAGACTGTTTTTATAAGACAATAAAATTAAATGCAAAACTGAGACAGATTCACAAAATCAGAGTCGGAAAAATGTTAGACTTCCACTTTAATAAAGCAAGGGCAAATGACCAAATTCTGACCTCTCCAGTTTCTGCCTGAGTATGTCCTGTGAAACCCAAAAATTCATTGGAAACGTAAGACTGGTTTCCATATTGGAAGGTCCATCAAGGCAGACAAGTCTCCCTGAATGTTAGCCCATGACCATCTTCTGCTGAATCTGTGACCCTCCAAAATCTGCTGGACTCCAGCTTCTATCAGCTCTGACCATTAGTCATGCTGGCTGGGACTGATGGTAGTTGGAGTCTACAATAGCTGGAGGGCCACATTTTTCCTATTCCTGATCTACAGTGAAAGCAGAAAGAGAACTTTTATTGAACTATTTTATAAAAAGTTTTTAGAAAAAGGTTGTCCACTCCGACCAGTCTTGTCTTACTATGCACAACTATAGGGGGATATTTATTTATTTATTTATTTATTCATTCATTCATTCATTATTTATTTATTTATTTATTTCTTCAGCCAAACAACTCATGGGGCAGCTGACAGTAAAATACAAACAACAGTAAAATCCTGGCAATACAAGCAGTGCAGCAAATAAAAACATTGTGGATCAAATCAATCATAATGAAAACCTTAATAAAGCAATACTTGAAATAGGTTAAAACATAGCATTTAAAAATCCTGACATACCTTTTTTGTTATCTCAAGCAAACAGTGTGTGTGCCAGGCAACCCTTCTTAAGGAAGAAGTTTCAGTCTAAGGTTGTGTACACACTACAGTTTAGTGTGCATTTAATGCACTGTGTGTGCTGCAATTGCTTTTTTTTTGTCTTGTACAGAGTGTCAGCCCTGATCCACACACATACCCCTATCTTGCAGTGAGTTAATGTGTTTTTTCCACTTTTATCAAACCACATAAATTCATACTTCAGTCTCATGTGTACAAAAGGAGGTGCAAATAATAATGTTCTTGGGGTGTTTCCCCACAATGGTGACATGGCAGTGGAGCGTCTCACTTCCTTTCTGCCCCTTGGGACTGTCACTTGGTCTCTAGTGGTTCATTAATTTCAACAACATCTTAGTTTCTGCTTTACCAGTAGACTGCTGGTGGCACTGGGCACCGCACACATATTTTATTTTGTGACGGTAGGATATATCAGAAATCTTGTATCTCAGAAACAAACAAACAAAAATGGCCACATTCACAGGAAGGCATGTCTGCATGTTTCCAGATTGGGTTTCTGAGGGGCAGGGTGACATGTGCATACAATTTTTCACCCATTATTCTGTGGAATTATGGTATACTAGAAAACTTACATCTTAAAAAGTTACAATTGGACCCATGCACAGGTAAACAGATACCTGTTGGCATGGAATCCCTAACTGAGGGAATGTTGATGTGAACTACCTGCAAAATACACACCCACCTGGATGTACATATAGCAACGATGGAGCTGCTCCTTCAAGTGTATTGTGCAGGTATGGACAACTGCAAAGTGATGGGTATAGAAGCCCTGGGAGAGTGAGGGGGAAGAAGCCCTATGTGTTTGAAGCACTTTGTGTGTGCACGGCCTGAGCATTCCACCTAGGTTGATCTTGTGCCACCTCCCAGGATCTTCTGCAGTGTGGAAGTAGCTCAAAGCAGACACATCACAGCAAGGTAAATAATTTTCTGATGGTAGAAAGCTTGGCGAAGCACTGGCAGTGATACAACAGCATGTCATGGCTACAGCTCTGGTTCACATGCTGAATGTTGTTTCATTCACTTGCAAGCTGTAGCTGAGCAAATGCAGCCAGGGACCTCGTCACCCACACATTTCCTTGACTTCAGGAGGCCAGCCATTTCTTCTGCTCCTTGGCAATAATAACAAACCTTGCTTGGGATTTCTTTTTCCTATTTCTTTTAATTGAGAAAGCTAGTAACGATAATTGCCACGCTTTGGCAATCTAATTTTCTAAACTGTGTGCATTTACTTGTGTCCTGGAGAGCCCTTACAATTAAACTATGTTTTTGTTGGTTTGTTTTTTGTTTGCTGTGTCTGCAATCCAGCAGCTCTGTTCACACTTGCACAGCCTTTATCCCACAAAGATCCCATCTTTAAAGAAAATACAGATGGGAAAGTGGGTGAGAGGGAAAACCTTCAAACTGTGTGCTGTCCTTGGAAATCCACCCCACGGGACTTTTGCCACCCCTTACCCCCTCTCACCAAACCTCTGGAATTCAGCTAGGCCACAGCATTCAGCCCCACCCCCAATGTAAAGCAATTGGAGCAAGGATTAAAGGGTTGTTTCTGTTTTGCGAATTCTATTTCCATATAAGGTTGCAGAGGGCAAAAGGTGGTGTGAAAAGTAGCATCTTAAATAGCCCCCCCCCCCCACAGCATCAGCAGGCAATGGACTCCTCAGATATTGACTGTTGTGCAGCTCTTGGTACACATAGATTGAGGTGTTTGAATGCATAGTATTTTAATGGAGTGATGTCCCTATGAGAGCCCCTTAGCATGAAAGAAGCAGCCCCAGAAGCAGGCTGTGCTTGCCTCAGGATTGCTGAGATTTCATGCAATTATGCTCTATGTCTCAGGGTTTATAGAGACATATATATGAATTATATTGTCTTCATATTTGAGCTCTCTCTCATGGCCACAAATTTTGCTATAATATCCTGTGCTTTTGATGTTGCTAAGGTGCTGTGGGGACCTTGGTCTGTGTGCCGGATAAGTATGCAAAGGATGAGGTAGAAGGTCTGCAAAGATACCCAGCCATTTCTAGGAAAATGTCTGCATCCTGCCTACCAACTGCTTGTGAGTTTTGCAGCCTGAAACCTGGTTGCTGGTAGCAGGATTATTTACTGTCTCCTTACTCCCTTAATATGTTCAGGTGCTGTGCCCACTTTAGCTGTGATAGGAGAGAGTTGCATCTTTATCTCAGTTCTTGCATCAATTCTCAGGAGTCAGGGTCTCAAGTATACGGGCCAAATTTCAACCTGACCTTTACCTGGCTCTAGTGTTGTCATATTCTGTGCCTCAAGATGGAAGGAGAGGGAGCTGTGTAACTGCTAACGGTTCAAGGCAGGAACCTTGTACAGTGGTACCTCTGGTTAAGAACTTAATTCGTTCCGGAGGTCCGTTCTTAACCTGAAACTGTTCTTCACCTGAAGCACCACTTTAGCTAATGGGGCCTCCTGCTACTGCCACGCCGCCGTCGTGTGTTTTCTGTTCTCATCCTGAAGCAAAGTTCTTAACCTGAGGTACTATTTCTGGGTTAGCGGAGTCTGTAACCCAAAGTGTTTGTAACCTGAAGCGTCTGTGACCCAAGGTACCACTGTATTGCTTTTCTAGTACCTGAATGTGACTCTGCAAAACACTGCCAGCCATTCTAGGTTTGCTAGTTTTGCTGACAATAGTTTCCTAGCTTCTTTTCCACACAGCCCTCTTGTTCAGTCAGCTGCTGATTTTCATAAGGATGAGTGGGCATCCTGAAACACTTCGTTAATCTTATTAGTTTTTTCTTTTCTCTTGCTACATTCAAAGTAGCTTGGGAGTTTTTCCTAATTGCCTTGAAATTTCATTGGAAACAAACTTTAGTGACAGTTTAGGAATGTGTCCACCCCAACCCCTTACAGAAAATTCTGTCATCTAAGCCTTTTTCTTCCTCCTTCTCCTCCTCAAAAATCTTCAAGAACTACACAAAACCGAAACACTACATTCACCTTGAAATTTTACATTACATGAATTTTGGTGAGAACTGGTGGTTTACCTATCAAAATACTTCTTCCAAATGTAGTATTTCTGTGACTTGCCATTAAGTTGCATGCAAACTCCTCATTGCTTTACCCTTCTGTCTTCTGCCACTTCCTCTCTTTTTATTTCTTCCCATGAGTCAAATAGGAGATACTGTAGGTCTGCTTACTTTTAATGGTCAAGTGGTGTTGTGGCCTGGTCATGTCCCCTATCCGGCACCCTGCTGAGGAAGATTGCAGCCTGCCTGCGGATCAGCCAATGGCAGACAAGCTTAGGTGCAGGCATTCTCCAGGGGGCAGGCCCAACTGGCCAATAGGTGTCACTTGGGTCCACTCCCATGGGCATAAATTGAGGCCTGTCTAGGCCTCCTACCCAGTTCATCGTTGGATCTCCCGTCCACCTTCCCTCCCTTGATCTATGCTTTTCCTTGATGCTAAGACCTTGATATGGACTTTGTTGGCTGCCATATTTGGGGCTGGGCAAGAATTTTTCTACTTGGGAAATTGGCACAAGCCATTTGGTTTATACCTTCTTCATAGCCACCATAACAACTTGGTGAGTTTAGGCATCTGAAGGCATCCCGGTTCAGAGAAGTTTTTAATGGTTGTTGTTTTAATGTGTTTTTAATATTTTGTTGGGAGCTGCCCAGAGTGGCCATAGAACTCCTCCAAAGGGGATCCCTCGGGGTGCACCCCTATCTGGTGTAGGTCATGGGCCCCCCAAAATGTGGTTTATCCTTAGATGCACTCCCAGCAGATAGGCTGGGGTGGAATAAATGGCTATACCTAATGACTCTGTGAAAAAAATCACATCTGTAATAAATAAAGTTGTAGCCTATTTGAGCCCATTTTTTTTCTTGTCTGGTTATTCCTCATTTAGGGAGCGACACCATGCAAACCAATAGTCCTATGTTAGTAGTTCTTTGCACCCAAACAATTGCCTTCTTTCAATTCTGAGAGTTCACTTTTTCAAGATCACAGTTCCTCAGGTGTTTGCTTTTTCAGTTTCACTTGGCTTTCAGCAAACGACTGTCTCTTTTTTTAAAAGGCTCAGCTGTTTTATTTACTCCTGAACATTGAAGTACAGCTTCAATGAATTGTCAGCAATACAGTTCTGGACTTGTTTTCTGAGTTGTTGCAGTTAATTTAAGACCCATGATTGTGTATGAGTGTTTCAAATTGTTTGCTCCAGTGTGCAATTATGCTGCACTTTTCCACATTAAATTTCACCTGCCATTGCCTCCCTTGGTCACATCACATTTTTTGTTCTGAGATTACCTTCTGCAGCTTTTTGGTTTTGCATTTGAGTCCTGTATGTGCCATAAAGATTCTCTCTATATTTAACTTTCCCCTTTCCTTCCCCTGATTTAGGTTTCCCCTGGTAGCATCATGCTCCTTTCAAAATTATTTTATTGCAGAGGGGCTTTGGGTAGAAAGAGAAATAAAGTGAAAAACACTCTCTTCATAATAAAGGAATGTGGAGTCAAATAGATAGTTGAGTTTTTAATATTTAATCATATGCATTATAAAACACACTCTTCTCTACCTTTTGAATGTATAAATTGACAGAATTAAACATTGTGCCATAGCTTTCCATTAACAGGGGACGTGAGAAGAAATCCATATACGTAGCATATTGTAGACAAAGGACATTTCTCTAAAATGAGTAGGGTAGGAATTTGAACCAAAGTTTCCCAGACCCAAACAGTTCTAGCAAGGGTGGAGCTTGGTAATATGTCATCCTGTGCAAGGCCATTTGATGCCCTCCCCACAGCCCTCACAGTGCTAGCTTAAGCCAGGCTTTAGGAAGGAGGCGTGAGGCTCTGGCAGGGTCTTGGAACCCTCGGGCCTCCTTCCCAAAGCCTGGCAAATGCTTGTCTAGCTTTAGAAAGGAGGAAATAGGACTCTAGGGCCATGTCAGAGCCCCCACACCGCCTTCCCAAAGCTGAGCAGGCGCTTACTGGGCTTTGAGAAGGCACCCTCCTCGGCTGTGTAACCGCACTGCTTGCACAGTCCTAAATTTGCTCTGGCCCTAGTTCTCTATTACAGGAGAAGTGAACATGGTGTGCCTGCCATGTTATTGGATACAATTATCACAGTACTTGACCACTGGCTATAGTTGTTGTGGTTGATGGATATTGAAGTTCAGCAGCATCTGGAGGGCATAATCCCTGGTCTGTTGTGCAAAACTGGCCCTGAAACATGAAACTGAGTGGTGCAGCTTAGTGGTCTTATGGCAAGCCCTTGAAACATCCATGTGCATTATTTCAGTTGTGAACCACAAAATTATCACCCCTTCCTTCCCCCGCCATTTCTTGCTTTACAACTACTTCTACACCCCTGATATATTAGAACAAAAAATAAAAAGTTGGCCAACCTGGAGAAAAAGGGAAATACTCTGAACACATGCCGTTTCACATCTTAAACTCACTTAAAAATGGCACCACAATGACTGCAGAAATAAAACCGAGATAGCTTCTGCTGTCTTGAGAATACTAAACTTGAAAATAATCACCATTTTGTTGTAGAAAAGGGTAACACATATTTAAAGTAAAAGTAATACAACGAGCAGGGACGTGGGTGGCACTGTGGTCTAAACCACAGAGCCTAGGGCTTGCCGATCAGAAGGTCAGCAGTTTGAATCCCCACGATGGGGTGAGCTCCTGTTGCTCGGTCCCAGCTCCTGCCAACCTAGCAGTTCGAAAGCACGTCAAAGTGCAAGTAGATAAATAGGTACTGCTCTGGCAGGAAGGTAAACGTCGTTTCCATGCACTGCTCTGGTTCACCAGAAGCGGCTTAGTCATACTGGCCACATGACTTGGAAGCTGTCTACGGACAAACACCGGCTCCCTTGGCCTATAGAGCAAGATGAGTGCCGCAACTCCAGAGTCGTCCGCGACTGGACCTAATGGTCAGGGGTACCTTTATCTTTACCTTTAATACAACGAGCATTTGTAAGCATGTATACCAGCTGCCCTTGCTGTAAAAGATTTTTGTTTAAAAAGTGGGGAGAGAGAGAAAGAGGAGGAAAGTATGCAATCATTTTTCCAGGTGAGCCCTGGCATGCCTATCCTAGCCCAGGTGCTGATGTGAGGCCTTTTTCCTCCTGCCAGGGCAGTATCATATCACCTTCTAGTGGGGCATGTTTGCATGTGGAAATATTCCTGGCAAACTCTCATTTTCTTTGCAACCTTTGCAAATTTTCCCTTGGTGGATCGTATCTACCGACCCCCTCCTCCTCCACCCCTGGCAAACTGTAGCCAAGGAACAAGTTGACAACAACAATACAAGTGTGAGAAGTAAATGCCAGTGGAAGGGGAAAAGGAGATTATGGAGTGACGGGAATAAGAAAATTCAATCTTAAGGAGGTCTTAGAGGCTCCCCACTGCAATAACTTTGATTAACCTTGCAGTGTTTCAGCACGGGGTCATGGTATTCTGTTGACACCCTTCTTTTGAGATGTCAGTCACATTTCAATAACTTTTCGGCATGGGCTTGTAAGTCCTGTCTCTTCATTGACTTTGAAAGAGGCAGGTTGCTTATGAATGCAGCTTGAACTGTCACTCAGATATTCCTGTATTGTCTTGGCTTTGATTGACAACTTTGAAGTGGTGGAAAAGTTTCAGGGTAACCAACTGTCCCCTCTCTTCCCTTGTTTCCATTTTTAAATCTTTACTTCTTCTCATCCCCTTATGATAGTATGGTGTTGCTTCGTTTCACTATTTAAAAGAAGTATCAAAAGAAAGCCTTTGGGCAAGTGATGCTTCTGTTGTTTCTTTGGAGCTGGGTGGGAAAGAGTTAAAATCAAATAAAAAAACAGCATGTATGTCACATGACAAACTTGTACTGCCTGCTAATCAATGAAATCCCAGTTCCAATATGATCTGTCCCCCCCCCCCACTATTGCCAATATAACCAATTTCATACACTGTTGTAAGGGGTCCCAAGGGTCATCTATTCCAACCCCTTGCAATACAGGAATTTTAACTAACGCCTCCATGACAGATGGCCCCCAACATCTGGTTTAAAAACTCAAAGGAAGGCGAGTCCACCACTTTCCAAGGGGGTCTGTTCTACTGTATAACAGCTCTTACGGTCAGAAGCTCTTCCTGATGTTTAGGAAGCACCTCCTTTCTTGTAACTTGAATCCATTGGTTCAAGAGCTTCCCTCCAGAGCAGGAGAAAACAAGCTTGTTCCATCTTCGATATGACAGCCCTTGAAAGATGGCTATCATATCTGCTCTCAGTCTCCTCTTATCCAAGCCAAACATGCCCAGTTCCCTCAATTGTTTCTCATAAGCCTTGGTTTACAGACCCTTGATCATCTTGGTTGCCCTCCTCTGCACATGTTCACTCCAACACAAACCCTCCAACATCCCGGAGATAAGAATTGGGATGCAAGCCCAACCTCCCCCCACTCATTAAATCTCCCCCCCCCAGGGGCAGATTCACGTTTTTATCCCTCCAACTATCTCAGCCCTTCCAGTTGCCCTTACCCCTGGAAGACGTTTGCCCTTCTCAGCTGGAGCATTGCGTGCATCCGCTGTCTCCACTCCAGTGGGGACATGACTCCCCACACACTGAGGTTCCACTGAAAAGCGCAAGAGACAGCTGCAAGCACTGGCTCACCCTCCTCCCGTGCTCAGAGGTGGCACTGAAGGGGGGAAACAGGGCATTCCTGGGTGAAAACAGAAGCCAGGAATGCTTATGTAAAGCCATTGATGGGTATGTTTAATGTGGAACAGTTTGGTCTATAAATCCAAGATCAAGCATTCAGAACACCTTTGTTTTTCAAAACATGAACGTCTGTATCTGACCATTTTGCTGTTTCTTTTCAATGTGTAACATAGCTAGGGAACTTGTAAAGAACTTGTAATGACGATAAATACAAAGAGAGTAGCCCATCTGCTTAAGCGGCCATAAAGCCAGTGGAAAAGACTAGAAAAAAAGAACCTCCCACTTCCCCTTTCACAGATTTTTGTTAGTTTTAGGAGCAGATGCAAAAATTATTAGGGGATATTTCAGGAAAAAGTTTCATTATGTAATAAATGCTGCGCTCAACAGTGATGCTTCTGCATTACACAGTAAGCTGATCTCTAATCCAAGTGTTCTGCTTATTTTAAGGAAAAGAAATACTGCCACAGATAATTGAGGTTTGTTGTTTTATTTTTCAGAAATGCCCCAGTTCTCAGCATTACCAGAGCTGATGGATAAGAAGCTCACGCTTGCATAATGTACAAATATGTTCTATCATGCATAGACAGTAGAAACTAATAAATTAGGGCTACAGATAACAGAATCAAGCAGAGAGAATGTTCCTCAAGTTAAAAAATGAAACTGCTGGTAAGCAGGCAAAGTTTTTGTGGGAAACTAATATGGAATTCCAGTATGTGTACATGTGTGCTTGTGCCAATACATTTATTTATTTACTTTGCATTTGTTAGTACATAGGACAGAACTTTGTGGCGCGCCAAATGAAGTCAATCATCCCTGGGTATAGGTTAGCTAGAGGCTCTATAACCCTGTGTTTTTTGTTTGTTTGTTTTTTGGCTGTCAGGCCGGACCTACAAAAACAGGGAGGTGGTAGGGTGTGTGATGGACAACAATTCATGGCTGGTGTGGTGCATAAAATGTGATGTGCCACAGGCTGTCAAGACCTAATGTCGGGATTCAGGCCTGCATACATGAGTGGAAGGCTTCCTTCAAGGCAATGCTTTACACATTTTGCAGGCTTTCTTTATAAATCTCTCTCTCTTTCTCACACTTATCTCCTAACAAGTTATGATGGAGGCACCAGTAATCTCCGCTTTGCAATATGCTGACATCCATATGAATCTCAAGTCGCTGCACAGTGACCCTATATAACACCATGTCACAACTTTCTGTCTTCTACTCATAGATGCCCACAGGGGAGTGCACATTTTCTTCTTACATCTCTGCTATTTTTAAGTGCAGGTGAAAGAAGAATGAGGTCAGTATCACACTGGATTGCAGCACCTTTATCAAAACACATCTTCTCCCCCAAGGTCTCCAGTTGCCACAATTCTAACAAAGCTAACAGAGCTTTTCTTAAACTGCAAATGCTCCATTTTATTCCATTATATAAATAATGCAATTATTACAGCATACAGGATTGTAAAAGGCTTAAGGCACAGTCCTGCTGTGTTGGTCCCACTGACGTAAGTGGAGGAGAGAAATGCGTGACCTATTGTGCATGAGTGGGATTTCTCTGTTTGTAGCACCCGAGTTGTTGAATGTCCTTCTTTTTGGCATATGGTTGGCACAGGCCACCCCCACCCCCATTTTAGCACTAGGTTAAAACACGGTTGCTTACTCAGATTTCTGGAAATGATTAGTGCACAAGGTGTGTTTGGTATAATGTACTTGTTTGTTTAATATATGTTTTGTTGCACCCCATCCCAAGTTCATATGATGAAGGACAAGGTATAATGAAGTCTCCTTCTGAAATTACTGGGACCTACAGCTCTCAGATGTAGATGTCATTGACTTCAATGCAACTTTTTCCCAGATTAGTGTGCATACTATACCCTGTGCGGCAGGGATGGAGAAACTGCGGCACTCCAGATGTTGAACTCCACTTCCCATCAACCCCGAGGCTGGTTGTAAATTTTCCTTGAATTTGCTGTTTTATCTTTTGTAAGTTGCTTTGAGGTGTTTTTCCCCTGGATATAAGCAACAAAACCAAAAAGTCATTGGCAAAAATTTCTTATTTTTCCATATTGCTTGCATGCAAAAATTATATTACCATTCCCAATTATTCAGAATAATTACCCTACATAACTAAAATAGGTGGGAAATGTGACACCTAAATATTCAGTAATAAATTGTATGTGTTCACTTTTATTTAAATTGTCTGTATTGCTGAATTTATTAGATCTAGCATATTTTTTTCATCATTACAAAATGTGCAATCCATTCTAGAAACAGGATGAAATTTACTTCATCAATGTGGGATTGAACACCGAAAAAAACAAATACTTCTAAGCTATATCGAGACCTAAATGGCCCTTTTCATCTATTAATTTTCATTTTTAAAGACAATATTTATAGGAAAAGTAGCAAGAAGCAATACTCAGTAATCTGTAAAACCCACGTGTCATGTCTGCGTTCTGCCATTTGTGAGTCTGGGAGTTTTTTGGCTTAACATTTTTATTGTACATTGCTTTTTGCACATAGTTAAGTATGGAATTCAACTATTGATGAAAACAGTAGCGTGTTTAGCATTCTTCTACACCTTTCATGTATACTTAGAGAAGAATTCGCAGTGGCTGCCCCACAATTCTGGAACTCTACATTCCTATGAACCTGAACTGCTAATTAAATATATATATATATATAGAGAGAGAGAGAGAGAGAGGGAGAGAGAGAGAGAGTTAGAATTCAAGAACTAGAACAGAACTTAAACACATAGTGTCTTCATTTCAGTCCTTTACTGAGTACGTTCTGAAATGATTGTAGGAAGAGGGCAGTGAGTAGTCTGAAGTCTTCTGCCAGTTTTACTGTAGGTAGGATCTGGGATGGACAGACCCTTAAAGAGACAAAAATCTGTTGAGATAAGTTCATATCAGCATGAACCACCCTTTACAATGCTCACTCACAGATAGCATTAACATGTGTCATCCCACCACAGTTTACAGAAATGCTTGCTTATATTGTTGCTTCCAAATAAGATTTCCTCCTTGTAGTCCAGAGTCTATGATGAATTTACAAATGTAATTTATTTTTGTTGCATGCATGCTTAGACAGCATTCCATGTAGGTTTGCTTTGAACCCATTAAAACGATGCTTTCTGATGCTGTTACTTTTGCTGAAGAAACTTTAAATGTGTGTTCATTGATGCCTATGAAATTCAAAAGCCGTTGCCAAAAAAATCAGACATGAGATTCTCCCCTTTCCTCCACCTCACTTTCACTTGGGTATGCAGCGTGATTTCACAATTAAGTTGGCAGAGAACCTGGAGGCGTAAAAGGGAAGCCTACAGCAAAGACAATGGGGGCTTTTCTTTGGCAGTAGAAAAAGATGCAAGGAAACAAAATTAAGCTCCTTGTTTCCTCACTGAATGGCTTAATTCAACAAGGCTTGTTCACCGGTATTTCACTCCTCTGCCTGTGATTGGCATGGAAAGGAATACCGAAAAATGAGCTCTTCTTCGCAAAGACAACTCAGTTATCTATAACTTGTCAAATTTCCCACCAATTAGTGTCAGTATAATAAGCCTTCCACAGATTTTGTCCAGTCGCTTTGCTCTTCAAATGAGTTCTGTTATCGGAATGCATCCTTTTCTAATTTGCTCTTGTGATCGCATAATGTAAAGGAAGCCAGATAATGTGAAGCTTGGGAGCAACATTTTGGTCGAGCTTGTGTTGAGGTAGAATTTTGCCGAGAGGCAGCATTAATAATGGGTTGGCATAACATGTTTGCTGGAGTGGGGTTGATACTTTGATTGCGTTTTCTTGGTGCATTTGTTGTTGCTTGGGGGGAATCGTGTATATTGGGTTCAACAAACCATGGAATGTTGAATTAACCCCCCTCCCCATTATGAATACAGTGCTCTTCACTAATGGCTGTAGGTTTTTTTCCTGCATCAAAGGGGAAAAGGAAGATCAGAGCAACAGTCTTCCCCACACTTTTCAAATTTCTACCATTTTAAAATATCTGTTGATATAGTAAACTTTTATATTAATCTCTTTGCCCCCACCCCCCATTTTCACCTTCATATTATTAAGAAAGATCCATTGTAGACATAAAACAGCACCATGGTTTGCAGTGTTCCTCCTATTCTGGAGTAACCCTCCTCCCCTGTTCCTTTCCTGCGGCCAATCATTTTACATTTCAGAGAGGCCACTGTAGAACTAAAAAGCCTGTAACTCAGTCCTAGTCTCTTAAACATAGGATATTGCCAGTGTTAAATCTGCTCAGGTTATTTTTAAAAATCCATTGAAGTCTTTGAGTGTGAATAATGACAATATCTAATGGCATATTGTTGTCATCTAGCCCATTAAATAATGTTGTAAGCCCCCATTTATAGGAAGCACTTACAGTTATTGGGATTTACGATTGTATATTATTATTGGCAAGCTAAACATTAATACATAGCCTTCCCTGTTTTTGATTTTTCCTGCTATCTTCCAAGTTGTGATCAGTCTGTAAAGAAGACAAAATCTTGTAATGACCCTGTACGCAATGGCATAGTCCCTCTCCCAGATACTTTGGGAGGGTTTTCCACACACGGCCATCGTTCCTCAGAAGGAATTTGGTAAATCAGTAATGGCTTGTTCACACATGCGATCATAGTTGATGCTAGAAACAATGAGTGATGAACAGATGGAAAATATCCTATCATCCCGGAGAGAATATATTTGGACTGATAGGAAAAGTGAATGTTCCAATACTAGAGGCGCAGTGAGAAGGGTATTTAGGAGATGGTTACTTATGCACACTTGTACTACTGCATGCCATATTACTATTCGCCTTTGGTGAGCAGAATGCACATGGCACAAAATCCTTCGGTGAAATATTTATTGTCTGATTAGTGGACCTTGCCAATTTAAATCAAGTGGTTTGGGCAGTTAGGAAATAATTTCTGCCATAGGAGACCATCCTTAGTCAATTGCTGGGTGCTGAACTTTTGATGACTGATTGGGAAAAGATATTTGTGTTTATAATTTGGGTTGGTTTTTTTTTAGAAAAATAAAGATAGCAGGTCGAGTATCAGAAGATCAAACTGTTTGGCTACATGCAAGCAAATAGAAGGCACTCAGCTTGTCACCATATGGAACAAAAGTAATTACTGAGTCTGAAAGGCAAGGCAATTAGAATGCTTGCTGTTTATCCAGAGTAACTTTCAATATCATAAAATGTTGCAGTTCAAGTTTCATGCTGACTGTTGTGGGAATATTGGGATCTGAAAGATCTATTATTTTTAATTTATTGTGGTGACAAATGCAATGGAAAACTGTTCATAGACTTGCTGCATACTCAATTGCTTCTTTTAACAGAATCATTTTTCAGGTATCTGACTAGGAGGAACACAGCCTGGTGCTATATTGATGTAAATCGCCTACAAAACAGAATAAATTCATTTGCTAGCCTCGCACATGCAGGAGGCCTGGCTGTCACTATATTTCATGTAGCGGGCATTAATTTGATGGGCTTTGGCACATGGGAGAACCGGTTCGGGTGACAAATGTGTTTTGTCATTATGCTAGAGCAATTTATAATGCTAAATGTAATGATGGTGTGACGCACAGGGAGCGCTGAAAGAGAAGTTAGTCTTCGTTCTGTGGGTCTTGCCTCCTAGTGTGAGTTATCATCCCAAAAGGCCTCTCGTGACACATGGTCATGCTTCTGATGAAAATCGTCTCACAAGATGTTTTTGTAAAGAGCTTAGTTTGGCTACAGCTAATGTGTGAGCACACTAGTTTCTTGTGTATACTAGAGAAATAATATAAACACAACTGTTGGCCATTTTCTTCTCATGCAATCTCAGCCATGGGTACTGTACCATGCGAGCTGCTAGTTGGGGAATTTCCCTTGCCTAACTCTGAGGTCTGAAGCAAAGGCCCAGAACTCAGCCATAGCTGTGACTTTGCAGGATTATGTCAATAATGTGATCTTTGTATGCAGGACGGTATGCAAATTTAATATAATAATAATGCCATGGTTCGTGTGACCGGCAGAAGCAGTTACTCTTCTAGCAGTGGGTAAAGAAGATAATGAGCAAACAAAGGCCCCTGGTTTCTGGTTTACCTACAAACTAACCTGATAGTGGGAGAAGATAGCAGGCTGAGCGTGCGGGAAAGGAGAAATTGAGATTTGCAAGACTGGTTGTAAGAAAGAAGGCATGTGGGCTGGAAGGAATCAGGACTGAGGTTGGCAAGGCAGTACTCCATTTGCCCTAATGAATCAACCTTCACTACCCTGAGGGTGGGAGTGGTATACAACCTCCATATCAAAAACTGTGCTTCCTAGCTATCCACACTTCATCCAGTGTGCAATGGTGGTTTGGATGAACTAATTCAAAGTGAAAACAACTGGTTTGCCATATCTCAGAATTTCACTTGGCATTTTGGGACTTCCGTTTTCTGGGAAAACAAAACCCAAGGGCAGAAATATTTGTGGCTTGGTTTGAAAATTTTGCTATTACACCCTAAGCCACCAGACACAACCGGGCTCTGGCCCACCAGATGCCACTCAACTTCCCAGGCAGGCTGCATGTCTTCAGTGAAATTGCAAGTTAAGTTGAACAGTGAGGCAATTTTCATGGTCAGGTGAGTGGAACTGGAGGCTGTGGTAGAAAACAGCATCTCTATTGATGACAAACAGCTAGAAAAGGAGCTGGAGCTATGTTAAAGAGATTAAGAGATTGCCGACATAAGATATGGTACTGTATTTGACATGGACTCAAAATATGTCAGAAGGCTGGGCTGGGGGACAGTTGTGACATAGGTAATTTCACAAAGATTGGAAGAAGCATTGAAAATACACAGCTTCATAGGCTGGCCAGCTGGTTGAATAATAGGGCCAAATGATGTGGATGATGTTAGCTTCACAGGTGTCAACTCGTGATAAAAATACATATTTTAGCGGAAAAAGTGCTTTCTTTCATAACAGTGGTGATACCCCACTTCCATTAAATGAAAGAAGTATTTTTTGTTCCATGGCAGATGTAGTTGCCCCCTACTCCTCATATTGAAAGACCCTTTGGGTAGGGGTATTTATTTGTTTAAAAAACTTTATGTGTTGTGCACATTGATATTGTAATATTATTATCATTGACACCTTGATCATAAGCTTCTGCTGCATTTACAGAAGCTTTCATGCACGAAAGGAGAGTTATACCAATGAAAATGAGGTTCCTTTGCTCAAGTGAGTGGAAATTACCTTTCATGAGCAGAAGCAAATGGATCTAACCATTAGAATAAGAATGATATTATGGCAGCTGTGTAGGTAGCCCACAGTTTTTACATAGCTGCTATGCATAGCTAGGCTAGGGGTATCCAACATGGTACTCTCCAGATACTGAAGGCTACAGCTCCCATCATCCCTAAGTGGGTGGCTGGGTCTGAGGGCGGTTGTAGTCCATAACATCTGGAGAACACCACATTGGCTAGCCTTGAGCTCAGCTGTATGCAAGCAAAATACAGTGTGTTTGTCTCCACATGCTTGTAATGTCAGGGAGAGAAGACACAGGAGGAAAAGAGATAGAACAGATGAAACAGAAGAGAGGATCACTCAGGAAAGCCATCAAAAAAAGAAAGAAAGACAAACCCCTGCACTTTTAGTAGCAGAAATGGAAGAGGCAGGAATATGTGATAGGAGGCAGCAAAGGGAAATGAACACAGGGAAAGTAGAGTCGCACTGGGGCTTTGTGTGAAGATTAATCCCAGAGGAGCAAAGAGATGGAGAAAGTGTAGATAGAAGGGTTGGGAGAAGAGGGAGAGACATAAGAGTGACAAGGAAGAAGAGGAGACAAGGAAATATTTCAAAGTGAGCAAAAGAGTTTCAACTGAAAAGTGAAAGTGAGCCATTGAGGAGAGAAGCCACCAAAGTACTACCTGTAGGATACTAAATGGTTAACAGAGTGTAAGAAAAAGAGTTTGAAGCATAATAGGGAAGCAAAGCCACCAGCCAAAAGAATGTTACAGTGATTCCTAAGTGAAATAATAAGAATCATATTACGGGGGTTTGCATGATATTTTCTGCCATTAAAACATTAGCAGTTTCAATTTGTATCTTTCTAACCATGGCATGAGTAAACAACTTTTTACTCCTTAAGGCCTCCCCCCCCGGAATACATGAAAAGAAAATGAATTTCTGTACTCAGGGTATGGAAATGATTTGGGTATGTCTGTAAGTCAATTGCACTGTTAGAATGAGAAGTCTAAAAATAAATTAAAAATTGGGAGTTTATTTACATCTTACAACTGTGTGTAGGTGTGTAGTGCAATCCTAAGTGTATTTACTCAGAAGTAAGACCCACTTTTTCAAGGTAAATTTGCATACCAACTGCAACCTTCATGTGAAAAAACCGAAAGGATTTTCACTCAGCAGTACCTACAGAGCATGACGTTACAGCCAGCAGTTTTGAGTAATTTCTTCATTTAATTCATTTAGGTAAAGGTAAAGGTACCCCTGCCCATACGGGCCAGTCTTGACAGACTCTAGGGTTGTGCGCCCATCTCACTAACGAGGCCGGGTGCCAGCGCTGTCCGGAGACACTTCCGGGTCACGTGGCCAGCGTGACATCGCTGCTCTGGCGAGCCAGAGCCGCACACGGAAACGCCGTTTACCTTCCCGCTAGTAAGCGGTCCCTACTTATCTACTTGCACCCGGGGGTGCTTTCGAACTGCTAGGTTGGCAGGTGCTGGGACCGAGCAACGGGAGCACATCCCGCTGCGGGGATTCGAACCGCCGACCTTTCGATCGGCAAGCCCTAGGCGCTGAGGCTTTTACCCACAGCGCATTTAATTTTGGATTAATCCCCACAAAGAGCACACAACTGCTTGGTCAGGTGCTGTCAGAAGCCAACTTGCCGGAGGCAACAGACTGAGCTGAATGCTGTTGCATCCTGAGACAGCTAACAGTTGTTAGCTTCACATGGGTAAATTTCATATGCATCTGATACTAATTCATCACAGCACTGTGTTTTACAAGGCAGTGACATGAATCTCCCAAAGATAATCCCAACAGTAGCCAAGAAAGGCAGAGCTGCACAATGGCTGTGTTTCAGATTTCATCAAATACCTATGTATTTATCAAGTCAGATCAAAATGTTGCTTTGAATACCATTAGTGAAATTGGAAAATGAAATGAAGTAGTTAAAACAATCTGATAATTATCCAAGCAGGTGCAATTGCAACATGCAGAATCTACCTATTTTTCTACCCTTTTACGAAAGATGTTGGGCTGCTTTGACTGTTGACTGCTTTTAATTAGGGGCTGGTGCTGTGCTGTGATATATATAAAATGATAGGGTTTTCAGCTGTTCTTATTTTATCTGTAAGTGCATTACAGGGGGAAATGCAGTGTTTTGTTTTGCTTTGTTTTGGTGTGAAGAGGAAGCTCCCTCACATTTTCCTTTAAGCAAAAGTTAATGGCAACAACTATATTCTTGGCTTTTGCTAAAGGTCTCTTGAAAATCAGGTTATTGGTGATTTTAGATTTCATGTTGCATTAAACTTTTTCCTTTACTGCCTAAGATGTATTCATTTGATATAGCAACTTGCAAAATAGATGTACGGTAACTATTCCTGCAGTCCTGTGGAATAAGTCCCTTTGAACTTAGTGGTAAACATGCTTAGGCTCATGATCTAAGATTCAGTTCATGCAGCTATAGATCAGCACCACCGTGTTTGGACAGCAGCAGTTCCATATAGTGGCTAGTAGAGGAGAGCCCATAGAATAGTTAATTGTTTTCCTTCAGGAGCTGTGAAATTGAAGACATTCATTTTGGCTGATACTGATTCAGTGTGCCAATTAAACCTTATGCCAAGGACTTTATCCTTCACCATTAAGTTCCATAGGCAGCTGGCCATTTATTATACTGGGAACTGACCTTAAATGGTATTATCACCCCCACCTTGGGGCACGTTCACTGATTTCCTATAAATGGAGAACACGTATTAAACATCCTGTGGAATCAAAGTAAAAGAAGTAGTGAGCCTATCCAAATGATGAGCAAAGGCACTAAGTCATTTGCTTTACGTTCTTTGCTCCTCATGTAATTTTCACAGCATTAATAATCTGTAGTGCTATGTCACTCACATTACTCTGGTTCAATATTCAGTACATCTTAATGAGCAAGCAGAGTGAAATATTTGCTCACAGAGCTCTTGATCCCATAACTAGTCACAGTCTCGGATTTCCCACTTAATACCTATTTGAAGAACAAGATATATAACATCCATTGTTCAGAGTAGTAGCTATATTGGGTTTGGGTCTCTTGCTTGCTTGGCCAAATGACCTTTCCTTGTTGTGGAAGAGCAAACATGTATCCCCCCCCCGAAAATAATGTAATATTTGATGCTGGTACTTCATACAGAGGCTTGATTTGGACAATATTTTTCTCCTGTTTTGAGAGGCGAAGGTCCTGCAAAGAGAGCATTCATGCCTTTTGGGCTCTGCATCATGCACCCATGACATATATTGTTATGTGCATATCCTACTGTAATTTGCCATTATGTAATTATGAAAGGCACACAAGTGCACATTTTTCATCATAGGAAAATAGATATTGAGCCAGGAAAGCATGTAAATCAGCCATGAATTGGTTGCAGCAAAAACAACAGATGCCTTATAAACTAAAATCTTACAACCTATTTCAAGACCAGCTATAATTCAGAGCTGCATCTTAGAAATCATGCAACCATATCTAGACTACTTCAGTATTTCCTAGAATGAGAAATCTAGTCAGCATTTTTTTTTTTTGCAATATCACTGTGACAATCTCTAAATTCCACCAAGCAACGGAAATTCATTATTGATTTATGATTGAGATTCATCCAACAACAAATATTATTAAGAATTAATTGATCTCCCCAAAATATTTTTAAGCAGGTATTTCCATTGATGGGAATCTACGCATCAAGAGCATCAGGAACAGCTTAAATAATTATATCATAAAATTGAAAAGTTAAATCTGTTCTTATTTTATTTAGCTGACAAAAAAATGCCCAGCTTAGAAGAAACTCTAAAGATAAATACTACTACTCAATATGGCAACCTGTCTTAAAATATGTTGAGAGCAGCTTGTCTTAAAATATGTTGAGTAGCACTTTGAGAATTTGCTGCATTTACCATGTTGTTTGTTCCTGGATAATTAACTTATTCTTGAAAATGGCAGGATGAATACCTTTTATTATATTTTTATAGCAGTACTGTAACTATTTATATTTGAAAAGCCAATAAACTCTCTCCCTCTCCCCCCACCCCGGCCTGCTTCATATATATTACTATGCAGCATTCTGCTTCTTTCCTGATTCAGCAAGTCTTGGATTTTGGTTCACACACGATGCTGCTGTGATAATTTTGGCCGTATTAAAAGCTGAAGTTGTTCACAAGAATTTACAGCATAACAGCAGTGATAATCATCTCAGAGTTCTCAGCCATGCCACTGTTGGCAATTAGCAATAATGGGAGCCAAACTAAGATGGATTGGCTGCCATTTATGAGCTGGTTGCTGTCATTGGATTGAATGTGTGAATTCGTCTTAGGCTAGAAACACAATTAGCAGGTCATGTGGCAAAACGGCTCCTGGATTACTATGGACTTAAGAATGGAGAACCTGAATCAAAACAGTCCCTAAACATACAAAATAAGCATATTGAGGAGAGAGCTGGATAGAATCCCCTGCCCCCCGCCCTGGCAATCTAGTTTACCATGTGGAATTTTAATTTAAAGTAGCATCCAGTTATGTCTAGGAATACTTTTACTGTGTGTTTGCTGTTGTGTAGATCAGCACTACAGTGGTACCTCTAGATATGAACAGGATCCGTTCCAGAACCCCGTTCGCATCTAGAGGTAAACGTATCTATTGATGGCACGTCAGCGCACGCACGTGCCGCTTTTCATCGCTTCTGCGCATGACGTCATTTTGAGCGTCTGCGCATGTGCAAGCAGCAAAACCCGGAAGTAATGTGCTCCATTACTTCCGGGTTTCTGCGAAGCACAACTTGAATGCGCTCAACTTGAAGCAAATTTAACCTGAGGTATGACTGTAATTCAGACTTACATATTCAGTCTTGTGACAGAAAACCAGCTCATAGGTGACAGCATTTGGCTTCTATTATTTCTAATTGCCAAACTGCTGTTCATGCGGGTTCCCATTGACTTGCTGTTCTAGTACAGCAGGGCTCCAGGTAGGTTGTACCAGTGTAGGACTGCAATTAGTGATATGATGTCCATTTCAGTCTCCCATTTTTTCAGTTATCCACATTTCAACATCCGTTTGTGATTTATTTATTTTTAGAGATGTTCTCAGGAAAGTTCATCAACATTTTAGTGTGAATACACGTGTCTGCAGTTTTGCTTAATATACACATATTTACAAAGCAATTCCCCTTAATATAATGCATGTTGTTACTATATGCATTTTTGCAAATTCTACCTCAGTATCTGCATTCTTGTACATGTTCCTTGCCTTGAAAACTACGGTACATTGCAAAATCCGGAAAAGTGTGAGTTGAGAAGGGTGCCTGTGTTTTGGTTCTTATATTGTTTTAGAAAGTGTGAGTTACGTATGCCCACATTTATATGCAAACTGAATCAAATTTCTTCCTCATCCATTCTTTGGATTAATGAAAAAATGTTGCATTACAAAGTTTGTACACAATATAAAACCATGCTGTTTAATGCCATTATATGCTCTCTACCATCTTGATCTACTTAGGCCTTTTTAAAAAAGAACTTGAAAGAGCCTGTCTTTTAGAGATTGCTTCTTTTCTTTACAGCCTTAACCTGTAAATTATTTTTAAACATTTTATGCACATAAAATTACTTTAAAAACAAATGTATAAGAGCATAAATATGGACAGAAACAATAACAATAACCGGAGCCTACAAATAAAATAAGCAGGAAACAGAATGTACAGCCCAGACAATGAAATCAGTGCCAAGCATGTGCCTAAACAAGTTATGGACCAATGTTGAATAAAACATGGCCTGGTGAACACTTTTGATAGTGAAGGTAAACTATAACATTACTGAAGAGGACTAATCTGCTCTCAGACTTGAAGCGAGTAAAAATGAAGTGCATTTCTAAGTGCATAGTGCTCTGTTAAGAACTAAAGTTTGTACACCCTGAAAGCTAACGAGAAAACCAGGAGTTACTGATTTATTAGAGTTGAGATTGGTGGGAGAAGATGCTGGTTACACACTTGATTTTCGGATGCTTGCTTTCCCCCCTGCAATGCAATATTTATGTTTATGATTTATTTATTCAAATGCATAGACTACCCAAATTCAAAGGCTCAAGCTGAACAATCATGATAATGTCTGTAAATTATAGCAAGCTGCTTTCCGGTATGTTCCTCATTTTAAAATGGAGTGCAAAATATTTCAAAAAGTTGTCATTAGCTTATTCAAACAAACATCTAAGTTGATAATCCAATGTTAGTCATAGACCCACTGAAATCAATAGGCTTACGTAACATCACACTGGGAAAAGCAGAGAAAGGGACAAGGAGAACAGATTCAGTGTTGTAACAGAAACAAATCAAACAATTTATTGATAGTGTTCAGTGAATAACAGAGTATTAATTCTGTAGTCCTAAATGAATATACAATATACAATAACATAAGCAAAATATCCATCCATAACAATATAGTGGAAGAGGAGGAAAAAATTGAAGATCGAGTATAGTGAGTGGAGCCATCTTTATAACGATCAGAGATGGGATCAGACCTGGCTCATCTGTGGCAGCCATTTCGCCAGAAACTATGATGGGAGGAAGGGGGAGAGACCGTACAATTAAGAGAGCCTTAGTTCCTTCCTTCCTTGCCCTTTGCAAGGTTCCAGAGGGTTTTCCCATCATTGCGGGGTCAAATTCCATGGCAGGGAATGCATTTGAAATTCCCCATAGGGATCAATAGAAATTGTTGACTCATTTTGCGAACACTTGTACATTAGTGTTTGGATAGCAGGACTTGCATGTATGTTATGCCTGACAATGTCTTCACGACTTTTACATCATGTGCAATATTTTTCTCATCCTTATCAACAGCACAGCTGCTCAGTTTTCACCACTGAACTTTTCTGTAGCTGTCATCCATTTTAGGCCTTCATGCTCAATCTGCTGTTTGCTGAATTCAGTGGTTCCTTGAGCCTAGCAGGGCCAGATTAACAGCATGTAGTGTTGCTGTTGTTGTTTTCAGTCTAATGGGCATGGCTAGGCATTCACTGGCACCTTGGGGCATGGAAAAGCATGGGCTGAACTTTTAAAGCTATTTTCAGGAGAATGCTCATTTTCCAAGTGATGGCTTTTCTTCCCCAATAGTATTTTTGAATACAACAGCATAATACTGTACATGCGACCCCAAAAGATAAGACAACCTTTGACTGTTCTGCTTGTTAGCGATGTCCTAGTGCACCCAAACATTTTTCCAGAGACATGCAGCTGTTGCCCAGCTAAACAGGTTTAGAGGGAATGGAAAGCTTAGAGCAATTTGTAGGCAACCAAGCAAAAAGAGAAATCCACAAAGAAGCAGCTGATGTTAGCAACTCTTAAAAGGACAGCAAAAGAAGAATAAGCAAGCAAAGAGAAGGAGGGGGTGCAGAGAGAAAACAAGGAACTCCAGAGAATGTTAATAGCTGTCTCTAAACCAAAAAGAAATTGCTTATGTAATTTACATATTGCGTACTTCATTTTGATTAGGTTAACTTCTAAGCATATATATCACCTAAAGTCAGCAAGGTTTTTAATTTTATTTTGATCATATTTTCTAGCACAAATATTTCCCACTGGGAATGTTCCCTGTCCCATGTAAATGAGATGCAAAATGCCAACTTATCACAGTACAGTACAGCGTAATATTCTATTCTATTCCTTTTTTGCATAGAGGTAAATAAGTACAGATGATGGATGTCTGATGAGAACTAGCAGCAGGGGTCAAAGGAAAAAGTGTCAGCTTCTGCTATGATGGTACCTAGGATATGTGCTTTTTCATTTTCTAGAATTAATGTTATAGATGTGTTTGGCAAAATCGCTATTGAGATATTTTTAAGGGGAAAATGGTTCACATGCGTCAGGATATTCCCTTGAAATTGGACATTTAGGCGATTTCCACCTGGGCACTGCTTCCAACTGCAGTATTCCGGGTATGTCAGGGAGATCCCGGACGTATGGCAACCCTAATATATAGTACAGCTTGCTCTATTTTTGGTCCATGTCGTTTTGGCACATATTTACTTCTTCTGCCCTCCAAGGTCAGTGCCTTTGGATTTGGGGCTGCAGAGATTTCATCTACAGGACAATCTACAAGGTGTTCTTGGCCCTCAGGGGAGTCCGTAATCAATTTCTTAAAGTCCATAGGCAAAGGTAGATCCTTGGAGTTCAGGGGCTAGATGTGGAAACTCATTCTAGTGCATCTAACTAGGATGGACCAGAGAGTGTCCTCATCTCAGCTACTACTGCTCAGGGACTCTGAGTCTGGGCCTGTGTCACTTACCTATGTAAGCTGTGAGCCTTTGAGGTGTGCCACATAGCTGGGATAGCTCGGTAGAGCATGAAACGCTTCATCTCAGGGCTGTGGGTTCGAGTCCCACATTTGGCAAAAGACTCCTGCATTGCAGGGAGCTGGACTAAATGATTCTTGTGGTCCCTTCCAACTCTACAATTTTATGATTCTATGGCATCTATTATTCTACTGGCATCTATTACAGTGGTACCTCGGGTTAAGTACTTAATTCGTTCCGGAGGTCTGTACTTAACCTGAAACTGTTCTTAACCTGAAGCACCACTTTAGCTAATGGGGCCTCCTGCTGCTGCCGTGCCGCCGGAGCATGATTTCTGTTCTCATCCTGAAGCAAAGTTCTTAACCCGAGATACTATTTCTGGGTTAGCGGAGTCTGTAACCTGAAGCATATGTAACCTGAAGCGTATGTATCCCAAGGTACCACTGTATTCTACATAAGAACATTAGAAGAGCCTGCTGGATCAGGCCAGTGCTCCATCTCGTGCAGCACCCTGATCTCACAGCAGCCAACCAGATGCCTATGAAAGTGCAGGGACCCGAGGGAAGAACACTCTCTTGTGATTTCAAGTAACTGGCATTCAGAGGCATACCACATATGGCTGTGGAGGTAGAGCATAGCCATCATGTCTAACACCCATTGATAGCCTCATCCTCCATGACATATAGTCCATCCAAATTCATCTAGAGATGGGAAGGCCTGGAAAAAAACCAGGAAAAAATGGGAAAAAACAGTCCCCCCCCGTCCCCCCCATTTTTTCTGTTTTTTTATCCCCAGGCCTTCCCATCTCTATCATGGCCATCTCTACTTTTTGTGAGCAAATTCCATAGCTTGACACCCGAATCTTCCAACATTCAGCTCTATTGGATGTGTTATGAGAGAGGGATTTTATACATCTCTACCATGTCTCTCCTTATTTGCTTTTCCTCTAAACTGAACACCCCAAAGGCTGCAACCTTTCCTCATGGGGAGTCACTCCACCCCCTTGATCATGTTGGCTGCTCTTTTCTGAGCCGTTTGCAACTCTACCATATCCCTTGCAAGGTAACACAACTAAAAGAGGATTCCAAGTGTATTTGCACCATAGATTTGTATAACGGCATAATTTTATTAGAAGACTTATTTTCAATTCCTTTCCCTAATGATGCCTAGCATAGCATTCACCTTTCCCCCAGCTGGCACACACATGAAGTAGAATGTGTGTAAACTGCTAAGACATGTAGCTGGAATAAGTGCATTCATGCTGATCGAAAGTATAAACTTGAAAAATGACAGACTGGCTGACACGCATGTATTTATCAACCGATGAGTGAAGAACCAAGGAATGGTTTGCCTTTGTGAATGGGTCATCACAGGTAAAATGAAACAGGCAAAAGTTTTAGCTCTCAAGATGTCACCTGAAACACAAGGCTTTTCATTTTGCACATTCAACTGCTAGTCCCCAGCTGCAGAGTATGCAAGTTCAGGGACACCAAGGGATGGGCTATAGGCCCAGGTGAAGACTTTTGCTTCTGCAGAATTGAAGTTTATCATGAGGGGAATGGTTGGGATATCAAACGGTTAAATGCCTGCTGCCTCCAACTATTCTTAAGAGATCGTTTCTCTAAATTTTCTCAATGTGTGAAGACAGAGCATCAGCCCAACCAATCTGATCCTGTACATTAGAGGAACCACTTAGAGCAGGAGCCAGGGGAGTGGTGCAGACCATTTTGCAGTGCTTATGAAAAGAAGCCAGCGCTGCATTATTTCTCCCTGCTGAATGAGCCGTCAGAGATTTTATGTGAACTACCAAAGGAAGACTTAAATTGAAGTTCCAAAAATCTGCCGAAAAATGTTGTTGCCTTGAGAGTGCTTTCCGGAATATTCCTCATTTTAAAATGGATTGGAAACCTATCTCATTTTAAATGTTTGCAGTTATGAAACCTCTAGGCTGTCCTTTCCCGATTTTTTGAGGATGAGTGGGCTAAGGGTACAATGGTTCCTCAGTGCAAAATACTAAAAACATACATACAGGTAGTCTACAATGTTTCAGTGGAAAGTATATGAAGGTATATATTACATTGGTTTACTAGATAAGCCCATATACTCAGAACAGCTCCCCATTTATTTATTTTCCTACTTGTCATTGTTAAATTACTGCCCTTATTTTGGCTCCACTTCAGGTGGGGCAGCAAGACTTTCTTTATGTCTTGCATGCACACAGATGTTGATGCTGCAATCCTACGTACATGCACTTAACTGCTGAACACAATGAGTAAACATGGAAAATTCATATGCCCCATCACTTGTAAGAGCCTTTAAAAAATGTCTTCTTCCATTATGTGTTTGCCTGATGGTTTCATGTTGTTTGAGTTCTATTGTTCCTATTTCAATGGTGTTTTTTCCTTTGATAAACTTATTTTACTGAGTTTTGTTAAGATGCCTTGGCAAGGTTTTACCTGAAAAGGAGGGATACAAATACAGTAAATAAATAAGGGTGATGAAGGTTTACTTCTTACTGGGCAATTGGGTAGAATAGTGCCTGCAGATTGTGATCCCCACCCCCACCCCGCTTGGTGTATCTCTGTAAGTAAGAAGGCATGAGAGCTGAAAATTCAAGGACAGACTCTGGATTCTCCCTGGAGGGCCAGGTCATCTCAACCCCACGCATGACCGTGTGCCTGATTGGTGGACATTGTGACATCTCATTTTCACAGTGTTTGCCCTCAGCATTTAATATCAGTATGCAGCTCCACCAAGAATGCGACTTTAAGGAAAATGTGTTAAAATGTTTATTCTTGTCGTAAATTGTAGGAACAGTTTATTTTCAGGATAATGGAAACTGTATTTGAGTTTCCCTTACTAGCTTGCTCACTAATCAACATTTTGACACTGGATTGCTTCAACTTGGGAAACAAATATATAAATAGATGTCAACCGAATAGTACTAAGGGTGGCATGCCATTGGAGTGGTTAATTTTTTACTTGGAAAAATCCAGGTTCAACATAAAAGGAAGGCATTATAAATCCTGTGATAATCAGTTGGTAAAGCATAGACCCTTAATATCGGGGTTATGGGTTCAAGCCTCACGTTGGGCAATAGATCCCTGCATTGCAGGGGGTTGGTCCAGGTGACCCCCCCGTGGTCCCTTCCAACTCTCTGATTCTCTGAACATATAAGAGCAATACTTGCCTTGTTTCCTTTTTCAATTGTTTATGTACAATGAATTAGTTGTATGTGTATATGTTACCCAGCAGGCTGGTGAAATAGGCTAATGATACTTGTGGAGCTGATGCTTGTGAATGTCTCAGGAAACTCCACAGCAACAGTAATGGAGCAGCATTTGGCAGGAGATGCTGAAGTGAAAGTCATGGACTGGAAATTTAAGATTACATCAGCAGGCAGGAGTGAGCCAAATGCAGGTCAATAGTGATTCAAAATCAGAGCCAGAAAGGAAATACTCAGGTCCATGGCAGGCCTGTCATCCTTTCTATTGTTTTATGGACTTCTGTATGCAGTCTTATTTTTCTAGAAAAAGAGGTGCCAGAACTCACCATGAACTCCTCCCTTGTTCTCTTGTAATAGCAATGGCACCCACCTGAGAGATGCTGGAACTGAGTTCTGGCTGCGGAAGGGGAGCTCTGTCTGTATGTCACAGCAGTGGCCACAATATTACAAAGTTGGCGTTTCTTTCTCTCACTACCTCATTCTTTCTCATAAAGGCAACATTCTGTGTCTGAACCAATATACTGATTGCAACCAATTCAAAATGTATGCTTGAGAATAGGGGTAGAATAAAGGGCTTCTAGAAGTAGCAAGTGCAGGGGCATAGTGTGGGGAGGGCAGAGGAGCACAGAATATCGCAAGGTGTATGTGTGTTGGGGGGGGTTAAAGTGGAAATTTGTCCTGTCTTCCTGATGAAAGCGTCTGGCCCTGCTAGACAGTGCAACTTTTAAGCCTATTTCCTGGGACCAGATGTTGGCACAAAGCCTTTCATCATGACAGGCAGGCTGTCTTATAGGATGAGAAGGGTAATCCAGAAATCAAAATTGTGTTATTTAAAAAAGGGAGAGGTCCATCTAAAAATGGATTTTGTCCCCACATGTTGCTACTTACTTCCCTGCAGACCTAGGATAGTTTACATGTGTGCAAAGTTGGAGCAGTGGGCATTCTGTCATACTTAAAGGTAAAGGTACCCCTGCCCGTACGGGCCAGTCTTGACAGACTCTAGGGTTGTGCACTCATCTCACTCTATAGCCCGGGAGCCAGCGCTGTCCGCAGACACTTCTGGGTCACGTGGCCAGCGTGACAAAGCTGCATCTGGCGAGCCAGCGCAGCACACAGAACGCCGTTTACCTTCCCGCCAGTAAGCGGTCCCTATTTATCTACTTGCACCCGGGGGTGCTTTCAAACTGCTAGGTTGGCAGGCGCTGGGACCGAGCAACGGGAGCGCACCCCGCCGCAGTGATCCGAACCGCCGACCTTTCGATCGGCAAGCCCTAGGCGCTGAGGCTTTTACCCACAGCGCCACCCGCGTCCCTTCTGTCATACTTATCTTTACTTAAATACAGATCAGACTTGCTCAAACTGTTATGCATCAAGATGAACACAGCCCCAGAGTCATACATAGACGACCACCAGGGCCTAGAGAAGCCTGTTGATTTTACTTCCTACCTGGAAGAAGTGCTGTGCTGAACTTTTCCAGCCTTTCCAAGGAATGCTAGGGCAAAAATCACTTCAAAAAGGACAGGTATTGGGCAATGTATCTCAGTGAAAAAATAAAGTTTGAAGGACCCTGTAGGGTAGGAGCAAATTTGCATTTTAAGCTTGAGGAGGTAGCCAAAAGATTGTTCTTCAATCCTGAAAGCATTTAGGAAAGCCCTGTGCTCACAACACCATAGACCGGCTTTCTATGACTGGCTTCCAGCCAGGTGGGTTTCACAGAAATGTGATGTTGCACACAGTTCTAATCAGTTCACCAACAGTATGTTGGCTGCCAGGAGGGGAGGCTGGCCTGTATGGCCTTGCAGGGACTTCTCCATGTTCTTTCAATGTCTGAATGTCTTATGAACCCCTCAAACTCATCCTCTGTTCCAGCTAAACACAACTGGATTTTTCTTTAAAGCATTATCATCCTTAAAGGAACAATAAAGGGACACTTGTCAGCACTGGTAGAGCTAAACACAAAACAAAAGAAAAACATGTCCAGCAATCCTGACAGTGTTCCCCCGGGAAGGTTTTACCTTTCTGCTGTTTTCAGTGTAGTTTGTGGGGTTTTTTTTTAGAACACTTGTTAAAAATGTGGCAGGGAAAACACCAAACCAAAAAAATAAAAAATAAAATAAAAGGTGTTTGTGACATTTAGACTCATAGTAAACATAAACCACTCCTTATCTTCCCTCTCAGCTTCTCTCTCCTGCCCTTTTCTTCTGTCTCCATTTACAACTTCACTATCCTGCTTGTCTCCAGAGACTATAACCTTGGCGTAATCTTTGACTGCTCTCTCCTTCCGTCTGCATATCCAGGCTCCTGCAAAGACAAACTGCTTCTTTCTTTTTCTTTTTTTTTTAAACAAATCAAAAATCCATGTTTTACTCAAGGTCTCTGCTGCCAAAAACCCTTGTTCATGTGCTGGCCACCTTTTGCTTTTATTGCCGTAAATCTTTCTCTCTTTTTTCCCTCTCCCCTTTTTGGTCTGGCATCCTCAGACTCCCTTTGATAAACCACTGGGAAATGCTGCTGTTGAAATCTCCCCAGCAATTCTTGCAGAAGGGTGCAAACCATGTTATCCCTCCTTATAAATGGGGGTGTTGATCAACTGAAAACTGTCTTTGTACACTGAAGTTGCTAAAAGTGGTCAGACAGTGGTCACTTGATAGAAGGATGTGTATGACACTCACTACAAAATTATATAAGCACATTTTCCCTCCAGCTGTGGCGATTCACCTGGTGTTTCGCCTGAGTGCCAGTCCCCAAATTTACATTGAAATGTTGCATTGCACAAAATGAATTGGCAACTCGCAGCATTAATCCTGATCTTGTTGAGGGCATATGGATCCACTTAGGTGAGTGAATCGGTATAAAAATGTTTCTTGTTTCTTGCGCTGAGATGTGGGGCTGTGCAAGCTGAACATAGTTCTGGTACACAAGGGCTGATAATTCTGGTGCAGTTCCTACACATGGCAGTGACTGGACCATAGCACCAATGTAAGGGAATAAATCTCATCTTCTGCCAGCAGTAAACATGAAATCCTGTACTCAGAAACATAGAATGGGTATACAGTGGTACCTTGGGTTAAGTACTTAATTCGTTCCGGAGGTCCGTTCTTAACCTGAAACTGTTCTTAACCTGAAGCACCACTTTAGCTAATGGGGCCTCCTGCTGCCGCTGCGCCGCTGAAGCCCGATTTCTGTTCTTATCCTGAAGCAAAGTTCTTAACCTGAAGCACTATTTTTGGGTTAGCGGAGTGTGTAACCTGAAGCATATGTAACCCGAGGTACCATTGTATAATAGACCTCAATAACTTGTGCTTTTGTGTATATCATAGCAGCAGCAGCAGCAGCAGCAGCAGCAGCAGCAGCACAAGAGGGACTTCTCTATTATGTGAAACCAATAGCACAAAGTAAATGATGCAGGTTCCCTTTGATTTAAATATCACATTACTCCCAGGTAGGGTGATCCTGACATGGAGAAGAAGTGCATTTTTCAACTTGCCCATATGGTTTGTCCATCCAGAGCTAAAAGGGCCTGGCACACAGGGTACCAGTTCCCACAGTAGGATGAAAAAATGGCACATGGATCAGGCCAATGTTTTATGGACAACTGATCTTCTGCTGTTATTGGTGAGAGAAGCATAACTGCAGGTGGTGAACCTGTGTTTCCACAGTGCTTCTACAATATATTCCATGGAGGAAATATGTAGAGGCATGCAATGCCACCCATTTCCTAACAAGGGTGGGAAATGTCTTTGTGATGAAGGCATGGGGTTAACTTAACATCCAAGAGCTGTTTAAAAAAACAACAGGCAAATACTTTGATGTAGAAGTCCTAACCTAAAGTATGCTAAATAAGTCTTTATCTTCAAAAGAATAGTTGGTGGGATTTTTATTTTTAAAATAGGCTTTTCAAACTTGAAGGAAAGTTAAACTGCAGCTTTGGGGCCTGTGTTTCTGCACCCAGATATGTTGTCGTAAATTTCACTGTCAAATATGGCTTACCCAAATTATAAGAGTATTTTTTATAGAAAAGGTGAAAAGTAATAAGGAGGAAAGGCCAGATAATGACATCTGCTTGATAATTCTCCCCCCCCCCAAGGGCAGTAATAATATGTTTTTGTAAGAGGTTATTGAAGTGTATAAAATACAGAAGCTTATACAAAACCAGCCCCTTTTAAGCACACTTTCCATAAAGTGCTCACGGCTTGTCCCATTGTATTAAATATCTGTTCCTTTAAGAAGATTAGAATGTTTAAACCGTCAGCAGGTATTAATCTTCGAAAGGTTCTCTGGCACACAGCATTGATATAATGGATTCTAAACAGATTTATTTATATACCTCAGACATTACTCAGATTTTAAAAATCATTTATCAGATAAACCTGGGGTAAAATCTGGAATACATGGCCTCAGCCTTAAACAGAGACACACTTTAAATCGTTTGTGCCTCTTTCCCAATTTTGGAGGTTATTCTTCATCCAGGTATGTATGTTTACGGCTTCAATCCTCACCATAAATACTTCAAGATAAGTCTTATTGAAATGACAAGGACTTACTTCTGAGTAGCCCCTAGTGTTCCCATAGTTAATTTATGAAATGATGCAAAACAAATGTATTAAGTTCAAATCTTTAAGGTTCTATAACATTTGCAAGAAAACCTCTGCTGAACTGAATCCTGAAAATTATTGCACGTTGCTTGGAAATATTTTTCTGCATTACAGATAACAAACAGACTTAATAGTTATTTTCCTGGCCTATGAAACACTGGAAATTGTTGCGTGCCGAGAGGTGAGGCTCATGCTAGGGATTGCTGGCAGTGAATTACACAAAACTGGAATTTACTGGATTCTTGGGGAAGCTGAGTGGTACAAAGTTAACCGTCCACAATATACAGTATATATATGCTGTAGACCAGGGGGAGGCAACCTAAGGCCTGTGGGCTGGATCCGGCCCAATCACCTTCTCAATCCGGCCCATAGACAGTCTGGGAATCAGTGTGTTTTTACATAAGTAGAATGTGTCCTTTTATTTAAAATGCATCTCTGGGTTACTTGTGGGGCCTGCCTGGTGTTTTTACATGAGTAGAATGTGTGCTTTTATTTAAAATGCATCTCTGGGTTATTTGTGGGGCATAGGAATCCGTTCTCCCCCCCCCCTCCAAAATATAGTCCAGCACCCCACATGGTCTGAGGGACAGTGGACTGGCCCATGGCTGAAAAAGGTTGCTGACCCCTGCTGTAGACTAAAAAAAATGTTATAAGCATTTGACAAATCTCATCTGGCATCGAGAGGCCATTCATTCCCAATATAGTGCAATAAATAAATAAATAATACCAAGATCTATCCATAGCATAATAATGTTGACTCATTATTCCATTATAAGAAATCACAGTATGAACAGCAGTGTGTTAGCCTGAAGGCCAACTGCAGGTGTAGGAAGGCTTGGGGTGAGGATTGTTGAAAATTATTGTCTGGGCAGTCCTGGTTAGGGATTTCAGACAGGGATTCTAGGCTGAAGTTACCAGATTTTTTTCAATGAATCCAGGGACACTTCATTGAAATGAGTCAGAATGATAGGATTTTGTCAGGGGACTGATTTGTAAATCTGGGGACTGTCCCTGGGAAACGGGGATGTCTGGTAACCTTATTCTAGGCCCCTGAAAGAAGATTGCATTCACAGTAATGCAGCAGATGCATCAAACATTACCAGAGGCCGCTTACTTCAAACTGTGCTAGGCAATTTCTTCTGGTCTCTCTCTCTCTCCCCCCCCCCACTTTATTTCACTGCTGTCTGTGCTGTTGCTGTTGCTGGTGGTAGCAGCAGTAATGCAACTCTGCTCTCAGTGGCTCTGCTGCCACTTTTAAAATCTCCAAATAACCTGAACCCACCACCTTTCTAAGCCAGCGGAGGGGCAGGATGGGAGTTGCCATAAAAAGATGGCAGCCCCTGTGATTTTCTGAGGACTTTTCTCCCCCAATACCATTGAAGAATGCCTCACATAGGGTTAGGAAAATGGTGGTGCCCTTGTTTCTTGTGCAAAAAAAGAAAGCGAAGCTCCTTTCCACCACAGCATAAGGTGAGGTAGGATCTATGCTGCATGTTTCCTTCCCCAAAATTAGAGAAATGGCCTACTAATTTTGAGCCCGCAAATGGGCTGTGATATTTGGAAGCTGTTTCAGTACAACCCTAAGTATAGGCTTTGTCTCGTCTTTACAAAAGTTGAGGGCATACCAACTTTTTTAGTATTTTCTGCTCTCTAAAATGAAAACAAGCAACAACAATCTTGGGGCTCTTCCTTTTTGCTAGTGCCAAGTTCAGAATACATTCAGAGTATTCCATCCTTTCCCACTGCTCATTTGTCTAATGCTGTAACTTTTACTTTTGGTGATCGTTTAGCAGAAATAAAAGGCCTGGCAAATCTGAAGGTTGGTTCAAATGTGCACAGTGATGACCTCTTTTCAGGTTGCGTTCCATGGCGACCTGGAATAATGGAACATGTTATTTCTGGGTTTCGCCGCTTGCGCATGCACAGACGCTCAAAATGATGTCACGCGCATGCACAGAAGTGGCAAATCGCGACCTGCGCATGCGCAGATGCAGGTTGCGTTCTGCTCAGGTTGCGAACGTGGCTCCAGAATGGATGCCGTTCGCATCCAGAGGTACCACTGTAATAAGATATTGTGCATGCATGTATACACCAGGTCCGAGATACCAGGCTTTATGACTAATAGTAACTGAAATCCTCCATTCTCTTTTTTTCTCCTCCTGAGCGCAAGTGAGCACATAAATATTCAAGCAGTGACTTGCATGTGTGAATGACCCTTTACCGATCAAACACTTCAAGAGAGGATTTGCATGCCACCTCATCACATCTCAAATGCAGTTCACACATTCAGCTGCAAGTCATCGTGGGATAGGTCATCCGGTGGTATCAAGCAACTTTATATGCATGTGTGAATCTCCTATTTATCATCAGCATAGCAGGCACAAAATGTCTTCCCTCAACTGTACCCATGACAGCGTTTGCGATCTATCTCTCTGCTCATTGATAATGTATATAGAAATGGTTCCCACTAGACAGTGTCGGCAGCACATAAGCCAGTTATGCAGGGCCTTTGTGGCTGCTGCCGTTGTGAAAACAAGATAAAGCAAGCCCATTAATTATGCATCCAGCTAAATAACTAGCTACAGAAGAGGAAATAAGAGCACTTTAATAATATATAAGTTATTAATCGGTATACTTGTCATCTGAATAAGACACAGACTACTATGCTTTTCCATTCATGGTGCGGGTAGTGAGAGGGGTAGTCCAATGAAATTTCTTACCCTAAATAGAACAAACTTGGTTGTCAAAGGCACTGTGTGTTAAAATATGTGTTCTTTGTTGTATAGCTAAAATAAATGGCATGACTTTACCCTAGTAGTATTGTACTTAGGATGGGTTTACCTAATTTATTAATTGGGTGGGGTTTTTTTGCCAAGCTATTAAAGTTTATATTGCATTCAGCTATCATGGGGTCTACAATATCTGACAGTTCTATTCTGGCGAAAGAAGGGCAGAAGGGGCTACCGCCAGGTCAGGTCGCAGTTTATCTCCCCTCCCCACCCCCGGACCAGGACCAGCCACCGCTGATGGTCCAGCTGGCCCTGCTGCCCAGGAGAGGCCCACCCAAGGCCTGCTGGTTTGGCCAATCACTGGCAGGAGGTCAGCCAAGCCCCAGCCCCTTCACCAGATCACCGCAGAGCCTGTGGTCCAGCCACAACACCGCCCACCAGATAAAGTGAGCAGAACTGCCAGAAACCGGGAGGGAGGGAGAATAGATGCTTCTCTCCTGACCCAGCAAGATGGTGCTGTAGCAGCATCTGAAAACTAGCTAGTGGTATCCAAAGGCAAGAAAGTTGCATACCCTCCAACATTTGTCCGATGAAAATAGGTATGTCCTATTTCATTATTATTACCCCAGCCACTCTGGGCAGCTTCCAACATACATAAAAACAAAAGAAAATATTAAACATTAAAAAAACTTCCCTGTACAGGAATGCATTCAGGTGTCTTCTAAAGGTTGTACTGTATACTGTAGCTTTTTATCTCTTTGGCTCAAGGGTTGCATAATTCCACACTCTCCAACATTTCTCCTATGAAAACATGGATTTCTCCTAAGGAAAAGCAGGACATTCCAGGATCAAATCAGAAACCAGGACGGCTTCTGTAAATCCGGGACTGTCCCTGGAAAATAGGGACACTTGGAGGGGCTGAAGTTGCATAGACCCAAATCATGCAGGTTTTAGGAGAAATTTCTAGTATGAGGCAGCAATGTTACTGGCCCCCAATAACATTGAAGGACAGAAGCAGACAGGACAGGGTGGCACCGTGGCACCAATGGTATGTTGTGCTGCTGCTTCCCTTTCCTGTGAAAACCATTCCTCCATAACTGGAGTCCAGTTATGAATCCTGCTAAACTGATCAGTGTTTTATTATCAGCTACCTAGAATAGAAGACTGTTAGGTGCTGGCATGTTCCTCAAGTAATTAGATTGCCTTTGAAAAACACTAATAAATCTGAAATGAGCTAGTTTTAATTGTGTCCTTAAACTGTGTATTGATGCTTCCATGATCTAGGCATGATGAGAGATGTTATTTCTTGTTTTATTTCATCATCATCATCATCATCATACAGACCAAGATGTGTATTAGAAGCTTGCAGGTTAGAGGCAAATATAATTTTAAGTTTTATGTTCTCCTAATAAGATCACACGTGTTTCCAGTTCCATCATATAATCTCCCCATGCAAGAAAGATCCATGTGTAAGTGGAACTCAAAGAAAGCCCTAGGGAAGCCATGCTTCTCTATCTGCATAATGTTACATTGGTTGACACTTCTGACCAGACATGGGACCAAAAAACCAGAGGTGTATTCATGACTTAAAAGAAAAGAAAAAAGGTGCTTTCGTAATTGTTCAGTTTTTGGATCATGAAGGTGGTTTTGTTGCAGAGTGATGTTGCAAAATTTTATATTCACTGTTTGCTTTCTGATATCAGAGCTTGGAGAGATTTTTCGTCAAGAGGAAATGAAATGATCCAGCTGACTGCTGAATGTTTGGCTGCTCTAGGGCACTTCATTCAAAAAGCAGTTTTATGGCTGGTGTTGGGTTAAAAAAAAATTCTTTCAGTGTCACCATCTATAAACAACAACAGTAAGAAGATGGGTTTCTGGCAGTTTCTTACTAAGGATTTGGGACCTTATTAACCCTACTGAGCGGTATTCATCATGGGTTAAGCACTGATGTTTCCATAGAATTAAATGCAAATGTCCTAGTGTAAAATCCCTAGTTATGTATAACAACTCCAACCCCTGAGTACTTGTGCTGTAATCTGCAAAGCACAGATAATCATGTGGGTTTCTTTCTGTAATAGCAAAGGGCCCACCTTTTTAAATCCTGCGCTGTCTCATTGACGTTAGCATGGAAAATTGATTCACAGTTTGCATTCTCCATTCTGGCTTGGGAGGTGTTCGCAATTACAGTGCTTTACAGGCTGGTTCTTACCCAGATTATAGGTTAGTAGGAACACAGGGTTTGATTGTTTATTTATTCCATTTTCATCTCACCATTCCTCTAAGGACTTCGGGACAGTGTACATGAATTTCTACCCCTATCAACCTCACAACCACCCTGTGAAGCAGAGTAAGCTGAGAGATACTAGGGCCTGATCCAAGGTCACTGAGAGGGCTTTATGTCTGAGTAGGACTTTGAACCTGAATCTCCCTAGTTCTATGCTTCTGTTCCTAACCATTACACCCCACTGGCTCATTAAACATGGTTTCACAGAAGGAGGACAAAACTCTTCTTCTTCTGCAATCCATATCACTCTGCCCTGCCTGTAGAGTATCATTATAGTCATGCCAGCAGATCATTGTTTTCTTCTTTTGAAAAGGTAATAGTCCCTTTGCCTAGTTTTGGCAGGCATTGGGGTTTGTCTCGGAGCATCTTGCTTTGGGCTGTTTGCCAAGCCATTAAAGTTTATGAGCTATGCTAAAGTGGCGGTAGAGTCTGGAGCTACCTAGTGATTTTGTTCCTTGTGGTGGAGTCTTGTCAAATCTTACATACTGAGGAGCTACTGTGGGATAGCGGATAGAGGTGTTCACTGTGGAGCTCTACCTTCAAATCCTGACTTGGCCATAAGAGTTCATTGGGGAGCTTGTGCAAAACACCATGGTTCAGCTTCCATGCCAGCAGAGCCACACAGTTTTGTCCGGACAAGCAGGATGTAAGTAACCAGCCATGTTTTGTGATATGACAGGCCCTTGGTGGGTCCAGTTATCTAATGTAGAACTATTTCTGGATTGTGCTATTTTAGGGGAGAGATATAATTGCTGAAATCTCTCTGATGAAAAAGAGCTATATCCATACTAAAGAAGTGTGTCAGCGAGAAGGGCTAAACTAGCATCTATCTTCGTAGCATCTGTTTTTTTAAAAAAATGTGCAGACCATATTTTTACATGGTGGAGTATTCTGTAGTGCAGTAGCCCACAAGCGGGCTGAAGTGGTGCAACGTAAGAGCTCATCCACACATTCAATTGTGCTTGCCTAGAAACCATGGGTGCAAGCGGTTTCCCCCTTACTTCACTCCTTTCCAATGGAAAACTACTCTTTAGCAGCAGATAGGAACAAATGGCAATTCAGGGAAACCCCAAATTGCTGTTTGCTTTTATTGAGTGCTAAAGAGCGGTTTCCCATGAGGGAAAGCTGTGGAACAAGAGGAAGTGTGGACAAGCCCTTTGAGCAGATTTACCACAGAACTTTTTTGGCCGGAGTGGCCCCTTGGGGGCTCATGAACCTGCACACACAACAAAGACATAACAGCAAAATTTGGAAAGAGAAGCTGCTTTGAGAGAGGTGAAGTGGAGAAGCAGGTAGAGACAGTGCTTTTTTTCTAGGGGGACACATACCCCTAAACATTTTGTGAATGTTTGTACTTTTGTCCATTTACTGTATTTATATTTCCCGAACTATAAAATGGTGATTTTCTTGAGTCAAAATGAGAGTACCCCTAAACATTTTTTTTTAGAAAAAAAAAGTACTGGCTAGAGGGATAGTTAATGCTTTACCTGCCAACTAGTTGTGTGTAATATTTTGTTTGTCCCTAAGTAGAGCCAGTAAGGTTGGCCAGTATTGTTAACCCTCATTGCAGATGCTGGAAGATAGTGATTTACTCTGAAGCCACCCAGAGAGTTTGTAGAAAAGCTGAGAACTTAGCTTGGGGTCTATCGCTCTTGGTTCATGCTTTTACTCACTATTGTTCGCCTTCTTTCTCATTTTCTGTATTGAAAGTGACTTTAGCTCACAATTCAACAAAGTCCCCCCTCCCCAATATTTCCCCTTGAATTATGCCTTTGTCTTATTGTCTCTTGAATTATATTTGTGTGACTCCAAAAATCTGGGGTCACTTGTAAAGAGAAGGGATTAATAGTGAATATTATTCTGAGGAGCATCTTGATTTAGTGCTGGAGGTTGAACAAGGTGATGTTTCGTGAGGCAGAATTTCAGCTAGTTTCCAAGCTCTCCCTACATAAATTTGACAGATGCATCACATGGACTTTGTGGTCTGTGGCTGGGTGAGCAGGAATAGATGAAGAACATGATAGTGTGGGAAGTGTTCTTTTTGTTAGGTTTTCATTTTCCTCCTGCTGTTGACCAACTTTCTCTTTCATTCACATCTGTGGTCTTCTGGGTTTTAATGTCTCCTGGAAGGCATTGGGTATTTTTGGCAGAATCAAGCCTTTCAATTGTACACTCCCCCTCCCCTCACTCTTGTTCTTTCTCAGTCTCCCTAGCAACTGCTGAATGGAATCCATCCAGTCTGCCTAACCGTAAAATTAAAATTGCAATGCAAAGTGAAGTGTCCTGGACGCTACTGCTGTGTGGTTTTGCTGTACAAATGTGTTGACTGTTAGGTCCCAGCTTGAGCCAGGAACACAAACCCAAGTCTGAAATGACGAACCTTAATGAATCATTAAGCGGACAAGAGTATTCGTTGTGTACGAGGGTGGGTGGGTAAGAGGTGCTTCCCTCAAAATTAAAAAAGCAATAAACCTCCGCAACTTAACCTCCCTTTTGTTTTCTCTTGTCATTATGTTTTCTCTTTGTTGTTTTCCTATCTTTGCAATTTAAATCTTACTATGATAATCCCCCAACCAGACTATTTGTGCTGCGGTTAACATGTGCCAGTAGCAGCCATTTTTGTGCTGCCTGCTCTTTCCACCCTACTTTTGGCTGCCTCTCCTCTCCAACCAGCTGGATCGCAACTATGGAGCTTTCCTTGTTACTGTGTATGAGGGAGGGGCAGACCAAAGCCTGAGGTGGGGGGAGGATAGGTGGAAGAAGCTGCAGCTGTTTTGCCTTCTGCTTAATTGGCGGTCCTAATGATACAGAATGAATCTCTGGGTTGCAGCTTGGGGAGTCCTAATGATAAGCCTCTTCTCAGGACTGTTATGTGTGTTGTCCTCCCCTTAGTTGTCTCAACTAATGAGTTGGTGCAGCTTATAGAGTCCTCCTCTAGACTGTGTTCCTGGGTTTCCCACTGCCAAATCTAACACTCTACCCTGTACACTATAAGTTTGCTAGAGCCAATGCTGGCATAGTGCTCCAATTATCCTCTTTCTTTCTTGGAGATGATGAAAACCGAATCTCCCCATGTCCCCTTCCCTGTTCACTTTTCTTTCTGCATACCAATATACCTACATTCCTTTCCTCTCAGATGGTTTATCCACTTGCTTCTCAGTCATTTCTCCAGCCAATAGCTGCTCCCAAGCATTTTGCTTTCAGACAAGGCTGTCTTTTTGTATCAGATGCCAGCTCTACTCCATGGGATTGTAAACAGAAAGTACCCATGACAACTGATTCATTCCTCCATAGAGACCACACATGGTACCTACAAAATGTCTTTGCTTTCAAACAGCAAATTCTGCTTCCGAGTCAGGTTCACAGCGCAGGGCCAGAGCAGGTGCCAGGAGAATTCTCTTGGCTTGAGCTGTGTGAATCAAGCAATGCACATTGAAGACCCCCAGTCTCTCAGTCAGCAGGACATTTCTGAATTTCCCTCTTCTGGGCAGAGATCAGCATTCAGTCCACATACTCTGGCAAATGAAATACAATGATTCATACTTAGGTAGAGACCATCGTTTTCATTATTGTGATAACATCTAATGAATGAAGAACCCATTTCCCCTGTGAGCTTCACATTGTTAGACACTTCTTACAGGTAGGTAAATTTGGTATGGAGAAGGCCAATGCTAAAGTCACACGGAGACAGGAAGAGAAGTGACAACTTTGATGCCAGCTTTCAGGCAGTTTCAGAGTCATCTGACTCAGGCTGCCTCTCCCTCAGCATGCATGGGAAGAATTGTTGCAGGAGCTTTTAAAGATTTGAAGTCTTGGCAATGATTTAATATTAATCCTGCAATCTCAGAATGGTTGGACATAGGCTAAAGGATTATTCTGTGTCCTTAGGGCTACTGTGTTGACAGTGTGAAAACAAATAAAGCAAACTTCTGGGCAGTGATAAGGTTCATAAATGTTCTAGGACACCTCTGCAATCACAGAAAGAGCTAAGAAGCCTCATTTTAGTATATGAAAGATACTCTCAGCCATCGCTGTGTGTGGAGTGGGAGAGCAGACAAAATTGCTTTTTTTCTGGGTTTGGGGGAGATTGATTGTTTATCTAGTTTTTTTCCTGTGTGTTTGCAAAACCGCTTTCCTTCAAATCTAAGCACTTGGTGCTTTAACCACATTTGTGTCTCTATAACCATAGCAAGCAGCATGAAAGATTGTTCCAAACTGACTTTGTATTTGAAAATAGTTTATTGCGGATAATTTTCACCCAAGAAGGCTCCGCTACATATTGTGTCTGGATTAATTTAGAGGTGCCTAATTGCCTTGAGATCTTTCACTAATTCTATTGGAATTATATTAGCTTCCCTCAGAATTCCTACAGGGGTTTTACCTCTGAAAAGGTCCCTCTAATGTAATCTAAAAATTCACAAGAGAACTCAATAACAATTCCACATACACAGTCTTACCACCATTTGTTTCTTCTTCTCAAAACAACACACAATGTATTAATGCAAGATTTGTCACATCCTAGGAATCGAACACAGAATCCAGCACAGTTAGAAAATCTAATGGTGCTGTGCTTCAGGGGGGAGAAATCCCTTTCAAATCCCAATCTAGCAGAATGAAATAACTTTTATATATATATATATATATGTGTGTGTGTGTGTTTTCTTTTTTCATGAGAAAGCATCAGTGTACCAAACTGAACTTTTCCTGAGGCACCAAGAAGTTGTTGCTAAGAAGAAAAGAGAGCGAGAGGGGAAAGAGTAAATTGATTCCAATAAGAGAGGGTTTCACCACTAAAGGCTAGAAGAAAATGAAATGTTGGCTTTTAAATCATAAGGTGAAAGCAGTTTGCAGTGGGAATGTATGTTGAAATGTTCCTTTATTCTTTTTTACCCCTCCCCGTACTGGCATCTGTACAATCTGTTGTCTCTTTGAAAATCCCAGAAAGGAAGTAAACTGAATAAGTTGAAGGAAACATTATTATAAAGTTTTCTACTCTTAAAGTATACATTTGCCTGGGGTAACAAATATGATGAGCCCCATTATCACCCTTTCTGGGTTGGAAACATGATGCAGAGTTGGGTGGGGACAGTCCCTAGAGCTCCAGAAACAAACCACTGGGACTGTATTCTGATTTTTGCATTTTGTATGCCACAAGCAACTGAAGAGATCTCTGACTGACCTCTAAAGCTTATGGTGGGGCTGATGAATTACAGTCAGTGCTATTTTTCTAGAAAAAAGGGTGTTGGAACTCACTTATAATGGCAATGGCACCTACCTGAGAGGTGCTGGAACTGAGTTCTGGCAAGTTCTGGTTGAGAGAAAAAATCCCTGGTTACCTTAACATGTAGTGGTTGCTGCCTTGTGGACTATCTTCAGGAGAAGAAAAGGTTAAAAAGTAAACCCCACACAAAACTGCAGTGGTTGGATGGCATCTTGTATGCCTCCTTCCAGCAACTCTTAAAGCCAAGATGGTGCCAAACGTATTGCTCTGCTTTCCTTTGGACTACATCAGCGAGGCCAAGAGAGGGTTCCTGTTGTCTGGGTTGCCCATGGCCTCCATACGCACTGCCTAGCCTTGCGCCCCTGTGTTGCTAACACAGCAAAATCAACTTGGGAAGCAGCAGTTATGAGTTACCAGCATCTGCAGCCACAGCAGGTGCTTTGATTCTCCAGTGGTTTGATTTTGTGCAGGGGTGGTCAGAAAGTCTTCTGGAGCTTTGTAGCATTGTTTTAAAGATATATATATATATATATATATATATATATATATATATATATATATATCTTTATTGTGGTCCATGGACCCACATAACAGTTTCAAAACAAGATATAGTTAAGACAACCAAACAACAGGTGAAAGAGACCAAGGTAGTCATTTTGTTATGCCTAGAGCATGATGGTCTTAGTTTCTTGTGATCTCCAAAAGAAACTTTGCCACGATCAGTGTAATATCATTTGACCTATCCTCCAGAAGGTATTTAATATGGGAGGCTTCAGATTTTCCCGGCAAATTTGCTAGTAAGGGTTTGATCAGTTGATCCCTTGTTTGTTCATACTGCCCACAATGCAGTAGGATATGGTTCATGCGATTGACGTCCTGAGAACATAAACAAAGCCTATTCTGATAGGGGATGCCTTTCAGTCTACGCCTTAGTCTAGGTGGATGGCATTGGGAGCCCTCCCTTCCGCTCCAAGGAATCAGGGTATCCCATTAAAGGGATCCAGGGGAAGGTGCTTCTGTCTGGACGCCCAGATGGAGGCTGATGGGCCACGGAGCCCCCAAATAGTGATCTCAGAGGGGAGTTTGCCCTGATTTGATTTATGTCATAGGGCAATCCTTAAGCTTGGCCAAGGATCAACCAGCCAAATAATCAACCTGAAGATGGGTTACTTGATTCAGGATGCATACCCAGTGCCTGCACCAAAACCTTCTGACATCTGTAATCAGTAAAGTGCTGGCCTGTTTAAATCCCGTGGTTGCCCTGTTATTATTGCAACTTCACTGTTCCTGGGCCTGCAATGTACATAGCACCTTTGGAATCCAACCCAAAGCTGGTTCTTCTGAAAATATCCCATTCTTTTCAAAAGTTTCTTAATATCTGAAACCCCCAACAAGGACACAAATGTTTCTGAATCCCTTCTCACACCATCCTTCAGTATTCTTCAAAGGTCTATAGCCAGGGTTACTGATTTCCTGTAGATGGAGCTGGCTTCAGCTTCGGAGGGAGGAGCCTGAACAAGGTGCCCTCATTGGGCACTGCTGTCTCTGGACACCCTCCTCCTCTCCAAGGCACTGCTGCCCATTCAGATGCCCCTTCAGTCCGGGACTTCTTTGTATGCTCATCCCCAGGAATAGCTCAAGTGAAGTGGAGGAAGCTGCTCCAATGGCTCCCTCATTGCTTCCATGCTCAGAGAGGGTAATGACAGCAAAGAGGCGGAGCAGAACTAGAAGAGAGTAGCATTGGGCCCCTGCAAGAGCATGGTCTTAGCAGATGCCCAACAGCACCTGCCTCTGGCATCAGCCCTGCCTGAAGATCTGGGACAAACTCATATATATTCACCTTCCTTTAAATCCACCCTCCGTTCCCCATTGTTAGAACCCTTGTTTAACACACACCAACAAAAACATTCATCCAAAGCATATGCACAGTTGTTTACAGCCATCTTTTTGTACTCTTGTGTCTTCCATTTCTCCATGTCATTCTCTCTGTGTGTCTGTTTTGACACTTCAGGCCCCTGGCCCAAGAACCCGCCCTTTTGCATATAATGTAAAGTAGTACATATATTGGTTCTCCTGTAAGCAGGAATGCAACAAATTGGCATTTCTGTGTTTTCAGTGTGAAATAGTGTCAGGCTTTGTATTAACATGTGAAATAACATGCTCGATTTTGCACCAAGTGCCCAAATGTGATGCAAAAAATATTAATGAATTTTGCATGTTCTTACACTTACGTTCTATGGTAACAACAACAGCTCAGAGGAATATATTATATACTGTATAAAGAAAGTAGTCATGTTCTAATGTACTTCCAGTACACCATGCTCTTTTCAATATCACCTCTTTATAAGGCTATTTCTAAATAGAAATTGGGGGGAAGCTACCAATTAGTGTAGTTAACCTCTACCTGTTGCTAACGGCTGCTGTGCAGATAGTACCACACATCCATTTAACTGAGAGACCTACTTCACTTCAAAGTGAATCATTCATGCTGCCCAAAAGCCCCTATTTTAATCAGTTGCTAACAGTTGTGATTAGGCTCTTGAAATTGTTAACCCTGCCACTGACATAGACATACGGCAGTAGCCTTTTATTTTGAGGTGTGTGTGGCTTCACTCATTGAATAATGGATGAAAGGCAGTCCTTCCAGTGCCCAGTGTAATCTTGTCATGGAAAATGTTTTGCAAACTATAATCTGGCTTTATATGTGGGACCCTCAGCTACTGAGTTTTTCAGATCTATCAGAAAACATTGAATTGGCTCCCGAAGGGCTGCATTCTGGATTGTTCTGAGGTTTTGTCTTCCAATACAAAGCTCAGTCCAGGGACAATCTGTGCACGAAGAAGCTCCTCACCACACACCATGAATTGCTCTCGATGATCAGTTGGCCAACTCAAGCAGTGCATTCTTTGGGTTAGAGCAAGAGACTCACCTTCATGTTTCTTCAAAATGGTCATTTTTATGTGAAGGCTTTTTTATGGTTTTATATGATGACCTACAGAATTCAAAGCAGCCTGGGTAAACGAGACTGCTTCAGCCTCTATGCCCCATCAGAATCAATATGCTGCCATTGATTTAAGTGGCTATGTTATGACCGCTCGGACACCCAGAGAGGTTACTTATGCAGCTTCGCCTCCTTCAATTCTTGGGATTTGGAAGTTTGGGATCAAATCTCTGTTCAGCTACAAAGCTGCATGACCTTTGGTGGTAACAACAACAACAACAACAACAACAACAACAACAACAACAACAAAATAATAATAATAATAATAATAATAATAATAATAATAATAATACCCCACCCCTCTGGCTGGGTTTCCCCAGCCAATCTGGGCGGCTTCCAATCAAATATTAAAAACACAATGCAGCACCAAGCATTAAAAACTTCCCTAAACAGGGCTGCCTTCAGATGTCTTTTAAAAGTAAGATAGTTGTTTATTTCCTTGACATCTGATGGGAAGGTGTTCCACAGGGCAGGTGCCACTACTGAGAAGGCTCTCTGCTTGGTTCCCTGTAACCTCACTTCTCGCAGTGAGGGAACTGCCAGAAGGCCCTCGGCATTGGACCTCAGTGTCTGGGCAGAACAATGGGCAGGCTTCCTCAAACTCGTCCCTCCAGATGTTTTTGGCCTACAACTCCCATGATCCCTAGCTAGCAGGACCAGTGGTCAGGGATGATGGGAATTGTAGTCTCAAAACATCTGGAGGGCCGAGTTTGAGGAAGCCTGCTCTAAGGAACAAAGGAATTTGATCTTGATCTGACAGCGCCCTGGCCAGCAACAGCTAACTGAATTGGAGATTTTGCTATTTGGGAGGACGTAAACTGCCAACCTAGCAGTTGAAAGCACTCAAAGTGCAAGTAGATAAATAGGTACCACTCCAGCGGGAAGGTAAACCACGTTTCCGTGCGCTGCTCTGGTTCACCAGAAGCAGCTTAGTCATGCTGGCCACATGACTCGGAAGCTGTCTGCGGACAACCGCCAGCTCCCTTGGCCAGTAAAGCGAGATGAGCACCACAACCCCAGAGTCGTCCGCGACTGGACCTAATGGTCAGGGGTCCCTTTACCTTTAAGACACTGAAATCATATTTAAAGTCAAAACCTTCTGTTTCTTCTGTCACCGATCCAGCATTATGGAATCTGAACTGACTAAAGATTAAACTAATGACCTGTGAAAGATAGTTTGAGGTTGACATTTGTTGTTGCATTGGTTTCAGAGAAAAAGATACAAACTAGTTGTATAGATATATTTTATTGGACCTGTATATGGCATAGAAGTACAAAAAAGGGACAGGAAAGGCTCTGTATTCTGACTGAATATGGTGTGTTTTGCTAGACTCTGCAGAAGGAAGGGGCAAAACTAATATATACAAGAGCTGGCGGTGTGATAGAGCATTTGGCTCTATTATTATTATCCCAACAGAATAATAAAAACACCAAACATTAAAAACTTCCTTAAACAGAGATTGCAGACTTGTGTTAACATCTTCACTACAATATCCAGTGGGATTTGTTTGCTTGCTTTTCCCACCTTTCACCATACAGTTTTTACAAAATACAACTGTTATAATTATACAATGTGTAACAACTATAGGTAAGAAAAGGTAAAGGACCCCTGGACAGTTAAGTCCAGTCAAAGTCTGAGTGTGGGGTGCATCGCTCATCTCCACTTTGAGGCTGAGGGAGCCAGAGTCTGTCCACAGACAGCTTTCTGGGTCATGTGGCCATCATGACTAAACCACTTCTAGCACAACAGGACACCATGACGGAAGCCAAAGCACACAGAAACACTGTTTACCTTCCTGCCGCAGTGGTACCTATTTATCTACTTGCACTGGTGTGCTTTTGAACTGCTAGGTTGGCATATACGTGAGTATATGTGCTATAACACTCACCTGCCCATCGCAAAACATTGTTGTTTGTAAAATGTGGTGACTTAAACCAGCTTCAAGATTTGTGTCATGTGTGTTTGTGTCCATATGAGAAAGGGAAATGTTGTGTTTCAGATCTGCCACATTCCCCGGTGAGAGCTGCATATTCATTGTTGTTGATAAGCATCCAGTGAGGTAGTGGTTTTGAGAATATTATCATCTGTAGGGCGGGACAGGGAGAGGAAAGGAAAGGAAAGGGAAAGAAAGAATGACTGGATGTCTACGATGATACATGGTTCAAATCAGTTTCCATATGATACCCAAGAGTGATTCAGTTGCTTTATTTCTTAGCACCATGTTTGGACATTTGAATGGGGAGCATAATGCACAGCTTAGCCTTTTGCTGATAATAACATGCATGTGATATACTAAAAGTTGGATCGGCGTTGAAAGAACCTGATTTCCACTTGTGCAAAGAATTGTCAAAATATGTGTGGCCACTTGCATGGGAAAGTGAAACTATCCATAGCAAATGCAGGAGTAGGTCCCACAAATCTTTAATAAGAGAAAGAGAGAGAGATTATATTTACCAGTTTCTATGTATGTATGCAATCAGGTTGAGGGGAGGGAAAATCCAAATATATTCAACACACATGCGCTCATATTCTTAATCTTCTGTAAACTTCTTTCTCTTTTTGCAAGACAGTCAAAAATTGTTCATATTGAAAGTACCATGGACAATGTTCTTTTCTCATTGGTTGGGAGGTCAGGAAAAGCTTCTCCAAAAAGTACCCTCCCCCCCCCCATATACATGCAGAAGCACCTTTTGTTCATACATGGAAGAGTAATTTCCTGGCCATTAAAACTGTCACTCTGTTTTGCCATTTGTGCACAGCATATTGTGTAATTTTTCTTTGCAAGGAACTGTGAACCGAATTGGAAGCTGTTTCGTTTAAAGGGGAAAGGAAGGAACAGCAAGGAAGAACAATCTTTCTGAAGATCAACCTTTGTTTGTTTTGTTTTTGCTCTGCTTTGTAAACAGCCAAGATGCAAAACGAAAACATTGTCAGAAAATGATTAGCAGGACTTTGAAAGTGCAATTCTAACAATCAGAATCAAATTAGCTACCAGCTAACAGGATTATATGCCTTCCAAAGCAAGTGTGAAGTGTGAAAGGAACAGCTTTTTACCATGCATGATCATAAAAAGACAACATCAAAGACACTCAACTTGTAGCATTCTAACAAAGCATTTGGAAAATTAACTGCAGATTGTTACTGTAGGTGATCAGAATTTATTTAGAGATTTTTTTAAAAAAAAAATTAAATGTACTTAAGAACACACATCACCTTTCCAATAACAGGGAAGTAGTGTCTTCTTCAGTCTGAAAATCAGTCCCTGGGCTGCTGGACCTCAGCAGCAGGTATCTGAATCTGGGAACATTTCTCATAATGCCCTGAAGTGTCTGACACAGCACCGTTTAGGGGTGATGCTGGACATCAGGGCCAATAACAAGGTTAGAAATCTGTTATCTGAAATCAGATGTTCTACATGTGAGGCCTGTTTTGTATAGAAGAGTCACATAGTGCTCAACTTGCCATTTGAAATGTCATTCTGCTGCGGGTTGAGGCTTTCTGCCTTTTGCTACGGCCTGTCGCGCTAGACCTGCAATTCACCAGCAGAAAAACACAGTCACTGCCATCAGCTGCATTTCTGCAAATCAAAACTAAGGGCAGGCGGGTGGCCAAGGCGGGGGGGGCACCTTGCTGCTGCTAGTGTTATATGAATTGTATAATTGCCCCTTTCCCCACAACAAACCACCTAGCCTTCCATAAAAAATGTTGAAATGCCCTCCTCCCCCATGTGCCACCAACAAATGTGGTAAACTGAGGCAGGGTGTTTCAGCTCAGCCCTTGTTGATGGCATCACTGGATGGCAAATGATGGCAAATGATGCCCCTACTGAGCACAATGCTTTTGTATGCAGCTCACCTGGATGATCGTTCTTCATCAGGTGTCACTCTAACAAACTGAATTTATCTGCCGTTTCACTAAGGTTCCCTGAGAAATGTCTGAAGCAGAAGACTCTCCTTCAGTTGTGTGGAAGTGAAACAAATATGAGCTAACTGTGGGGCAGTTGGGAGGGCTTCCCCAGATGGTCAGAAAGGTTTGGCTGCTGTATAAGGGACAAGGCAGTCCTTCAGGTAACCTCTGGCCGCCATTTGGGGCTTCATACACTAGCAAGAATAGCTACTTTGAATTTTGCCAGCTTTTAATTCTGGGATAATATGCTGGTGTGCTGCTCCTCTGGCCAAAAGCCAGGCCCAAGCATCCTTCACTAGCAGATTAAAAGGATACAGAATACCAATCTGTTCCAGCTAAAATATCTCTTTCTTTTGAATACTTGGGGTTGTTTTTTTTCCTTTTGAAGAACCAATGATTTTCGTCTCTGAGGTGTATGATTTTATTGTGGTTGAAGAAATGTCTGCATTTCCAGTAGTTACAACAACAAGAAAGCTCATTAGCATGTTTATTTGAATTCCAGGGTGCAGAATCAGTGGCAGAAGCTGCCCCTTTCTGTTTGTGGAAGCAAATATTTACAACCAGCATTAACAATGAACTTTCATCTCTGTGTTAGTTAAACATGCTACACATTCCATTGCCATTTTTCTTTCTTCTTTTGTGAGAGCAAAAAGTTATGCAGAGAGTGCTTAGCGTTCATAATGCATTTGTTCAGGCAGATGTGCTCATAAAATTACTGAGACATTCAAAGCAAACAAAGCTTTCTTCATCCATAGGAAAAGGAACAGATTGTGCAGACATTTTTTTCAAGAGGAAAACAATTTCTGCAGGTTCTCAGTGTGATGGACAGTTTGTGTTGGGCTCATTGACTCATCTAGTATGGCAAGGATGGGCAGAAGATACATCTCATTCCACGGTGGACGCTCAGGTTGCGAACATGATCCATGCGGGAGGCATGTCCGCAACCTGCGGTGTTCGCAACCCACAGTGTCACATCTGCGCATGCACTGGTTGTGATTCAGCACTTCTGCGCATGCACAAAGCACGATTTAGGGCTTCTGCACATGCATGACTGCCAAAACCCAGAAGTAATCCATTCTGGAACTTCTGGGTTTCAACGGGTCCACAACCTGAAAAAACGCAACCTGAAGCCTCTGTAACCCGAGGTACGACTGTACTTGCAGATCTGTGGGCAATCTTTGCTGGATTGGCCAGGATGTCTGCCTCCCAATTGTTGAGCAATAGTTGCTACAGAAGGATTTCTCCCCACCCCAACATATACTGTTTGAATGAAGAAAACTTGGGTAAGCATGAATAGATCTTTTATGTAGAAGGACAGTGAACTGTGTTCTGGTACTTTAAAAAAAGTTCTTGGGGTTGTATGCAATGCTAGCTCTACTCAGTGTAGTCTCATTGAAGTTAATGTAGGTTCATTAATTTCAATGGATTTACTCTGAGTAGAACTTAGTTATATGCGATCCTTGAGCTCAGCATTGCTCTGGTGTGTGGAATGCTACTGACTCATGGTTCACACATAGGGCTGGCCTAGGCTTAGGGAATCATCCTGAAATGTCATTCCATTTTCTGATCAGGAAGAATACTGAAATCTGCCACTCTGCTCTAAAAAGCATCTTGTCCTCTCCTAAATGCTAAATGAGTTGTGAATTGCGGCAGCGGCACACAGGGTGTGTGGTGGTGTTGCATAGCTCAAACACCCAGTTTTTCACCTCCTAATTCAGATCCTCCTCTGTCCCTGACTGAAACATGAATTGAGTGGCAGCATGCCCAGGATGTCTTGTGCTGATGCATCATACAATTGTGATGACAAGAAAGGCTTGCCAAGCATAGTGGCAAGCTGAGGAAGTTCAGGTTTTCACTACAGACATAATAATTTCAGCCTAAGGCACCCATCTGGGAAATTGGATATGAGGCATTCAGGTGTAAATCTCATTCAGCTAGGGTGGCCTTTTTCTTCTGGGGTTTTGGGGACAATACACCATGCCATGCAAGTGACTTGCTTCTTGGCTTCTATCTAATGCACCACATGGAACTCTTTTTTCGTTTCTTCCCCACTACAGTGAGATGTGTAAGCTGTTCCCATTTTGAGATCTTGCACAACTCAACATGTGTGGAAATGTGAATGCTTCACTTCAGAGATTACAAAGCAGTGTGAAGAACTGGAAGCATGGGTCATTCACGCTTCCCAGGTCTCATGTTATTCAGAGCCTGAAGTCAACCTCACCCCAGACGAGCTCACAGGGTTGTTGTGTAGCAAATGTGCCGTTTTGAATTACGTGGCGGAAGGGCAGGATGCAGATGCAGCAAATGCATAATTTGGAAAAGTGCTCTGTTTCCAGTGCAGTGTAATTAATAATATTACTGAGCAATAATCCCCCCAGCCCCCTCACTTCTGCCATGCTGCCTTTATATGAGATAGTGATTGAGGTTGCTTAATATCAGTCACTTTTTATTTACTTATATCATAAGCCCCTTGGGATCAGGGGCACCTAGAATTTCTTCCTAAAAGAATTAAAAAATGCCCTTCCACGCCCAGGTAAAATTTTAACCACTCCAGTTTCCAGAGTAGCTCTTCTTCTTTGCCCGATGTCCTTCAAACCTTAGCTAGCTGTAAACAGACCAACTCACAGGGCAGCAAAGCTATTGCAGGGAGTTTTCATGGTTGAGATTTCAGTGCACTAAAGAGTACATTCCTCATGCAGAAGTGTTAAGGAATCAACATAGCAGCCTGGTCTGCTTCATTTTTTACTCTGCACAGTTTCTGTGTGACCTTCTAAGTCTTTATGAAATACATATTGCCAACTATATGGGTGACAGAGAAGTGGAGGAATCCTGCCAATTTGCAGCTGTAAGGTGAAAACGACCGCCAAGTGAAGTACATGTATCAAACTTGGTTTTGATACCACAAAATCTCTTGTTGCTTTATTGGCTATTTCTATAAGCAGGAGTTAGCTTTAGATTCCCTGACCACGGATCCCACTCACCAGTCCCCATCTGTCACAGCACCAGATATTATGACGTAATATTCATTTGCCACAGTGTGGTATTTCACCTTATGACAATAATAATAATAATAATAATAATAATAATAATAATAATATATTATTTATACCACGCCCATCTGGCTGGGCTGCCCCAGCCACTCTGGGTGGCTTCCAAAAAAATATTAAAATACTGTAGTACATCAAACATTAAAAGCTTCCCTAAACAGGGCTGCCTTCAGATGTCTTCTAAAAGTCTGGTAGTTGTTGTTCTCTTTGACATCTGGTGGGAGGGCGTTCCACAGGGAGGGTGCCACTACCAAGAAGGCCCTCTGCCTGGTTCCCTGTAACTTGGCTTCTCGTAATGAGGGAACCGCCAGAAGGCCCTCGGTGCTGGACCTCAGTGTCCGGGTAGAATGATGGGGGTGGAGACGCTCCTTCAGATATACTGGACTGAGGCCATTTAGGGCTTTAAAGGTCAGCACCAACACTTTGAATTGTGCTCGGAAACGTACCGGGAGAAATAAAAGAAGAAACCCTTATTAAGATATGCACTACACAGTACACGTAACTGGAAGTTCTGGTCCAAGTTACGTCTGTGTCGGCATTCAACTGAACCAGTGCATACGCAAGTTTGAATGGGGACAGGGGGTCACACAGAAGTCCCTGCCACAGTCCCAGTCCTGTACCTTCCCTGGGTTATGCAAAGAAGGTTGGTGCTGAGTTTGTACTCACTTTATCAGGGCTCCCGATCATCTGGGGGGAGACGGGGCTTGCAGTCTCATTCAAAGAAACACAAGCAGAAATTCCATACAGACCTTATATGTGCAACATACGGAGGTTGGGGCCTGGCCGGGCAGGAAGGCTCAGGGATGGGGCTTGTGAGTTGAGTGTTTGCATGTTCAGATCAATACCGGAACACACATTGGATATTGCTTTAATGGCATAAGAGGCAGCTATGTCTTTAATTTTTGTTTGATTGCTGGAGTGTGTGTAGGTGATTGTTTTTGCAGGTATATAGAGAGGTTGTCTGTCACCAGGACTGCAGCATACACTGACAAAGAGGTTTATTCCTTATTCTTATCTGAATAACAATCACATGCCAACTCAGAGCTATGAAAAAAATTTCCATTGGAACCAATGTGAGCCATACTTCTACCCCCCCACCAGTAATTAAATAAAGCTATCTATCATCTATCTATCTATCTATCTATCTATCTATCTATCTATCTATCATCTATCTATCTATCATCTATCTATCATCTATCATCTATCATCTATCTATCTATCATCTATCTATCTATCTATCTATCTAATCTATCTATCTATCATCTATCTATCTATCTATCTATCTATCTATCATCTATCATCTATCTATCATCTATCTATCTATCTATCATCTATCTATCTATCTATCTATCTATCTATCTATCTGGTAGACAGAGCTGCATGCATGCAATGAGAAAAATGTGTTGTTCAGCGTTCTGATAATGGTGCTTGTTTGCTTTCTGTGTGTAGCTTCTTTCTTAAAGGAGCTATATTTCTATCACCATAATGTGGGAAGAAAGAGGAGAGCTGGCATTTCCAGACCTGTATCCAAGAATGATCTGGAGGATTAACCCTTCATCCAATAGGCCTTCTTAAGAACCTACATTCCATTATCTAGTATTTCTGGTTAAAGAAGATTGTATTAGACCTGAGAGCCATAGGATTGAATGAATATTTTGTGCTTGTTTTTGTGAGTGTTAAAATTGTCTTTTCTATTTACAACAATGTCTGCTTTATCAAATTATCACAGTGTGTGTGTGTGTGTGTGTGTGTGTGTGTGTGTGTATACACACACACTGATTATTGATTTAAGACTGTTTAAACAGTCTGTTTGCCATTTCAATCAAAATTTATCACCTGATTAAGTTTAGTTAGACAATATATACATGCTCATTTTAGACAATGAGTCGGATTGCTTGTCTTCTTTGCATGGTTTGCTTGGGAAACAGCAGCAGGAGAAATGCAATGTTAGCAGCGTTCACTAGCCTGCTTGCCCATTCACAGTAAGTCATAGTTTGGCTCACCGCAAGGGACCATATTTACAGTACATACTGATTTTATATATTATATGGATACTTTAAAAATATGGCAATCTTCTGTAGTACATTTGGATGTGCTTATCTTGCATCATTTTATTTTAGATATTGACCGCTAATCAGCATTTTTACAGCAGGCAGCAAATTCACTGATCTTGTACCAGGCTCCTAGAGAGAGCCTCTGTACCTTATTCACCACTCTCTGTGTCTATGATTCTCTCCAAATGCAAGCTGCCATCTCATCCACAGCTGTCTTTGTGATGTTCCCACAAAATTCTGGATGTCACATGGATGTTAATAGTGCTTATCTTATTTTTTGTAGTTGCTGTTTTGTTAATGTTGTTAATATTATTTGATAGATTATAAATGCCATATTGATTTATTTATCATATAATATTACCTTTGCTATAATTGTGGTATTCAGCTTATTTTTACTTGCTGTTCTGTTAATAATGCTTTATAGACTGAAATTTTGATAATTATTTTGCATGATTTATGCTGCATTCGTGATTTTCTAGTCTATTTTATTTTATTTTATTATGTTGTTGTTATTTTTTGTTTGTAAGCCGCTTTGAGTTTCATTCAAATGAAGAGGCACAGAAATACAATCAGTCAGTCAGTCAGTCAGTCAGTCAGTCAAACATTATGAATGCTCAGGGCCATCAAGGAACATGGCATTTCTTTTATCCAGTACTTAGGAATAAAAAATTCACTTGGACTACATTTTAAACCAAATTGACTTAATTTGCTAGTTCCCAGGCTTCCATGCCAATCCAACAACAACTATCAACTGGATTACACGTTTACCAAATTTTGCAAGACAGTTTCAGTTTTTCAAAAATACACAGAAAAATATATAAATTTACAGAAACATGTGTGTTATAAAAATGTATACAAAATGGGAAAATGCATAGAATTTAAATTCAAAATTCCAATGCAGCATTTTTTAATAAGCAAAACATAATCAAGGACACGCAAAACTAGCATGGATCAGAAATAGTCTAATCCAACTATCACTACCCAATACCTGACCCCCTCATTCATTGTAACCAAGGCTACCCAATCACATAACACCACTCAGGTTTGTTACAACTTTTTTCCACCACCCCCTTCAATCCCTTCCCCCTGTGTTGTTTTCTACCTTTTGGCGTACTTACAGTAAGGAATGATTGAATATGTGATTAACATTCTGTAAGACCCCTTTTTGCCCAATTTATTTCCTGACGAGAGAACAAACCAGTCCAAATCCTCTGACTTTTATGCGCGAGGTAATCCCATGATCCAATGTCAGCATAATCCCCCCCAAGACAGCTTAAATATTTGTAGTTCTTTCTTAAATCAAGAAATCCCTTGAGGTTTATACCAATCTGATTTTTTTTTTTAAATGACTTGACCTGAAAATCCCCAGAGGGATTCTTGAATAAGTTTGTCCCTCCTTCAGCTCCTTAGCCAAGTTTCTGTAATAAGATATGAATAAGATATACAAGGTCATAATTCATAATGCAGTCTGAAAATTAAACATTCAGTAAAAGAGTAAAGACAAAAAAAAGCATATAAAAGAGGTGCAGTGGGCAAAGCAAGCCTTTATCGTTATTATTAGAATGGGACCTCAGTGGGCTCAGATTATTGTACTTTAAGTGAAATTGATTTTGTACATGATTTGATTTTAATCTATACTAGATTAATCAAATTCTACAAGAAGCAGATATTTAATTTAGTGCATTAGGATGAAAAGGACATCAGCCGAGAGAGAAGTTTAATGCAGTTGATGCAATAAAACCACTATCTGATTATGAGGGTGGGGTTCTCTTACTAACTACCTACTGTATTGTTCTTGGATAGCTTCCTCTGGGATCTCCTTATATGATTACTTCCAGGATATTTTCCTCTATTTGTCTCTTTCTTCTAGGAAAGAAAATAAAGAAACAAGGCCACTGTTTTCACTGCTGATTACAAGAGCAAAATGTAATGACTTTGGAAGGGAGGCAGGGGGGGCGTCTGTGTGTGGAAGTTTGAGTCTTGTCTTGCTCCTGCGGATATGCAGCCGGCTAAGTAGGGCTTCGTCCCTCCTCTCTTGCCACAGGCAAGGCTGGTCGTAGCTGTCTTGTTACAGGCTACCTCTGTAAACAGAGTCTATGGGAAGCAGTCTCTTGCAATTTTCCACTCTACTGTTTTCTAATTTAGAGGAGTTAAAGCACTTTGCAATTTTGAAGGAGAGATGGCTGAGAGGAGGCCTCGGCGCGTTTCAACAGTTGGGACAAGATGAATCTGCTTTCTGAGTTTAATGCTAGGCAGGGAACACTGGGCATGAGGAGAAGAGAGACAAAGCTGAGTCGGTGCATGCAGTTATATCGTGTTCTTTGGGGGGTGGGATGTATGAAAGCCTTTCTCTCTCTCTTTGTATTTCCCCTCTTCCAGTGCTTGACTACTAGAGGCCTCCTTTGGGCAACAGCAAATGCCGTCAATTGGCTGAGTACCCTAAAGCCTCCGACTCCATTTAGTGCTACTCTCTGGGTTATTGCAGATGAATCGCGAGTGCCAGCTCCTCTTTTCGCCAAGGGATGTTTTCTCTTCTGATGCTTAATGAATGACACTTTTTCTGTGCGCAAAGAACAGGCTGGAAAAGAACTTTTATAGTCCCGTCTAGCATTACTGTGATCTGTAGGAGCCATAACGGTCTGCAATGAAGCATCGTGAAGAGAATTGATGAGAGAATGCGTGCGTGCAAAGAAGCAAGGCCAGGGTTGCAAGGGAAGTATTGTGCTGCATCCGTCAAGGAACATGTGATTATTGTGCCTTTGTTGAATAATAAGGTTTTTGTTCATTTTGTGCTGAAAATAGAAATTTGAGGGCATGGGGGGCTGAGGTGCCAAACCGCTCTAGTAGGATCAGTTTCACACAAGGAACTTAAATGGGCTCCGTGCTTTGGTCACTTGGGAATGTGAATGTGGAGCTCACATTGGCCAGCAGGCCTATTTGCATCCCAAGTGCCCCTGTTTCCTGTTCACCCCCCCCCCAAAAAAAAAATAGCAAGAGAAACCAAATCCCAAGTGAGAAAACTCCCACATTTCAAACCTGTGATTGGGCCACAGAGCCCAGTTTCTAGAGTCCAGGTTTCTAGAGGTGGGTTTTGGGTTTTGTTTTGCTTTTTTACTGGCCCTTTCTCTTGTCCATCAACAGAGGTATGGCATGCTGAAATGAAACAGATAAAGCTTCCCCCATCACTTTTATCTCCTGGCCTGCAAAAAAGCCTCATTTGCTTTATTTTAGTATAGAACCATAGAGTTGAAACATACCATGAAGGTTATCTAGTCCAACCCCCAGCAGTGCAGGAATATTTTGCCCAGTGTGGGGCTTGAACCCACAACCTTGAGATTAATAAGAGGACTCAGCTACATTAGCCGTGTTATAAGCCTATACCCACATTATAAATATGGAACACCAGATGGCGATGTAGAACACAAAACTTTGTCTATGTGATTTTTTACATTGTTATAAGGGGGGGAGGGTATTTAATTTATGACTTATATATATAGATTTTTTCCTGTGTGTAGATCCAGCCAAAGTCTCATGCTCTACCAACTGAGCTATCCCATCAAATCAGTTCATTCCCCCATTCATTTCCACCAGCCCGGGAAGGCTGAGTTTGGAAGCCTAAAGGTTCTTATTTCAGCAGTTAAAGCAGCTCTCAGTCTGAGAGCTTATATATGAGAGCTGACGACTGCTTTTAAAAGGAACAGAAGCATAACGGTGATCACAAAAAAGATGTTCTTAACTGCACACTGTGGTGGCTGGTGAAGAGAAATAGCCAATGGCCTCTGCATGTCTGTAGAGTGGGAAAAGGAGCTCTCTGGCCTTACCTTTTGGGCCCAGGTGGAAGCAATGGTGCTGAGAGGCGCTACTGGATACAACCATGTGCTTGCAGGGTGCTGAGGGAACAGTTGCTGAGACATGGGGTAGGCAGCTGACCTTCGGCTGATTGTCCACTGAGCGACTGTGCTGACGACGGTCACTCCTGTCTCCACCATTCCCTTCTGATGCCAAAAAGTAAGGAAGCCCCTCCCCCTTATCACCCCTCAACAGCCAGCAGCAGTTTTGCCTAGTGGGCTCACTATCTGCTGTTGATTAGGCATCATAGCAATTAAATATATAAGAAACACCCACCTGTAAATGTCTGGAACTTGGTATAGAACAAAACAGGCTAGATTTTTAAGCTAGGCAGCAGAAGAGGGTTGACACCAAACTAACTTTGGTTAAATAGCGATCTTTGTAGCAGGGGACATAAGATTATTGGCTCATTGTCCTCTCCTGCATCTTCTAGTACTAATGGGGCCTCCCGCGGCCGTGCCGCCGGAGCACAATTTCTGTTGTCGTCCTGAAGCAAAGTTCTTAACCCGAGGTACTATTTCTGGGTTAGCGGAGTCTGTAACCTGAAGCATCTGTAACCTGAAGCGTCTGTAACCCAAGGCACCACTGTATTCAGAAAGCTTTACAGCAATAAGAACGCTCCTGCTTTGTAGAAAGTTATTCCTTTCTCGGAGGCTTTGTAAAACATTACAAAAGAGACATGCCCACTTTCTGGTTTAGAAGGAAGGTGGGACAGTGGTGCCTGGTGGAATTTTTTTCCACATGCCCCAAACCGTGATGGTGCCAAACACAAGCAGTTTTCACTGGCAACCACCCTGGTGGCACAGATGGTGTCGTCCTGAATTACTCAGCAGAGATTACCTCACCCCCTTGCATTTAATCATTTATTGCCCTTCCATCCTCCTCTGGCCCCTGCCCAGGCTGGCACTCACGAGGCTGCAGACCTGGTTTAACAATGCATCAGCATCCTGGGCTCTCAGACGTTGTCATAAATCAGACTTACTTAGCTCCTGGTCACATGGGATCCAGAGCTTCAGTACCTTTAGGCAGAACTGTGCTTGAAACAACACTGCATTCATTCACTCATTCATTCATTCATTCAATGCCGTTAACACTCTCTGTGACCTGGTTTGCATATAATGCAAAGCCAAAGCATGGCTGCCTGAGGACAAATGTGTGAGTGTGAGAAGAGGTTGTGACTGCTGTGTTCCTCCTCCAATCTGCTGCTGTTGTGAGCTAGTAAGTCAACCTCTTTTTTGAAAGTTTGTTTTCCCTTTGCCAGGCTTAGGCCAGCTCAGTCTGCAGTAGCCCCACTCCTCAGCATAGTTTGAAATAGGAGCAAATTACATTTGCGTAATTTATCCCAGTATGAATTACTCTGGCTTCCTATAGTTTGAATTGCTCTGCCCACGAATTTTGCAAAGCGTGGCTTGTCATGAAAGAGTGAAAAAAGAGCTATATGACTATTAACAGTACAGTGGTACCTCGGGTTAAGAACTTAATTCGTTCTGGAGGTCCGTTCTTAACCTGAAACTGTTCTTAACCTGAGGTACCACTTTAGCTAATGGGGCCTCTCGCTGCCGCCGCACCGCTGGAGCACGATTTCTGTTCTCATCCTGAAGCAAAGTTCTTAACCCGAGGTACTATTTCTGGGTTAGCGGAGTTTGTAACCTAAAGCGTCTGTAACCCGAGGTACCACTGCACAAGGTCCTATCTTACTTTCCTTCTGCTTACGCAGCTTGCAAATGGAAATGTCACTCTTATTTTCTGACTGAATAAAATAGAAACAGTATAAACACACTGTGACTGAGTAATTCTTCAAATTCAGTGTTAATCATATGAAGGTATGGCTTTTCAGTTGTGCTCAGTGTGTTGAAATATCTGGTATTTTATAACAGCCTAACACTGGACAGAGAGAAAGACAGAACTGCTTATGCAAGTGCAGATTCTTTTAGTCACTATTTATTAGTCTATCTTAGCCCTCAGTCTTTTTCTGGCTCAAGCAGCTTAGTGAAGAATGACTTCTCTGGTAGTGGAATGGAAACAGGCAAGTAAATTGGGTTTAAATCTACAGCTGGGATTTGAACATTTGGCACAGGTGAGATGAGGGTCATTGCAGGGAGAGGGAGACCATTCACTCATGGGCCTAAAATAACCTCGTCATTGGCAGTCCCATTTCATTCTGTTGCTCTACGCTTGCAATATTGCCTGTCTTGAGAAGCTAAAGACTTGCCTTTTTCACAAGGGTGTGAAGGAGGATTTCATCCAAGTATTAAAGGTACAGTAACACTGTCCTTCCTTGTACAGTGGTGCCCCGCAAGACGAATGCCTCGCAAGACGAAAAACTCGCTAGACGAAAGGGTTTTCCATTTTTTAGTCGTTCCGCAAGACGAATTTCCCTATGGGCTTGCTTCGCAAGACGAAACGTCTTGCGAGTTCTTGCGAGTTTGTTTCCTTTTTCTTAAAGCCGCTAAGCCGTTAATAGCCGCTAAGCCATTAATAGCCGCTAAGTCGCTAATAGCCGTGCTTCACAAGACGAAAAAACCGCAAGACGAAGAGACTCGCGGAAGGGATTAATTTCGTCTTGCGAGGCACCACTGTATTTGGTCACTGTCTTCCTAAACTGCAGGCTTTGCTACCACAAGCTGTGGTGATGGCACAAACACCCATCCGGGTAAGAGTTTACCCCATTTACCACGAAACCAGTTGCATTGAACTCTGTAGATTTTATTTATTATCTTATAGATCTCTCATATGCAACTGTAGCATGTTCACAAACTCTTGCCATTTGAAACAGTTTGACACAGTAGCTGGAGAGGGTCTCTTTGAGGTTTTCAGCATCATGATGATGGTGATTTCATTATTTATACCCCGCCCGTGCTTTCTTGACCATGTACACATCTGGATTCATAGGAATGGCCACTAGACCCAATATGCATTGCATTCCATAGAGATTTAACTTATAGAAATCTTTTGGTGGGGTAACTTGCGCCTGAAAAATGATAGCCCTAGCAACTTACATGCAAAAAATATAAATATGGCACCAACGAAAAATAAAATAGGGACAGATACCAGAAAATAAAAACTACTCTAAGCAAACAGTGTCGGTTGAAAGTATTGCGGGCAGCAGGAAGAGAACTTTACAGTGCAGAGTTGTAATGATGCCTCTACCAAAGCTGTACTCCATTCAGTAGAGAAAAAGCCTCCACCTGGAAGCTGATCAGGCATCCACACTCACCGTTCCTCATCTCTTTGCAAATAAAGGGCCACACTGATTGCCCTTTCTTTTACCCTGGAACTTTCCCCTTGAAAACCCTCTCTTTAAAGCTCAGTTGGAGCAAATGGCAATTCGCAGAAAACCTGAATTGACATTTACTCCGATTGAATGCTAAAGAGCAGGTTTTCACGAGGAAGTTCTGGAGTAAAAGAAGACACAGAGCTATGTGTGGACATGTGCCTGGTAAGAGAGGGGCAAAAGGGGAGCACAGTGTGAGCAGAGCCAACTTGGTCAGGGGATTTGGGTATGAAAATACTGTAGTGGTTTTTAGTGTATTTTCAAAACCACTGTTTTTATACCATATGTTTCCCCCCCAACACTGAGACTATGGAGAATAAACATACAGTACTGATTAAAAGAGCTCCAACTCTCATTGTTGAAACTGTCATTGTTTTGGACCACAATACCCATCAGCTCCAGCCAGCATGGCCAATGGTCACAGATGATGTAGTGCAGGAAGTGTAACATCAAGTGTCATCAATATGGAGGTGGCACCCGGCTCCATCTGCCTGTTCCATCTGAATCAGGAGAGATGGTTAGGTGTTCGACTAGTGCTTGGAAGCAGTGATGGGCTGTATGTGGATTGAAGCTGAATCCTGGAAAGACAGGATTGTTTCGTGCTCGGAGTTTTCATGTCCGGAAGCTGGGGAATGTGGCCTGCTCTGGATGGGGCTACACTTCCCTGGAAGGAGCAAGTTTGCAGGTTTGTATGAGTGGATGACAGTCCACACTGTGCTGGATCTCACCCCTGCACTTTTCCTTTTTCCTTTGGACAGTCTATTAAACGTTGTGGAATTAGTATTTGCACAACTTCAGACAGTTTGATATTGAAACTTGTAATGGAGATCAAAGGCCTATATCTTATTCTTTTATTTTCGTTTGCTTTCCAGTCATATATATTAACCACAACATTTTCACTCATTCTGATTTATTCTTATTGTACTTTCCCAGCAGAGATGAAGCATTGCTACCTTTTGTGGTTTCTGTGTGTAAAAACATTAGTTCTGTGTGGTGATTCAGGGTTTTTTGGGGCTTTGTTTTTGCTCCTTCATAAGAACTGGCAGATAGTTTTGCAGTGGAAAGCCAAAAGAGGCTTTCATGTTGTCTTCTTTTCAAGTACAGTGGTACCTCAGGTTACATACGCTTTAGGTTACAGACTCCGCGAACCCAGAAATAGTGCTTCAGGTTAAGAACTTTGCTTCAGGATGAGAACAGAAATCGTGCTCCGGCTGTGCGGCGGCAGCAGGAGGCCCCATTAGCTAAAGTGGTGCTTCAGGTTAAGAACAGTTTCAGGTTAAGTACAGAACTCCGGAATGAATTAAGTATTTAACCTGAGGTACCACTGTAATGGTATATGTTGAACATTATGCATTATCCAAGACTTATGCAAGAATTTGTCACATGACTTGGCCGTTAGCAAATGCTTTCTAGGTTTGCCCATCTTTTTACGACACTGTGCAACATCCCATGTTCAAGGGCAGAGGACCTCTGACAACAGGGCTATTTGTGAGTTTTAGAAGAAAATGGCTTTCCACTTTTGGAAACAAAATGCTGGATCTAAGCCTGCTGCAAATTATTGTGGCACCTTCACTCCTCCTGTCCTCCTAGTGGTGCAGCGATACATGCTGGCACATTTGCTAAGCAAGGCCTGGTATGGTTTCAGATTGGATGGGGGACTGCGTGTTGAGATTCCTGCATTACAGAGGGGCTGGACTAGATGACCTTCGGGATCCCTGCCAACTCTACAGTTCTACAATTCTTCTTACCCACTCCTCTGCTCCCAACCACTTCCTCTTCTTCTGGCACTGCTTACTTTTTTGTTCATGTTTTGCTGTTTCCCCGCCTCCCTCTGACAAAGGGCCAAGTTGGTGGGGTTTTCCTTCCTCAGAGTGAGGCATTCAGGGTAAGAAGGTTTGTTCTGCTACTGCTTATCAGTGGCTACAAATGCTGTTCAAAAATACTTTCAATTTTAAAAAACCAAAAACTTTAAACAGCATTTCTAGCTGCTGTGGCAAACTGTGGTACTGGCTGCTTCTCCCAGAATGCTGTGCTTTGAAGAACATCCCACTTGACCACCTTCAGAGTGAAGCAGGAGGCTACAGACGCTTCAGGTTACAGATTCCACTAACCCAGAAATAGTACCTTAGGTTAAGAACTTTGCTTCAGGATGAGAACATAACTTGCACAGCAGCAGCGCAGCGGCAGTGGGAGGCCCCATTAGCTAAAGTGTTACCTCAGGTTAAGAACAGTTTCAGGTTAAGAACGGACCTCAGGAATGAATTAAGTACTTAACCCGAGGTAGCACTGTACTGTACGTGCATAAAAGTACAAAGTGCCTGTCACCTTCCCTTCTATTGCCCAGACGCCACCTCTCTAAGTCCATGCAGAAAGTGTTGTTGAATAGTTGTAGCTGCAATTCTTTTACATCATTGCAAGCAGATCCATTGTGACATTATAAGTTCTGTTGAACATCTTTGCATTTTTGCAAAGCAAAAGCAAACGTGGTCAGTTTGTTCACGCACACACACAGCCTCAGAAGTCAGTACAAGACAGGCTGTTTCCACAGTAAATGAACATTGGGCAGAAAAGAGCCTTTGGCAGTGTGCTAATAGTGGGGAAGGCGGGGCATAGACAGTGATCCAAGACAGAAGTCTTCCAAGTACAGAAGTGTCCTTATTTGATGTGGGGAAAGGGGAAGAGAGAATACTGAACACTTTTGTGATCCCCTCTGTGAAAAGTGCTCCCTCCTCGCCTGTCATGGAAGCTTGGTTTTACAAGCAGATCGTTTGCTATCTCAAAGGAGACAACTCGCCGGCTTCATTACTTCTGTGTCTTCCTCTAGATACGGTACTTCAAATCATTAAAGTTCCTGTCCTGAGCTTTCATTAAGTGTGAGCCAAAATGTCACAATTTCCAAGGAATAGTTCTTTAAGATGAGGATCTGTAGCTGCCTTTTGCTTGCTCGCAGGTAAACTCAATAACTTCAATCTTGATTACATGTTTCCTCGCTCTCTCTTTGCCCCTTCCTGCATACACACCATCTTCATTTTTATTTTGTTTTTGTTTTTTGAAGGATTAATACCCACCAGCTTGACACAGGCTTGACCACAGAAACTGCATCTAATTCCTAGTGGGGGTGACAGGGAAAAAAGAGGGAGAGCCCCCCCTCCTTTCCTAGACTGTGTGCAAGTTTGCAAACATAAAGCAAAGGCTCCTCAGAACTGCATTTATGTGGGATAGATGACTGGTGCTCCACTGGGGGAGGTTTCATTCAAGAGGAAAAAATGCGCAAATTAGAACTAGGCCATAATAAATTGCTTGCACATCTCTAATGAGTAGCTACGGTTACCTGCATTGGAATCTTGATACAGCTGCCTAAGCTTGAATTAAAGCAGTCTCCTCTTATGTGGAGGAACAATATGTTTACATTGCGAAACCTGGAAATCTGTTTGAACTGTGACAAGCAGAGCATACCTCATTGGCTCAGCAAATTAAAACTATATATACACATAGCATTAAGCTGATATATAAAAGGAAATCCCCACCCCCCTCAAAACCTACCTGCTTGGTCCTATCCCATAATTAAACTACCGCATGGTCAAGAGCAACTTAAATGAACAAAACCAATTATTTTGTTCTGGGTAGAAAATAAAATGAAAATTCTATCAGGGGAAAAGAAAATGCCCACTTTCCAGGTCTAGGATTCAAAGCTGCACACTGGCAAAATGTGGATTTTGTGCAAATGTTTTGCAAGTGACTCAACCCCTTTTCGGCAGTTTCCTAAATTTTGCACTGCTTTGTGAAACACGCACACCAGTGTGGATGTGATTAGTCTGCAATGCAAAACTTTCAGTGTAAGGGTGCACTGCCGCAGTTTTGATTCTTGCCAGTGTGTATGTATCCCCTTGTCCTCATCACTCCAAGACTATCAGCTTGAGAGAACATCAGCTGTGGACAAGGCATACATGTTGTGCAAGGGGAAAGTGGAAGGTTGGTGAGCATTTTTGTTTTTCTCTTCAGGTATTATTGCACTCTTCTCCCAACATGCCCCCTTCCAAATTCAATCCAGACTTAACTCAAAGAGATACCCTTCACACAGCCAACAGTTTGACCATGTCTTGTAGCATTTTACTCCCTGCCTCTCTTCAACAGCTGATCCCCTTGTCAACGTTTACTGAAATAAAGTAGTCCCATTTTTAGAAGCAATTTTCCATGCATCATGATTGGGTTGATGGTGGAAGAGATGCTTTTTGAGAGACTCTTGCAAATTGCCTTTAGTGCATGGAGGTAGTCAATCTAACCCGCTTGTCCTATCCAGTGTGCTTAAGGACAAGGCTAGTTTAATCCTATTTTTAAATTGAGATTCCAACTAATGCTGACAGCTAGTAAACCTTTTAAAATCAGATGAGGCTGGAAGAAAGTTAAAGGGATCCAGGCAACCCAATAGGTTCATTGTCGGTATTTCAAATATATAGTATTGTCACACTCCACACATAAGTAATTGATTGTGAATTGGGTATAGTTCCATTGGCATAAAATCATATGCTTGTTTACTTTGGAAGTCCCACTGCCACACTTACGTAATTTTTCATTAATGAAGAAGAAGAAGAAAAACCACACACCAGAGTATTGCTTTAGTCACGAAATGCACAATGCCTCTGCCTGATTTACAAATTAGGCAATACCTAAATGCTCTCACCTAATTATGAAATCAGCAATGTATTTCCCTCAGTTATGAAACAGACAAATTGTTCTATTAGGCAGAAGCATTCAATCACCATGATGGGCAAGGGTAATGAATTAGACAGAAACATTGCCAGTTTCTTGCGTCAGAGCCACTTGTGGACTATAATTCTGCATCCGGAATATGGTATTTATTAATTACATTTATATCCCACCAAGGGATATATTTTCCTGTGAGTGCAAGACTGCATACATCAGTGGTGGCCAAACTCGGCCCTCCAGATGTTTTGGGACTACAATTCTCATCATCTCTGACCACTGGTTCTGTTAGCTAGGCCGAGTTTGGCACCACTGGCATGCATTATTCTCCATCCCTCATGCTCACAACAGCCAGGTGAGGCATGTTAGGCTGAAAGTTTCATGGGCTTCCCAAGGTTACTCCATGAGCTTCATGACTGAGAGGAGATTTTAACTTGAGGTCTCCCTCGACCCAGTCTAGCACTCTAACCCATACACCAAAAATGCTTCTGGAAATTATTATTAGCATTGCTGTTTTTATTATAGTGGGTTGGGAGTTGGAGACACTGACAGGGTATTTCCCTACCTACGGGACTGGTCTCAGAGAGTAGAACTGGGGGCTTGTTCTTTGGCCCCCAGGCCGGCATGCTGTGGGGTGCTGCAGGGCAACACCTGCTAGCTAACATAGATATGAAGCCATTGAAAGAGATAATGAGGGGTTTTTGACCACAGTGTCTTTCAGTATTCTGATGATACCCAGCTCCATGTCCTTTCTGCACCAGGGGACATTCCCCTCCCTCCGCCCTCAAAATGTTGACCAATGGTATTTCATTTTTCATGTTTGCTGTGATTCTTTAAAATCTTTAGCTGTTGACAGCTGTGCTGTTGAGCATTGCTTTGCAGGTTTATGGCCCACTGTAAATTACTGAATACATTTTATATGGAAGAGGTGGTACAAAAATGGAGTGTGTAAATATGTCTTGTTGGCATCGATCTGCCTCAAGAGACAATGGAAGAGATGACCATTGAGGATAAAGTAAAGCAATTGGAGAGTTACAGTGCCTGCTGTGGCTATAGAGACCAATATGGGAGAGATGTGTTTTGTTGCATCTAGGGCAGATGAAGTCGTCTGGTTTCGTTGGTGCAGATGCACCACGGCATTTCTTCTCTCTGTTCTCTCACCAGTTCTCTCACCAGTCATTTCTCTTCCGGTCATTGTTGTGGATACACAACCTGTCTGTCTGCCTCCAGATAGCCCAATAATGTCATGTAACGGGAAGCAGATATCTGGGTTTCATGAATGAACTACCAGTTGGCTAATGTAATAAACAAAGCAGTTCCACAAATATGTAATGCACTATTGGCATGAAAGCAATGCTAACATTGAATGTGCAGAGGATAAAGGCTTTTTGGGACCTTTTGTGCCAACAATGTGCCATGAAAAGTTATACTGACCCGTTGTCTTTGTCATAACCTCTGCTTCATCTGCACCTGTCTTCTATGACAGCATGTTTTTAGTTTGATGCATTTCCAGATTAGTTAAGAATGCAAACCCTCAAGAACTTGAAAGCTCCTCAACGGGCTGGTGCTGGTTTAAGTAATGCTATTCATGATTTGCATTTTATGTTGTCATTACAGTGTGCTCCTTAGCTGTCACCTAACCATCATTTTATATATATATATATGCACAGTCAGATTTATCTCAGCAATGTGCCTGGGTCAAGAGCAAAATGAAATGATGGCTTTGTAAAGGCGAGGATGCTGTCCTGCCTCTTTGATCCTTCCAGCTGTTGCACATTCAATTCATGTTGCCCCATGTGCAAACACGAGGGAATCTTTCCATTACTTTCAGCTGAGATCGCCTGAGGGTACATTAGAGGGATGCTGACAGGTGGATAGACATATTTTTTCAACACATCCGAATAAACGGGGGACGCTGGGGCTATTTGATAGGGGAATGGTTCGATGGTCTCCTTTCATCCCTGCTGGTTTTTCTCATTTTAAATATATCCTACATCCTACCCCCTCTCTCTGTCAAATCCTCAATGACATTTAACAGTGATTTCTCTTTACATCTGCCATAGCTCTGATGTCTCTCTGCATGTACAAAACCCCAGGTGCTCCTGGGAAATTATCCTGGGGGTTTCGTTCAAAAAAAAGCAAAAAAGGTAACCGCAGACTATAGTTTCAGTGTAATGACACCCAGGTTGCGCATGATAATAGCGACTGGGTGAAACAATAAACATTTCTCATCCCTAAATGCTAATTTATTTAAATGCATGCAAATTAAAAAGATTCCCACCAGGCTGCACAAAAAAACTGCTTGCAGAGTGATAGTCCAAATCCTATCTGCTGACTGTTAGGGAAAGACATACACTTAGATACTGGGGAAAGGCTGGTGTCATTCTTAACTTTGCAGGATTATGCATGTATCCTTTGATTAGTATTAACCCTGGCAAGACTCCTGGCACAAAATATGGTTCTTTCATATTAAAACAAAAGCAGCATGCTCCTAGTCCTCAGAGTTACTATAAATGGAGCAAATGCTTTAAAACAAGGTTTATGAAAAAGAGAGATGGTTTGGCTAAATGTGGCAATGTCTCTTATAGGACATGGTGCTGTCCGTCTATACATTAAGATGTGATTGTAAGATACCGTGGTTCCTTCCTTATATACAGCTCTTTTTATGCACCCTGACTTCAAAGACTTACTACCCCAATGGTTTATGGGTCTCTCCAAAAATTGCAACAAATATAAATGATGTAAGTCAACTCTATGCAGAGATTTATTTGGGAAGATACCCTCTTGACTTCAGCGGGGCATCATTCTGAATGAACATGCAAAGTCTCAGATCACACTGAAAATATTTTTTATCAGGGGACCAAAATACTAGGATTGATTTCCACTTGAAAATTCCCCTCCCTTTCTGTGGAAAGGGGAGAGTTTTCATCTCTGCTTACACTGAGATTTAAAATTAATAAACAAGACCAAAGCTTTAAATATTTCAGGTAGCATCTGTTTTCATGAGTTAAGAGTTACAGTAACTTTACAGAAATTTAGAAAGCCACTCCTGTAATTCCTCAAGGGTACCTCCTGTTGCTTTCCAAAGAAGTGATAATCAGCAGCTTTATGGTGATGTGGTCTTAATGTACAGCGCACAATGCAAGTGGGATGCAAAAGATGTAACTGTTGGGTCACAGTATGTGAAGTGGCTGCCTATGAGCCACTGCCATGCCATAAGGCCTCTGCAAAGGCTTTCCAGGTGGCATTCATGGTGCAGCTCCTGGCCCTTCCTCCTGCAGGCTCCCTGAAGAGTGACATGGTGATGCCCGTACACACACTCGGCAAAAAGAAAAGCTGTAGCTGTCCCTGGGGCGGTCCAGAACAAGTGATGGCAAATGGGTTTCATTGGGAAACTGACTCACATTAAAACGAGAGGGAGAAAAAGAAGATAATTTGGGAGAGGTCTTTCCTCAGCCTTTCCAGAGACATGCATGAACTGGCAGCTTTGGTCACTTTGAATAGCCATCTCACAGAATATGTTCTTTTGGGCAAGCAGAATTTGTCACACCACGTATCGGAGACATGACATTGCAACATACAATCGCTCTCCACACAGAGGACTCAGTTCACAATGAATGGGCATCAGCATGTGACCCTGCTCTCATAGAAATCTGATCACGCTCCATTTCTCCTCTCATGTTGACACTTGGAGTCTTCATGCCATAGTTGATTAATTCTCTCTCCTGTCTACAGTGCATTTTCCCTCAGTAGTACCAGAGCTAGGAGAGAGAGAAAGAGAGAGCAGAAAAAGGTTATTTACTTTATTATGAATATACAAAATGTGTATGAAGTACTCTTACTTGTGGAAACAATTAATTGATCTCAGGGCTGGTTCAGAAATCCATTTTTATCTTCCCTGTTGAGAGCAGCTGCCATATGTGAATGAGTCATCATGGATTCACCACAGGTGGGATAGCTCAGTCAGCAGAGAATGAGACTCTTAACCTCAGGGTTGTTGGTTTGAGCTCCCCATTGGGTGAAAGGTTCCTGCATTGCAGGAGGTTGGACTAGATGATCCTCATGGTCCTTTCCAACTCTACAAGTCTATGATTCTATATGTTGAATTCTTCCTGTCATAGGTAACTAGTTGCTTTTGCTCAACAGCTTTACTTGTTCTCATTTGCTGTTCAATATGCTTACCACTCCTTCCCAGAACACTTAGGTCAGGGGAGGGCAACCTGTGATTTTCTAAAATCTTGTTGGGCTACAAATCCCATCATCCCTGACCATTGGCCAGGCCAGGTTGTCTGGGATTGATAGAAACTGAAGTCCAGCAACATCTGGAGGGCCACAGATTGCCACCCCAACCTATGTAGAGCCACCATGCTGTTTTTGGAGCCTTGTGAGCTCAGATAAACAAAGTGTTTGTGGAAAGGGGGTATTTTGTGGACCCCCACAAAACCCCATTTTCCCATTCAACACTTGGCTTAGTTGAATCGAAAAGGAACTGTATTTGCACACACTCCTTCAGTGTTACCCCCTCCCACCCCTCCGTTCAGTCCCTGCTGCCAAAAACTAGATTGTCAGCTCTTTGGAAGACGGATGTTGTCTTTATTTCCTTATTATTATACAAGATCATACATATTTGTAAATGTGTACATAAAAATTAATAATGATAATAATAACTTACAATCTTTGGGACCCATCTGGAATGGGAGTAGTAAGCTTATGTTCTGAGATAAAATTAAGTTTAAAATGTGTGTTTACATGCAAATTTTCATGCAGATTTTTTTTAATGCAGATTAATATGAAAATGGACAAAATTGATTTATGGGTATCCAGATAGTGGCATGGCTTGGAGATGGACTGAGTTGTTCATTATTAGTCAAAGTGAATTAGAGGAAGAAAAGTTCTTTGCAAACTTTCTCCTGAAGAATAAAATAGGCTATAAGCACATTTTTTAAAAAAGAAAGAAAAAAGAAATTAGACTTCATGTTTTGCCCAGTTCCAGCCTTGTGGAAGAATCCAAATATTTGCTTGCTATACTCTGTCAGTCGAGAAAGCTGTGTACATACCATTTGAGTCAGAGGTGCTCTCCTCCCTTAATGTTCCCACATTGACATTGTTCATATTTTGTCTGACCCTCGAAAGTGGAACGCTGACACTTGTTCAAATGGAAAATTTCTTTGTGCACAAGACATTTTGAAATGCTTTCAGACCCTGTCCTACAACGATTTGTTGTACAGTTGAGCAGCTTCTGTGGAGTTTTGTGCAAGGCTCTTCAGCTGCATAGCTATCAGTGGATGCAAATGAGTTGCCACAAGTCTCAGCTTTTTCTTCCCCTTGAAGCAGTAGGCAGGAGATTTGGGGTAGGATTAAAAGACACAAGCAGCAACAAAGTAATTGGATGTGAAGAAAAAAACCCATTCTTACCGATACATGTAGCAGCTGAATAATTTAACCTTTAAGAGTTGTTTATTCTCTTATGATCAAGAGGCGGGGAAATGTCAAAGCCTTTCGTTTGCTGATATTGTTTACATGGCACTTCTTGAAATGTGTACACTGCAAAGTACCCCTGTATAAGCAACCTCAGCAACAGTAATGAGAAATTAAAATAGAATTTAGAGAAGCACACACAAACGTCACTTGCCATCATTTAACTTGTAGAGTTTTGGTTTTAAGGAGAGTGGAAGGTGTAACTGCTGTCGTTGAACTCACAGGCAATGCATTATCTGGAGAGAGAAATGGATTGCACAGAATCTGTGTTCTCTCTCCAGGTGTTCTATAGCCAATTAAAGTGGAGCACATTTAAAGGTGAACCACCCTGATTTGCATTTTCCAAAACAAGGCATGAACCAAAGCAAAGCTGTCATCCGCACTTCTTCAAATTTTGGAGCCTAGTTCTCCAGCCAAGCAATGTGCACAAAAATGCATATACTGGGGTAAAATGTGCATTTAAAAAATGCATATATTTGTGGAAAATAGCATACATAATATTAGGGGAAATGCTGTTGTGTACATAAGGAGAGTTTCACACTAAAATGCTGATAAAGTTTCATGAGGATTTTAAAATTAATAAGTAGTAGCAGAATGAGATGGAACTGTGGAGAGCTAAACCTAAGACTGGGGAAAGGAAAAACTGAGAGAAATCAAAATCAACAGATCCACTGTGTTTTCTAGAAACTTGGAAAACCAGAGTTGTAAAACACACGGGGAGCTTTCACAAATAGAGGAGCTTCTATTCTTCAGATGTCTGCCCCCCAACACATAATGGTGACTGGTTCCCATTTAAGTGCCTGCCTCAGGTCTACTTAACTTGGATACACAACACCAGAAGAGGGCTAAAATTCCAAGGAAGTCTGTCACTTAAATGTGGGTGTGCAATTATAGCTCTAGGATTTCTTCCACTGTTGCTGGTTTCACCCCTTCCTGACTTAAAATGGTTGTTGTCTGTTGAAAGTGCTTGTTCTTACTAGAGGTCAAACAGTGTGCATAGTGATAGCCCTTATAATGGTTGTTCCATGTAGCTCTTTACTTAATACAAGCATATGGTTAGCCAAACAATTGTTAAAGGATTACAATTGGAGACAGAGTGTAAAAGAACTGAGTGGGAAAGGTTTGTGGAATATAGCCAAATATCTTGAGAGAGTTGTTGCTAACACTGCTTGAGATAGGCAGGTTCAAAGGTTATCTCTCCTCTTCACATGTCTCTCCCTCTCAGCAGTATAATAGGCTGCTGGGCGCAAGCCACTATGGAGAGAGGAAGGAATATCATTGCCATAAAGAACTTTATTCACTAACACAAAGTAACACAGGCTTTCTCAATACTGATGGGAAAAATGATACTCTGTAGGGTAGTTTTTCTCCTTTGCACACTCCTAACAAAACTGAATTCAATAGAAGAAAAACAGGCATGGCCTCTCAACAGAGCAAAAATGCCAGATAGAATCCAGAATGCAGTTTTTGATGTTTAAGACCTAAGCAGTTTGGGTCTAGAGAACTTTAAGGGGACCACCTTTTTCTGTATACTCTGCCTGTGAGTTCGAGTCGTCTCGTGACACCCAACTATGTGTGGAATGGTCTTCTACATTTTGGCTTTTGACTGCAGAAAAGTAGGGCTTTCTCTCTGGTGCAACAGCTACTGGTCTGGAGAGCCTGCAGTCTGGCTAGTGGAGGGGGGGCATTGAATGGGAGACATGTGGCAGTGAGTCATTGGCAGCAATTGATGGTGTGCTATGAAAACCCTGTGCCCAACAGTTATGCAATCACCCTGCCGTTTTACTTTAACTTTGAAGACTTCCCCAGAGTGGACTGAGAGTGGCAGCAAGCTTAGCTACTTGGACACCTTCATTTGAGTTTGAGGGACCAATGGGGGCACCATAACAATGAAAAGTTGGCTAAGACTTCTATGGCAAGAATGGTGGGTAGGGAGTGCACATTAGTGGCAGACAGAAGAATGGCTTCACTGCAGTGCCCAAAGGTTAAAATATAGGGTGGTAATGCCATGGTAGAAGGTGGAGTATCTTCAAGGTATGTTGTGCAGGGCCCCGTCAAACCAGGAAGCACCTCTGGTGATAATTATTACAGGAGAATCGAGGGTCTTTTACATCCTTGTACACAAATGTATAAGAATTCAAGGGTGCTCAGTGTGGTACAATAGTGTGGCCAAGAAAGCGTGTGAATGAAAGAATTTGTTGAATGACTAGACATGAGAACAGGGAGGAGGCTTTGTGAGTCTCACCTCCTTTAAGATTGGAATTCCTGATCTTGGGCATTTGAAAGGGAAGAGGGAGGAGGCTTGCAAATCCTTTGTGAGTCTCTCTGACTTTTCTTTTGAATCTCCAATCTCACACTCAAGTTTTCATCTCTGCTAATGGGAACAGGGTGGCATGGCCAAATCAGGATTAAGCCCTGTCCTCTCACCAGAGACATCAGCTGACGAGTGGGTGGGTGTGGTTTGAGGAAAACAGCCTGGAGGGCCACACTGGACCTCCTGGAGGGCCAAAATGGAGGCTCCTCACCCATGGACTAGAGGGGTAGGCAGGGTGCACTGACAAAAATCATGGAACAATTTAATCAGAACCAAAGATAATACAGTAAAGGGTAAGCTATTATCATTACCCATTGTCTTTAGGACCCTATTGTCAAAATGTAGCTTTTTCATTTGTAGACTGAATATTAGTATGGTAGATCTATTAGTATCATCTCTGCCAGCCCCTTCTCCAATGGCAGTGGTTTTCAAACCACATCAGGAGGCTTGTGGGGAGCTTGTTGGGGTGTACAAGAACACGCATGGTAGACAAACCTCCCAGAAAGACAGTTTGCCCTCTGTAAATTATCCTTTCGTCCAATGTGCAGCTGCAGGAGATGGTTGGGTCTAAGGGTCATTGAAATGTCTTCTTGTTTTGGACTCCAATGTGTTGTGGAATGAGAGGCATTTCAGTTATTTTCAGGGTACAAGTTTCAGGGGTGGAGCAGAGCTCTTCAAAACTCTGTTGGCCTTGTGATGTTTCCATGTTATGGTTTCCCTGAATGCTTCATTCTGATGTGGGAACGGTGCACACAGCAGGGCGACATTATTCCCCTCTGGGAGTGATGCCCAGTAGGGCTGACCTGTACCTCTCGTGAATTGACGGTGTATGCTAAAAATGCCCCATAATTCTTCCCTCATTGAGAGTTTCTGTACAAGATATACAGGGATACATAGTCAAACCTGTGTGGACAAGTTCTTTGCAAGTGGACGGCTTATATGATCCACCATGAGTTTTAGAATCAGATGCAAGTGCCCGTTTGGCTATACTGTTTGTCTGCAGAATTGGTTGCATGAAGTCAGCATCTCTGGTGGCTTTCTTCCCACTGCCCTGTTCCCATTTCACAGCACTGCTTGCCAAAACTGGAGCTTGAACTGTGGTAACATGGGCTTGCTTTCAACAGCTGGGGTTAATCAGAGCAGGATTAGTATTAATTCAGTACCATACTTCAATACACTAATGAAGGGCTTATTTAGTAGTTGTCCTGGATTGTGGTCTTGTGTGTTTTAGGCTGCAAATCCTGGGCACACTTTCCTGGGAACAAACCTTGATCAGCACCGTGAGATTTACTTCTGAGTAAATAAGCATAAGCATGCTCTGCTAGTGTTGTTAACTTCCCAGAGTAAATGAGATGGGACTGGAAATAATTATCCAGACAAGTTTAAGCTTTTTAAATAATGTTCAAATTTGGCTGAACAATGCCAAAATATTATGCAAAAAATAAATAAAGTAGATCTCAGGGAGAGAAGTAACAACAAAATCTCTTTCTTGTTCCTTTGTGCTGGATCACAAACATGGCTCGCTTGTATTGGTTGTTTTGCTAGTTTAGGAATAGCAGTAGCGATACAAAGCACCTCAGCTATCAGAACAGTCAGAAGATACCTTTGCTTAGAGAGAACCTGCTTGGTTCCATATGGACCATTTTGTAGTTGTCTAAAGTGTAAATTTGCTGCTTCTTTTCAGTGTTGAAGTAGGTAGGGGCAGCCAAGCAGAAACTCATTTATCTCTTTAGGCCCCTGAAGTGCCATGCCCAAAGGCATGCCACAGGCCTTACCTCACAAGCTGAGCCCACTATTTCCAGCAAAGCATTTGAAGTGCAGCATTGCGTAGCAGAGCACTGCTTAGGGCCTGGGAAGTGATACATATGTGGCAATAATTAAGAGGCTTGTGCTGTGTCTGGAGGACATGGCTCAAATGCAAATGAAGGTGGGAGCAGAATCCAAGCCTGTCGCTTAACCAGCTTTCTGAAAATGACAACTGCAAATTTTAATATGCTAGATACAAGTGAGAAACACAATGCGTGGTTCTAATGTTATCTTGAAAATGATATATACCCTCTGTTTCGTACTGCTAAAATAATAATAATCAGATGTTTCAGCTCAATTTTCTTACATTCCTCAGATGGTGTGGTAGTCTCCACAAAACCTGCTTCCCAGTAACTCAGCCTCATGTTGCCTTGGTAACAAATTGAGCTTTGGTCACATGGAACTATGCGGATTGTATTGTTCTTCCCCATGGCAGGGCCAGCTCCTCACCCCCTGCCCCAGCCACATCAAGGAATGGTGAGAGTTCCCCTTCCCCATTAGGGCTACATACATTATATAACGATGTGTGCAAATAGCATTCTCTGTACCCTATCACAAGACAGTGACGTTGTATTCACTGGATTCCCCACAATGCACTGGGGGTTAGGCTAGGTGGCTAGCAAGATCCTTTCCTCTTCTGAGTTTCTATGACCTAACTCAAACATTGAATATGAAAGAAAACAATGGTTAGTGTTTGCTCCACTAGTTAATGCATGTTTATTAATTTGCTAACTGTGGTGTTCTTCTTCTCTATCCACTGGCATCAAAAGCCAGTGTGTGTGGAGAGGGGGAACTTGCACAGTTTTTAGAAGATGAACAGGATCAGGCTAAGAAGAGAATTCCAGGCTTGTTGAATAATTCCTTCATTTCAGATGTAAAAACATTTAAACTGAGAGCCACATAGTTGATAGAGTACAGTGGTACCTCTGGTTATGTACTTAATTCGTTCCGGAGATCCCTTCTTAACTTGAAACTGTTCTTAACCTGAAGCACCACTTTAGCTAATGGGGCCTCCTGCTGCCGCCGTGCCGCCAGACCACAATTTCTGTTCTCATCCTGAAGCAAAGTTCTTAACCCGAGGTACTATTTCTGGGTTAGCGGAGTCTGTAATCTGAAGCATACGTAACCTGAAGCGTATGTAACCTGAGGTACCACTGTACTCTGCTTCCTGTTCAGCCATGGTGAAGCTCGCTCTGAAGGCTAGGATCTGGTCTGGCAGCAAAGAAATGAAAATATATACTTACACCAGCAGTGAAAGAGTAGTTAAGCAGAACTTGGCGAGTTTGTGTAAATAACCCAATGAATAACTGAGATTTTAGAGTGATGTGGGCTATATGTAGCATGTCTGTGCATTTTTGGGGGGTTCATATGTGTGTGTTGACTTTGTTTTCTTCATATACTGGAACTGATCCTTATGTTAGCAGTTCTATGATAGGGTGCAAGTCTTCAAAGCTACAAGATTTGGGGGGATTCTCAGGCTTGGCACACAGTAATCCAGAAGAGGTGTGGATTTTCTTCTGTTGTACATCTCTGCAACATAGACATGGTAACAGTGCTAGGCTGGTGGGCCCTCTGCTGGCATTGGGACCCTAGCAAATAGTCCACCTTGTGACTTTCTGGAGCTACCCTTACTAAAAGCAAAGGCATGTATTGGCTAGTTTAGTGTGAGACAGTCCTGATCACACACATGCCCATTTCAATGTAGAGCTTCATATTTTTTTTAACTTGGATTCTCCTATTCCACCCCCACCCCCCGAAAAAGCAAGTTGTCTGAATCTGTGGCTGTGATTGGGGAGGATTCAGGCTCTTTTGAAACAGAATAGGGTAATCTGGGACCAGGCCTCTCCAACATGTAGTTTGGTATGAGTTAAGCCCCTATTTTTAATTTAAAGCCCATAATATAGTTTCCTTGGCAGGGAGATTCATAAATCTCCATTTCATCCATACAACAGCTGCATGATAATGGAGCTTTCACCGGCGCTGCCACTATCTCCACTAAGCCTGCCTCTCAGGACTTGTAGGATTCTGTTATAGGAATATCACCCGGTGCCAGTCTTCACAGACGTGGGAGCATTATTGAAAATATTCTGGTGCCTCACATTGATATGCAGGTCCATGGTCATTAAAATTTTATCATATAAACCCTGCCGTCTGCACCGAAGAGGAATTGAGAGCCTTGGCAGAGAGTGATCACATATTTTATCAGAATCTTCTGCCGGCAGGCGAAGGGGGAGGAAGAGACCCAGCAGGTTCTGAGCAAGGGAAGAACTCAAAATAATGTCCCCTTATAACTTAAATGTAACGTTGAAACTCACCCACATAACACACACATGAGGAACTGACATTTATCTACCCTAGTTGATTTTAGCCTTCCCACCCCCCACCCCAGGTAGTTCAGTGCCCCGTATTATCGTGGCAGTTCAAGCTATTTACACATGATATCATTTTCATATCCTTCTCCTGGAAGGCAGATATTAATCAGAAGGTGCCACTAAGAGCCAAAGCAAAAAAGGCAGCAAGCTATTGATTATAAAGTTGACTTATCAGGGGTCAGACTATCCGATTAGCAGGTTCATAAACTGCATGGCTTTGGCTGGCTGGAAAACAAATGGAAATTCATTTAGCTGAATGCAGCTGACTCGGATGTTTTTACATTGTGCTAAAAGTAGAGTGTCACATACTAGCTATTCCCCAACTGTGTGGCAGCGCACATGAGCCTGCTGCAAGAGAAATGCTTGCGTGTGGCAAGAAGGAAATTAGTTGCATAATTAATAGCCTTTGTGTGCCCAAAGAAACCATGCACAGAGGAGAGGCTGCCTGCTCTGACTCTGTGTGATGCATGGCTCTGGAGTTTATTAACTGCAAATAAACCTCCATGACATGCATATAATTTTGCTCTGTCTCTCCAGAATCCAGATCCAGGGGCAGTGGTGGTGTGAGACCTGGTGGTATGTGAGGTGGGGTAGACTACCCACTCAGTCGTTTAAACAAATAATAGTAACAGTTAATAGTCACTTATAAAGCTAGCCACACTGACCTGCCTGGCCATTATTGCATTCACCTTCTTTCTTTCTTCTTATTTGAGGGAAATGTTACAATATCAGTGCCCATTCAACAAATGGTGTTCTTTTGAGTGACTAGTCAGAACCATTTATGTGCAAATGTTTCATCTTATATGGCAGAGATAAGCCATGCATGCAAATTGTGCATCAAAGCCATGAAATGGGCTACACATGCAGTCAAAATAGGACATTCAGAAGTCGAACAAATGGAGAATGGGTGCTGAAAATGCACCTTGTCTGGGATGTCATTTGGTCTAGGATCAGCCCTGGTTATACGCTCCAAGGCTTACACAGAGGATTGCATGGCAGGATTGCATGGCACCAGAGGAAGGATCCAAGCTCTCACAAAGCCTTTTTCAGATTCCCCATAAGAGTGAATGTGCAACACAGAACTTGGTTTTATTCAGAGTGGCTTGGAACACAAATCACACCCTGAAGCCGAGGGAGTACAGAGCAACTTAGAAACAGATTGGTTTTTTGAAAAGCACAGGTACCAGGCAAATCTTGGAGCTTGTGCCCACACCAACTGTGCATTGCTGTGGCACCATAGGAGCCAACTCCTGGGGGCTGAAGTGGCTTTGGCCCCCTCAATAAAATATTTGAGGGGACTGGCCCCCCAAAATGAGTGGCATTGCCATTCAAATGGTGTGCATGTGCTGCCTCATGTGATCAATTATGCAGGGTGGGGCTTTCCTCCCCCCCCCAATATTTTATTCAGGTTGGCCCCCCTGTGTGGCACAATGTCTGTCAAGCTGAATCCAGTTGCAGGGGTAGGAGCACACTAGGTTTCATGATGCTTGGCCTGTGCTGTAATCCTTACGGAGAGAAGAGAAGCCATGCACACTGCCTTGAAATGTGAGAGTTAAATTGATTTGTGCCTTAAATTGGTTGTTGCGTGACCATGATGCCTCACAAGGTGATGTAATGTGGTAGTTAAGAAAGTGAGATTTGAGGTGGGAAAGTTGCAGGTTTAAGTCTTGCTTATATCCATAAACTATTTGGGGAGCTTTAGGCAAGCCACTGGTCTGTTTCACATCAGTAATGGGAAGACAATAGCACTTGCAGGGATGTTGCAAGGAGTACTGTATAGTGAGATACCTCAAATGCTTGAAATATGCATTTATTAAAAATGCAATTATTATTATGATATAACCTCTGTTGTATGGCCAGTCCTAAATGATGTATAGAATCCAAGTTGTCTGTATATTGGCAGTGTATATTTCATACCAGTATACTACTGAAAACCCGTTTCTGTGGGAGAAGCAATGGGGGTGGCTGTTGCTTTTATATCCTGCTCCTGTGCTTCCTGGAAGCAGTGGCTTGATGCTCTAGGACTCACATGTGCCTCTGAATGCCTGTTGCTGCCTGGGCTCCCCACAGGCTTCAGGTTGTGTCAGTGTGGGAACCGAGGTTGAACTGGATGGGCCTTTGGCCCAGCTCTCCTTATGTCCTTATTTAAATGTGACAGTGAGACAAGCTGACTAATTTAAGATCAGTGTGAAAAAGTTTGGTTTTAAAATGAGCTTCTGGCACGTAGACCCTGTGTTACTAATGCCAGCTAGTACCTGTTTCTCAAATATAAAATAGAACATGAACAGCTGCCCCAATCCTGTGTGTGAAAAGGAAGGGGATGTTGTGACATTACGAGGAAGGGAGCAGGTTTTATTGGAGTATTCGCACACCAATACCTCTGAGGAGTTGTGAAAATACAACTTTACAAAGTATCAGGGCGCAGAGCCAAAAGCATTCCAAAGTCATTGATGTACATGCATGCAAAAAAAGTCATACAAATGTAATTTTAGGTGCCAAAACCATTTACTTTTGCTTAGCAAGAACAAACATTTGCCCCTGAAATTAACAGCTTTGAAGATCACTGGTATGTTTCTTCTCAGATTTTCTCACCTCTTGTTTTAATAGCTTAGATTTTACAAGACTGGTGGCTAATTAGAAAAGCTTTCTGAATACATGTGCTTAAGATTTCTCTGTAAGCCTTCTCCAGTTATGCATTAGAAGCCTTTGTACTTGCTTCAGTTGTTGCATTTTCTTCCTCTTCGTCCTCCTCTTCTTCTTTTGATAGATTAAACCCTGCAGCCTTTTGCCCTTTAAACAGTGTGTCAGTCCAGCTATGCCAATTCTAAATAGAATTACTTTTCTCCAGCAGTTTGTCCTGAGGTCTATAATAACTTAAGCAATCATTTTAATCACTTGAAGTGACTGACATCATGCTGACGGAACCCTAAGGAACTGTGGGGAAGCAAAGGAAAGTTCAGTTCTTGAATATACTTCAGAGAGAAAGAAAGATGGGTCAAATGGTATACAGAATTATGTTTCTAAACTTCCACCCCACCCCACGGCCAAGCTTGTTAACACTAAAGAGCTAAGGTCAGAGTCCTGCACCCTGGTTTCCCAATGAGGAAAGGCACGTGGGAGAGCTGCTATTGCACTCATATCCTTCCTTCGGGGCTTCCTATGGGCATTAATTGTGGGAAAAATAAAATGCGGGACTTGATAGGCCTTTCATTTGATCCAGCAAGGCTTGAGGTTGAAATTTGGGAGAGAAAACTGTTGGCATGATCATTACACTAGGCTCTCCATTTTCTTAGTGTTGCCTTATATAGGGTACATCTGGGCCTAGGTCCTGCAGCTCTCCTATCTTACAAATTTCCCCATTCTATGGAGCTTCCACTTTTCCATTAGACTATGAAATGCCAGTCCTCCAGTCCAAGGGTCATCCATCTTTTGGGACTAGTGGGGTACATTTCAGAGTGCTGTGGGCACCAGCCACAAAATGGCTGCCATGGAGGCAGTAACACAAATTTAGTGTCAGCCCCTGTGACAAGCTTATTCTTACTATGGGTCGTCAGCTACATCCTGCTGGTCCTGATTATGGAAATCACACACATATGCACAAATGCCTGGGAGGCACATTTTGCCCCATAACTATCTTTTTAGGAGGGCCAGAGATTTGCTTTCTTAAAACAAAAGCTCAGAGACTTCACGGGCACCATGGCACATGAGTTGAGTGATCCCTGCTCTAAGCTGTTATGGTCCCACACAACCTCACCAGTTCTACTTTCTATATTAGGGTAGCCATGTGCAAAAGAGGAGATGGCTCTTTAATAGTTGTACAGAAGAGAGAATTCTAACAAGTGCAACTGTTGAAATTCCTCCTTCTACACAAGTATTAAAAGCTCAAGAGCCCTGCCGTCTTTTGCAACTGACCCCCTTAATCCGCTTAGGTATGTCAGATTTATAAGAGTATATATCCATATTGGTCAAGTATCTTGCTACAGCCAAGAAATGCTGCTGAAATTTGCCCCTTCAGCTCCAGTTGCACATCAAATCTGTCTCCACCCACAACATACACATGCCCACCCAGAGGTAAGAAAACTGCATGCAACTGGGTACACAAACAATGACTTTGTCTGTTTTGGATCCCCCAATTAACTGGAGAGAGCCTATCGTGTAAAGCACTTACATGTGGAGGCTGTTTGTACATGACTACCTCTAGATAAATGTAATGAGGTCAGGAAATGGGACCATCAAGACAATCCCTCTTTCCTTTTACACACTCAATTGTGTGAACAAGGGTCTAGTTTGAGGTTAATGTTGTATGTATTATCTATATACTTTAGAAACTCATTTGAGTCCATTGGATATGCAAAAATGTAGTTGCTTCAGGGGAAAAAAAGAGAGAATTCTATTCCAATACCTGTAGTGAATGTCATCAGTAAGAAATGATGCACTTTTTAAATGCTGAGACAATCTTAAGTCTGCTACTAAGTCCTGCCTCGTTTTCCCCTTCCAGTCAGCATTTTTTCCTATGACGTGTGTAGAATCTATATCTCTCCATCTCTGTCTCTGTCTGTCTCTACCATATGAATATATTATTATAAGGGAAGAAGCAGTGAATGGGAACTTAGCTAATTTCTGTTTGACTGATAATCTAATTTAAGTTTATTGCTAACATGCAAATGTACGCAAATACAAGTCCCTGCCTCAATGCAGTTACAATCTGATGAAAGGCAGCAAAGGTTGGGTGCACAGTTATAGATACTTAACGTGCAACCTTTCACGCTTCCTCTGAGTTAACTCTCCCTGCGTTCAATAGAGCTTTTTCCTTAGTACTGTAAGTATGTTTAAGATTGTAGTATTTAGCTGGGTATAAAGATGGTTTGTGTGTGCGTGTGGCTTTAGTTTTGAGATACCTGTAAGCACACAAGCTTCCCTATTGTTACCAGTTAACTATTACATCTGTATCTTTCCTTTACTGAGTTCGTTTTATCCTCTGAGAAAACCTGTAAGTGGGGTTGAGCTAAGGAGTTTTGACTATCCTGGCTGAACCAGGACTTCAATTCTTGGATCTTTGCAACACGTTATCTACTCCTTCAAGTTGGGTGTCTAGCAAGAGCCTTTTGGGCTACATTGTCGTGATGAAAGTGCCAAATGTGTCATTTGAATGGGCTGTCATACATTCCGTATTCTCACTTTTCTTTATGCTCCATTACATTGTGCTTCTCACATAAAGGCGCATGTTTTCTTACTGTGCTTCACTTCAAAGCCCTGAACTTCCTTCAGATTCACTTGTGCAAACTTGTACTTCCCATCCAGCATTAATGGCAATTTTGAACAGTTTGCCGTATTCATCCATGTATAAGACTAGGTTTTTCCCCTAAAAAACAATGTACAAAATTTGGGGGCATCTTATACATGGATAGATCTCCCCCCATTTTCTTAAATTGGAGCCCCCCAAAATAGGGGGCGTCTTATACATGAGGGCATCTTATCGACGGAATAAATACAGTACATGTGTGCCTAGGTGGAGCACAATGGAAATGTGACACACATTGGAATTGTGCATCCCACAGAAAGCAGTCCAATGCTTTAAGTGGATACCCATGCTGAGAAGTACATTGAATAAAACCTGATTTACAGCCGTGATTCCTGATTCAGCAAGTGATGTGCATGTAAGTCGTTTTAGCTGGATAGGGATGCAGGGTAGAAAATCCCATGTCAGTTTTCAGGCAGCAGGCTGACCTTCCTTCTTTTTCTGTTGCTAATGCTGGCTGTTAGTATTTATTGGAGTGAATGATGACAACTCCTTTCTCACCAGAAGGATATGCACTACACTGTAGGGAGAAAAGTACAGCCCAGCACTTTTTGTGTTTCCCCACCCCCACCCCCCCAAGCTCAGTTCTTCATTTTTATCTCTTCCTGCCAGTGCTCTAGCAAGAGTGTGTTGGGGTGCGGTGGGGGGGAGGATGAGGCGCTGTGATAAGATAATACGGAACACACACTGATTCCTAAACAACACACAGAGAGACCCCTTGCACTTCGTAGCATCCCATTCCGATAGCACAGCGGGTAAACAGCAATAATCGTCATTACTCTTGCATACATGTCTGCCACTATCTCTCTAGGACAGTGCCACACGAAACCCTTTCTTCCTTGCCCTGCTGCTCAGTTGGGCATAGATACCACAATGCACAAAATACCAATATACAGATCTAACCAGCCAGTTAAACATTTGCTCTTGAGCAGACCGTCAGTATGCATCTGTCGTTCTTTCAAGAAGAAATAAAATGTAAACATTTTAAAAGCTGATTTTCCCATGTCGTTTATACATCTTTATTGGCTAAAAAACATGGTAATTCCCCATCTGCTTGTTAGAAAAGGATAAAGGCATGGGCACCTACTGGGTGGGGGCAGCGGGGCAGCTGACCCCCAGATCCCCACCTTTCATTTTAAAAAAATGGATTTGTAGAACCTAAAATAGAAGGCAAAATATACAGAAACTCTTATTTATCATTTATGAGAAACTAGCCTACTTTCCTCTTTCTTTGTGCTACCTTGCTCTCTCCCCTGACCCACTGCAAGAATTCCTGTTATTGCCAGGTGGTGAAGGGCGTTTTTATATAGCCAGGCAGCAGCAGCACCCAAATGTTGTTGTTGTTGTTGTTGTTGTTGTTGTTGTTGTTGTTGTTGTTGTTGTTGTTATCACTATTATCACTATTATTATTAGTGTGCTATACAGGCCTTGCTTCCTGCTTATGTCTATTGATCTAAATCTGATGTGGGTGCTTGCGGCTCAGCTCTGACTTCCATAGGCCAACCTTGCTAGGGCTGATGGGAGCTGTACTTCTGCTCTAAATTCCACTTCCTGGAGTGACCTACTCCACTTTGCTGCCTTGTAGGGCCAGCCTTGCCAACCAAAATCAAGTGGCAAAGCCTTTTATTTTATTTTTCTGCTTGTTCAACTTCAATATGGACAATCATACAGCTGCTTGCTCCCTGCATCCATCCAACACATTGCCTGTACAAACAACTTTTGGCAAGTAGAAGAGATCAGCCTCATGTTCTCCCTGATATTTCCCCTAGCAATATATTAGATGTGAGGGGACACTAAACATACAAATCACCTACCTGCAGCTGAAGTGGAACCGCCTAGCAAATGGGAGTGCCCCTTGCTTTTGAGCTATTGTGCCATTATTCTCTGGGATATTTCTGACCAATTAATTGGTTCTCCTGGTTTGTTAATTGTTATTGTTATGTACTGGGCATATCAAAGGCACAAATCCCTTTCATTCAAAATGAAAAATTAAAAAAGGATGGTATTGTATTTATTTAGAGAATTTATAAACCCTTCAAAGATGTACAAAGAAAAGTACGGATACTGGATATATTGTCAATATATAGCTTTCTTCCATTTTCATCATTCTACTTTGCCATTCTTTAAACTTTGCTATAACTCCCCCCACCCCCCCAAAAAGAAACATATAATGGCACCCCTGTTATAAAGCTTTACTACCCATCCACCCGCAACCTTTCGCTGGCTTTTTTGTTCTTTGATTGTTTTTTTAATTTAGTTTTTATTAAAGATTTTTTTGTGATACAAACCAAAAAAATAAACTAGGAAAAGTACATATGGGGTCTTCACTTCCAATTCATAGTCTTTTTTCACAGTTTGTTTACATTTGATATGACACACCATCGTCATGGACTTGAGGGGGAAAGAGAGGGGGGAGTGAGAGGGTTGGTTTTCATTTTATGGCATAATTTTTGTGCTGTTTTTTTGTCAGTGTTTCACAGGTAGGTCCTTTATTTATATAGTTATTTGTTTTTATTGGCATTGTGAGAGATTGGAGGGTCCAGGGATTGATTTGGATGTTTGCAGTATGGTGTGTTTGTTCTTTAGTGATTTAAAGCAAGGGAGTGGAAGCCCAAAATTCAGATGAGTCAAGATGAGTCAAAGGTCCATGCAGCTTCCTAGTGGTTGACTGTTGCGCTGAATTTGCCTAGTCACTGGAAAAATGGCACATCAGTGGCCGGCGGGTGGGGGATAGTTTCCTTCAGTATGAGAACATGCACACATAGCTCTTTAGCCATATACCTGAGAATTAATAGTATCATTACTCAACTTCCCGGGTGCTTTTCTTGCTGCTTTGCCAGAAGTCCTCAGGGAATGAAGTCCACATGTGCGCTTGCAAACTTTAAAGCACCTTTATTTCTACCCACCTCTTTTCTTAAATCATTTTCTTGCGGGCTACCTGTCACCATATTGAAGTAACCATAGCAACCAACTCAGGTAGCAACAAGACTGGGATGCCCAGCAGGAACATCCTTATATTTGATCCCTGACAAGGTGAGCTATTAATCCGCCACTGTATACTAGCACAGCACAGTAGAGCACCTCAGATCTCTTCCTTCTGGAGGTTGCCAAGCTGCTGCCTTCCTTGAAATGGCAGATTTTTCTCCCCCCATGTTCATTTGTGTCGGTCAGCCCAGGTCCCTTTTCAGTTTTCTAATTCCCAATTTGGCAGTAGTTATTTTCATTAAAGTCATACAGGCACTTAAAAAAAAAAAGCAAGCATAAATATGGAGTGGCGCGAGAGAGTAAAGTTTAAAGGTTGCTTTGTGAGGCTGGCATTAGCCACATCTACACAGCATGGTGAATATTTATATATTTTATTTTAATATATTTAGATCCCATCCTTCCTCCCAAAGGAGCCCAGAACAGCAAACACATCCATAAAAGAATATAGTTTAAAAAACCAGTTTTTAAAAAATATTCTAAAGCAGTTAACATTTTCTTTAAAAGTTAAGATATTTTAAAAAATAAAACTACACATAGACAACCACCGGCTCTCATAGCTAATAATATCACAGTGGCCAAAATTTTTCAGCCACCTTATGCCTGGGGAATGTTTTTAGATTCTTCCTGAAAGTTAAGAATGAGCAAGACTAGAGAGGGCATTCCACAAAGTGAGAACCACCACCAAGAAGGCGCTGTCGTGGGTAACAACTGCCAACAGGGCAACCTATACAGGACCAACCCTGCTACTTGTAGGGTCTAAGATGGTAGATACTGGGAAAGGTGCTCTTTCAGGTATTTTTGCAGGCCCATTTTAGAGGGAGGTTATAAAAAAATTATAAGATTATATATGAGTATGTCAATGCCAAGTACTGTTTGTAGAATCCACAGCCAAAATCTGCCATCACCTTTCCTGAAAACATTCTCCCCCTGTAAAAATAGGGATTGATATTCTCCTGCTTTCTCGATGGTGGTCATAACTTCCCCAAAAAATTTCAGGAGAGAATTTCTGCTTTCCTCAGAGCCCTTTGCCAGGAATTGCAGCTAGTGGCGAGTTCCAGAGAGAGCCCTTGTGCCACTTTTCACTGGCCAGACTTCCCAGAATGCCTTGGGAGTGATGTGTTTTTCTCAGCAAGCTAGTAATCTGAAGGTTTTCTGTGTACAGTCAGCTACCCTAAACGCCTTTTGATTTCTGACCGGTGTGTGTGAAGAGGAAATTAATTAAACTAAAAGTGAGAAGTCGAGCCATTGGGTAATTAGGGGCTCTCGAACAGAACTGTGCGTCCTCCCTATGCATCTGGCTCTGTGTGCACTACTATGACATTTAGCATCTTATTATCTATATAGAATCATCAAGTGCATGGCATTTTGCAGAGTACAAGAGGACAGGTTTCTTGCTGCAAGGAGTTTACTATCTATGATCTGACACAGCAACACAGAGGAATGCAGGAAAGTGGAGGCAAAGGATAACTTGGGGGGGATATGAATTATTACAGTGACATATACAGTACTTAGATGTATGTAGAGTAGGGCATGAGGCCTAGAAGGTTGTGCACAGGCTGCTTTTGAGGAGGCAGTTCAGGGACTAAGGCACAGCAAAGGTGAAGTCTTTTGAACCTCCAGTCAGTGTTCTTGTTCCAACAACCTTTTTGAAACCTAGTGAATCTCAAAAATTAGGAAATGTTCAAACGATATAACAATAAAGTTCACCTCACAATGGCCACCACAGTCCATTCCAAACCCACACCTCAAATAAATTCCAAATCCTGTGAGTCTGACTTTAGAACAGATTTCCTATTAATTTCAGCGGGTGCTTCCATTGGTTGGGATGAGGGTGGGCATTTCACAACCATATACACTGTGCTTTCCCCCCCAATTTCACCTTCCCCCCCCCAATTTTTCCCCCAATTTCACCTTTTCATTATTACTGTCTGCAACACATCCATGGTTACATCTACATGCTAGTAAAATGTATGACTTGTGCTTTTTTTCTAAAAAGATGTTTAGAGGTACTCTCATTTTGACTCAAGAAAAGCACCATTTTATAGTTCAAATTGGGAAAAATAAATACAGTAAATGGACAGAAGTACAAAGATTCACAAAATGTTTAGGGGTCTGCGTCCCCCCAGAAAAAAAGCACTGGTTGCACTTATTCTCTGTTAGAGATCTCCAGCCCTATCCACTACAGAATCCACTACAGAATCATAGTTTTCAGGGTCACATGCAGAGAATAAAGTCTTCATAGGCATTTGCTATCCCTGGAGAAGTCTGGGAACTTCAGTTCTATAGATGATTGGGCTAATGGTTTCTGACAAAGAATTCACCGGCTCCTTCATCAAACTATGGGTTCTTGGATACTTTTGATAAGTTCAAAGGGAATAAGTGAAACTGGCATAAAAGTATTGCCTCCATGTTCTACTTTTAAAAATATTTAAGCTTCTTTGCCTGAATGCATGAAGCAACCTGGTGTATTTCAATGTGGCAATGCAAGTTGGAATTTTGTGGGTATGAATTTGTTTCACTAGAACACATTTGCAAAACCTCCTCCACTTCCAAGTCCACCATCCTTCCCTCAACAGCCTTGGCAGCCAACAAAAAGTGTATTGTGGAGCCAAACACAGTAAAGTGCTTAAGAATAGTGAGCTGGGAAATGAGAGCTGAAAGAGGAGAACTGTGGTGCAGCGATTGGTTTGATTTGGTGAATAAATTGCTATTTTCAGATTCAATTTGTATCAATAGGCAAAGCACTGTACAGCTTCAGATTCTGTCACACTCAGTATCCACAACCCTGATGCAGCCAGTCTTAAACAATCTTCCTATTATTGACAATAATTATAACTGCAAAAAGTTATTATTTTTAAAATCTTATGGTATTTCTTTGCTCCAATAGTAGTAGTAGTAGTAGTAGTAACAAAACCACTTAAAATAGTAGGGAAGGATTTTTGTTTTGTTTTAATTTGCCTGCTTGCTTCTGGGAAAGAACGGCAAACATTTACTAATTCAGAGAATGCTACAGCTGTTCACTATTGGCTATTTTTGAAAGAGTCCAGAGCCTGCTGCTCATGCACCAAAAGGACTTAAGCTTTATTAAACATGACTGGAAGCTGGAACTACAGAGTGCTCTTTTCCCAGTACGTTGAAAATTATACTCTGCTAATTTAGAACATATGATGTAACAGTGCAGGAGGGGAACAGGTTGGATGTGTGATTATGTCAGTGCATAATTAAAGCTCATGCTTATTTTGGGAACCTATGCTGTTTGTCAGGGTGAATAGTGTTGGCCTTCCAGGTAAGCACTCTGCCACACTTTCTGCAGATGCTGCAGGGTTTGTTTTGCAGTGTGTTGTGTTGTGTGTGTGTGTGTTTGCAGCCTTTGTGTTATTCGTAGCATGGAAGAAAATCGGCGTCCACAGATCTAGTTGGCAGTTGAAGCACATGCTGCAGCAGCGATAAGGGCAGGAGGAGACACTGCTGGGACTCGTTGGAGGGCATCTGGGCAGCCCATTGTGCTTCCACTTTTGTGAACTTTCTAACACTGATATTGTAGATACAAAGATGTGTTCACGAAGGCTTGGAGCAAATACATTTCAAAGTGCTGCTCTGAGATCTTGTTGTGTTGTGTCAAGCAGAGATTAGCATCTTCTGTGTAGGCTGATTCCTTGTTAGTGAGACCCTGATAGCAAGAGATCTTCCTTGAACCAGCCAAAGATACTCAGTGATTTTCACATGGTTGGTGGCGGCAAGGTGGGGTGCTCCCCACATGCCAGGGTAGGGGCTGGAGAGAAACAGCTGGAAGTTGCATTACAGCAAGTGAAAGTCTGAAATCCAAACTGATGTCATGTAAAAATAAGGCCCACAGCAATGGCAGCTTGCTTGTCAGGAGAACTGTGAGCGTGCTTTCACAGCTGAACCATCAGACAAGCATACCAGCTAATCCAGCGCTGGTTCAGATGTTTCAGTCTTGCCATCCCAGCTCCTTCCCTCCCTACTGCTTCCCCTTGGGCAAAGTTAGCAAAGTGCCCTCCCACTGTTGGTCTGGAGCAGGAGTGGGGCAAACTCCTCCCAAATCAAGCACCTGCCGATGTGGTCCGCCATTAACTTATCCCAGCCCGAGGTGGAGGAGGCGGTGATGTAAGCAAAGGCAAAGCTGACAGGTTGATCCACCATTATTTATTTGTCTGACAGCTCGGTTGTGAAGGCAGGCTCTCAGGGTGACTGGGAAATGTCTTTTAAGGCCTCTTTTTGTGCCGTGTCTGTTTTCAGCCTGCGTTTTGCAGTTGGGTTTCAGGATGTTCAGAGAGCCATAATATTGCATGGTTTGGAGCAGACAGTGTTCCCTTTGGGAAACCGATGATGCTTCAAAGAGTAGCACTGTCTGCTCTTCCATAATCGATAGAACAGAAATGCCTTAAGCCTCAGATAGTTACTCATCTGAAAGAACCTGACCATGTAGTGTAGGACTGGTGCCAGGTTTAGCATGGCCCGGTGGAGAGGGTGGCAGACGCAGAGCTGGTGAAGCCTGCTTCCTGGTGGTGAAATTGAAAGCAGCACCGCCTTCCCTTGAGGGAGGCAGGTGTGTGGCGGGGCCCTGCTTGATAGCACTTGCCATTTTAATCTCCCAATGCCTTTGGGGTCCCGGAAAAGCATGGAACCATCTGGAGTGTTGCCCTATTAGGACCCCAGATACAGTATAAGTAAATTAAAATGGCGTGTTCCAGCAACACTACTTGCCAGCTATACCACCTAGAGTTAGCAAGTATTGAGGCATGCCTGCCTCATGGTAAGAGATTTATCTCCTGCCTTAGCTGCCTTTCCTTGCTGGAGGTTGAATGACTATATGTATTATACTGAACTGCAGCATTTGGGGTTGAGAGAAGCTTCAGTGATTTGTTGGCTTAGTCTGTGGTGGCATTTGGTTCTGGACCTGATTCCCCTTGCCTTCAGGCTTGTCACTGGAATCTGCCATTATCTTCTGGAATTCCTGGCAAAAGAAAAGTTATTGCTGGGGTGCTAGTAAAAAGAGGTGGTAGCAGCCACAGAAGTGCCTGATATTTTTATACTAATTCCAACTATTATTGATCCAGTGTATTAATTGCCTTTTAAAATAAAAAAATCAATTCTCAATGTGACTTAGGAAACAGCCAAACCCTAATAACGACATGGAACCTTAAACATCGGAACAGTAAAATGCCAAAGTCTCGCGTCTGAGCCACGTACAAAAATGAAGGTTCACATTGACCAGTAGCTGGGAATTACTGAAAGAAAGGGTTTTTCATCTGCTGGTGAAAGGAAGCCAAATATTGTTTTGTGGTGGGTTTTCCAGGGCCAAAGGTGCTGCTACCTTTGCGGAGGTTCTGGGTGATGTATCTTCTGGCTGGGGAGGGGAGAAGAAGTTGCTGCCCATTCTGCCTCTTAGCTTCTCTGGAGTTTTCATTAGCCTCATAAACCCTAAGGTGGAATTGGATAGGCTGGGTTCATGGCCACCCTAGTTACTTTGAGGAAAGCTTGGTTAATTGTATGGTGACATATTATCCCACATTTTGCATCTGCTGGCCAATGGCCATCACCACACATCTGGCAGTGTTAGGTGGCTTCTGGACCTATGCCCCCAAATCTGGTGCTAATGGTGCCACTGCTCTGGGCGTGGGATTCCATAAGGTACGCATCTCTACAAACAATAACAGCAACAATAATGTTCTCTACTGAGTGGCCCCATCAATCTCACCTCTGTAAAATGGGGGAAAAAATGGAGAAAGGTAGCATCACAATATTTGTTTGTTTGTTTGTTTGTTTGTTTGTTTTTAAAACGTTTGTTGCCTTTCTTTCTAGGGACACTGACAGTGATTTAAAACAGATATTCAGTGGTACCTCAGTTTAAGAACAGTCCTGTTTAAAAACGATTCGGTTTACGAACTCCGCAAAACCGGAAGTAGTGTCCTGGTTTGTGAACTTTACCTCGGTCTGAGAACAGAATCTGAACAGTGGAAGGGCACCGGCAGCGTGAGGCCTCATTAGGGAGAGCGCACCTCGGTTTAAGAACGGACTTCTGGAAAGGATGAAGTTCATAAACCGAGGTACCACTGTAACAATAAAAACAAACATGTAAAACTAACAGCAACAAAGAAATAAAACAGCAGAATTAAACACTTGCTTTCCCCCCTAAAAAATAAGTATGTGTGAATCCATTGACAATTAAGGAACCAAAGTTGCACTACAGATTGCACTCTATTAAGACTGATGACAATTTTTTGTTTTGCTGCCTGTCTTGGTTTCTAAACATGGCACATTGCTTGAAATATCCTGGATAAGTTTCTTTCTATCATCCTCTGGCTTCAATGTGCTTGTATAGAAACCTATCACCATTTTACCCATGGAAATTGGTAGAACAATTGAATCTCTTTATGTTGTTGTTGGTGTTACGTATTTTATTAATAAAGGTAATGGTTGCTTAATTTCACATCTTGACAGACTCACCCCTTGCTTGCTCTGCAAAGGGTTTTTCATGTGCCCTTTACTGTAAGTTGCTGAAGAAAGTAAGTATCATAGTGGCTTCTAATGAGGATCTTTTTCTGTAGCGCTCCTGTTGTTCCTTAAAGAGCTATTTTGCAACAATAAGCAGCTGGTGCAGTTCCATGTAGGAAGAAACTTCACCTGCTGATTTTTATTTTTTTTATAATCACATCTAAGTCAGGATCTCACCAAGGACCCAGTATTTGTATTTCAAGCGGAAGGCAGTCCATGCTTGACCCTCCCACATTTTTATATAGAAAAATATCTTTGTATACCACTATATCATAAAAAAATCAAAGCCATTTGCAGCAATAAAAACATAAACGCATACAGTAAAAGCATAAAAAGTTAAAAAGCAGTAAAAAGCAAAAAGTTTAAAACAAACATCAGTATGCCATTGAGGAAGGATGTTATGAAAGAAGGGACTTAGGGGCATAAACAGAACATTTTCCCTTTACTATTCTTGAGCCACAGCTAAGATTCCAGGAACGGTTTAGCCACAGAACCTGTCGCTTTATAAACTGAACTTTCATCCTGTCAACCTTCATCCTAATCAAGCCTTTCTGACCTACAACCCATTATTCCAGTATTTATATTGGAGCCTTGTTTATTTCCTGTGGAGCCATATCTCAGAAGGTTGATCTTTCTAGATTCAGATTTTAGTGCGTTCAAGTGTAGGGTGCGTACAGGTATAGGGTGGGTCAGACCTCCTCACAAAGCCAAGCACAGGTCATCAACTTTATATGATGAATCACCAGTGGATAGATAAACCCTCTATTTTGCCAATTGCCTTAAAACTACGTTTTATATCACATATATATTTGAAGTCTTGGGTGTATGTCTGGCATGCTCTTGTTTTGCATACTTTGTGCAATTCCTTGCATATTTCTCACCACTGCTTCCAAGTTACAGCATATTGTGAATCCGAGTTGTGCAAATGTGAATGGACAGACTTGAATCTTTCGGATCGTTCCCCCATCTCTTGTCAGTATTTTTCATGAATGCCTAGCTATCCCTCTGAGAGGAAACAGAACTTGCAGGGGTGGAGAGCAGCTGTTCCAAATACTGTAATGTAGGAGGAAAGTGCATGCACTGTGTGTTTAAGAAGATGGACAAATGTAAGATGCAAAGGCATTTTAAAATGCTTCTCATACACTATCTCAGTAAACCTTAAAACAACCTATAAGGTCTGCCACTGCTATATGTGTTCTCCATATTGAAGATGGGAATCATGATCTGAGACTGAGGAATACTGGTTTGCCTGTGGCCACCTGGTAAGCTTGTGAATCAAGTTCCTCTCAGAACACACATAGTATAGTGTAATATTGTAGAGTGTGATATAGACTATGCTATGCAGACAATGCATGTGAAGCAATCCGGGAAGTTTGAGAGGCAGCGCTGTATAACTGCAAGGTGTTAGTCCTGTCATGATTCAGGAGAAGACTAAAGCAGCAATCCAACCTGCTGTGTAAAAAAAAGGTAAAGGTACCCCTGCCCGTATGGGCCAGTCTTGACAGACTCTAGGGTTGTGCGCTCATCTCACTCTAGAGGCCGGGAGCCAGCGCTGTCCGGAGACACTTCCGGGTCACGTGGCCAGCGTGACAAAGCTGCATCTGGCGAGCCAGCGCAGCACACGGAAACGCCGTTTACCTTCCCGCTAGTAAGCGGTCCCTATTTATCTACTTGCACTTAGGGGTGCTTTCGAACTGCTAGGTGGGCAGGCGCTGGGACCAAACGACGGGAGCACACCCCGCCGCGGGGATTCGAACCACCGACCATGCGATCGGCAAGTCCTAGGCGCTGAGAGGTTTTACCCACAGCGCCACCCGCGTCCCCAACCTGCTGTGTAGGGGAGATCAAAACATCTCCACCTGCCTCCACCCACCACACTGAAAGAGCAGGTGAACACAAGTACCACCACAGGGTTCCCACAGTGGAAGCCCACATAAAGCCCCCAAGTGGTGCATTGCGGGGGACAAGCTGAGCTGGCCTAGAACCACTGGAAACTGAGTCAGTCCCACTATCATCGCTTGATCACACAGAGCACGATTCTGCCTCTCTCCTGGTTTGGTTTGTATGGCTGTGGATTTGGTGGTGGCCACTCTGACACTTCTCCCTGTAGGGTAAGGATGAGAACCTGCAATGTTTTGTACATAAAGGGAATATTTTAATATGTTTAAAAATAACAAAAACAAAACAACAACACCTGGAAACTACTATTGCACTTTTTCATAAAGCACTGAAGGTTGTGTTAGGTGTGGTGCTGTACAATAATGAACAAGCATATATTTCTGATTGCAAAGTCTGCTATGTGCAACAGCAAGGAAGTGTGACTTTTTGGGTGGTAAACTTTCGATTATGAAAATCTCTTCTGCAAATGTCGAGCAGCTTGTCACTTTTGGAATTCTAACTCTGACTCCATCTGTTACAATCAATTGTGCCTTTTAATGAGAATCAATGAAGTCTGGGAACTCCACTGGCAAGTGTTTAGTTTTTCTTTTTCTTTAACGTTTTGAACCGTCTCCAGTAAGTGCAAGATCAGGGCACTTATGGAGAAGCAAAACAGGTGAGCAAAGTCAGATGGTAGGGAGGGCGGAGCGTTAAGTAGGGATTGTGGGCAGGAAATGAGAATGGCTGATTTGGAGGAAGATAGTCTGAATGGGGGAATATTCTCCCCATTGCTCTTTCAGCTCATCTGTGCTTTGTGCCCTTTGTTGAAAACCAAGGGCTTCATCATTTGTTGGCATTCACCTGTCTTGGGAGACAATGGAAGAGAGTGCCTTCAGGGGTGAAGTCAAACCATTGGAGATTTACAGCACCTGCTGTGGCTGTAGAGACCAATAGGGGAGAGGCATGTTGCAACTGTAGCAGATGAAAGTACCCGGTTGTGCTGCTGCAGGTTCACCATGGCCTTTTTTCTCTGTGTGCCCCTCCTAGCACTCATCACTCCTATGGTCACTGCTGTAGATGCATGACCTGATGGCCTGTCTCCGGGTGCTGCAGTTGTCTGCAAGGGATTCCCAACTGGTGGGGTTAATGTTGCCAGCCTTCATAGCACATGTGCAGACATCTTGATTGTAATGCAGAGTTGGTCTGCCAACAGGCCTGGTTCCTGAAGCCAGCTACCCATAGATGCTTGGGGATCCTGCCATCTTCCATTGTATGGGCATGACCAAGTCAGCATGGACATCTCCCTTCTCCATTCCATCCCTCTCCCAGATCAGACTAGCTGCTCAAAGCATGAAACTTCAACCTGATCTTGCGGAAGGTGTGCATGGTCAACCTATTTCTAAGGTGCATGTGTATGTGATGGATTCAAGAGGACTCACAGTTGACTTTTGTTTACTCACATTGCAATTAAAGAAAGTGTGATTATATATAGGAGAGCAATATTAAGCCAGAAGTTGAAAATACTGTGACTGGGTTCACAATCACCCAAACTATACCAAGGTAGGTTCTGTCAAGCCAGAAGGGTAGCTTGGTTGTCTGTCAAAATCCTAATAAATGGCAAAGAGAATCGCACTGCACCTGAGACACAAATTTGTTGTGAAACAGTTATCTGTGAACATCCTCTGTCACAAAGAGAATGTCGGCTTGTTTGCCAGCAGTCTTGATTTATAATGAATTTGGATATTGCAAACTTCCATACATAGGAACATGGTGCAAAGATGAAAATGGGACGTTGTGGTTACAGTATGCTACACTATAGTGTTAATATTTCTCCAGACTGGCTAGAGCCACCTAGGTAATGTTTCATCAAGCATTATTTTCCCCTTCATTCAACTCTGATGTGCTTACCCTTTGCTTTGGAGCTATAAAAGTATGTGCAGAGGTGAGGAGGGTTTTCACTGAAATGTCACCTTCAGTAAAATATGCAGGCATGTTTGCATGTTAGCGTGTGGTGGGGAGAGAGTAGGTTTGGTGCCGCTGAATGTAACATGTGAAAATGTCATATAATTAAATAAATTAGTGCCATTTCATTTAATAAAAGTCCTCAATATGTATGTATTTTTAAAAGCCTCTCTGAAAGAAGAAAGCAAAATGATGTGTGGTTGTGTTTCAACCTGTGCATGGACGGACACACATACACACGGATTTCTGATGGCCAGACACTTTGGGGAGTTTGCCTTTTCTGATGTATGTGTTTCATTAGCTTTTTCAATGCTTGGAGTTTTGTTTTTTTCCCCTTCTCCCCAGCAGTTTTGTAGAGCCTTTAGAAGTTGTGTTAGTTAATTTATCCTTCCTAGTATGCTAAGGGGAATCCTTAAGGTAATAAATAGAGGCATAAAGCTCTTCAGGCTATGAGGCACATGGTAGGAAGCATGAAAATGAAATGTGGAAAGACAAACCCTAAGGTAAAGATGCTGGTAGTTTACACCCAGCAAGGGGATTATTTTTTCTTCCTTATAAAGTCAGCACTTATGATCAAATCAGCGGACTGCTGATCTATGTGAGGCCTGGTTCCTTGAGAGCAACTTTGCTGCAAAATTAAGTAGGGAAGAGCCAATAAGAATCACTGTTGCTTACCCCTGCTTATTCTGTAGCAGGAGCTTAAAGGCTAATATGCAGGACAGGGCAGGCATTAGAGGATGGAGGAGACTATAACTACTGAAATGAATGGATGGTCCTACTACTACATCTGGTCTCTGGAATTTTGTTTAATACTGTAATGCTCTTAATGCAAAAACCAAGACACCTTACATCCTTTAATTTTTTACAGAATTTCCAGTGAAAACCTATTTTATGAAAAATGAGCTGAACAACGTAAATGGCTAAATGTTTGCCGAAATAACCTTGTACAGAACAAGTCAGAACATGGTAGAGGCAAAGCTTCATGGTCATCATGACCAAAAATTGGGCCCCAGCTCTAAGCACTCTTGGGGTGGTGTAAAGTATCTATCATTCTCTCCTTTCTCGTGGCAAAGGACTGAATTGACAAGGACCATTTATCTGTTCTTTTACTCCCCCCTTCAAAAGCCAAACCCTGGCTGTTTGGTTTAAGAAATCATTATTTTTGAGGGGGGGTATGGTGAAATGGGAGGGATGATTCCTAGAAAGATATCTTCTGAGGCGCTTTTTGAATTGTGAGATCTGAAGCTACAACTTCCACTTTAGAGTAACCACAAAATGGTAGGACCGAATGCTAAACTGTGGTTAATCTTAACTATGGTTTGAAGGTGACTTCTTTCCACTAACAAAAGATAAGACTAGCTGGAGTCTGTCTAGGTTCAGATATCATGACAACTGATATGGAAGTGAATCTTCCAGATTTGTGCAGATGCAGCCAGTGTTCTTAAGACTGGAATACCAGGTTAGTTGTCCATATGCCTTAGTGGGTGGGGAAACCCAGCCAGATGGGCGGGGTATGAATTATTATACACAAACACACAACATAGCTGTGTACCAAACTTCTTGGGCTCCGAGCCCCAAAACCCATCCCTCATGGAAATAAAGACACAGTGGAGACAGAATCTAGTTTAAATGTTAATGGGCAAATTTTGGCCACAGCTTTATTAAATACACAAGTGTGACTGGCATTGACTTAGGCATTGGTATCAAAACTATAACTGGCTCCTGCCCCACCCTGCGGGAAGCCTGGAAGGGTAAACAACCAGCAGGGAGATCTCTGTCAGTGTATATTGACTGATGCTCACCCCTGGGGTTTCCGGGGGTCCTGGCATGGCCCCAGCCCCTCTCTGGGCTTCGGACGAGATCCAGACCCCCGGATTCCCTTAACAGAATACCCTGTTCATTGGAGGGGCAGGTGATGGCCGCACCTCCCCTCCCCACATTCCCCTAAGCCAATGCCTAACCACCAAACCTTACAAAGTTGTGACGATTGCTAAGAGGTAGGCAAAAACCAAGTGGCCACAGCCAATCTGCCACATTGGGAAAAAATCCTACCCAGCCCCCATTCCAAAACAGGTGACCAACCAAAGTCCAAAGCAAGGCCAAACACGACCTAATTAATGGGTGGGTGCAAAGCGCGAAGCAAAAGGAGGTCCCTATGTCACGCTGCCAAATAAATACCCCCAACCTTGCCACGCTGCCGATTGGCTAAAGGCCATTGGCATAACTGTGGCACCACCAGCTTGGAGTGGGGCAAGCTCAGCCCATAAGCCGGTTAGGGAAGAGTTCCAGGGCCGAGCACAACATGGACCCTCTGTTAGGAGGATCCAACTTGCTAAAATAAAAACTTGGAAGAGATCTAAATGGAAGGCTGTTTGGATGTTTCCTTCACATTATTTTCCCTTACTCAAGATAATTTCTGCAACTTCATTTGCCGGCCACATGCTGGTGTTGATCTTTAAAGCTCTAGGTGGCTTGGGCCATCTGCTTTGCCCTCACAGGTTAGACGGGTGGTTATTCAGCCCTAGCACCTCAGATCTGAAACTCCTTCCCTATAATTTTGGTGCTGCTGGAGCTTCTGTAACAACATTAGATTCCACTTAACTGTAAAATCTGTAGACATTTTGTTTTGTTTTACAGCTTCAGAAACAGTTGTTATCTTTCTTGGGTATTGTGGAAAAGAGTAGAATATAATTTTGTGAAGTATTTTGGAAAAAAAGAAAGATGAGGTGTGCTGGGGATTGGTTTTAATCCTATTTGGTGCCACAAGTTTCACTTTAGCATGCTTTAATTGTTGTTGTTGTTATTTTATTTTATTCTAAATGCTTCTTAGCACAATACAACAATAAAAATATTCATTATGTTGGCAAATTTTGAAATGTTGTAACCTATCCTATGCAGTTAGAATATACATTTATATAAACAAGTATATATGACATATGATAGACCTGCACAATTTGTGGTACACCAAAACAAAAGCAGCCAACAAGTCTTGCAATGTGGAATGCTGCATGCTGTAAATCCCCCGGTCTACTGTTTTAGGCGGGCATGAAAAGCTGGAAGTTTCTTCAGCCCATGAAATGCTGCCATGCATGGCTGGTGGACTGAGTTTTATATGGTAGGTCATACATTGTGCAGCCCTGACATATGATACCGATATAGTCAATTATGCAGCTAGGGAAAAATGGGGAATCTATATTTAGGTTGTAAATGTCCTGAAGTCCCCCAGGTCTGCTTATCTCTTTGGTCTCTCTCTCTCTCTTTCTGTCTTTCTCTCTCTCTTTCTCTCAAGTGCTCCCCACCCTCTCCCTGAGAGAATCAATGCCTGCTTCACCATCTCTGACTACCGGGAGGCAACATCCAATGTGGTACACAGCACTGCTTTCTCTGAAGACGTTTCTTCCTTCCTTCTCTGCTGAGAAGGGTGCGGGCATCCAAGAAGATGTCTTGGGATGCAGAGCCAAAGACTATACACAGAAACTCTCCGCGTTTCCTCTCTTTGAATTGGTCTTCTTTGTTGTGAAGAACTAAAGGCCCGTCCAAAATTTTTAGATGGAAAATGAAGACCAAAACAAACATTTCTTTGGCTGGCATCTGAAAAAGGCATTAAAAAATCCCAATCTTACCACCCAAGACACATTTCTCAAGAGCCTAATGGCGTTGCACATTTAGGTAACAAAATACTCCTTCCTTTAAAAGACACGGTTATGGAGTAGTTGGCATCTGTTTGCTGATGATGTTCTATACTCTCTTTAGACAGGGATACCCCATCCCCAATAATATATCAACATTTGTGCTGATGAATGCACGTTTTCTGTCTTTAAAATATTGGGAAATGCATATATTTGTACTGCAATGCCAATTTTGAAAGTTTTAAAATAGTCTTCCATGAGTGCTTCACAATACAGATCACATCAGTTTTATTGGTGGTAAATAAAATAAAGGCAAATACCTTTCCTCACTCGATGGAAAAGATCTGATATTACTTGATCAATATTAATCACCTTGCTTTATATTCACTTTTTGAAGGCACATAAAAAACAACAACAGTAGACATGCTCTATATATACGCCAGAATGTATTAGAGTAGGGACACAATCCAGTTCTGTAATGTGGAGGTTTAATATTGCGAATGTACACCAGAGCACTGGTCCCCGTGCTAAAATAAATCATGGGAGAAAGAATGCTCTTCCCCCCCCCCCCGCCCTGCCCCATCCCCAGGAGAGGACGTTTCCCAGCACTTGTTAGTCTGGTCCTGCAGAGCTGGGAGCAAAGAGTGAAAAAGTTGCCCAGACTGGCATGTTATGTCCATCCTTTATTCTGCCATCATAGGGCTGTGGGTGAGTGCATTACTTCAGCCCCCACCCCTTCTGTTCTAAGTGCCAGTTCATGGGATTCAGGATGGGGTTTTGAATACCTTCCAGCAGGAAATACACTCCCTGTCACCACAGGTTTTCTGTGGCCAAACCCTCCTGCCTGACAACATGCATGTGTTCAGTGGCACAACTATTCTGGGGTGGCAGTAGGTTTTGCACATGATTAGGCCCTCACACAGAACTGGGCAGGAACACTTTTCCTCCTTCTGCAGCTTGTCCCCTGTGCATGCACTCAGGGAGCCGGATATTGCTCCAAGCCCTTAGGTAGCCTTAGGTTAGTTTGTTCTGTAAGAGACCAAAAGCATTTCACTGTTTGGTTCAAATTGTTCAGCACAAAAATAGGTTCCAAATATCTACTTGCAATAAAGAGTAAAGCAGTGGGTTATCAACAGGCACTTGTCAAGTGATCAAATTCATTTAAAAATATTTCTGTTTGAATTGTAATAACTAGTCCATGCACCTGGGAAAAAGAAAATAATTCATAGTCAGCCAAATGACAGCTTAATCTTGCAACCACTTTTCACTTGGGAAGCCACCCAAGAATCAATGGTAAAACTTTGCCTGGAGTTGTTGCTGGCTTGGACTGAAAATTGGTATATACCTGTGGCTTGATTAGATCTTGTGAGAAATATTTGTAATAAAGTGGCACAGAGTATGACTATACTTTATGTAGTGCATTTTTCTGAGGGGGGGGGGATAATCACATAGTATTTATCAGCATTTCTAGAAAGCTGTCAACCATTAAGTGGTGCTTGTAACCCCCTTTTTAAAAATGTAAATCCACTGTGGTGTAATATATCAAAGAAATAAAAGCTAGAAAGTTGTCTGAGGCTGATTCTCATTCATGGAATAAATCCACATTTTTATACCACGAAATAAAGAAATTGGTGCATTTTTCTCTTCTCCATTGTGCAATGAGCATTCATCAGAACCGACGTAGTCATGTCAAAGATTTATTGGAGTCTCTCAGGCATGTTTAGGTAGTTCTTCCTTGCACTCAGGAACAGTGACCCCTCTATCTGCCTACCTAGCAGTTTAGCAACATATGAAAACCTGTAACTCTGATTTGTGCATCTATTAGCCTGTGGTTAGTATTGAGACAATGTATGTGAAGTAGTTAAAAACGCACAAAAAGCACTTTTATAAAGGAATCCTTCCCTAACTATAATTGGTGCTGCTGAATTGTATAGACAGGTTCCCCAACCCTTTTTTTTTTAAGCTGGCCAGTGAAATAGACTGGCCAGTAGGCTCAGGGCAGACAATACAACAGGCAGTTAATTTATAGATTTCACAATACATGGTTTAGCCACCCAGTAGAATGCTCCAATGAAGGCAGAAGGTTTGCATGGGCTGCTTGCCTTGCAGACAGTAATTCACAGAGCTGGATTGCAAACCCCATGATTCCTTGGCAGAAGATACCATTTCTGACCAGAAAGATGGTCTGCTGGGGTAGACCTCTCTACCAGTCCATCCTTCATTCCCTCCTTCCATGGCTTTCTGTTTCTTTTCGCTCTGGAGAGCAGGATGGGTAGCAGCTGAAGGATGGCCGATGCTTTCTGCATCAAGTTGAATACTCAGAGAGCATTCTAAGGACTTTCTCATGATAAGCCCTTATCATGCTCTTCAGGATGAGCCTAAGGTGGCCCATTTCTATTTAAAAATATTGGACAGACTCAAGGAGGATAGTTCTCTCGACTGCTATTAGGGATGACAATGAAATGGTATGTCCAAGTACTAGCTGGTGGGAACAACAGACAACTTGCGGGGGCTGCTGCATTAGCCTTACTTGTAAGATTCCAAGGAGCACATGGCAAGTCACTGTGCTGGCAGCAGAACAAGATGCAACTTTCATCCAGTCCAGTTTTGAGCATCCTAAATGGCTGCAACCCAACATCACATAGGAAAACTCTTAATGTCTTTAGTCAGTCTTTGGATTACATAACCACTTTAAACTAAAAATATTTGTGAAGTTCCTTCCTAAATACACTGCCCAGTTTATTCTCCATGGACCACACACCACAACCCTTAAGTCAGGCTGACTTATGGTGGTTTGCTGAAAGCCAGCAACTAAACCAAGATCTCCTGGCTTCAGATCCAACTTTCTATTTGCTTCTCATTCACAGAACACCTCTCATACATACTAGGTTATGCCAGCTTTGGTAATCAAAATTACTAATGTTTCCAATTGTTACTAAGTGTATTTTTCCTGCTAAGTTTAGAGAAGCTCAGGAATGGACTCATTTCACAATAAAATAAACAACAAGAAACATAACACAAAGTTATGTTAGCGTTGAGTAGCCTTATACTGAATTATTTGGCACCCCAGTATGGCTTCTGGAGTGGTTCTGTATGCTCATGTAAGAACACTTTCTTCATATGGGTCACACAACCCATTGAAATAAAATACCACAAATTACAACAGTATGAGGAATCTAGCTCTGAGCAAACAGAGTTGATGCAAATGTTACCTTAAAAACCAGGGATATGCAAACATGACTATGAGTACACATTCCTAGAGAGAATATTTACTTGTCCTATCCACACTCTCTTGGTTTTCCTCAGTGCATGAGGATAAAAATAAGATTTGCTTGAAATTTTACTTCAGTCTGATGAACAGTTTAGGACTGACTGTGTGAGGCCTGTCTGGAATAATCTGAAAATTGCATCACAACATTTACCTTGCAGTCTTTCAGATTTTCATTTTTAAGAGCAACCCATAGATTTATATTGTGTCTAGGCAAATTTTAAATGAACCTCTAATTCTGGCCTCATGTTCTGTGTACATACTGAAATGGTGGTTATCTGGATTGTGGCTTATTTTATAACTAAATATAGATATTTAATTGTGGTGTGTGTGTTTTTGAGAGGCAGGGTAAAAAATCTGATGTCACAAAAGAACCTTTTGGAAACATGATCTGCAAAGTGCTTCGTCATGAATCTTATCTGAAGCAAAAAAAGAGCACATTTAATTATGCAATTTTGTAGCTGTGAAATAAACTCTCCTATTTGAGGGAAAGTGGCTATATTATAATTGCTATAAATGGATAACACAATTTCCTCTGTTGTTTCTTTGGGATGGAATGTTGTTTGTCAAATATGCCAGGGAGCCGTGGGTTATTTTCCAATTAAAATTGCTCTTCGGTCTGGCTGTGATAGCATATGGTTGTTTTAAAAAAAGAAGAAAAAGAGTCAATTTAAATCCATTTAAAATTATTAATTCTAAATAAAATTGGTGTATATATGTGCCAATGTGAATCCACTTGAAATGTACCCACTCAAGTATTCCAAATGCATGGTATGCATTTGTTTGCTAATATATAAGATAATAATCATGCAAATATAACCTTCAAAGGAAGCTTATGAATCACTCTTTAAAGCATTAGCAAGAATTGCATTTAGGACCCACCACCAAAAGCCAACAATATTACAGCCTTTGCCAGTCTTCTGATGATCTCAAATGGATGCATGTAATATGTAGCTTCAGGGGAAATGGTCCAGACCAACACAGACAATCAGAAATTAATTGTACTCTGCTGCTTGAATTGAAGAGCTGGATTCAGCATTCTGGTTCATTCTTGTAGCTTACAGTGGCTCATCCTTCCACAATCTGCCTGAGATGGGACAGGGCAAGATCTCTGAGCCAGGTGGATTCATATCAAGACTGCCTCTGAACGCCGGGTTCTGCTTCTGCCTCCCTCTCAAGCACCTGCAAATCATCCGTTCCCAGTGTGGTCCCCATTTCAGCTCACTTGACTTTGCCCCCACTAATGGCTGTACAGAGGCCTTCTGTAGTAATGATTAATTCCTAGTGGTGATCGCCCTTGTGTGCTTCTGCAAAGCTCTTGAGGCAGGCAGGCAGTTCTCCAGCAGATATTTCATGTTTCAGGAACGGCAAGGGGAAGGAAGAAATGGTGAACTGGTGTCTGCCCCATTGCAGCCAACATACGTTATATGGCGGAAAGAGATAGGAGAGTATATGTGGGGTGTGCATTTGAGACTGTGTGGGACACGGCAGAAGTGTGTGCAAGGGCTAAAAGGTTGTCAACATGTTTGTGAAGTGGAGGGAGCTTTTCCCCTACTGCAAATGGCAGATGTGGATTCTGACTGGGCTTATGGTGCAGACAACAGGTTTAAATGTTCCTCCTACTCCATGGTCCCAATATGCCCACCCCACCCCACCCCACACAGCTATTTCTGAAAGAAAAAAAATCAACTGTACAAAGTATCTGCCGTTTTTTTGTCAAGTGGCTGCAAGGAGAGAAGGACAGTGAGAAATTCAGTGCTGCAGTTCAGGTGTAAAGTGTCCCCTCTCTTGAGATACTAAAGAAGGTGATGCCTCTGAGTCAATGGGGTTGAGGTACACAGGAAGACTCTTATGTAGGGATAACCAGCACTGGAGGGTGTTTCACATTGAGAGTATGAAAATGTGAAAAAATAAAAGGAATAAGAGTGGTAGACAAGAGGGTGAAGAAGGGGGAGAAGGAAAAAAGAAAAAGAAATGTCCATTAAGAAGGCTGAGGTGATTCTCTGGTGAACTTTGAAAACAACAGAAGCAACATTACCCTTCCTCCTCAAATGAATAGTGAGTTGTTTAATAAGACAGATAACAATTATAGGTTTTAGTTCCAGCACCATTGGTATAATATTTTTCACAAGAACACTTAAGTGCGTGTGTATGTACTGTATCAGGTCTAGGAGACCCCATTATGTTAGCTATTCCATGAATAATGCATAGCAAGATGAACTCCTTGCCCAGCAGGTCTTCCAAGAAGTAGAAGAAGGGGGGGCGGGGGGCATAAAGCGAATGAAACACAGAGGAAGCTGGAGTGGGCTGTCCAAAATATTTTACTTTACACTCTCGTTTCAGATTATTATTTTTTAAAGACCTTGTAAGAGTATTTTGGCTGCTCAAGGGTGGTACAGTGGTGGGAAGTTACTTAAGGGGCTGATGTCTCACTGCAGTTGTGACCTTCCTACATAGCCCTAGGCAAGCCATAGGCTCTCGGCCTCTGCTTCTGACCTGCAGTACAGGAGATAGTAATAATACTGACCTACCTTGCAAGATTGTTCTGAGGATCCTTGAAAATGTATGGGATGGGATGGGCTTTAAAAGCACTATGCACAGGCTAAGCATTGTTTATTAATAAAGCCAATTGTCTCCAATGCCCACCATTTCACTTTCTCGCCTCTTGTAATCAAGTTCGTTCTCCTTTTAGGTGAGCAATTGGCCACCCATATTTCAAAATTAGTTCCGTTAACAATACTTATGTGTCGTCTTATGTTTATAATTAGAACAATTCCTTTTCATTAGATTCCTTTAAAAAAATAAATCAGGAATTCTGAAATCGACTTTGTGTGAATGTATAGGATCATTACTCACTGTACAAGCAGATAGCAAATCACAATTTTTCATCTTCTGGACTAAAGGTTACAAAAAGCACAGAAGGGCTACACTCCACAGCCTGATAATTTTCAAGTTCAACTGTTTTAAGAATATCTGAATAGTAAGCTGCAGTGAATGGGAAGTGTGTTTAGCTTGACTTTTCACTACTTTTCTCTGATTGTGAACATTACATTGTTGAGAAAGAACATGCTCCCCCTGGAAAGTGTCCTATGGTGGTCCTGCTGAGGTGTGGATAGGAAAATGCTGCAGTTTGTGTACCCTGCCCAAAAGCATTTGCACCAACCCATTTTTACACAATCATTTCCCAAATGTGTACACCAGACATCAGCAACCTTTTTCAGCAGGGGGCCATTCCACTGTCCCTCATACATTGTGGGGTCTGTGTGTGGGCTATATTTTTTTTTGGGGGGGAGGTGAGAACTAATTCCTATGCCCCACAAATAACCCAGAGATGTGTTTTAAATAAAAGCACACATTATACTCATGTAAAAACACCAGGCAGGCCCCATAAATAACCCAGAGATGCATTTTAAATAGAAGGACACATTTTACTCATGTAAAAACACGCTGATTCCCAGACCGACTGCAGGCCGGATTGTGAAGGAGATTGGGCCGAATCCAGCTCCTGGGCCTTAGTTTGCCTACCCATGGTGTACACTATACAGCTTTTCCTAGACTGCGCCACTTCAGGCTACAGGTGGAAAGATGGTTCACATTTGAATAAGCCCCCCATGAAAAAAAACAACGAAATTCTCTGAATGTGGAAAGTTATCATGCCATAGAAAGTTATCAAGCTGAACTGTTAATTTTTACAGGATGGCTTTCTACATGCAGGGGACATTTATTTCATTTGCATGGAGGGGCATTCAAGCATGCACAGTTTATCACCAGCAGTGTTTAGTGAGGCAGTCCCGGAAAAGGTTTATCAATAATCAGCGCTATTTTTCTAGAAAAGGAGGTGCTGGAACTCACCATGAACACCTCCCTTGTTCTCTTATAATGGCAATGGCACCTACCTGAGAGGTGCCAGAACTGAGTTCTGGCTGAAAAAAGCCTTGTCAATAACAAATTACTTTGTTGACTGTATAAATGGACCCCTTTGAAGAATTGGGCTGCCGCAAATAATATACATAAGTCTACTGAAGTTATCAGAGCTTGATGTGTACAAGTGTTTGAGGATTGGTCACTGTCATTGCTGATTACAGTAAGTTCTGAAAATGCCCATTTTTATTTAAAATTTAGTAATTATTTAAGCTACTTGGTTTATGTTAACCAACGGAGTTCATTCCATTTCCCTCTCTCTCATAAGAGAAGTGCTGTGCCATATTATTGCACGTGTAAACTAGAAGTAACAGATAACAGGCAAAAAGTTCATGATCCCCTATCCAATAGAAAATAAGATTTATTTATTTATTTATTTATTTATTTATTTATTACGAACTCAAAATCTCCTACAGGTAAGATTTTGTTTTTATACCTCCTTACCTTACTGCTGTATACATACAGAGAGCTGATCCACATGTACGGCTAAGAATGTACATACAAGTGCATTGGTTTCCAGGAAGGAGACCACGGCCTCTGCACTCTCCCCATGATTTGGCTTAGCATGTCATCTGAGCGCACCCTCATGATTTGTCTCCTCCAAAACCCCAAAAACAAACCTAGGTTAAAATCCATGGTTTGTCTGGAGTGAAACAAACCATGAATCCCATTTTGGATAACATACTACGGCAAACCAAGACTTAGCTCAAAGCAGCAGGAGGACCAGAAGAGAAGTAGCCACACAATCTCCTTTCCTTCATACTTGTGCAATTGCACTACGGCACTGTTATGTGCAAAGCAGCTCACTGCATAGTGTCTCTATGAATGTTGAAAGTTTAAATACTATAGAATCATTGGAGGTGGGGATTTTTTTTATTTTGAAAAAAAACCTTTAAAATATAAATCTCTGGCTATGACCCTGGCAGCATATGAGCATTAAATGTATAGCAGTCCTGAAAATGGCAATTACGATTCAAAACAGCTGTAAAAAACAACAACAGAGAACCTAAAAGAGGTGATAACCAAGGGCAAGGGGCATTTAATGCTGACCTTTCTGTGGTTGCCAGTGTCTCTCTATTTAGATAATTCAAAATTACTCTATCTCATTTGTTAGTGGCACTCAGGGATACACTGAATATCCACGAATTTTCTTTATTTATATATTTTCTATTATGCAAAGCTGAAAGGATAATTACAGGTGGACAGAGGTGTTACTGAGTGGAAGTAATACTTAACCTGTAAAATTTTCACAGTTTTTCAAGATGTTGTAAAATAAAGTAAGTGAACAGAAATGTAAATAATGCGCCATAGGAAACCCCTATATTTTGAATAGCAAACATGGTTAGGATTAAGTTAGACTTGAAGGAAACAATCAGAAGCCATGCAAAATTAAGCCACAGTGGACCAATGTGTGAAATAACAGGTCAGAAAGTCCTTCTCGGTGAAAATTTGATAGCTGCTTTAGCAGACAGACATGTGTCTCATGCATATGATGCCCTATGTCATTTGTGCAATGCATTTGTGGAAATATTAGGAAAAGCATACATTTCCCCCATATGTGCTATTCATCTACTGACCTCCCCAAAGATAAAGGAGACTTAAAAATAACCCACCCAGGACTTGATCACATTAATAATAATAATAATAATAGTAATAGTAATAATAATACTTTTTTCTCTATTCACATGATTTTATATTTTCAGCATGGTAACAGTTCATCTTGTATCTTCATCTACAAGATGCAGCTAGGTTTAAGGAAACATTGAAACATTCCCCCTCCTACTGTTGCTTGAAAATGATGTGTTTTTCTTCTAGAGGTAATGAGGAAACTAACCAAGGACATGTAATCTGCTAAATAAAAAAGGGGGGGGGAGAATCCCGAAAGCAGTAGGAATGTGCTCATGATTTGTTGGAAACCTTGTCCTCCTCTCCATCAGTACAACAAACCCCACAGGTTTTCTGGCAGAGATTCTTGCTGGAATTTTTTGAAAATTTTGGAACTTCTCTGAGCCTCACTGTGGAGACTGCAGCTGCATGTCTTCACTAAACAGCATCCTGATATTGGCAACCATTCTCCAGGGACAGTACAGGGAGGACGAGCAGATACTCGATGAGAACACAGAGGAGGGAGGCGACGTTGCAGTGTGTTGTCTGTCTGACTCCGGCTTTGGAAAATTAAAGCACAAAAGTGAAATAAATTATGGATGGTGCCCATGAATTTTTAAACGTACAAACACATCCTGAAATATAGTAGCAGCAGGGTGATAAACCTACTACTCCCTTTGCTGGCTTTCTCAATAGTGGCCACTTTTCACGCAACAGCACTCAAGCACAGCCTCTTGCGGCAGCTACGATTCCCAGTTTGGGAGCGTGCTGCCCTTGTTTTGTTAGCCTCAGCATCTAGAAAGTGTCGGCTCATCCACAGCAGTGCTTTAGAATATATCGCCACCCAATGTGGGCACCTCTTGCCTTTTGTATTTACTGGTGTCTTATGCTTCAGTGTTTCTGATGCCCTTGAGGAAGCTCTAACCATTATTTATATACAAGGAGAGCACCAACTATTTATTAAGACAGCGTCTGAGGAGCCTGTTCGTTGGGAGGGAGGTGGAAAGGAGTATTCCACCTAATATAGAACAGACTTTAAATTACGGATGTAAATTACTCTGTGACATGTTCAGTATCACCCTTTGGAGCTTTAAAATTGAGAGCTTCAGGCCTTCTGTTCACACAGATACTGGGCCTGAGTGGCAAGGCCTCTGGATAGGGACCCGAATTAACTGCTTAACATCCAACCCCCTCCCCACTGGCATGTTTAACAAACAAATTGACATTTATGCCTAGCCTGATAAGTGCATAAAGTAAATAAGCCATTCCTAACATGGGAGGGAAGGAAGACCACAGAACACTTACTACAGTGGTACCTCGGGTTAAAGAACTTAATTCGTTCTGGAGGTCCGTTCTTAACCTGAAACTGTTCTTAACCTGAAGCACCACTTTAGCTAATGGGGTCTTCTGCTGCGCTGCCGCCACACGATTTCTGTTCTCATCCTGAAGCAAAGTTCTTAACCCAAGGTACTATTTCTGGGTTAGAGGAGTCTGTAACCTGAAGTGTCTGTAACCCGAGGTACCACTGTACTTGTAAACAAGTGAGGCGGAATCCCTTTGTGCCAAACAGTTCCCAGATATGGGAATCACCACTCTTTGGCTCACTGGCTTTTTATGGTGCTATCATGGTTCTACAACCACGGAAGAGCAGTGCAATCTCCACAAGAGTAGGCAGCCACAGTGCTCCCCAGACATTTGTGCTTTGGCATGGGCTCTGTCATATCAGGAAGGTGAATTTACCATCACTTCACAACACCTCTTTCCCTGTCTTTTATTCTAGCACACAGCACCTCCTGTCCACTTGGTGCTTTTGTTCATGCGGATACGGAGGAAAAACACTCCACTGCCCATATTGGCTTACGCTTTTCTGCAAGGGAAAACCCATGCCAGCTGAGAGGCACCAACTTGTGAGCGAGATTTGGAGGGTGCAATGTCACACCTGTGACATCGCGCATGTGACACCACATGCGGGATGTCGGGAGGAGCCAGGAGGTGGAGCCAAACATGGCGGCAGTGCAGCTTCCATGGCCGCAGCTCTTCTCTCTGGTGCGCAGCCTCCTCGTCCTCTTCCTCCTCCTGCTGCCGCCACCACCAGCCAGGAGCTACTTCCCTCTACTTCCCCTCTGTGGTAGGCGGAGGAAGAGATGGAGATGGCCACTGAAGCCATGCCACACTTGTGCTTGGCCTCTTCTGCCCCATGCTTTTTTTGACATGAGGGGGTGGCCCTAAAAATAAAATTAGTTGGGAGGGGGGCTCAAAAGTGCTGGGCCCCCAGGAACTGGCACCCCTGCCCCAGCCCCATTTGAAGAGCAGTGGTGTACTTTGAGGTCAAAATTCATTAAGCCTTTCTTCAGAGTGGAGATGCTGGATGTGGAGCTTCCACTCTCACCTTCTTTCCTCTGACTGGTTTGTTCAGCTGGTAAATGTAAGCATCTTTAAAAACACATTTGTTTCTATCATAAAAGTTTAATTTTAATATCCACAGTAGGAAAATACAGGGCTGGTCCAAGAAATTTAGGCACCTGAGGCGAACCACAAAATGGTGCCTCCCCACATCCTGGCCAGGAGAGAAGGCTGAGTCAGGAACGAGAGGGGAATAAAGATCTACATTGGGATATGCTGCCCCTATGAATCCTGCCACCAGAGGCAGTTGCCTCACCTGGCCTCATGGATGGGCCAGCCTTGTTGCCCCAAGGTAACTGGTGAGCTTGGTGTTTTAGTAGAATAAGAGCTGTTTATTTATTTTATTTGCTATATTTTAATACCGCCCTTCAACCTGACAGCTCCCTGAGCAGATCACTGTAAAGTAGAAACAACAACAATAAAATCCATACGATAAAATCAATGCAAGTGAATAAAACATAGCAGAGCAAATCAATCATTATATAGCCAGCATTAAAACAGTTGCTAAAATAAGTTAAACCACTTTAAAAGCCTGGGAGAACAAGCAATGGAACAAAAACCAAAGTATTTTCCTGGTGCTAAAAAGTTAAGAGCAGGCACCTGGTGAAACTCCCTAGGGAGGGAGATATCTAAGTGGGGCTTCCCTACCAAAAAGGCTCATCCAGTTCACCTCAGATGCCGGGGCACTCAATGCACAGGCAGGCTGATACGGGCAAAAGTGCTTGTTAATGCACACAGCTCACATGCCACGCGGGTTGTTGTTTTTTAATGTTCCAAGTAGAACTGTAAAATTAAAAGCTATGGGGAAAGAACCTGCTCCTGAGGAAACTGTGCTACTCTTTTGCCATTTCCACAAAAAAGGGGGAATTTATTAAGGCAGAGTTTAATCCCCCAGCACCACTTTACTTGGACCATTTGTTCCTCGCAAATGCAAGCGTGTGTGTGGAGGGTGATACCAAAAACTCTCCAAGGGGTTACTTACATTCACTGAGGTGGCCAAGTGTTTCTTTTTCTTTCTTTCTTTTAACCTACAAAAAGATCAGCTCCCGTTCCAAGTCTTTGCCTTCATGGCCCATCCGCCACGCCGAGTGCAGCCATGCTGCTGCTTGGAGTAGTGACTTAGTTTTGTTTTAATAAAGGAAGCGGAGGAGAAACACTCACAGCTAACTCATCAAATATAAGTAAGCACCTGCAGAACAAAGTCAAATGATTCCCTCAATGAAAATTCGGCAATGTTCAGAGGATGCTTCTCTCTCACACACTCAAACACACACACACACACACACACACACACACACACAAAACAGCTGCCTAAATGTGCCAAAATTAACTGAGTGAAACACTTCGGCTTAGCATCAGATTTTCTGAGCTCTGGAAAGTAGGTACCTCATCTGAGCAAAGTAGGTCCCTTATCAGGAAGTACCCCAAGCTTAATTTTTTTTAGGTCCAGTTCTCTGTGCAGGTCAGACTGCAGGTGGGGAGCTGCAACATGGTTTAAATGCCTCTCCATGCAAAAACAAGCACCGAACACAGAAAGCTTGCTATGTAGCCAAGCCTTCCCTGTGACATCCAGTTTTTATTTGTGGAAGTAGAATTCCTTTTAATGGACGAGCATTCAACCGCGTGAATCGCCCACCTGCATCCTGAATTCTGCATTTTGACAGTGAACTGTACTACGTCTATTCTATCATTTTATTTTCTTTAAAATAATAGTAGTAGTACCTTCTATGGGTGTGACCAGTAGGCGTATCAGGTGATTTCTCGCATTTCTGCTGGGGCTTCTCTTGTCGAATTAATTTAAATCTATAATCTGCAGATATGACAAGCATATCAAGTGGCATGTTAAATCGTAATTATGTCACAGCTGTTGTCGCTTGAAGCAGCTACTGTTATGTTGGGAAATGAAATAAGAGGAACAATAAAGAAACAGAATTGCATTTTGATCTTTCTGCATTGCATGCATCACAGAGCTGTTTTCCTTTTCCTCCTGTTAAGACAAAGCTGTGTAGAATGTTTTCTCACAATGGCAGAAATACTGCATGTTAAGGGGGAGAAAATAAAGGAATTGCATCAGTCCAGTTATGCTCATGGCAATATCAGAATTGTAGAGTTGGAAAGACCCTGAGGGTCATCTAGTCCAGCCCCCTGCAATGCAGGAATCTCAGCTAAAGTATCCATGACAGATGGCCATCCAACCTTTGCTTTAAAATCTCCAATAAAGGAGATTTCACCACCTACAGAAGGAGTCCATTCCACTGTCAAACAGCTCTTACCACCATAAAGTTCTTCCTGATGCTTAATTTAATTGAGTTGTACTTCCAAGAAAGTGTTGACCCAGTCATAAAACAGGGTCTGTACAGGCTGTAACAACTCCATCTGTGCAGATGTAAAACCAGGTTAAAATATATTTGTATGTAAGGAAAAAGACTTTGAGCTCAGTTTTCTTCCTGACATGCTAAAGAACTAGTATGTTCCTAGACATTTTAGCATTGCGGTAGCGGCGGAACAGTCACATGTGCAAAATGGAGGCAGTCCAGTTGCCATGAGAACTGCACCATGTGCTTCATGGCATGTTGTGATAGGCCCCTTCACATACCACAGAAATGGGAGGGACATGCTTATAATTCTCTGCAGGCAAGCTGAGACATGGTCCACATAGAGACAGGGAGACAGGGAGAGGCAGGGCAGAGCAAGGCAAAGAAAGCAAGCAGGTTCAAGTCCCAGGCATGGGTCTCTAGACAGCAGATGCTGACCAGCATACACAACTTCATTTTGCTGACAAAGAGCTGGAAGCCCAAAAGAGCTCAGGTGGCCCCAAGTGAACTTGTGTTCCATGGCAAAGACAAAAAACAATGATACTTTACAGTAATCCATGTGTACTCCCCATAGTATATGTGGACCATATAAATTATCCACATTAATTTACCCTTCTTGCACACCAAGGGTACATAGGACAATATATACACGTTTCAGGGTAAATCGTGATTATCTGCAGCTTGAACATGCAATCAGGAAAAATAAATATGGCTTGGTCTTGTATGTTACAGGAAGCATGTGGACTGTATGTTTCTGTAAAATGCATAGCAGCCCTATGTGTGCATTAGCTTGTATCCCAAGGTTAAAATAAAAGGGACAGTGGAAACTCTCAGATTTCATTCATATTAGTGAAACTGCACTAAGACCATGTGGAGTGGGGTGGGAAACCTTAGGCTTGGGAATCAAATGAACCCCTCCAGGAGTCCTTGTCTGTCCCTGGGCAATCAATGTCTGGGTCCCATGCTGAGGCCACACACCTTGCCAACCTGCTCCCCTCCTTCCTTGAAATGGATGAAGGCTGGAGAAATATTCACACATATAGAAAACTGTGGTGTGTGTGGTGGAAATGCAGCCTATTGTCCAAAGGAAAAAGTCATATCCATTGCTCTGGCCACTGTTCATGTGGCCCCTGGAGAGTTACTCATGAGAAAATGTGGCCCTCAGGCTGAGAAAGGTTTCCCCACCCCTGACCTAGAGGCAAACTCATGTCTGTAGCAGATGTACCCATTGCACTAACTAAGCCCAGAGCAACCTTAGATGTGCTCTTTCCAAGAGACAGCATTGTGGTTACGGAAGGCTTCCGATAAGAGAGAGCCCACCCTCAGCACAATATTAAATTTCATCCTTGACATGCAGAAAATGACAACACTGAACCTATTAACCTTCTGCTCTTTAACAGTAAATATGAGCATTCAGCAACTCTTCCCTCCGCCAGAAGCTAAGACAACTTTATTAAAAGTTGGATCTCACGATGACAAGATGACATCAAGATAAATGGGAATGCATACAGATGCAGTTAGCTTCCTCCTTTATTACTGGTTTATCTCGAGAATGAACACAGGTACACAAATGTGGGCAGGCATCTCTGCGAGTCTGCCCTTTAGATTCTCTCTTCTGCAGCTTTTACACTATTATTTTAAAAGAGTGAGTTGTTATTTTCCATGACAGGGCATAAGATCACATGTAGGATAAGAACAATTTTAGAGTCACAAGGGAAAAATGGGAGGTAAGAAATTAGTGTGTTCTTTCTAAAGCAAAGCAGAAGTGTGTGTGTGTGCGCGCGCGCACACACACAAAAGCAGGCACTGCATTTTAAAAAGGAGGTTTTTAAAAGAAAAAAAATTGCCATATAATTGATGATTCTCCCTTGATAGCTACAAATAGGTGATATCTTTTGAACAGACAAGTACCTGTAGTAACTTTGTTACCCATGCATCTCCCTTACCTTTGCTCCCTTCCATTGTTGGCCATACTGTCAAAGTTTAGTTAATAAGCTCCCTTGGGTAAGTACATGACATTCTTGCTCATGCTCTGTAAATCACAGTGCACATTAATGGCATGATCACCATCACCCTGGCAGCAGTACTAGGGTGGTAAAAAACAAAATGAAACCCACCCTTCTCTAGTGTAGGATAGCAGAAAAAGACGCCTACATTTTGTGCTGCCTGTTGCTGGGGGTAGGGATGGGTGCAAGGAAGTGTTTCCAGATTTTTCAGATGATCCCTTAAAAAAAATCAAATCAAAGACACCTACTGTATGTAGTAAGCTTTCAGAAAACATGGCTCTTTGTATTTTAATGTGCTGCAGCCCAGAATTCTACTACTTTATTCTGTGTACTGAGTAGACATCATTGCAATTAATTTTTAGATTTCCCTTTAACACTAATAAATGCCATACAAAATCAGTTCTTGTACACTGCTCCTCATGGCTGGTGGTTCATATATATGGACTATGCAGCGTCAGGAATTTTCCCATTCTTGGAAGTGTTGTGAAGTCCCTGCCCACATGCATCTCCACTGCACTCAATTTTTATTTATTGAATTTATATACCGCCCTGTACCTGGAGGTCTCAGGGCTGTTCACAGAATGAAATCACAATATAGAACCACAAAATATGCAATCAAAACAACAGCAACAATCCAATAACCCCCCCCCAAAAAAACCCACATTTTAAAAGGGCATGGGATGTCATGAAGGACCCTCAACCACTGAAGTGATTACGGAAACTGTGGTAGAATTCCAAGTGTACAAGAACCCTGTGTGTCCTGAATCAGAGTGACAATGTTTGCATTTCTCTCAGTTTCATCGTCTTTAGCATCATGTTTCAATTCTGTGCCTCTGTATGCATATTGGTCTGGCAGTGCTTTTCCCAGTCTAAATTAATTTTACCAAAAGGCAGTGTGCCTTTATGTTCCCAATGTTTTATGTGAACTTGCTTTCTAGAAATAAAGCAATACCCTTTCTGTACGATGTACGGTAATTCTTCTTATATTTGTAAGGGGGCAATGTGAAGGGGGCAGAGAGAGAATCACACTGATAAGAGGATGCCAGTGTCCGCTGGTGAGCACTCATCTTCATTCAGCAGCAAACAGGGCCATAGATGCCATTTTGGTGCTGACAGATGTGACTGAATGCTTTCCTTCTGCAAGAGAACTGTTCCTTGTCCTCTGGAATGGGAAAAATGGGCTTCATCCTCTTGGCTCCATTAATAGTGTTCAGATACTAATGGATCCGTCTTGCAATATTGAATTTACACCTGCTGATAGCTACCAGCTCAGGCTTGATTCAAGTCAGATATATAGATCATTTAGGGGCCATGGACAGATTCAGGGCAATAGCTTTTTGGGGAAATGAATAAGAAAGTGTGATATGACACTAGTCCATATAAAAAAATGGATGGATAGGTGGAAAGACACTTTTACATTTCAAACATTGACTTAGATTGTTAATCTTTGTAACAGTGGGAAATGGCTAAACCATTGTGCTGGAAAATTTATATAAAAACCTTTAACATTTTTAAAGCCACAATGAAGCTACTGATTTGCAGTATTAATTTTAATTTTAGAAAAATACAAAAGAAAGGATCTGATGTGTTTTCAGGATTTGTGCTAGCAAGGTTTTTATGTAGTTTCAGATACTTTTTTAAAAGCGGGCATTTATGTTTTCAGATTGTGCAGGTATGTGACATCACATTATATAGAAATAGGTCTGAGTTGTATGAAAACTATCTAAGAAATTTTCTTGTTCTATCAAAACTCTGCTCACCCCACCCCTATCTCCTAGAAATTAGCTTTCATATGTGTCTAACTTCAGCCCCACATAAACTCCAGTGGCAGAACCTATGTGGAAACACTCCTTCTAGGAAACATGATTTTATTTCCTGGCCACCTTTTGAGGGATTTTACCTTAAAATAGCATCAAAATACAGGGGAAAGAATCAGATCTAAGTTCTAGAATGGAAAGCAAAATGTATATTATGTACATTATGATTAGGGTATATACCGGCGGCATAGGTGAAAAAGAAGGAAGACAAAAATTTAAGAGATTTGCACAGAACTAGAGTTATTGATTGCTGGCATGGTTTAGAATTAGATAAGACTATAATATTTGACATAATTTGATATAATAGCATAATTTGATATAATAGCATAATATGTTATATATATTAACATATAGTATGACGTTGACCACTGTGAAATATCATTTCACCTTTTAAAAATGGAAGATAGATTTCTTAAATTTGGATAGTCAGAAGGGTTTCATTTCCTCATATCCTTCCTTTGAACACATCTTTTCTGCATATTATCCTTGTTCCTCTCTGCAACCAAGCAATATAATTTCCCACTATCTATTTTAGCTTGCAAAATCCCTGAGAACAGGGAATTTTCTATGTTGCCTCTGGAACACTGTAAGGTGCTATGTGCACCAATATGCACACACAATTCTCAGCACCATCATTATGCAAACTAAGAAACATCCTAAACATCATTGTGCATACTCATTGCATTGCTTTAAATCATTTAAATCAGAAACAGTGTTTGTTTTTTGGGTGGTGCCAGATAGTTTGGCTTCTGAGGTTTGATTTACACATTGCCCAGCCACCTATTCTCAGGTGTTTGGCAACCCGAAGCCATAAAATATGAGACACCTGGCCCCAAAATCATGGGAACACAATGAGAACATGCTCTAAAAAGCTCCTATGGAACACCTCTGCTTCACACACCCATACAGGTAGCAAAACACACTTGTATAAATTAGTTCTGAGTTGCTTACTAAGTGCCATTTAAGAAGATACTATATATGGTGTTTTGGCATGTAAGTGCTTCCAGTGTTTTACTTCACGCGGTGGAATGTTCTGCTTATTCCAGTTAGGAAAAAGCATTTTATATTCAGCACATGGTAGAATTTTTTTGTTTCCATCTCCTTGATAGTTCAGGAATGCTACTGTTCTGGGAATATATGTTTTCCCTCTCTCCACCCCTTCCACATATTGCATATTCTCTGTGGGTGGGTGATGGGAAAACACCACAGTGCCAAATCCTGTGTTTCAGAGGTAAATTAGTTGCAGTGCTAAGTCCTGTGCAGCAGAGGTAAATCTGGACATTGAACAAAAGCAAATTCAAATAAAAATTAGGCATTCAAATTGCTTCTTGAATGTTACAGGCTTTTAGCTCATTATGGCTGAGTACTGTGGCTTAGAGTGGAGAGTTAAGAGATGAAAATACCTCATGAAGTGGCAGCATGAATGAGGCTTCAGAGATACACAAAGTAGTTTTCTAAAGTGCTACTTCCAGGCTATCAGAAGGTTGCATTCAATTACTAGCTAAAATTAGTTTAGACGAGGAGGGTGGAGGCGTTTTATATCATTTCCATTCATGCAAACATGATCTAGTGCAGCCTCATTCAACCCAATGGCTGAGAATGTCTCAGATATGTGTCAGAAGTACAACCTGTGTTCTCATGGTGTTCTTAACTTTTGTGAAGTGCTTTAGATAATAAGGAAAAATAATTTACATCGGGTTAGGTTGACATGGAGTTGTTTTAGGGGGCAGGCAAAAGGCTGAATTAAAATAACTAATGGCTGCATCTTATGTTATAGACTAGAGACATGGGATGACTTGAAAGCAAGGCAGATGTCTTGTCAGAATGGATAGTGTATATGTCTGGCTCCCAGACAGTCTGCAGAGCTTCCAAATTCCATTAAAGGGTTTGGCAGTTCACAAGTCTGGCGAAGACCCAAGCGTGTATTACCCATACTGACAAGGCCCTTGAAATCCTTCCCAAAGACATGAAACGTCATCCTCAGTCTTGAGGCTAAAATGTGAGAAGTAATCCCAAGAGTCCCTGATTACAGAGGTTTTGCTACAGGGACTTTTCTTGTTTCCTTGATAAGCCACACGATGCATTATTATGTTTTACAGCATTGTTTGTGGCACAATAATTTAAACAAAATGAAATTCTTAATAGGCTGTTTTGAAAATGCCTCAGGGAAAACGGTGACATATTCAGTGCAAAGTCAAGGAAATGTACAAGCTAACTGTAGATTATCGTTATTGCATAGTGAAGATTCTGGACATAAATTGATGGTGATACATTCACAGCACACAGCCAAATATACTAGAGAGTTCCTGTGACGGTCTTCACCATTGTTTATAGAGGTCTGAAGTTTCAGAAAAGCAGAAAGTGGGAAGATGAAATTATAAAACTCTGAAGATGGTGGTGGAGTCCTGGAAAGTCAATGAGTACCTTCCTGATTTTGTTTAAAGGTTAAGACTTCAGTCCTCAAAAGAATTGCACCAGGAGAGAAAACCTGCCCCTGAATGCTTAGAACTAGCCATGATGGGAGGAAAAGTTTGAGTAACTGTCAACTCTATTCCCATGTTTATTTAAAATGCCTGTGGACATGGAGACTGCCCACCTTTCATAATATGAGTTATGAAGGAAGTATATTCGGAGTAATGAGGAACTGAGATGATACAGATTTCTGAGTGAATCAGCAGAGAGTGCAGGGCACTTTCTGGAAATTTGTATAAACCAAAACATATTGTATTTTTAAAACCAATAGTGCTTTTTTGTAAATTTGGACCCATCACACCAGAAATTGGTTCAAGTTTTGATCGCCATCTTGATTCAAAATGGCACCCAGCACCCAAACATCAATGAAGACTGCTGCCCCCACCTCATGTCAGGGACTGGGCAGATGAGGAGTGGTGGAGACCGCCACTCCAAGGGGCTTCTGGGGGGGGGGGAGGGAGTATGGAACCAGAATCATGGTGGTGTGAGACAGGACACACCCAGAAAAAGAAAGGAGCTGGGATATAATGGGTGATGAAGAACAGGAGCAAGACAGCAGGTTCACCAGCCCTGAATGGAGTCAGGAGTCAGATGTGTTTGAAACAGTGCAGAGGCCAAGTGACACAGCGTCTCTGGAGAGTATGCTAGAGCCCCCTCCTTCCCCAAGAACCAGACATGCCCTTCGTGTCTCAGAGCAAAATGCCAAACAGAGACAGAGGGATTTCCTTAGGAGCCACCGAGGATAGCAGGAGGGGTCTGAGGGCTAGGAAGTAACTGCTGTGTGTGCGCACGCGCGTGTGTGCATGTGGAGCAGCACTCTGAGCAACCTTGGTTCACGCTTGAGGGCGTACATTCCATGTCTCCCTGTGTTTCTGTGGATTAAAATAAAAGAACTGAAAGAAGCTCTGTACACCTCTGATTTCACTAAACAAATAGCCAGTGAGGTGTTGATGGCGCCTCCTGACACCTCAGTTACCCTCATGGCTAGTTTGGTAATAATGTCTTGAGAGATGTCCGAAGCTAAAGAAGACAGGCAGACAAACCACATTCCAATATATATTAGATGTATGTGAAAGTGACACAAACCAGAAATAGACTGGCCAATCATGATGATGATGATGACGATGGAAACTTTGAAACTCCTCCTTAACTACCACCTATTGTCTTGGTAATGATAAACCAGGAGTGAGCAGCAACCCCCATTCACCTGTATTGCTGACCTTACTGACTGCTGTCCTGCTAATATTTGGTGTCCTGTTAAAACAGCAGCATGCATAGTGTTCACAACTGAATAAACACTTTTTTTCTGAGGATTTCCCCTTTAATTAAATCTATTTTCAAATGCTAGTGCATTGAGACATTGTACATCCATTTGCATTTAAAATCTTGCCAGGTGTAACAATTGCTTCCTCACTACCTTCTTTATAATGATTCCTCAGTGATGACATTTGCCCCTCGGTAGAATGAAAAAGTCAAGTCCTCCTTTTAAAATTCAATATCATGACAATAGAGCAAAAGTTCTGTGATTTCAATGAAAGGTAATAATTTAATCAGCTTTCCCCCCATTTTATGTCTTTGTGAAGCAGGTGCTTGTTTCAAATGACTGAAGAGCAACCTCTTACCTCTTACTTGTTGAAGTTTACACAGGGGTCATATTTTTGAATGTGAGTGTGTAATATACTATCGGTATAGAAGAGCAGAGTTCCTTGATGGTGGAATTATGCAGTGATTTATGTGGATGGTATATACTTTAGTGTTTCCCAAACACAATCACTTGGGCATGTGATTCACTAGATATAGAGATCATACTCCAGTAACACTTAGGGTGATTTTTAAAATCCCATTGAAATCATATGGGTTTAGGGAGCCTTACTTCCAAGTTAAAAAATGTTTTGAACTATCCTATAATGTCACTTTGCCAAAAAAGGTCCGTATAGTTAAAGCTATGGTTTTCCCAGTAGTGATGTATGGAAGTGAGAGCTGGACTATAAAGAAAGCTGATCGCTGAAGAATTGATTCTTTTGAATTCTGGTGCTGGAGGAGACTCTTGAGAGCCCCAGGGACTGCAAGAAGATCGAACCTAACCTTAAGGAAATCAGCCCTGAGTGCTCACTGGAAGGACAGATCCTGAAGCTGAGGCTCCAATACTTTGGCCATGGCATGAGAAGAGAAGAGTCCCTGCAAAAGACCCTGATGTTGGGAAAGATGGAGGGCACAAGGAGAAGGGAACGACAGAGGATGAGATTGTTGGACAGTGTTCTCAAAGCTACTAATATGAGTTTGACCAAACTGCGGGAGGCAGTGGAAGACAGGAGTGCCTGGCGTGCCCTGGTCCATGGGGTCACGAAGAGTCAGACATGACTAAACAACAACAACAATAATGTCATGATTACTTCTGGGTTTTCAGTGTTCAGGAGCCAAAACATTAAAAAACGGACCCGTTCGAGAACCGAGGTTTGACTGTATCCTGATATTCATACATACCTACTGCTCAATGAGCCTGAATTCTCCTTCCTCCTACAGTGCAGCCTTTGTTTCTGTTTTTTAACTGCAGCTTGCTACACTTTCTGAAACCAGGCAAATGTGATTACTTTAAATACTGGTAACTTTAAATACTGGTAGTTTAAATACTGGTAGTTTATGAAGCTGGTTTATTTTCACTAACCATGGTTACGATTAACTGCATTAAGAGTTCCGATTACATGCAACTTCCTATACAATAATGACTACCAACTTAGTTTTATTCTTCTTTAATTGACAAGTTCATGAAGGATAGATCTATCAACAGCCAAATGGATTTACTACTAGATGCAGGACAAACAAAAAACAGAGGACATCCTTATGAATTGTTTTTAAACTTCCAGAGGCATTGGCTGGTAAGGACAACCAGTTCAACAGATGACTGTGGAGGAGAAGAAAGGCCCTTCTGATCATTTCCTTGAGCAATATAACATTTGACTGAGTACTTGGCCATAGTGGCAGCTACTTTATGGTTGCAGGTTTTCATTTCTCTCTCAAATCCAAACTCTTCTTCTTCTTCATCTGTACTGGAACTTAGGTGGGGAATTATCAGGTGCCTATCATTCAAAGCAAGTGATAGCAAGTGACAATTTTCATTTTTTTCAAAATAGCATTCTTTGTGTCACACACACCGAACACACCCTGTAGATTTCTCCCCCTCTTAGTAATCTTAAGAGCTTCAAGTATCATTAACAAGCCAGGCAGGCTTTTGTCCAGGAACAGAGCCGTTACAAATAAGTGCCTTAACACTCTGTGCACGTTAATGCAACAGAACAAGGCTTAGCATCAATTTGAAGGCACTAAAATCCTTTAGAATGCTGCTCCCCCACCATAGGGCAAATCACTTGATAACACACTAATTGTCAGCCACACTCTTCTGAAAGATTGTGGGTCGATGCCAAGTGTTAATATGCTTTTCAGTGAGTTTGGTCTGAAAAATCCAACCAGTAGCCATACTGTATTCCATTTTCCCTTCCTTTAAACTTTAACTTCGAAAGGGGAAAAAAATGAGAAGTGTCTTTGAAAATTGACAAAGTCTTGTATTAGTTACGGTTATTCTGAAGCTGGTTCACTGAAGGGGGCCTTATTTGCTTTCAGTAGCCAAAGTTAAGGTCACTAAAATTCTTCGCTCTCCCTGCATTTTGGACAGCTATTGTTTCCCCCACCAAATGAGGAATAGCTCTTGCAGGCCCTAATAGATGGGAGTGGAAATGTTTGTGCTATTGTCATACCATGTGCACCGTGATCTGCCTGTGGGGGAGCTTTTCCTTGAAAAATAGACCATGGGTGAATTTACACCTCTCTCAGATCATTTTCAAAGCTAAGGCAGTGAGTATAGTGGTTATTGATCAGCTGAGGATTTATGGCCGGTCCGACTATCATTGTTCTGTACTCACATATTGTTTCTCACACATGTAATAAGTAATGTGCAGTGTTTCACTCAAACTGATGAGCACAAACAGGGGTTTTTACCTGATGTAGGAAACATCTTGTCAGCTACATGCCGTGTTTCCTATGCAAGACCACAAGGAGAAGCACACTATGAATTATGATGGTGTTGTCATTTCGTGTGCTGCTCCTCGGAGATGGCATGTGGCACAGGCTGGCACTGATGTTTGTTTGCTTTGAGCCAAAGGCTGATGTACCATGCGCTCATTCTTTCATAACACAATCTCTCTATTGTTATACTGGAGGTCCCTGCTTCAAAACTTGCTCCACCCTCACACCCACTTGGTGGCCAAGCCAAGCTGTTATCCCCGCCCTTCCTCCTAATCTGCCCTATCTGCAATATGAAGATAATGATGCCAATCTATTTTACAGAGTTGTGGGAAGGATTAGTGAGATAACGTGAAGCACTCCATTGCTAAACAGAAATGGCAAGTATAATTGATAAAGTTTTTAGGAGTAACACACACACACACAAAATGCTTCCGCACCTTTCACTTTCTGTATCCAGGAAACATTTTCCTCCTTGACTTCTTACATGTAGTAGAGGAACGCGGGGAAGCTGAGTAAGGGTGCTCAACTGGCTCTTGCAGAGCGCTGACCAGGCCCGCTGAGCTTACCCTTTGCCCAACACTCAGTCCAGGGTCACTGGAGGGGAAGGTGGGTAACAGCAGGCAAATATCTTTCAGAGAAGCTTGTTGGCCATTACAATTCTCTAATGGAGGAATTCCTGATCCACTTCTCAAGAGCCCCAGAACCTTCAGCACTGTGTTCTTTTAAAAAGCTTATTAGGCCTAGCGCAATGCATCATATTATTACAGAAAGAGATCAAGGTAAGAGAGAAATACATGCTAAATGTAAATGTTTGCCAGTGGAAGCTGGATGCCTAGCAGAAATAATGTTATTACTAGGAAGATCTGAGATTGTGTGTGAGAGGGACCTTCCGCTTAGCTGCAGTTCACGCTGGGGCCTGTTTTGGAGAGTTGTCAGGGGTGGCCGTTTTGCTTTCTCCCACTTGCACTCCATTTAGAGTAAAAAACTTCAAAAGAATACTTGCTGAGGAAATCGGAGATGAATCACCACAGGGTCCTGGCAAGCAGATGGCATCAAAAGCATCCTTTCCGCTACTTCTGAGTAATAATTCAGTGAAATCTTAGAGACCACGTTATTGAAGTAGTCATACTTCATGTTTTCAGTGAAAGAGACAGGTGCAGGTCCTGAACGACTCAGATTCACATGGCATGCAAGCTGTGATCTAGGCACTGTTTCCTCACCCCGCTGGTTTGATTTCCTCTCTTCATATGCTGCAGTAAAATGCATGGTCTATAACGCAGGATGGTGGATGTTTTAAAGCTGGCAAATAGCCTGTCAGCTCCCCAAATGATGCTTGCCTTTTAACTTTGGAAATAAGAGAGACATTAGAATACATTAAATCTAAACATCTGTGCAGTCTTGAGGAGGAGGCATGCATTATTGCTGAAGTATTACCCAGAGGAAGATGTGGGAATCTGTTTTATAGAGTGACAGAGGAAAGAGCGAGGAGGAACCAGTATGGAAGGGGGAAAGCTGCTGAAGTGTCAGACTCACTCCTGGCTGCAGATGGCCTGAGCTAAGCAGCCTCTTTGCAAAGCAGCCTCCTATTTACCATTTTCACTACACAAAAGAAGGGTGCATTTTCCTTCCATCCTCTGAACTAGCTAATGGCTTTGCTTGAAAGAACATAAGCCAGGGGTCAGCAACCTTTTTCAGCAGGGGGCCGGTCCACCATCGCTCACACCATGTGGTGGGCCGGACTATGTTTTTTTGGGGGGAGGGGGAATGAACAAATTCTTATGCCCCACAAATAACCCAGAGATGCATTTTAAATAAAAGCACACATTCTACTCATGTAAAAACACCAGGCAGGCCCCACAAATAACCCAGAGATGCATTTTAAATAAAAGGATACATTCTACTCATGTAAAAACACACTGATTCCCGGACCGTCCACGGGCCGGATTGAGAAGGCGATTGGGCCGCATCGGGCCCATGGACCTTAGGTTGCCTACCCTAACATAAGCATTACCTCACTAGATCAGCTCAAGGTCCCTCTACCCTAGCATCCTGCTCCCCACAGTGGCTAACGAGAGGCATTCATAATAAGCAGGGCATGAAACTGATGTCCCAACATCCAGTCTTTGAATGTAAAGATTCTCTTTGATTATCATCACCACAATTCTTAATTAACCACTGTGTAAAAAAGTTGTTCTTTTTGTCCGCCTTGAAGCCATTGTCCATCATTGATCAGATTGATCTGAGAGATGGAGGGGAAAGGGACCCCTCACTCTGTTTCATGCATAACTTTATACTCCCTTTCAGATTCAGCCAGGCTATTGGCAATATGTTTGGGAGCTGATGGCATAAGTTCCCTGCCCTGGCCTTCTGTTCTTTTTCTTTTGCGGGATGGGGTGGGAGAATTGAACACTGTCTGTTGGCCCTGAATGCAGCTAAAACAAGTGTTCCTGTCAAGGGGATTCAGTTGAAGAGAAAATCTGCTGGTCAGCTCATTTGATTGTGGATGAAGTGCGGAGTCTTGTAATAAATCTCAGGCTTAGACACTGAGGCTTTATGATCCAATACATTTTCTGGAATCTCCTGGGTCATACAGATCAGCATTCATGTGATATTTACTCCTGTCTTCAGAATGATTCAGTCCTTGTTCACTTTCAGATAAGTGCCTGCACTTGGAACGGGGGTGGGGTGGGGGATATTGTGAAAAGGAAATGGAACATGCACTAAAAATGCAGCTCATGTTGTCTGTCATGTGCTTGTCTGCACAGATGGTGGTTTCATACACAAATGGCCATGCATGTATGTGTACAATCCTACCGTGTGCTTATATTTGGCTGTGCAATTGTTTATACCATGACAAGTTAGATATTTTTTAAAGATCCTTACATACTGTATTGCGTTTTGGAGTGTTCCCAGTGAAAGCATGCAGTGAAAGCTGGCTCTGTTGCTGGAGATTCCTCCACGGGACTGGGGCCCCTGTGTGATCAGTTCAAGTGGAAGAACCTCCATTATTATGGTTGCCCAACCCCTTCTTACATTTATTTGGAGCACAGAGATCGGGGTGGAGCCAGCCGAGTGGGCACAAGGTTGAGGGCAAGAGCAGTTCTGCAACTACTCTTTAATCACGTGGAGCTCATGTGAAAATGGCAGTTCCCCCCATCCCCCAACATTTACTTGCAAAGTTAGGATGTGACTATTAATTCTAAATCTTTAATTTATTTAAGACAGGGAGCTTTTATGCTTGCATATGTTGCTCTTGTACATTTCCATATGCATAACTGTCAATGGCTGTGTTACCTGTATTAATACAAACCATACAAAAAATTATTTTTAAAAATTATTTTTATTAAGTTTTATAGTTTTATATTCAACACAAACATCATTATTATGCACATATATAAATCCCAATCCCGCCCCCGCCATGACTTCTCTCAACTTCATCCTCTGGTTCTTTAAATATTTGCTTCTGCTGCCTATCTTAATCTACCTTAATTTTGTAATATTTTAATTAACTATTATTGTATTCTTATCATTTTTATACCCCATTTTCCAAACTACATCTTTCACTTTATTATTTTCATCATTTTTACCTCTTAACTTTTATATTTATTTTCTTAATTGTAAGTGTTTACTCAAACCCTGCTAGTGAGTCCACTTCTTTACACTGTTTTTGTAAGTACAACATAAATGGTTCCCAATCCTTTGTGAAATATCTATTGTCTTTATCTCTTTGTTTCCCAGTTAACTTTGCCATTTCAGCATATTCCATCAGTTTTTCTGTGCAAAATTGTACAAAAATTAGACTTGATGCTTAGTTGCCTTCTGTGTTGAATAATCAATTCTAGCACAGGCAGTAATCTACAAACAACTTAAGCTGGTATATTTATAGCTGGATTCATCCTGACCTGCCTCTAGTATATATTTATTGTAAAATGCAAGTGGATATTAATTTGTGAAACTCAAAGGTGGCCTGCAGCTGCCCACTATTAAAGCTAGGGCACTGGTGTCAATTCAAAGGTGAATCGTTCATGTTAGATTATTAGTGCGGTTGCATATAATTATATCTCAGAAAATAGCAATGTTGGGTTGGTAAAATAGTTTACACATGACAAAATGGAAACTTACATTTCAGTTTTGTTGTTGTTTTTAATTGAAATTCATGCTTCTCTCCCATGGCATTATACCACCATTTTGAGAAGCAAAAAAGCACGCAGATAACTTGTAGATAAGCTTAACTACTGAGTTCTGCTACCTTTTAAAGAGTTCACACTACTATGTGGATACATATGTATGTACCTGCTGTTTCACCAAAAAGCTCAGGGCAGTGTATATGCATTTTTCCTAGAGCTGAGCTGAAAATTCCCATAAATCTTTTTTCTATTTATAAAATTTCAGAAAGTTTCTCTCTCACACTACTGCCCCTAGAAAAAGGCCACATTCACAGAATTTTCTCAGAATATATTCTACCATGTTTCTGTGGAGGCCCACCATTTATTCTCATACCCACTATACAAAAGTGCCTTGGAATGATAGTAGATCCCAAAGATTGGGGAAGGATACAAAATGGAGGCCAGTCTGCCAACATACTTGTTGCTGTTGCCACCTGCAGTTGCAGCCAAAATAAAGAAACAAAAAGCACCTACCAACCAAAAACACTTTAGGAAATAAGAAAGAAGCTGTGCCTTTGCAATTGTGAACACCCACTCCCAATAAAATTTTCTCAAAATGGTGAAAATTACATAAAGTGGTATTGGCAGCTTCTCTGTGGAGAATTTTGAGAGGCCATTTGCACACAGTTTCCCCCACCCCCAATGCTATCTTCTCAACAGCCATCACAAGGAGGAGCTCCACACAAGTAAAGGATCAGTTGGGCTGTGTCACTGGCCCTGCACAATTCCCTGGCACTGTGCATTAAGTGTGAACACCTTTTGAAGGGGTATCTTGAACCCTGTGTATTAATGATGTTAAGTGTTCCTTTGTCCACTTTGTCCAAGCTTTTGTAGTGTTAGCAATATAGAATGCACCGTTGGTGTTTTTCTCTAGAGGCCGTTTTGCCACAAATATTAATTGCACATGTAATAAACATATGCCAAGGTGTTGTATGATAAGTGTTAGATGATGCATTTACTTCGTTATAGGAGGACGTCAGGTTTTTGGTACAACGATGGGAAACCTATGGTTTTCCTGCTGCTGTTTGACTCCAGCTCTGCTTAGGCCCTGTCAGCATGGGTTGTGGTCAGGGGCAATGGGAGTTATACTCTAACATTAGGAGAGCCACAGATTCCCTATCCCTGACATGGCAGATTGTGGGTGGAATTTGCCATATGATGATGAACTGTGGACAGAATCTGGCACTTCCTGCCTTTTCAGAGTCCCATATTGGTTCCTTGACAGGATGCTATTAATTGCTGTTTGGTTGGTATCCACATCTTTCAACTGCATATTCAGGACCACTGATATTCAGGACTATTGATTTAAAGCATCACTAAATTTCTTAGTCCATACATGCAAAATGTAACATCTCAGGCGTGGCAAAATTTATATGCAGTCATCAAATGTTTGCGTTTAGCATTGATTTTGCCCAAAGGTAAAATTTTGCAATGCAGATGCAACCAAGCTGTCATGAGAACTTGAAAGATAAGGGCAGAAGGATCCCTGGGAGCTGCGATTTTCAACCCCCATGTTAGTTTGTTTTTATTCATTCTCTTGATGATGGCTGTCTTCATCAGATGAAACCAGTTGTTCAAGGTCACAACAAAAGTATCTCTCTGGGTGTTCATGTGCACATATGCACATGCAAGTGTCTTTTAAATCTCTTGTGGATTCGTTTAGACAATTAGACAGTTATCCCATTATCTTTACTACACTGGAAGAGAGTAATTCCAGAGTGGTGATATATATGGAATAGTACGTCTATTTCTAAAAAGCCACATTTTCAAAAGGAAATAAATAGGGAGAGACATTTGGTTCACCAATGCATTCAAGTCACATTCTTCAACCTAATAGATGTGTATGAAGAACAGCAAGCAGGAGGAGGGAGGGAGCTCTTTGCAAAGTGGTTATATAAGGCATTAGATCTTAACTGCTAAAAGAAGCCGGTATTATTCTGGTGTCTGTGTATTACTTTGCATAATGTAAAATGTTAGCATAATAAGAACACTGTTATTTTAAGTTTCTTCATGGATGGTTACACACATCACACATCTCCATCTTTTTTTGGGTTGTTCCATTTGGATGTTTGCAATTACTCTGGCAGCAACCCAACATGTGCGCACATGCGTATAAAAGTTGCTGCATTATGTTTAGAACATGGGAGATATATGGAGCCTTTCATATGTTGATTTGATGTGATTCCACAGGGCTATGTGTGAAAAATGTAGCCAGATAATATGTGCTAACCTGCATGACCTCCCCTATTCATCAGCACTCTTCCTAGGTGGTGAATCAGGGGCACAATTTTATAGTTTTTCAGAGTGGATGATCTAAACTTTATGAACTGTTCTCAGGTTGAGAGAAGGTTTAGGATGATTGGCAGATTCCTTCTCCTACCACCACCTTTTAGGGGGAGGGGGTGGAGTTTTTATTAAAAAAAAAACTCATCCTTTTTAGTTACAGCAGGAACAGTAGCTCTTCCTGGTGATATAAGTTCACAGCATGGTTTGTACAATTGCATCTAGTGTTCTTCTCTGCCAACTTCATCAAACTGTCCAACAGAGCTGCTTCAGGTGGTAAATAGGCTGCTAGGCTCAGCCCACTAACGGGGGCATCTTGCCAATCTAAAGCATACTGTGACAAATTTGCTTTTCACTTTGAGAGCAATATTGCTTGTATTCACTCCAAATGACCCCCACTATTAAGCAAATCTTGGTAATATCCCAAGAGCACTGTCAAGGAATGTCTTCAGGAAGTTTGAGTCATTGTGGGCTGAGGATATAGACAAGACACTTACAGGGGTATGAGTGACCATATGCCTCCTTGACCTTGCTGGAGTAAGTGGAAATGAGAAGGGGTCAATTTCCTTCATGAGCAAAGATCACCCTATGGATGAGCTAATTGCAGGTGTATGGTCAGCCATTCCAGTTGGTATAGTAATGACTCAGTGCCCCAACTGTATGTGTATGAGATTAATGTATGTCAGCTCAGTTAGTTAGTTGTGGGTAGTTGGTCTGCTGTAATTTGGTGTTATTTGTCTGGTGATACGTCATGAATTGCTGGAGTTTATTTGGAGCAACTTTCTACTTGTATGTATCTGCATATGTCTGGACTGTATCTGTGTCCATAACTGTTTTACTGAGCCTTATCTTCTGCAACAGTAAACTATCTGAACTTTTCTCTGCTTCTGTGTGGTGACTGGTACTGGGAGCAACTTCCACTGTGTGGGTATCTCACCTGAGATTCCCAACAGACCTTGTCCATCTTGGTTGTTTGTGATCTAGCTGAGAGAGATTGATTGGGTGAGTTCAAGGCATGGTTAATACCTCTTAACTAGAGGGAGTGGTGTCATCCACATTGAAGGAAGCAATAGTACAACCCCACTTGAAGAAGTCCTCCCTGGACCTAGAGGTCCAGATAATTACTGTTGAGTTGTGGATGCCTCTTTCCTGAGGTAAGGTGATCAAGAGGGGGCTGCCCAGGCCATCTTTTCTTGGTTGTCTCAGTGGCTTTGATACAATGGACCACAATATTTATTTATTATTATTTTATTATTTAAGAAGATTATATCCATATCAATTACTTGCATTTCTAGGTTGTGTGCATAAAAACAATCCTTAGAAAATGGGACAATAAAACAATAAAAGCCTATCAAATCAAACACTAGCTTCCTGAAGCACCCCTTTGGATTGGAGGCACTGTGTTGCAATGGTTTTGCTTTTACCTCCATGGCCACTATAAGAAAGGAGCTTGGGGGCGGGGAATCCTGTCCAGCCCCATGGCAATTGTGCTGTGGTGTTCCTCATGCTACTTAATATCTATTGGGGCACTATGGGTGAGTAGCTCCCTTGTGCAAGAAATTGGTCAGTCACCTACTATGGATGGGGTTGCACTCTATGAGGGAGCAGGCTCACAGTTTGGGGGTGCTTCTAGATGCAGTTCTGCCACTGGAGGCTCGGGTAGCCTAAGTGGCTAGAAGTGCCTCGTACCACATGGAACTGGTTTGACAGCTATGGCTGTTCCTGGACCAGGAAAGCCTTGCTACAGGAGTTCATGCACTGGTTGCTTCTAGATGGTATTACCGCAATGCATTCTATGCGGGGCTTCTCACACACTTGATCCAGAAACTGCAGTTGGTGCAGAATGCTGCAGCACGGTTGCTGACAGAAGTGAGGCCTTGTCAGCATTTAACACCTGTGCTCAGAGATCTGCACTATTTGTCAAGTTGCTACTTGAACTTGGGTCAAGTTCAAGGTGTTGTTATCGGTATATAAGGCCCTTAATAAATTGGGACCAGTTTACCTAGAGATTGCCCACATGTGCCCACCTGACTGCTTTGATTGGCAGAATTGGCACTACAACAGGTGCCACATGACCCCTGCTTCATATTTGTACAAACTTGTAAGTACTGTTAGCTGCAGGCAGTACAAAGCCCTTGCAAAGGGTGTTTTCCTTATTTAAAAGTTCAGCACAATTGCAAAGTGTGCATAGTCCTGCACCATCAGGAGGTCAGTGACCTTTCCAGTTTTGTGTTGCTGGTCCAACAATTTTTACTGAACTATAAATCAACAAGACAGACGAAGGGCTAGAAGGGAAAGGCAAGGGAGAGGTACTTGAAGTTGCAACGGAAGGTCAGGGAAGGAGCAGAAAGTAAAATCCAAATCTCACCAAATTCTGTTTGGATGAATTTTAACAATTCCTTCATCAGATTCCAGTAATAAAATCATATTCTCCTCATCTCCAGTGCCAGGTTTTTGAGAAGTCCTCTGTGTTATCAATAATTCTCTCTTTTTCCCCACCCCCCTCTCTCCCTGCCCCACTTCTCAAATTAATTTTCAGAAAGCTCTTAGTTATTTAAACAGTAGTTAGAGACAAACTGCATAGAATTTTTCAGATATACAGAGTATTCATCTGGGATTGTAAATTCCAGAGTAGGCAGGTGCATTTCAGCCCAATAGTCAATATTTAGAGCAGATGCCTATTCTGTAACTGGTGGTGTATATTTTATTAGAGCTGTAGCACTGTAGAGCTGTGATCAGCCGGAAAATATAACCCTGATGGATACAGCTGATGAAAGCATTGATATTTACATATGTGTTGCTTTGTAAGGTGGACACTTCTCATAGTCCGCATCTCCCTCCCTCCCTCTCCTCTGAAAGTGCTTTCAGACTGGAAAGTGTGCAAAAAAACAAAAACAAAAACCTGCGCTGACAGCATTGTTTCATGCATTTAATCCTATTCATCAAATCTGCTTGACACTTAAAGAAGGTAAGAACACAGGCATTTGAGATCAGTATATCCTTCCAGCTGACGGGATATTGACACAGCTCTGCAGGCTACAAGGGAGTGAACAAGAAACTTACAGTGCAAGTGTATGTTTACTCCCAGGTAAAATGCATAGGATTGCAGCCTGAGTGATGATGAACACTTTTCTTTTAAAGCCCTCTTTATTAATCTTTATTGATAATCATAGGTGTTTTATATTATACATTATATATTATGCATTATATAACCATTATCATGCCTCTGTAAAGATAAAGGTAAAGGTACCCCTGCCCGTACGGGCCAGTTGTGTCCAACTCTAGGGTTGTGCGCCCATCTCACTTAAGAGGCTGGGGGCCAGCACTGTCCAGAGACACTTCCGGGTCACGTGGCCAGTGTGACGAAGCTGTTTCTGGCGAACCAGAGCAGCACACGGAAACGCCGTTTACCTTCCCGCTATAAAGTGGTACCTATTTATCTACTTGCACTTAGGGGTGCTTTCGAACTGCTAGGTGGGCAGGAGCTGGGACCGAAAGACGGGAGCTCACCCCGCCGCGGAGATTCGAACCGCCGACCATGCGATCGGCAAGTCCTAGGCGCTGAGGTTTTACCCACAGCGCCACCCGCGTCCCACATCATGCCTCTGTAGTAGCACAGTATTAGTCTTATTGACAAATAAGGAAAGGGAAAGGGAAAGGGAAATGGGTTGCAAGTCTATATTCTGGGATAGCTCATTCAGTAGCGCATGAGACTCTTAATCTCAGGGTCCTGGGTTTGAGCCCCAGTTGGGCGAAAGATTCCTGCATTGCAAAGGGTTAAAGCAGAAGACCCTTCCAGTTCTAAGAGTCTTCTGGTGAAAGCCTTGGGAGGTTAATGTCTGTGTTTCATTAATAGGGTTGCATGTGACTAAATCATAGACTGAAATCCGTAAACTTAAGTTATACGCCATTTCACTTGGTGTCAAAGTACTCAAGGCAGGTTACTATTCAAAACATTATCTTAATGTAATGTTGCCTCAAATTCCATTGCGAAGGAGCTCTTTTAGAAGGGCACCAAAGCAGCAGATTAGGAAACAAACAATGATTGTAGGCTGTGTGTGAAAGTGTGGAAGGTGGGTGGTGTGTCACAAACCCATGCACACCTTTTGATATAGCAGCTCATGGCAGAACTATCAGATGTCCTTCCTGGATAAGATTCAGGGTCATCCCAGCTGAACAGTATGTGGCCATGTTGTCGTTTTCATCACCTCTATCTGTTGTGGTAAGGTTCTGATTAATTTATTTAATTGCAAATTTAATTCTTAATGCTATTGATATTTTAGGCATTCTTTATCTGCTTGAGTGCCTTTTAAAAAGCAACCCATTTCTAAAAACAATAATAATCAAAAATCAAATATGCAATGTGTGAAGGAAAGTGCGCTTCTGGAACCACCTTAATACAGTTGGTCTCCCTGTTGTACAAAACTAGTGGAAGTGAAGCAGAACTAAGAAGATTCAAATTATTTTGTGCACAGTCATACTTACCTGTAAAATGGTGGGGGAGAAACTTAATCTGAGGAACAAGAAGCCCTTAGTTTGACCTCTAATCCTTTCTGTATTCAGAAATTAGGTCTAGATAGGCATCGCAGCATGTATATGTATGAATTCGCTATTGCCTTCTTCCACCAATCCCTCCTTCTGCTATTTTCAAAATTCAGACAACAAAATCCTGAGTGCAGGGACCTATCCTTTCCTTTAATTTCTCATTGAAGTACATGAATTAGAGTTGACACTAGGTCCAAGTACCCTAGCAGCCCTGCCGGCCAGTAATGCCAGACCTAGGCCTTCCGTAAAAACCAAGTCAGTGTCCCCCTATGCCTACTCCAGGTGGCTATCATTTTTGGCCATGCATTGGACAGCGAGGTGACTTCGGGGTGGGGGCATTGTGGTTAAAACAAAACAAAACAAAAAGCCACAACAAAGACATGGCGGCTGTTGTACATGTTTCATGTCTGACCCCACTTTCCCCTCCCCAAGTGCCCTGGAAGCTGACTCAGTTTCCATGCTGAAAAAATATAGCACCTAGATCTGCAGTACTACAGCTCTGTTGGTGCCACGAAGGCAGCCCCTTCAGGAAATCCCCTGGACTCTATGGGAGGCCACCATTGTTTGAAAAACCCACCAAATAAATGACATTTTGCTGAGGGCCCCCTGAGTCATTGCTCCGGGCCTGGCATCAATTATGTTATGCAGTAGCAATGTATATCGCTAACGACTAAATCATCCTCAGTATAAACTATCTTGTTGATTTCTACGCTGCATTTTAGGGTGTATCTTTTCAGTTGTATTCTACAGGCCTCCGTTTGTGTTTCTGGCAGTACATAAGTCAGGGATGACATGCCATGTATTGCTGCGTCTTGTTTCATTTGTCATTTTGAGGCAATCTCCAGACAGTGAGGTCAGACAAAGTGTGTGCACTGAATGGGTCCAACAAAAAGCAGCCAGTCAGATGAATTAGGACACAATAAGGAGATAAACAAATATTCTAAAGGAGAACGACTGTAAGGTGAATATATATGCAATGTTCTTTTGCTCTTTTTGCATAGTTTTCTTCTCACAAAGACATGACATTCTTCTCCAGAAAGAAGACAGAAACAAGAGAGGCTACTAAATCATTCTCTTAAAAGATAGCAAGAAATTAAAATTCGCATTTTTAAACATATCCTTATATACTGAGTCAGTTACTATGCTTAGTTTTATGAAGTTGAGAAATAAAAGCAAGGATGGACAGTGTTTTCTTTAAACACAAAAAAGTAAATGTTCTGCTTTTTCCACAATATAGATTTTATTTGAAACCTATGTTCAAACACTGTGGTGAAAACACATCAATATTATACGTATTACCTTACTTAATGTATTGATGGTGGTGGTGCCAGGACTACAGATGAAGTGGGATTTCTCAAATTTTGAAGCCAAATTGCTCTTGGGATGTGAAGGCAGAAGAAAAGAGGAGTAGAGCATTGGGGGGGGGGACACTTCCTTATCTACTTCCCTTAGTTCATTTTCTGCCGTTCACTTCTCTTAGTGGCAACTACTGATCCCAGGATGGGAAATCTGTAGCCCTCTGAGATTGTTGGACTCTAGCTCTCATCAGCCCCGATGTCATGGACTGGTTGGGTGCAAAGGAGTGGTGGGAAGAAGGCTCAGAGCCAGGGGGTTGGTGTGGGAAGACGATGAGTGGCCAGAGGGAGAAGGGGAGAAGACTGGGAGGAGAAGGTGTCTGAAGCTAGAGAGGTAACAGGGCTTAACCAGCAGGAAAAGTCTGTGGAAGAGAAAGTCCAGAATTCAAACCACAAGCAGAGGCTGGAGAGGAGCTGGGGACAAGAGGCAGAGATGAGTCAGGCTGGTGAAGAAGGCAGGATGTGTCCCCCTCCTGCTCAAACTAGCTCCCCTGCCCCCTTATCTCTAAGAACCGGAAAAGGCATGAAAAGGGTGGAGCAAAGACAGGCAAGATGACAGAGCCTTGGATTGCTTGTGAAGGACCCAGGGGATAAGAAGACAGGCAATTGCGAAAAGGCAGGGACCTTCAGTCCGCACAACTGCCTCATAGGGGTAAGAGCAACTGAGATGAGTTGCTATGCTCCTGAGTCGACCATGTTTCCTTGAATAAAGAGTTAACTTCACCAAAGCCATACAATTTATTGCTGACACCCACTTTATTCCTTACACCCACTTCTGACACTCAGCATGTTGGGCTAATGTTGAGGTGCTGTATATCAACGACATCTGAAGGGGTGCAGATTCTACCATTCTTGTCTTGAGCCATTCCTCATCTTCCCAGTTGGTTGGCCAAGAGGTACTAGAATAGGGACATATGCACAAATGTCTGCCTTGCATCTGCACTGCACAACAGAACTTGGAAGGATAGCAGAACTGAAAACAGTTTGCACTGTATATTGTTTGTATGATTCTATGGGGAAACCTGGCTCGCCCCTCCTTTCAGAAATGGATTTTCTTATGACGAATAAAACCTTTAATCACCTGGAACACAAACTACTATGAAAGTAGTGCTTCCTGGGTGAAATGGAATCTTGTTCTGCAAGCTTAGCTACTTCCCATGTAGTTAGATGGCAGAAGTAATCAACTCAGGACTGGCTGAGGCAGGGGTCACCAACAGTGGCCACATTTTGGAGTTTGAGAGATTGCTGTGGGCACCAGTCACAATATGGCTGCCATGGGGCATAGCATAACACAAAATGGCTGCCATGTGAAGCATGACATAACAGAAAATGGATTGCCGCTCCCTTCCCCACCCTCAGATAATTTCAAGTTTATTGCAGGAAGTCAGCTATGTGGTGCTGCTCCTGATTATTGAGAAACAGTTGTCAAAAGCACAGAAACCCTGTTTTCTTCAATGCCAATCCTAACTCAAAGACTAAATGGCCACCTTGTACCCATTCACCTGGGAGTTACCTGCACATTTTGTGTCATAACTTTCTTTCTAGAAAAGCAGGCCCTGGGTTGAGGCGATAATTAGTGTGGCAGTAATCCTACATATTCAGAAGCTCAGGATCCTACATGCTCACAGCACTGCAATGCAGCATGTAAGTCAGATGCTCAAAGAAAGTAGGAAAGTACATTGCTGGCACACAAGCACTTCAGGTAGTAAGTAATTGGATATAATTGGTATTTGCAGTAGTAATCTTCTTAAAAACACCTTGCATTTCTGAAGAAAAAGGAGAAGAAATAAAACTGTATCAGTTATATCATGGAAAGGTTATGTCAGAGGCCTTTAGTAATGGGTTGCATTATATTAGAATGTCAAGCAACTATCACACTACCCATAAAGGTAAATCCTGAGAAGCCTCATGCCTGCAGTTAGTTTTGTAGGTGTATAATTAGCTTTTGGCCTCTTGGTGACACCAGTGGCTTTTATAAAACTGTTGGGGGGATTGAACTCTGAAATTTCAAAGCATCAGTACTTTCCATTCTGCTTACAAAAGCAAAGAAACCTGATGTACATTCTTCATCTTCTTGGTTGTAAATCATTAGAAAACTCAGAAGAATTCTCCTTTTAAAGTGTATCAACTGTCCTCAGTAATTAAAGGAACATTCATGTTCATTTTTTGCGCCTGGTTATGACATTGAGAAACCTTTGACCTTTATTACTCATGCACATTATTACAACTGTGATTGGATTTGTATTTTTGCCAACAGCATGCTAGGTGCTAAGCCTGCAAAACTAACTTGCAATTTAACAGGAGATGATCACTTTCCCATTTCAACTTGATTCTGTGCCAAACACGTGCTTAGTGTACAAATTGTGACCCACCAAGCTGAACCCAGTTCATGAGTCATAGACTGTAGTTCACCAGGGTCTGGATGAGCATCTTGTTTTTTTCTGTCTTCGTGGAGCTCTCAAACAGGAAGGGGTTTCTTGTTGAGAACCTGACATTCCACAGCACATGACTAGTGCATTTGGCATAGTAGGTTGCAAATAGTGCGAGCTTGGTTTGCACGGCTAGCTGAATATGTGAATAGGTCTCAAAACTGCTCTCAGTCACCAGCTCATTCATCTGGCAATGCTTCTTTGTAATGTCCAAGCTGTTGTAAGGCTCAAGCAAGCAGCAATTCATTGGAACAGCTTAAAAAACAACAACAACAAACCTCTGCAGGTTCATATTTAGCTCAACATGAAAAAATAGTGAATCAGCCAATGCATGAAGTGTTAAGGCAATCTGTTCCTCCCTTCATACATGAGCAGAAGCCTTGGAGGGATATTACTATGAGTGATAAGGTATGGCAACAGTGCAGAACACTGGGAAAATGTCACTGTTCAGCTTTGATTACACACTGTAATCTATTTTGCAAGTTTCAGGACAGTAGAACTCAAAGGTACTTTTATTTTACACCGACATGAAGGCCTGGTCAAGCTGAATCATCATTAGCAGGAATTTCATTCTGCTAGTGATGAGTAAGCATATGGCAGTGCAGCGAAACATTGAACAGCTGCATTCGGTTTTATTGGGGGGGGAGGGGAATGTGTTTAAAGATGCTTTATTCCCAAACATTACATAGAAGGAACTCCATGAACTGCCTATTTAATGTCATTCAGATTGTTGCTGCATCGTAGTAAAGTTCATATAGCGCCATATGATCTGCAAACCTGTTATTTTATGAACTTCCTTGGGAACATAACAGATTTTAAAGGTAATATGTAAGTTTTAAAAAAGAAACAATATATTTCTTTAGTACATTTCAACCCTGAAAGCTATCCCAAAGCAGCTTTGACAAATTACATAATAAAAAGAGCACTAGATGAAGTCGTATACAAGGGGTCAGCAAAACAAAACAAAATTAGCATGGAGGAATTAAAAAAGTTGTAAGGTCAACTTAAAGGGCACAAGAGAGAGGCCAAGTGGAGATCTCAGGGGAAAGAATTCCACAAGAGTGGGGCAACTACTGAAAAGGCTCTGTCTCTGGTACCTGCCAACCTGGTTTTCCTCTTACACCCTAGTTGGGATAACCTGGATGCTATTGCAAGCAGGAGACCCTCTTGGGTGCTCAGATCTGGAGAAGCCGCCTTCTTGGTAGTTCCTCTGCCTTCAGAACCTGGGATGGGCGTAGCAGTCATTGAAAGCACAATCTCTTTGGCAGCTCCTAAATTGCGGAAGTCCCTCCCCATAGAGCTGCCTCTGGCACTTCCATTTCATAACCTCTGGAAAACGTGGAAGAGGCACCCCTTTTGCTTTTGACACTTGAGCTGTATATTTTCAGGTCCCACCTTATTTCTATAATTCTATGTTGTTTTTAGTATTGTGCTTTAATGCAGTAACCTGCCTTGGGACCTTAGGATGAAGAGCGGGAAAGTAATGACAGAGCCGGCTCTACCATTTGACAGACTGAGATGATTGAAGCCCCCAGATCTCATGAGATCTCGCCTGCAATTGGCACAGAAGCAGGGATTGCAGGTGGGAAAGTAACATCAGGGGCAGCAGGTATGGCGGCACCAGTAGGAGCAACAAGGCAGGGCAAGGCAGCATTTCCTGGTTCTCCTCGAGTTGCAAAACAGGACATGCCGTCTGAATTTAATGAGGATGGTGATCAGTGCATCTTTTTCATCCAGGGCGCACCGGAGTGCAGTTCCAGTACCTCTCAGGTGGGTGCCATTGTGGGCCGGCATTCCCCCAATTGCTTCTTGCCTTTATGTAATTCTGAGAAGCCCAAAATGAATATTTCAAGTCAAAACAGAAGCTGGCCAGCATGTGCAAGTCTACACTACTTTTTAGATCTATGACTCCACCCAGCTCCTAGCCGCAATTGTTCAAGATACAGGATGGGGCCAATTCACATTTCCCCTTTTTTAGGCTAAATATTTTGCTGCCACTAGGGATATGGCCAAATCCCAAAATGAACATAGGATTTTGACTAACAACCATACCTACAAATTTGGCCAGATTTCTTATGGCACAGACAGGGACCAGTCATACAACTGTAGGAAGAGTTTTTCTGAATAAGACCACGGATCTACCAGGTCCAGCCTTCTGTTCTCACAGTGGCCAGCCAGATGCTGAGCATGGTGCAATACTGCCTCTCCTGCTGGAGCCATGGCTACTAGCCACTGATGTCCTTATCCATGGAATTATAGCATTTCAACGCTGGCGTAATTCTCCCCTCCCCTTCCATATCCCTCCCCTCCCCAACTAGTGTTGCTTTGTGCTCTGTTGCCACAGGGGTGGGGGTAAAGGCAGAGCCATCCCATCCTGCTCCGCACATGCAGTGAGGGTAGGATTGTTGTGAAAATCAATGCATTCATTCTTCTTCATACTGGTATGCAAACTTTGAAAATACTTTTGACACACACACACACAAAGTTGCAAGACACACATGAGGTTTGGTGATGTGAAGTAAACATATTTTGATGACAGATTTAGATTGCGGTACCGAGCTTATCAAGGCAGGCAGGTGGTGGGAAGACACAGCATACTAAAGGAATGCTGCTGTTCAGAATAGCATGCCGATGTAGGACACAGAGATAAGAACTCTGCATTCATTTTTATCCAGTCACTCTGAGGATTGGTGGTCTGCAAATATCCGTGTGCACTGGCTTGTTTCGAAACTCAAGAGGGTCAGGGTTAACCAGTGTTTGGGCAGAGCTTTGTTGAAAACTTTGCAAAGCTGAAGCTACTGCTCATTTCGAATCTGAACTGAACTAATATTGCAGCACAGTATTCAGTTGGCAATGTGAAGGCAGCAAAGGGTTTTTGTTGCATTGTGTTATGGTGAACGCAAAGAACCTCCAGATGCTGCTGAACTAACTGCTGCTATGCCTGACATCGGCTCTGCTGGCTGGGGCTGTTGGGAATTGGACTCCAGTGGCATCTGGAAGGCCACAAGTTCCCCACCACTGCAGTCTGGCTGGCAGGTCCACAAGCCACACACCAAAATGAACTTCTGCTTAGAATGGCTAAGTCATTTTGACTTCAGTACAGGCATACCTCGCGTTGCGTTTGCTTCAGGTTGAGTGTTTTTAGGTTGCATCCTGCAGCGACCCAGAAGTACCAGAAAGGGTTACTTCCAGGTTTTGCTGCTTGCTCATGCGCAGATGCTCAAAATGACATCACATGCATGCACAGAAGTGGCGAATCATGACCTGCGCATGCACAGGGTTGCGTTCTGCTCAGGTTGCGAACGGGCTCCAAAACGGATCCCGTTCGCAACCAGAGGTACCACTGTATTACTAAGATAACTAAGTGCAAGCCTACCTTCCTGATGCAGCTAGTAATAGCTATGCTGTCTGTTTTCCCAGTTGTTTTAAAGTTGCTGGTAAGTCTGAAAGAGTGGCAGAAACTGAAATTTCTCAACTCTATGTGTTAAATTTTAAGATTCCCAGACATTTACCGTTGTCTGGGTGTGATACTGCATCAGAATCACAACTAGATGGTTGACATCTTACTGCATGCCAAACATGCAAGACAAAGAATGATTGGGGTGAGTGATATAGAAAGGTGATAAGCAAGATATGTACATAAAAAGACATCCCGAATTTGGCTTTGATTGAAGCTACAGGGAGCTTGACATTTGAATACACTGCAGGATTGGACCAAATGCACACTGACAACATAACTCTGCATTTTTTTTTTTTTGAATTTACGTATCATTTATTAGCAAAATTTATATAGCCACTCCACAATGTAAGATCTTCAAGTGACTCATAAAACAAATACAGCAATTAACATGCAATATAAAGAAGTAAAAGCTATTAAAATTTGGGGGGGAGGGCATAATTAAGCACAGGTTTTAAAAACTACATGGACCATACTGTAAGACATAATGTATTTGAAAATTCTGGGTGAGGAAAAAAGATAGTCACTTGATGTTGAAAAGACCACAAAAATATGATGCCAGGAAAATCTCTCTAGGAAAGTTCTCTTGGCACCATTTAGGACTGAGGTGCCACTACCCAAACCACCCTGGTGGGTTCCCACCTTATTTCATTTGGCAGCAGCACTCAGAGCAGGGTCTCTGAAGAGGATTTTGAAGTTGAGTAGGAATATATGGGAAAAGGCGTTTTTTTGGAAAGTCTGGCTCCAGAAGTGGAGCAACCCTCTCCGGTACCCAGAGCGGTGCTCTTCCCAGGGAGCGTGGCGTGTGCCCCAGTGGGTGCCACCAATCTGGGGTCGGCATTTTGTCACACACCCCGCCCCCACCTCAGAATGCCCCTGTCTGGCTCCAAGCCATTTAGGGCTTCTAATTTTTTTCCTTCTTTTTTCAAAAGCACTTTAAATTGGGCCTGGAAATGTACTGGGATCCAGTACATGTGTCAAAGGACAGGCATAATATGGTCAAACTGCCCTGTCCCAGATAATCATCCTGTGACCCTGCTTTGGACCAAGTGACTGTTCCAAACTGTTTTTAAAAGCAGCCCCACTGTGTAGGACGGTGGTCAGACTGGAACAAGTTATTCTGGCCACTTTTCCCCCACCGGAGCTGTGTGTATTGAAGTTATGTCAAGGACTTCGATGGTGGTTAACTCTTTAAGTCAACACTGTAGCTTTCAATTAGCAGCTTATTGCAGTTTTTGCAACAGGACAGTCTCTGATATATTCAAACTGGGTCCTGGCAGCTGCACTATAAGCACCAGCTGGTTTGACAGACTTAGTATTGCCAGCTTCCAATTTTTTTGTGTGCCTGCAGGCTCTGTGTTCTCAAGCTTTCCCCCACTATTTTGAAAGGTTAGAAACATTTTTTAAAAAGAGAACTGAAATTGGCATGATTTCATCAGGAGTCTCCAGGCTAAATAAATTGCTTAAGGGCGTGGATGAGGTCTAAATGCTGCTAGCTGCCCACTCTTACACTAAGTTATAAATTTAGGGCTTGATTACCTGGCTTTCTTGCAAAAAGCCTTGATCTGTCTGGAAAAATTGCTAGAGATTTAATAGAAATCCAAAGTGAATGTTCCTCTTAAATGAAAATCCCCATTGCCCTTGCTTTGATTCTTGAAGACCTCTTGGAGTAGAAGTCAAGAACAGCGGAAGTTTCATTACAGTGCATAGTTGGAGAATGAGCGTCTGTAAGCTGGCTAAATAATGACCAAAGAATGGACCCCAAATTGGTGGTCATATTGTCAGAGGCCACTCTGGTGTGCTAAAACAGTTGCTTATGCAGGACTTGGCAGCATGATCCAGTTAAGCCATAATGCTTAGATTACACTTGATATTGAACTTATAGATATTGAAGAGCTTTTTAGTTTGAAATGAGTTTACACCCATCCAGTTGTTCAAATTTTTGATGTACTGTTGATTTGTGAATCTGTTTTTACAATATCGTTGTTTTGCTATATATTTGGGCCAAATGCATTTTACATGCTCAAATCTTTCCCCACTCAAATTCACCAGGAGAACCTAGGAGTTGGTCAATGAGAGTCAGTGCCGACCCAGGATTAATAACAAACATGGGAATCCATCTGAAGAAGTTTGGCTGCGGATACAGGCTAGCTAGAGTCAAAAAGGCAGGAGAGAGGCATTCGTAGAAAAGGCTAGAACAACACGAGAAAGACCAGAATCTAGCTGTTGCCCAGTCCAATGATTGACTTGGAACAACTATAGTGGGGTAAAGGGGGGGGGGAGAGGTTATCCTAAAACACACAAGGCCCAGGAAGTTAACTCTTAAAGAATGTGTAAAGAATAATGTGAAATACCTTTTCCGTACTAAAATCACGTAAGTGGATTCCTTCCTTACCAATATCTTCCCCATTCTCTTGATCCAAATGTTATTTTGTATACCTTTTTTATTTTTGCTTGCAGCTAAAGTTGTTCAAGGTGAATTTTTCCAATACCTGTATGCTACATTTTCTAGAGAGCTCAGCATCCACAACTAGGTCAATACTTTCAAAAGAATTCTGCTCTGACTTACCCAGCATGCTGTGCTCTTTTGAAAATACAGGGACTGCCTGCCTGGATCTTGGCATGTTTGAGAATCTAACTTGTTTTCAGCTTGAGCAGGAAAGCAGTTAAACCACAGTGCATGAGTTTAAGATAGCTTCAGATGCGACTAGAGGTGCCATGGGAATCTATCAGGTTCAAATTCCAACATGGATATTGTTGCTTCATTGGCGTGGCTATGATAAGAAGACATTTTTATGTTTAATTGTATCTGATTTACTCTGGGTCAAAGGAAAAACAATGGACAACTTTATATGCAAAGTTTTCCAGAGGCTGGGGGTGGGCAGAAGCTGAACCCTTGCTAAAATACACAATAAACGGCCTCGGTCCAGTATACCTGAAGGAGTGTCTCCACCCCCATCATTCTGCCCAGACGCTGAGGTCCAGCGCTGAGGGCCTTCTGGCGGTTCCCTCATTGCGAGAAGCAAAGCTACAGGGAACCAGGCAGAGGGCCTTCTCGGTAGTGGCGCCCGCCCTGTGGAACGCCCTTCCAGCGGATGTCAAAGCGATAAACAACTACCTGACATTCAGAAGACATCTTAAGGCAGCCCTGTTCAGGGAAGTTTTTAACGTGTGATATTTTACTGTATTTTTGGTTTTTATGGAAGCCGCCCAGAGTGGCTGGGGAGGCCCAGCCAGATGGGTGGGGTATAAATAATATATTATTATTATTATTATTATTATTATTATTATTATTATTATTATCTGATTCTAGCCCCTTCTATGCATTCACACTCCCATAATTAAGGGAACAGGTCTGCATCCACAGGTCCCATTCCCACCATTGCACCCCTGATGCCCTGACCCTTCTGTCAATGCATGAGGGGGAACATTTAAAGAGGGCAGTGGTTTCAGAAATCTCTTAGAGTTGTGCTGTGCTGTGTGTGTGTGTGTAAGAGAAAGTGTAAGTATGAGGTGTGAAGGCAAGCTTTCTGGATGTAGCTCCCTCTCCCATTCACAAACTACATGAAGATTTGTTTCACCAGAGGGCAAAGCTGGATGGTGTCATGACTTTTCAGATTAAACATTATATGGATTTTGTAGTGAAAGTAAACCTTAGAAATATCTGCTTTCTTTATTTCCCTTGTTTTCACTTTTTGATGAATCTAGCTGAACTTAAACTATTCTCAAACAAGAAGTGTGATTCTTGGAACAAACATAAATCTGTTTTCCATCAACACATTTGGAAGGGGGTAATTTAAGTTGTCACAATATGAATGACTTGTCTGGGAATGTCATGTTTTCACTGCAGTGTTACTCATTTGAAGTATACATGGTGGTGGGTGGAAAATTTTTGGTTAAAAAACTATTACTTTGCCAGCTGACATTCAATTATATTTAAATCAACAATACAGCTGGCCCATTATGGCCATATAGTTTAATTTTGGGGAGTCAATATTTTTATTGGAATATGGCTATAATAAATTATTCTCACTCCTGTGTTATAGTTTGCAGAAAGTTAGCAGTGTAAATTTAGCATTTAGTGTATGAAAAATTGTTGAAAATGGTAACTTTTAATAGGAGTGGCACTGTGAGAAAGCAAGTAATATTTTCTTACTGCTTTCTTTTGATCCAAAACTTTCTTTAGACTGTTAAGTACTTTGCAGACTCTTCTATGTGCTCATTCTATCACATCAGTATTGCACAAAATGGCCTTCATGTGGAAGGAAACAAAAGTCACATGGCATTTGCTGCATGCAAGAAGTTGTTCGTGTGGAACAATGTGCCTTTTACACATTCTGTATCCACACCACCATAAACATTCTCATGGGTGGTTTGTATTGGTGTGAAGAAAAATGAGTGGCAGCTGAATCACATTGCATATGTGTTGCATATACAGGGACAGTCCATGCGTGCCAGCTGCCAAATGATTACAAAAGCTCAAACCATCTCTACATGGCAGCTACTTTGTATGAATTAGGTCTACTTCTGAGTAGATGTGCAAAGGCTTGTATTGTAAGACTCAATTTACAATAAAGGACTAAACCAGGCTTCCTCAACCTCGGCCCTCCAGATGTTTTTGGCCTACAACGCCCATGATTCCTAGCTAGCAGGACCAGTGGTCGGGATGATGGGAACTGTAGTCTCAAAACATCTGGAGGTGGAGGTTGAGGAAGCCTGGACTAAACACTCCATGAGTTTCCTAAGAAAGAAATGCTGGCTGCTGAGCCATTGCAATTAAAAAATTTAAAGTGGATCGGAGGGGGAGGTCTGATCACTACTTTTAATTGATCTCTGAGATGTGGAGGGGAGGAAAAGAAGGCGGAGGAGAAGATAAAGGATATCCACAAATATCCCCTCCCAAATAGCCCTTGGGGGTTTTATAGCTAGAAGCAGGAATGGCATGTCCTGTTTCATTGCTTGAGATGGAATTAGAAGTGCCGCAGTACCGCTTGTTCTACCCACAATTTGACAGTGGCAACTTGTGGACTAATTCAGGATAAAGCCAACAAGAAACTGCAGTCCCTAAACACAAATAGTTGGGTAGGTTTTAATTAAACTTATTTATTTATTTATTAAATCCACCCTTTGTTCTCAAGCCTGGATAAGCATTGTTTAGTGTGCATCGGGAATAAACACAATGCAACCATGGTGAACTGAAGGGGGATGGAATCATGAATATAATTGTGAATAGAAGATAGCATACAAATTCCGACCCCTTCTCCCTTCATTTGTCAATATATGCAATGAAGCATGACATTCCTGCTTCCCTTGTTTGTCAGTCATCTAGGGATGTTTACAAAATTCTCTTCCGCTGAACGTCTTCTGAGATTTTGGTGTTCTGTATAACCAGGAGGGTTTACCAGAACAAATTTCATAACGGCTGCATCTGGAGTTCTTTCCAAATTGTCTTTCCAGAATGCACACAATAAAAAATAATTTTTTTTGTAAAAACCAAAAACATAGCCCTTTCTAGCCCAGAGTGCTTATTTTTGAAGCGTTGCTTGTTGCTGATTGTGGTGATTTTATGTTATGCAGGAGCACTGATGTGCACTTGTGAGAGGTCTTTTTTCTTCCTGTAGGAGCAGAGCAACTTTGCAATACAATGCCAAAGCATTCTAATGCAACAATTTTAAGCTACTTTTTAGGGCAAAGTCCTTGAAAGGAGGTTTGCAGAAGCCAATCATAAAATGCAAGTCACATTTCAATAAAAACCGCTGGTTTCAACAACTTATACCCAACGAATAATACCCAGGCCAGCATTACACTATTCCAAATTAGCTAAAACAATTCTCAAAGCTTTTCTAAAAGTAAGTCATTTGAGACGAAGTGGCCCACAAGTGTGATCTAAGAGACTGTTTAGAAGCTGCTATTGATGGTGTCATAACTCGGGAAGGCATGCCATAGTCATGGGGGCCACCACCCAAAAAGCCCTATTTCTCATACCATAAGAAACATTTCATTACATGTGCTGTTGTTTTAAAATGAGAATCCTTTAAAATAGCTCAGTAGTTAAAGCAGGAGACTCTTAATCTTGGGGTCGTGAATTCAAGCCCCACGTTGGGCAAAAGATCCCTTCATTGCAGGGGATGGAGTACATGACGACTCGGGGGCCCTTCAATTATATGATTCTATTATTCAAATTTTATAACAAAGTGGCTATCTTTGGAGTGGGTTGTTTTTTGTTGATGTTTTTTATATTGTGCAGGAACACTGGTAGGAAGTGGGAGGGGGCATGTTTGAAAGTTTTTCAGCACAACCCGCACCCCGGTGGGATATAAAGCTGTCAGTCAAGTCCAACATTCGGAGAGGACTAACTGCCTCTATGTGGCAGGCAGTTTTGTCAGTTGGTCGGTTGCTGCAAGGAGTATTAACTGGTAACTGCTCAGATGCAGTCTTCTCATGATTCACTACTATATAGTATATAGTTTATCTATTACGTAACCTAAGCCTGCCTTCAGGAACAACTCTGTAAACCTGTATGAATCTAATAGTAAAGTAGTTAATGTTAATATGATTCAGATTCATGTGTGTTTTCTTTAAGAGGGACAGAAAGGGATTATCAACCAGGAAGGTACAGTGGTACCTCGGGTTAAGAACTTAATTCGCTCTGGAGGTTCTTAACCTGCAACTGTTCTTAACCTGAGGTACCACTTTAGCTAATGGGGCCTCCCGCTGCCACCGTGCGATTTCTGTTCTCATCCTGAAGCAAAGTTCTTAACCTGAGGTACTATTTCTGGGTTAGCGGAGTCTGTAACATGAAGCGTCTGTAACCTGAGGTAAGGTAAAGGTAAAGGGACCCCTGACCATTAGGTCCAGTCATGGCTGACTCTGGGGTTGTGGCGCTCATCTCGTTTTATTGGCCGAGGGAGCCAGTGTTCAGCTTTCGGGCCATGTGGCCAGCACGACTAAGCCGCTTCTGACAAACCAGAACAGCGCACGGAAATGCGTTTTACCTTCCCCCCCGGAGTAGTACCTATTTATCTACTTGCACTTTGACGTGCTTTCGAACTGCTAGGTTGGCAGGAGCAGGGACCGAGCAATGGGCGCTCACCCCATTGCGGGGATTCGAACCGCCAATGTGCTGGTCCCGGGGGGAGGTTACCATGAGGCGTGGTCAGAGTCCGGTCCTGGGTCAAGGGTCTGGAGACAGTCCACAAAGGGCGAAGCCGGATCCGAAGCAAGAAGCCGGGCGTGGTCGGGAACTCTGGAAGAACAGGTCTGGGTGCTGGCAGTAGCAGGTTTCCAGCGACATTGCTCCCGCAAACTGGGACCGGGCTGACTGGCCAGGGGTGGTCCCGGCCCCCAGGAGACCCGCCTCTCCTGGCCTTAAGGCGAGCACTCCTCCTGAGAGAACCCAGTTCCCTCCGCCTCTCTGCCCTGAGCCTCTGCAGCTCAGGAGAGGCTGGAGGGTTACTGGATCCAGGGGGAGGCTCACCTTCCCCTGACAGGGCTGGGAGAGGCGCACCTGCAGGCAATGGGCCCTCAATCACCTCTGGAGCCAGAGTGGATTCACCTGGTGCCTGCTCCTGAGGACCCGGCACAGGTGCAGGCGCTTCAGATTCAAGGCCCTGCCCCGGCTCAGCCGGCCCTGGAGGCAGGGACTCCTGTGCAGGCTGGGATTCCTCCGGTTCAGCCTCTGAATCAGACTCCCAGGCCACCACAGCCAACCTTCTGATCGGCAAGTCCTAGGCTCTGTGGTTTAACCCACAGCGCCACCCATGTCCCTGAGGTGTAACCTGAGGTACCACTGTATAATTACTGATAGAACTCGAACAAGTTAGCAACCAGCTTGTTGTTGCGTAAACTGAAACAGGGGATCGTTTGTTGTTGTTGTTTAGTCATTTAGTCATGTCCAACTCTTCATGACCCCATGGACCAGAGCACGCCAGGCCAGGGGATCGTTTAAACTCTGCTAAATTATATAAACATTCCCACAGCCCCGCCTCCCCCATTTCCCTTCACGCCAAAGTTGAATCTTTCTTCCAGGAGATAATTGGAGCAGAACTCAAATCATAATGAAACAACCGTGGAATGATGATAAGGAGAAGTTGAAGGAATATGCTCATTCCCACAATTATCCTGGTTTCTTCCACCCATTGCCACAGGAAGGCAGGAGAAGTCTTTTCTCCTGATTGAGTGGTTAGAAGGGAAGGAGACTCAATTATCACAGGAGGCTTATCCACTCCCAGCCCACACAGTGCCATGGCTACTGTCCTTATTTTATGTTGCTCGTGGGAGCGTAAGTTGGTTATTTAGCTGCCTAAAAGAGCCACATAATTGATGCATATGTCCCGGTGTCTGTTGGATCGTCCCCACTCACCCCACAAACAGCCACATATCATTTCCTTCAAACAACTTCTTTTACTGAAGCTAGACGTAGAGAAGGTTCCTGGGCCTTTAGCCGTAAATTGTTGTATAGCGCCACAAAGGAGATTCAAAGGAGAAATCCTCTCCAATGGAAAGTGTCAGGAAATAAACAGTGCTTTGAGTCTCCAGAGGACAGAGGACAAACAGTGCTGAGGTTTCTGAGGCTCATGACAGATTCTGGTCAGGGATGCCGATGGGTTTTGATGCCTTGTCATAGAGCAGCAGCAAACCGATGTACCAGACAGTGGAGCTAAGGCTCTTATTTTTGGCTGATATGGTACAAAATGATCAGAATAAATACATTATAATAGTGCCCCCTCTGGGGATGCCAAACCCTCAGGGGATTTAATAATAAGGGTATCTTTATTGGCTGGTGCAGCTGCCACATGGCATGCATGCTAATGGCTGGCCTGCACAGCTTGAAGGAGGGAGGGAGCCATTTGTATTGACTGTCCCTCTCACAAAAAAGTGTGAACAAATGACATCTCTTGAGAGACTTGAAGGTAGTATTGTAGTACTGTTGCTGGCTTTTCTACACATTTTTTTCTTTTATTTCTCTGGTTAAACTGGTTTCACAGGTTTTTGGTTTTCAACCTTTTAGATTCCTCAGCTCCCTTGACCAACTACCTTCTTTCCGTGGCACCCCTGTGGGGCTCAGGAGCCCAGTTAGGTGACCCCTTGCCTGAAGAACTGGCAGCTTCTCACCCTTTTTTGAACCCCCTTGTGGAGTGTTCCCTCAGCCTCTTCTCCTCTCCCCTCTCCTTGGGAGTCCTCTGGTCTCTGAGCTGCCCCCCCCACTCCAAAGAGGAGTGCCTCTTCACACTGCCCCACAGGGGCCTGGGAAGAGGATACCCCCCAGCCTTAGTGGCCCAATGGAGACTGGCCAGATGTAAATGTGAGGCCAGCATCTTACCTTGGGAGGCAACAGTGGCAGCAGTGGGCACTCAGCTCTCTGGCAGGCCTTGCACACAGCAAGCACAAGAAAGGTCAGAGCAGTGCCTGCCTGCCTGGCCTACCCCTAGTTTTTGTGGCTGGAGCTGGTTCACAGTCCCATAAATGCTGCGGTGGGCTGGAGTGTGTGTGCACGCACGGGCAAATGTGCAGACACTATTTCCAGTGCTCTTTCAGGCATGGAGGAGGCGTGCACAGCTTCCCATTGGCTGCAGGAGCTGCCTGCAGCCAATGGGAAGACGGCCAGTGTTGTGGAAGGCGGTCCCCGCTCTGCTCTGTGCCAGTTTAGCGCAGCGCACAGTAGCCGACCTAGTGGGCAGTGGGGGTCCCTGAGCGCCCTGAGGCAAGGGTCCATGGGCTGGTTAAATGTGGCCCATGGGCCTTAGGTTGCTGACCCCAGCCCTAGTCTGTCCATTTTTAACAGCAAAGGCTGGTGGACTGGCTGGCCAGGCTCCCTTGGCCACTTGCTTGCTGACAGCAAGGCTACCTCAGATCCTGTCAACCAGCACCCCCTGGCCAGCCCCAGAGGCACCATTTGCCCGGGGAGCTTGTAGCCAGGTCTGCTGTAACAAACAGATGCACAAGCATTTGGGATGCAGAGATGCAAGAGGGCATCAGAGGAGGGAGAGAAGGAAAGAAGAACAAAGGTCACTGTTGCCTGCAGCACCCCTGACCATCATTCAATGCACCCCAGGGTGCCACGGCACTCTGGTTGAAAACCACTGTTTCATTATATTGAGAGGCAGTGCAATGCAGTGTTTAGAGTGTTGGACTATGACCTTGGAGACCACAGTTCAAACCCCCACTCAGCCATGAAGTTTGGGTTAGTCACTCCTTGTCCGCCAACCTACCTCACAGGGTTGCCAGGCGGAAACATTGTGGAAGAGAACTATGTTGGAGATATACAGTATATTGTTTCTAGGGGAGAGGGTTACTAGTGCTGATGTGTTCAAATTTTTGTGTGGTTATTGTAGGGTTAATAGTGCCCATGATGAATAACACCCACAGCTACACAGTAATCATAGAGCCACTTCTTTTTTTTATTAAAGATACCTATCTAAAAGTGTTGCTGTGTGTAAAAGGATGGATGTGCATGCACATCCACATAAATCAAAGGCCATCTCAGTATCCCTGTATATGTATGTGTTCCTTAGGAGTGGTATCGACTAGTTCAGTAGCTAGTTTATGACTCAACTTGCATGGGGCTAGGAGATGCTTTGGGGAATTAATAAAATGGAACAAGAAGCCTTTCTTCCAACAAAGAGATTCATCTCTTCAGCTTCACCCCTTTCCCCCGCAAAATATCACACTTGAGCAGTTATCAAGCCTCTCTTGCTAGTTTGGGGCTAATGTTCTAGTACTGATAAGGAGGAAGTTGTTACCGTTGCTTGAGAGGAATAATTGCCATGTTTGCTGCTGAAAAACTTTAAAATGATTTAAGTAAATTATAACCCCCCCAGTCCCCCAGTTCTTCCTTAAATGCAATATGCAATCTAGAGAAAATGGTTTGTTCTTACATGGTTACAGAATATAAACACTTCAAAGGGTAATGTCAAGAGTTCTTCTCATTTTACACTCGTTTCAGAGAGCCCATCAGCCAGAACATGCAATTAATATTATTCTGAATATCTAGTTGGGCGTGTGTGTGTGCGCGCACACACACACACACACACAAACACTGAAGTGTGCTCCCTCCTACAATTGCCAGCTGGACAGTTGTCCTTGTCCTTGGTAGGGTCATGTTGGCTCCCTGCATCACCATGCAGTGGCTTCCAGCAATTTCACCTAGCAGATGTCTGCACTGATCACCAGTGTTATAGGTTAACACAGAATCATAGAACTGTGTAGTGTTGGAAGGGACCCCTAGGGTCATCTAGCCCAACCCCCTGCAAGGCAGGAATCTTTTTGGCCAACATGGAGCTTGAACCCATGACAGGCAGAAAACAGGACTATAGAGGTTAACAAGGGCTAATCTAACCTTCTTGCCCTTATAAGATACCTGTCACTTGGCCAGCATGCCAAATTTTACCAATTGTTTTTGAAATATATATTTTCTGTTCGGTGGATTTCCCCCCCTTCAGTTGTCTCGTCCATGTTGTGGGTGTTCTGTTTGTGTTCTTTCCATGATATGGCACAGTATCATGAGTGACAGGGTGTTTTCTACTTCATTGGGATTTCTCTGCACTTAGAAGACAGGTGAGGTTGTCATTCAATAGACTAGGCTTTTAGACTGAACGTAAAGCACTCGTGTGTCCACGTATTTCTGTGTATAATACACCTGAGGTCTGTGCCCCTTCTGCTTCCGCTCACCAGCTCCACTTCCATTCCTCCCACATTCATGCTCCAAAGCTTCCATTCCCACCACATGCAGCTAAGGCCACTTCTCTCTTCTGTTCTGCAGCCCTGATGTACACCCCTTTTCCTCTTCACCCCATCCCTATGCCTCTTCCCTTTCTTCCACGCAATCCTACTTGTACACAAATTACTCCCATGGGAAACATCTACATATTTCCCCTCCTACACATAGCAACTACTAAGCACCCTTTCCACCTCCCACCCAATTATTAATCCTTTCATGCCTCTGCTTTCATCTTCACCCACATTTTCATGCCATCTACTCTTTTTGCCCCCTGCTTTTCACCTTCACTCCCTTTTTACTTTTCCTACTGCTCCTTACTTTTCTTACATCTCCATTGCACACAAACCACCCCCATTTCCATGCCTCACCCTCCCCTTTCCAAACTTCCTTCTTACTTTACTTGAACCTTGTTTTAAACAGACACTTTCCCCCTCAGTGTCTTCCTCTGTCCACTCTACACAAACTTCTAACTTTTTTTAAAAAAAATCACCACTTTCCCCCTCTCCGTGTCTCTCCCTTCTCATTTTCATGCCATGGCCACTGCTGCTGTGCAGTCTGCCATCATTTTTGCTCTCCTACCCCTTGCTGACTTCATGCAAATCCATGATTGTGACGTGGCACTGCAAATCCTTTAATGGGGGCTATGTGATGAGATTCTTACATTTCTGTTATCTAGAGAGAAATCTGTATGTGCATGCACACACTGTTATCGTAAAAAAACCCCAAAAACCTAAGCATTGTTGCATATGAATTAGAAAATGCAGTAAATCAGTAGCTGTTTCTCTGAAATATTGGCTTGTGCAAAATATAGCTTCAGTTGTTTTCAGAATTCAGTACATCATACAATATTAGCAGGTTTCCCAAATTCTTTCTCTTTGTCACACTCTTCAAACCTTTTACCACACTTCCTCAGTCACACTCTAGCAGAGTTCTGTAGACAAGAACTCAGTTCTCAGTGGCTCTCATTTGGTTCTTTTAGTTCTATGGGACAAATCAAATGAACTTATCTGAGTGGGGCTGGAGATGTTGAAAAAAGGGCTGGATAGCCTTTCAGTTGGTTAGAGCATGGTGCTGAGGTTGCAGGTTGCTGTAAGGGACAGTTGCATATAAATAATAAATTATTAGTATTACCTCCCACCAGATGTCAGAGAAAAGCAACTACAGTCATACCTTGGGATGAATACACTTCAGCTTTAATATTTTTGGGTTGAGCTCTGCGGCGACCCACAAGTAATGGAGCACGTTACTTCCGGATTTTGCCGCTCGCGCATGCGCAGACGCTCAAAATGACGTCACGCGCATGCACAGAAGCAGTGAAATGCAACCTGCGCACACGCAGTTGCATCTTACGTTCACTTCAGGATGCGAACGGGGCTCCAGAACAGATCTATTGTATTTTAATATTTTGTTGGAAGCATCCCAGAGTGGCTGGGGAAACCTAGCCAGATGGGCGGGGTATAAATAAATTATTATTATTATTATTATTATTATTATTATTATTATTATTATTGCTGCATTGCAGGTGTTTGGACTAGATGATCCTCAGGGTCCCTTCCAACTTTACGATTCTGTGATTCTATAGCTCTCCTCAGTCTCTCAAATCTTTGTCTCATTAACATTTCACTGTTGTCACTGCTGAATAGTCTGTGATCTTGCTTATGGAAAGAAGCACTGTTTAATGCCTTCCTAACCCTACTTTTTCCTCAGTCCTAGATCTTCATGCCTTTTTTTATTTGAAGATAAATTTGCTCTACCTTTAGGGGCTTGGATATTCAATGTGCTACTCTTTCAAAACAGACAGACTATGCTTTCAAAGCTCACTGCTTTCCTCCTGGTTCGGCAGCTCCATTCATTATCTCTGGAAGACAGTCTGTCTGGAAGTGCATAGGATGAGCTGCATGCAACATGCTGATGACTAGGTAGGAGACAAAGTAGGTTAGTAGACCAGCCTCCACTGATGAGAAGGAGCACACTGGCTTTATAGCTCCTAGTGCAATAATGAAAAGGTTGGATCTGAACTTCAACAGAAGATGTTTGAGAATGATAGAATGCAGTCAAGGTTAATAGGTAACAAGCTATTAACACATCAAGTGCTTGCATACCAGGAGGTTATATAGACCATTTTAATGGCTTGTGAAGCAAAGTCTTGTTTAATGCCCTCTTTTAGAATCCAGAATACCTTTGTGTGCCTTTTCCCCTGATCTACATTTTTAAATGTTCCTTTCCCCCCTGGTAAAGTGCTTGCAGACATGATATGCTGAAGTCATGTTGGCAGAAGGCTGCAGTGCCCTTTCCCATAATTGTCTGTGTTTTCTGCTCTTTTAAACTCTGTTTTAGCTTCAGTCGGTTTGCAGCCCACTGAGTTTGTTTTGCTTTTTTCTCCCCTGCTCACAAACAACCGCAGTAGGGCTACAGGTTTCTTCAACGGGGTTAATCAATGAATGTTTGAATGCTCAAGTTCATGGACTGCCAACAGTGATCACAGGCACCCTGGCACCCACAGATGCTTTCATGGGCACCCACGGTGTCCCATCCTCTGAAACTGGGCTTGAAACAAGCCTTCAAATGTAGCCAAGGGCAGACTTCTTTGAAGCGATCTGTTTACAACAGAGGAGAACAGATTGTGAGCAGGGTATCATGCTTCAACCCAGGTGTGATTCCACACACGCCCCCGACTCCCACTGCAATTAGGTTTGAAAAAAGGCTTCTGTTGTAGTCAATACAATGCAATTTGTCTTAAGCCTACTTGCAGCTAGGGAAGGGGAAATATTGGGGGTTTCAGCTGAGGAGGTAGAGATTAATCTCTTTTCAAGCCTAATGGTTTGATCTTCCTGGAGATTTCACCTGGGGAGGAGAGGTTAATTCCTGCCACCATAGCTGTACCCCCTAAGAAATTAGAATTTTAAAAAGCAAAAGCACTTGTCCCAAGCCTAAATGCTGGTGGAATAGGGGGAGAGGGAGTGTGCAAGTGCTGTTGCAGGATTTGTGTGTTGCTCGTGTCAGTTTTTCTAGTTTTCAAATCTGCCCATGGACTCAAAAAGGCTGGCAACACTTGCACTAGTTGACTAATCAGTGGATGCTAATTTTAATGGGGTATGAAATAAGGGCAAAATGTTTGTGTATTATTGAAATAAGAAACAGAAAAGGAAAAAGAAGTGAAAAGTGGACATTCCTTTTCCTATTAAGTGAGTAAGGTAAAGGTAAAGGGTCCAGTCGTGACCATTAGGGGACCATAAGGGTCCATTAGGTCCAGTCATGACCGACTCTGGGGTTGCGATGCTCATCTCGCTTTATTGGCCGAGGGAGCCGGCTTACAGTTTCTGGGTCATGTGGCCAGCATGACTAAGCCGCTTCTGGCGAACCAGAGCAGCGCACGGAAACGCCGTTTACCTTCCCGCCGGAGCGGTACCTATTTATCTACTTGCACTTTTATGTGCTTTTGAACTGCTAGGTTGGCAGGAGGTGGGACCGAACAACGGGAGCTCACCCTGTCGCGGGGATTCAAACCACCGACCTTCTGATCGGCAAGTCCTAGGCTCTGTGGTTTAACCCACAGCACCACACCGCGTCCCGGTGGGTAGCACCCCACAATACCTGTTCTGCTGGATGTTGGTAATCATTACCAAGGCATGGCAGAACCAACTGATGAGCCGCTCTCAGTAAACCCTGCAGGTTGAGTGGGTCCACTTTGGGGGAGCTGGGAGTGAAGGTGAAAGGTCATCTCTCCCACTATTGTTGCTGCAAATGTGGAGCATATTTACTCTTAGTAGATACCATGCTTCTGTTTCCGTGTTGGGTACAGTGGTTGTCCATACACAGACATGTCGCTATGCTATTCCAGGCCGTGAAGGATGCACACAAACAAACCACTCACTGATCTTAGCCTCTTAAGGAAAGGCTTAAATAGTGAAGAAACAGCCTCATGCACTACTAGGAAGCTTGCTGAGCCAAGATGTGGATTAAGGGTAGAATTTTCTGTATGGTGAAAGTTTGGCTGTAGAAACTGAAGTATGCACTAATGAGCTATATTGTGGTAGGCAACCATTAATGTATTCAAAATACTGGGTACTGTTTTGTTTCCTTTGAATGTTTCCTTTAAACCAGAGCAATAGTTTCCCAAATATATATATATATATATATATATATATAGAGAGAGAGAGAGAGAGAGAGAGAGAGAGAGAGAGAGAGAGAGAGAGTGTTTTGCCTGCAGCTGACTGTGACTGGGAATGAAGCTGACTCCCTGTCTCATCTGTCACGCTGAATTCTAGAACTGGCTGTTAAGAAGGCTTTTGAATGAGTAGCTTCAAATTGATCCAGTTTGCTGGAGAAGCTGGGACCCAATGAATTGAAAAATAACACTGGGATTAACAAAATAGAGAGAGAGGCAGAGAAAGAATTGAATCTTCTATGTTGTAGCTTTCTATCATGCACAAGTTTCCAATTCAGTTTTCCTATAGAGCTATATTTCTGCTGTGTTTTCTATTTGTTTCATAATGATCTTACTGTAATTATTTCATCAACGCCTTTTTGAAAGTGTAAACATGCCCAGCATTTTTTCAGGTGTGATAAAAATATGAATAGTTGTCAGAAACGTAATGAATATTGACATTTACAATAATTCTTAAGATTTTAGGAGCCAGTAGGAAAGATCTGATTGTTTGTTTTCTGACATTTGTATCCCACCTTTCTTGTTGTCATGGAACTTAAGGTGGCATACATGTGGTTCCCAGGTGATCATTCATCCAGATGCTAACCAGACCTATACCTGCTTAGCTTCAACAAGGTGGTGGCTTCATATGCCTTCAAACCAGATCCTGGGACTTAACGTCTTAGGTACATGACCAAACTTCATCTTCATTTCCATCATTTATAGGAAAAACAATGATATCTGCCATGACACAATTGTGTGTATCTAGGGACGTACAGTATCCAAACTTACCTTTTGTCCTTCTCTTTCCAGGCACAGTTGGAGCTTAAAAGCTCCATGGCCAAGCATTTTGTTTTTGTTTTGCCCACAAAAACTCACTCTTTAGTGCTCAATTGGAACAAACATCAGTTCAGGTTTACCATGGATTGCTGTTTGTACTGATTGAGCTTTATAGAACGGGTTTTCACAGGGAAAGCTCCAGGGCAAAAAGCAAATGACTGCTCCGACAGATGAACGTGGAGCTTTTAAGTGTGGAGCCTGCGTGGAAAGAGCACAGAGGTAATTGGAATGCGGCTTAGAAAAATTCCTGGTGGGCAGAGTCTGTCAAAAGTTCAGAGCAGTGTACCTCTGAATTCCAGTTGCTGGGGGAGTGAAGAATACCAGGGAAGTTGCCTTTCCATTTGGCTTTTGGACTTTTCTGTGGCATCTGGTTAGCCCAAGGGTAGGGAAACATTTTCAGCCTGGGGGCAGCATATTCACTTCTGCACAATCTTCTGGAGACCACATGACAGTGGTGGACAGGTCAGAGGCAAAAGTGAGTAGAGGAATAAATATATATTTTACCTTGGTATAGTTTGCTAGTTTCCTTGCACTCAGACAACCCCCTCTATTTTCCATTCAGGCAGAGCTCTATGATTAAGGGTAAAAAAGAACTCACGGCTTTACTTTTAATTGCGCTTCATATCTTCCAAAAATGACAATCATCTAACTTCCAATTCAGGCCCAACAGTTGAGTTCCCCCAAATGTCACATTTTTTTTCATTTATTCCCCTGTACCTTCTCAGGAGTTATTTCAAGTAGAAAATTCTTCCTCAAAGAACACAGACTTGCTGAAAAGAAAATCATGTAACTTCTCTGTGCCAAGAATAAGAATAATTTGATGGGGTCAAAACAGTTTAGCATCTGAACAGAAAATTCATACCTTTGTAGACTGTTCTACTTTTTGAGCAGTTTCATAAAAATGCATCTGGAGGTATGCTTGACCTGGCTTTTTAGAAAGCTCTGGATAAAGTACCCACCAGAATCCATTAAATGGGGAAAAAAATAAACAAACTAATGTGAGGAAATTGAGTGAAGCTATGAAAGCAGGTAAGAATTCACCCTCCCAAAATATACAAATAAACATGCAAACCCCATAGCTGTAGTCTCTGAGGACAGAAAGAAGTCTGAGATAATTTGAGCTCCCCTTCTTTGAAAGTTGAATTGGGTTTTACTTCATTTTATTAATATCATGTAGAGAAATATTTTCCCCCTAAACATACAAGTTTCTGTAAGTGCACGCAAAGGGTTAGACTTAGTTCCCATTGAAAACAATTGGCCTTAAGTCGTGTCTAGCTTGTCATGGTCCTCTAGTAGTAGCTCTGGAAGTGTATACTCCAATTCTGACCAAACTAAGCCTCCTAGAGGGCCGTGAAAATTTATGTCCAGGGCTTTTAAGACTCATCTACCCATGTAGGGGCAAATTGGTTGTGATCCCCCCAACCCAGCTCTCCTACCCCGCTATCAACTGTTCTCCTGAGACTTGGTTTTCAGACCATTCATCATTTTTGTCACCCTCCTCTGAACACACTGTTAAATTGTAGCACCCAGAACAGGACAAAGCTGGTCTTGTAATTACACTTTGCACATGGCAGCAAACACAAGATTTCATATATCTAATATAGCTGTATTATCACTAGCACCAAACAGTGACATTAACGTTAACTGCACTTACTCTACAACTAGCAGATCCCACATATTACACTGACAAAGTGGTGCAGAAGCAAATGGGGTGGTGAATTGTAGGGGGGAAATCAACAGGTAGAGAAAGGGCAGCAGCAGTTAGTATCTGACAGTATGTGGCAACATTATATTCTTCATGTACTTTCATTTATTTCTGACCAATCAGGAAATAATGCCCTTGGAATGGGGGGGGAAACCCCATCTCAACTTGCGTGTTCTTTTTTTAATTAAAAAAAGGTGTCCCATTACTATCCTGAAATGTGAATGTAAAATTTTGATGCCCACTTTTTGAAAATGAAATTCAAATAGTAAGAAAAGAAGTGTTTGGGGTTTTTAAATGACGTCAGTTCAAGCTTTTATTAATGGACCCAAGCTCATGACTAAATTAGGGCTGGAGCCCTGTTCCTTCCACACATTTTAGATTTGATGGTGGTAGCTTTTCAAATAGTTTCTCATTTATCCTGGCAGAGGGGAAATGCACCGAGCAGCCTTATGTAAACAGGGTCAATATATTTTCACAATAAAGAGAATAACTTTCAAAAACAGAGAAATCAAATGCACTACAAGCAACGGGGGGAGGGGGAGACCTTGGACTCCACCACCCTAAGTTTGCATCTAGCTGAACTTTCCTATATGCTGGCTCTTACATCATCATGCCTTGTTGTATAATAGCCAACTTCTTGTAGAAGACTGCAAATACCAGGCTGCCAATCACTTGTCCATCACACTAACAGGTGCACTGCCATTGTCATTGTCAAGCTGAATGCTGGGGATCAGTGAGACAGGTGGAGTAATTTGCTCATCTCATGGTGGCAGGAGGGGACAGCTTATCAAAAGAGAAATTGTGGCTTCACCTGGCACGTTTGGCGCTTGATTGTATAACCTGGAGTTTGAAGTATCTTTGCAGAAACCGAATGAGACCAGATATTGTCTGGATCCAAATGTGTACTTGTTTCATCTGCCTGAAAATCAATATCTTATACTTTTTATCTCCATCTGTTCCCAATCTCTTAAAATCCACTCTCTCATCTTTCCTCCACCAAACCAGTTGCAGTATGCTTTGACTTGCATAGTTCTCAGAAAGCTTCACTGTGGATCAAACCCGCAACCTACTTATTGCAGAACAATGCTGTTAAAATGAATGGGACCGCTGCAAAGTAATTGCATAGTAAAACGAAGTGATAAAGCACTGACTGCATCAGCTTGGTTCTGCTGGAACTCTGTGCATGCCCTTGAACTGTAAGTGTGATTTGGCTTTGCTGTGAGCGGTAAGAGTATCACTGGGGTAAATCAGGGAAAGTCCATATGGTGTAAATCAGGGGTTGGCAACGTGTGGCCCATGGGCCGGATGTAGCCCATGAAGACTGTTTTACTGGCCCACGAGCTGCCCCCGAACAGAGCAGCCTGCTCAGTGAGTCCCCCCCCATGCTTCACTAAACTGGTGTGGCACGGGGACTCGCTGAGCAGCACAAAAAATCACATCTGCACACGCGCAGATACCGGAAATCATGTCTGTGCATGTCCAGACACCAAAAATCGCTTCTGCACAGGCACGATTTTCGGCATCTGGGCATGCACAGAAGTTATTTCTGGCACCGCGGACATGCGCAGACGCGATTTCCAGCGTCGCACTGCGCCAGTCTGGCCCACGGACGATCTCTGTGGGAGTGATCCAGCCCATAGCTGATAAACATTGCCAGCCCCTGGGGTAAATCATGGTTTTCAAATGTGCCAGCCACAGGAGTGCCCCACCATAGTTGAACTGTATAACCTTTTTGCACTTCCCAAAAGATCCAAGTACAAAGGTCACCTTATATCCTATAAATAATATTATTGTTATTTAAACTAGATTTGAATGGAGGAGTTGGCTTTAGCCATGCAACATGACACTTAATTGACTCAGCATGAGCTAGTCTGTCCCAGAAAACTCTCTACCCACATCTTTTGCTATGTAATGACAATTACGTTGAAGTCTGGATTCCTTGTGAGGAAAAACTTTTTCACATTCAGGGCAAAAGAATTCCTGTAACTGAGTTCACATTGCATCTTGAGTTTATTCACTTCTTTGGGATCATGCCGGGAGCCTGCTTCACACAACTCATTTTCAGCTAATCTGCCCTCAGTGACAGCTGCAGGGACTGGTTCTTCCACATCTCCTCTTCTTAAACTTTAGCTAGACTACTGACCTGGCCTCTGAACAGTGTTTGTTACTTTGCTTCAGGAGTATTTGTGACTCCTCAACGGAAAGGTACCCATCAAAACCCTTTTTATTTCCAATTTCTCTGTCACCAGACAGATACTGTAAATACTAGCGTCTCAGCTTTTTCCTACTACTTCCCTTTTCATTATTGCCATGATCACAGCCTTCTGTGACTCTCACAAGATAGGAAAAACTACTACTTTGCATGTAACTTTCCCCTTCTTAATTCTTTCAGTTTCTCTTATAGCAAAAATGAGTCAGGAAGACTGCTTCACAACTCCATATTTGACAATTATTTGCATCTAGACTCTCCCCCCCCCACATAGTTATTAAACATATGGTCAAATAATGTATTACACAGGTCAGGTATCCTGCGTAATGCATCATTAAACCTTTTAATTCATCAAGTTTCTGTAATGGCATTTCAAGCCACAAACCTGTTTTGTTGCTTTTAAATCATTGTGTATTGACATGTTCTTGCATTTTAATCTTTATTTTTTAATAAATAAATAATGCCATTGCAAGTACAGTTTGGTTATTTCTAGTTCTCTGGAGCAAGGAGCCTAATATTGATTGTTTTTAATTTCCTAAAATAAGCAAGGTAATAACAGCCAGTGCAAGCGTGTCTGTAAGCACAATTGTCTGCAGTAAAGATCCCCAGAACAGTGTTACTAATTATCCACTATCAGCTTTTCTGTGAATACATATGTAAGATACATGTTCATACACACATGTTTGCAGTCACCATAAAAGGGACCCCTGACCCTTAGGTCCAGTCGTGGACGACTCTGGGTTTGCGGCGCTCATCTCACTTTACTGGCCGAGGGAACCAGCGTACAGCTTCCGGGTCATGTGGCCAACATTACTAAGCCACTTCTGGTGAACCAGAGCAGTGCACGGAAATGCCGTTTACCTTCCCACTGAAGCGTTACCTATTTATCTACTTGCACTTTGACGTGCTTTCGAACTGCTAGGTTGGCAGGAACAGGGACCAAGGAACGGGAGCTCACCCCGTCGTGGGGATTCGAACCACCGACCTTCTGATCGGCAAGTCCTAGGCTCTGTGTTTTAACCCACAACGTCACCCTGCAGTCATCGTAACATATTCCAAATCAAGGGTGCTAGAAAATATGTTGCAAATCTCTCCTTATATGTGTCTGACTGTGATTATCTATCTATCTAACACAAACCTATACTATTCCTGTTCTCATTTCTGTACCTTTGGTTACAGCCAGTATACCAGTAAATCTATATAGTATGTTTTAATGACCATCCCAGTCTTGTGAGTCCAGCTAAGATGTGCAAGCTAGTCTGATTCAAGCTAGTTTGTTACCTATGTGCAGCCAACACTGATATGTAAAACAAAATCCAAATTCAACACCTTGTGGGAGTCCACAGTCTCAACTCATTCACAAATTGTGTTGTACTACTACTAATAATAATAATAAAATGTACTCACACAGTTCTAGCAATTAAGCAAGGAACGCACCATTCATCACCAGCAGATCCATTCCCACTCTTTCAAGGTCCTGACAGCATCTGTTGCAGGAAAACGGCACGCCAACCCCTTTGACATCAGCTTTGATGAGGGATTTGTGAAACTCCTCTAAGAAATTCTGTGAGTCTTGCCAAATCCCCTTGGGCTTCCGTTAGAAGTTCTCAGATTCTCCACCTGAGAAGGAATCTGCACTTTCACTTTGAATTTCTCTACCAAGTGACACCATGTGACAAGCTAGGGAAGTATGTGTCCCATCTTTAGAAATGTTGTTAGACATATCTAAACTTTTCACTTCCAACACAATTTCTCAAATGTTTTGTCTAAAGGGCTACCCACAGTACTATTTTTTGGGGGGGGGAGGTGCCAGTAATCACCATGAAGTTGTTAAAGTAAATCCCACACTTTTAACATGGGGGGAGGGGAGCCAGCACTGTGTACCCTTGAATACCCTCAGAAAAAAATGCACTGGCTATCCCCAAAGTGGCTTCAATTTTCACTTCTTATGAAATGTTGGTGGCAATTGTAGCTTTGACACTGTTTGGCGCAGCCATGGAATGGGAGATCTGACTTAAGGTCTGTTCCCAGCACACATTATATGATTCCCCTTCCTAGTTTAACAGCAGTCTTTGTTCAGTATAAGATATAAATTACTTGTGTGGTTAATTTACATTGTTTAATGATTGTAAACAGAAAAATGTGGTGGCGGTAATAGAAAAGCCTAGTAAATTCAGTGGGATTAGAGTAGATCAATAGGTGCAGTGTGAATAAATCCCATGTGTCCAATTCAAGAAGGGAGTCCATAACCACTGATCAGCAGAAGTATAGTGCTCCTTGTAACTTCTCGCATGACTGCTGTGCATCCAGTGTTACCTAGATCTTATACTCCTTTGCCCTATATGGCTCAGATCTCTGATATAGGTAGGTGGCATAAATGGATAGCTTTAGGGATGCAGGTGGCACTGTGGGTTAGACTTGCCAATCAGAAGGTCAGCGGTTCGAATCCCTGTGACGGGGTGAGCTCCCGTTGCTCGTTCCCTGCTCCTGCCAACCTAGCAGTTCGAAAGCACACCAGTGCAAGTAGATAAATAGGTACCACTCCGGCGGGAAGATAAATAGCGTTTCCGTGCGCTGCTCTGGTTCACCAGAAGCGGCTTAGTCATGCTGGCCACATGACCCGGAAGCTGTATAAAGCCAATAAAGCGAGATGAGCACCTTAACCCCAGAGTCGGCCATGACTGGACCTAATGGTCAGGGGTCCCTTTACCCTTTACTTACACTAGCCACTGAAGAATGTCTTGAAACCACAATCACACGGATCTTTCCTGAAGTCTTCCCATTCCTGTGCATATTTCTAACTGAATGCTCTTTCCAAGTGACTGCTGAATTCACATGCACATCCAAGCAATGTGGGGTTATATCAAATGGAATGTGGCCCTCACTGTCACTCACTGTTTATGTGACAGAGACCATAGCTCAGTGGGAAAGTACAAGAAAGCTCAAGGTCCTTATTTCAGACTCTGATTAAGTGTATCTTCAAGCGGTCTTTGCCAAAGATGCTAAAGAGCTGCACAGTAAGAAGAAGTACTAAACAAAGATTTAAAATAGCTCTTCTGTGGACTTGGCCACCCACACAGTACAGTTGTCTTATATAGTCAGGGCCTTAGTCAATCTGCTGTTTGAATTGCATAAACCATAAGCTGATAATATATACTGCTAATGATATGATTTTATTAGTCCTGGATTTGCTTCCATGTATTTCTGGATGGGCTGGAGAGTAAAAAGCTGTTCAATCTGGGTCAATTCTGGAATTGCATCTGCCCAGTATGGATTTCATGGTCCCAGCCTGGCTCCCAGCTGGGGCAGAATTCTATCCTCTATCAAATTAATACTAGATAGTATGACTGTTTTTATGATTGGAATGATGCCCAAAGGGCCCATATTGCTACAGTCTTCTCAGAGATTGCATCAGATTAGGAATGGACTGAATGGCCTACTTAAATTAAACAATGGTCCTTGGAAGACTGATAAGCATCCATTTTACATATCTAAAGAGCTGGTCAAATGGATGGATTTGTTGCCACAGAAACATCTAGCTAGGGATGATTTATAATACAATTGTATTAGTGCGACATTGAATTCGACCCAATATTATTATTGGGAGGAATTCAGCATCACATCATATAACACTGCTGTGTTGACTGGGTGCTACCACTTTATTGTCGTACACATATGAAAGCAGGCATAACACAGGAACACAAATGCACATAGTGAATTTATCATATATATGTAATATTTTCAACCTTATATTACTTACGCTCTGTGCTTAACAGCGCTCTCTCTCTCTCTCTCTCTCTCTGTGTGTGTGTGTGTGTGCAGATACTTTCTGCTTTTGCCATTATTTGCTGAGTTGTACCATGTGCATTTTGGTTGCCTAACACTGGTAGTTACCTTGGTCTCTGAAGGATGCAAAGGAATTAAGAAAAATACACTAATTTAACATGCAAAACTGATTCAATTTTAACATAAAGACAGTGCATCTTGGGAATGTCTTCATATCAGGTTTAATGGCTTCACAAAATTTGCAGACAAGCACAAGAGTTTTTAGCCTTGGTTTTTTATGCTTTCAATATTCCTTTGCAATTTGCTTTCACCTCACATGCATATGATTCTAATAGAATCCATATCGGTGAAGAAAGCAGACTATCCAGGTATCCAGAATCAATCTATAGCTATACATTAGAGAGTTCAGGCAAATCAATATGAATTTTTGCATTCACTTTAACTACCTCTTACAAATGGGATTCTGTAGTGACCCCCCAAATGCTTTCATATGAGTAGAAGTATTGCATTGAGTAATAGGATTCTATTATTTTTCTCTTAAAAAGTTAATATCCAGTGGTGACTTGAGGCTGTAAGCCTATGAAAACCAACCTAGAATCAAGTGAGACTTACTTCTGAGTAGGTGTGGGTAGGTGTGTGTTGTTACTTGAGACTTGAGATGCGTAAGATTGCTCTGGAAATTCTGAATAGCAGCTGTAGAGAAATGACTCCAAAGAGACAACTGGTTGACACACACACGCACAGTGGTGTGTCTTTTTAGAGTACAATTCAGCATTTCACAAAACAACCCGCCTTGCTCCAAAGTGCTTCGTAGGCTGCCCAAATAGGCCTGGGGACCTTTCAAATCGACTTCCCTGTCCCTTCTTCTATTGGGTGGGCAAGAATGGCTGAATACTATGTAATAATTTGATATACCAATTTGCAATAAATAATGCAATTTTTTATGGGCATATGTTGCTGTTGGTTTTATGCTGTTTGTTAGCATATTTTTCTTAATGTTTGCAGTGTATACTTTTTTGCAATAAAAATTATTAAAAGATCACTAATAAATAGGTCCTGGGGCTTTTGTGCCGAGTAGCTTCAAATTTATATATATTTTTAAATCAATTACTTTTTTATTTTTGGCACAATGGAATTAAATATGGCAGAATGGGGTGATATTTGCCTTCTGGGGGCATGGATTCTGCCTTTTTTAACAATAGCTGCAATGGTTTTCCTATAAAGGCACAGCTGTAGCAATTTGGCAGCCCAAAATGCCCCACTTCACCCTACAATTCATGATTCATTCAAATATGATGTGCATAAACACACACACTATTCAATCACAATGACCTGTGAATAAAAACTGAAGATTCAGCAGCCCCTTTCTAAACACGTGAATTCTGAGTGTGATAATCGGTATCCAAAACCATGGAGACTAACATGCTATTCTCCTATGTGCTGTGTGTTCTTCATATGGGGAGGATTCCAATATGTGTTCTCCTGCCTGCAGCCCGAAGTGGTGCAATGCAGCAGGAGCTGCACCGTGCTACTCTGCCTGACTGTCCTGCACCATTTTTTAACATTTGATTTCAGGTTTATTGTTTCAAATTGCTTTCATAACCACTTTGTATCCCCTTAAGACCATGATAGGCAACTTGGGCATTTAACTCACGACCGTAGCATTAATTTTCAGTACTAACCACTGCAGAAAAAACAAAGCATGGCCTGCATTTATGAAGTTTGTAGCTGATCTCTCCTGGAAGAGTTCAGGGGCCACCTTCCATGTGCCTAAGGATTTACAAGGGTCACAAAGCAAATTAGAAGAGCAGAAAACTATTGAAACTCACGCTGGTTTAAATATATGCTAGTTACTGCTGATGTCTCGGTTTGTATCTGCCATCCCTATCACTGCCTACTGTTTTGTTTATGAGCAGAGCTGCCTTTTATAGCTTGCCTAATCTGCTGAAACCTGTTCAAGGTAATCCTTACTCAAAAACGGGTTCCTACTGGGGGAAGTAAGCTGGCAGTGATGCTGACATCCCAGCCTGTAAATGCAGCATCAGCAGAAGATAGTCTTCCTCCTCAAATACGTAAGGAGAGGAGAAAAATTAGTTGTACAAAATGCCACACACACACACAAACACACACACACACAATGCTGCTGCCAAGGTGGCACCAGGCATTTAAAGTGATGATATTGAAGTGGCAAGTTGTGAATTGTTGGAAAGTGTAGCCTTGCAACACAAATGTGACAGCCTTGCCGAAGGCACCCACTGGGACTGCACTGCAATATGATGACTATTTCTGTTTTAATGTACTGTTTTAGCTCTGCAAATTTTGGAGGAAATATATTTCATTTCATTTGTTGTTGTTTTTTAATCAGTTTCATTTTTCAGATATTAGTTATCAGTGTCTGGGCCATTGTCAAACTGGTACATTCTGTGCCTTTCCCCCATTTGAATGCAGTTAAAGGTAAAGGTGGGACGTGGGTGGTGCTGTGGGTTAAACCACAGAGCCTAGGACTTGCTGATCAGAAGGTCGGCAGATTGAATACCCACGACGGGGTGAGCTCCCATTGCTCGGTCCCTGCTTCTGCCAACCTAGCAGTTTGAAAGCACGTCAAAGTGCAAGTAGATAAATAGGTACCACTCCGATGGGAAGGTAAACGGCATTTCCATTCGCTGCTCTAGTTAGGGTTAGAAGCGGCTTAGTCATGCTGGCCACATGACCCGGAAGCTGTACACCGGCTCCCTCGGCCAGTAAAGCGAGATGAGTGCCGCAACCCCAGAGTCATCCGCGTCTAGACCTAACGGCCAGGGGTCCCTTTACCTTTACCTTTACCTCAGTGGTTTAGACCACAGCACCACCCGCGTCCCTGAACACAAGTAGGGATGGGCAAATGGCAGGGCATTCCTAAATATGGGGGCAGGGGGACAGGGAGAAGAAATCCATATTGGAGCTTTCGCCTCGAGCACAGTCTTGCCAGTTTACAGTGACCTGAGAGGGAAGTGTGGGTGGTTCGTTCCCCCCCCCCCCCCCGCCGTGTCAGTGGATCTCTGGCTGAGCTGGGAGATTCCCAGCACAGGCTCCCACATCCACAGCCCTGTTGACTATATGGTGACATATCTCTTCTAACTGATAAAACTGTCAGCACGTTTGCAAAGCTAAGCAGGATTTGGTATAGTTTCAAATCAGATGGGGTTCAAATCGGATTATGTATTGAAATTCCTGCATTGCAGGAGGTTGGACTAGATGACCCTTCAGAATCCCTCCCAATTCTACGTTTCTATGAGTGTGAGTTGAAACTGGCTGATCTTAACGCAGTGAAAGCGCTGAAGAAGAGTCACCAGAGAGTGGATATTCAGATTGGATCCTCAGCTTATTCAGCTTGGCAGCCTGGCCTAAGTAAACAGGGTGGTGCAACTCAAACATTATTTTAAAGGCTTGTTTTCTGTCTGCCAGGCTTAGTGGACAAAGTTTGGATCTGGTATAACTTTACACTGGCTTAACTTACGCTGGCTTGCTTTACACCAGCTTCTTGTGTAAAGGAAGGGTTGCCACTTGTCATCTTTTTCCAGGACACGTCCTCTTTTTCAGGGGGAAAATTTCTGCTGGGTTGATTTTTTGAATTTGCCAAAATGTCTGTGGGTGCGGGAGTGGGCGACTTTTCAGTGTTGCAGATGCAATACTAGACAACCAAGTGCAAAACATAGACATGCTGAATTTTGCATCATGCAGGAAAGGACCAAGTCCTTGTTTTTGTATAGTGTGTGCCCCCTCCTCCCCCCATGTGTCCTCTTTTTTGCTCTTCAAAATATGGCAACCCTAGAAGGATTACTCCCTCTGTCACTGAACACAAGTGTAGAAATTTAGATATGATATTGCCCCACTTGTTTTTTTGGAAGCTGGGTAGAAAATAATGGAAAATAGCTTTTATGTGTCCCATTAACCTGAATAAAAGCCCAACTGGAAAATTGAGTGTGATTGTCAAGTTCATAATATCTAATACAATAGAAGCAAATTAGAGTTATCTCCAGCAGCAGACATAGCAGCAGATTGCTTTATAAATCATCATATCACTGACAGTCAATTACATTCAAAACTTTTCAAGCATGAGACTGCGTTGGTGTTTATCTACCAACAAATTTGTCCAAACCAGAAAATACAGTAAGTTTGGGTGGCTTAAAGAATAATTTTCTATTAAGAGTATGGAAAATCCTCCATATTTTATAGTTGCTAGTTTTAGTCTATTTATTCTCCCCCCACACCACCCCATTTCTGGGGAAATAGAGTTACATTGACGATATCTTATTTTTTAATACAGGAAGTTAATCAATAAATGGTATTGCAATTTTGCATGTCATTTATATCCAGCCTTCCTCATAGGAGTTCAGGAAGTTCTGCATGGTTCTCAGCCTCCTCACAGCACCTTTGTGAAGTAGATTAGGAGGAGAAATAGTGACTGGTCTGAAGTTACCTAGTGAGCTTAATACTGAGAGAGGATTTGAGTCCTGGTCTCTCCAACTCTTGTCCAACACAAACCATTATGTTACATATATTACATTCCAATTATATTCACCACCACAATTATATTCACAACTGTTAAATATATTTAAATTTTAGCATGAGGAAAATATTCCAAGGCTCTGTCATGTGCTCAGATCCAGCTGCACCATCACACATGCTTCTAAAACACTCAAGTAATTTGATTTAATGTAACACAGCAAAGCCAAGAAAAGATATGCTCGTATAATTTGTGGTGGGGGGGCTGATTGTGGTGGTAAATAAAGCAAAAACAAGAGAGGGGGAGAAGGGTTGTGAATATGTGAAACCAGCCTGAGAATATTTGCCAACATCTTATCAAAAGATTTTTTGATCAAAACATTCCTCCACATTTGTCTCACTTTTGTGTAAAGATGCATAAAAGTGAAGATGATAGCTGCCACTGAATTCCACCAAATTGTAACAGTGACATCAATTCAATTTCCAATTTCCAGAACATCTATGGAATTTCAGGAGAAACTAAGGGTCTATAAAACTAGTGAAATTCATGTGGACACTTTTGTATATCCTTTGATGATCATCTGCTTACCTCATTAGGCACCTTTGTCCCCATCCCAGAAGCTGTTGGGCTCCAACTTCCATCAGCTCCAGCCAACATGGCCAGTGGTGAAGGATGATGGGAGCTGTAGTCCAATATGGAGGGCCAGAAGTAAGATCCTCTGCTTGCACGTTTAGAGGCAGGAGCCATGGCAATACCATCTATTTTTTATTCTTTACTTGTGCTGATTTCTGGGTAAATGTGCATTTATCTAAACATAAATTTGCATTTCGTTTGTTTGTTTTGTTCATTAAATTTCTCTCTCCCCCCTTTCATCTAAGGATCAAAGAGCAGTTTACAATATAAAAACGCAAAAATACATAAGCTAGTAACAAACAAAAACAATACCCCCAGTTTAAAAGGCCATAGATTGCTTAGTTAACCAACAGCTAATTGTCCAGCCTTACATCAATAAGTGCAAATGTTTGCTCTCTCTGGTACATTTCTCATTCTATGCATTTACTTCTTTAAATTTTTCATTTTAAGCCTAAATCATTTCTCCTAGAATTCGATATTGTTAGCATTCATCTTGCTTTCCCTGGCCTTGCTTTCTACTCTTTAGAGATATGAGGTCATATTCCTACCAGTTGGTAGAAAAAATTACAAAGCTGCAATTCCTAAGGGACTTGATCTTAATTCGCAAGGTGAGCATCTTCAAAATAACAATAAAAAAATGGAATGCAAACTAGGACTAGTTATTAGATGCCTTCCCTTTGCTCCGTGTGTAGGATGGCGCCACATATTTATGCTAGGCATGTACCTCAGTGGTCAGTAGCCAGTAAAGGTGCCTATTTTGAAAAAGCTTTTCAAAATGCCCCCTGAGTTGGAATAAAAGAAGACTCGTGAATAAGTGCTGAAGTTTTTAATTCTTGCATAGCCTTCGCAGCTGAAAAATAACCAGCCAAGGAAAATATTCTTTGGCTTGACAGTTACAAATCAATGGCACATGGAACTCGAGAGCAATAGTTACAGGAAGAAAGAGAAACCAATGACATCTGTGGCCTCTTGTGTTCTAATTATGCTGCTACTGGGCGGCCCAGGAAAATGATTTTTGTAGCAATGCAAAGGGAAGCGGGCAATGGCGTTTCTTCATCTACAGACCGTTTGGGAACATGACAGTTAATGTTTCTGATAAGATTTGCATATTTCCAATCATCTGCCTCTGGCAGGTATGGAGAAAAGTTTTCAGCTGCCAGTTTTGACAGTCGCAAAGTCTGGCAGCTGCTAGTAATGGGAAAGCAAAGCAAAACAAGATAGAGGAGGGAGGGAGGAATACTGGAAAAATCCCACACTACTATTGATATTTGTATAGCACTCTTATGACATCTGCCCTCTCCACCCTCAATAAATACATGCATCAATAATAGAAAAGAATTGTGTAGTGGGGAGTGATTACTACACATTTCGGCAGGTGAAGATAATCAGTAATTTTAAAGCAAAAATTGTGACTTCTCAACACTTTGAACATGCTTGAAAATTGCATCTGGCTCAGTTGAAAATAGAAGTGAGAAATTACAAACTTGGGCATCCAATGGAATAGTGAAAAACATCTGTAGGTGTTGACAAAACGGTAACCTCTTGGGAAATAGCGATTGTGCCAGAACAATATTTCTCCCCCTTATAATGCTCAGAGGAGAACATCTATTTACTAAGTGGTTCACAGAATGCAGGCTGCTATCATGCAGCAACATCAGTGAAGAGTATTATTAGGTTTTTATTTCTTTATGCTGCAACTCTGTGCACACTTACACAGGAATAAGCCTCCCTGAACTTAGTGATGCTTACTCCTTAGTAAATATACATATGATTGCACACTTAGTCATTTTCCAGTATCTTACCAGACTTTACCTTTGCAAGTTTTTGATGTTTCTAAAGGCAATGCTAAGATTACCAAAGTTATGTGTTTGTAGCCACACTTTTTTTTAATGATGATAATCTTTAGTGTTTACTTAGCACTTAGAATGCTAATAGTGTATCACATAGTGACTAGAGCAATCCTTGTAACATACATGTAAGATGAGTTGCGATTATTACCTCCATACTGTAGCTGGGAAATTGAGGCTGAAGGAATAATGATGTGCCTAAGACCATCTTTTGAGTTCATTTAAATTTAAATCTACTGAGTTCATTTAAATCATTAAAATCGGGGGGTCCTCTAAATTTAGAGGTTGGGGAAAATTACACTAGGGTTGGGCAGGAAAGTTCCATTGTGCAGCTAAAAGTGTTTGTACTAGTGGAACTCTTTAGCTGGATCCTGCCCTGGGTATCTGAGTTAAACTCACACATCGGGAAGTGAAGAACAGGTCAGTTCCTTGTGGAATCTGCAAAGGCTGAGTTCTTCAAGCATCCTTGGTGTGCAAAAAGGTCTGTATGCAAACAAAACTTCCATTGAGTGTTGAGAACCCAGAATATGTCCGATTGAATATGTCTGATTGCACTGTGAAGTCAGAAATATAGGGGCAAATTTCTTGCTGCATTATTCTCCTGTCAGTTGTTTGGTTCAGTTGTTGTTATGAAGCAGATCAGTTGGTTTGGGTATGTTTTATTACTAGGAAAATTTGCAGATTAAAAATCCTCCTGTGATGGGGCAAAACTCTACATTTTATTTGGCAATGGTCTTCTTCTTCCTTTTCTGCATCCAAAGAGCAGAGCTGCTGCTGGTGGTAACTTCCTTTTTTAAGTTGGAGACCTGTACATAATATTTGCGAAATTTGCCTGCCTTTGTTTTCTTCTACCCATCACTGGGAGGCATCGCCATCATAATAAATGGCCTGTCAACACATTTACTGGACCAGAGCTCTCATGGGATAATCACTGAATTTTCATCAAGACTGCAGTGATTAGATTTTCTGATTATCATAATCAAATAACTAATTAACTATCATGTTTCAGAAAAGACATAAGATTAGAAAGGTTTCCAGAATGGCTTCAGTCTCTCTGAAATTATGACTGCTGAGGGATGGAGGGAACGGTGGGTTGTCAGAAAAGACAATATTAAGGCAATATTATCCATTGATTTACAGAGCCCTGCACTCTTATTGGACACTTCTAGTATTTAACCTTTCAGTTTCTTACATACTTTTTCTAATAGGCATTGTTTCTTCTTGTTGGTTCTAGAACCCTGAAGTCAGAATGGGATGCATACAGTTACTTAGTATTGCCCTACATCAGGCATTAAATAAAATCCATGCACATTGGTTTGTTATGATGTTTAGTATATAGTTCAGCTTGAAACCCTAAATTTGGGTTTGTTTGCAAGGAGTGGCATGAAGACAGGAGTAGAGTCCCATTTGGATTAGTAGAGGTCTAAGTGTGTGCTTAACTTTGCAACTGAAATCACTGAACCTTCAAATGTGCATATCTTTGGATGTACCTGTACAAAATCCATTTATTTAACACACTTTAACATTTGGACTTATATAAATGTCTTCTCCTTGAGGCCTGGAGACTTTTAAAAAGAAAGAATGCAGCCTGTGCCAGAGACCAGATCCAGCGCACCCTTTGTGATGCATACTTTCAGACATGTTATCAGATGCTACTGACAGTGAAGAGTATTTTGTGGGGAAGAACAGAAAGCAATTTCACTCCCTTTGAAAATGAACTAAGTTCTAGCCCTGTGTAACCTGGGATTTCAAGGATAAACTGTGAAGTTGCTGTACAGAGGTTTCTCTTCTACCAACAAAGAAATAAGTTTGAAATATTTTACTTAGCTACAACCAAATCCATAGGTGCCTTTTCAAACACTCTTTGACTTTCAAAGTTTTCCCAGCCATCTTTATAAAAAGATCAGATTAGTTTAGTGGTTTTGAAAAGCCAGGTGCTCCCACACGTGTTTAGGATCTGCTGTATCTCAAGAGATACAGAGCTTTTAAGGGGGGATTATGTTCAAAGGCTTTCTGAACATCATAGTTTAATAAGAGTTTACTTGCAGCCAAAGGTAGTCTCTGTCTGACGCTAGATAAGGATCTTGCCTCAAAGATCATGCTGTCTTGTTCCTTAGGCAATCGTAACACAAGAGATATTGAACAACTGTCTACAAAAGGGTTCAAGAAGAATGCGTAAGCACACCTTGAATTCTAGGTTGCTGTAATAAACACACAACTGGCAAAAACATTAACGGCTCCATTGAATCCATTAGTGCACTTTTGAAAGAGGTTTAGCTATATGGGAGGAGCCTGTAATTGTGAAGGTAAACTTTCAATCCATGTCTGTGTATACAAGACCTCTGGCCTTGATGGGAATTTTGAAGTGCAAGAATAAATAACTTTAAACTGAGACTTTGTTGAGGAACATATTTCTCCCAACTTTTATTCTTGTAGTTACATTTCAGCAATTTAGGAAGGCGATATTAATATTCGATTTATGAATTTGTTGGGATCTTTCCCTATGCTTGCAGAAGCAAAAATAAACCCACACTATGCATAGTATCACACTATGCATTCAACGGTGCGAATGTGAAACTCTTTGATTCATTTTGTTCTGTTCAGGATGGATGTGCACTGCTATGATGCACAATTCAGGCCATGGGCTCTGGAGATGGAGTAAACATGTCCTGTCTTCTAGTAAGCAGAGTGCATTGGCCTTCAAGCGTACTAAAATTTAGCTTTTGCCCTGTTGGGTAAAGTATTGTAATGATTGCAATACCCACACACCCTGCTGCCCATATAAATAGTGGAGGGGTGAGTTACAAAAATTGACACACAGCATAATTTATCATTATGCTTCCTAAAGTAGTAGTGCCACATTTATTGACAAAGGTTCTCTCAAGATAGAGATTTTCATATACATCTGCAAAAGGAAGGTTTGTGGAAGAACTGTCTTATCCCGCCCCCGCCCGCCCCCTCAAAAGAATAAAAAAGTGCACTACTTCACAGAAACTCTTCTTTTTCCTGACTTCCTTGTTCAGTATCCTAAATGTTGCATCTGCTGGATTTCCAGTCCAGGTTTTTTCCAGTTGCCTGTGGTGATCCAATCTGGCAAGTTCCCTTTCCCCTAATGGTCTGTGCCAAAATGAATAAACGTTTTAAAGCTAGTAATCAGTAATTCTCCAGCTGAGGCTAGATGAATTGATAGACATTTGCATTTCATACCTCTCTTAGATGCACCTTTAGTGTAACATTAGAGTACACCTTAACATTCTTGAGAATGAAGTTCATGCTTTGTTAGGAAAAGGATGCAATGCTGAAAAGTCTGTCCACTGACCGATTAACCAGACACAGATATCAGGCAAATAGAACAGGAAAACCTAAAACTTAATCAATAAAGCTTTAACAGAAGGAATGTAATTAATGCCAGTCTCAGCAGGATATTATAGAAAAAATGTCATGTCAAATCTGATCTCATATTTTTAATGAGCAGAATTGAAAAATGTATTTTTGATGGTTTAGCTTCCCTGGATGACTAAGGGGTACCCTAGACATTATTTTACGTGCCATTGAGTTACTTCCTTGTGGCCCATTTCCACTTCTGCACTGTAGAGTCTATATTAACAGTCACCATTAATAGTCCTACTTCTTTAAGCTGCAGCCAATGTTGTCCAATGGTTGGAGATGAATGCACTAAAGGCCACACATTTTTCATTCCTGATCTAAAGTGGTATTCCCTGTCCCTTCTCCACCTCAGCAGTGGACAATGGTGGTAACACATTGTGATGAGCATTTGTAGACATTAGACTGGATTCTCTCAGCACACTATGTGGAAGTAGCAGGGGTTCAGATAAGGACATCTGTATAGGACATAATTGTATCATCTGAGAGTATCCATTATTGGTACATCAATAAAGCTACCAGGTGATTAATTCTTGGAAGAGGAATCTACCACCCCTCCCAGCATATAACTAAAAAAATTCTTAAAATGTAATAATAGTAGCAGGACATGATATAAATAAAGCACTTACTAGGTTATTTAAATCTGTAAGTACATCTCAGCAAGTAATTCTAATGAGCAATCACTTTCTGTGAAAGATAGGATACCCGAAGGAACTGATGCAGGTCTGCTGCAAGACAACCTTTTCATCGGTATTCTGGAAAAAGATAAAACATGTACAATTAATGCTGATTAAATATGTTTATGATTCAGAGGTTGAATGTGGTCAGAGAAAAAGAAATGCAGTAATCTCTCAGTGAGACAAAGTCAATACACATATTTCAGCAGTATGTCTAGCATAGCTATTCAGCATTTTTTGGTGGATTGTTACTCTGGGGGAAGTAGGGATATGATGAGGAAAAGCTGTAGTATGAGAAGTAGATATGGCCCCTCCCCCGACTTGTGCCTCTTTCTCTCTTCTATGGAACGCTAGGCTTAGTTGCCATATTGCATGGCCTGGGGTACTAGCTGAAGAATGATACTTGCAGTGCTGAACCTTGGGGTCTCAAATTTCAGCAGCAGCCTGTGCAACACCAAAATTTTATACCCCCTACCTCTCACCTTCCATTCTGTGTCAGGCTCCACACCCAGTGCAACTGAACCTGTTGTGCTCCCTTATATCCAACTCTGATACAGGCAGCAATATTAAAGGTAAAGGGACCCCTGACCGTTAGGTCCAATCACGGATGACTCTGGGGTTGCGGTGCTCATCTCGCTTTACAGGCTGAGGGAGCCAACATATAGCATATATGTGGCCAGCATGACTAAGCCTCTTCTGACAAACGAGAGCAGCGCACGGAAACACCATTTACCTTCCCGCCAGAGCGATACCTATTTATCTACTTGCACTTTTGGGCGTGCTTTCAAACTGCTAGGTTGGCAGGAGCAGGGACCGAGCGATGGGAGCTCACCCTATTGTGAGGATTCAAACCACCGACCTTCTGATCGGCAAGCCCTAGGCTCTGTGGTTTAACCCACAGCACCACATGTGTCCCAAATGCCAAATGGCTATACAGTGGTACCTCAGATGCTTCAGGTTACAGACTCCACTAACCCAGAAATAGTACCTTGGGTTAAGAAGTTTGCTTCAGGATGAGAACAGAAATTGCGCAGCAGCGGCGCAGCGGCAGCGGGAGGCCCCATTAGCTAAAGTGGTACCTCAGGTTAAGAACAGGTTCAGGTTAAGAACAGACCTCCAGAACAAATTAAGTTCTTAACCCGAGGTACCACTGCATATACTTTTCTTTGGTGGGAATGGCATCTGCAGTATTAGCTTCCCCCAGGAATTCCAGGACTGGTCTTTATGACTCCCATTCTCCAGCAGAAAAAGATGCTGCACTGAGGGCCTTCATCTTCACCTGCTCCAAAGTAAGTTTCTTTGCCATTAGGAAGGGGAAAGAGGAGGTGTAACAGCAGGGACGGGTTTTCTTGAGCCCCCTCAAGGGCTTTGCATGCATGTGCAGAAAAACCATGACCACTTTTGGAGTGAGCATGGACAACAGTGCATCCTTAAACTCCGTACCCAACATATAAGCATATTTGCATCACCAGACTTGGTAACTTATAGAGAAGAAGTACTAAATGCTACATCTTTTCCCACTTTTCTGGAGTGTATCCAGTTGGAATTAGTGAAATGTCCCCAAATCCTTCAGATGTTTAGTTCAGGCTCAAACCTCCATATTTTTCTCAGATGCTATTATAGGTATAATTCAGAGGCAGCCTAAGTGTGTGTAGGCATGGCAGCCCCGTGACCGTGAACCTTTGCCTGCTTCTCAGTCAGAACCTAGCTTCAGTTGCAGTTACAAAGTCAGACAGAAAATGAAATATTGTAGTCTGCAGATTCAGCAACCCTGTACACGCAGAGGAACTGATTGATAAATCCCTGCAATGACTGCAGTAAGTAGAGGAAGGGAGGGACAGAAAGAGAGAGAGAAGCAGGGAGGAACTAGGGAAGAGGAGGAGGAGGAGGAGGAGGAGGAGGAGGAAAAGGGCACAGAAATGTAGGAATCTGATCCATACCAGGTCAGATTATTCATCCATCTTGTCCAATAGTTTCTACATTGAGACAGGAGCAGCTGACTTCAAGGATGGCACCTTGCTGCCACTCACTAGGATGGTGCAGGAGTGGCAGTGGGGTTGGGGCTGCACAAGTGCACCAAGGAAGCCTGCCTGGTGCTCCCACAGGTGCAGTTTTGCAGCAGCCAGTTCACCACCAGCAGCCCTGTTCCATTCCAGGAAGTGGTACGCCCTGCTCTACAGCCGCCACTCCTGTTGGATGAGCAACAGCTCTGTGGCAGAAAAACGCTGGTCTGGTTTATCTAACAGAACTGAAATCATTGAGGACAGTCAATCTGAGTGGGACATTTTTAAAAAAATAGTGTTTCTTTTAATTTGAAATACTATAAGGAATATTACAGTTTCTGTAGACATACATAATGTATAAATAATCAAAAGAATAAGCTCATTTACAAAGATATGAAAAATTGTAGCTGAGTTATTAAGAGTAATGATAGTCACCGTAAGTTTTAAATTTGAGCATTTAGTTTTAGTTTGCTTTTTCCCAGTGACATTATAATGTACCCAGATCATGACATGAGGACATCGTCGCAGTTGCTATATGGGCAGCAAGAGGAAACAAATGTGGTGAATAGCTCTGAAGACAGATATAAACCTATGGCTTTTTCAGATAACATTTTGCCGGCTTCATATACACACCCATCCAACACTTCCCCCAAAAAGTATTTTTTGCTAGTCTTACTGAAACTCTTTTTAGCCTCTGTTGAAATTCTTCAAAGGCTTTGTCTAAGAAATAACCTCAGATTTTCGCACGTAAAAATTGTCGGTGGTTGTAGTTTGAAAAGCTCAGACTGCAATGAATCAATGCAGTTGAATGTGGGGGAAACTCCAGATTGTAAAATAAAAGGGCAGTTATACATAAGCATCACTTGCAGTACTTGAATTCTTTAGCAGAGGCCATCCAGCTAGCACCAAACGAATTCCTTTATCTGCTAATGAAAATGTCTTATGTATTCCTCCTTAGGCAGTCTCTGGCCCAAAATGGCATTTGTATTCAGCTGGTTGTGAGTTACAAATGCTTATATATTTCCTGCATCAATTTATTTAAACATAATGTTAACGTGAAAGCTGGAAAACCACAGTGACCTGTGATGCAGATTCAGAGAGCCTATCCAGCGCATTCTCCTTTTTATAATTTAAAACCTTTCAGCATTTCCATCCCCTCCCCCCCCCCCCCCGCCCTGAAATGGATTTTCGGCAAGGCAATAACAGTGGGGAACTGGGCACAGGGACAAACGGAGAAATATCAAGGTATTTCCCATTGTTAAAGGGATACTTTGAAAGGAATTTTGTTTAAATGCAATTAGGTCAGCACAGGTGAATAAAATTCAAATTTAACAACCATGAACCATTTAGGCTCAGCAAGAGTAATGTGCCCCAAACTACTGAAAATGTGTGGTCCCCCATCAAAAATGGGTTTCTAGCCTTCCTGCTGTGAGTAATAGCTTGAAATTGCATCTGGCACAAATATATTACGCTAGAATAGAGGCGTGGGATTGAATATGAATGGGCTGAGCAGTTGGGCTTGTGAAACAAATGGCATGTCCTTTTAAGAGGAGCTGCTTTTCACTTTGCCCAGCTTCCACCTGCTCCTCCCTCGCTTCCTTGGCTCAGCCTTTGATGCAATGTCGCCGGCAGAATGCACTTGTACATTGCAGCACATTCAGAGGAGGCCTGCTGCGTTGAGTTTCACACATGGGGCCTGTTGCTCGGTTCTTAATTAAATTATCAAGAATACTATTATGCGGTGTTTCAGAATGTAACTAGCAAAATCATGCTGGATTACTGGAGGTTGAAAGACTCTTCTTCGGGAACGGGAAGCTTAAACACATTCTTATAACCGTATATGAGATATAACCAACCGGTAGGCCACTTGGTGAGGCTCTTAAAGGAACTTTGTTATATTCCTGGAATTTGTACCAAATTTTAATGAAAATGCAGTTGTTGGTTTTTTTTTAAAAAGTCCCCAAATCCTGCAATTTATGGAATCTGACCCTTTGGTGGATCTTTCATGGAGTACAGTGAATCTATAATGCACACACATGATTTATGCAGAAGGGGTGGCCTCCAGCTGGCATCCAATTCCCATTATCCCAGACCACTGGCCATGCTGTCTGGGGCATATGAGAGTTGTAGTCCCAATAATATCTGGAGGACCACGGGTGGTAGAGTCTGACCATCTGTAGGGTAGTTGGAGAGTTTCAGTCCCCAAGTTAGTATCTAGAGAATCACCCTGCTGGAGATTTGGGTTGCTGATTATGTAGGATAGTTGCTAGAGATAAGTTTGTGGTATTCTGCAGATATTTATTTCCAGTAAAACTACCAGAAATCTACATTTCTGCCTTACAGTGTAAATGGGGCAGCCTTTTTGTACAAATGCAGCAGCTTGAAAACACAGAAATTACAGTGAAGGTGTCTGTTCCAGTGGCTTTTGTCCAGCCAGAATGGAAGCCTGCTAATGGCTCCATAAGCAGATGATCTCGTGGAAACAAAAAGCATTTGCACTAGGCACCATTGTCCTCTTTTGCTCATAATTGCCCCATAACATAATCACTGGCCTTTAAGTTACTTTGACTTTTGAGGTTTTAGGGGAGCTTAATGGGATCTGGCCAGGTTTTCTGGAGTCTTTAGCCATATTTGACTATTATGGTCATGCTTCAAACCAACACACAAACAGCAAGAGCAATAGTGGAAGCTCTGTGTACTTCTCCCTGTAGGTTTTACACACAGCAGAATGTCTAAATAGGTTTGTTGGGCTGCCCAGTTCTCAGATAGGTATTCTGATGTGAGAATAGAGTAAAGTTGGTACATGCCAACTTTAGCCTCCACAGCCCTTTTCTACTGCACCTAGAGAACAGCAGTCTGTTGGAGAAGCTTGAAGGTTTGCCAGCCAGCCCTGCCCACGAAGAGCAAGAACGTTGCCCCATCTGTGGCTGGTTTCTAGGGGCAGAGCATCTATATTTGCTGGCCACTGGTGGGCCAACCTCAAATGGAGTGACACCAAAGGGAAGGTCACTCCTTCAGGGTGAGACAAGGGCAAGGCCACCCCCCCCGTATTTTTTTGTGGATTGGGATTTCCTTAGGTGATTGATTGTACTAGCCAGAGGGTGGTAGATGTTACTTAACTTGGCTTCCAGTGAGAGGGAAAAAACAGGAGAACTGCACTTGTACAGTACTGAGAACATGAATGCAGCTCAAAAACACATATCCAGTGTGGTTGGTGGTTTTTTTGTGTGATTTTGCTGTTTTATATATTGTTTGATGGATTTATTGTGTTTATTGTACTTTAGTTATATCTTTCTTTTTTATTAATATGCTGCTTACCAGTTTCAGGGCCAAAAAGCAGTATATCAATAAAACATAATATTTCTACCAATAACTGCAGAGCAGTTTCCTGAAAGAAACAAATTATGGAAAGAAGTCATCGTTCTAATATATTATCTTTCCAACATATTAGATGGACATTTCTCAACTTGTCGGCCAGAGAGCGTTCCTTTGTAACCCTTTTAGTTGTTTCTTCCACAGAATACTGAAAGCTGGGAAAAAATTACATTCTATGCTGCTTTGGTACCCTATATAGAATTTTTAGGAGCCCCCTCCCTTTTCTTTTTTCTTTTTTAGTTTCCAGTTTCCAACTAAATAAACCACAGTCCCCTGGCATTCTGCATAGCTGATTTATATAGCCATTCTTGCAGGATGACTCTTTGGAATAAGCCCAACTGTGGTAATATTTTCATCTGACAACAGAATTGTTAAAACACACAGGGGACTGAAATAAGGCCGCAAAGCAACCTAAAGAGATTAGAGTTGTGAGGGCTACATGCAACACTGATAGATTCAATATTAATAAATGTAAAGTCGCAGAGTCACAGGGAAAGGAAATAAAAGCAGCATAGATACCATACCGAAAGAAGTAACCAAGCAACCAGCGGCACAGCATCAGTGCAATTTTCTCCTTCTTTTATACAGTCCAAATGTCCCTATCAAATATCTTTGTAAATCCAGAGTTGCACCACAAATGCTATCCATCAGAGAGAGAGAAGGGCTGGATTTCCCAAGATAATCACAGTCCTGAAGAGTTCTCCTCAATTTGAAAACTCGTTGTTGTTCATATTGCTATTCTTTTATGTTGTTGTTGTTGTTTAGTCGTTTAGTCGTGTCCGACTCTTCGTGACCCCATGGACCAGAGCACGCCAGGCACCTCTGTCTTTCACTGCCTCCCGCAGTTTGGACAGACTCATGTTTGTAGCTTCGAGAACACTGTCCAACCATCTCGTCCTCTGTCGCCCCCTTCTCCTTGTGCCCTCCATCTTTCCCAGCATCAGTGTCTTCTCCAGGGAGTCTTCTCTTCTCATGAGGTGGCCAAAGTACTGGAGCCTCAGCTTCACGATCTGTCCTTCCAGTGAGCACTCAGGGCTGATTTCCTTAAGAATGGATGCGTTTGATCTTCTTTTATACAGCACCATTAATGGGGAAGGGCTGTCACTCAAGTTTTTCAATGCACATGGTCCAAAGTTCAGTTCCTGGCTAGAAAGACCACCCTCTGTCTGAAAACCCAGCCAATTAGTGGGGACAGCGTTGAGCTTGGGGAACCAATGGTCTGATTTGGGTAGAGGTATTCCTAACATGGAGGACACTCTTAACATATCATAAGCAAAGGAAATATTCCCAGCCACAAAGTTAGGTTCAATATTTTGACCAGCTTTGATGGGGGGGGGGGAGATGGGGAGGAAGGAGAAAGAGGTGTTGGGAAGCGGCTGATTCGAAGCATCAAAAGAAGATGGCTTGTTAAAGGGAGGAGGAAACTTTTAATAACTGAGGAAGGAGCTGCAGTAGCAGGCCGTGAAAGAAGGGCAACTGAGGAGCCAATTGCAACAATCTTAAAATAATTTCTTGCAGAGTTTTGTTGCAGTAGGATTCTAGCAGTGAAATCCTATACATGGCTACTTAGAAGAAAGCTCCACTAAGCTCAGTCACACTTACTCCTAGGTAAGAATGCCCAATCCTTATATAGATAATTCACTGCCTCCAACATTGAATAAAATGATGGTATGAAATATAACATTTATCTTGTATAGACTGTGCATTGTCTACAGTAGCCTTTTGCATACCCTCCAACATTTCTCCAATGAAAATAGAGACGTCCCATTCCATAATGATAATTTTACTATTTATACCCCACACATCTTATTGGGTTGCCACAGCCACTCTGGGCAGCTTCCAACATATACAGAAACATAATATAACATTAAACATTAAAGAAAACTTCCCTATACAGGATTGCCTTCAGATGGCTTGGGGGTTGGATGACTCCATACCCTCCCACATTTCTTCAGTGAAAATAGGGACATCCTAAGGAAAAACAGGACATTCTTTGATCAAATCTAAATCGGAGACATCCCTGGAAAATAGGAACACTTGGACGGTTTGCTTTTGTAATGGATCTTTGCAATCTCTGGCTTCTGAAATGGATAAGGTGCTAATAACAACCTGATTCTTATCTTATGTAGCTCCTTTAGCCACCTGTGTGGATCATGTATGACATATAGGTATATGTGAGGTGTATCGAAGTTGAGGGGCAAATATATATTACAGCTGTCAATAGTGCACATTCACCAAACATCAAAGAGGTGTCCATGAAGAGGGAACCATGCACTCTATCTATCTATCTATCATCTATCTACAGTGGTACCTCGGGTTAAGTACTTAATTCGTTCCAGAGGTCTGTTCTTAACCTGAAACTGTTCTTAACCTGAAGCACCACTTTAGCTAATGGGGCCTCCTGCTGTCACTGCGCCGCCGGAGCACGATTTCTGTTCTCATCCTGAAGCAAAGTTCTTAAACCTGAAGCACTATTTCTGGGTTAGCGGAGTCTGTAACCTGAAGCGTATGTAACCCGAGGTACCACTCTATCTATCTGTCTATCTATATCTATCTATCTATCTATCTATCTATCTATCTATCTATCTAGTCTATCTATCATCTATCTATCTCTCCTCTATCACTCTGTTGCAGACTCATGCCCATCATGATTCTGTAAAATACTAGGAGCTCCAAAGTAGTAAAAACCTCCATAAGATTGTCTGCAACTTCTTTTGCACCTTTGCTTGCTAAGACTCTGAGGATGACAGACTTGGTTAAGTGGTCCTGATATACAAGAATAATTTGATATTCTCCATCCTGCTGACTTTGCATGTCTATTAACTCAACCTAGCAATGTGAATTCATTTCTGAGGACAGGGCTAGTTCCCCTGCTAGGCCTGTCTAGGGAGCTGAAGATTTTTGTTGACATGGTGAGCAGAGGTTTAAATAGATCACGGCAGTTTTAGCATTTTGTTTTTAATGCTACCTTGGCCAGTACTTAAATGAGCTTCATGAATACTGTCATATAAGTGCTCATTACAAACAAAGTGGATGATGTCTGTAGCCCCAGAAGATACAGGGGAAATAAATTTTCCTCTTTTCTAATAGGCAAAATGCCTCTTCAGGCACCTGTAGGCCGCAGCACTCTTCCTGAGACATTTCAATTTGACTTCTTTTATAGAAGCAGTTTGTTGTATTGAACTTTTAGAATAAATCTATTGCTGTGGTGTTTGCTCACCATTAACTGGTTTAGTTTCTTGCTAAACTTTTCCATATTCTAATGCCATTGTTTTCTGAAATAGTGTACTTAGTCAGAGAAACAAGACCCGCCAGTTGCCCCTACTTTCCACCTCTTGAGAGCGAGCCAGCAGTAAATCACACTATCCACATTGGAGTTAACTCTTTATTAGCAAAAACGCAATCTGCACAGACTTGGTGGAATGCCAGGCCTAATGAGCACAACTACTCATTCCCGGCAGGTCTTGCCCCATGGATGAAATGAAAGGTCCCCACATCCTCACAGCCATCTATGCCCCCCCGCCCCCCGCTGGGCTTTCCACAAGCAATCAGAGTCTGTGTCTGTCCTTTTCATGCCTCTTCTGGTTCTGGGAGACCAGACGGGAGAGGAACCTGTTGCAGCAGGAGGGGAAGACACCTATGGCCAACTCACCTCTGCCTCTTGGCCTCCCTCTTCCCACACCCCTGCTTCAGCTTCTGTCTCTGATTCTGGTCTTCTCTCTGCCACAGACTCTCTGAGCTCACTAGGCCTTGTTACCTCTTCAGCTTCCACCATTGCTCCCCAGGCTCTGAGTCTTCTTCCTTTGGAAGTTCACCAGCTGTTTCCTCCCACTATTCCTCTGCATCCAACCAGTCCCTGACAGCTGTGCTACCCTTTGCAATAGACTTCGTTCTGGAAATATCTTAAGAGGGGCACCTCAGTCCTATGTGCAGACCTGGAGCCTTGAAATGGCTGCAGCATCTAGATCATAGGTCTTCAGCCAGTGGGTTGGCCATATGGCCCAGTTTCCTATAGCTATGCCTGCAGCAAGGGAGCTCTCTGTGGAATAGGAAAAGTTTCCAGTCTATTTTGATGCCTCTTCTTCCAGAATGGAAGTATGCTGGTAGCTATAAGGGAGCATGCTGCGGTAGGTAGCTTGGTTGCCGAGTGGTTGCTGTCATGGCACAGCCGGGGGCCCAGGAGTAACAAGAGCAGTGATGCCAGAGCATCATCCTCACTCCACTCCCTGGAACCTGAAAATGCAGGAGTTTATACTAGGCATTGGGAAATGTGCATATCCTAATAGCAGGTCAAGGTGCCAGGCATATGCCAGACCATTGGGCTACCTATAGTACTTGGACTAGCAGGAAGAAGAGTTTGGATTTGATATCCCGCTTTATCACTACCCGAAGGAGTCTCAAAGCGGCTCACATTCTCCTTTCCCTTCCTCCCCCACAACAAACACTCTGTGAGGTGAGTGGGGCTGAGAGACTTCAAAGAAGTGTGACTGGCCCAAGGTCACCCAGCAGCTGCATGTGGAGGAGCGGAGACACGAACTTGGTTCCCCAGATTACGAGACTACCGCTCTTAACCACTACACCACACTGGCTCTCCAAAAGCCACGACAGAGGCCTTTCTACTCAAGATCCATTTCACTGAGATGCCAATGACAGGACTTGGTAGGGCACACTCTTAGTTTATAGGAGGCAATGGTGAGATGAAACAGATCTTTGCCTGTACTCCAGGTGAACCGACCTCATCACCAGCCAGAGAAGAACATGTCTTTGTCATATCTCGACTGGAGCATTTATCTATTAACATCTTTATATACCACTTTTCAGGTAGACCTTGCAAAGCGGTTTACATAGAAATATTCAAATAAGAGCCCTGCTGGATCAGGCCAAAGGCCCATCTAGACCAGCATTCGGCACTCACAGCGGCCAGCCAGATGCCACTCAGATGCCTCTGAGAGCAGGACCTGACTGCAATAGCAGTCTCCACACATGCTGTTCCTAGAAGCTGGTATGAAGAGGGATACTTCCAACATTGTTGCCAGTAGCTGTTGATAACAATAAGAAAAATAAATTCCATTATATTATAAATTGCAAATATAAATAAAGCAGCCAAGACAAGCTACTAGCAAGACAAGCAAAAGAAAAACCCTGCTGTGATTCTCTCTATCGATGATTGTGTTTAAATATTCCACATTTTGTTTCTACATTTCATGTGAGCTGCCTTGACTGATGTTTTTCAGCATAAACAGATTGTGAGCTCCAATATATGCCACAACATTCTGTACAACACATAGGAATTCTGTGGAGACCATCAGACAGACCAGTGTTGGAAAGTGTTTCTGGAGTTAGAAAATCTGGTAACCACTCTGATGTAGTTATTAGATTAGACCACCAGAAGTTAAAATAAAAATACATCGCTTCATTTGCACTTCTCATGTTGTTTTAAATGTCAGTACTGGGTGCTGTAAAATGTTTGACATATTTCCTCACCTCTTATGTGTGCTGTTCTGCTGTATAATATCAGCATAATACAGGAAGTTAACATTTGTAAACCTCTCACTTTGAAAACCGCTGTTAACCTAAAATATATTCAAAGAGTTCAACAAATGTTTGAATTTTTCTCAGTTGTGGTGTTCGCTCAGCCTGCCATGACATCTTTGTAGTGTTTTCTCTCAATAATTGAATGCTTAGTTAAATTTGGCTTGGATGTGTTCCAAGCAAATTCAACATGAGCCAAACCTGAGTGAGCATACATAAATCATAATTAATGTCCGTCTTGTAAAGAAGCTTTATCTAAAATATCCTGAAAACTTATTATTATTTAGCATGGTATTGTTTTTGGCACTGAATTGCTGAGTGAAAGCATAAGTCTTAACTTTGCAAGTCTGAAATCTAACAGTATGGTTCAAAGCAGTTTTACACATGAGCTGTTTACAAATTAACTGAAGCATATATTAAAAAGCATTTGCTACATAAACAATCAGGTTACATAATATGTATTTCACTTGTCTTATGTGTAACATATATAAGATAAGCTAAATAAAGGTGTTTATAATGCTTTCTTGTCTGTGCTTCTACAGTTAAACTAAATGCTGGAAACAAATGAAAAGTATAAGTGCAAAACCCATACAAAATGGGTATTATCCATATATACTAACTAAAGATATGTTACAGCTCCACATACAGTATATACTTGATGGCAAATGAATGTTTATTATGCATAAAGCATGAATGGCCCACTGGGGAATTATGTTATTTACCAGTAGTTCTTATGATTTTTTGAGCTCACTGGAAAATGTCAGAATATTTTGATAATTTCTACATTTCAAATGTCTAAGAAACACATTTTTCCACTTGTCTATCATTTACCAAGAAATGTCAATATTTGCCAAGAGATATTGGCAAATGCATGGCAAAATAATTGTTGTTGACAATTCCTGCTGAATGTCAAGGCCCACTAAATGCTTCTGATTAATTACCCTGTAATATCCCTATTATTTCTGCCATTTATGATGACACTTATCAAGCTTTATTGGTAAATGCTGAAAGTAAGAATTGGTAAGGCAATGATTTGCAACATTTATTTATCTGTACAATTTCTTACCCACCTTTGATCATATGGTCCCAGGGCAGGTTACAACAATATAATCATTTTTAAAGGGATTATAAACATCCTTATTACAGTATTATAAAAGCAAGCAAAACCATTTCAGCTGAATCAAAACGCTATACATACAATAAAATAGTTGACTTCCACAAAACAAAATACATTAGCTGTCAAATGTCAGGGCAAAATGGAAGCTATACAACTAAGATGCTGGATGCACCTAAGGGAGATCTATGACTAAAGGGCTGCCACAGAGTAAACTCTCTCCTGAGGTGTCATTCCACACATTTTGGAGGCGGAACAACCGAAGAGTCCCCACTGCTGATCTTAACACCCCATAGGTAAAGGTAAAGGGACCCCTGACCATTAGGTCCAGTTGTGGCCGACTCTGGGGTTGTGGTGCTCATCTCACTTTACTGGCTGAGGGAGCCGGCGTACAGCTTCCGGGTCATGTGGCCAGCATGACTAAGCTGCTTCTGGCGAACCAGAGCAGCACATGGAAACGCCGTTTACCTTCCCGCCAGAGCGGTACCTATATATCTACTTGCACTTTGACGTGCTTTCGAACTGCTAGGTTGGCAGAAGCTGGGACCGAACAACGGGAACTCACTCTGTCGCGGGGATTCGAACCGCCAACCTTTTGATCAGCAAGCCCAAGAGGCTCACTGATTTAGACCACAGCACCACCCGCGTCCCTTAGCCTCCAACATTTCTCCGATGAAAATAGGGATATCCCATTCCACAATAGTAATAATAATTCTATTATTTATACCCTGCCCATCTGACTGGGTTGCCCCAGCCACTCTTGGCGGCTTCCGACATATATACAAACTTAAGAAAATATTAAACATTTAAAAACCTCCCTGTACGGGTCCGTCTTCGGGTGTCTTCTATATGTTGTATAGTTATGTATCTACTTGGCTCAGGAGGGTTGCGTAACTCCATAAACCTCCAACATTTCTCTCATGAAAACAGGGAAAAGTGGGACATTCCAGGATCGAATCAGAAACTGTGACGGCTTCTGTAAATCCAGGACTGTACCTGGAAAATAGGGACACTGGAAGGGTCTGATACCTCAGAGTAGTTAGCTACTTGCCTGTGTTTGGTCATTTATAAGCAAATATCCATTACATTTCTAAGTTACATTGGCTAATGTCCTATTTTCATCCCCATTTCCATCATTTACCAGTACATTTCAACATCTGTTGAAAGAAATGTGTCACCGAAATTGCAATTAATTGACAAAGCTTTCCTAGCCAGCCGGCCGAGTCCTTCCTTCCTCCAACCCCCGTGGGCTGTTTTGACAGATGAGCACAGACTCTCACCGGTCAGTCACCTCATGTCACCGCGATGTCAGGTGAAGCATTTTCCTTTCCCTGTGTAGTTTGAAATTAAAGCTAGCAGGCAAAGCAGCAGAGGTTTGCAGATGATCTGCGATCCCTTCAAACACAGATTTTGGCAGGGAGCCATGTTTTTACCCGCCCCATACCTGATGTCCTATATGCCATCTGATATAAGGTAGCTGGTATAAAGTGGCTGCCTTTGGAGTGCTCACACCACAGCCTTTCCCTTTGACCACTTTCCCTTCTGGCAAGTGGCAACAACACACCTGCCAGGCAGTTAGTGCTAGTGAGCTGCTTTTATGTATAACTTTTTTATTTTCAGTTTTTACTTGTAGTTTGTTTTTATAAAAAATTTTTATTGGTTTTTCAACATATAATATAAGACAATACAAAAGACAAACACTAACAAACAAACATATAAACATGTATAATTTCAAAGATTTTTTTCATATACCCAATTTCAGCGACTTCCCCATGCCTCCCTTTTCTGCATCCCTGTTTTAAATTTTTCCAGCAACCCCTGGTCTGAAATATTTATTAATTCCTTTCTTTAACCCTTTTCTTTCCTCTTGTCCAATCATTTATCGCTGCAAATCTGCTATGCTTAAACCATGACATTTTAACAGTCCATAATCTTACAAGAATTTTAAAGATAAAGTTTAAATTTCTTCCAGTCTTCCTCCACCGTCTCTTTCCCTTGGTCACGGATTCTGCTCGTCATCTCTGCCAGTCCCATATAGTCAATCACTTTCGTCTGCCATTCTTCCAGTGTGGGTAGTTCTTGTGTCTTCCAATACTTTGCTAGTAACACTCTTGCTGCTGTTGTAGCATACATAAAAAACGTCCTATCTTTCTTTGACACCAATTGGCCTACCATGCCCAGGAGAAAAGCCTCTGGTTTTTTATGAAAGGTACACTTAAGCACCTTCTTAATTTCATTATATATCGTTTCCCAGAAGACTTTAATCCTTGGGCACGTCCACCAAAGGTGATAGAAAGTACCTTCAGTTTCATTACATTTCCAGCATTTGTTATTGGGCAAATGATAAATTTTTGCGAGCTTGACTGGGGTCATGTACCACCTATAAATCATTTTCATAATATTCTCTCTTAAGGCATTACATGCCGTAAATTTTATACCGGTGGTCCATAACTGTTCCCAGTCAGCAAACATAATATCATGACCAATGTCCTGTGCCCATTTAATCATAGCTGATTTAACCATTTCATCCTGTGTATTCCATTTCAGCAGCAAATTGTACATTCTAGACAGGTTCTTCGTATTGGGTTCTAACAATTCTGTTTCTAACTTTGACTTCTCCACCTGGAAGCCGATTTTCCTGTCCTGTTTGAAAACTTCATTTATCTGGTAATAATGAAGCCAATCTCTTACTTTAAACTTCAATTTCTCATAACTCTGTAATTTCACATTTCCACCTTCTTGTTCTACAATTTCCCAATATTTTGGCCATTTAGATTCCATATTAAGTTTTTTAACTTCCTTGGCCTCCATTGGTGACAACCACCTGGGGGTTTTATTCTCCAACAAATCTTTATAACGAATCCAAACATTGTGTAATGCTTTCCTAACAATATGGTTTTTGAAGCTTTTATGAATTTTTACCTTGTCATACCATATATATGCATGCCAACCAAATCTATTATTGAACCCTTCTAGGTCCAAAATGTCTGTGTTCTCAAGAAGTAGCCAGTCTTTCAGCCAGCAAAAAGCTGCTGCTTCATAGTAGAGTTTTAAGTCCGGCAGGGCAAACCCCCCTCTTTCTTTTGCATCAGTTAATATCTTAAATTTTATTCTGGGCTTTTTCCCCTGCCAGACAAATTTCGATATATCTTTCTGCCACTTCTTGAAACAGTCCATTCTGTCCACAATCTGCAATGTTTGAAACAAAAACAGCATTCTTGGCAAAACATTCATCTTAATAACAGCAATTCGGCCTAACAAGGAAAGTCTCAAATTTGACCATATTTCCAAATCTTTCTTAATTTCTGTCCAGCATTTCTCATAGTTAACTTTAAATAAGTTCACATTCTTAGTTGTTAAGTTGACCCCTAGATATTTCACCTTATTTGCTACCATTAATCCAGTTTCACTCTGAAACTTCTCTCTTTCCTCCACTGTTAAGTTCTTTCCCAGTACCTTTGTTTTTTGTTTATTTAACTTAAAACCTGCCACTCGACCAAAGACTTGTATTATCTCCAAAACTTTTTTTGTACTAGTGTCTGGCTCTTGCAGAGTTAAAACTAGATCGTCTGCAAACGCTTTCAACTTGTATTGTTTAGCTCCGACCTGAATCCCTTTTACCAGCTGATCCCCTCTAATCATATTTAATAAAACCTCCAGAACAGTTATAAAAAGTAATGGGGATATTGGGCACCCCTGTCGTGTCCCTTTTTCAATAGCAATTTCTTCAGTAACCACGTTATTTACAATTAGTTTTGCTTTTTGTTCAGAATAAATTGCACCTATACCATTCTCAAAACCTTGGCCTACCCCCATTCCTTTGAGATTCTTTTTCATAAAACTCCAAGAAATATTGTCAAAGGCTTTCTCAGCGTCCACAAATATTAATACTGCCTTAGTGTTAATATTATTCTCGAGTAACTCCATAATGTCTATTATATTTCTCACATTATCAGATAAGTGTCTTCCCGGGAGAAAGCCAGCCTGGTCTTTATGAATCTCACCCACCAAAACCCTCTTCAGTCTTTTTGCCAAAATATCTGCAAAAATTTTATAATCCACATTAAGCAATGATATAGGGCGGTAGTTCTTGATCTGGTTCTTTTCAGTCTCAGATTTTGGTATAAGTGTAATATATGCTTCTTTCCACGATTCAGGTGCCTTCTTCCCCTCTAAAATTTCATTACAGACTTCCTTAAACGGTTGAATCAACCAATCCTTCAAAGCTTTGTAATATCTGGAAGTCAGGCCATCTGGTCCTGGAGATTTTCCCAATTTCATGTTTTGAATGGCTCCCTCTATTTCTTGCTCAGTTATTTTCTGGTTTAAAATCATTTTACTTTGGTCAGATATTTTTTGTAATCCATACTTTTTAAGAAATTCTTCCATCTCTTTTTCCTCCACCGGCCCTTGTGCATAAAGTTTCCTGAAATAACTCTGAAAACAGTTTCTAATCTCATTTAGCCTAAAAATGTTCTTTCCTTCAACCTCTAAGCTTGTAACCGTATTCAACTTTTGTCTCTTCTTCAATTGCCATGCCAGAAGTTTCCCACATTTATCTGCCGATTCAAATGTCTTTTGTCTCATTTGCTTTATTTTCCATTCTATCTCCTGGTTCATCAACTCCATATACTGTCTCTGGTAGAACTTTATTTCTCTTAAGATTTCATGAGACTTTGGCTTTGATCTCAATTTCTTTTCCCCTTCTTTTATTTTTTCCAAAATCTTATCTTTCTTTTCATTCTGCCTCTTCTTCTTTAAGGTATTCTGTTGTATCAAAAATCCTCTCATAACGGCTTTACTTGCATCCCAAATTGTTCTTTTCTCCACCTCTGTTCTCAGATTTATCTCAAAGTAGTCCTTGATAGTTTTCTAGGCCTTTCTGTACACCTCTTCATCTCTAAATAGGGAGTCATTCATCCTCCATCTGAAGGAACCAGCTGTTGTTGTGTTCATTTCCATCTTTACGGCGTTATGGTCGGAGCAAGTCTTTGGGCAGATTTCCACTTTCTTTATCTTAGGTGCCATTCCACTAGTTACCCAAATTTGGTCGATTCTGGTCCAGGTCATTTTTGCTTCAGCAAAAAAAGTTCCCTCCCTCTCCAGAGGGTTTCTTGTTCTCCAGATGTCAATCAAGTCGATATTATCTGTCATTTCAAAAAAAGTCTTAGGTAGTCTCCCATCCTTAGAAACCACCTGTCTTAGTGCTTTGTCCATATTTGTAGAGACCACTCCATTCATATCTCCCATCATAATTATATTGTAATCCAAATAGTCCATTAATATCTCATGTAGTTTCTTGAAGAACTCTGACTTCCCTTCATTCGGAGCGTAGATCCCAATTATCAATAATTTTTCTCCTTGGACTTGTATTTCAATTGCCAAATATCTTCCTTGTTCGTCTTTAAACATCAACTTAGGGGCCAATTTTTCCTTAGCATAAATCACCACTCCTCTTTTTTTCACTTTATCTGATGAAATAAATTCCTGTCCCAGTCTTTTATTAACAAGTAATTTTCTATGTATTCTAGTCACGTGGGTTTCTTGCAAACAAATCAAATCCAGTTGTTCTTTTTTCAAAATATGGAAAACCTCACGTCTTTTTCTGGGAAGGTTCAAGCCGTTACAGTTCCAACTTAAAAATTGTAGAGCCATATTGTTGTTTACTTTGTTGCTCCTCCAACTGCCCCCAGCAGTTGTTCTTCCTTTGTTGGGGTCTGAAGTCCAAATGTCAAGTTCGATATATCCGCTAAGTCCTTTGCCTCAGTAGTCAGGTCCACCACTCCCTTCACGAGGTCTTCTTGATTTTTTTCCAAAAACTGTTCTTTATCTTGCACTGTTTTTATTTTAATTTTTTTCCCTTTGTAGTTAAAAGACAGGCCTTGTGGGTACTCCCATCTGTATATTATGTTGTTCTTCAACAACAAGGTAGTCAGATCCTTGTAGTAGGTTCTCACTTCCAAGATATATTTAGGAATATCCTTATAAATCTGAACAAAGGAATCTTCAATCTCCAGAGATCTTTGATATTGTAAATTCAGTATTTTATCTCTCTCCTCCTTAGATCTCAAAGTTATCAGGCAGTCCCTTGGCTTCTTTTTATTCTGTCTTCTTCCCAGTCTGAAGGCCGTAACTATCTTGAATTCCTCCTCTTTCAAAGTCACTTGCCAAAAATCCGAAAATTCTTTTGTGAGGAACTCTGCCAAATTATCCTGCTCACTTTCTGGTACGGCTCGGTTTTTACTTGTAGTTTATTGCTTATACACTCAGACAGAGAGAGAGAGAGAGAAAGAGAATCCAGCCGCAACAAAATACCCTCATCTTACCATTCTAAAACTTTCCCTAAGAGCTAATGGGAAACTTCTAACAATGAGAGGAATAAAAGAAAGGAAAGAACGAATCAATATTAGAAAGGGGGGGGGAGAGAGGGGAGGAGAGAAGGAGAAAGAGAGAGAGAGAGAGAGAGAGAGAGAGAGAGAGAGAGAGGCCAAATCAGAACTGATAAAGTGCATGTGCTTCTGTATTTAAATAAATGGTGGGGGGTTTAGAACGCTAATTAGTCATTGTGTAGGATCATATTTTAACATTATCAGCAGCATAAAAATAAGAACTTGATTATAGCAAACACATTTTATAACGGTCCCATTGATTCACTGAAAACAATGGTAATTATGTTGGGGAAAAGAAAGAAGTCAGTGGAAAAACAGCCCAAGCTTTTTACGTTTCAACAAGAAGGTTGCCTTAGAAAACTTTGCATTGCAAGGATCAACTAGTTATTTATTACCAACTGGCACGGCATATATTCTCGATATTGACTCTGTGGCTTAGATGCCTTATCAGCACCTATAATTCAGGGGAATTTTTGTCCAAAATATGTATCTGTATCTCAATAGATAGATAACACAGCTGATTTTGGAAGCTGTTAAGATGAGGTAATGCTGTGTATGCAGGACAGATTGTCCCTGGAATACTGATGAGAACATTTGGAGGAACTTCAGCCAAAAATTAAAAATAGTGGCACCATGTTACAAGGACAGAAAATTCTTGAAAGGTTGAGTTAGAGCTTGATGAAAGAGGAGAGAAAAGAGCTCTGTGATATCAAACTGTACAGCCAAACTAGGCACTTGGCAGCATTCTTGGGTGTAGGGACTGGGGGCTCTCCCTGTCTCTGTCTCTCTCTTTCTGTGGACAAGTGCACAAGCAACAAAGTGTGTGACAGAGAAGTGTTGGGTATCAGGGAGCTGCTTGGTCCCTCCCTTATTGCTTTTCTCTGTAATGTATCTGGCATCCCTGTTGGGTAGTGTGGGAATGTGGCTTGGTAGGAGGGGAAATAAGTAAGCAGGGAAAGCATTAATCACTTCTCTTTCTGCGTCTCTACTGTTTTACAGCTAGCAGTTCAAAAGCACGTCAAAGTGCAAGTAGATAAATAGGTACCACTCCGGCGGGAAGGTAAACGGCGTTTCCGTGTGCTGCTCTGATTCGCCAGAAGCGGCTTAGTCATGCTGGCCACATGACCCGGAAGCTGTACGCCGGCTCCCTCGACCCGTAAAGCGAGATGAGCGCCGCAACCCCAGAGTCATTCACGACTCTTTACCTTTACCAGTTCTCCAAGCAACATGGCTTGGGGTGTCTGTGATTAACTTGTAATAAATAGCCATCTTGCTGTTGTCTTTGCTTCATAGTTTGTTCCTCTAAGCCAGGCACAGGCAAACTCAGCCCTCCAGGTGTTTTGAGACTATAACTCCCATCATCCCTGACGACTGGTCCTGTCAGCTAGGGATGATGGGAGTTGTAGTCCCAAAACATCTGGAGGGCCAAGTTTGCCTATGCCCGCTCTAAGTCTTTGACTATCTTCATTCTAATTCCAAAGCCATCCAAAGCAAAAAAAAAAAAAAGTTGTCACTAACCTAGTGATTATAGAGTCTTTATCTATCTACACCACCAGGCCCCAAAATGAGACATTGTTTGACTTGTCATTAGGCGGAGTTCCAGGGCACAGTTGTGATATGACTGAGACAATTGCTTTTATTTATGAATCCTTCTAAAGAGAGGAACCAGTCCCCCCAAAGGGAATAGTCTGTTTCTGCCTATATGTTTAGCAGCAAAAGAAGAAGACTATCCCTCTACTTTTGTTTACTGGATGTGCAGTTGTATATCCTTTTTGTATTTTAGAATGCAATTTCACAGCTAAATATTAAGTTGTTGGGTGTTCCCCTAACTGTGATCTGAAGATTTTCAGAGTATTCTCCCCGCCCTACCCTCCATATCTGTGGTTGGCCAGGGAGTAAAAGGAAACAAAAATTGCTGTTCAGTTTCACCAAGAAGGGGAAGCATTTTAAGAAGTGTTTGAGGATGGGGACATTCCGGAAGCTGCAATAGGACTAGCTCTTTCTTTTGTTCTAGTGATGCTTTCAAGTGACAACAGTGCCCCCAAACAATGCATCTCTAGAACAAAGTGTGATGATTTAGTGTCATTCAAAGAGCATTGTTGGAGAAGAAAGATGGCAGCTTCCACTGGTGTCGACCCTTGCCCTTTTTATTCACATTTAAAAAATGATAATAATAAGAGCCTGGCAGTTTCAACAGCTGGGAAGCCCTTTTACTTACACGGACATAGACACACACTCCTTAATGTCCCCAAGTCCTCCTCCCATATCATATAAATAATTTCAGGTCAAGCTCTAGAAATGGCTACTTTGCCAATGTCATGATTTATAGAAAGGAGGGGTGGGGAATATAGCCTATCCCTGATCGGGAGTGACATTTAGAAGTACTTACTGTGTAGAGCAGGCTTGCCCAATTTCTGGCCCATCAAGCTGCATTCAAATCACTGCCAGGCATCACCGCCCGTCAGGTGCTTGACACCCCAAGGCTTGCATTTCTTGAATGCACAGCCAGGAAACAGAAGCAGAAGGCTTCTCAAGCCCCTAGTTTGCCATCACAGAAACCCACCGTGGGTTGTAATCATAGGTTACAAGCTGTGTATGTCTGACTGAATGACAGATGGATGACCATCTGTCATGGATGCTTTAGTTGAGCTTCCTGCACCATAGGGGGTCAGACTAGATGGTTCTTGGGGTCCCTTCCAACTCTACAAGTCTCTGATTCTGTGAAGAGATGCCCATTACCTTGTGGGTCCTCATGTCCTAATTCACATTTCTGGTAGGCACGAGGGAAGCAGGGTTGGGTGACAACAGCATATCAGTGACATTTTACTGTGCATCTCCAAGCAGCCTCCCATAACAGTTTAAACAGAGCCCCTTTACGTAATGACATCTACATTTTAGTAGGAGTAGAATCGCTGGAGTGTGGTTGTGCAGAAGACCCAACCAGACAATGCCCAACCCAGAACAGCATGGCCTGTGTTGTCGAAAGCTTATGAGACGTCCAGGAAAATTGGATAGGATTATACTCTCCCTGTTTTTCTCCTGAAATAGTTTGGCCACCAGCACAGGAAAGGCAGTTTTAGTTCTTAAATGGGGTTAGAAATGGGACTGAAATGTGTTACGTTATGTGGAAACAACACATCTGAATTCCTTCAAGGTTATGGTCATGAGCTTACTATGTAGTGCAGCCTAGTGTGGAACTTGTGACTCATCAAGCATCCCTTAGCTCACCAGCCAAGTGCTTAACATCTCTTCCCCATGTTTGCAGTCCCAGGGTAGTATCAACAGGATGTGTATTGAGCCACTTTCGAACTGCAGTCAGCTCCATGCAGCGCAAGAGGTGTGGGCCTGTTTGAGAGAGAAAGTGGGGTCACAAATTTGTATGTGAGTCCCTTTGCTCTCGACAGCAAGCTCATTGATTTACATGAGAACAGTTCCTTTGTGTAACATAACTAGGTTTGACTGAGTTAATATGTCGCGGAAATTGCCTTTTGTAGACTTCACAATGTGCTGTGAAATATGTACTAGGTAATACCTATCATGAGGGAGTAAAAACCATGTAGAAACTGACAAATTAAAGAAAATTTGGCATTTTTACTGCATATTTTATTGTGACTTTTAAGCTTTCCCATTTGTTAGCATTTAACAGTTCCTTCAGATGAAAGAAAGCATATAGTTTTTCAAGAAAATAACTCTTTGTATCAAATGGATGTTCATGTGTACTGCTCTCAGGTCTGTTGATGCGCGTGTGTGTGTGTGTGTGTGTGTGTGTGTCTCACAGCAGAACGTTGCAAAATGACCTTTACCAATACAATTGTGCTTTGGGGAAATATAGGCAATATATTTTGTGGAAATAATTTTAGGGGTGGGAGGTGCATAGGGAAAGGAGAACACTTTCTGATTCAAAAAACATTTTATGATGAGTCAAACTGAGGCTGTAGGCCCCCAGAGTTTGTTTGCTGATCAGATCAGATTCATTTTCGCTTGCTTGCTGCAGCAGTAGGCACTCTCCAGATGTTGCTGGAATGCAAGTCCCTTCAGTCCCAGCTAGCATGGCCAGTGGCTAGGAATAAAGAGAGCTCTGGTCCAGCTCCCATGATCCCTAGCTAGCAGGACCAGTGGTCAGGGATGATGGGAATTGTAGTCTCAAAACATCTGGAGGGCCGAGTTTGAGGAAGCCTGACCTAGAAGGAAACCCCTTAGTGGAACTAGCTTACTGCATTTTTTAGGTTGTTTCCAGGCAAGGGCTTTATATCACAACCAAGTCATTCTGATCCATATCCACCTGCAATGGGCACATTAGCTTCCACATATTTCATTTTTCCAGCATAGGTATTTGTCACTGTTCTGTTGTTTCTGCTATTTCCATGTCAGTGAGCGGAACCTGACAGAATGCATCTCCCCACCCTCTACCACACGGGTGTCAAACACAAGGTCCGCGGGCCGAATCCGGCCCGCCAGACCTCGTCATGTGGCCCGTGTAGCTGCCGCCAGCCGCCAACCTTCACCTTTTATTCTCGCTTTTTTTTTTTTGACACAAGAAAGCCGCCTCTTCAGCGCATGCATGGCAGCCTACAAGCCAGAGAACGTCTGCCCTCTAGCGGCGCCGGCCGTTCTACACAGGAAACCTCCACTTTACATGCATTCAGGAAACCTCCACTTGTTTTTACAGATACAACCGGCCCTTTGAGGGTGACCAAACTGCTGATGTGGCCCCCGATGAATTTGAGTTTGACACCCCTGCTCTACCACCTTCTGAGCACGCACAGTTATTTCTGTACCTGTGTACATGCATCCTTTAAAAACAAAAATCAGTTGGAATTGGGTAAGATCCCAAGAGCAGTGGTTCTCTGCCATTAGTTACCATTTTTCACAAAGGACAAAATAGAGCCTTGAGCATTTGGGGGGGGGGAGAGTGGGAGAACTTCAGAGTGTAATAGTGTCATCCCATGTGGTTCTTATTGCCAGACGCTATTAGGGGGAGGAAAGGTTTTTTGCAGGAAGCCCTGTATAGAAATGTCTCCTTTGCCTGGGTGGTTTGAAAACAAACCAAGGAGGTAAAGGAACTTTTTTTTCCCCCTTTGCGGAATGTATTGAATTCAAGCTGATCTTCAAATGAAAACTCCATCTGACATCATAGTTGCATGAGGTCACACTGGCAGGTGGGAAAGTGTCAAATCAGCTTGTTCCCGCTCCAGAGGTGTCACCCTGGGACAAGGCTGGGGATGTGTTTGTTTATATATTTTCTGGAGCATGCTCAGTTGCATAAGCCCTGTGCTCACACTTGCCCCACAGCAAAACCAAATAAGATAGCTTTTCCCCCATTTCAGCAGTTTTCTGATGTTTTTGTCCATTGTCTATTAAAGATGTCAGTACTCTATACATACCTTTACTGCATCATTTTCTTAACTCAGATGCTGTTTTCCATCACAGCACCTTTCTAATCTTGCCTGGGAAGGTTTAAATCGGGGATTCATACCAAACTTGGCTATGCATTGGAGCCCACCATTGTAAAATACTGCAAAATAGTTCTTAGAAATGAGAATCAGTGGGCAAATTCCAGTGACTGCCTTTTGATTTATTAGGGGCATAGAAGAGCTGTTCTCATAAATGATGGCAGCTGTCACGGTACTGCTATTCTCTTGCTGTTCTTTGTACCCAGTACTGTTGTCCTTGTGCCTCTGTTTGTCTTAGAGAACACAGAAAGGCTCACAGAGCTGAGGAATAATGGAAATATTTGTGATGTGAATAGACAAAGATGGCTCATTAAAGTCCAAGAAATCATATTCAGTAGAATGGCATTATCCAGACACAAACTAGGTACACACACATAATTCTACTCTTGTTGGTCAGGTTCACACTACTTATGTTCGCTAGCGCTGAAAATGTCAATTAAGGAGCTTCACTTTGGGCTGGGAAATTGGTTGGAGAAGGAACCCATTTATACTTGGGGTTTGGCAGTTCAGATACAATTGAACCTTTCTCACATTGGGTCAGCTCTTGCACTGCATATCCGCTTATGTTCAAGTTTCTAATGCACTGTCTTTTTTTAAAAAAAGCCTGTCTAATTATATGCAAAAATGTGTACATTATATGTATGCATACTACATATAAAAGAGTCAGGCCTATGCTGTGCTATATTTCTGCAGCATGATTTTGTAAGTACATTAAAACCTATGTATTTTAATATAGTTTTATGTACGGTTTCATATATCATTTTATATTCTTGTTGCTTTAAGAAACTTGGAGAGCATGTACTTAAAATATGCATATGATTATGGTTATTAAATTTGTTGGCCTGCTTCATCTTGCTGAAGGCAACCCACAGCAACTTAAAAACAATAATGGAAATAATAATGCATATAACATGTGAAAATTGTTCTTATTTTTAGTGGAGCTAGGGGGAGGGGAACTCACATTAAAGGGATTGGAATTATTATTTTTCCCCCCGGGGGGGGGCGGAAATCCCAGGTAGATCAGTTTGACAGAGTTTCTTAAAATCTCAGTGTGGGAATGCCTACAGTGACCAGTACGTGGAGTAAAAAGCTGTGTTTCTTTTGGGGCAGATGCTCTGCTATTACAGACTCATCACAGTGGCTGATTTGGTTTCTCTGACTGTGTAGGTTGATCTGATTGTGAGCAGGCAAATACCAGTTGGTGTAAGAGTAGGCGCTACCAACCCCAGCTCAGTAGTTAATATGTATGAACATATTATGAACATATCTCTTGCCCATGGACCACACATATCTGGAAGCTGGCCCTGGGTGACTTCAAGACATTCCTTTGGAAACCAGCTACTGAGAGTGGGAGACGTGTGATATTTCATTAAGAGGCAAATGTTGAACCGGTGGTTAGTTTACAGGTGCCATTATGAGTAGTTATTGTTGCATGCCATCCCAATCTCTGAGTGGTGCCAGATTCTAGGGGTTCCAGGTGCTAACCCGGGGTTTGGTTTCCTCAGAACAAGGGACAGCAGAGACTCGTGTGTCTTTATGGTGTGTTGTTTATTTACACATATATACAACTTAAGACTATGGTGGAAGGGTTCATTGCATTAACACCCCAAAAGTCACAGCCTTGAGTTCAAACAGAAATCAGGCATCATTCTGACGCTCTGGCTTTGCAGCCTGTTGCTTCCAGCTTGTAGCTCACATCACTGAAGTCTCCACTCTGGTCTTTGTCTTTCCAGTGAGTTGAGGGAATCCACCAATTTGTCATCTGGCACAGAGCCACTTCCTTTGTTCCCTTAATGGCCCGTTACCTAGGCTATCACCTCACTAAGAAACTAAGGGGGCCGAGGCATTAGAAGGGTCTTGGCATACAGCCTTCTCCCCAACTCATAACATTATATTGATTCCCCTTCCCAATCCATCACCATCAAAGACGGGAAAACTTCCAAATTTAGCTCAGTTGAAGGCAGACAATCAAACGCAAACATCCTTTTTAATGGCAGTTTGCATTCTTTTTGATCAGGTCATCTAAATTGCCACTCAGTGTTTGTTCTTTTAAAACTTCCCAATCAATGTTATTGGCTATTGGGAAAAGGAAGATGAACTTTGCAAGAGCTGCTAGATCAAACTAGAACTGTCTACAAAAGAATAGATCCTCTTTAAGTTAATTACAAAAAACAACTTTAGCTTCAAATAGCTTAGAAAAATATCCTGGACATCAGCTAAGACAAGCATTTTAAGAAGTCCAACACACCCTGAATATGCACACTAATTTCCTTGAAATGTTTTGTGTCTCCATTTTTATAAAACATTTAGGAATGTGATTTGATGAATGTAAACATACTCAACAGGCAAGTATTCATGGAACCCCTAAGAAATTTTGCTAGATTGCTTTCCTTTTAAACTCTTAAGCTGATTCTCCTATGTACAAACTTTGCCCAGTGCACCAACATTTCTTCTTCTGAACTCCCAGCAGAATATTCAGTGTTCATGGGCAACTGATGATGACCCACCTACAAGTTAGCTAACAATTTGTATTATTACTTCCTGCTCCCCTGCTGTGGGTGGGTTCCCTGTGTAATGTTTCTATTTCATTAAAATATTTGTTGCTTCACATGTTTTATCTGGTGCAGAACCTCAAAATCCTCAGTAAAATGATGCCTAAGAGCTTTCCTTTAAACAAAAGTCAGCATCTGGAACATCTTGAGTTAGAATACTGCTGTCATTAGAAACTCCGCAGCGTATCCTGGTAAATTCCTTGTTGCCCTGGATGCTTTGGTTGAAATTGTTTTTTACAAAGTGTGTATGAATTTGTGTGATAAGATTCCTTAATCCTAAAATCAACACCAGATGGAAATCTAAGCTCCTAAATTTTCTGGAATTGGTAGGCATCTTTCAAAATGACCGTGAATTTTAGACATTGCTTTTAGAACACTGGAAGATAGAAGATTTCATGGGCACAGGTGGCAGGGAAAGATATATCAAAGTTAGTGAAGTAGAAAAGAAAGCCCCAAATCAAAACAAGGTAGCATTCTGAGGAATGAGAAATATTCTCCCTCCCCAAATCCCCATCTCTTCACCTGAATTTATAGGAGAAGCTTTGCTGGCAAAGAGAAGTAAAGGAAATTAGGTTCTTGCCTGCACCTTTGTGAAACTGGATGATAACTGCATTCCAATTACTTCTCAGTTAAAGAAGCATCAAGCTTAATTGCTTCTATTCAAGTAACTTTGTCTTTTAACATGAACCATAAAAATGTGGATCTTAGGGCACTGAATAAACTACTAAAAGCAAACTTCTTTCTCCCATTTTAGAAATCCCTGGGACATTTTTGCAAAAGTGACCTGCAATGATTGCTCTGGAATTTAATGATTTAGAATTCTGTTGATGCAAACAGCAATCTTTAAGTGCATGCTTATAAGCTGAGACTGGGGCTTTTAAAGACTAATAACCAAACTTTAAGTGGGAACATTTCTTTTCAGTTTCAACAAAAGTATGGTTACGTGTGTAGGGAGTGATTAGCTGCTCATATGGTGGGAAAGTATTAAAGCATGCTATTCCTGAAGGACAGAGCTGGCCTTCTGTTTTTAGTTACTTCCATTTGAAATGCTGCTGCCCAGCTCTCCAGCAGAAACAGTAAATCTTCCCATACTTTAAATTACTAGGTTTGAAAACCAAATGAAAATCAAAGTCAGGAGAACTCCACGTGCCAGAGTAAGCTCAAGTCAGGGGTTCTGGAAAGGGAGCAGATTCTGCTTTAACTAGATTTGAGGCTTGTTGGATTTGTGATGGTGAGCGAGGCTTGCAGACCAGAAAACTAAACCTGTAACACAACCACTTCTACTCTAGTGTGTGAAGACATTGTGAGTCTTAAGATATTACTACACACACCTTCCTCCCAGACTCCCAAGATGGTTCTGCCCTTCGGCCCCCACATGGAGTTCTGTCTACTTCATGGGTAGGCAAACTAAGGCCTGGGGGCCGGATCCAGCCCAATCGCCTTCTAAATCCGGCCCACAGACGGTCTGGGAATCAGCTGGTTTGCTTAGGCAGAAATGTATAATATTGAAAGACAGAAGCATTATCAGTTTAATGTGCATACAGGGTAGAGCTTTGGTTTTCCACCACTGATGGGTGGATCACAAATATGTCACTATTGTCACAATATGTCACAAATATGTCACTATTGTCACAATAATGTTGCTTGTATACCTCATTAAACATTGAGATTATACAGGCTGGCTCATATGGGACGTGGAAGCATTTAATCCATGGGTAGGCAAACTAAGGCCTGGAGGCCAGATCTAGCCCAATCACCTTCTCAGTCCAGCCCGTGGAATCAGTGTGTTTTTACATGAGTAGAATGTGTCCTTTTATTTAAAATGCATCTCTGGGTTATTTGTGGGGCATAGGAATTCGTTCATATATTTTTTCTAAATATAGTCCAGCTGCCCACAAGGTCTGAGGGACAGTGGACCGGCCCCCTGCTGAAAACGTTTGCTGACCCCTGGTCTAATTCCTTTCTTCTTCCTAGAAAACTCTGCGCAAACCTCCTTCCTGTCACTTCACACACAGCCCCTTCACCTTGGTAATTTCCGTTTTGCACAGACCTGGGAGATTCCTCTTGAAGTGATGATGACTGTCTATGCTTTCATAATTACTTACATTCAGCTAGCCCAGCCAGGCTAGTTTGCATGGGCTATGCTCGGGAGAATTGTTGCAGCCTGTATTTCCCCCTTCAAAATCACAAATATTAGCTAGACTCTGACATTCATTACTTTTCTGGGTTTAGTGGGAGTTCCCTCCCCCCACCCCAAAAAAACTTATAATGGTATAATAAGGAACTAATTGTTACAAGACCACCTTCTTTTTTAAAATGTGAGGCTCAGCACTCTTAAAATGTAACTACTTGGTTTTAGCAACAAAATAGGTCTTTTCCTAGGTTGTGTCTTCATATTATTATTATTATTAGTAGTAGTAGTAGCAGTAATAAATCCATTCCCATGCGTGTCATGGAATGGTAGTTTGCCGTCTGCTCTTGTCTTCAGTGATATTATTTTTTTGCCACACTTGGGTGCCATCATCTTCCCGCAGTCCCCCAAACCTTCACCTGTTGCCTCATGTGAGGAGCGAAACACGACAGTTCAGTTGACGGTGTCTGTGTTGGCAGCCAACTTGAAGGACAGCATTGAACCTTGTAGTGGCCTATCTCCTGCTAATTAGCTGTTCGGAGGAACTCTCTGTGCCACAGGCAGAGTCTTATCAGTAAAGGACATCTCTCCCATTCACACTGACAGCTGAGATGCAACTGTTCATGAAGAGAATGGCATATTGAGAAGGGAGGAGGGGAGAGGCGGAGGAGGATTTAGAACTAGTGACAGTCCCAGTGTCTTGAACTGAAGCAGTCCTGAGCGATCATAAACAACCAGAGTGGAAAATAGAAAAGGTAGGAATCAAAATTTATGGAATCAGAATGTAGACAGAAAACGAGTGTAAAGGAGAGAGCCGCAGAAATGGAAGGGAACCTTCCCTCATGAGAATTTTGTACAAAAGTTAGGGCTATATACACTTGTGATTACCGTAGGCCCAGGGATTTCCTTACAGAGATAGTCAAGGTTTTCAGCATGTTTTCCTCATGCCCACATATTTTATTTTATTTTAAGAGAAGAAGTATGCCAGGAAGTAGACACATATTATTACAAGATATGAATCACACCAGAATAATACAAGATGCTCTGGATCTGATTCTTTGGAGACCAGGTAAGAAGGCAGTTGATTGTGTGTTTTTTAAAGCATACTGAAGGAAACAATGGAATGTACTCAGTTAGGAAACACCTGCAATGATTATGGACTTATAGAGGCAGGGATTGTGCCAGAGAAAAGAAATGCAGCTTTCTGTCAGAGCTCTCTCTCATATAACATATGCTACTTTATTATCTTTTATGGCACTGCTAGTCTAGGACAGCATGGGTCACATAGGGATACTTTTTCCAACCAGCAAGTTTATTTGAAAGCATTAGCTCTACATTCTGCTTCTGTTCTGTCCCGTTGTTATTTGACACCAGAGATGAGGAAAGCTGTCAGTTTGGGCTCCTCTCAAACTTCCAATCTTAAATTCAGTTCTCTAGATTTCTACATCACTTTGTGAATGCCCCACCCCGCAAGAAAAAATACTCACACATGGGAGGATGGGCAGGGTATAAATAATAAAATTATTATTATTATTATTATTATTATTATTATTATTATTATTTCTTAGTTTTCATCATATACCATTTCTGTACACCTTTTTGTTTTTGTAATAAGTATTTGGGGGATTTTAATGAAAGGTATACAAAAGAGTACCCAGAACAAAGCAAAATCAAACAACAAAGAACCAGATAGGATCAAAATCTGGAGGAATGCAAATTTTGAAGAATGGCTGTGTTTCTGTTCATGTAATGTTTCTGAAAGTAAGAATTAGGTTGGTTGGCCCATCAGTGCAAACTGAATTGAGTTTCTTCCCTATCCATATCTGACACACTTTGAAGATGCCACTATTTAAAAAAAATAAATACACAGAAAATGCCCCCCTCGCCTCCCCTTCAAACACCTTTGAACATAATAGTTTTACTGTTTGTTTTTAACTGAGAAATAGTTAATTGACGAAGGGGTGGGACAGAAGTATGTGCTGCATATTTATTAGTGCAACCCATGCAACATCAAGGAAGAGTCTACTTCTGCTCTCCCCAAGGCTTTGTTTTGTTTTAATCTATGATCTTTTATTGAAGATAATATGATAATCCACAGCTCCCTGGCACTGGCTGCAGCCAGCAGCTATCGGATCTATCCTTTCTGTGAAATTAAAAGACTGCCTCTGGATGTAGGAGATGCAATCTGTTTGTCTGGCATACCTATCTGTTTATTGAGTCTGTTAACAGACGAACAATAAGTTGTTTGGAACAGCATAAGTTTTAATCTAATGTCCTGGATAGATGCTGCCTGCAATCAAGTGCAGGCCTGCACAATTTGTGACCCACCAAGTCAAATCCACCAGCTGTGTATTATCAACTGCTAGGTGCTTGTTGTAGACCTTGCTGTTGTAGTCCTGAACAGGCAGCAAAACGAGGAGATCTGTCAAGCCCCAGGTGGGCTACCATACATGGCTGGTGGACTTGATGGTCAAAATGTCAATGCGTGGTCAGATTAGTCATGTTGAGCTCCATAAAGGGAAATGATACAACTTTAAAATAAGTTGAAGGAGCCCAGAGAGTTCTGTAGTTTGAACATCACTGAATTTGTCAAATTTGTAGATTTGAGCACTGCATGGATAGGAGGTCAGTAGAAATCCCCATTTAAGTCCAGTAATGCCACTCGTGACAGGTATATTATCCGTTCTTTCCTTACACCCTTGCCATTTTGAATTCCTGTACAAATAGGCTTTTCCTCATAATCAGGTCTGATGATCAACCAGATGCTCAGTTTCACTAATAACTATTCATGTAAAGAATATATCCTTGTGAACATTGTATAACCTTGGAGCAGTGCATGTTGGACCTTCTGATTTGTGAACTGGAAAGCTAGATTGTAATTTTTGTGATTCTTAAAGGAGCTTGCAGCTCCACTATGTTGGACATGTGGACATGTGTCATGTGGACAACAGGGTAAATTGATTCCTAGATTGCCACCCCAAAGAAAGGAACAATTCTCAAGACCACCTACTGACCAGCCTCTTTGTCTGTGGTTCTTCAGACTGCAGCCATACACTTACTCTACGTCTAGCACAAGACATTTTGCTGCGTGAAGTGGAATAACAAATGGCAAGCCCTCCCCATCAAGGTGCATAGTACCGAAAGCAGACCATGTGATTTTGGGAGGGGGGTTATGGGTTTGGTTTGTTTTTGTTCTTTTTTATTCTGTATTTTGTCTTTTTATGCTGAGAACCGTCATGAGAGCTTTGTGCATGATACAAATTTAATAAATAATAATAATACTATCAACAACAACAATTTTGGTACCGAAGGCAAAAAAAATAAAATAAAAAATCTCCAAACTTTCTTTCTCTGGGAATAAAAATACAATGAATACTAAATTAAACAAATAATGATTTGCTGCTCTTTCCCAACACCCAAAATTAGCTGTCTGAGAATTAGAAGTGGGCCAGAAGGCCAGGAAAGATAGACCTGTAGGTCTCAGAGGTGAGGGTAGAAAACAGAGGAAAAGAAAAACACACGTATGCTTGGGAAGCTCATGGGTTACCCCAAACAACATCTAAGTCCAATTCCCCAGATCAAAAACAGAAGAAGGATGTCAGAGAGAATGAGACCAGAAGCAGAAACGGGCCAAGAATGGGTGGCCTGTGTAATGGGTGCCAGCAGGTTTTTAGATGAACACAGCTGAATGTTTCCCACTGTCTTGTTCTCAGCTATGGTTATCTTTGTTATTGGTTAAACTGATGTATATATTTTCCATTGCTGAGAACAAAAGAAAAAAGTAGTATCGGGGAAACAGGTTATTTGGGGGGGGGGGAGGAAGAGCCCATCAGAGAAGAGTTAAGCGAGTGTCACTTCTTGCTTAAACACTCACCATTGGAAATTTAATCAGCATGTCAGTGAAAAATAAAATGCCATGAGATTCTCCTTGGGACTCCCATAGCATGTTTAGTTTGGTCTAATGGGGATGTATAGCAGCTTTATTGTAAGGTAGTGTATGTGAAGCCCTTTGGACTCCGTGAAGTGCTATTGATAAACAGCAAGTACTATTATTTATGTTTTGGCATGGTAGGTCTTAGAATATTTATAATCTCAATTTCTGTGCTTTTTATGGGTGTTGGTAAGTGGAATCACAATACTGGTTTCTGTTCACCCTTGCCTCCCCCACCCCCCACATCACTTCGTTGCTTAAAAAACAACAACACAAAAGCAAATCCGAGAGCACATTTAGCTGCCAGGCAGCAGCCCTGAGCATAGGAAGACCAATCAGTCAATACTAATATGTCCATAGTGTGGCTCCCCTGTGACCTTGAAGAGCTTGACAAATGACTTCGGAGATGGAACAGACAGAAGTTTGGTGATAAACCCCCCAAAATTATGGGCTGGCCAGTGATGAAGAAAAATAAAAATGGAAGAGTAAGGCAAGATATATGTTTGGTTTAAACAAGAGTCGATAAATCCTGTAACTAACTCGCGCTGCGTTGGGCCAGGCTTGGAAGTCACTCAGCTTCATGGTAATCAAGACTTTCTCAATAAAGCTCAGCACAGTATTTACTGTACTCGCTTGCCCAACACTTCTGTGCTTTATGGCTATCAACACTCGATTATGGCTGGAGGCTGCGGCGGTTATTGATAACCATTCCAGAGGCAGCATAGCTCATCAAATGCAAGTGGAAGGAAGGCAATCAGGAACATGAATCATTTAGCCTGGATTTCCTTCTCACAGTTCAGAATCTTTCTCCTGGTAGTTCACTCTCAGGGATGCAGATGAATCGCCATCAGCAGGAGTGGGAGTCTTCACAAATGGGGCAATTTGGGGGGGGGGATGCAAAGTGCTTCTAATTTTTAAAATCTCCCTTGAGACTAATTTGGAACACATCTCATGTGCACATGAGATGCAGTCTTTTTGAAACCGAGCTTTGTTATTTGTATACCACAGCTATTCTTTACGGACAGTGCATCTGTACCCCATTATAGGCAGAGATGCTGCCTTAATTCATAATGCTATTAAATGATGTACTAAGGCTAGCACTGAAAGTAGCATTGCTCTCTCTACCTGTGGCTTCATTCATACAGATATCTAACCTGTGAATCCTTTTGGCATGGTACAGTAGGGGGTATCCCCTGCTCCTCCATGCACACAGCCTGGTACTGCTGATGCAATGACTCCACACATTAGGGTTGCATGTGTGAATGGCTGATTTACAAATTCTCAAAAAAGTGGGGAGAGATTGCACATCTTGAGACCTCAGCGTTACAGACCAAGCAAGCCTTTAGCTTGACATGCCAGGTTTGCATTGTATGGAGCCAGAGTGTGATGGAGGTTTCACAGATTCAGTCCTCACATTAGCAGTGTGAAGTGATACTGGCCAGGGGCATCATCTGAGTCCTCTGGTATTCAGCTGTTTGCAGTAAAGTAACAACCAGCTCTCGTGCTGAATCTGGCCAGTGCACAAACACACACTGGGTGGCTGTGCTGGATAGAGCTGATATGAGTTGTAGCTCCAGACATAAGGAGGGCAACAGGTTGGGGAAGGTAGGTGTTGTGTATTGAGTCAAAGGATTTTATATCTGTATTATTATTGTCTGTATTTGCATTAGGGTAAAGTAACTACCTTTTGGTTCCAGAGGGTACAGCTACTATTGGTTCATTTAAGCTGCTGTATTTGGATCCTCTGTCTTATTGGTTTCCTCCAAAAGGCAGGACTGTGATTGCCTGATATTGTTCCCTCCAAAATGTATCCTTTCTAGCTAGTTCCCTGTCCCTATAAATGTAGCTCTCCCCTCCTCAGTTCTCAGTCTTGTTTGCTTTAATAAAGAAGTGTTACTACAGAACTGTCTCCAGCATATTATGTCAAGAGAGCTGAAATCACAAACCCCACGTCACAACAGTAGGCATACAGGGAGTCAGAGAATGTAGAAAACTATCAAGTACAGGTTGGGTATTTCTTATCTTTTCTTTGATGGGTTTTCTACTTTATGCTAGCAGTTTAAACTGTAATATTTGAAATATTGTTTGCATCTATAATTGAAAGGTAGTGGTTGCATTTCTGGTTATTTTTTGTTAAAGCCCTGTGTGTTTTAGAAGTTGAAAAAGCATTCAGAAGTAAGCATCACTTAATTTAATTGAGTTTACTCCCAAGAAACTACTCATGGGATTACAGTCGCACTGGTCCCAATAAATAGGTTGTGATGATTCGGTGCACTGTAGTGTGTGTGTGTTTGGGGGTATTTTACGAGGGACAGTCTTCAGAGGCCTATGGAAGTTGCCACAATGAACTTTTGCAATTCAAAATTTACCAGAACAGTGTTGGGCAATCAGGAGCCCCAGGGAAACTGAACAAGAGCAAGATGAAGACAGCTATCACCTAACTTTGATATAATATTTCTTATTTGGATGATGATACTGCAACATAAGCTTCACTTAAAATCATAGAAATGTAGAGTTGGAAGGGATGCTGAGAGTAATCTCACCCAAGCCCCTGCAATGCATCAGACTGATGTGGAGTAGTGGCTAAGATACTGAGTGGCAAATCAGAAAGTCCGGCTCGACTTTTGCTATAAACTCACCAGTTGGCTTTGGATGAACCACTTGCTTTGTGTTTCACTGTGCATGCAAATAGGGACTTGATCCTTTCACACCCAAAACTTCTAAATACTTTTTATAGAAATGGGAATGCTTTGTACATGCACACACCCATCATAATGTGTATTTTGTATTTGATCATTAATTTATCATTTAAAGGTCCATCCATATTTGTGAGAAGCAGCACTGGCATACTAGAATAGAAAATGAGAAGCAAATTATTAAATATTGTGCTATAGATATTCAAACTAAAGTAGCTACGTCTGCCCCGAAAGGCTGCCGGGACTTTTTGCAGCAGCTCCAAAAGGTTTCTGTTGAATTTACCAACAAGAGATGTGCTATCACAGGACAGCAGGTGCCTACTGGCGAAAAATTCAGAGGGTTGTTTGCCACTGGGTTTTTTAATGAGGTCACTAACCCTGTCCTGTAGAACAATTAATTTCCACAACACCTTTTGCTGAATGTGCTTCTATTTTTGAAAGTGTTAAGGATTCTTCCTCCCTTCCTCCCCCCCCCCCTGCAAGAAATTCAGCCGTGCTTTGCATTCACACAAAGCCAAATTGGCTGTGTTTAACTTTTTGCCTTCAACCTTCCTCCAGCGTTCAATCTAATGAGAGCCTCATATAATGGATTTTACCCTAGAAAATGACAGGCAGATGGAATTAGAGAGGGGCAGGTTTTAAAGGAAATGATTTGTTAAACTTTCTGATTCTGCTGCAGCATTAACTTTTTGCTTCTGTTTCATTGGTATGCCAGAAGTACTTAACAACAACAACAACAATTCATACAGTAAGCACCAAATATCATATTGCAGTTAAAATGCATGCTCTGAGGTTGATAAGACACAGGTTGCCCAAAACTATCTGGTGAGTTGGGCAAAGGAAGACATACATTCTAAAGTGTGTGGGATTTCAACTAGGGCTCTGTCAAAAGTGCTCTCCCCCATTTTCAGGGGGCTTAATTTAGAGGTGCAATAGCGATTTTTCAGAGGGATAGCATTTTTTTAAAAAAAGAGAGCTTATGGACTTGCTGTTGCTAGGTACCAGCAGTCATGTGAGTGTTTTTATTAACTCTTTCTTAATTACTGACAGAAATCCCTAATGCCATCTGGTGGCAACCATGTTCATTCCCAGAATGCCCTAAATATAGCACAAAATAATGGTGGTCTTTGATGGGAATTGACAAGAGAATATATTAATGATATTTAATCCTCTAGAGACCCACATGTGTGGGTTAACAACTGGTCCCTGTTTTTAAAATGTGGGGCTTTACAATCACTTTGGTGGGAGAAGGCCCTTTTAGCAGAGTTGAAACTCACAAGTTTATGCAGCATTTTGGCATCATAAATATAGGCTATTAAACCTTACTTATTTGATTCAACTGTGTGAAACAGATGAACTCCTTTTACCCACTGTTCAGTAAATAAGACCACAGGCTGTAAAGTAAGATTAAAATTATAGTTTCTAGGACTCAGACGTGCATTTTCTTGATGCAGCAGCAATAAAACAATGCAGGTAAAATACTCTTAAGTATAAATACAGTAAAGCAGCCTCAGACATGAGTCTGAGCTAAGTTGAAGCACTTTACCCCCATGGCTTACAGAGTGGGGGGGGGACTAGGAACAGGAAGCAGGCTTTACTTCTTCTCACGAAAAGAGGGGATGTGACCTCAAAACCTACTCTAGCAACTAGAACTGCTTGGTCCTTAACCTCTTTATATACTAACTAACAAATATGCATTGTTATGTTTGACTGCTAAAATCTCCCACAGTCTCCACTCCACCCTCTGTCCCCAGTGTAAACTCTTCAGAAATGCTACTTGCTCCTCCCAAAACACCCTCCTGGTTTTCATACAAATTTGCTCCTCCCTAGCTTTCATGGAGAATGTTCAGCTTTTTGGAGTGTTCCAATCGGGTCCTATCTGAACATGAATTCACTACACTTTGAGTGAGGTGTTTCCATTTAGGGCAGCACATATTTCAGAGCAATTAAAGTGTGTATCTTTCTTTACCCTTCATGGCAGGGGCAACTTTTGAACTGGGAACTTTCCAACGCTCTCACTTGTCCATTAAACTAACCACACCCGTTCATTTGTAGGGTAGTTTTTGTCTATATGCATTAGGTGCAAACACAATAGTAATTTGTGCTATGTGCTATGTGTTGGGGGGGGTAGTATGGTCTGCCCTTATTATAGGACACTCCTATATCATTCTGAGATGTAGGCAGACCAGCGAGACATAGGACATTCTGACAGAGCCTTTACACCAGGGAGGAAAAGTATCACGGACCCTTGGCCCACGTCTTCCCTCCGTAGCATATTCTGTGTTTCAGAGCCCATGGAACTCCTCCTCCGGAATACCTAGATCTCTGTTGTTTCTGTGCATCTTTGCCCTTTGCTGATAATGCTGCTATTTATTCTGTGAAGTACTTTTTTAAGCCACAACGCATGCACCTACGATACATTTCCCTTAGATAATATCTATGAGTAATACTCTGAGCCTTGCTATCCCTCTCTGCCGCCGCCACCCAAAATGTTTTGTTTTGCTGCTGAAATCAGGAACGGTGCTCAACTTCCATGGGAAGAACGTGGCTGACAGGTGGGATCAGGGACAGCCTTGATATTGTGAATTACGTGGGGGCTCAGGCTGAGCCCTTTGGCTGCCTATTCCTCTTCTAGTTCCTTCCTTCCGATACTAGAATATCCCTTCGCGTGACACAGAAAATTAGGGTTGTTTTTTAAAAAAAGATGAATTCTGTAAAGGCTGATGATCTTTATGCCTCCAGGCCTTGTGTCTAAGAATAAAAGAAAGAAAAACCTTGGAAGAACGGTAATGAAATGAATTTTATTTTTCAGGCACGGAGCCCATGCTATTTCATTTCATTACCAGGACACATTGAGCAGGCTGAGATCAGCCAGTACTCCAGGCAACGCAGGGAGCTGATAAGCATTTCATCATGGTTCTAAACATATTAAATTTTTAGCTGTAAAGTTTATCAATGGCATCTATGGGTGCGTCTGTGTGCATGTTGCCATGTCATCCTCCCCACTGTGGAGAACTCCCCCCCCCCGTCTCATTTTTTCTGCAAAAATGTCAACTGACTATGTATTCCTAAAAATAAATTTGAACTATCAGCCAGGCTGTTACCTGCTATTCAGAAAGAAAATGGGAAGAAAATATTCCAACATGAGTAATGGTAACAAGAGAAAAATATTCTATTAGGATCTGAGGGTTCCTTCTTTATCCTTGTTTGCTTTGTTATTCTCCTGTTTCATGTTTAAGGGTTTTTTCCCGTTTGAAACCCAAAACACTAGTCATTTGTACTTAGATTTAGGCGGCAATCCTCTACATAATTTGAAATAAACCCTATTGAATTCAGAGGGACTTAATTCTAAATGTGATCTGATTGCACAGATAATTCAGTCTTGTTGCTTTCATTTCACTATTCTTGTTGTTCGTCCAGTTTTGCAACGCATCCTATGTGACAAGATGTTACTGCACTCACTATCTTTCCATCTTCCAGCAGGCTGGTTTGGCTTTCTTGCAATAAACTGGAATAAAAGCTCATCACTGAAAATATATTGTCATTTTCATTGGTGTCAAACATTTTAGAAGCTCACTAATAATGCACATTTTGACTCCATGTCCACTTCTTCCTCCCAAATTGTGATTGCTTAGGTACAGTGGTACCTCTGGTTACGTACTTAATTCATTCTGGAGGTCCGTTCTTAACCTGAAACTGTTCTTAAGCTGAGGTACCACTTTAGTTAATGGGGCCTCCTGCTGCTGCTGTGCTGCCGGAGCACGATTTCTGTTCTCATCCTGAAGCAAAGTTCTCAACCCAAGATACTATTTCTGGGTTAGCGGAGTCTGTAACCTGAAGCGTCTGTAACCTGAGGTACCACCGTACTTCATACTTATTCTTTGTTTATGAGCCTTTGCAGTAGAGTTTCTCTGTGGATTAAGGCTCACAATTAGTCCCACTATCTTGAGTTGAGCTGAATTGCATAAATGCTTTTCAAGAATTTATGGATGTGAAGGACTTTGTTCAGTCCATTGCCACTGCCTTGGGAATCTTGCCTCCTCCTGCTCCTCCACAGTGCTGCAACCAGGGGTTGCCACACGTGTGTGGTGGCAGTGGATGGTTCGGCAGCTGCCCTTTGGCGTTGGTTGCCCTCTGCTTCCTCCTGCTGGCTGGCAGGGGGTGCCAGCCTCCCGACTGCTTTGGCTTTCTTGGGCTTTTCAGCCCTGCACAGCTGGTGGGGGCCACAGCCAATTCAAGCCACCACCAGAAGAGTGCCTGTCTGGTGGGCCCGGCCAGTCCTGAGAAGATGCTGCAGCAGTGGCAGCAGTGATCTCACAACTGTTTTATAAATGTGTGTTTTGTGAGAAAACTAAAAGCACAAATTAGACTTGGCTTGAAGCATGTGAGGAGGAAAGGAAATGGGATGGATTAATCTTAAACATAAAGGACCACAATACCTCAAGGACCACCTCTTGCCATGTGAACCCTGAGATCATCCTCTGAGTTCCTTCACTGGGTGCTTCCTCCATGGCACCCTTCTAAATGTGTTGTGGATTAGTTTTTGTTCTTATTTTTATGATGTATTTTGTGCTTTTTATATTGTATTTTTTTTGCAATTTTATGTTGTGAACTGCCCTGGCATCTACTGATGAAGGGCGATATACAGATTTAACAAATAAGCAAGCAAACAAACTGAAGATATAGTACCCAATTAATTCCTGCACAACTAGTGCCAGAGACACATAAAAGGACACACCCAATTCAGTTGGCCTAGAAGAGCCCTGCGCTGAGGACTGGATACATATCCAGCTGTGAATGTGTATCTATATCAATTGCACACACAGAAGTCTGCATCTTCACATAGATGCTTTGGGCTGAAGGTTCTTCAGCGGAATTGAATGTAAAAAGAAGCCATTTTTAATTTAAGTCCCTTTCCACTTGTGATCCCTTTATGTGTTACATTCCTGTGCAAATGGAGGGGTGTGGATGTGTTGCATGCATGCATAACACAGAGTGGGTCACAGCATAAATAAATTCAGAGGCAAGCATCTTATTTGTGCTCAAGACGCCAGAGGGTGTTCATTCACAATTCTGTTCTGCCCTCTTTTGCATCAATAGGTGATAATGCTTTCTTTTAAATAATTTGTCTTCCCCACCCCCAAAATGTATTTCATCCTAAAATACACAATGCAACATATTTTGGCACTTTTTGTTATTTGGCAAGTATTATTTCACATAATTTATTGAAATAGGAAATTCAAAGGGAAATTGCATTCCAGTCCTTATATTAGTGCAAGAGGTGCAACTTAGCTGTGCTTGCTTAAAAATGCAGGCTAAACAAAATTCTCTCTATCACTACTACACACAGAGAGATGACACACACGCACTCAAGATAGATAATGTTGCTTGATTCTGGATAAAGGGTAGAAGAAGGGAAGACATACCTGTATGAATCTCCATCTACCTACCTGCTTATGATCTCCCGGCATGTGATTTAACAAAAGCCGCTGTTTCTAAAATAAAATTGTTTCGCCCATATGTTGTAACTATTGCCATCCAATAAAACAATAAAGGATCCCAATAAATAGGAAAGTCCGCCGTTTGTCATCTTCTTCCCATTTCAAATGCAAAGGCAGGGAATTCTTTCTGATGTGGTTGTGTTTATGAGGGAAAATATATTTTGTGCAGATAGAGGAAATAAATGAAATCAGCATTCATGAGTTTGATACAAATGCTGTTGGAAGTCTCCAAGGAATATGATGAACTCTCTCTCCCCCTCCCCCACTGCGGTGTGATGTGTTGTGGCCAATAGTGTAAGAAAGTAATAGGACTAAAAAATAATAATTGTGTAGTGCAGAAAGATGGGGCCATTCAAGGGCCCCTGCATCTGTGAGATGCTTTGTTCTTTTCGTCATCACAGTATGGAGGCTTAGGAACTCTCTCCCAACCCCCAGCACTTTATTAGAAATACACTGGACACCTGGGTTGCGAACGTGATCCATGCGGGATGCACGTTCGTAACCCGCATCTGCGCATGCACGGGTTGCGATTCAGCGCTTCTGAGCATGCGCGACTGCCGAAACCCGGAAGTAACCCATTCTGGTGCTTCTGGGTTTCGGCAGTCCGAAACCCGAAAAAATGCAACCTGAAGCGGCTGTAACCCGAGGTATGACTGTATAGTGCTAGCCTGTTTTGTATGCAGAACTGATGCCAGACTATGCAACAGTGCAACACTTCTTTGCAAATCATCTCTAGAAACGTTGCCATTGCAAAACAGTAAGCAAGGGCTGGAGGAGAAAGACATTTAGAGGAACTGGAACATGAAGGTTCAACTTAAACATACATTAAATGTCCCAGTATTAAATAACTTAATACTGCACTTGGGTATGTAAAACTGCACTCCATGTTCCACAGGAATTTTTTAGGCTTTAAAAAAAATCCACGTGTTTGGCTAAGGAGGAATAGCCAAATTAATTTGGGTGAAATCTGGTGTCTGGTGTCAAAACAGGGATATAAGGTACCCCACTTTTCCTAAATTTTTAAATATCTTAATTGAAATGTTCCTTAATTTCTCTCCCACCCTTAATGGAAATACATTTTCATTTCCCAAACTACTGTGCAAACCAAAACACAGCTATTTTTCAAAATCCACACTTTTCCAAATTTGCAGATCTCCAACCAGAAACTAATACGAAAAGCATATTTTAAGGGAAAGTATGTACAAAAAGTTTGTATTGAGTGAACTGTGGATTTTTTTTAAAAAAAATCACAAAATTATGTAGGAATGGGAAGAACTGAATTTAAAATGAGATTCTGAGAAACTGACAGAAACCAAAATTAACGCTAATTTGGACACAGTAACCATGCTGGAATTGCCTGATTGAGATGTTTATCTGCAAAACTGGGTATGCAGCTTTTGCTTTACAGGTCAAATTGGTTTTTGTTACATTATGTATAATGTTTTATACAAAACACCTAGTTGTGCATTAACTTTCCCTGTTCAAAAGTACGGTTATCTCTCTAATAATAATAATAATAATAATAATTTATTATTTGTACCCCGCCCATCTGGCTGGGTTTCCCCAGCCACTCTGGGCGGCTTCCATAGAAACCAAAAATACACTAAAATATCACAGATTAAAAACTTCCCTGAACAGGGCTGCCTTAAGATGCCTTCTGAATGTCAGGTAGTTATTTATCGCTTTGACATCTGATGGGAGGGCGTTCCACAGGGCAGGCGCCACTACCGAGAAGGCCCTCTGCCTGGTTCCCTGTAGCTTTGCTTCTCGCAATGAGGGAACCGCCAGAAGGCCCTCGGCGCTGGACCTCAGCATCCGGGCAGAACGATGGGGGTGGAGACGCTCCTTCAGGTATACTGGGCCGAGGCCGTTTAGGGCTTTAAAGGTCAACACCAGCACTTTGAATTGTGCTCGGAAACGTACTGGGAGCCAATGTAGGTCTTTCAAGACCGGTGTTATATGGTCTCGGCGGCCGCCCCCAGTCACCAGTCTAGCTGCCGCATTCTGGATTAGTTGTAGTTTCCGAGTCACCTTCAAAGGTAGCCCCACGTAGAGCGCATTGCAGTAGTCCAAGCGGGAGATAACCAGAGCATGCACCACTCTGGCGAGACAGTCCGCGGGCAGGTAGGGTCTCAGCCTGCGTACCAGGTGGAGTTGGTAGACAGCTGCCCTGGACACAGAATTGACCTGCGCCTCCATGGACAGCTGTGAGTCCAAAATGACTCCCAGGCTGCGCACCTGGTCCTTCAGGGGCACAGTTACCCCATTCAGGACCAGGGAGTCCTCCACACCAGCCCGCCCCCTGTCCCCCAAAAACAGTACTTCTGTCTTGTCAGGATTCAACCTCAATCCATTAGCCGCCATCCATCCTCCAACTGCCTCCAGGCACTCACACAGGACCTTCACCGCCTTCACTGGTTCTGATTTGAAAGAGAGGTAGAGCTGGGTATCATCTGCATATTGATGGACACCCAGTCCAAACCCCCTGATGATCTCTCCCAGTGGCTTCATATAGATGTTAAAAAGCATGGGGGAGAGGACGGAACCCTGAGGCACCCCGCAAGTGAGGGCCCAGGGGTCTGAACACTCATCCCCCACCACCACTTTCTGAACACGGCCCAGGAGGAAGGAGCGAAACCACTGCATAACAGTGCCCCCAGCTCCCAGCCCTTCTAGACGGTCCAGAAGGATGTTATGGTCGATTGTATCAAAGGCCGCTGAGAGATCCAGCAGAACCAGGAAACAACTCTCACCTTTGTCCCTAGCTCGCCGGAGATCATCAACCAGCGCGACCAAGGCAGTTTCAGTCCCATGATGAGGCCTGAATCCTGATTGGAAGGGATCCAAATGGTCCGCATCCTCCAGGCGTGCCTGGAGTTGTTCAGCAACCACGCGCTCAATCACCTTGCCCAAGAATGGAAGATTTGAGACTGGGCGATAGTTGGCCATACTGGCCGGGTCTAAAGATGGTTTTTTAAGAAGCGGTTTAATGACCGCTTCTTTCAGCGGATCTGGGAATGTTCCCTCACAGAGGGAAGCATTCACCACCCCACAGAGCCCATCGCCCAGCCCTTCCCGGCTTGCTTTTATTAGCCAGGATGGGCAAGGATCAAGGAGACAGGTGGTTGGTTTCACGCGTCCAAGCAGCCTGTCCACATCCTCGGGGGTAACGGATTGAAATTGATTCCATGCAACTTGACCAGACAGAGCTCTAGCACTCTCCCGCCCCAGCCCTGCTCCCACGGTGGTGTCTAGCTCCTTCCGAATATGAGTGATTTTATCTGCAAAAAACTTTGCAAAATCGTTGCAGGAGATCTTGGGGTCTTTACAAGGCCCCGGTGGTAAAGGTGGTTCCGTTAAATTGCGAACCACCTGAAAGAGTCTCCTGCTACTATTTTCTGCAGATGCAATAGAGGCGGTGAAGAAAGTCTTCTTCGCCGTCGCTATCGCCACTTGGTAGGCTCGAAGTTGAGCTCTAACCTGTGTCCGGTCAGATTCGGAGTGAGTTTTTTGCCACCGACGCTCTAGCCGTCTCAGCGATTGTTTCATCGCCCTCAGCTCCGAAGAAAACCACGGGGCTGTCCGGGCTCCATGCAATCGGAGAGGGCGCTTCGGAGCCAGACAGTCGATAGCCCTGGTTAACTCCGCATTCCAGTGGGCCACCAGGGAATCAGCTGAAAGGCCATCAACATGGGATAAAGCATCCCCTACCACTCTCTGGAAACCATCTGGATCCATTAAGTGGCGGGGGCGGACCATCCGAATTGGTCCCACCTCCCTGCAGAGGGGAAGGGTCGCGGAGAAGTCCAGTTGCACCAGGAAGTGATCTGACCATGGCACAGTGTAGTGAAGATCTGAATCATTGTGACATATTGTATGAAATTGCCCACAGTCTACCTTATTGTGCAGCTTCTGACATGTCTAGTCATTGGTTTTCAACACTCTGGATCTATCACTGGTATTCTTCAAATTGCCATTTTGTCTGCAACCAGGAGCAATGAGCTGCTGTATAGTGGGATGATGAGCTGTGGCCAGCAAGGAGGTCGAGGCAGTTTAGGCACCTAAGCAGAGCCAATCCAGTGCTCCCACTAGTACTGTTGAACCACCCTAACCTTACCACCACCCTGCCATGACCCCTTGCCAGCCTAGTATGCAGTGCTGCTGCTTCAGGGAGGCCAAGCCTGTGGCAGTACCCCTCCCTGCTCCTGTGCAACAACATGCATGCATTTTTCTCACTGTAAATACAAAAGTCAAAGATATTAACAGAATCTGTAAACTCTCCAATTACCATAACTGAGGTCAGGCATTTGAAAATAATAATATTGCACAAGGGTAGTTATTACACCCTCTGCTGTTGTTCCATTAGCTTCAGTGTGAGCAAAGCTACCATTCAGACATTGTGGAGATAATCCTGATGTAAATTCCTAAAGGTAAAGGTAAAGGTACCCCTGCCCGTACGGGCCAGTCTTGACAGACTCTGGGGTTGTGCGCCCATCTCACTTAAGAGGCCAGGGGCCAGCGCTGTCCGGAGACACTTCCGGGTCACATGGCCAGCGTGACAAAGCTGCATCTGGCGAGCCAGCGCAGCACACGGAAACGCCGTTTACCTTCCCGCCAGTAAGCGGTCCCTATTTATCTACTTGCACCTGGGGGTGCTTTCGAACTGCTAGGTTGGCAGGCGCTGGGACCGAGCAACAGGAGCGCACCCCGCCGCCGGGATTCGAACCGCTGACCTTTCGATCGGCAAGCCCTAGGCGCTGAGGCTTTTACCCACAGCGCCACCCGCGTCCCATATGTAAATACCTAGTCTCCCTTAAAATGCAAGACCATTCTATGCCTTTCTCTAATGAATGAGACAGGGAGGAAAATTAATCTTAAACTGATTCGGATAATTATTTGCCGGTCTTATTATGCCAAGTACATTTTTGCAGAAATGCCAACTCGGCAGCACTCCCCAAGCAGATCTGGAAACTTTCACTATGGAGCATGCCAATGTTTGCTACTGAATGGTGTGGGAAAGGAACTAGTGCATGTAAGAGAAATAATCGGTTTCTAGAACTGGTATATATGGCAAGGGAGCATAGCTCATTGGGTAGATCATGCAGAAACCTCAGGTGTGATTGCTGGCACCTGCAGTTAAAGGATTCCAATCTGCAGGACTAGGAAAGACCTCTGCCTGACACCGTGGAGAACCACAGATAAGACAACAACATATGTTTGCGAGGAATTTGATATTGCTGCTATTTGGGCTATGAACTAACCAAAATTTAATACTTTTTAAGTTCCATTCATTTGAAAGGTCAGGTAAAATGCTCAAGTCTGCCCTATGTAAATAAGTGGGATTTGAAAGTGATTAACTTTGACTGGCTCATATCCACTTTCTGCATCCAAACTTGAGCTAAATTCTTCCTTTTAAGAAAGCTTCATAAGTCCAAGCAGACTAGTCCAAGCAGATATTGCACGGTATTGTAGAGTGCAAGCAATACTGATTTTCTCCAGCAGATAAAATATAGGAGGAAATGTAAGTTTGGTTTAGGGGGGGGAAAGTGATTAGACACCCACCCTCTTTTTCAGAGCACTGTGGAAGGCTCTACCTCCAAAATTGCTATTTAGCTGTTGTGGTTCAGTTTAGCCCATAACAAAACTGAAATGTCCAAGAATTTGCTATGTATGCATTACTGCAGCTTATCTCCCACACAGCAGTTTATCCTAAAAGTTCATTTTTCACATACACAGAGGAAAACCAATAAAACTAGACCTCTGTCAAGACATTTAAACAGCTTGGGGGATAAACTTTCAAGGGCTTTTCTCCTGAAAGTTAGGATTATGGTTGTGAATTCACCTGCTATTCTTGAGCCGTAAAGCTTTGCAAAGAGCTTTCTCAAACTCTTACTTCCTCAGTAAGAGGTAAGTTTGAAACAATGAATTTGGGGCATTGTTTATATACCACCTAATATTTTATTTTCTGGTTTTGTTGGGACCAGATAAGGTCTGAGACACATTTTGGTGGAATGGTCTTTTGATAAGGTTGAATGTTTCCATGAAGTAGGCAGATGAATGAGGATAGTTTATGGAGAGTAGTCTCCCATTCATGGATCTGTGAGCTCCTTAAGAATTCTTAAATGAAAATGAATAAGGCAACTTCCAAGATTTGATAAAAAAATCAGAAATGTGGCTTATCCCATATTAAACAAATGGAAATTCATGGAAAACATGAATGCTGTTTGTTTCAATTCAGAGCTAAACTGCTGTTTTCCTGGGGGATGCGGCAGAGCAAACAGAAGTGAGGATAACCCTAACTGAAATAGGGCTCATGGGACGTGAAGAGTCTTTCTGAAAAATGTTGCTAGATTATTTGAAACTCCTTAGGCTTCCACCAGAATCCCTAAGAAGGTTCTCCTGAGGTGAACGCACAGCGCCCAACACACACCACACTCAGTGGACTCCATATTGTATGTTGGGGGGGCAGCTCTTACAATGGATTTTAAAGCTGTTGATTCAACTCATTTTATATGTTGTTGTCAGACTGGTGCAATGTTGCACCTAACACAGTTATATACCAATAATCCCTGATTAATTTTGAAATTAAATGTATACATTTCTCCTGCAACTAGGGATGTTTTTCAACAAGTAGGTAGGCAGTGTGCTTGCAATGTGCTTTTGTCCGGCAAATCCCTTTGTGAAATGTTCTGCACATTACTTGCAGTAAAGTCCAACTCAGAATTTAACCGTCTGCCAGATGTCACACCTCTTTCAATATTGCAACACAGTTGTCTGCAGCTTAAATCTATCCAAATGCACATTTAAATAATATCTGGGAGAAAATATGAATTTGAATACATATTTTGAGAGAAAACCTATCTCTACTTGTAACGTGCAAACACAGAGCAGAGTTAGAGTTACTTTCTGCAGCACGTGTGGCTCCTGCAGAGGAGTGGTAAGGAACCTAAGGTCTGGGTATCAAATGCAGCCCTGCAAACATCTCCATCTGGCCCTCAGACCATGCCCCTCCCTGGCCCTGCTTCACATCCCGTATGTTTTGCTTGGCTGAAATTCATTCGTTCCTTTAATCTGTATGCCGCTTTTCCACACAGACATACACAAAACCCTGCTCAAAGCAGCTTGCAACAAAGAAACGGGTGCATGTCAAATAAACTCTACAAAACAATTTCATAATAACATAGCAAAGCAAAAATAAAACAACCTACACAAAGCCACATTTTGAGACTATAAATGGAACAAGATTGCTTAAACAACATTGAGAGCCGGTGCGGCACAATAGAGTGTTGGACTAGGACCTGGGAGAGCAAGGTTCAAATCCCCACTCAGCCATGAAACTCACTGGGTGACCTTGAGCCAGTCACCATCTCTTAGCCTAACCCACCTCACAGGGTTGTTCTGAGGATGAAATAGGGAGGAGACCCATGAACACCACCTTGAGACCCTTGGAAGAAAAAGGTGGGATATAAATTTAATAAGTAGATAAATAAAACATGCAGATTCCAGTAGCAAAAATGATGTTGCCAGCAGTCCTGTCCTGCAGCAGCTTCTTATAAGGCTTCCAAGGGCCTTCCAAGGTGGGGTAGCTGGAAACTCCCCTCCCATGATTTTACTGAATTGCCTTCTTGAACTATCATAATGCATGTGGGTGCATGTAGAAACTCATCTCCTGTACAAAGGTAACATTTACAAACCACTTCTCCCAAGAAACAGAGCGTGACTCTTATACCTTATCAAGTTAGAAACACTGAACCCTCTTTTTAAGGGAACCCAAACAGATCCCCCATTCATTCAGTGAAACAGGAAAGGTGAGAGATATGAAACCGTTGTCAAAAATCAGTTTAATCTATTTTATAGTTACAGACCCTTAAAAGTTTTAATTGCGACAATATGGCTGCTCCTGGATTCCAGGAATTGCAAAGAACATTGCTGGGACAGATTTAATGCATATGCTTTATATAGCTAAAAAGTGCCATATAAATAAAACATGCTGTCTGAGTTAAAAGTGGAAAAGAACTTTGGGAAAGGCATGCCAAGTGCTTTCTTACAGATAGACTCTCAGGTACCGACATCTGCTTTTGAGAACTAGCATCCAGTAATTCCAGAAAAAATACTATCTTTGCACCATAACTTCTGCTATAAGGAGGGGTTCCTTCAGCAATTCCTAGGCTGCTTAAGTGATATAGAAATTATAAAGAGGTTTCCCTCTTAGTAACAGCAAACCAAATCTTACTGGCTACACTGTAAAGTACCTTGAATTGCTTGAACATGTAAAAGTATGAAAAGATTGTACTGGGGCTAGTATCGGCACTAAGCGTGGAAGGGGAATAATAATTGAAATTATCCCTGATTACTCTGGTTATTTTCTTGGAAGATTGAGCTAGGGCTGCAACAGATTGTTCATCATGTATTAGAACTCAGGTGGCCAAAAGGCATATTGGGCTCTACTCGTAGATATCTGGGTGTTAAAGATTTAGCAAGGATTTATTATTTCCATTTGTTTAACAATTGCATCAACAAAAAGGGCTCTGCCTCTAACTATGCTACTGAAATGAAGACATTTGGGGCGAGGGTAACCATGAGAGCATTTTTCTGGGGAAGGAATGTGAGCTCCATCCAGTTCTGATGCGCAAAGCAAACAGAATGCAGGTGGGGGAACCTGCGGCCCTCCAGATGTTGTTGAACTCCAGTTCCCATCATCACTGACCATCAATCATGCTGGCTGGGGCTGATGGGACTTGGAGTCCCATCTAACAGCATTAGAAGGGCTACCAGTTCCCTATCCTTGGTATAGAACAAGACTGGTAACCTCATGTGGACTACAAAAACTGCCAAACATATGTTCAACTGGCCCACAATCACGATTTGATGCTCCAAATTTTGGGCTTATCCCAGGGGCCAAACGTGTCTGGCTCTCAAAACTTTCCTGAGAACTTTGCCACTCACTGGCCTCCTTCACATCTCTAGTGCTTTTGTCTGGCTGGACTATATCCCTGAATTCTGATCATACTTCTTGCTTGTCTGCATGGAGGATAGAAAGGAGTGGGGGAGTGTTTGTGGAAAGTAACTTACTGCAGGACAAATGCAACATTTTCATTTTGCTCTGTTCCCTTTTGCCTCTGGACCCACCCACTCCTGGCATGTGGCCCTTGGAAGGTAATGCCCAGAAGGTAATGTGGCCCTTGGGCAGGAAAAGATTCTCCATCCATGCCCTAAACTATTGGAATGTTGAAAACATGTATTTTAAAGGATAACCGTATGTGAGGAAAATTGCACCTTCTTTTGCTGAGGCTGTCAAGAGTCTGCATTGATGTGTGATGGCATATTAACAGCATACCTATTAGGCTAATTTAAAGGCATCAGAGCAGGGCTGTTCCTACCATTTGCAGGAGTGTTGCCATTATTAATTGCATTAGATTCTTTATACTCACTGATAGGACTCAAAAGCCAGAAAACATCAACATTAGTTTGTGACAGCAAAGGTAGCTTGATTATATGCTTCGTATACTGTTCAACTCTTTTGTGTCTAATTGTAAACTGGAAAAAACGGCTTAGATATCTAAAATGGTAAAATGGGTTTATTCTTGCTTCACATATTCCTCTTTTTCATTACAATGAAGGGCAGAATTTTCAAGACATTACACATATTATGAAAACAACAAAAGTCCTCTTCAGAGATTCAGGAAACTAATTTGCTCGCTCTTTCTTTCTTTCTTTCTTTCTTCATTCATTCTTCCACCTTTCCTCTATGGAGCTCAAGGTGACATACAACCTCACACACACACCCTCCATTTTATCCACAGAATAACCTTGTGAAATGAATTAGGCTGAGATATAGTGTCTGCTCCCAAGATCACCCAGTGGGCTTCATGGCTGAGTGGAGATCTGAACCCTGGTCTCCCAGCAGTGCCGGATTGACGTATAAGCTAAACAAGCTATAGCTTAGGGCCCCACTCTCTTGGGGCCCCCCAAAAAAAATTAAAGGGGAAAAAAAACCACTGGATGTACATTTCCAAAATATAAGATAAAAAACAAATAAAATAAAACCTACGTACAGCAACAGTGTGTTGTGTTGTGTAGGCTCCTATGATGTAAGTAATGGGCCCCGCCTGCTATATAAAGGGCCCCATTATCTTCAGTAGCTTAGGGCCTCATCAAACTTAAATCTGGCCCTGTTACCCAGGTTTCATTCTGACACTCTAGCCACCACACCACAGGTGTGAGGATGGAGCAGAGGAACAACTGTGCTGGCTCCACCTCCCAACCTTGTCCCAGGTGCCTTCTCTAAGTTGCAGGATGATTGTCTGAAACTAGAGCCCCCCTAGAAGAGCCTTTTTTCCTACTCTCACACACAGGAGAGAAAGGTTTCTTCTGAAATAGTGTTTGTTTTCTGCAATTTTTGTAAGTATATACTTATGAAAGATGATCTTAACCCCCCCCCAAAAAAAATCTGCTGACTGATTAATCAGAGGCATGTTTTTAGTCAATTAAAGTGTTGTTTTTTAAATAAATTGATCTTACCAATTAATTAACAAAATGTTGCAACCCAATTTATGCCACAGTTAAAGTGGAATTCAACAGAGCATTGAGATTTTTCCATCAGGATAAACATTTCAGTTTGCCAGGCAGAACAATCTCCTTTTTTGTTCCCCAGTGCGCTATCCTCAGGGTTCTCCTAGCCTGCCCTGAGCCAATATGGGGGCATGTGGCGGGGGTGGGGAGGGAGAAAAAAGGCCCATGGCACTAGCAAACCACTTGCTGGCTTCCAGTAGAGGAAATCATTAGGTAAATTAAGTCCTACTGGAAGTCTTTTAATATTTCAAAAGACTCTATGTGTGTGTAGCTAGAACAGATCAACATGGCTACTAACTAGAATTGGAATTGGTTTCCTGGACATTGTCTCTGTACACCCTATTCCTTCACACCATTTCTTTCTCCTCCATCCCTCTCTTTGTGTTTCCTAGATGTCTCTGGTCCTTCATAGGTCTTCACCTTCTTCTCCCTAGCTCTACTTTCTGTTCCCTTTTCACCTCTCACTGTTGCCACTCCCTATAGCTTATGCTAAAGCAGCCTCTTCTGATGGGTCCAGTTCTGCCACATTCTCCAGTCTTTGGAGAGTTGTGATTCCCTTTTCACTGGATGCAAACATGTGACCACATCATGACCTGTGCACTGCATCTGACTTGGTGAATTATAAGTCATTTGGCAGGGGCATCATTCAAGCTCAAGAATCCTATTAAAACAGACTATTGCACCCTTAGCTGCGTGTCTGATCTTAGTTCCTTTCAAATTACTTGCAAAACTGAACACTTTCTTCTGCAACTGCCAGGGAAGAAGTCACAATCTCCTTAAACAGGTGTAGATATAAAACTTTAATAGCTTGACATATATGAGAGAGGATGATTATGCAGTGGTGTTTACATGAAGTGTGGAGAGCTTTTTCTCTGTGTATAATAGTAGAAGAAAGAGGGAAGTATAGTATTCAGGAAATAACATTTGTTGTTTAGTTGTTTAGTCGTGTCCGACTCTTCATGACCCCATGGACCAGAGCACGCCAGGCACTTCTGTCTTCCACTGCCTCCTGCAGTTTAGTCAAACTCATGCTGGTAGCTTCAAGAACACTGTCCCACCATCTTGTCCTCTGTTGTCCCCTTCTCCTTGTGCCCTCCATCTTTCCCAACATCAGGGTCTTTTCCAGGGAGTCTTCTCTTCTCATGAAGTGGCCAAAGTCTTGGAGCCTCAGCTTCAGGATCTGTCCTTCCAGTGAGCACTCAGGGCTGATTTCCTTAAGAATGGATAGGTTTGATCTTCTTGCAGTCCATGGGATTCTCAAGAGTCTCCTCCAGCACCATAATTCAAAAGCATCAATTCTTTGGCGATCAGCCTTCTTTATGGTCCAGCTCTCACTTCCATACATCACGACTGGGAAAACCATAGCTTTTACTATACGGACCTTTGTTGGCAAGGTGATGTCTCGACTTTTTAAGATGCTGTCTAACATAGGAAATAACATAGGGCTTATCTATATTATAGGCCTGCAGATAACATTACTTTGCCAATGGACAATTATGAAAAAGGTCCAGTTTGGAAGGTGCTAACTGTCCCTTCCATCTACTTTACGGGGTCAGAAATAATGGCTAAATCACATTTAATGGTGTCTTCATAGCCGACCTACGGCACTTTAACATCCACTATGGAAAGCATTTGACTGATTAAGTGGGTCAGCTTTATTGACTGTATTATTAAATGTATAGCCTATAAAACTTATGCACAACCCTTCCCCAACTCCTTCTATTCAAACAGTACCATCATTACAAGCACCAGGGCAGAATGTGAGGCATTCAGAAAGAACAAAGAAGAAGATATACCAGAGAGCAAATACAGAATAATTTTTGACTAGGATAGTTTCTAGCATTTGCAACTCCTTTAAATAAAACTTGTTGGAGGGAAATCTCTATTTCATATTAAGAAAGTACAATATACAGAGTGAAGCTCCAAAGTTCTTTAGAACTGAAGGGTAGTTGAAACCCACCTGAGAAAATTTGCTCATCTTTAGTGAGTCTGTCTTAGCTTCCCGCAAAATCATCAGATGTTTTGTTGGAAGTTTCTTTACATTTGATATAAATTTCACTGCAGACAAAATCTAGTAACAGCATATGTATGAGAAGAATGCACTGGGAAAATTGTAAAAAAAAAACCCCAACACTTTTGGATTCCTTTTAAAATTTCTTAGATGTTTCACCTGTGTTAGATTTGCTTTAAATTAAATTTCAAGGGCAACTCTTCTTGGCACCCAAAGATTCTTTTTATGCTTGCTTTGATACTAAACTGTGTTTTCCAGCTACATGTTTTGGACACATACAACTGGGTCAGAAGTTGAGAGTTGAGTAGAGTTGAAGACAGCAGAAGTTGAGCTACTCGTACTAAGCACTCATGCTTTATTGTGATTCAGAATATGGCATAAAGACATCCATATGCCATAATCACCTGGAAGTCATATTGCCTTGATAAAGCAGTTTAAATATCTTTCTGGCTCAACATTCTGACCACAACAGATGCCTCTAGGAAGTTCACAAATAGGAACTGAAGGCAACAGCCTTTTCTTCCTGTTCTCCGTACAGTATCAAGTACTCAGAGCTATTCTGCCTGTAAGCATGGAAAGTCCATTGAGTTCTGGCTATTATCTAACAGCAGAATAATGATAATGATAGTGATAATTTTATTATTTATATGCTGCCCATCTGACTGTGTTGCCCCAGACACTGTGGATGGTTCCCAACAAAATATAAAAAACACAATAAAACATCAACAATTAAAAACTTCCCTGTAACAGGGCTGCCTTCAGATGTCTTCTAAAAGTCTTATGGTTATTGATCTGTTTCATTATACTACAATTACATTATGTATGAACTATTTAGGCCAATCTCCTAGCATTTAAATCTAATATATTATCATTTTATTTACCCTCTGTCTCTTTCACTATCTCTTGCCTGTCCTTCAGTGAATTCAGGTGTTCTGACAGGGTCACCCCGTTTTGTCCTCACGGTTACCCTGTGAGCTTGACTAGGCTGAGGGAGTGCTTGGGCCAAGGTCCCCCAGTGAGCTTCATGGCTGAGTAGGGATTTCAACCCAGGCTTTCCCAGGTCCAACACGTCATCTACTGCACCATTATGGCTATGTGTTTTTTACATGGCAGGTGATCATTTCGTTCTAGCAATCCCATGTTGTTTTCATCAATGGAAGGTTGCTCTCTCGTGGCTGTGGAGTCCCATTTGCCATAGATATATTTAAATGCTCCTAGGAAGTTCCCCCTCTTGCTTTTTCCTCTGTTGGGATTTGATATCACATTGGTAGACAGAGGCCATGTGTTAAAGTGGTTCAAATGAACTGTTGAATCATACAACCAGCAAAACTATTGAATCATAGCTTCCTTAGAGACATGGCAAAACCTACTTTTTATGTCTGACAGACTTCCTTAACACTTCAGGCCTGTTCAGCTTGACCTTTTCTCTCCATTGTGGCAAACTTTCTGTTCATTTTGAAGAGGAAGAGTTTCCTGCTTCTTTGAAAGGGGAGCCTTTTCTCTGTTGCATGAGCAAAACACTTCTGGGGGTGAGAAGGATTGTATGGTCTCCCTTTCATTTGAAGGCATTAGGATTTGGTTGAAAGTGAACCTGCCCGAATACCTATATTTCTGGACTTTCAAACCTTCAGTGGCTTCTGTTACTTCTATTTTAAAAGCAATGTTATGCTAGTGAAAGGTGACAGATGGACAAGCCTTGTGGCTGAGCTTCTCTGATTATGGATGTAATATAACAGGAAGCAGGACAGGCTTCTTATCTTAAGTCCTAGCTAGGAGCTAATCACTGGGGATTGAAAGAAGCACAGATTTTGGCTGCGTGCACTGGCAAGTACAGTACATCATTTTGCAAATTCTAGCTACTGGTATGTGAGGTACATTGCCTTGGATTTTGATTGAGCTGCCAGTTTGTTCTATCTGGAAGGTATAGTGGCTTGTGCAAAACCACACTTTGTCTCTATTTGTCAGGAAACGTAACACCTTCTTTAATTAGGTACACAGCTTGGGGGTGCTCCTGGATCTATTACTACACTCCCTGTCCAGACTTCTGTCATCTGTGCTCTGGTAACCTCCAGGTTAGACTACTGTGATGCATTATTCACTGGGCTACCTTTGAAGATAGTTCAGAAACTGCAAGTGGCACAGAATTTGGCAGCCAGATTGTTGACTGGTCTGAATGTATAAAACTAATTCTGGCTACCAATTACTGTTTTTTTTTTGCTCTATAAGACTCACTTTTTCCCTCCTAAAAAGTAAGGGGAAATGTGTGTGCGTCTTATGGAGCGAATGCACGCTGTGCAGCTATCCTAGAAGCCAGAACAGCAAGAGGGATTGCTGCTTTCACTGCGCAGCGATCCCTCTTGCTGTTCTGGCTTCTGAGATTCAGAATATTTTTTTTTCTTGTTTTCCTCCTCCAAAAACTAGGTGCGCCTTGTGGTCTGGTGCGTCTTATAGAGCGAAAAATACGGTATTTTGCAGGCTCAATTAAAAACGATGATTTTGGCCTATAAGGCCTTACACCAGTACCTCAAGGACCGCTGCTCCCAACATGAAATGACCCAGACCCTGTGGTCATCATCTGAGGCCCTTCCTCAAGTGCCCAGGAGAGGTTTGGAAGGGTGGCAGCACGAGAACAGACCTCTTCAGTGCTGGTTTTCCTGCTTGTGAAATGCATTCCCCAGGGAGGCTTGCCTGGCGCCATCTTTATCTATTTTTAGGCATCAGGCAAATACTTTTCTCTTTATTTTGGTTCTTGATTTGAAAGTTGGAATTCAGCTGGGCAGGATTTCTAAGTGCTGCCTTTTATCAGTATAGCTGTGTTTTGGGGGTTTTACTTAATTGCTTCTAATGGAAGTTGCTTTGGATCACTGTGAGAAAAAGTGACTAGCAAATAATAATGAAATAATAAATAGTAATTAAGGAGTTATGGGAGCTGGGAGATAAAATTATATATTTGTGGTCATTTGGCTGTTGTGCTGCATTTTGTCAGTGATCTTTTACAAGGTATGCAGTCCACACTAATAGGTGTTGTGTGTGTGTGTGTGTGTGTGTGTGTATCAGGCATTCAAGCTTGTAATGTTTTTAATTACTTTTGAAACAACTGGTTTCCAGTTCAGTCTCTGGCTCTTAACTCTACCAGAAATAAGGGCAAACCGGAGGCAAGGGCACCATGAAGCCAAGCAGGCTGTGCCAGGTGGCAAAAGTCTTATCTAGGGCTCTTTTCTAAGTTGAGATTTAATTGTGGGAGGGTTTTCTTTCCCCCATGCATGTGTAATTTAAAGTGCCATTGTGAAACTAAAACAGGTTTCTTGGTTTACTACAGTGTCTATTGGGAGAGGCAGGGGAAAGAAAGGGAGACCCACTGGGGGGGGGGGAGCCAGGAGCCATGAAATGCCTTTAGCTCATTCAAGCTCCTCCTTCTGCCAGCTGAGATCTGCAAGGGCATCATGGAGGCCAAGGAGGAGGAAGCGAAGGAGCAATGCTGCCCTCTGGCCAGTATGAAGGCGGGACGTTGGGTGTTGCCTTGGAGCAGACTGAGGCTGGTGGAGCATTGTCCCATTTGCCCAAATGAACCACGACAGGAATCAGCCAGGACGGCAGGTAGTTGGCCTCCTTTCTTTAAGGAGCTTGTCCACATCTTCAGGAGGCGTCAGTCACTAACTCTGCGTGAGTGTTATAGTAATGACTTCTAAATTTGCATCCACACTCCCCCCCCCTTTTTTGTTTTTTTGGTAATACTTATTCAGATCTGTGTCCCTTGACCTCTTATTTGGCAAGGCATTCCCATGCCATTTAAGGGGCCACCTGAGGCCAGCCCCCAGCCCCCAGGAGCTGTGTGGCTTTCGTCTCAAGTGAGGGGAAGAGGACTGTGCAGTGTTGGCCTCTGCACAAAGCTTAGGTCTAAATAAATATTGCCTCAAGTAAGTAGTTTGGCCCCTGCCAATTCCCTAGAGCCATACCCTTTAGAATCATAGAATCACAGAGTTGGAAGAGACCACAAGGGCCATCGAGTCCAACCCCCTGCCAAGCAGGAAACACCACCAGAGCACTCCTGACATATGGTTGTCAAGCCTCTGCTTAAAGACCTCCAAAGAAGGAGACTCCACCACACTCCTTGGCAGCAAATTCCACTGTCGAACAGCTCTTACTGTCAGGAAGTTCTTCCTAATGTTTAGGTGGAATCTTCTTTATTCGCCGGACATTAAGCCTCCAGGTTTCAGGTGAAGCTACTGACCTCTGGGGTGCTACGGTGGGGCAGCCCTGACACAGCCGTGGGAAGCGGACTCCGTTCCTTCTAAAGGAAGCAGCTCTACACAGGCCTGGGGAAAAGCCTGCCAAAGCATCTTCATGAAATGTTTTCACAGACATGGTTTCAAGAGGCAAATACTTCAACATCCTCCTTGCTGCCAACAACAAAGGGCCCTTCCAATGTTACCATCGGCAGCCAGAAAGCCTTTCTCAGCCACTTGGGTAACGTCAGAATATTTAGGCCGCCTTGGAGGAGCCCTCAGCAGGCAATGCTACTATGCTGGCGTTCTCCGAAGAGGCAAAATGCTTGTGGAGTAGCATAGGGCATGTCATTTTAGGGGCTGAAACATAATTCTTGCATTTTTTTCCTGTGGGATGGGGTCTTGAAAATATATTTTTGGGTGTGAGGAATTCAAAACCTGCTATTTTTTGCGATTGGGCAACACTGAGCTTGGGAAGTCTACGTTTGATGAAGAAGCACAAACTTTTTTAATTTTACCTTCTGAAAATGTCAGGTAATGCGAAATAAATAATAACCTATAACATAATTGCAAGTACTTGACAGTCATTTTTAATTATTTCTGTGTAATTTAACACACATCTTATTTAACAAGTAAGACTAAATTATATTAATTTAACCAAAATATATTTTGAATTTCCAAGTTGTTACAACTTTTTAGTACCCCTCATTTTTCAACACACCTTAATGGTAGAGATCCACATTGTAGACTTCTCCCTCTTGACCTAGATCTTCCATTGTTACCATAGTGATACAGGAAGTTAACTGGGATCAGGTAAGATTAGTTTTCGAATGCAGCTATACCTGATGTTACTTCATACCGTCACTGTGGTGCTATTCCAAGTCTCATCATGATATCTATGCCCTGATCCAGCAAAAGAGCTTTCATGCAGTTTTCTTGGTTCCATTATGTGAAAGGCTATTCGTATCCTTCCTTCCTTCCTTCCTTCCACATAGCTTATGCATGAAATGGGGAGCAGGACCACACTTGTCAGTCCTAATGCTTTGTACCCAATCCTTGATGTCTGTGGGTTCTCTGCACTAGGTGAAAAGGGGAGCGTACATGCCTATGACTGTTGCACGTGCAGACTCTCCACACAATTGGGAATCTTGTGTGACCTATTGCATAGAGACCCTGCACATGCACAGCTGTATGTGTACAGACATCCTTTTCCTGCAACCTACCAAATGCACAGATGTTGGGAAGGAGGTTGGCAGACATGATCCATTTCTACCTTCACACTATACTGTACTAAAAGGGAATGGGGATGTATGAATAGCTGCTGAAGGTGGATGCAAACAATGACAGCCCAAGACATGGTAAGAATGAGGGTGTGCATTTTCATCTGTATTGCAACCACTACATTGGGTAACATGCCACAAGATTATGTCTCTATCAGCGCACTGGTCTTTGTGAGCTTAGACTGGAGTACTATTAAGTGTCACTGCTGCTGTTCTTGGGAATAAGACCACCGCAGGGTGGCTGCATCTTACCATGTGTGTCTAGGATATAAATGGGGAGTCTTTTTCTAGAGCCTTAACCAGCACTTTTATTTTGGGTCTCTTCGGTAAAACTCATGTGGGTGCCAGCACAAAATGTCTGCCATGGGCAGCAAATAAAGAGGTCCCAGTACTCTGTATCAGTGAGTACTGTAAGTTAAACAACTCTGTCCTTAACTGAGCCCCAGCTGAAGGATTGCTGTTTTCTCACTTGGAATCCTATGCTTGGACATTACTTCTATAGAGAACCTCTTGCCAAGGTTACTTGTTTTCAGTATGAATATATTCAGGTGAAACAATACATTTAAATCAGTGGTTTAATTTTGTACTTATTTCAATTGACTGCAAGATTATGTTTCCGTGACAGGATTGGCAGAGGCTGCTGGCAGCCCCAGTAGCAGACCAATGCCTGAGATGCACTGGGTCTCTGCACTGAAAAGCACGTGCAAACTTAGGTTGCTTTGGCAAATAAGGATAACAGATAGGAATGCTTGAGAAATTCGATCTTTGTGCACCCCTGGAAGTCTTTCAGACTGTGGCACTGTAAATGTGGATTGAGTTGTGAATTAAGCATGTAGTAAAGCAATTCCCTGACGACTTCATCTTCTGCGGAGCGCCTTAATGAATTCTATCACCAGCATGCCAGTTGGATTGTGTTAATTGGCTCTCACTAGCTTCCAGCCACATTTGAGACAATGGTAGAGTTGAGTCTCTCACAGTGCAATCCTATACACACCAGCTTAGAAGTAAGGTCCATTGCACTCAATGGGACTTACATTTGCTTTGGTTTCTTGGTGGTCCAGTATGATGGTGGTGGGGTTTGGCGGGAGCAGGGAGGGACTATCGTTCTCCTGGTTATGTGAAATATGGCATAGCCAGATCTGGTACTGCAGCTTGCAGCAGAGCAAGAGGAACAGTTGGCAAATGAAATATTAATTTAAAAGGTTTATTTTTGTTCCTGTCATAAACGTAGGTTGGCATTGGTGTACCTACCAGATGCTTCCTTTAACAAATAATCAGCATATTATTTGCCATGTTGGACCTTACTAATATATAATCCAAAAGAATAGAGCTGTGATACAATAAAACAAAGATTAAATTGGCATAAATGTAAACAGTTCCTAACAAAATATATGTGTAAACAATGTGTTATTTTTGAATTCTTAGAAACACCCAGGAATAAAACATTGCAGCAAAACAAACCAAAAACCAAGCAGCTGAACACAGCAAGGTGCCACATCTCCATTTTCCACTTTAATGTGCAGTACCTGTGACTAGCAGGTCAGGCTACTAAGCGCTTTAAGTAGGGGTTTGAAGATACTGAAGAGCAGTGCAAGAGGCAAAGGAAAGCAGAGAGAGAGAGAGAGAGAGAGAGAGAGAGAGAGAGAGAGAGAGAGAGAGAGAGAAAAGAAAGAAATGTGGATTTCATATAAACAGCTAGGACCCTAGGGTGAAGGGCGGGTAATACAGATCATGATAATAATCATAATCCTGCTATATATTTTCATTTTTCAACTGAAGGTGCCCAAAGTGATGGCTAAGGCTAGGTGCTCTGTGCAGAAGACTCCATCAAGATTTGGAGACAGGGAGCAGGGCCAGCGTGTACAATTCTGCTCTGCCCTTGATGTGCTGTAAGTTATTTAGTTGTGTGTGCAGAATTCTTGTCAGGCAGAACACCAGCACAGATATAGAAAGCACACTTGCCAGCACACTTTCTGAAACCTGCCTGCAGGAGATGTGTTATCTCTATCTCCACACATTATATTTTAAGGTGTCCACTTTGCCCCCTTAATGCAATGTGTGAATCCGCCCAGTGGCTACCACATCCATACATGGTAAATGAATATTTAAAATGCTTCAGAGTGTGTGTTTGTGTGTAATCATTATGGTTCTCATTATTTTGCTAGTTTCTGGACTGCAGGAACAAGGTATTGCATGTTTGTTAAAGAATACATATTAATTAAATGCACAGAAAATCTTTCCAATATATTGCACTAGTCAGCTGAAAAAGGAATAAAAGAAAACTCTCAAATAGTATGGGGGCTGCAGGTTGACCTTCCTTTTGCTTTTCTCCAGGAACCAGCAACACAGTAGACCATTTCCATTACTGTGTGTAGGTCGGTAGTTCAATCTGCTTTTATTTTATTGGGGAAGAGAGCAATCGTCTACATTCCCAGTTGTTATCTCTCTTGCTGCTGGATTGCAATATATCACCAAACCTGCTGATTTTATGTTGCTCTCTCTCCCTTCTTCCCTCTGCTTCCCTAGTGTTATTCTGTTGAGGAATTTCCACCTGGCCCCCTGTTTCTTGATGGAGAGCACTAGATGAAATGAATTGCCCAGCTCTGTTTCTGCAGAACCGTTTTGGTGGTGTCAGTGCATGAGACAGAAACACAAGCAGAGGTGGAGAGAAAGATTAGCAAACTGAACTCTAGTTTACAGGGAACCGACTTTACAGTATCTTAAATTATGTTGACTTTTAGACCCCTGCTGGGAAAGGAACTGCAGATATTTGTCTCTTTCTTCAGTCACTAGTTTTGAGGCAGGCATGTGTGGGATGGCTACCATATCCCTTTCAGGATTTTACATTTATTTTAACCCAAGTGTCAACAGCAGCAATTCTTTTCTCTCGGAATTGCCACCAGATTTTGCTTAAAGGAAAACACTGAGGTGAATTTGGAGTTTCTTGCTTTGGAAAAGCATTTGAAGAATTTTAAGTGGGTCTAAAAGAGTTGCAGTAGGACTAGCAACGTGTCTCGTGGAGGGTATTTTGCACACCTCTTTTCCCCAGCTTGCAACACTTACAATAATCACTTCAGCCATTCAAGGATTTGTTTTTTGGTTTTGTTTTTGTCTGTTTCATTTCTCATCTGTCACAGAGGAATGAAGGAGAATAAATGTGAAAACACGCAAACCCCATGTGACGTTGATGGTTGGATAAAGAAACAGGGCAGTGAATTAATTTTCCCTACACAATTCAGACTGTTAGGAAGAATGCTAGTCTTTCCCATAACATGCTAATTTTGTATGAGTAAGGAGTATTTTGTGCAAGAGATATTCAGTCACCCACTAGGTACAGCCTAGCCATAGGTTTTTCTGCCCTTTGTTTTAAGTCTCAAGTATAATTAGTAGGGGACATGGGTGGCGCTGTGGGTTAAACCACAGAGCCTAGGACTTGCCAATCAGAAGGTTGGCGGTTCGAATCCCCACAACAGGGTGAGCTCCCGTTGCTTGGTCCCTGCTCCTGCCCACCTAGCAGTTCAAAAGCATGTCAAAGTGCAAGTAGATAAATAGGTACCGCTCCGGCAGGAAGGTAAACGGCATTTCCGTGCGCTGCTCTGGTTCGCCAGAAGCGGTTTAGTCATGCTAGCCACATGACCCGGAAGCTGTACGCCGGCTCCCTCGGCCAATAAAGCGAGATGAGTGCTGCAACCCCAGAGTCAATCACGACTGGACCAAATGGTCAGGGGACCCTTTACCTTTATAATTAGTAGAGCAGAGCCTTTAGAAATACCACCAAGCAATCAGGTCCTAAAGAAAGGATAGCAAGTACACAGGGAAGACCTATATTTGTCTATCTTCCTAAATAATAGTGGATTCAACAGGTATACTTGCCTTATTGGAATGCATGGTGCTCCCGGAGATGCATTTAGATTCACCTGTGAAGCTTCTGATTCCACTAGCATGCTTAAAATGGTACATCATCAAGTAGCCGCTGTCATCAAGAGTGTTACCAGAAGTAAGAGCTTCATGCGTGAGGTAGATATAGAACACTACATGTGCCAAAACACACTGCATTTGATGAGTCTGCTCTCTGAAGGGTGAGAAGGGGAGCCCTGACACAAATTGTGGGGTTGCAAGTCTCCTGTGACTCAAAATATGTAGGATTACATCGATGTAAGTATGGTGATGAATTTTAGGGCCAATTTGTCCCATCTGTGGGATAGCACCTGAAAGTGCAGCACTTGGTTGCATGCAGAATAACTCAACCTAACCTGCCCATAGGCAATTCCATGCCAAATTATTATCAAGAAAAAATAAATCCTGACTTGACTTGCGAGTTGCAGAGATGACGGTTTGGGGTCATCATTTTCATGTATGTGTATTTCACAGGCCATCAGCGGTGTGAAACCTGATTAAATCTCAATAATCTTAGCTTTTGTAAAAGAAGTCCAGAAGGATGTTGGCCCTGCAGACTGAGAACAAGGGCTGGTTCACACAAAGCCCTGGCATGTAGATGCAGGGCATTCAGGGGCCAAGCCTAAAGCCAGTATCTCCTCTCTGCACCATGCGTAGAACTTTCAACAAAACTGGGTGATTAGAGCACAGAAATGGGACTTACACTGTCTCCTCCAATTGTTACTAGTTAATATTTACATTTCTGTTCCATCCTTTATCAATCCCAATGGGGAGTTACAGAAAGCAAAAAACCCCCCAAAAACTACATAAAAGTGGTAAAACCATGCAGCAATTTAAAGTACAATACTACAGTAAGCACAGCAGATTTACACTAACTGGTTTGCGATTCAACTCAAGAGAAAGCCTGGCTGGATAGATATGTTTGTAATTGGCACTGTAAGATGTGCAATGATGATGCCAATCATACCCCAGGAAAGTGGAATTCTGCAACTTGAACGCTCTATCCTCATTCACAGCATAATGAACACCAGTTGGAGGGACCACGAGAAGGGCCTCTCTTGCAGATTTTAATGCACACCAAACAACCCACACTGAATAATCAATTATGGTGACAAAGCCAGCTCCGGAGTGAGTGGAAGTGGGAGCGGGCCAAGCCCAGAGCCCACCCCATGTCTAGCAGTACTGCTATGCTTCCTTTTCACAGAGCACCCAACTAGGTCAGCAGCAGCCCAAGAGAACTCTTAATATGCAGGCCCTACTGCTTTTTCAACTAACGGGGTTTGTTTGTAGGCCACCAATGTCTATGAGCTAGCACTGCACAGTGGGGAGGGCACACAAGTTCAAGGATCACTCCTGCATGCCAGCGTAAAATTTCTGTGCTTTGGCTGTAAGCTAAGCCAAGCAAGGATTTGTTATTGGGTTAACTTTCTGCTGAGAAAAATGGCAAAGCAAAGAACAAACAAAAACCAGGTATCTGTGTTTTAGCGAGTAAGATTCAACCACAGAGGAATTATCTGAATCTTCAGTTGTGCATCTTCTTCATTATATATGGGTAACAGTAACTGGCATGGGGGGGGGGTGTCGTCTCTCCCTTAGCTTCAACATCAATGCTGCAAGATTTGTTGGGTGCATATAAAAATATCCTTAAGATACAGGTAGGGTGGTCTTAATACGTCTGTGAATCAGCTTACTGTATTCTTTTCTTTTTGTGTGGCGTTGCATTTGCTAATACCCTTGGAGGTTTGATTCAAAAGTAAGGAAGAATCAAAAATCAGGTTTCTGTTGTTTTGAGGTGTGCTTCTCTTTGAAATAAGGTATCGGCTGGCAAACAAAGGAATTCTTCCAAGTCAATTGGAAGCTTCTGACTTGATATCAGAGGAGAATGTTTGCGGTGAATATAAATAGTAAGAAGCTCCTTTCAAGACCAATCCTTAGGTAAAAAGAACTGTGATGTAACTCTGTAAGCATACAGGATGTGTATAAGATATCAGAAGCTTCTGATGGGAGAACTGTGGAACAGACATGTGTTTTTCCATAGGGGTTGACATCATAGTTTGATGTAAACATTTTTGATGTTTCCACCTTTGCTCACCAAATCATGATAAAAGAGGGGGCAAATAATTGTGAGCAGAATGCTAATTTCGTCACACTAGGCAAAAGTATCCCACACAGATTTTGCTTCTTTATTAGTATTGCCAACTTTTGTGGGGGGGGGGGGAATCCTGACCCTTTAAAACCTGTCATAATTGGGAACAGGATGCAATCTGGTAAGAAAGTGGAGGAGCTGAGTGGGATGGGGTTAAATATTCTGATAGAGCTTGGCAGATCATGAATGGAACCTGGGGAAATCTGGCATTTACTGGCATTTCAGACCTCCGGATTTGCTTCTTCAAACAATATACTTGTGCTGATCAAACCATTTAAATACAGACTGACTGGGAGCTCAGTTACTTGATATCAACCAATGAAAGTCACTTGAAATGTGCTATACAGAATTTAGCAGGCCTGGCTAGAAGCCTTTCTTCCTCATGTGCTTTTTGCAGGATGTTTTTATATTCATTAAAAAAGGTATCCATACAAATATTGTGCTTTATTGCTTGCACAGATCCAGTTTGTCTGTTAGGTTTCATTCCATGTGGCTGTTGTCAATATAAGAATGAGAAAGTCACTTGGAAGAGGCCAACCACATGTTATGACCCCATGCCGGTACTGCTGATGGACAGGAGATGCTAGGCTGTGAATTTACCATGTGATTCAGCCCTGTCCTATGATCTCTTCACTACATTACTAGAGCAACAAGGGATACAAGCACAGGGAAGCTGCATCTGCTATGGCAACCTTTTGGTTCCCTTGTTTTTTAATGCAACTCCCTTGGTGAGTTGGCTGAGGAGTTGTGGTCCAGCAACATACGGGGACCCAAGGCTGAAGAAATCTGTGCTATGGTCAGCTAATGTCTGATATGGGCTTTATCTCATGTGCTACAAAAAAAAAGTATTCAAAGAAATCCATACTTTGATTTGTTCCTCATTAGATTGTCCCCTCAATCATGAATGAAATTAAGACTAAAGCAAGTTAAGCACTTCAGGTGGTTTATGTAGAGTCTTCATTGGCCTGATTCATGTATTGCCTATGTCTCTTCTGTCTACCGCATATTCCCACAGCACATTGCACGAGGGATTTGTGTGTACAACACGCTTAGCTTAGTTTGTGTGATTCTTCTTCAAGGCGAAAAGGGGGCTAGAAAAGATAATGTAAAACAGGCCATCATGTATAGGCAGTGACTGTTTTTTTGTGCAACTGTGTGCGTCACAATAATGGGTGGGGTTGGAATGTTTTCAGGCTTTTTCAATGGTGTTTCAAATATATGTGATTCCACTTAAATACGCAGTGCCTTGAAACGTAACCACCATGTAAATTGGGAGTTCTCTGTATTGCAAAAGAGGTCTTGTGGAGGGGGAGGGACACACAGCCTCTTATAAATCACATGAAGGGACTCAGAAGCCCAGTAACAGCATGTGAGTTGACCTTTAATATGGGCTGTGCCAGAGACTGTGAGGGCGGGGGTTATCTTAAGGTGCAGTAAAAGTGACAAATCTTTTTATTCAACTATTACTTGCTTTTTAGGCACTGAATTTTGGAGATATGCCGAAGTACTTGTGGGAGATTTGGGTACCTGACAAACCATGGGTGGTAAGATATCAGAACTGTTCAACAACAGCAAAAGAACCAGTTTGTTTGTTTTCTTCAAAATCAAGTATTGTGGGTCCAGCTTCCCATTGAAACCAGTGCTCAGGCTCCCCTAGGGAGCTCCATTCACCAACATGTTTCACCAACATACTATATTGGGAGGGGGCTTAAAGGGATCGTTATAGGGCATAGTATAAGAGGAACTGTATATACTATATGATGCCACTGTGCTAAGTCTCTGTTTTCAGTAGGACCCCAGGGGTAGGGCCAGGTCATGGTCCCTGAGATCAGTAGTTTTAGCTGTAAACTAGAGAGGAGTAAAGCACCAAACAGAAGGTGGTACTTCTTGGGTGTCTAGATTTACATGAAAGACCAGGCCTAATCAATCTATAGGCTTCATAGTGTCCAATTCTGGACACAGTCCTTGGTAACTCAATAGGTTGGGCCACAGCCTCAGAACCTGAACTTTCTGGTTCAATCTGAGGAATCCCTACCACTCTCTTGGAGTAAAATGTTTTGAAATTTGTAAACAATAATTTGTTTCAATTGAATGAGGGTGCTCTATAATTCCAAGAGATTTGGAAAAAAAACAAATGTTTTCTTATAACTGTCTAGGAGTTGACCACATGCGTTGCCAGAAATATGAAAAATAAATAAATGTATCACAAAAAGGGACATAAGAAGACACAAGTCTGCACAGAAATAGCATTTTCTAATTTCTATGTATGGATGCAATTTTAGAAATAATTACAAAAATTTAAGTAGAAGCACAGTTCACCTTACCGTAGTATGGAAAAATGCTCTACTGCGCACACACACACACACACACACACACACACACTGCTCTCTTGTTTTAAGGTTCTCTATCTTTAGAGAACCTTGGACCAGGTAGCATTTCAAAAAAGGACTCCCTCAAATAGAGTCTTCTATGAAGTAGGAAACACAGACCCTGTAACTGACATGGCAAATATAATTTTTTCCACTGTAAAATATTTGCATTAAAGGCAAATTCACACAAAATACTCATTTAACATTTGTTGCTTAACAAAAAATAAATTTGAAAAATAACTTGTAGGTGCAGGCAAGGGAAGCAGTTTTAAGTCCCATTGATTTTGATGGGAGAGATTTAAGCAGATGTTTCAGTCTTCCACTGAAACCAATGGGACTTAAACTACTCAGCTTTGGTTGAATAGTGTCATTCCTTTTTTCATATTATCACTCAATAGGAAAAAATTTTTTTGCTCTGATTTTGTTACTAGGAAATTAAGCATGCAAAAGCAGCTTCCAATTATATCTCATTGGAAGCTTGTATTTCATGCAAGTCTTTTACAATTCTGTCATTATACTTTATTGCTTACGTTTGAAATCACAATGTTTTATTGCAGAGCTTTGTAGATTACACTTTTCAATTCAGACTATTTCTTTCAGGAGTTTTGTTGGCTACTAATAAATATATTAAGCTTTTGATAATTTGCTTATCGATGTTTATGCAATGCACTTTAATGGGGCACTTAAGCACATTGAAGTACTAGTGAAATGTGTGTTGTCCACCTGACTGTGTTTGGGATCATGGTCTTCGTGTGTTTTCTTGTTACTTATCATGTATGGGTCACTAAGGGCTTGATCCAGAACAGGACATCTCTACATGCAAAAGTGCATCCACAGCTAATGTGGATGCCGATGATATTTTGATGAGCATGTTCAATTCTATCACAGTATTCATTGAGCAGGGCCTATTGAATGGGCTCAGTATTGTTTTTGCGTGTGTTTTAGGGGCTGGTTTTTATCCCTGATAATGTTTGAGAATGTAAAGCTGGATATGTATGTAGACCTTGGTATTTTTTAACTGTGGTTTTTGCTTATAAATCTCACTAAAAAGTAGTGACTCTTTCAAACAACTCAACAGAACTAGTCTGGAAGTTTCTCCCATTTAGCCAAGCCACATCATTAGCTATAAAGTATTTTTCCCCAGCTTCTGTTTCATTTTGACTCATGCTTGCCCTCAAAGCAGCTGTTTAATTTGAATGTAATTTAGGCAACTAGAAAGGCACTAATTTCCTTTTTTGTTACTTTTTAAAAGTTAGGCCAGTTGTTAAAGCTACAAATGAGGTAGCAATTATAGGGAGATTCAAATAGATTCAGTCCAACTAGGTGCTATTCTGTTTCGTCCTGACACCGTCTCAGTAAAGGAAAGCAGAGCAACAAGATGTGTTTTATATCTTGAGTTCATCTCTCCCTAATTAGTACTGTTTAATGAACCGTTCACCCCCTTGGTTCTTGTGCCTCCCCTTGGGGATTTCCCAGCTGTTTTGCTCTCCTGTTGTAATTGAAATCCAACTTGTTCCAACCTGTAATTGATAGTGAATTCAACCATTTTATGTTTGCCATGAGACAGACGTATGGCGTATGCATGCAAAGCAGCATATGGACAAAAGAATGGCCTACCACCATGAAAGGAAATTTGATTTTGCATCACCATTGTTTATACAAGGAGGTGATAATACACAGATAAGATGAGAGTATATGCAGCTGTGCATATCTACACAGTCATCCTGCAGGCTTCATCACCTGTAAGTAGGCTGCAGCCTCGAAGGACGGAAGGAGCTAGGGAGGAAAGTACAGGACTGGGCCAGCAAGCCTTCTTGTCTTGCTTGCCTACTTCAGTAGCTGAAGCCCCCAGATACCTGCCTCCTACAGCAAGTCTGGGCTCCCAGTATCCACCGTGTCAGGACCGCGCACATCCCAGTGGGAACCTGTTCTGAATGCCAGAATGTCTGCCTTCAGGGGTTGCCTTACCTCCAGGTCTACGACTGTTAATTTTTATTATTTGCTAATTGTATACCCTGCCTGTCTTTCCCAGTGGATACTGAAAGTCACCCTAAAGTTCCCATTAGCCACCCTGGTTCAGCCTGTGCAGCACCGCTGCATCGCTTCCTCTTCATGACAGACTGATGCAGCCTCCATTGTCCTTGAAACATTCAGAAGGTATATACAGAATGAGGAAATGTGCATGTGTGACAGAGCAGTGGGAGGTTGGATTGTGGCAGCAGACCCCACCCCCAATCTACATGCAAAGGCTGCATGTGTATTTTCAGCTGCATGTGTGAAGTAGCCCTTGCCCTACATGCATTCAGTTACCCTGAATAACACTTCTATATATGTTTTATCCATGGCCCCTGTTTTCCTTAGCCTCCACTTCCCTCAAGTCCTTGTAATCTCTCTTGTTTATCCTCCGGGCTCTGTCTCCTCTTACCTGCCTTTTCCCCAGGTTCTTTCATCCCATCCCATTACTTACCCTGCCCTCTGCCTGTAGCCATAAAGCCTTTCAGAAGCTTTAATCCCAGCTGAATTGAAAGTTTTCACTTCTTTCACAAGACAGGCTATGAATATTGTGTTGGGCCACTTGCTCCATGAGCAGCTGGAATACTTATAGACGTCCCCTTCCCTTTCAGCAGTGCAACCAATCACTGCCAGAAGTCTCAGAGAAAGCGGTTTAGGAGAGAAAGCATAGCTCAGTGGCAGAGGATGTGCTTTGCATGCAGAAAGTCCCAGGTTCCATTCCTGACATCTCCAGTTAAACAGATCAGGTAGTGGGTGATGTGAAAGATCTGTGCCTGAGCCCCACAAGAAGGGCTGGCAGTTAGGGCAGGCCATACTAGACTAGATGGGAGAGATGATTTAATGTGGTATGAGGCACTTTCCTATGCAGTGCACATCACATAACAGCACAGACCAGCTGAACACCATGCAAAAGTGCTGCAAGATCTGTCTGTTGTTTCAGTTGGCCACCGGGGTCAAACTGGCAAAGGGTGAGAGCCCTTCAGTGACAACTACAACAAAACAAAACTTTTAAGATGCTTTACTGTGGTGGAGGATTGTTGGTTTTTACTGCCTACTTAAAGTGTTCAGGATGGGGCAGGATATAACTCTAAATTATACCTGCTGCAGAATTTGTGAGTCACAAAGCCATAACATAGCCTTCTGGTGCTCAAGAGTCCCTCCTGTTTTGCTTCCTGCCTGGACAGCAGAAACGGGCTGGGAGGTTTGATCTTGAAATAAACTAAACATAACAAAAAATATAAGGTAGCAGTATATTTTATGCATACAGAAACCATGTATTAATTGACCACAAAAATGACCAAGCTTATACTTAGTAATGTTGTGGGTGTATTCTGCTTCTGCCCTCCTTTCCTTCAGGAAAATACTAATTCTTAACAAAATATGCTGCCTTAGAGACTATTATTTTATTTTGGGTCATATTTCCCATGTCATTCAAGCCAACATATAAATCAATGGATTGATGGGCTTTCGGGGGGGGCATTTAGGTAATTGAAGCAGTTCCCCACCCCTTTCATAATGCTTGGACATTCCATGCATTAGTCCACATTACTAGATTAATTTGGGATTTTGCCATTCACTGAATACATTCATAGTTTTATCTCAGTCAGTGAAGCTTCATAGACCTTTCTTGTATGCAGACAAGACGGATGCAAAACAATGTTATCTGTTTAAAAGGAAGAATCTGTTTAATTCTTATGAGTGGGTGAAATCCCCCCCATTTAAAAATCATTTCTATTCCTTGGTATTTTGATTGGGATCAGTTTGACACCTGCCATCTCTAGAATAAGCCTGCACTGGCAAGGGAAAGAGTCAGTCTTCACACAGAACTTTTTCTATCTTTGACTTCTGTGATCGGCAATAATATATGTACATTTTTAATGCTATCTCATGTTATATGTTTAAAGGCCCAGATTATTTGTAGTCTTGATCCTTTTTTAAAAAAGAGCACATAAGACATAAATCAGAGATGTCAAAGAGAAGCTGTCAGCAGAGTATCACAGCAAAGGCTCTTGTGCACTCTTAAATTTCTGCTTGAAAGGAGCTCTGCACACTGTTCCCTTATGAGTCAGCTTCGTCAGATACTGGCAACAACTCAGGGTGGTAAAATCAAGCTATTTGCCCCTTGGGCCCTGAGGTGTAATTCAGGACATTAACTATCATTCAAAGATATACGTGTTTTCCCTTTTCTTGTCTCCAGAGACAAGAGGACTGGGAGGCCACTTGAAAAACGTGTACAGGCAGAGCAACCCCAGCATCCAAATCTATCTATCTATTTATTTTTACAAATACTATTAAATATATTGCATGCACAAGGAAAATGTACGTAGCAATTTCTATTATGATTCATCTTCTTGTGCTCCTGAAAATACAGAAAGAAACTAGCATAGATCAGGACTGACCTACCGAAAGTGTAAGAACAGGGACAGCCCAAGATAAGATTTATAGGTTACCAGATCTACATGGGTTGTTGAGTTCTGTGCCATGGATTCACTAAAAATTCTGTCCCAGTTTTGCTTATTTGTAAAATGGGCAAATGGTCCCCCCCTCTAATGCCATCTCAGGCTGTACATCCTTAACAATATGTGTATGTGGAGGTTTTTTTTTGGGGGGGGTATTATTGGGTTGTTCTTGTTTTTATTTTGATTATGTATTTTGTGTTTTTATATTGTGATTTTATCCTGTGAACCTCCCTGAGACCTGGGGGTATAGGGTGGCAAACAATTAATCATTAATTATTTAATTAATTTAATAATAATAATAATGCATGTGTGTGTTGCACACATGACTTGACCTTTAGTCTGTTAATGGGGTCGCTTGCTTTGAGTTATTTACTCTGCGTTCATGTTTTGTGTTTGCCCAGTTGCAGTCTGGATCTGTGTTGGCGTAAGCGATAGATGTACACCTTTTGGAGGCAGTTGTAGCAGCTGCTTCCCCAGCAGGCAACCAGCAGGTGCAGCAGCAGCAGCAGGTTCTGCTTCTGCCACTCCTGCAGCCTGAGGCAATGGCCTGAGGGTGCATCGGCATAACTCCAGTCCTGGTTGCAAAGAAGTGGCTTTCCTACGCAGGAACAAAATCTGTGTAGGAAGTGTTTCCAGTGCAGGGATTCATTGTATGTGAAGCAGTCCCCAGTGGAGTACAATTAATCCAATCTTGTAATTTCCCCCCATTAGTCATAAAATCAAAGGTATTTATTTTTTTGGCCTGGTATAAACATTAGGCTTGAGATGCAACCTCATATATTAAAATTAATGGTATTTTAATAATTCAAAGTAAATGAAATGCCATGAAGGAACCCTGATGCTGATGTATTGTAGGAACCAGGCTAGGCTCAGAAAATTGCAGTATTAGCCACTCAGTTTTAATGAAGTAGAACAAAAAAAGCAGTAAAATGTATTGAGTATATTAAAGCTAAGTAGCTCTAATAATTGCAAGGCGTGTTCCTTACAACCTATGAGCAGCAATGATGAACTGTGTCTTTGCATGTATGTAATTATGAATGATTCATATACATTGAATATTTGAGTATATATAATAAATTATCAGAGTGGGGGTATATGCATAGCCCCATGGCTGTGTATACATAATATATTTTTCATATTTCTAATTTACATGTTTGTTTTTAATTCAAACAGCAAGTAAATGAATAAAAATGAAGGGACTCCCATTGGTTCCCAGTCCCAGTTCACAATGTTAGGCATGAACTTGCCTGGGAGTTACATTAATCTAAAATGTCCTTGTAGTGCCTCCCACCTCCGGGGAAGCATGTTTAGCAAGGAAGTGGAATAGGACCTTTTAAGTTGTGGCACCCTAACTGTGGAACTCTCTCAAGAGAGAGATCAGAGCAGAAAAACCTTCCTTAATGGCTCAAGGTGCACTAATTCTGCCAGGCCTCTGTTGTGTATCAGAGGGAACAAACCAACTTAGACCATGAGCTGCTTTAGTTCAGGGGTCAGCAAACTTTTTCAGCAGGGGGCCAGTCCACTGTCCCTCAGACCTTGTCGGGGGCCGGACTATATTTTGGTGAAAAAAATGAACGAATTCCTATGCCCCACAAATAACCCAGAGATGCATTTTAAATAAAAACACACATTCTACTCATGTAAAAACACGCTGATTCCTGGACTGTCTGTGGGCTGGATTTAGAAGACGATTGGGCCGGATCCGGCCTCCAGGCCTTAGTTTGCCTACCCATGCTTTAGTCCCTCTCCTGCACTCCAAATCAGTAATGGGGACATTCCCTAAGAAGGGTTCTACATGCAAGCAGCCTTGCTGGATGGTGATTAATTCATGCAAAAGGGTGGTGTAATCAGTAGGGGGGGGGGGGATCCATATCCAGAATTCAGGACTAGTACACAGTAAAACCTGTAGGGTCACGAGACTGCATGTGCAACCTGCCTCCCGCAGTTTGGTCAAACTCATGTTCGTAGATTCGAGAACACTGTCCAACCATGTCGTCCTCTTCTCCTTGTGCCCTCAATCTTTCCCAACATCAGGGTCTTTTCCAGGTAGTTTTCTCTTCTCATGAGGTGGCCAAAGTATTGGAGCCTCAGCTTCACGATCTGCCCTTCCAGTGAGCACTCAGTGCTGATTTCCTCCAGAATGGAGAGGTTTGATCTTCTTGCAGTCCATGGGACTCTCAAGAGTCTTCTCCAGCACCATAATGCAAAAGCATCAATTCTTCGGCAATCAGCCTTCTTTATGGTCCAGCTCTCGCTTCCATACGTCACTACTGGGAAAACCACGGCTTTAACTATACGGACCTTTGTTGGCAAGGTGATGCCTCAGCTTTTTAAGATGCTGTCTAGGTTTGCCATTGCTTTCCTTCCAAGAAGCAGGCATCTTTTAATTTCATGACTGCTGTCACCATCTGCAGTGATCATGGAGCCCAAGAAAGTAAAATATCTCACTGCTTCCATTTCTTCCCCTTCTATTTGCCAGGAGGTGATGGGACCAGTGGCCATGATCTTCGTTTTTTTGATGTTGAGCTTCAGACCATATTTTGTGCTCTCCTCTTTTACCCTCATTGAAAGGTTCTTTAATTCCTCCTCACTTTCTGCCATCAAGGTTGTGTCATCTGCATATCTGAGGTTGTTGATATTTCTTCCGGCAATCTTGATTCCGGCTTGGGATTCATCCAGCCCAGCCTTTCGCATGATGAATTCTGCATATAAGTTAAATAATTTTTCATTTCTTTTTTTATTGTGTTTGGGGGGGTTGATAGTATTGGAAAGATGTTAAATATTTGTTTGCTTATCCTGTTAACAGATTTGCTTATACCTTGGCCTTTTACTATGGCCCAAACCAGAGCTACAGCTATTACACACGAAAGCAAAAATGCTAAAACAAACAAAACCACTCAGAAACCAGTATCAGAATAAATAATGAAAAATACCCTACCCACTTTTTAAAATGAGTTTAACTTTCATCTGCCAAAAAGCTAGCTGTAAGAAAGCAGGAGGAGGCTCTTTGGGGAGAGAATTCAGGGTGGGGACCACTCCTGAAGAAGAACCCCTTCTTTAGGACCTCTGGCTGAGCTTCTGGTGGCTGTTGCACTTGCAGAAGATGATCTGAACACACTGGGGATGTGCGTGCATGTGAGCGAGGAGGGCATTAACAATTTCAGTTAAAGAGAGCTATAAAGCACAAAGAGGAAAGCAGAAATAGACTGTGTTTCCTTACCAACAGCAGATGCTAATGCCTCCAGTATTCTTGCTGCTCCATGACAATCCGTTTATGCGCTACTATCATTATAAAACAATCCCAAGCAAAGCATACACAGATGCTCAATTTCTTCGAGATTTGTCTTCCTCCATAAGCACCCAGCTTTCTCCTTGCCAAACATTTCAACCGCATATATGAATCAACGCCACCTCGCCCCACTCATTACTGCAACAAATAATCAACACTTTTGCCTGTTATCTTTAACAAAACATTAATGTCAAGCAGCAGTCTAATTTCGGCCCCCCACCCTCCTGCCATTAAAATCACAAACATTCAAACTGTTTGAAACGATTAGGCTCAACAAACCGCTACCCACTCCTCGCACTGCATTATCACAATGTCTCTGAGGGTTCCTAATCTAGAATTAAAATACAATTCCAAATGGATCACCATTTAATTAATAGCTATGTGCCCTGCTTTCGGGAGTAGGGTCCTCTGTTTGAAAGAGTCATCCTCCAGTCCAAGTCAGGTTTCAAGTTAATTAGTCATCTTTAGGGAAGGACTGCAGCTGCATGAGAGAGCTTCTGTGTTGCGAACAGAAGGTCCCAGATTCAACCCCTTGGAAGTGTCCCCTGTATGAAGCCCTGGAGAGCCACTACCAGTTGTGTCAACAGCAGTGAGGGAGATAGACTCACTATAATGCAGTTTCCTGTGTTCCTGCAGATGAGAAGGGTGAGCAGGAGCTTTGACATCGCTGCTCAGTGGCTAGCATCAAGAGACAGCAGACTGAGCAGGCACACAGATCACCTGGTCACAGCCTTCTGCACAATGATGAAAAGTATTGCACCCCTACTTGTTATAGTAATTATTTCCAAATTTGCCTACATGAATACAAATTATCACATGCAAATTTTATGCAAATCTGTTACTGCTTTTTGTTCTCTTTTTGGTGATGCATTTCCTTTCTTGGCAATGCATAAATGGCATTTAAAGCTGTCTCACAATTGCAAAGTAAGGCCTGAAATGGTGTTCAAGGCAAACCATTTGTTTCATGCCACCGTGCATTTCTGAAAATGGCACCCAATATTGTTAAAATAGGTTATGAATAGAACAGAAGAGTGACTGGAAGGATGCTGGAGAGCAGGGGCATACGATGGGATGTTGTGTGGACTTAGAATGAGCAGCAGTTAGAGAATAACAGTTGAAGAGCTGCAAGTCAAGTGCAAGACAAGTACCGTCAAGTGTTTGTTATTTTGTTTATTTTGGTTTGAAGAGACAGCAGAGTAGGGAATGGAATGGTTTATAAGAAGATGCCCAAGTTAAAGGAAGCTGACCAAAAATAATAATACAGCCTGTAGCTTTGGAATATAAAAGACAGGCTGGAGATGATCTGTCTTGAAAGAGAGTAGAAGAAGAAAGAGCTGGCTCTGAAGAAGACAGTGCAGCAGAAGCATGAAGTACAGGTGCTCCCAAAAGCAACGAAGCAGGGACAAGCGGTCCAGGTGTTGGTTGTAGCTAGAAGGCAAACAAGTCCAGCTGAGGACTTTACCCACTGGCGGGAAGGATAAGCAGATCCTGGGATGCACTGAGGTGACCAGGCTGCTCAAAGCCATGCCATGGAAGCCAGTTCAAGTGTTGGAGCTATATACCTGAATGAGGAACCACAGGACTAATCACTGCAAAGGTAGATTATCAATTAAACATGGATGAGCTTAGGACATCAGTACAATATTATGAGCAAAGGTTGGGGGAAGAAAAGGAATTGTTTCAGAATCAAAACACTTGGTTGACTACAGAATTGAAGCCCCATGGCTATGAACACCTGGCCCTTGCTCAGGAAAAAGGAAATGAGATTTGGAGCTTGTGTAACCTTGAGAACAAGAAAGAGGAGGTTTCCTAGGATGAAAGGGTACGTCAGTGGACAAGGTACAGGGACATGTGGTAGTTCTTTTAGAATGGAACAAATAGAGGCAAAAGAGAAGCAAGCTGGTTGGGGAGAGAGATTCTGCAATGAACTAAAAATCCATACTAAGTTATCTAATTTATACAGCAGCAGTGCCAATGAATTGGAGGCAAAAAGTAAGGAAGGGTTGTAGAAAGCAGGTGATGCTAACAAAGAAACTCAGGGTCATTTGGCGGAAATGGAACAAAAACTGCAGCCAGGAAAGATGGGAGGTTATTGGGCTGTTCTTGTTTTTATTTTGATTATGTATTCTGTGTTTTTATATAATGATTTTATCATGTGAAATGCCCTGAGACCTGCAGGTATAGGGCGGTAAGCAAATTAAAATGCTATTATTATTATTATTATTAGTAGTAGTAGTAGTAGTAGTAGTATTAAGATTAAGATTAGCAGGCTTGAGAAATAGTTGAGCAACGCATACTGTTTGGTTTTGGCCTTGAAGTACAAAGGGACTAGCCTTGTAGAGGAGGAGGAGGAATTTATTTTGCAAACATCTTTGTTTGCAAACATCTTTGACTGTTGACAATTTATTTGAAGGCTTTTGCCACTGAAGGCTTTTCACTTAACTGGAGAAATAAGTTGAAAATGGACTATTAAGCAGATTTCTGTCCACCCATCATGGTGCACACTCTTGCTTTTAGTGGGTTTTTTGTATTCGTTTTCCACAATGAAAGAGTTCTTGGTTGATTTATGTACACAGGTTGTATGTTAAAGGTAGTCCATAGGCAAGAAGAAAGCAATCCTAACTATGTTTACTCAGAAGTAAGTCCCAGTGAAATTAATGTGTCTTATGCCTAGGTAAATGGGGTTGCAGCTTACTTTGCTTCCTACTATGGATATTACAAACCAGTGAGTTGTTCATTGCTGTTCTAAAGAATTTTTCAAAAAAGAAGAAAGATTCAGCCTGCAAATGGGATAAAATGGAAAAGGTTTTGTGCATGCATGAAACTAGCATATGATAGAAATAGACTGATCTGTCCATCCCTACAAAACTGTCTTCTGTTTGTTGTTGTGGGACATCACATATGGATGATGGTTTGAAAGAGAAGCTTGTAACAGAAGAGTGAGTGGAAGAATGCTGGACAGCAGGGGAGTGTGATGGAATGTTGGGTGGAATTCAAGTGAGTGACAGGTGGAGAGATTCTGGAAAGACAAAGTGAATGGGATGGAATCACAGGTATAGAGTTAGAATAGCTGTTAAGGAAGAATCATAGCATAGTAGAGTTGGAAGGGGAACAAAGGGTCATCTAGTCCAACCCCGTGCAATGCAGAAATCACAAGTAAAGCATCCATGACAGATGGCCATCCAAACTGCTCAAAGACCTCCAAGGAAGAAGAGTCCACTATCTCTCATGGGAGTCTGTTCCACTGTCAAACAGCTCTTACTGCCAGAAAGTTCTTCCTGATGTTTAGTCACAATCTCCTTTCTAGTAACTTGAAGCCACTGGTCCAGGTCCTAGCCTCCAGAGCACAAGGAAACAAGCTTGTTCCATCTTCCGTGTGACAGCCCTTTAGGTATTTGAAGATGGCCATCATAACTCAATCTCAGGCTCCTCTTATCCAGATTAAACATACCTAACTCCCTCAACTGTTCCTCCTAAGGCTAGGTTTCCAGACCCTTGACCATCTTGGTCGCCCTCCTCTGCACACATTCCAGCTTGTCAGTATCCTCCTTAAATTGTGGCACCCAGAACAGGACACAATACTTTCATACACTGAAGCATAATGGAGCAATCCTATCATTAGGAATCATGTGAGGCAGCCTGCATCAGGAGGCAAATTTTGGAGCAATAATTTTCAATTACTGGATCAGAAGGGGCACCATTTTGATCCTGAATTCTTGACCCAACTCTGGCATGATATAGTTCTTATTATCAGGTAACATAAGTATTACTGAGTGATATTGCAAAGTGCCATACGCCTGGTTTGGGGGCAGCCTTCTGTCAGCTTTGTATTCATTAAATACTTTGCCTTCCCTTGGAAATACACAAAGCGTTGTGATGTTTTGTTCATTGTTTTGCTTTAAAAGAGGAGGAATGAGCTAAACAAAATGCCTCTTTTGCAAAGGCTGATCTATTTTGTCCAGCACCCATATTGAGTCTTAATTTCTTATCAGCCTCTAGAAGCCATTTAGTGATTTATGGGTGCAGGGAACAGTCACAGCAAAGACCAGCGGTTGGTGAACTTTAAGGGAGGGGGAGATGGGAGAAAGAGTTTTATGCCCTGAATTGTGTCATCAGGGCCCAATTAAAACAATCAATCTTTTGTCAACCAGCTACATTGACCACCCTGTTTGTACCAATCTGCAATGTTTCTTACACACAGAGTTGCCTTGTTAGGAATGGCATTAGATGATTTCTTCTTTAACTCCTTGAGAACTTGGGAATATATACTCCCCAGGCATGCATGCAGTTGACAGTGAAGGCCAGAAAGATCTGATTGTGCTCCGAGCCCCAAAACCCATTAACCCATGGAAATAAAGACACAGTGGAGACAGAATTTTGTTTAAATGTTAATGGGCAAATTTTGGCCACAACTTTATTAAATACACAAGTGTGACTGGCATTGACTTAAGCATTGGTATCAAAACTATAACTGGCTCCTGCCCCACCCTGCGGGAAGCCTGGAAGGGTAAACAACCAGCAGGGAGATCTCTGTCAGTGTATATTGACTGGTGCTCACCCCTGGGGTTCCCGGGGGTCCTGGCATGGCCCTAGTCCCTCTCCAGGCTTCGGACGAGATCCAGACCCCCAGATTCCTTTAACGGAATACCCTATTCATTGGAGGGGCAAGTGATGGCCGCACCTCACCTCCCCACATTCTCCTAAGCCAATGCCTAACCACCAAACCTTACAAAGTTGTGACGATTGCTAAGAGGTAGGCAAAAACCAAGTGGCCACAGCCAATCTGCCACATTGGGAAAAATTCCTACCCAGGCCCCGTTCCAAAACAGGTGACCAACCGAAGTCCAAAGCAAGGCCAGACTTAATGGGTGGGTGGGCGGGTGTTCGGCAGTGCGAAGCAAAAGCAGGTCCCTGTGTCACGCTGCCAAATAAATACCCCCAACCCTCAACCTTGCCAATGCTGCTGGTTGGGTAAAGGCCAGTGGCATAACTGTGGCACCACCGGCTTGGAGTGGGGCAAGCCCAGCCCATAAGCCGGTTAGGGGAGAGTTCCAGGGCCGAGCACAACATGGACCCTCTGTTAGGAGGATCCAACTTACAATTGTATTCTGTTATGATAGGGTGTTGCAAAATAAAGGGACAAAGCCTTTTGGGAGTATGCATTCAGTTTGTGGAAGGGCACCCACCTCATCCTGCTGAGCATGGCAGAAAGCATCGAGTCAGACTCAGTGCCATAGCCATCTGAGGTAGGCAAGGGCACCTACCTAGTCATGGTGCCAATGCTTAACTTTATTAGGAAAGAGATTGTGGGGCTCGAATCTGTCTGGTGTCAAATCCTCAGATCTGTAAATTCTTCCTCTAATCCTTCACATTTAAGGTCTTACTGTAGCTACTCGGTGGCAAACAGCATGCTCTCTGCACCTACTTGGAGAAATGTTAATCCATTCTTACTTTATAAATTACAAGGTTGAGCTTTGGAATTGAAAACAGATGCCAGGGTCCCTGGCACAAATTAAGCCCTGGAGGGTGCCAAACAAACAAAGCAAGCAAGCAAGCAAGCAGGGATTGAGAAAAGGACCCAGCACCACACAGAAGCATGTTTAGATAATTACAGCACAACAGGGACCCCGCCCTGGCTGGAGCTCTGCTCTCTAGCATGCTGCATGGCCTAATCCTGACGGACTCTATGTGATCTCACCTGTATATTGTTCTGCTTAGCTGAGGAATAGGGAACCATTTAGCTGTGTCTTTCCAAGTACGCTGGTGTGGAATACTTTTCATAGTTTGAAATTAATAATAGTAATAATAAGGTAAAGGTAAAGGTACCCCTGCCCGTTTGGGCCAGTCTTGCCAGACTCTAGGGTTGTGCGCTCATCTCACTCTATAGGCCGGGAGCCAGCGCTGTCTGCAGACACTTCCGGGTCACGTGGCCAGCATGACAAGCTGCATCTGGCGAGCCAGCGCAGCACACGGAACGCTGTTTACCTTCCCACTGGTAAGCGGTCCCTATTTATCTACTTGCACCCGGGGGTGCTTTCGAACTGCTAGGTTGGCAGGCGCTGGGACCGAGCAACGGGAGCGCACCCCGCCGCGGGGATTCGAACTGCCGACCTTACGATCGGCAAGTCCTAGGTGCTGAGGTTTTACCCACAGCGCCACCCGCATCCCACTAATAGTAATAATATATTTACCTTATTATGACTACAGCCCTAGGCACACTTGTGCCCCACAGTGGGATTTAATTTTGAGTGAACATGCATAAGATTATACTGTCAGGCACCTCCCCCAGCCAGAAACTTCAATCTAATACTAGGGATTCAGATCATATGCTTAAAACTGCTGAAAGCTGCCAAGGGCATTTGCCAGCAATTCATTTTTACACTTTTCAATTTGCAGAACCAGCTCTCAGTCGTGTTTGTGTGTGTTTGGGTTTTTTTATTTTTATTTGGTGCTTTAGATGAAATCCTATTTGGGAAGATCAATGAGAGGTTAACCAAAGCCTAGACAGCTGCATTGGTAAAAAGTCGACAGCTTTGATTTGATGCCAAATTGACACCCTTCCTCCCCCTTTCGTTTTTGTTATGTTGTTTTCCACTGCTCTTATTTTCCCTGCCTGTAGTCAGATCACATAGTGCCAAGCTATCCAGCACTAGCTACAGAGGTTATTAGTATGCTTATCACACCATCATGAATTACCATACATTATCATTTTACAATCCCACAAATATCAAACAAGGAGAGGTGGTGTCTCTGAAAAGGATATTAAGAACAGTCAAATTTCTGAAAACACTCTGAATTTCTCAATAAGGTGCCCATTGCTCCGATACCCTTTCCTGCCCCCAATTTAAATTGAATAAGTGATTAAATCGCACCATTGTTGTAACATAAAAGGCCACAGATGTATTTAAACAACACGGTGATACATACCAACAAAAATTAATCAGTGTGCTTGATGCGTAGGAAACTAATCTATGCTGGGAAAAGGGATCTGCCCAACCATTTTACATGTCACCTTGAAAAACAAAAGTTCAACACCATGTGGTCCTTGTTGCTAAAACATTCCCAACTTTCTTCCTAAGATGAGGCCACATTTTCCATGTAATGAGAACTATATGTCTAATACTCAGCCTTAACTGGTTTGTGAAAGCAGTATGTTGTTGTTCTTTTAATACTAAGGGCTGATTCACACTTTCACTTGACTTATATTTTGATTGCATTGTGTACCAAATTAATTCCCAAGGGTCCGAGAGCTTTGCTTGTTCAGCAGCTGTGCATTGAGGAAATCTGATCTTACCCACTGAATCGAATCTTATCAGATGCATGGAAAATCCAAAGAGAGATTTTGCTTAACTAGGCTTCTAGACAGTAAGATCAGATTTTTACAAGGCACAGTCACAGAACAAGAAAAGCTCTTGGATCCATGGGAATTTATTGGTGATCAAAATACAGGTCAAGGGAAAGTGGTTGAGCCCTAAGAATGGTTCCAGCATGTAGAAACCAAAGCCAAACCAAACAATGGTACCCTAAGGCAAGTGTGGGACCCTCCAGATGTTGCTGAACTACAACTCCCAGGGATGATCCCCTCATTTTCTGTAAGGTTTGGGGGCACAAGTGTCTTGAAGCAGTGCTCCTGGCAGTCAGACACCAGCACTTCTGTGGGACTCACAGCAGGAGAGTGGCAGACGGTTTGCAAAGTCAAAGTTGTTCATCCGCTTTTGGAATCAAATTTCAAACCTCAGTAAGTCAAAGGATGATCTTAACATTCTTTCTAAAGGGCTGGAAAGTGTCAGATAATCAGGGGAGCCTTAAACAATTCAATCTTTTCAAATTCCTATATAAAATTATCTGATCAACACTTATTGATCAGATCTTGGCCATCTACCAGATTTCCCTGAATGTTGCAACAATTCTTAGTAGTTTCAGTAAATCTAAATATGCATTTTGGCTGCCCTTTTCTGCAGCTTTTATTTATTATTCATTTAAACATAAATTTCTATGTGCTAAACCAAGAAAAATATCTCCTCAAAGCAGGGTACATGAAATCAAAAATAAAAAAAACCATAAAAAGGAAAAGCTCAGAACACAAAACTTGTGTAAGTAAGGAAGGAAGCAAATAAGTAAATACCGTATTTTTCCGTGCATAAGACTACCCAAAAAAATAATGTCAAAAATTAGGAGGCATCTTATACACGGATACATCTCCCATTTTCTTAAATCTGAGTCCCCCCAAATACATGGGGGCGTCTTATAGACGGAAAAATACGGTAAATAAATAATGCTTTAAGCTGGTGTCTAAAGGTAAACACAGAGGCGATAAATTTACCAGCTCTATTGTATCCTCCTTGACGTTTGGAGACCAACAGTATGCCATATATGCTTGTGCCCCCCCCCGAATAATTTGGTATGATCAGCAAGTTGACCACTTCACCACTCACCTCAACTACATATAATTTAAAAACAAATTTAAAAGCCCTTGTCCCAATACAAATCCTCACTTTTTGCATTGTGGAAACTGTCCGTTTATTCCTACTCTCTGCTTAAATCTCAGAATAATTGTGTTAAGTCTATTGAGGTTTTACAAGATTTTTTTATGACATGTCAAATTATGCCTCAAGAAAGATAGACAGCTGTAACTCATAAGCACTGTAGGCTCACAGATGATTTGCAAGGTCAAGTTTCAAACTGGAAAACAGCAACTGAATTCAAGATTGATTTTGTTTTTATCTGTACCTGCAGGAACTTATATATAATTAGTTCCAAATGCTTGTGCATCGGTATTGGGAGAAAATACTCTTAAGATTAAAATAAATACTTCATGACTGATGATTTGAACTGAGCACATTGTTTGAAGGGCAACAAATATAACTTAAGAAACTATTGTTTCTTAATTTTAATTTTGTTTTTTTTTAAATATTTATTGAAATTTTCAAAAAATAAAAGAAAACCATAAAAAAAAACATAAAAGAAGAACTACAATTAAAAACACTTAAAATTCACATCTTACTTTCAATGACCAATTTCCTTGACTTCCCCACACCTCCCCTTCTTGTATTCCAGTTTCAATTTTAGCTCAGCAAGTTCTTGTCCCCAAACTTTACCATATTTTCTCTATTCATTTTAGTTATCCAATTTTAAACCTCAGTCTTTGTACATCAATACTTATTCTTAAAAATCTTTTTCTAAGTTCACCCCATCAATTTACCGTATTTTTCGCACTATTGGACGCACTGGTCCATAGGACGCACCTAGATTTGGGGGGGGGGAATAAAGGGGAAAAATTTTATCCCCCCCCCCGCCAGGCGCGGGGCTGGGGCGGGGGAAGCCCGAGCTTCTCCCTCCCCCAGAACGGGACCCAGAGCCATGCCGAAGCTGCGCGCAGCTTTGGCATCGCTCTGGGAGCTTGCGGGGCTGGGGGAGGAGGAAGCCCTCCGTCAGTCTCCAAACCATGTCGGGAGACAGTGGGATGGCGCGCTGCGCCTCTCCCGCTGTCTCCCGAGTTTGCGGGGCTGGCGACGGGGAGGAGCAGGCTTCTCCCCCCCGCCAGTCTCCAAACCATGTCGGGAGACAGTGGGATGGCGCGCTGCGCCTCTCCCGCTGTCTCCCGAGTTTGCGGGGCTGGCGACGGGGAGGAGCAGGCTTCTCCCCCCCGCCAGTCTCCAAACCATGTCGGGAGACAGTGGGATGGCGCGCTGCGCCTCTCCCGCTGTCCCCCGAGTTTGCGGGGCTGGCGACGGGGAGGAGCAGGCTTCTTCCCCCCCCCCCGCCAGCCTTCTAGCCAAGTCGGGGGACAGCGGGAAGGGCGCGCTGCGCCTCTCCCGCTGTCCCCCGAGTTTGCGGGGCTGGCGAGGGGAGGAGCAGGCTTCTCCCCCCCCCCGCCAGCCTTCTAGCCAAGTCGGGGGACAGTGGGATGGCGCGCTGCGCCTCTCCCGCTGTCTCCCGAGTTTGCGGGGCTGGCGAGGGGAGGAGCAGGCTTCTCCCCCCCGCCAGCCTTCTAGCCAAGTCGGGGGACAGGGGGATGGCGCGCTGCGCCTCTCCCGCTGTCTCCCGAGTTTGCGGGGCTGGCGAGGGGAGGAGCAGGCTTCTCCCCCCCGCCAGCCTTCTAGCCAAGTCGGGGGACAGGGGGATGGCGCGCTGCGCCTCTCCCGCTGTCTCCCGAGTTTGCGGGGCTGGCAAGGGGAGGAGCAGGCTTCTCCCCCCCGCCAGCCTTCTAGCCAAGTCGGGGGACAGGGGGATGGCGCGCTGCGCCTCTCCCGCTGTCCCCCGAGTTTGCGGGGCTGGCGAGGGGAGGAGCAGGCTTCTTCCCCCCCCCCGCCAGCCTTCTAGCCAAGTCGGGAGACAGCGGGATGGCGCGCTGCGCCTCTCCCGCTATCCCCCGAGTTTGCGGGGCTGGCGACGGGGAGGAGCAGGCTTCTCCCCCCCGCCAGCCTTCTAGCCAAGTCGGGGGACAGCGGGATGGCGCGCTGCGCCTCTCCCGCTGTCTCCCGAGTTTGCAGGGCTGGCGACGGGGAGGAGCAGGCTTCTCCCCCCGCCAGCCTTCTAACCAAGTCGGGGGACAGCGGGATGGCGGCGTTCCGCCTCCCCGCTGTCCCCCGAGCTTGTGGGGCTGGCGGTGGGGCTCTCCTGAAGCCTGGAGAGCGAGAGGGGTCGGTGCGCACCGACCCCTCTCGCTCTCCAGGCTTCAGCGAAAGCCTGCATTCGCACCATAGGACGCACACACATTTCCCCTTCATTTTTGGAGGGGAAAAAGTGCGTCCTATAGTGCGAAAAATACGGTAATTAACCAACTTTAACTTAAGAACCTCAATCTTTATACGTCAATACTTATTCTTAAAAGTCTTTTTCTAAGGTCGGCCCCAATTCCCTTCCCTAAAATCCCCATTTTTATGTTAGTGGCAAAACCAAATTAATTAAAACAATATATAGTTATACACCCTTTGGATTCCCAGGACCCCACCACCCCCTTTTCCCGGTTTCGAACCCCAACAAAAAATCCATCAGTCCATCTGCAGTCAGCCTGGCGACCTCACATCCGAGGCTCTCAATTCTCTCTCAGTTCCTCTCTGCCGGTTTTTTTGATAGTCCTTTATATTAAACACCAAATCTCGAAGAAGCTCTGTCCCAATAATGTCCATGTTTCTTCCAGCCAGGCCTCCATATTTAAAAGTGGAGCCAAAATCTTGTTTCTTGCTTCTCTTAAGTCCAAATGTCCCAAAAGCTCCAGTTTCCACTTTAACCAGGTTTGTATTCCATATATCTTCAGATCTCCACATAGGGAGATCTCTCCATTTCACATTCTTCAATTCAAACCAAATTTCCATCATCCTGATCTTATTTTCCTTTATATCCATTTTGGCCGGCCTCTGGCTCTCCTCAACCATCTGTGGCATTATAGCTCCTCCTTCTTTTTCCTTCAAATCATCATGTTCCTCTTCCATCACATTCTCAGATTTCTCAAATTTCTTTTCTTGTTCGGCTGCTGAAATTTTAAGGACAACTGCAAGACTTTCTTGTTCATCTGCAAAAACTTGAGTCAAGTCCCTCCCAGGCTCAGCAACTTTGTTTACTGTTCCCTTCAGTATTGTGACGTTATTAGTCAAAACATCACTCTGTTTCTGTAACTCTCCCAAGAGAAAAAAAGACCTCTCCAGCTCAGCCAGTATTTTTCCACTTACAGCCATTTTTGTAATGTCCTAAATCCCCTCTAGAGGGATTCTAGTTTGTTGTTATCTTCCAGTTCCAACCCAAAAGTCAAATTAGTCTTTTCTCTTTATTTTTAACAATTTGTTACCAAATTGTAGCAAAAATAACCAGCAAAGATAGCAAAAACAAAGTTCTCTTCCCCCCCCAACTTTGACAGCTAGTTTGACAGCTGTCAAAGTCTTTATTTCTCTTCCGCAGGCTCTCCCATCGATCGCTCCCGGGTCTTGGGGGGGGGGGATGAATTTCGCTTTCAATGTTAGCTCTTATCCTCCAGCACAATCACTTAAATTGCCCCAACGTAGAGTTAATTGCTTTTCTCCACAAAGAAGAAAGGTATTCTCACAACCTTAGTAATAAAATCCTTGCTTTACGATGTTTACAAGTCGGGTGAGCGGACCTCCTTTTTACACCTCACCCGATCGTGCCTAATTCCCAAAGACAATTTCCCTTTTAAGTCCAATTTCCGTATTACTCACGGGTTGTTACTTTTAGTCCAAATGTTCAAAGAAAGAAGTCAGCGCTCTCCGTCCATGGCATGCGGCTTCACTCAGCAGGAGAAGCAGTCGACTCACAGCACCACGCCACTCTCCGTCCCCCGTTCCGGAGCCTTTAAAAAGGCTCCTTTGCTGGTCGGGGGGGCGCAAATGGTGCCCGCCGAGTCACCAGGTCCACAGGCTTCAACGCCTGTGGTTTATGAGGGTCCCCGCGTCGCCGCCGCGGCAGGACCCAACCCCTGCTGAGCCGATTCCCTCCGGAGCTCGGAGGGAATCCGCCATTAGGCGATGGCGCTAACCCGGAAGTCTCTTAATTTTAATTTTGACCTGTCACGTGAAAACTAGTCAACAGTTGCAGGAAACCCAAAGTAAAGAGAAATTTGAAGATAAAAATGTGCTGGGAATGTGATATCTGGTTATGTGCTCACCTAAATGCAGCTGTTCCATGGGAAATTGTGAACACTTGCATGTCCCAGCCATGCTACGTATACTTAGAAAAAAATTATTCTTGAGAATTCAAAAATAAACTAAACTGAATCTGCATGTCTTGGACTAATGAGCAGATTGTAATTTGGCTACCTGCTGGCTTTCACACTTGCAGTGCAATTTTCTCAGCTCATAAGGATTGAAGCACATTTTAAAATGGGTGGGGTGGTGATAAGACAACACCTGTTTAAGTACTATTTAAATTGTGGCCGCCTCCCAATGCAGATGGATGTGAAAATAGGACAGAGTGAGTGTACAAGTGAGCACATGCAAATGTGGCACGGACCCCTGCCTGTGATCTGGTTATACAGGTATGTGCAGGAGCATCACACATTTCACTGTATGCCTGATTATACCCATGTTGCCTCTTCGGGTCATAAGAGACAAGAGGACTATTGCTGACATATTGAATGAGGTGTGTTGTTGACATTCTAAATGAAAGGATATCATGTCTACATAGGCCTGTTCTTTAGAGGGTCTTCTTTGGTGTGTGAACTTTTTCTGATAGGCGTATGTGCCCCACTCTTAGATATCAAACTTTGATGGTGAGATGATGATTAACTAGATTTATTGGGCACTATTTAAAAAGAAAGTAACTCAAAGCAACTTACTACAGCAACCATCTTTACAGCTTCTGGCTATTGCCAGTCGATCTGCCACTGCTATTTTAAAGCATTTAAAGCCCATTTTGGTTCAGAGACATCAATGAAAGCAAATTTGTGTGTATAGTGCAAAGTTCTGCACTTTGTTTGTGCTCCCCCAGAAGGACCTTATTTATATTGCACTGTACTTTCTTCCCTGCTGCTTCTGCAGGGATGCTGAGCAGAAAACAAAACAAAAAACGAGGTGATCCAGAGGAGCTGGTAATCTGAACCTGGCTCTCCTCTAAATAATATCTGAATGTTGGCAGGATTGGCCTATGTGGAAAGTGGGTTCATTCTGCCTACTTGTTTTGCAACTGGTCCAGCTTAGAGGGGGGATGACTAAGAGCAAATAACAACAGACAGGCAAACAGCAAACTAAGCTTATCTCCCTTAGTCAGACCTTTTTTGCAAATCAGAAAACAAAACAGTGAAAAATGTGTTGATGGATGTGATTCTGTAGCACCAGGAAGACTAACCAATTTATTGCGGCACAAGTATTTGTGGACCACAGTCTAATTCATCAGATGCATGAGTGTGATCCTGAGTTGTAGAGGTATATGTGCACATAATATTGTGGGGTGGAATTGTAAACAACAAGGTATTCACTTTTGGTGCTTTCAGTATTCCTCCCATTCCCAAACCAAATACATCAGTATAATGCTCATACACATATGGTGAAGGGGAGAGAATGTGGTCCAGAAAAGCTTACGCCGTCATAAACGTGTTTGTTTTGTCACAATGCTCTTTGTTCTTTGAGTTTCCATTCAAATAAATGAGACTGGGGGATGCTGAGGAGCCCAGCTGTGAGATTTTGTTTCAAACCAGAAACACAGACATCGTTAGCTGAAGCACCCAAAGTGCCCTTTCCTTGCTCTGGCAGGCGAATGAGGCAGTAATGAGACTTTCAAGCTTGTTTGTGACAGATTAGGTTTTATAATTATAGAATCATATAGGATCATAGAGTTGGAAAGGCCCTGAGAGTCATCTAGTCTAACCCCTGCAATCCAGGAATCTTTCTGCCCAACATGGGGCTTGAATCCATGACCCTGACATTAAGAGCCTCATCAGAAAATGAGAAAAGTTGTAAGGGACCAGGCATCCAGGACAGATGCCCAGATCCATCCTCTGCTTAAAAACCTCCAGTGAAGGAGAGTCCGCCATCTCCTGAAGGAGTCCGGTCCACTGTCAAACAGCTTTTACTGTCAGAAAGCTCTTCTTGATGTTTAGTTGGAATCTCCTTTCTTCTAACATGATAGCCCTTTAGATATTTGAAGATGGTTTCCTATCTTCTCTCTCCTCTTCTCCAGGCTAAACACACCCAACTCCCTAAACTTTTCCTCACAAGGCCTGGTTTCCAGATTCCTGTTCATCTTGGTCTCCCTCCTCTGCACACATCCTAGCTTGTCAACATCCTTCTTAAACTGTGACTCCCAGAATTGGACACAGCATTCCAGATGTGGTCTGACCAAGGCAGAATAGAGTGCTACTATTAGTTGCTCTCGAAGCTACCAGCATGAGTTTGACCTAACTGCGAGAGGCAGTGGAAGACAGAAGTGCCTGGCTTGCTCTGGCCCATGGGGTCACGAAGAGTCGGACACGACTAAACGACAACAATTAGTTGCCTTGATCAGGACACTATACTTCGGTTGATGCAGCCTAGAAGAAGAGCGTTAGCCCTTTTTGCTGCCTCATCACACTGTTAACTCACATTATGCTTGTGGTCTACTAAGACCCCTAGATCCATTTCACATGTACTACTGTCAAGCCAGGTGCAGCTCTCTAAGGAAGGGTGTAATATGATAACAGGATTTTACTCCTTGTTAGCCATCATGCTACAGTGCACTGCATACACTGCAGTTTTCAGACCAAGCACCAGGAAGTTCCATCTTAGATGGGTTCAGATTTCACCCTAGCTTATCACCTTGTCTGTGGGCATTTTGCAATGGATGTAATTGTGATGGGGCTTCAATATACATGTTGGCCCTTAAATGATATGTATGCTATATGAGCTCTTGCTGTACATTATCTTAAAAAAAAATAGGTCAAGGAATTGTATTCAAAGAATTGCATTCCCCTGCATTTTTTACTTATTTATCACACTCAATTTCACCCAGTTTAATATAATGGTGTGAGGGGTGGCAAGGTGTGGTGGTGAATAGAAAATGGACAAAGAGCGGCTAAATGAATCATTAATTCATGTATTTATTTATTTATTTATTTATTATTTATTTATTTATTTATTTATTTATTTATTTATTTAAATTCAGATTCCAAATGCATTTGCTTGATTCTGCTTATGGTACCTCATATTAGAGTTTCACAATTATTTGTCAATTTTCTAGTATGCCGATTTTTTTTTTAAAAAAGTCCCACTTATGGGAGTGACCAGAAAGTGTAAACATCCAAAATTAGAAAAGCATCTCCTCTCTCTCTCTCTCTCTCTCTCTCTCTCTCTCTGTGTGTGTGTGTGTGTGTGTGATAATCCCTTAGAAGTAATCAATCCTCCTATTTGTATTTGTAGCCTTCCTTGTCTCAGAGACTAAGAGAGTGTAACAGTATCACAGGAATATGAAATACATGTCTTCCTGTCCACCCCCTGCTGTCCTCTCAAACAGGCACTGCACCCACCATGGCAAAGGAGCAGGAGTGTAGAGAAAGGCAGATTTCTACTTGCCAATTAAGTTTCCTTACAAGTAAACATGTGGCATGGGTTTATTTTACCAACTCCTGGATATTTTAAGTTAATAGTATTGATGTTTTATAGCTGCATTCCATAGTCTAGTAGTGTTATTCTTCTTGTTTTGTTCTGTTTTTAGACATCTCCCCCACTCACCAATTTGTTGGCATATTGTTCATTTTTTATACTTGGTTTCATTTAGCTACTTTGGACAGTTCTGTTTCAGACATAAAATTTATTAACTAACAAGCACTCTTACCCCACCAATACCTGCTAATGCATAGTAAACTTTCCTTGATACGGTTTTTTCTGTATGTGTGTGGAGGAGTTTATTTTTTTGTGGGGGAGCATTCCAGTTTTTAAACTGCCCCCATCTCTGCTTCAGACTGAACTATTGGTTTATTAAATTTGTATATCGCCGTTCACCCAAGAATCTCAGGGTGGTTCACAGCATAAAATACAAGATAAAAACACAAAATACATAACGAAAACAAGAACAAACCAAACCAATAATGCTCTCTCCCGCAGACAAATTTAAGAGTATAGAAAGATCCAAGTTTGCTGTGGCCAAAAATCCCTGTTTGGTAGCAGTTTGCCACTTCTCCCAGATAATGAGTACCACTTTGAGTACTACCTCCCAGATAATGAGTAGGCATGGCATATCTCTGGGGACCAGCATTTATGGCTGTCCTTCAGCCTAGTCACTGCTTAATGACTTGTCAAATAATTGTGACCATATCCAGCTGAATGCAGTTAGAAGCTGAAAAAATTGTGGGAAGAGCAAGACCAGCTGCAGGTGAGACAGGCCTCCAAGCAAAGTGCCCTCCAATGTAACTGGGCTTACTTGGTGGTGAAATAGGCAATGTAATATCCACAATCCATGAGTCACCTCCCATCCTGACACTCCCCAGAAGCCCTCCTATAGCATCACTGTGGCATTGTGGGAACATCAAAATTGTAGATTCCTAACCTCCCACCAATTTGTTGTTGTTGTTTAGTCGTTTAGTCGTGTCCGACTCTTCGTGACCCCATGGACCAGAGCACGCCAGGCACCTCTGTCCTCCACTACTTCCCACAGTTTGCTCAAACTCATGCTGGTAACCTCGAAAACACTATCCAACCATCTCGTCCTCTGTCGCCCCCTTCTCCTTGTGCCCTCCATCTTTCCCAGCATCAGGGTCTTCTCCAGGGAGTCTTCTCTTCTCATGAGGTGGCCAAAGTACTGGAGCCTCAGCTTCACGATCTGTCCTTCCAGTGAGCACTCAGGGCAGCCTATTCTGATGGGTCCAGTTCTGCCACATTCTCCAGTCTTTGGAGAGTTGTGATTCCCTTTTCACTGGATGCAAACATGTGACCACATCATGACTTGTGCACTGCATCTGACTTGGTTAATTATAAATCATTTGGCAGGGGCATCATTCAAGCTCAAGAATCCTATTAAAACAGACTATTGCACCCTTAGCTGCGTGTCTGATCTGAGTTCCTTTCAAATTACTCGCAAAACTGAACACTTTCTTCCGCAACTGCCAGGGAAGAAGTCACAATCTCCTTAAACAGGTGTAGATATAAAACTTTAATAGCTTGACATATATGAGAGAGGATGATTATGCAGTGGTGTTTACATGAAGTGTGGAGAGCTTTTTCTCTGTGTATAATAGTAGAAGAAAGAGGGAAGTATAGTATTCAGGAAATAACATTTGTTGTTTAGTTGTTTAGTCGTGTCCGACTCTTCATGACCCCATGGACCAGAGCACGCCAGGCACTTCTGTCTTCCACTGCCTCCCACAGTTTGGTCAAACTCATGCTGGTAACCTTGAAAACACTATCCAACCATCTCGTCCTCTGTCGCCCCCTTCTCCTTGTGCCCTCCATCTTTCCCAGCATCAGGGTCTTCTCCAGAGGTGGCCAAAGTACTGGAGCCTCAGCTTCAGGATCTGTCCTTCCAGTGAGCACTCAGGGCTGATTTCCTTAAGAATGGATGCGTTTGATCTTCTTGCAGTCCATGGGACTCTCAAGAGTCTTCTCCAGCACCATAATTCAAAAGCATCAATTCTTCGGCGATCAGCCTTCTTTATGGTCCAGCTCTCACTTCCATACATCACTACTGGGAAAACCATGGCTTTAACTATACGGACCTTTGTTGGCAAGGTGACGTCTCTACTTCTCAAGATGCTATCTAGGCCTGTCATTGCCCTTCTCCCAAGAAGCAGGCGTCTTTTAATTTCATGGCTGCTGTCACCATCTGCAGTGATCATGGAGCCCAAGAAAGTAAAATCTCTCACTGCCTCCATTTCTTCCCCTTCTATTTGCCAGGAGGTGATGGGACCACTGGCCATGATCTTCGTTTTTTTGATGTTGAGCTTCAGACCATATTTTGCGCTCTCCTCTTTCACCCTCATTAAAAGGTTCTTTAATTCCTCCTCACTTTCTGCCATCAAGGTTGTGTCATCTGCATATCTGAGGTTGTTGATATTTCTTCCGGCAATCTTAATTCCAGCTTGGGATTCATCCAGCCCAGCCTTTCGCGTGATGTATTCTGCATATAAATTATAGCGCTTGGTAAATTTAAACTGGAGGAGGAGGACAGGAAGAAGGGCCCAACCCAGGAGCCCCGTCCAACGGTGCTAGGTTCCTGGGGAAGACAAGTTAGTCTACATAAGAGCAGCAAAAATATTGGTGGAGGGGAAATTCTATATGTTTCAAGAGTGCAGTTATTGCTTCAGCAGACTCTGTGGTGGAAGCCATTTTGCATGTGGTTTTTATCTAATGTTGAGTTCTACTCACTGAAGTTAATGGGCATGATTAACTTAGGTGCCATAATTTTCAGTGGGTATTCTCTGAGTAATACTTAGCTGGATACAACCCTATGTGATTATGTCTGTCAGGCCATTCCCTAAGATACAGAACAGTCAAACGCTTTACACTAAACAAGGATTAAATCAGGCGTCAGCAAACTTTTTTCAGCAGGGGGCCAGTCCACTGTCCCTCAGACCTTGTCGGGGGCGGGACTATATTTTGGGGAAAAAATGAATAAATTCCTATGCTCCACAAATAACCCAGAGATGCATTTTAAATAAAAGGACATATTCTACTCATGTAAAAACACGCTGATTCCTGGACCGTCCGTGGACCGGACTGAGAAGGCGATTGGGCTGGATCTGGCCCCCAGGCCTTAGTTTGCCTACCCATGGATTAAATGCTTCCATGTGTCATATGAGCCAGCCTGGACAATCTCAATGTTTAATAAGATATACAAGCAACATTACTGTGACAATAGTGACATATTTGTGACATTTGCCCATCAGTGGTGGAAAACCAAAGCTCTACCCTGCATGCGCATTAAACTGATAATGCTGCTGTCTTTCAGTATCATACATATCTGCCTAAGCAAACCATGTTGCTAGAGAGGCTGGCAGCATCATGTTCATAATTACAAGCATAGCTGTGTAACGCAATATTATGCATTGCAAAACTAGGATGAGTTTAATAATGAAGGTTAAATGACTATAATGTCCCCAAATCAAGCAAACAAGTTTTTTTCCTTGTGTGTGTGTTTGTGTGTGTGTGTGGGAAGGGAGTTTTGTCAGTATTTTCCCCAATGACAACAAAATATTGAGAGAGAAAGAAATTGACAAATGTAGCATGTAATGGTCCTTCTTGAAGCACTTCTACAGGGGCCTCATTAGTAGATATTTTAGTACAATCATTTTTACCCCTGTGGCAGTCACTCCAGCCAACTCAGAAAAGGTGCCTCCAGGAGCCGATCAGAGGAATGCCTTTCTTAATTTCTTCCCTTTAAAAAAAATGAGGCACAGGGGAACTAGTAGGCTCTAATTGAAATCAGAATTATTGTTGCCATAAATTCAAGCTGTGCCCATAGGCTATAGTGTTAGCACTGGATAAACTTATGGAAACTTTTTTTCTGTTTAATTATCCCTGATTTATAATGCTATTATTCATATTTAGACTTTGCTCAGGGTTGGGGGGGGCTGGTAGTTTATTTTTCACATTTTTAAAAAAGAAATTGAAAATGTGAGTGCATATTTTGACATTAAAACTTGCAAAGTATTATTATAATATTTCTTTGTTCTGCACCTTTTTGCAGTGACAGGGACTCAAGGAGGCTTACAGATAAAATAGGAACAGCTAAAAACATCGTGGGGAAGGAAACAATAATTAAAAAACAAGCATTAATAGAATTTAAATGATATATAAATGTAAAAGATCTATTAAAAGCATACAGATAACTTCCATAAACATAGCAGGGCACCCTCTCTTTCATTAAAAGCAGTCAGCTTCCAAAAGCCAGTAAGAACAAGATGGTTTTCAGCTGCAAGAGGAAGGAAAACAAAGAGGGAGCCAGTCTAACTTCTCTGTTGTTGTTGTTTAGTTGTTTAGTCGTGTCTGACTCTTTGTGACCCCCTGGACCAGAGCACGCCAGGCACTTCTGTCTTCCAGTACCTCCTGGAATTTCATCAAATTCATGTTGGTCACTTCTATAACACTGTCCAATCATCTCGTCCTCTGTTGTCCCTTCTCCTTATGCCCTCAATCCTACCCAACATCAGAGTTTTTTTCCAGAGAGTCTTGAGTTGTGTTTTAGAAAAAAACCAGATGAAAACTTTTAATAACTATTTCTTAAATAGGGCAAACGCTTTACAGAAAACAGCCAATCTAACTTGTTTTACGTGTCTGCTTTTAATTTTCTATTGTACTATTGTATGAACTAGAAAAATGAACCCAGGATGAGACTACGCTGGTGGGCAGGGATTATGCAAATAGAACAAAGTTTGACTAGCAATGGATGAGTGCCTACAGGCAGAGAACAGGTTTAGTTCCCATACAATGGTGCTCTTCTATGCAATTTGAGGTTCCCCTGAGTCTGGCTTGGAAGAAAGCTTGGGAAGGTGATGTTTTAAACTTCCACAGACTCATCTCTGTCTTAAAACCACCATCTTTCCACGTCCTCAAAAGCCCTGTATGCCAGCTTTCTCCATCCTCATTGAAGTAGTTGATGTTTTAAGCAAAACTGACAGGCTCCTCCAAATCAGTGTATATCCAGCCCATATCACTTTCACAAGTTTACATTTGTAAGTCTGTTCTGTCCCATTTATGCACTAATCTGTGATTTTTGTTTAAAAACTCTAAGTCTTGCACTTAAATCATATTTAAACACAGTCCTTAAATATATTTTCATTCACATTTCTAAACAAATTTTATCTCCAAGTATTCATTTTAAAATGAAAAACTGTGTCACAACATTAGCAGAAATGCAAAATCCTATGGACAGCTAGGCTCCAAGATGCCCATTAGCCCAGACCAGTATCAACACAGACCAGAAAAAGGCTATGCATTCATCTTCTGTTCTTATTGCAGGTAGCTTACAATGCAAGCCATGTCTACTCAGAAGTACCGTATTTTTCGCACTATAGGACGCACTTTTCCCCCTCCAAAAATGAAGGGGAAATGTGTGTGCGTCCTATGGTGCGAATGCAGGCTTTCGCTGAAGCCTGGAGAGCGAGAGGGGTCGGTGCGCACCGACCCCTCTAGCTCTCCAGGCTTCAGGAGAGCCCCACCGCCAGCCCCACAAGCTCGGGGGACAGCGGGAGAGGCGCAGCGCGCCCTTCCCGCTGTCCCCCGACTTGGCTAGAAGGCTGGCGGGGGGGGGGGGAGAGAAGCCTGCTCCTCCCTGTCGCCAGCCCCGCAAACTCGGGAGACAGCGGGAGGGGCGCAGCGCGCCCTTCCCGCTGTCCCCCGACTTGGTTAGAAGGCTGGCGACGGGGAGAAGCCTGCTCCTCCCCGTCGCCAGCCCCGCAAACTCGGGGGACAGCGGGAGAGGCGCAGCGCGCCCTTCCTGCTGTCCCCCGACTTGGCTAGAAGGCTGGCGGGGGGGGAGAAGCCTGCTCCTCCCCGTCGCCAGCCCCGCAAACTCGGGGGACAGCGGGAGAGACGCAGCGCGCCCTTCCTGCTGTCCCCCGACTTGGCTAGAAGGCTGGCGGGGGGGGGAGAAGCCTGCTCCTCCCCGTCGCCAGCCCCGCAAACTCGGGGGACAGCGGGAGAGACGCAGCGCGCCCTTCCCGCTGTCCCCCAACTTGGCTAGAAGGCTGGCGGGGGGGAGAAGCCTGCTCCTCCCCGTCGCCAGCCCCGCAAACTCGGGAGACAGCGGGAGAGGCGCAGCGCGCCCTTCCTGCTGTCCCCCGACTTGGCTAGAAGGCTGGCGGGGGGGGGAGCCTGCTCCTCCCCGTCGCCAGCCCCGCAAACTCGGGGGACAGCGGGAGAGGCGCAGCGCGCCCTTCCCGCTGTCCCCCGACTTGGCTAGAAGGCTGGCGACGGGGAGAAGCCTGCTCCTCCCCGTCGCCAGCCCCGCAAACTCGGGGGACAGTGGGAGAGGCGCAGCGCGCCCTTCCTGCTGTCCCCCGACATGGTTTGGAGGCTGGCGGAGGGCTTCCTCCTCCCCCAGCCCCGCAAGCTCCCAGAGCAATGCGAAAGCTGCGCGCAGCTTCGGCATGGCTCTGGGTCCCATTCTGGGGGAGGGGGAAGCTCGGGCTTCCCCCGCCCCAGCCCCGCGCCTGGGGGGGGGGAATAAATTTCCCCCCCTTTATTTCCCCCCCAAATCTAGGTGTGCCCTATGGACCGGTGCGTCCTATCGTGCGAAAAATACGGTAAGTACTATGGGATTCATTTGGGCTTGTTCTCAGATAAATGGGGTTAGGATAACAGTCTTAGTCTACTTTCATTTGGTGAAAAGGACAAAGGGTTCACCTATGTGGTGCCTGCAGTTTCCCATAGAGACCTTCTCTGGTTCTCACCAGATCCTTTCCCCCTGTTTGAAAGCAGCAGTCTACTGTGACCATCATAATGGAAGTGTATGAGTGCATTGTTACTTAAATAATTTCTATACCGTGTTATATTTTGAAAAATAAATCTCAAAGTCGTTTACAACTTAGCTTAAAACATCCAAATCAGCCTTTGCAGTAATACCTACATAAAACTTTACAGATAAAGGTCAAACACAAAATTCATGTTTAAAGCAGCATGATTAATAGGAAAACAAAAAATACTCTCTCAAACATGAAAGGTAAACACTGCAGGTAAAAAAATGAAACTCAAAAATGCAAGAGAACTCTGCAAAAACTCTTATTAGCAACTACGCAAAGTAACTGAAATTGAAACAGTCACCATTCCCAAATACTCCCCATGCAAAGCTCTCATGTATTCCCACCAACCCTATGGATAACACAGTTATTCCTCTGCCAACCATTTATTTCAAAGCAAGCATCTGGTCTACAAAACCCCATAGCAGTATTAAGCATAATTTACAACCAGCTCATTCACCCACCTCCATCTAGGGCAATCTAGTATAATAAAAGCAGCAACAGAACTACTCCCTCCTTAGGGCTGTTCTCTGTACCCGTTCCGTCTCTCACGCTGACTCATATTAAGCAACTTTAAAACACAGAAATATATTACAACCCAGTCTCAGTAAAAACATGATTTTTACTGAAAAATTTGATTCCAGTTACCAACCAATAATACATTGCTCCCTTTCTCCTACTGGATAATACATCCAACAGAACAAAATTAAAAGGGTGATTACGTCAGGTGATCCCAGAAACAAAGATGGAAGGATTTACCCATTTCCATTTCCTCAGTTTCTTGTTTTTCCAATCTTAAATTAGTTCTTGGCATTTGGCAGCAATTTGTGATATATTTATAATAATTTAATAATAATTGTATTATTGTATTATTTATACCCCACCCATTTAAAAAATCCTTATGAAAATTCATTGGGCTTTTTAGTGCTAATTTCATTTCACAACCATATTTTTAAGTGCAGTTTTGTACACGTTTTTGCATGCAGATTTCCACAATAAAATGCATTTTTGTATGCTGTTTTCAACAATATCTTAATTTTTATGCATTTGTATTTTTGTAAACATTGGTTGGAGAACAGCATTGGCAAAATTCTCATAAGTGCAAATTTTGAAGGAGAGCTGTGTTTTGCTCCACATATTGTTCTGGAAAGTGTGAATTTGATGGAGTTAGTTTTATAGAATCGTAGAATTATATGTTGGAAGAGATCCCAAGGGTCATCTAGGTCAACCCCCTGTAATGCAGGAATCTCAGCTGAAGCATCCATGACAGATGGCTGCCGAACTAGGGGATGGGATGCAAGTCATTTAGCTCCAGCTGTTTCCACTTGCCTGCTCCTCTGGAATCAGCAACAGGAGCTTGGCTGGCAGGACAACCAGGAACAGGGTGGGCAGAAGGATGGACTTGCCTCTATCCTGTTAAAGGATCCCTCAGCAGCTGCTGCCACAAGGGAAACTGAAATATATTTCATGCTCTTTATTTCAGCTCATGGTCATCAGTGAGTGAGTGAGTTCCCCCAAAAAAACTCTGGCTATATATGCATTATTTATACAATGGGTCCCGTGTGATTGGCTGATTCAACTCCCCTCCTGGAACCTGATTGGGCTGCTCCTGCAGGCCAATCAGGTTGCTGATTCACTTCCTCCTAGAGCTGGATTGGGTGGCTCGTGCAGACCAATCAAGTTGCTGCCTTCTAGGATCCTAGAGCAGGTCAGGGAAGTGACCAAAACAAGTTTATTCAGTTTGCTCATGTGCCCCCAAAAGTTGACTACTGCTAGTAAAGGGGTTTGAGAAGGGGCTTGAAAGAGACATCATCGTAGTTACGGCTTAGTAATCTGATATTTATATGAACAGACCTAATCCCCACTTGCCAGACAAATATGCAGAATGGAACTGAGTTTCCCTGAATGTTCTGACGCAATTCTTGGCTCAGGAAACACATCAGAATGTACTTTTAAAATGCATGTTTTGAGACAGCATATGTTTAGGAATGCATATGTTGAGGGGGTAAACCCATTTAGAAATATTAATTTAATGTGAATATCTGTATCTATCTATAGAGATATAGGTAAATGTATATGAAACAAGAACAGACATATGAGTGAACATATGTGAAAGTTATATCGATTATAAGGATCATAAACAAACTGTTTGCCTATGCCTAGTGAGATGCTAGTGAACAGAAGAAAGAGGCAGCCTGGGTTTACCAAATGAAACCACCTTGGTTATTTTAAGCTAGTAAGTGAGATAAAGTTTGGCCCTATTCACAGTCTGAGAAGAATACTTTGTTGTTTGGGGAAGAGATATTGACTGAAGACTAGTATTTGGCTGCATGCATCACTGCTACTCAACTTGTATATCGGTATATAAACAGACATAGCATTTATAATAAGTCTCATGTAGCTTCACAAGAAAGCTGATCCTATAAAAGGCTACCCTGAAACTTCCTGCAGCTTGGAGGAAGTGGATAATTCAGAGAAATGCATGCCTTGTTTTTAAAACATCTTCATGTAGGTACTTAAAGATGCAAAGGACACAGCAGTCTTTCAAGGGGCATAAGAGTAGACAGCAACCATTTGTGCTGGGCTATCTCATCTGTCCTGCCTAAGGCGCTCCAACATTTATCTCCATTTAGTGAAGATTGATTAAAGTTCTGACTTGCAGCCACTGTTCCATGTGACGTGAGACAAATCTAGGGACAAAGGGTGAGAGACCTGGATTTCCCTTCCTTAAATCTTTCTTACTTATAAGTGGTACATGCTCTGGTTATCTCCCGCTTGGACTACTGCAATGCACTCTACGTGGGGCTACCTTTGAAGGTGACCCGGAAACTACAACTAATCCAGAATGCGGCAGCTAGACTGGTGACTGGGAGCTACATTGGCTCCCAGTACGTTTCTGAGCACAATTCAAAGTGTTGGTGCTGACCTTTAAAGCCCTAAACGGCCTCGGTCCAGTATATCTGAAGGAGCGTCTCCTCCCCCATCATTCTGCCCGGACACTGAGGTCCAGCTCCGAGGGCCTTCTGGCAGTTCCCTCACTGCGAGAGGCCAAGTTACAGGGAACCAGGCAGAGGGCCTTCTCGGTAGTGGCACCCGCCCTGTGGAACGCCCTCCCATCAGATGTCAAAGCGATAAACATCTACCTGACATTCAGAAGACATCTGAAGGCAGCCCTTCAGGGAAGTTTTTAATATGTGACATTTTAGTGTATCTTTCATCTTTGTTGGAAGCCGCCCAGAGTGGCTGGGGAAACCCAGCCAGATGGGCGGGGTACGAATAATAAATTATTATTATTATTATTATTATTATCAAATGTTGCTGTGCACTCAAAAGTGCTGGGTGACGCCTATATTTTGGACCAAAAGGTCTTGGACTGACTGTGGACAGTGCAAATCCCAACTCAATAGCAGACTTTGGGCCAATAATGGTTACGTTTCAGGGTTGTAGTGAGAATGGAAACAGGAAAGTCTACTCAACTTGCCATGATGGATGCAAAGGTGCCATCAGACTCTTATTTATTACTTGTATTTTTTATTTACTGAATTTATATACCACCCTATACCTGAAGGTCTCAGGGCCGTTCACAGAACAAAATCAAAATACAAAACCACATAATATATAATAAAAATAAAAACAACAACTCAACCCCCCCAAAAAACCCCACCTACATTTTAGAAGGGCATAGGATGATAATCCAATCAACCATAAAGGTAAAGGTAAAGGTACCCCTGCCCGTATGGGCCAGTCTTGACAGACTCTAGGGTTGTGCGCTCATCTCACTCTAGAGGCCGGGAGCCAGCGCTGTCCACAGACACTTCCAGGTCACGTGGCCAGCGTGACAAAGCTGCTCTGGCGAACTGGCACCAGAGCAGCACACGGAAACGCCGTTTACCTTCCCGCTAGAAAGCGGTACCTATTTATCTACTTGCACTTAGGGGTGCTTTCGAACTGCTAGGTGGGCAGGAGCTGGGACCAAACGACGGGAGCTCACCCCGCCACGGGGATTCGAACCGCCGACCATGCGATCGGCAAGTCCTAGGCACTGAGGTTTTACCCATAGCGCCACCCGCGTCCCAATCAACCATAGGTCTGGTTAAAAAGGAACATTTTAGCCTGGCACCTAAAGGTGTGTAATGAATGCTCCAGGCGAACTCCCCTGGGGAGAGCATTCCACAGATGGGGAGCCACTGCAGAGAAGGCCCATTCTCGTGTTGTCATTCTCCAGACTTCTCAAGGAGGAGGCAAACGAAGAAGGGCCTCAGCAGATGATCTCAGGGTCCGGGTAGGTTCATATGGAGAGAGGCAGTCCTTAAGGTATTTCAGTCCTGAGCCTTTTAAGGCTTTATAAGTCAAAACCAGCACTTTTAATTGGGTCCAGAAACTAATTGGTAGCCAGCGCAGTCAGACCAGGATCGTGTAGTATGTTAAAACTCTCTTGCTCCAGTGAGCAACCTGGCCGCTGAATTTTGCACTAGCTGAAGTTTCCAAACCATCTTCAGAGGCAGTCTTACGTATAACACATTGAAGTAATTTAACCTTGAGGTTACCAGAGCATTGACAACAGTAGTTAGGCTATTCCTGTCCAGATAGGGGCATAGCTGGCCACCAGACAAAGCTGATGGAAGCCACTAAGGCCACCTGAGCCTCAAGCTACAGCAAGGATCCAGGAGTACCCCCAAGCTATGAACCTGCTCCTTCAAAGGAAGTGTGACCTCATCAAAAGCAGGCGATCTCCTATCCATCTGGTCTAGGGAACCACCCACTAACAGTGCCTCAGTCCTATCTGGGTTGAGCTTCAGTTTCTTGGCTCTCATCTAGTCCATTACTGAGGCAAGACACTGGTCCAGCACTTCCACTACCTCACCTGCAGATGTAAAGGAGAAATAGAGCTGAGCATCATCAGCATACTGCTGACAATGAACTCCAAACCTTCGGATAACCCCAGCCAGCGGTTTCATGTAGATGTTAAACAACATGGGGGATAGGATTGAGCCCTGTGGAACCCCAAGTTGAAGATCCCACAGAGTTGAAAAGCATTCCCCAAGCAGCATCCTCTGGGAACGACCATCCAAGTAGGACTAGAACCACTGCAAAGCATTGCCACCCACCCCTAGTTCGGACAGTCGCTCCAGAAGGATACCACGGTTGATGGTATCGAAAGCCACTGAGAGGTTGAGAATTAACGGGGACATGTTTCCTTGGTCTCTGTCTCTCGACAGAGGTCATCATACAGGGTGACCAAAGCAGTTTCTGTCCTCAAATGGGGCCTAAACCCTGATTGAAATGGATCCTGAAAATCAGTTCTGCCAAAAGCACCTGGATCTGGTCTGCGACCACTCACTCCAGTACCTTGGCCAGGAAAGGGAGATTAGCAAGTGGTCGGTGGTTAGTTAGATTTCTCGAATCCAGGGAAGGCTTCTTAAAGAGACTCTTAATTTCCTTAATCTCCCCACATTGGGCCAAAGATCCCTGTATTGCAGGGGGTTGGACTAGATTAGGACAATCCAACTTTTCATACCAAGTGGGCAGCAACTTGGAACCTGTGAGCCTCATACAGCCTTGCCATGTGGGGAGAGAGGAGAAAGTAAAAAATTTGACACCCCCAGACCTCTTGTGGCCTTCCCAATGCTGACTAAGTGAGGTGGCAGGCTTTGCGAAGGAGGTGCAAAGCTCTGGCAAGGTCCCAGAGCCTTCCCACCTCCTTCCCTAAATGGGCAAGTGCTAACTCTAGGTCCCTTTCAGAGCCCTCACGCCTCTCTCCCAAAGCCCAGCACCTCCTTACCCAGCTTTGGGAAGGCAATGTGAGGGCTCCAGGGGCGCAGCATCACGTGTTGTTGAGGGCTGTCAAAAAAGGCCTTGGGGGCCACATGTTGGATCGCCCTGGACTAGATGATCCCTGTGGTCCCTTCCAACTCTTTAATTCTATGATTCTATACCCTTTATATCAGGGGCAGGCAACCTAAAGCCCGGGGGCCGGATGCGGCCCAATCGCCTTCTAAATCTGGCCCATGGAAGGTCTGGGAATCAGCGTTACATGAGTAGAATGTGTCCTTTTATCTAAAAAACAAGGAAATAAATAATAAGAACTTTATCATTTAGTGTGGTCAAGAGAGCAGTCTCACTGTAGTTTTTTTTCCATGCCTGCTAAAAACCTTCTTGTTTAGATAAGCCTAGATGCTTAGAAAATTAAACTTTACTATGTTTCAAAAGTATGGTTGTGTTTTTTTCTTTATTTTCCTGTTTTATCTTTTTGTAAACCGCTTTGAGATTTTTATATTTTATTACAATCAAGTAGTGTAAATATCTTATTAAATAAATAAGAAAATAGTTGCAAAAATGACATATATTTTCAAGAGCTTCTCAGCATCATTAACGTTTGAAAAAGGTAAAGCCAGTATTTAATAAACATATTTTTCTCTTACAGTTTATGCTTTAGATGTAAAGTATTCAAGATAATGGGAGGGAAAAATATAAACAAATGTGTCAATAAAATATGGTATGTGTTCAACATTATGTCAGAAGTTTTTAGAAAGCTTGCTGGAGCTGTTGACACAAAGCAATTGGGCAGGCAGGATTTCAGTCACTTGAGAAGATAGGATTAGAATCAAGGATTAGAATCCAGAATAACCTTGATAGATTGAAGAATTGCCTGGAAGCAATAATATAGGATTTATCAAAGACAGATGTAAAGTGTGTGAAATAGTGTCATTTGCTGGGTGTCATTCACATGCTGGTGATAGTGAGCACTGAAACCCCTGGTGGCTGCCTGCAAGGGTTACCATCGTAGGGGTATTAAATAGCAAGGGGGGCAGAATAGAGCCCCACAGCACAATTTCCAAGGGCTCTCCAAGGGAAGTCATCTCCCATTCCTTCAGACAGAAGCAGAACTACATAATGCCTCCAGCTCCCAACCCACATGATGGGGATCATGGCTAAAAGAGGTGAAAGAGAATAAACAACACTGGATCCCCTGGTCCACCTTCGGATACAGATCATCCAGCAGAGTCCAAAACCAGGGCTAAAGCAGCTTGAAATGATTCAAGAGGAGAGTCACTTGAAGATGGTTAGACAGACACAGGCCTCCCTATGTGATGTTCTCTCAAGCTCCCAGAGTACCTTAGTTCCTGCTGCCATTTCCTGTGGTAGGACAGGCAGGGTTTGGCAGCAGGGAGGAGGGATGCACATCATAATTATCAGGACATTTTGGTTCCAGGGAAAGGGGGAACAGTGATACAGGTTCTTGGGCCTGAAGATCATCTCACCAGCACTGATTTTTGCTTCTCCTGGGACTACAAGCATCCTGATTATTATGGTGAGCATGTCTCCAGAGCACATAAAAGATCTGACACCAAGAGCAGAGTCTAAAGGGCATTTGTCACTAAATGTCATACTGCCAGAAGCATAAGGAGCTTAAACAAAGGGAACTCAAAGAACTCAAAGACACCAATGAATCCTCTATTTTTAAAGAACACCAAAAAAACAGAAATGGGATCATGAGCTTTGGGGAGGGAATAACCATGATTCAACTTTGTTCCAGCCCCAGAGAAGTTACTGTGCACAGATCACAGTACTAATTTTTGTTCTGAGCATCTTTAGCAAGAAAATATCAAATGAATGACCCAAACCTTCTGTAGGTTGCAGGGCTAAATGAGAAAAAAGAGCTAAGGGGAAAATGACTTTCCTTATTTCTGTGAGTGTCAAAAAGTCTCTTGCATTTTCAGTTAATTTAAGTGGTTGAAGACATCCATGTGTTGTTGTTTTTTGGTGCTGTTCTTCTTATTTTCCCTCATTATCTGTCCCACATTGTAATTTAATCCAGCTGGTCATGGAAGCCCCTGTGATTCCATTGACATTACAGCGCCATGATATTACAGAAACAGAAATAAGACCACACCACAACCAGATTAAAGCACAGTGCAAACAAATGAAGCTTAAAAACTAGAATCAACACAAATGTCCCCATATATATATATATGCATTAAATGTGCTGATTGCTAAGGGAATATCAAAATTTATAGACTATTCAATGTGGCCAGATTCAAATTTCCAGCAGGTGAGCTCTAGATGATAGTTGCAGAGGTGTTTTTGCCAAAAGATGCTATTGCAACAGGAGTCTGTTGATTTAAATTGAGCAAAAGTGGTAATTTTTTGAGATATTTTTGTGGCTCCTCAGCTGACTGTATGAGGCCAACAGGCATAGATTTTAAAAAAGAAGTTTCTGGCACCCAGTGAGCCAGAGACAACTGGTTATTATCCCAGGTAAATTGCTCAAATCACTGAATAGTATGCTCACTCCAGTCAGATGGAAAGTGAATTCACATTTGTGTGGAATTATACTGTGAGCCAGTGCAACTGAAAGATTAGACATCAAAATTTTCCAGGTAGTGTTTAAAAATCTCTCTTCGTCCCTCCTTACCCAGCTGGCATAAGGAAGTATTCCTTGAGTGAAATTAATGTCTAACATCTGCATGAAGCAGTCACTGTAGCCCTTTGTAATATGCACATGAAGAAACCATTGTAGTAATCATATTTTAAACACAGGAGGAGGAGGTCAAGCGGCAAAGGAAGCTTAATATGAAACCACCTCCTCCTGCTTGGTACCATAAGATTGCTAGCGAATGGGGAATATGCATGATTTGGCTGTGATGGTTTTTTGCTGGTTTTTTAAAGTTAATTTATGGTTTGTATATGTACCTTGTTTTCATCATGCACATTCCCCCAAGGGGCTATTAACATGTTCAAAACAAATACAATTTTAAAAATTAAAACAACAATAAAACCAGAGAGCAGGGGATAGAAATAGTTCTTAACACAAAAGCTGACAGAAAAGGGGGGGGGTGGATTGCTGTGCAGCAGATCTGGCTGATCTCTCTCAGCATGGAATTCCACCCACCCATTGCATTGTGCTCAGGATAAACATCTCTTGATATTGGCAAAGGTTTCCAGTGTGGGACTAGCGGTACAAGAGCACATTACCTGGCTCTGTGTGCACAAATGAGAGCAGTGGAGAGGTTTCAGGTGTGCTCCACTGCCATTGAGAGATGCCAGTTCTGTGGGAGAAATTGAGGTCGTTGGCTCACTCACATGTTGTGTTAGGCACACATAGGGGTGGGCAAATCCGTCAATAGTAGTTTCTCTCAGCTTCAGTCTTAAATTCAGTTCTTCACATTCCTACATCAGTATGTGATTTTTTTTTAAATAGTTTTAAATTCCCCCTGAAAATTAGGTGTGAATTGCTCCTGTAAACATGTTTGTATGCTATTTTGCCCAATATAACATTTTCTACAAAGCTATTTCCCCTAAAATATTGCATTCTTAAATATTATTTCCACCAAGACATGCATTTTTAATGGAAACTTTACCCCTACGTGTGTGTTTCTGTATACCTTACTTGTCTGCAGAATTGCATTGCAAAATTCAGGGTACAGGTTTGGGTGTGCTTCAGTTTTCATGTTCTTTTGAAAAGAGTGACTTGGGTGGGTTCCCCATGAAATGCAAAATAAGTTGGATTTCTCCCCCGTCCCTCATCACACCTGGGATTGTACCATGCTCAAGGAGCCCCCACACTGCTACGTGCATGCTTGGAAAGCACCCCAGAATCTTAAGGTACAGGAATGGGGAAAGGTAGAGGAAATCCTTTGTACACAATCTAGCTCACCAATGAGGTGTGAGTGAGTGTACAATGGCAGGGTGCATTGGTTCCATTGTGGGAAATTAACTGGGGAAGGGGCATAGTTCAATGCCTGTGGAAGTCTGGTTTGGTATAAGGCTGCTTCATAGCTTCGTTTCTGTGTGTGTGTGTGTGTGTGTGTGTGTGTGTGTGTGTGTGCTGCTTTTGATGGCTTTTTAAATAAGCGATTTATTATTTCTGCTGTTGACTGCATGGGTCATCACACACTTACATGAAAGGTGAGAATTTAAAAGGAAAACAATTTCAGTTATTGTTGAAAATGAGAGAGAAACAACCCACAGTGCATCCGTACCTCTGTTGGCAATGTACTCTGCTCTAGAGAAGTTGACACCATAATTAATTATATCCATTTGTTTAGTAGAAGTAAAATTCAATCTTGGCTTTCCTGTGAGCTCAGAGTTGATCCCATTTGTAAAACTACATAGCTCACCTTAATAATACTCGAACACCAGAAGTGTACCATGAGATTAGGAACCGATTCTATACTGTGTGAGTGTCTTGACACATTAACTAATTCTCTGTGTCCCTGAACAGAAGAGTGGTTTTAAAATATGAATATTTGACCTGCATACCACCCTCTCTGATCCAAAATTAAGGGTGTAGGAAAGGGAGATAAAATACTGCTGTAGAAATAAAAGGGCTTCATGCTGTTAATTTGGTGGCCTAATCTGGATTTCAGTTTGTGCTTTTGTAAACCATTGGGTCAGTGATAAATGAAGTAGACTCTCTGGGGGGGGGGAGTGGGAAGTGGGGGGGGGGGAGGAGATCTCAGGGCCTCACTGCCAGGCAGTCTCAACATCTGCATGCTGAGCTGTGTCAAGAAGTTCCCTTTTTCATACTAATATACATGCATAGAGTTCCATATTGTGAGGGATGACTCTGGATAGACGAGTGTGGACCACTGTATTAGTAGACCTCCTTCTCTTGTACTTTGAACATGGAGGAGCATGTCAGTAGCGTATGGGGGGGGAGAGACATGCCACATTCAGCTCTGCTATACCCTTATGGGGCATCTAACTCCTATTTTGAAGATGCTATGGTAAACCCTGCCTCCTGGTAATTACATACGGTGATCATTGTCCCTTCTTACACAATGTAAGTTACATCGTGTACTTTTAATGCAAAAATATTTTTGTGTCCGGTTTACTGAGTGTCTTCTGGCAAAATGTTTTTCCAATCCCCTATGCAATTAAATTGAAGCATTTGGGCTTAAGTTGATCAATGCGTTGGCTTAAGGGAGGATGGTTTCAGACAACAGTTTGATAGTGGTGTTATAAATTCACCTGTAAGATTTATATACTGCTTACTTTTGAAAGAAATATCCAAATGGTGCGCATAAAATATAATTGGGTGTGGAGGGGGAATCAATGTAAATTCATAAAGCACAGCAAGCCAATAAAATGTTTTAAAAGCTGAATAAACTTTATATCACAGATAAAAGTGAGCTGTGCACAGAAATAACAAGAAAAGTTTACGTATTAGGAATCAGAGTCCAGATAGTTTGCTGGTAGTGGATGTTCAGAAGGAAGTCCTTGGAAATTCATAATGTTTGGCTTCATTTATTCTCAAGGAAGTGGCCTGCTATGTACTCTGCTACCTGGTTGCTTAGGGCTTAAAATAAATGTCAGCAACAAATAAACCTAATAAACCTATCAACAACATATGAACATAACACATCTAAACAATATTATGCTGGGTTTCTATGCACCATTGCATGTGAAATGAACATATAAAACCACCATAAGTTGTAGATATCCAGTCAAGGCATGCAGAACTTATGGTCCACCAGCTGGTCAGAATCCACCATTGATTAATTGTGGCCCAACAGGTGCTTGATTGTCACCTTTTGATTGTCACCCTGGCAGGCAGCTAGACCAAGAAGTTTACCCAATCTGTGATGGGCTGTTATAAATCACATTCCAACTTTAGATCAGATCAGCTTGTGAGCAGACCTGCCATTCGTGCCTGATTGGCTTGTGAAGTCACAAGTTGCTCATATCTCATTTTTAATACAATACAATTATTGCCTAGGCTTCTTTGAAGTGGATCAGATAAATCACAGGCTTGCTATTTTATCTGATGCATTAAAACCCCCTCAGTTTAAGACATTTTATCTCTCTTGGTTAGCTGGCATGTTTAAAGGAGCATATTGAATCAGACTACTCACCCAAATTAAGAGGCAAAACATACTTTTTATTTTAACCTGTCTCATTAACTAGGAGTAGCATTTCACATAAAAGCATTTCCACTTAAATGAAGAGGATCAGAGAAATATCAGCTCAACCCCAAGTAAGTCTGTTTGTATCAGTAAACAGGGTTGTATCCAGACCTAGTCATGTTTTGAGTAAACCTACTGAAATCCATGTGACTTAAGCTGCTCATGTTTAAATTAGGTCCCATTGATTTCATTTGGTCTGTTCTATGCAGGGGTAAGTCTGGACCCACAGATTTAAAATGTTAGATGCTCAGTTTCAATAATTCAGGCTGCTTTTCTACAGCAAGTTTGCCAAACTGGATCATGTGATTGTCTGGGTCACTGCTGGTCTTACCATCAAGCAGTCTGGCTTAGACAGCTAATTCCACTGGGGATACAATTTTCCCTTCCTCTACCTGTTTCTCTGTGTGTCGTTTTAAAAAGGAAAAACAAACGAACAAACTTGAGCTCCAGCCCCTCGTGTGTTTGATTTTTGCTTCAGGTGAGACAATATGTACAGCTTGCACTGTCATGGGAACAGGTGTAGAGCTGTTGTAGTACAGTAGCTACCAGTGTGAGCTGTGAGGCAAGAAGTCCCAAATCTCACTGCAGTTATGAACTGTCTGGGTGGCATGAGGGAAGCTGTGATTCTCTCATCCTGAGCCCCTGAACCACAAAGGGGAATAATAATACTGACCATGTAAGACTAATTATGCAGTAGTTTCAGGGATTATTGAGATGATACATGCAAAGTGCCTTGTGAACATTAAGAAAAAATGCATCCGTTTTAAGTCTCGCATGAGGCGTGAGAGCAAGCCAAAAGATGTTGCTAATGCCTGTTCTTTGTTCAGAACCGTGAAGCTGACTGAAAATATGCGGATAAGAAGGGCAGTGAAGTAGTTGTGATGTGTACCTGCTTTATAACAGCGATGAAACATATTAACATTTTACTTCTTGGGTTTTATATCCTGCCTATAATAACTAACATTGAAAAGTAAAGGCAATGTCATTTTCAAAAGCAAGGGCTATGACCACACTGCATTCTGGGTGGCTGTTTGGGCTTCGCTACTTGGGAGCATGTGGGGGTTCTGTTGAACTCCATGTGCATGAGGAGCAGACTGAAGAATGACTTCTCAAAGACTCAGGTGTATTGCTGGGCAAACTCCCTTCAGTTGTGTTCAGAGCTGGACCTGCAGTTCTGACAGCTCTGTTTAGGTTGGCAAACTTACCAGTGCTGTCAGAGAAGGGCAGGAATTGCACAGTTCCTTTGACCAAAGGATCCAGAGCTTTCTGGGCTAAACTCACAATTACACACAAAAATCTCCCTTTTGGTTGTAGCAGTTTTCAGAGAGGTTAGGGCTCATCCACAGTTCGGTGCTTCCCTGGTCCATGTCCAAGGGCTTTTCTTTTTCTGCCTCACTGCTTTCCCCAGGGAAAAACTTCTTTAATGCTGAATCAGAACAAATGGCAATTTGGCAATTCTTCCACAGATTGAGGTTTTCAAGGGGGAGGCACTTGTGAGGCGGAGGAAATGCTCACACACAGCACTTCAAAGCATGGACCTGTGTCCTGAAATGTGGCACAAAAGGAAGTCAGGATGAGCTCTTAGCCTGTGGCAGCAAAAACCACAAAGGGAATTGTGGCAACACAAAGACTAACTATTTTATTACGACATAAGCTTCCATCGACCGGTGTTTACTTCATCAGATGCATGAAGTGTTGTCCTGAGTTACAGGTTGATATGCGCGTGGTTTTGTGGTGGGGTGGGAAGGAGGGCTATGGACAATGAAGCCATATGCTCAAAGGTGAGGCACAGGGGCAGCGTGGTGAGAGCATTTCCACAGTAGCCTTATGGGTTCTCCTATTCATTGGGTTCTCATATGTAGCACAGAGTAGGGTCTTATCACAACATGCGGGAACTCCTGCCCCAAGAAGTTTGTAGGGGATCCCTTACTCTTAATGTGAGGTGATGTCTCCTCATCCTGTATTAATGAAATGCATAGAGAAGTTAACAGGTTTTAATGAGAAATTGATTTGCACTGATTAGATACACATAACGATGTTTATCCAAATTTAAAAACTAAAGAAGCAGATGAGGCCTATAATGTGAAAATAGCTGGAATCCCCATACTTTTAAAATATATTGCCTTTTCTTTTGTTTTGTTATTAAGACTATAAATACCAGCGCCATCTCACTGTGCAAAATCAGAATGGAAATCACTAATTTAATAATTGTAAACTGTGCGCTCAACTCAGTTGATTAATTTGCTCTGTTGTGGGAGTCTTATTTTGTTTTTAATTTTAAATGTTCATGTATTTTATCTTCAGCTAAATATTATTATAAATTCTGACACAAGAGCAATTTGCATAACAATTGGTCACAAGGAGTAATTCATTAATATGCAACTAAGTGCTAATCTGCGCAGTGCCTGGAGCTATTGTAAACTTCATTTTGCTTTTAGATGGAAATTTGTTACAGTGCAAATATAACTATGTATAATTGTATTAATCAGTCCCAAAGAGTATTTGAGCTAAACATCTATAAAATTCCTTTCTTTCTGGCCTGTAGCCTCACCTGAGTTGTCCAGTATCAAAGGATTTAGTGCTGCCTTTAATCATACATTCAATATTCTTGTAATCACTTTCTCTTTGTGGAGTAAGAAGATCCGGGGGAATCTTGAGATTATTCTTTGATTCTAAACATACTTGCTTGGAAGTTCCATTGGGATAAACAGGATCACACTTCCAAGTGAATCTGGTTACACTGAGAAAGTAGACAGGGAACACTATTAGAAACTGAAGGGGGCTCTCTTCATTAAATCTAGCTAGCATCATCCAGCCTCCAGGCTTGAGGTATGCCACCCCTGCTGCAGCGATTTGGGCTGGCTTGATCCAGCAGAGGGGCTTCAGTGGGTCACTCATAGGAGTGTGTGGTCACTTGAAGGAAGTGTGCCACTTCCTCATTCTAGCCTAAGGAAGAAACTTCAGGAACGTCAGCACACCAGCTAAGGAAAACTCCTCGCACCAGGGTATGGGGTTCTAATTTCAAATAAGAGGAGATTTTTTTACAGGTGTGCTTTACTATATAGGGATGAGAAAAGCTGCATGTCATGAAATTCCCTCTGCTGCACAATTTGTCAACAAGTGGTGGGTCATATGGGTGTCTTCAATTCAATGTTGGTCACACTAGGAGTCACATTATGATATTCTTTTGGGAAGGGGTGGCTGACAGGATTAGCAAGAGAAAAAGCACGTACACACACATGGGGACCAGATGTAAAAAAGATCAGAACTGCAGTAGAATTTTATAACTTGTTCTCAACCCTGCATGCAGAATTGGCCATGCCAAAATTCCCAGTTATGTAAAAAAAAATAAAAAATGAGGTTTTGTTCAGGAGCCAAGTGTTTTATTTGCCACCCACAGGTCACCTTGGTTCTCGGAGAGAAAGAGGAATGGGGTATACAACTGGAGGGGATCAGGAGTGGGTTCTGTGATGTCATCTTGGGTTAAAGTGAGCCCTGCATCTGGAAAAGGTCCAGGAGCTGCGTCCTTTTGCAAAGGTGCCTCTTGGAACCCCAGTGTCTGAAAACCAGACCTTACAGTCTCACAGATTGTCTTGAACTGTGCGTGGCTGAGAGACGTTGCTTTAGCAAAGCTGCTTGATGGCAGGTCTGTCAGCTAATAGGAATCAAAACCCAATGGTTGAAAATGTCAGGCTGTCAGGCTCCCCGCTACAACGCCATGCTGGGCAATTTGAACGCACCAGAGCAGAGGCTTCACTTTATTTCAAGTCAGAAGTGTTTGGAGTGGCAGCGTTATTAAATGAAGGGTTGGTCCTGATTATTTCCTTTCCACAAAAGGAGCCTCCTGTTATTAGGTGGATGGGAGACAAGTGGCGGTGGGGGTGGGTGGGTGGAGAGGAGATTAAGAAGCAGCTAGAAATACTACATGGTTGCGTTGTTCATCCTACAACACTACCAAGCAACTATTTGGGAAGTCAGCAAACAGCGAGGCCTGCAGTTCCCAGCAAGCCCTCCTGAAAGATTACTACCTGCTGAGGAAAGGCAATGCTTGCTTCACCATAGGTGGACATGGTTGAAGTAGGTCAGATGCCCACAGGTGGCCTCGAAAGCTGCAGAGTTTGTTAATACCTGCATGCTGCTAATGTGTTGTTTTTCAAAGCGCCTCCAGCCACGAACTCCCTTTAGCTTGACAACCATCTGTCATTTAGCAAAAGGCTTCTTGTTTACCCTGTGCTGACCAGTCTTCATAAGCCATTCAGTTGATAAACAATTGCCTGAAACCTTTGGCTGAGAATAGCACCTACAGGAACAACACAGCAAAAGCAGAAAGGAAATAAAAATTTTAGACGTAGCAATAAGGGTTTTGCAGCATGGGCCTTCTCTTCAACTAGAAACAAACTTTGAAAAGGTCACATGTCCCAGTGGACCTTTAGATTTTCCTTTAATTGGTGTTTGCAGAGAGATTTTAAAGGAGAACCTATTGTTAGTCATGTATGTGATTAGCGCCAGCCCAAAACATTTTGATTCCATGTGCAGAAGCTGAGTGTACTGGCAGATCTTACTTCAACCCTGGTGATAGGGCAGTACCCTCCACTGCACCCAAGGACAGCAGGCTAACTTAAGGGAATGTAGGTCATTGCACAAAGACTCACAGCTCTGTCCTCCTGCTGCCTGACACAGCTGCCTTTCTTTACCCAATGGTATGGCTGGTTCTGTCCGCAATTGGATTTTAGCAGCCCTATCAGTTTGCATGTTGTTTCACGCAGAAATAAATCCCACATGCCTCCACTGGATTTACTTACAAGAGATTGTAGTAAGTCCTCAGAGATCGATTGAGCATGAAATGGTTTGTTTATGGTGCATGTTTGTAGAAGGCAGGGCTGTAGCTCAGTGCTGGAGGATGTGGTTTGCAGGCAGAAGGTCCCAGGTCCAATTCCTAACACCTCCAGGTAGGGTTGGGAAGAAGAATTCCAGCCTGAAACCCTGGAGAGCTACTGCCTTAGATGGACCAATGGCCTGGCTCAGTATAAGGCAACTTTTTATATTCCTGCCTCTGTGCTGCAGCACTGAATGCGTTTGCATGCAATTTCACATGAACTATTACCATGCTCTGAGTGTATACCTTAATATATTTAAGTGGTGATGCAAGAAACTGATTAGCAAATATCTGCATCATATGAGGATGTTTCATAACTTTGATTGGTTGCATTTGCCTGATTGGTGTTCTGGACTCGCTTGGGAAGTTGTGGACTCTCCTTCACTGGAGTTTTTTTGCCACCTGTCATGGTGGCTTTAGTTGAGATTTGTGCATTGGACTGACACCCCCCCCCAGGTCCCTTCCAACTCTGCAATTCTATTATTCTAAGACCAGCTGGCGAACTGTGCATTCTCTGCAGATACATCCTGAACAGCAGCTAGTTCCTGTTCTGTTTGTTAGACCTGTATCACAAGTGTGTTATTAGCAGGTGATGCCGTGGAAAGCTGCACATGCTGGTTTCTGCATATCACATTGTTAAAGCTACAAGAGCAGGTCAGGCCATTTGCTTCCCCCTCCGCCCCAGTCAGTTGGCAACCTTACTCCATGTATGTTCTGTGGCAGAAGCATGATGTGTGAAACGGTGGTGCCTGTCCGTAGGAGAGCTGGTCTGGCTGTGTGGGATGGCAGCCAGAGCCAATTAGTCTAAAACAAGCAAGCTGATTAGGAGTTTCAGTGAAAATGAGAAAAAGAAACAGGGAATTTAAAAGGTTGTTCCTTCAGAGTAACCAGAAACCACACAAGGAGCGGAGAATGGAAAAGAAGTAAATTTCTGAAGAAAGAATGATTGACGTTGTGAATGAAGACATCTAGGTACGGTTTTCATAAAAATAGCGATAGTGATAGACACAATCTATTCTCCTCGATCACTAGAATATTTGTATTGAGATGGGGTTTTAATGTTTATCGCCCTTTTCAGCAGTCATGTGCTCTGTTAATTAGGCCAGTATCAAAAGTGCATGTTAGAACAGCCATCCGTTGATTAGCAGGCTTATTTACTGTTTCCCCGGAGTGGCAGGTAGAGCAATTCTGTGCATGCTTACTCAAATAAAACATCCCACTTTGTTTAACAGGGCTTATGCTCTCTCTCTAGTAGGCACACAGTATTTAGGTTTGCAGCATTGGACACAGTTTAGATACAACATAACTAATTTAAACATTTTGTTGCTGAACAGGAAAATTTGGTATTGTGCAAAGCACTTCATCTTTGATTAAACACAGCTTGGTATGTTCGCTTTTGCTCATACCACCCCCACCAAAATAAGATGGAGTTAATGGTAACCAGTGTGTGTGTGTGAACAGATGGATTTAGACATACATGCCTCTCCAGCTTGCAGTTAAATGCACATTCACAAGCATGAGCATGGCTGTTCTTGGAGCATCCCTGGCCAGAAACCAGGTTTATTAATGTCATGGTTTGTGTTTGTGTGTGTGTGTTGTTGGCATTTGGGAATTTGGGGGGGGTGTTTCCCAAATACAGTTTCAGTAGTAGCCAGCTGGGCATGGTGAGTTGGTGCAGTGATATGCTTACCTGACTTCCCACTACAGTGGTTGCTGCTGGTGACCTGGAAAAGGAGGGACAAGGCTGCAGGGAGATCAGTGCAGTGTGGACGCAGCAGCAGAGTGAATATGAATTAATATTACTGTATTATTATTCCTGGTATTGTTTACCTTCCCTTCACCCTAAAGGTCCCAGGTTGTTTTACAGCATTAAAACACAACATTTCAACAGACCCTCACCATTTTGCCCCAGGCCCTCTTGGTTACCAGCAGCGACCAACCACTGCATTGGAAACAGCACAGGGGTGCAAAGCAATTGCTTTAGTTTAGTTTCACTTTCCTCTCTGTTTCTTAGCAATTGTTGCCTTAGCTCCAGGCCCCGTACTACTGAGTGAAGGTGGAATTGTTTCAATTACCAATTTGGGTCTTTGTACCAGTTCACGTAGTTCCACAGCTATAAATAGCAGCACGGAGAATGGGTAGTAGTATGAACCAGGCTGTACACACAGGGTAATCCTTGCCATGATTCAGGTTGTGCTGTTTTCAGCAGCTGTGATCAGAGATGACTGCTGAAATCCCATGAGTACAGCTGTCCTCCTACTAGCTTTTCTCCACGCAGCTGTGAACCCACATACATAATTACATGGAATCTGACAATATGAATGAGCCTTTGGTTTGCATTAAAGCTGGGGATTGATTTGTCCTCTCATGCCTCTAGAAGGCCACATGTTGATCTATAAATTGCTTGCTATCAAGCAGCAACTTCCCCCTGCATTAGAAATTGCCAAAAAGTTCTAGCTAATAAGGTTTCCAGCCACCTATAGTGGCCCATCTTAATTCATTGCCACTAATTGTAGAGAATATAGTTATGGCTGCAGGTATTATTTCTGCAGTAGGGGGACAACTGCATTGGTGTTACCTTTCTGTTCACTGACACCTCTGACAAAAATACATTTTCAGCTTCCCCCAGTCAAAAACAGCAGATATACTCTAATGGCACATCATACAAGCTGACTTGGCAGAGATATTGGGATATCCTTCCATGCCCATTCAAATTGGGAGTGAATTGGGCCAGGGGGGAAATTGCTGGCTAAGTGCAGCTGGGAGTTCTGCTCAACCATGTAGCCTTAACTAACAAGATGCCCTCATATAGGCACTAGTAATTTCAGAGTAATAGGAAAATGCTACATTAACTTGCCTTTGCAAAAATACCTATAAACACGCTAGGGATTTTGTGGTGGTGATTAAAGAAGTTACAATGCAATCTGCCTTAATGTCACGAGAGGTGGCCAGGCCTGCTATTACTTTGATTCCCCCTAGCATGGGGGGTTGATGCAGGCAGAAGGACTTTAGAAAGGAAACAAACACTAGCAAGAGGCTAGAAAGAAAGCAATGGCTTGTCTAGTCAGTGGGTGAAGAGAGAATGTTGGTAATGATAGTGGGTCTGGGACCAAGGTTATGTTTCCGGGAGGCTGAAATTCATTTCCTGATTTAACTTAGCTAGTTCAATCCTTTGGTTGTAAGCTTTTAGTCTTCCTTTATAGGTTTAATGACAGCAAAAGCCAGCAAAAATACTGGACAGCAGCCTTCACCTCTTGTAGGAAAACAAAGCATTTTGCATTTGGAGGTGTTCCAGAGAAGCTCCTGCATAAGACTGTGTGTAGAACGTATACATCAGTTTACCATCCACTGTCTGTCTGTGACGTATTTTAAGTCCAGTCCCTTGGGCAACTTTGAAGGTTGGGTTTACAAATGTTTTTGAAATGTGATTGATAACTGGCTTGGAAAGCTTTCATTTGAGAGTTGGAGGTAAGTAGGCTAGCAGCTGTGGATTTTCATCTCGTTTCTAAGGGGCATTGGGGACTATAAAGCAGACACACACTGCAGCCGCAGGGCCATCTGAACTACTGCTCTCCAGGAGGTACAGATGCCCTGGCATGCATCTCCCTCTCCCCTCCTCCTCTGCCGTATGCCAGGCTGATACTGGTTTCTTCTCATAGAGACAAAACCAGACAAATAGGAAACACACAACAGCTCTCAACAGTGACAGTGGCCCAAAACTCAAATCCCATAGCTCTCCGGGATCTTTTCTGAAGCCAAAGGATCTGTTAGTAAAATCCCCTTTCTTTATTTGAGAAGGAAAAAGAATGCAAATTGTTAATGATGCCATCTGCTTGATGGGTGGGGTCTCCTCTGCTTCTTTACCACAGGAAGACTGTTCCACTGCTAGACCATGTTATCATTTGTTCATATGCATGGCAATTTGCAACCTCAACCACAATCCACCTTCTCTTCCATCCCTCTGTTCGACTGCAGTGGAATGCAGAAGGAGTGAGGCATGTCTTTGGATATCTTTAATGTTGCCTTCCATATATTAGAAAATGTGGTGACACACAAAGAAAATATCCCTTTACCCACATGCCCCTTTTATTATTAAAAGTACACTGTTCGCACACAGACACACAAACCATTTTAAATATTATTTGGGCATGCATGTGGAGAGCAAAAGTGTTCATTATTGTTACATCTATTTTTACCCTAGTAGATGTCAGTAAAACTCTCTTGATCACTAATAGATAACCCCCACCACACACACACACACACACACACACACCAGTCATTTTCAATGTAACCCATTTGCAACACTATCTAATTAACAGCCAACCTTAGCAGTGGAATTTAAATTAAATGAATGGCTGCCTTGCTCCTTATCTGCTAAAGGTATTGTTCCCAACAGCTGGTGTTGTAGACTTTAAACACAGAGCAGATGCTCCTGTGTAAAATAATACTTTATAAAAATATAAGGCTACATTGACAGTTCTAATGGTGTCACCTGCTTAATGTCAGGCCTCAGTTGATATATTTAGATTGATTTGAAAAAGTCCATACAGTAACGGGTATGTTAGAAATAAGGTCAGATTACCCTTGAATTGCCAAGAGGGATGTTGTTAGCATTTTCCTTCTCTCAATCCAAACCATAATCCATGACATTTTGATAGCCTCTGGTGGAAGTTTGGTGATAGAAAAGACAGTTGTCTAATGGAACAGATGGTACACTGAGAGACACTTGTAACTGTGTAAGTCGTGTTTGCGTTGGTGGCAAGATACTGAGATCTACTGGAGGACAGGTGCTTCTAACACGTGTGCACTTGGATGCACAAAAACATTCTCTTTATTATGGAAAAAAGGAGTCAATTATTCAGTTATCTGTTATTCTTAATAATTTGTAGAATGAGAAAGGGATACTTTCTAGACCCTATTCAAGGCGCTGGTGGTAAGAGTCCTTCACTGCTTATGACCTGCAGTCATCAGAGTTTTCCCGATGCAAAGTACGTGCCAATTAAGATGGGTAGGTTGGACTCTGCTACAAGTTTCCTCATCTAGGACAGGGAGATCAAAGCCTTCTCAGAAGTCATCCTGATGTTCCAGCATAAGATCTTAGGAAGGGGAAGGAAATGTCATTGTACCTCCTTGCCCATTTCAGAAAACTCTGCAGGGCCCACTATATTAGGCAAGCTTAACATTTCATGATGTTTGCAAGCTGCGTCAAATACTTAGAGAGGCTGGGTAAAAACATTTAAAATGTGTAAATGGGGTGATCTGTCATACTTTTCTGTTAACTCTAGAATTGTTAGCTTAGTATACGTTATGGAGTCTCATGTTCAAGGGCTGCAGAGGCTGTGGCTATGAAATTGCAAGTTGCATATTGGCTTCGTTCACATGTAACACTAAGCCAAACTTGTATGAACTCAGAGCAAAAATCTTGACTGCTTCCCTCCTTCCCTAGTCCTCCTCCTACTGTACCTGGCGCTAACCAATAATTTGACAATGTGTAATATACTGTGGTACCTCAGGTTAAGAACTTATTTCATTCTGGAGGTCTGCTCTTAACCTGAAACTGTTCTTAACCTGAAGCACCACTTTAGCTAACGGGGCCTCCTGCTGCTGTTGTGCTGCCGCTGCACAATTTCTGTTCTCATCCTGAAGCAAAGTTCTTAACCCGAGGTACTATTTCTGGATTAGCGGAGTCTGTAACCTGAAGCATATGTAACCCGAGGTACCACTGTATAACCACAATTTCTACTCTTGAGTCCTTGCATGCTGAATCATAGTTTGCCTTTGCATTACATGAGAACTGGACCACTGTATGACACAACTCTACTGCTTTGCATCTGCAGGCATGGCAGTGGAAGTGCTGGACCATTGCCTTGCCCCAGTAATGGACTGGATGAGAGCCAACAAACCGAAGCTCATTCCCCATAAGATTGAGGCACTGTTAGAGGGTGGATCCCTATACCAGATGGATGGGAGGTAGCCCACTCTTGATGGGCTACCTTCATACTCCCTTCATACTCCCTTCATACTACCTTCATACTCCCTTCACACTCTTCATACTCCCTCTGAAGGAGCGGGTATGCAGCTTACGGGTAATTCTGGATCCATTGCTGTCACTTGCGGCTCAGTGGTGCAGAGTGTGTTCCATCAGCTTTGGCTGGTAGCCTAGCTGCACCCCTATCTGGACAGGGATAACCTAATGCCTGTCATCTATGCTCTTGTAACCTCTAGGTTAGATAACTGCAAGATGTTATATGTAGGGCAGCCTCTAAAGACCTTTCAGAAACTTCAGCTAGTGCAGAATTCAGTGGCCAGGTTGCTCACTGGGGCAAGACAGATTTGTTTCTGGGCCTGATTCAAAGTGCTGGTTCTGACCAATAAAGCCTTAAACAGCTCAGGACCGCAATACCTCAAGGACCGCCTCTCCTCATATGAACTGACCTGGACTCTGCAATTATCATATGAGCCCCTTCTTCATGTGCCTCCTCCATCAGAGGTCCAGAGGGCCTTTTCTGTGGTGGCTCCCCATTTATGGAATGCCCTCCCCGGGGAGGCTCGCCTGGCACTTCATTACATATCGTAGGGACCAGGCAAAAATGTTTCTCTTCAACCAGGTGTTTGGCTGATTAACAATCTCTCAATTTTTAAATGTGTTTGTGAGGGGGGTGTTATTGTTTTGTTTTTGTTTTATTATATATTTTGTGTTATCATTTTGTATTTTTTGTGAACTGCCCTAGAATCTTTGGATGAAGGGCAATATACAAATTTTAATAATGATGATGATGATGATAATGATGCAGCTGATTGCCCAAAATTTGGTGAATGTTGACATTCACATGTGAACACTGAGAATCCCAGATGACTTTTGTGCATCAACATGCACCAGATAGTCACTACAGTATAAACGATTCTTTCACGATTCACATTGCATTTGATCACAATCGTCTGCTGCCTTGGGCATTGCATGAAGTTAATCAGGTGCACTTAATGCATATTACAAGTGCAATTAGCAGTGTCAAATTTAGAGATTCATGGGGCCCAAAAGAGAAACCACAATGGTGTTAAAATGAATTTAATGAATATACTTTAACATGTACTACCACTTTCAACAATCTACTTTGCTTAAAACAGTATTAAAGATGATAACATTTTATCTACTTGCTTGACCATGGTTGCACATTTCAGAAGCCGTCAAAAATAGACCTTCAATAATCGGACACCACCAGATGGTAAAATTTTGCTGTGCAATTCTTTCCAAACGAAATTGAGTTCCTATCTTTCTTTTTTTCTGCCCACTTTTAAATTATGAAATACCTATTTATTTTTAGAATAGGTGGAAGCAAGTTATGAAGCCATAAAAGCTGCTTCATATGATCCACTCAAACAAAATCTGTTCACTCTGACCTAAAAATGATGAAGGGGGGAAAACACTATCAAGAAGGTAAACAATAAATGGGCTACATAGCTATTTCTCTGAAATGAGGTCATGCCCCCAGATTGTGTTAGTTTGGGTAAACTGATAGCCTTTTTTGTTAGGATAGTAGAACGTCTGGGTGAGGGAGAGAAGCCATGAGTTCGTTCAGCAGGGTGATGCTTAATTTACAAAGATATGTACATTTACAGGTAGCAGTCCGTGAGTCATGTCTTTTATTTAATGATAGTCACAGTTGGAATAATTAAGACAAATATATGGAAATATAGCGATGACTTCTGCATAGTGAGATCAGGCCTAGGGTCGTGATCCTAGCACAGTACAAATAACAACACTTGAAGCATTTCCCTCATGCGCTGTTACAAGTGCTGTCGTGTGTACATGTTTGTGGGGCCCACATTGGGCCTTAAACTGGCAAAGCTCATAAACCCCAGGCCTTTGGGCTGGTTGGAGAACCAGGTTTTTGACAGGTTGGAGGAGGATCGACAAACGTGCTTCTTCCCCTTTTCCTCACAACATCTTAGTGCTTTCTCTAGTCCTGCAATGCCCCAGCTTCACAGCCATCTCTCAGCATACTTGCTCCTACCAGTTGTTGTTGTTGTTTAGTCGTTTAGTCGTGTCTGACTCTTCGTGACCCGATGAACCAGAGCACGCCAGGCACTCCTGTCTTCCACTGCCTCCCACAGTTTGGTCAAACTCATGCTGGTAGCTTCGAGAACACTATCCAACCATCTTGTCCTCTGTCGTCCCCTTCTCCAACAGCCCAGCCACTGATATGCACCCATAGCCATGGAACCAAGAAGCACTTAGTATTTATGTCCAATATGATAACATTGACAATACACACAAAATTCTGTGACATTGTCAGGATGTAGGAAGCTGCCGTATGAAAGTCAGGCCATTGATCCATCTAGCTCAGAATTTTCTGCTCTGAGAGCTGGGTTTCCAGCTCTCCAGGCTCCCATGTCCACCCAGAGATGCCTGAGACTGAACCCGAGATCTTCCTCATATACAAAACAGTTGCTCTGCCCCTGATCTGCAGCTCGTCCTCGTTGTATTAGAATGAGTTTATTGCTAAAACCAAAAAATAGTTAATAAATGCGGATACCCACAAGAAAATTGTCCAACACACCAGAACGTCCTATTATTTAGGCACAAACATTTGGGAATTTCAGATGCAGTTGCTGAAGGATAGAAGGTTATCGGCTTTAAGCTGCCTGCTTGAGATCGTGCTCCATTCTTTTAATGAGCACCTTCAGTATTTATACCTGTAAATTAACCTCAGCTAATCCTTCCTTTTCAAATCCCCTCAGAAAACGCTGCAATTTGTTCTGCGATTGGATGGCTGAATTTATTGTATCATGCTTTTGGATGGTTTCAGGGGGAATTGTATCAAGTATCATAATGAGTTAGATACTTGCAAGATTGCATATGCTCTTGAGGGACTCCCAACCAGTTTTCATACTTAATCTGATATGTGTTTTTCTTTCCTTTCCTTTTCTTTCTTAGCAAACTGTTTTGTGCACACCAATGACAAAATTTAAGTTCTGAACTAATAAACCCTTAAGAGACCAAGTCCCTGCTAATTATAATTTTCCACTGCTTCCTTTTTGTTCCTTTGTAATCTCAGTAACAGTTTTACACCTTGTCATGCATTCAGGAACCTCCATCTGTGCAGCCTAGTGCATTTGTGAAATAAACCCATCTGTACAGCTGATTAAAAATTGGATGTAATCCATGTTTTGCCTTTGCCCTGAAAGAAACACAAAAAGCTGAAGCAGTTGTTCATATAAGGGCTGGATGTGGAATGGAATGCACAAGCTAATGTTAACAGGATGCCTTTTTTAATGTATTCATTTGAATTTAATAATAGTCTGAAATGAAATCAGGGGAAAATTAAGTGTGACAAGCAGGACCAATTAAAAAGGCTCCACATTTGTGTTTACGGTTGTTTTTCCTGCTGTACTTCTCGTGTTGATACGGTTTCAAGTATGAACACAACAGCCAAGGTGAATATATTCCTGATTGCCTTTTAATGTCCTGTTTTTGTTTACCGGAATTTTGCTTGCTTCTTCGCTTTCTTTCCCCACTGGTAATATAATAGCTCACACATACATGCATCTGCTTTGCTTGATGGTTTTAAGGATGACCTGCATGTGTAAGTGAAGGATCATCGATAAGTGACCTTAGACAAAGCTTTGATTTTGCCCAGGGAGACATTGGCAACTCAAACACACATTTCCCTCTGTGTAATGAATGCGCACTTCAGCTGTGAGTCATCAAAGGTGCTGTATAAATTGTAATAAATCCTACACCGTGCATGTATTAAAATAAACATGCTTCATCAGTATTCTAGTCTGTTAAATTAAATATGTTTAGATTTTGCTCCTTTAGCAATGTTTAAAGTCTAACTCATAAATAAAATGAGATACCAAGATTATTTGAGTGGCAACTATGTGAAGGCATCTGGCAAACAAGCAGGAACATCAGTCCTATGGGCATTCTGACCTAGGAAACATGGATGGAAAGCTGTGGAGAGCCTTGCATTTAATGTTTAAAGAGGACAAGAAACCTTTGCCAATCACATCTAAACCACTGCCCACCAGCTCTAATCATCATCATCATCACCATCACCATCACCATCACAACCACCACCGTCATCGTCAGAGTAATTTCCCACCACTTTTGGCAGGGTATGGTTGAAGGTATTCAGCCCAGAATTATGTGAAACAGCTTAAACTGCAGATGTAATCCACAACACACCTAAACTGCACAGGAAGCCTCTTCACAAAAATAGTTTTTCCACTGCTCCATAAGGTTAATTTTCATACAGACACTTCTCCCACCCCCCACCCCCCCCATAACAATGTGCACATATGAATTTCATAGCCTATTGGAAGCAAAGTGTTATTGGAGTCCATTATGCCATTTAGTTCAGTTGTGATCTTATGAACATTGCAAACATCAACATGCGATTGTCAGAATCTACCATATATCACTGGAAAAGAAAAAAAGGCTTCCTGGTTCTGAGGGTGAGAAGAACCCTCTGCCAGCAAGAATGGAATACAGTGGTACCTCGGTTTACGAACTTCATCCATTCCGGAAGTCCGTTCTTAAACTGTTCTTAAACTGAGCTGCACTTTTCCTAATGAGGCCTCCTGCCACCAGTGCCCTTCCACCGTTCGGATTCTGTTCTTAGACCGAGGTAAAGTTCGCAAACCGGGACACTACTTCCGGTTTTGCGGAGTTCGTAAACTGAATCATTCGTAAATAGGGCTGTTCTTAAACCGAAGTGCCACTGTAGATGGTTGCAGAGTTAAATAAATTTTGTTATTTACCATCTATGGTATATCCACAGGTTAGATATTCTGAGTTTTTTACCCAGAAGTCAGAAACTGAAGAAGGTGCACTTGCAGAAGCTATGGGGGGGGGGCAGCACACTGCTGAAAGCATTTATTTAAAAAAATAATACTTTTTAGAGTCACAAACGAGACTATGCTCACCCTGTGCAGAGTAATGAACATTTGAAGAAGGGTTTGTCATTGGTGGTGACCCTGTGGCTCTCAGGATGTTTAGAGTGATAGAAAGAGTCCTAGAATCATAGAACCATAGAGTTGGAAGGTACTCTGAGGATCATCTAGTCCAGCCTTTCTCAACCTGTGGGTCCCCAGGTGTTGTTGAACTACAACTCCCAACACCTCTAGCTAGCAAGGCCAGAGCTCAGGGATGATGGGAGTTGTAGTCCAACATCTGGGGACCCACAGGTTGAGAACTCCCTGCAATACGGGAATCTTTTGTCCAACTTGGGACTCAATCCTACAAACCTGAGATTAAGAGTCTCTGAGCTGCACTGAGTTGTTGGACTGCAGGTCCCATCAGCCCCAGCCAGCATGGCCAATGGTCTCTGGTGATGGAGGTTGTAGTTTAACCACACCTGGAGGACCACAGTGAAATATACTCGAAGTCCTGCAGTGATTTCATGCTCTTTATTGCAGCTTGTAAAACAGTGATTGAATTGCCCCCCAAACCTCAGGCTGTTATATACATTATTTACACAATGAGTCCCGTCTGATTGGCTGATTCCGCTTCCTTCCTGGAGCCTGATTGGTCTTTTCCTGCAGGCCAATCAGTTGTTGCATTCTATGATCCTACCAGCCTAATAGATAGGCTGATTAACTTCCTCCTGGAGCCTGATTGGTCTTTTCCTGCAAGCCAATCAGTTGTTGCATTCTAGGATCCTACTTGCCTATTGTTCTAGGATCCAAGCTTAATACATAACACACAGATTCATGTGTTCCCAGTCCACTGCTCAGGAGCCATTGCACAATCTATTACATGCCATTGCTGTAGGGAGGGAGGGGGCAGGGGGCAGAGAATCTGTCTTTGCATACCTAGGCCTTTGTGCAAACAGATACTTGAAACAAATGAATATTGGAAGTGGTACCAGTGCCGCTACCCACTACATCATTAGCTACCCTGAATAACAATCTGCACATAATTAAAGGAAACACTTCTGATGCAGTGTTTACAACTGTTGTTTACAGCTGTACAGTGGTACCTCGGGTTACAGATGCTTCAGGTTACAGACTCCGCTAACCCAGAAATAGTACCTCAGGTTAAGAACTTTGCTTCAGGATGAGAACGGAAAGTGTGCTCCGGCGGCACGGCAGCAGCAGGAGGCCCCATTAGCTAAAGTGGTACCTCAGGTTAAGAACAGTTTCAGGTTAAGAATGGACCTCCAGAACGAATCTTAACCCGATGTACCACTGTATAGGGCTGTTCAGTTCCCTGAGCTGGCCTTGTGGTTCCAACTATGGATGTGGGAAATGCCCCCAAACAAGTAATTTAAATGCCCCTTTAAATGTTTTTGCCCAAAGATAAATGGCAAAATTAGCTTCAAACTTTGCTTTAGGTGAAACCAAGTGGCATCTCTAGCTTCAGGCTAATATGGGAGGAAAACAGACAAAAAGCCATCTGTTTATTTACATGGAGTTAATTTAGGGTCCAGCTGGAAAATCATCTCTGTGTCGTTAAACAAAGTGCCATAGATGAGACTTTGTCAATGTGAACACAATATTAGGATGGGGAAAGATGCTGGTAATTATACACAACAGATTTGGGGCCCACTGAGTAAAGTACAGCTGAATATGGTTAATTTTAAGTGCTTGCGGGAATAACATCAGTGCGTCACTTGGTGCATTGGGGCAGCTCCTCAGGGGATTTCTTCTGTAACCCCAGAGTTGAGCAATGCCCAGGGGCTTGGAGTTTGGCTTAGCATGATGGATGCACCTGTTTCCTACATTAAGCAGGTGACTATGTTTGCATTACTTCTGTCCAGCTGTGTACATTTCTTGGTACAGTTTTGTCTGGAACATATATTAGAATGTGCTCCTAATCCCCCATTCCTAGGGTTTAAATTCAGCAATCAGTTCCTTGTCTTAAGGCACTGTCACTAGTCATCTGCTTAAAGCCATGCCATCTTCATCTTGTCTCAGTCACAGACAGTGAGTCATACAGGGAGAGCCCAGGTGAAGGTTCAGTGATTCATAGGCTGGCTGTGGCTTCTATAATAGATTTAATATACAGAGAGCTTTCATTCCACAAGAGGTGGATGACTCAAATGCTCTGGGGAAGAGCTATACAGAAGACAAGTGAAAGGATTAATTTCCAGGAATTTTGTACATAAATCCCTATTGCTTCTTTGTTTCCAAATTATCACCCTAGTTATTTTCATAGCATATTACTTTTTATTATTGCTGGAGACTGTCACAGCCTTAACGGAGGATGTAAAACTGCAGTGTGGAAGAGATGATCGGTGCTAGTTTTGAATCACATTGACATAAAATGTTTGAGACAAATTTACTCATCATTTGCAGTACAGTCTAATGACGTCAATAATATTGTATAGGCATAGCTGAAAAGGGGAAAATACAAACTCGCTTCTTTCCTGCAGAGAAGAGGAAGCAAGGCAGGCTTACCATCAAAAATTGAAAGGGATGACAAACAAGATGGTACAGTATTTTTCTTTCTCCCAATCCATAACAAAACTCAGGCAGACAATTCTGTTAGTAACCAGTTTGTGTGTCTGATCTAAGCTCATTAATGCAGCAGTATATCGGCAGAAGCCCTGCTGATAGTTATTGATTCATTGGTTACTGCCTCCAGAATGTAGCCTGAAGTGCTTATACGCCTCTGACAACCCCTGTCTTCTAAAGCAAGATACCTATAAATAGTTTCACAATTTGTTTTGCCAGGTGGAGGGGGATATCGGCAGTAATTCTAGGCATATTTTGAAGACATAAATAGAAGTTAGGGTTTTCAACAAAGCCAGCCTGTGAATTTTTACTACTGAGTTCAACCTGTAGTAGGTGTACTCCATGATATTTGTACGCCTTAGATATTTGGACAGCAGACATTCCTTGTGTATATATCTCGATTGGCCACACTACTTTAGTTGCACACAATAGTACTCATTTAGATGAGAGGAAGAATTTGAAGTGTGATATACATTCCCAAAAGAGCAATTCATAGGAGTCAAATTATACTTCTGGACCTTTTCTCCTCTCCACAAACTAAGGGAGTAATCTTATGCTCAAGAACATGGCATAAAGTTACACCAGCTGCAAAAGCTGTTCAGTGGTGGGACTGCTGTTGCGGCTCTGCCTTTTTTCAAAGGAAAAAAGCCTTTGAAATAGTGTTATGTGATGGTTTGCTAGGTCAGGGGAGTGAGCTGAACAGGCTTAGAATCCCGCCTAAGTTCCTATTCTCTGGTACTGTCCCAGCCATGCCCCATGTCACCCCTTTTGGGGGACTCACGCCAGCCTTAGCTCAGCCAACTTTGCCTTTGCCTAGGGCTTGCCAATCAGAAGATCGGCGGTTCAAATCCCCGTGACGGGGTGAGCTCCCATTGCTCGGTCCCTGCTCCTGCCAACTTAGCAGTTCAAAAGCACGTCAAAATGCAAGGAGATAAATAGGTACCGCTCCGGCGGGAAGGTAAACAGCGTTTCCATGCACTGCTCTGGTTCACCAGAAGCAGCTTAGTCCTGCTGGCCACATGACATGTACGCTGGCTCCCTTGGCCAGTAAAGCGAGATGAGTGCCACAACCCCAGAGTCGTCCGACTGGACCTAATGGTCAGGGGTCCCTTTACCTTTACCTTTATCTTTGGCAGAGCTGGGGTTAGAGACTTGATGATTGCATCCAAAACTCTCCATACAAATGTAGATCTCCCCCCCCCCGCCAAGGGTCTAATTAAAACTGATAATGAATAATGTTAATGGCATGATAGACAATGGAGCAATCTTGTTTTCTCCTGCTGCAGAGGATAGGACACACAACAATGGCTTCAAGTTACAAGGAAAGAGATGTCTGATCAGAAGGCATAGGAGCCATCTCCTAGGGGCTGGGGTCTCTGCACCCCCCCATGAAATATTTGAAGGGGCCAGAGGCCACCCCCCAGTTGATGGGCATTGCCATTCAAATGGTGTGCATGTGCTGCACCTGCAGCCCCCAATATGTGATTCAAGCTGGCACTTCTACCAGAAGGATATTAACAATCTGGAACATGCAAAGAGGGTGGCCAAGATGACCAAGGGTCTGGAAGCCAAGCCTTATGAGGGAGCTGGCTATGTTAAGCCTGTAGAAGAGGAGATCTGATAGACATTATGGGGCTGTCACATGGAAGAAGGAACAAGCTTATTTTCTCCTGCTCCGGAGGGTAGGACTCAAACCAAGGGCTTCAAGTTACAAGAAAGGAGATTGTTACTACGGTAAATATCAGGAAGAACATTCCAACAGGAAGAGCTGTTCAGCAGTGGAATGATCGCCCACGGGAGGTGATGGATTCTCCGTCCTTGGAGGTTTTTAAGCAGAAGTTGGGTGGCCATCAGTCAGGGATGCTTTAGCTGAGATTCCTGCATTGCAGGGGGTTGGACTAGATGACCCTCAGGGTCCCTTCTAACTCCACAATTCTATGACTCTATGAATTGCATCATAGGCTTTAAAAATTAAATACCAAGCTCAGGCAGGATGAGGGGGATGCTGACCTGAGAGCATGTGGGACACAAAGGTTTCCTCTCCTCCTCAAAGGGGATCTTGATAAAAAATCACTCCAACCCACCCAGCAATTACAGTACAGTTAGAAAAGAGGCCTTTCACTGTTGCTAGCGGGAAATGTTCCCTGATGCTGCTACTGTATATTAGCAGGGTACAGCATTTGAGAAGCTAGGCCCCCCTCCCCTAGTGCATCATGCTTTTTTCAGCTCACTGGCAAGGTATTTTACAAAGGGCAAAGTTGGCAGCCCTGGGTCCTACCTACAGCGTGAACACAACTTGGCAGCATTTTAAGTCGTTTACCAACCTATTGTTATCCACTATACTTCCAATATATTAGCACTCTCAAAATACATGTTTTTACCACTCTAAAATATAATATCCTGATATATGTATGCAGCAAAGGACAAGGTGGCTTGGTTAAGATTCTCTTCATTTTAACCCTAATTTGCAAGTACACTTGAACTCCTAATGTGTAGAATAAACTATAGCAGGCATATAGGTCAAGCTGTGTCTGTGTAAGGTTAGTAGCATAATTTGCAGCCAAACCATGGTTGAGAATGGACTTGAAAACCATTAATCTGTATGTATTCCTTATAGAGTTGGCACTGGGTATTGAATATTGAAATTTAAAGGTGATTTTGGAAGTTTCCTCAGGCAAAATATCTGAGAAATTTTGGAGGTGACTTAAATAGCATCAATAGCTAGAAAAAGATTATCAGGGAGGGCTTTGCAGGTCCCTAAGCCCAGTCCTCAAACTGGCTAGCAGCTAACTAAGAGGTGCATTTTAAGCCTGGTGATGGGTTGTCTGGTATAGCGGTAGGAAAGTTTTTCATGATTTCAGAATTCACTGTCGCTAGTAATTTCAGGAACTTGTAATAGGAAGTTGGTATAATTTTTAAAGTGTACGTCCCCATGCAGTTTGACTCCAAAATCAAAGCATTATGCACATAACCTGTACTTGAGAATAAAATTGGTTTGTGTTGGGTGTAATCTTATTCCCCAAGGTCTAATTTTCTCAGCTGGTTCCCAATTAATCCATAGAGTTGTTAAGTCCTGTTTTAATTAGACCTCTTCCTCTAGAAGAGGAGGCTTATTCTTCATATTTCACTTTATTATTTCCTTTACTGGAACCCTGCAGGTTGGGGAATGATACTTTAAGATCTTCTTGTTTATTTGATTGCCAATTGATGCTTAATGAAGATGTTGCTCATTACCCGGCACAATGCAATAGAAGTTCTGGCTGGGGAGGGGAACACAGACCCTCTCAGAAGGAAGATTAAATGTAAATAATACTGTTGCTGATGAATTTGGTTCAAAACAGAATGCAATGATGGATCTAAGATTTCCTTTGATTGGAAGATGCTGTACAGTAACTAAAGATAACCACTGCACCATTCTAAAGATGATATAGGGAGAATTCAAGCACTTTGATGGAAGAAAAGAAAAGACAGAATACAAAGTGTGTAAACACCATGGGTGGTATCCAGCATTAATCATACTCAGACTAGGCCCATGAAAATCAATAGGCTTAAGTAACTGGATGGGGGTCACTTGCTGTTCTGCACCCAGTAAGTGCAGGTGGCTGTGAGTTGCGCTGGTGGTGGCCGAGGACATTCTAGCAGTTGAGTCAGTCCAGCCCCACTGCTGTTGCTTAATGCCATTGGACAAAAAATGAGCCAACTCCATCATGCTCCTTGCTGCCTGGCTGGCTGGAGTTTGGATTGTTCTGCAATACAGTAAAGTTTTAATTTGATGGTAGAAACCCATTGGAGTGTTTGCTGCCTGAGCATCTAGCAGGAGGATGTTCCACCATCACAGAGTCACAACAGAGGAAGTCTACTAGTGGGACAGTGAGAACTTCCACCCCCACTCCACAGGGTCCAGGATCAATCATATCCAGGGGTGGGGGGTGGCATTTCAATATGACAGCAACAATTCAAAACAAAAATGAGCTGAAGCCAATTTACGGTAAATCAATAAATTTATGGGCTTAAGCCAATTAACTCTGTTGTTGAAGTGTGTGTGCTACTGAAACATTTGAAAATATTTTCATCTTCATCATCATCATCACCCCACATCCCTGTGCAAAATTTGATAGTGTGCAAGCTTTGGAGTTTTTCAGAATTCCTTGTGAAACTATATGGTAAACAAAACAAGGGTGAAGAGGATGAAAATAGGTGGCTGGGGTGGGAGGCTTGGATCCATGGTATATTTCCTTGAAAGTTTCATATTGCACTTGAGCTGGCTAGTAGTTGAGGAAATGTTCACTCAAAGAAACAAATCCAATTTTCAAGTAGTATAAGATTTCCTTCCTCTAGTTTATCATCCCACGGTTGAAAGGCTAGGTATTCTCCCCCCAAAAAGCTGTGTTATTAATCAGAACATGTAAAATACCCCAAAGAAATTGCATTGGCCTTATTGAAATTCTTTGAGCTTCCTTGAAATTCCTCAAAGATTTTGCCTGAACAAAAACATCATTGGGGAGGTATTGTAACTTAGAGGAATGGGTTGGAGTTAATGCATATTTTGTGGCACATTTTCAGTGCTGAACACTTCCAACTAAAAAACAACAACCTCAATCTGTATGGTTAGGAGAAGCCTCTGTTTGAGATCATGCAAAGCCATTGCCTCTCAGTGTGTATGATACTGGACTGTGCCAATGGTCTTTCTGAATATAGATTAGATTTATTTAACAGCTGCATCATCCTAAGGCTGCATCAGGCTTGATGTAATACAACTTCATATGTTCAAATTCCCCTTAAGCTTTTGCTTTAGGAGTTAATTAGTGGTAATCCAACAAAGGAAATACATATGTTTGGAGGTGGTCCCTAAAGCATGCAGGCTCTAGACCGTTTAGGCCATTATTACCAGTGCTTTGAATTGGGCACTGAATCTAGCAGTGCAGATGAGCTGGAGTAGGAACGATGTGCTCCCTGTGGCTGGTCTCTCTAAGGAGACTAGCCTTAGCATTTTGCACTAGCTACAAATGATATCACCAGCTATGACTGATATCATTGCCAGAAGAATAGCAAAAACTTTAAAAGTCTCATATAGACAGTAATTCTAGTTCACCGATTTGTTGTTGCCTTTACTCATGAACGGAACCCTGTGTGCATATTTGCTAGTAAATGGTACAGCCGTTACTCTTTTCATCCGGTAAATGAAGGTAGAAAACCAGTTATGTTCAACCCTAGAGAGGTGATCCATGAAAGTTAAGTACACTTTGGGGGATCGTATGAGTAGCTGAGTTTGCAGCTGCATGTGGCTAAATTAAGTAAGAAAAACCAACTCCTTTAAAAAAAAACCCCACAGTAAAAGTACAGTTATATAATAAAATATATTTAGATTGCATATATATATATTGTTTCGGTTACATTCCTTGTGCATGATTGTAGCGATTTTTGTCGAATTAAATATAAAGAGAATTACTAATGATGGCGCCTAACCTCTGAAATTGCTCTGTCAGACCTTTGTACATTATGCAGTAATTAGAAAGGGACCATTAGCATGTATGCCGTGAACTTTTCAATGTAGTTCTGGACACAGAGTAGCACAGCCAATTAAAACAAAGCCATTTAAGTGGGAAATAGGACCATTAAAGCCAATTCATTAGATCTGCATCTTTTGGAGTTGTTGGCACAGAGCATGCACATCAAAGCAGAAAGAGTGAGCTGCTGATCTGTGCCCCCAAAGCACTGAAGGGAGCAGTCAATTGTGGACTGTGAATCTTCAGTCGCAGAGGTACTGATTGTACTGTAATGACTTAAGCAGATGTCGAGCACCAAATTAACTTGGATATGAAGGGGAGGAACCTGAAGCTTTAAGATCTATCTATTCTAGATGACTAATATAGACCACAGCATTGATGAGATGACCCCTCCAGTGCTTAACAGTGGGCTGCTATTACTGTGCTCATTAAAAGTCAGCATTGCTAGGACATCAGAATACTGATCTGTGAACTTGCAGCAACATTAATACTTGTATTGCATTTCAGACACACACACACACACACACACACATATAGCACAGAGTATGTGGCACAATGGTGCTTCAGCCTGCTATTGCTGCCACTCATGCATCCTCAGTATATGGCTTCTGCTGACAACATAGAGGCAAAAGGTAGATAGTCTTCCTTTTGCTGTGACTATGTCCGCTCTGCTCTCAGAAGAAGCCAAGTCCTGCTGGAGGTTGGAGTGAGTGAGCCAGCAAGTGCAAAATGGCAGGCTGCAGTGTGCATAGCTGTTCATTCTGATAGCTGATAGTCAACTGGAAACCTCTGATCACATGGTGGGTTACTCAAATGCTCCTAGTGGAATCATAATATGATTCTTTCCAAGACTGTGTGTTTCCATTGTAGGCCTAAGGCGGAAGTAGAAGGCTTCATTGTAAGATTTTTTTGGATCTGGTCTTGATGCGGTCTGAATTGACAGAAAACAGATATTGGGGTCATGGTGGATCACTCACTGAAAAAGTTGATCCAGTATGCAGCAGCTGTGAAAAATGTGGTTTCCTTGTTAGGGATCATTTAATAATGGCCTGAAAATAAAACTGCCAATATCATAATGCTGTTCTACAAATCTATGGTGAGATCACACTTGGAATACTGTGAACAGTTCTGGTCCCCTTGCCTCAAAAAGATCGGTCACTTTGAGATCAGAATGTTGGACTTGATGGACTTTTGATCCGATCCAGAAGGGCTTTATTCTTTCTTCCTCTTTTTTTCTTACAAATATACTCAATAACATCAGAGGTAGCTTCCAGGATTCTTATATTGGCTAAACAAATCTCTCCCCTCCCCCCCCCCCACTTTTCAGAATCTGTGCATGCACAGAGGAACTGAACAGCTGACTGCTATTCGTTAATATGATTAATCATTGTTAACATAGGAATATTGTAGACAGAATGTCTGTGTGAACTGCTTGATCCTAATGCATCTGTCTGGGAAGCGATGGCAGAGTGTCTTTGTGCTTGACTGAAAGAACCCTGCTGGTCCCAACAGCTGCTGAAATCAAGCCTGTATCATTCCTATTAATTCATCTTAAAATGGTGAGTGTTGCACTGAGATGGTGGGCTTGTGCCATTCCTGCTTGGTTGTATCCAAAAGTCAAAACTGGAAGCCTCTTTCATGTAAAAGTTGCTAGGATTTTATTCAGTAAATAGTGTTGTTCCAATCACAGTCGTTTGGTGCTGTTTGCCTTGCAACCTAATAGAGTGAGGTATCACAGCTGAGGGATAAAAAGTATAAACTTTTAATGCCCCTTTTGTATTGTATATGTGAATTGCATTTGAGTGCAGATGAACAGTTTATTTATTGCACTTACCTACTACTTCCACCAGGACTCTCAGAGCAGTTCATACGGATATTCAGAACACAAACCTATCCAGGCAGGGAAGAGTTTGAGAACATGCCTTTTGAAATGCAAATGCATCATATTCCCCACTACCATTTGTGGGGAAATGTGGAAGGGCTATTTCTTGTTGAGATAGTAAAACTGTCTGGGATTACCGGAGTGGTGAACCTGTAACTCTTCATATAGTGTTCAACTTGAACTCCCATAAATCCCAACTAGCATAGCAAACAGTCAAGGATTATGGGAAGTGTAGTCCACCAAGACCTGGAGAGCCACAGGTTCTCCCATTTGGGGTATTCAAATGCCTTCTCCCTCTGGAGGACAACTAGTTTTCCACGTGTATGGAATTTTATTTATGACAATTTGGTGAAAGTCTGTTTGGAAAGCTGATTAATATAATTCAGCTGGAAATAATGCTTGGATTGAAGGAAAAATCAAAGTGAAACTTAAAATGGATTTTAAATAGAAGTCTGAGTGACGCGGAACTGAATATTTTGTTACCAAGTTCTGAAAAATGTGCAGTCCCCTAAGAAATGTTACTGGTCTTATCAAGACCCATCTGGCTTCCCCCAAGATTCCTCAGATGCTTATCCAATTCATTTTATGTACCATGAAAGCTTGTGTAAAATGGATATTTAGAGGGAGGTTTTTCAATGTAACAATAATATAGTCTGCATTATTGTTTTTGGGGTGGCCCAATTAGATATGGTCATTGCAAGTCATCACCCACCAATTTACAAGCACAGGTTATGACCCACCAAGCTGAACTCAGTCTTTCAGCTACAGAAATGTATAATAGGGTGAAGTGGGGTGATTTGGGTTAACTTTGCTTCTCCCCAATTCAAAGTGCAATGGTAGTAGTGTCCTGTGGAATCAGGGCCTACCACAAAGCCTTGCAGTGTTCTGTCATTCCACCCCCAAAACTTTTTGTCTGTTATAGCTTTATAGTCTCCTTTTTCTCGGAGTATGTGCTTTTTAAGAAACAGAATGGTCTAAATGTTGCCTGCGGAGCACTCTAGAGTGCCGTGTTCTGTTTTTGTTAAAACACAGCAGCAGAACATTTTTCTTTTTTTTAAGTTAAAAGCTCTGCTTAAAAAATCTTGTGTTGCTTTTACAAACAAACAGAGCTATATAGAATTCCATAGGCAGCGTTCTATATAGCCTCATGTGAGGCCTATTGGAGGATGCAAACAGGCACCAGAAAGGCCACAGTGATTGTATCTATTAAATTTATATACCACCCTTCATCCAGGGATCACAGGGTGGTTTAGTGTAAAAACACAAAAATACATAAAATAACCACAGAGGAAATAAGCACAGAGATACAAATACAAAGTGGATCTTGGGGTTGGTTCATACCCATGTCATGCATAAATGTCATATTTGCAGGCATCACCAGCTCTCCTTTGCGCACTCCTTGAGTGTTTCAGTCTGGCTGGAATGTGGTGCAGACCTCTGATAATGCTGCTTGCTTGCTTGCCTGGTTGGAGGATTCAAATGATGTGTGTGAGTGTGTGGAAACCAACCTATTGTAGAAAGGTAAAATTCACATATATTGCCCCCCACACCACTGCCGTGTGCCATGTTCCTGCACTGAAGATTGCCCAGAAAGGATTGCTGAAAAACTTCCCCCTTCCTTCACCTCGGTCCCAGACCCTCAGATATCTTATAGTTGTTGCAATGGTGTCACAATGCTACATAGCCAACTGCTCGGGGCTGATGTTACTAATGGCAGATTAAATGAACGTCGACCAATGACAGTGCTAGTCACATTGGTGAATCTAACTAATCAGAGATCACTAAGGTTAAGTGAAGTGTCTTTAGAGCGGGAACAATACTTTGTGAATAAGTAAAATCTCATCTCATTTTCCTACTGCTAAATAATTGCCAAGGGGTGCACCTTCTAACACTGATGAAAATGTATACTAAATTTTCCGTCTCCTTCCCAGCGAAGCCCTAGTAAAAATGTCTCTGTTTCATAATGTTAATTTCTGATATATCACCCACCACTTAGTTCTAAACTAACAAGATCCCAAATGTTTTAGCCTTTCCACACAGAGATTCTGTTCCAGTCTCTTGATAATTTTAGTTGCCCTTTTCTGTCCCCTTTTCATTCAGGCTCGCCATATGCAAAATGGTGACAGTGCCAAAATTTAGTGTATTGCGTTAAAGGGTGGCGGGAAAGCAGGACAAATAATCTATTGCTCAGAATCTGACTGGAAAGTTGAAAGAAGCAAGTAAAATGGAGGCTGACGTTCTTTGAATTTTAAAAGGCAATTTGGCTTTCATTGCTCTTCCAGAGGAAAGAAAATAGAACAAAGCCCTCTGGACATAATGTCCTTTTAACTCTTGGAGTGCCTCTGGCCAGAAAGTGTAGAGAGGAAGGCTGTACTCATCTTAGTTTCATCTGTTCAGTTGGAAATAAAGTATGACATTAAGAGTACCCAGGAACATTTGTCCTCACTTCATTTATGTTTGTTGACCTAATTTAATGGTGTTCTAATTTCCAGTGGCACACCAATATTTTTAACATACCACAAAGGAAATGAAAGTTGTTGTTTTTTAAAAAAGAAGTGCATTTTAAGCTCCTCTTACTGTTAATAGGTTTGTCAGTACACAGCATGCTTCTTATGAATGCTTGAAGGGTTTTCCAGATCCCAGGTTGGCTGATGCGATTCTCTTGATGGGATGTGTTTGCTTTACCTCAAGAACACTAGGATTTGTCTTTCTTTTTCAGACGAAAATGTTGTATAACCTAAGTTTACTGAAGAGCTCCCTATCTCATATTTTGAGGCTAGTGGAGCAATTTTGAAGCCCAAAGGAATAATTAATATGAAGAAGCAAGAGCTTTATCAAGACATTGATTAACCAGAAGTAATTTGTGGGGGTGGGGTGCCTAGCAGGTACCCTGGATATAAAATCTATGGTATGCTAATGAAGTCATGCTGAAAATTAAGAATAATGCTGTAAAAATATCAGGTTGGTCTTCAAAATTTGGTGGAATGTTTGACAGAGCTCAGAACATGCATTTCTGTTTGGAACCAAAAACTCCTGAGATTTCTTATCACCATTAATTTTATTTCAGGGAGCTGTAGTGCAGCGTAGAGTCTCCACATAAATTTATGCAAAGGTGAAGTTAGAGGAGACTCTTAAGGCAAAAATATAATCATGGTCATGAGGATTTTGATGAAAACCGAACTATTTTTGCTAAGATTATAATATTTGCTTGTTATAATTAGTTATAAAGATAGAAAAAAATCTTAATAATTATTCATAAAGGAAACAGTTTATAAGAAGTAAATAAGGAGGCCAGGTACAGGATAAAGGAAGTCTTTTATTTGGTTGTTTGTATTGTATGTTATGTTCACCGTATGTTATGTTGACGTTTAATGAGGGTGGATTTGTGTGTTGGGGGTGGGCGGTTTGTGTTATGTTGTAAATAAAATCCCAATAAAAATTATTATTTTTTTTAAAAAAAAGAATATTTGCTTGTGAGCAGGTGCTGCAGGTGCCTGATTGTCCAACAGGAAAGAAAAGCTAAAGATCAGGAACAAGATTAGAATGAAGAACCCTCAAGGAGGAGTTAAAAACCATTTCCTAATGTGTTTGCTTTCTCTCTGCCCTTCCTTAAACTTGTACTATGGACAAGTTTGTTTTGGGGGGTGGCTTCTAACACTGAGTTACCCAATCCAGCATGAAAGCTCATGCTGGATTGGGTACCTCAATCTCAGAAGCCCACAGTCATTACCAAAGTAGTTCACTTCTTGAAGAATCCAAGCTTAGGGAGTCAGACTACAGGTGAAAGCAGACTGTAGCTGTAGGCAAAGTCATGCTTTTGAATCTGATATTCCTGGGAATCATGCCCCATGATCCACGGGCAATACCAAGAGAATGCTCCTATGGTCAAGAGAGCAGCACAGAACAAACTGGTGAAAGTTAAGCCAGCACAAAGTGACATCAGCTTAAGACCCCGTTCAGCAGCAGGGCTGCTGCTGCTGTGCCAAAGTCTGGCAGAGGGAAATCATGTACGTATCTCTATAGAAAAAGAGAGAAAGGAAACTTTGGTAATTCATTTTTCAGTGTTAATCCCACATCATGCAGAATTCTTATTTTACAAATTAAGACATCCTTCTGTGGCTTAAAAAACCAACAACACCATAGTTCCCTAGTGCAATTATAGTATCTCAGTGATTGGGGATGAACAAATTATTACCTTGGCAATGTAAGTTAAGGAGCAAAGGGCTTTCATCAAGGGTATTCTGTGCTACAAATCATGCACTTTTATCCAGGAAATAGGCAGGTGCTTAACAACCAAGACGTTCATTATCTAACTTCAGTGCCACTTTTGACGTTTTAACATGTATATACAAGCAAGAAAGGAGTATAATTTTGATTTTCTGGAGTTGCTTACAATTTTTCACAATGCTCTCATGCTTTGCTTTTCAGTTGAGTGCATTTGTCATCAGGGATGTTAACCAAAACTGACTGACAACTTATCATTTTGATGTCCTCATGTTGACTAAAGGACCCCCGGATTTGGGTGGGCTTATCATGTAACAAATGCCGGGAAAAGGCAAGAATGGCCTCAGATAGGATATTTTTTCATTCTGTCCCACTTATATTATTCATCCAAGTGAAACATAGCCACAAAACAACAGTTTCACTTACGTTTCTGAAGTGGCATAGTTGCCTAGTGACGTCTCATTACATCACTCAGGCAATCCCTGAATTCAATATGCATAAGGGAGAAAGGGATCACTCGGACCATCACCATGAGGGGAGGAGATGCTAGTGCCCCCCTCTCTTCTACTATCTGACCAGCTTCCAATGCAGGTTGCACTGGAGGGAGGCTCACCTGACCCCTTCACTGCATATCTTTAGGTGCCAGGTGAAAACATTTCTCTATTGCCAGGCCTTGGGCTGATTAACATTCTATTTTAGACTAGATTAGATTAGATATCTTTATTGTCATTGTGCCATGCAGAACAATGAAATTGAAAAACTACATAACACTACATAAAAACTACATAAAACTACTACAAAACTACATAAAACAATCAAAAACCCCTAAAAACTCTAAAACCCCATTTTAAAATACACTATACTATAGAGACCCCTTATGCTGCGTTTAGAACCAGAATTTCATTTGCATAGAAACTGTTTCTCAGGCGGCTAGTCCTGGCCTTTATAACCCTGTACCTTCTTCCAGAAGGCAGAAGCTGAAAGAGATCATTTCCAGGGTGCGCACTATCCTGCGCTATCTCTGCCACTTTCTTATGGCACCTGGCAGCATAGATTTGATCTAAGGTGGGAAGAGTGCACCCAATTATTCTCTCTGCAGTAATTGGGTGCACTCTGTTTGGAATGAGTTCGTGGGAGAGGGGTTATTGGTTTCTTTTTGTTTTATTATGTATTTTGTGCTCCCATTTTGTATTCTTATGCTGTGAACCAGGAGTCAGCAAACTTTCAGCAGGGGGCCGGCCCACTGTCCCTCAGACCTTATGGGGGGCCAGACTATATTTTTGGGGGGGGGGTGATGCAAGAGCACCACGAGCCCCAGTGGCTGCTTACCATAGCTGTCAACTTTTCCCTTTTCTTGCGAGGGATCCTATTCGGAATAAGGGAAATTCCCTTTAAAAAAGGGAAAAGCTTATCTGTGTCTTGTGAGCGGCAGGGGCTGGTGGTGGGACGATGATCAGCGCACAAAAGGGCTCAGGAGAGGGGCTGCTTAAAATGGTGGCCGCTCAAGTGCTGCTGCTGCTGGCACCAACAAAGCCCAGTCGCCTTCCTCCTCTAGGCAGGGCGGGGAGAAGCCAGGAGGAGGGAGGGAGGAGGCGCCGTGTGAGGGAGAGGGAAAGAACATGCACGCTGACGATCCACGCGGCGATTCCCGGACCATCTGTGGGCCAGATCCAGAAGGCCAGCGCGTCTTAGTTTGCTGACCCATGCTGTGAACTGTCTTGTGATCTTTGGATGAAGGGTGGTATACAGATTTAAATACATAAATTGCACATGACAGAACATACCACTGCGTGGGCTGCAGACAGGGATGGAATTTCCTGCAAATCTCAATATTAAGCTTAGCAACATATCTTGTTTTGCTCTTAAGATATTGATATTGGTACTTGTTGGTACTTAAGATATTGATGAAGATTTTGGTACTTTTTAGTTTTACCGAGTCTGCTAAAAAGACAAATAATTATATGCACTGTGTTGCATATATTATTATCGTAATGCATATAATATTATACATATATCACACACATATACTTGCATACAATTTAGGAGCCTACTTTGGTATTAAATAATATACACTCCAGATTTCTTACAGCAACTAGCACATAAACAGATACATATAGCAATTCACATAGCTGTATAGAAATGCTTATGTATTAGTACTTACAAAATTATGCTGTAGAAATATACTGCTGCATGGGGCTTGTTGTATAATATATTTACTGAATGTATAATATAGTTACTATTTGCACATATTTTTGCATTTAATAAATCAGACTTTTAAAATAAATAAATAAATAAATAAATAAATAAATAAATAAATAAATAAATAAATGTTTTAAAAACCCAATAGTGTGGAAGCAGCTCAGATATAAGCAGGAAGTTGATACAATTGGCAGTCTGATGTGGTCAAAGTTGTTCACGTCAGAACCTTTAATCCCATGCATAAAACTGTTTAAAACAGATTATTCTTCCATGCCTAGTTGTGAAACAAACTGTGACTCTTTTAATCATTTTTCACAACATGCAATTTCTGTTTGCTTAGCCGGAATTTCTCATAGCACTTTAACATACCTCCTTTTCTAGTTAAGAGCCATCACCATTTGTACTTCTTCATAATGCCACTTTTTGGCTATAACTTACTTATGCCTGTATCGGGTGATAGAATCTGATCAAGCCCAGAGAAGATTTATTTACATATTTAGTTAATTATACTGTGAAGTGTTTTACAACCATAAAAAGTGATAGAAATAATAAAAATAACATAAATTAAAAGCTAGCACTGTGTAGGCTTGTTATGCATTCCCAGTCAGCAGCAGGTAATATTTACGAGATGGAGGGTTGATTATAAAATCAAATGTGGGTTAGATATATTGATAAATGAAATCTTATACCCAATACATTTTCACCTGGAATAAACAAATCATGAAAGTATCTTCAGTTGCTGGCTTAGTGTGTGTTTGCAATTCAAAAACACTTTATTACAAGCCCTGCAAACACACTGGCGTGTTCACAATGCAGGGGCAACCCAAAGCTGGAACAGTGGCGTTGGCCTCAGACAGGGTTTTGCATAGCACACCTGATAACTCCCCAAAACTACCAACAAGGGACTATAGCAATCTTCATCCATATTCCCTGTAGAGATGCTTCTAACCTCCAGGAAATTGGTTTTCCACACACCACTCTGTCATTGCTGTGTGATGAAATATTATCATCCGGCTTGTTTGCTTCAGCTGCACTTATGACAAGGTCCTACCGCTCAAGTGCAAGAGGTACAAGATACTTGATGGCAGGGCACACTCAAGATGTCCTCAGATGACTTGAAAGAACAGGGGCATATTTGAAGGAAAACTTCCCGTGTAGTCACTATCTCAGGTAAAAAGGTAAAGGTAAAGGGGCCCCTGACCATTAGGTCCAGCCGTGACCGACTGGGGTTGTGGTGCTCATCTCGCTTTATTGGCCGAGGGAGCCAGCGTACAGTTTCCGGGTCATGTGGCCAGCATGACTAAGCTGCTTCTGGCGAACCAGAGCAGCGCACGGAAATGCCGTTTACCTTCCCGTCGAAGCGGTACCTATTTATCTACTTGCACTTGACGTGCTTTCGAACTGCTAGGTTGGCAGGAGCAGGGACCAAGCAACGGGAGCTCGCCCCATTGCGGGGATTCGAACCGCTGACCTTCTGATCGGCAAGTCCTAGGCTCTGTGGTTTAACCCACAGCGCCACCCGTACAGCTGACCAAAAGGCGCTATCTGAAGTACTGCATACATGGGGACGCACTGCTTTAAAGGTCAAAACTTGGAGCTAGGCCAGCAAACAAGCAAGTAACCAGATCTTAGTATTTAGGACATGATAGTCATCTCATAGGGACAATGGACCATGTTAAAAATAATACATGAAACAACTATCCAGATATCCAAAGAAGTGAGAACTCTCTTCACTGTTTGTAGGATAGAAGGTGATCAGAGCTGCTTTGCTCCATTCCTGCTAATAGTTCACATTGAAGTGAAACTTTAAAAAAACTAAAATAACAGAGCTGTTTTCTAATTAAAGTTTTGGCAGGTCATTATTTTCATACAGCTGCTTCTTTGGCAGAAGGTCACACTTTATGAAAATCTGTTGCTATAAATGGAAGTAAAGTAGGCATGGCAAAAGCCTTTTTTCCTCTTTATTTTCCCTCATTATATGAGACTTCAATGTGTATTAATTAAGTGCACCCCCAGGGTAGCTGCAGACACAAGGTGAAAACTTAGGCAGGCTGTTTTTACCCTGCAACAGCACACCCTGTTGTTTTATTGCTAATTTTTGCATTTTCACTACAGTTCCTCCTTTCTTCAGTAAACTATAGAAAGATTCTTGACTGATTAAAAAACCATATATGGCTTAGTTAAACTGGAGCTCTTTTTATATTTCTGACCCCAAAAGCAGTGTTCTTTATTTTTCTAAAATATATGTAAATTTCAATTTTTAAAGAATGAAAGCGTGAAAAAGCTGCTTAGTAATCAAATTGCAGGTGATGGGACAGAGAGGTCCCAGCACTCTTCCCTTTGGTGACAAACCCCTTAGCTACTATTCGAAAGATGTTCAAAGAGAGGCATGTTAATAAAAATGTGGGGAGGATCAAGACTTGGGCATTGTGGGTTTCCTCCCTGGCCCCCAGCATCACAGAGTAGACTTTCTTCTGATATCAATATCTTTATTTGATTTTTATGGAGTCTCCATAAAAATGGTGTTACTGGACCATTCATCATCATCATCATCATCATACATTTTAAAACACTGATCATTATAGTTTGCACATGGGGAAGACTATCTGAACACCAAATGCCCAACGCAATGGTTAGGTGTGTTTTCAACTTATGTCCCAAACAGGTGTAGTTTTCTGAAATAGTTGATGAATAAAATATAGGCCAAGAAGTGGATACTTGACCTCTTTCCCCCGTATTTGAAAATTCCTAGGGGACCCTCATCAGTATGTGACACTGAGTAAGTGGAAGGGATCAGCCTTATAGAGCACTGCAGTCTTACATAGCAGTACGTCTGCAAGCCGTCAAGCTGATAAGCATTGGAGAAGGAATAAAAAATTAGCTCAGTATTCCCCCAAGGGCAGAATATAAGAATATTTACCAGCTCTTTTGTCAACATAGCCACACAAGTAGAAAACGCCTCAATATTTCTTTACTGTGTTTCCAATGTGTATTTTCGGTTTCTGATTTTCAGAACAGAAGATGACCAGAGGCAAACACAGATTTTTGGATACCCCTCCCCTCCCCCCGCCCCAGTTCCATTCCATCCCTGAGCACATATACATAGACCTCATAATTCACAGTCCTTACCCAGCAAAATCAGAGGACAAAGGACTATATTTTATTGAACCTAGGCACACCGGACTTTGCACATATTTCTGCCACTTGCATATTTCATCCAATGCCATAAAGTCAAACATTTCACAGATTAAAAGAAGAATACTATAATTCAATACAGTGGTACCTCAGGTTACATACACTTCAGGTTACAGACGCTTCAGGTTACAGACTCCGCTAACCCAGAAATAGTACCTCGGGTTAAGAACTTTGCTTCAGGATGAGAACAGAAATCGTGCTCCAGCAACACAGCAGCAGCAAGAGGCCCCATTAGCTAAAGTGGTGCTTCAGGTTAAGAACAGTTTCAGGTTAAGAACGGACCTCCGGAACGAATTAAGTACTTAACCCGAGGTACCACTGTAAATAAAATAAATCAAGATCTTTTTTAACAACCCTGTTATTGTACTTTCTGAACCCCACTCTGTCTGTTACTATTTGTCGTTGAAGTCTCTTCATGCCATCTGGCTGTGTGCTGTACTTTTATCTCTCAATGACTCTATTCTCCACTGGTTTACATGCCAAAGCATGATTGCTCTTTTGCTTAAATTTATACCAGAAAAAACATGATTGTCCTGCAAAATGTTATTAACAGTTATTGACAGAAATGGCAGGCTGTGAACTGCATGGCACTTCAGCACACATGCATATACACCTACACTAAAGCCAAAATGCATTTATGCACATGTTCGGAGATTTACAGTTAAATCTAATGCATGTTTACACAGAAATAATCCCACTGTTTTCATTGGGCTTTTCTCACTAGGGAGTGTGTTTAGGACTGCTGCCATTACTTCTCCAGGGAAGAAGCTGAATCCTAAAGACTGACTTGCACAAACCAATTCAAGAGGCAAAAAGTAGGGATAAATAGAGACAGGTGATTTCACAAGGGACAGAAACCAGTAAAGTGGGCACCAGTTGGAAACTGCATACAGGAGAACAACCTAAATGGCTGGACTGGTATGATTCCACAATTCCACCCAAGTCCATTTTACAGATAGCTTTGCCTGGAACTGGAATAAATAGAACTTTAGCCTCCACTGCAGTTTAACCAAAATGGCAATACCTCAGAATTTAGAGACAGAATGCCAGTCCTACATTTTTTGTGTGGAGGGGGGTTTGGAGGCAGGAGACACCTTGGACTCTCAGTGGGCCCTGCTTCTCAAATAGACTCACCTCTTCCTTTTTCATCACCCACTTCCTTGCCTCTCCCTCTGGCCCCAGCCCACACTTCTAGTGGTGGAAGCAAAGCATACAGATGTTGCTCCTCCTTTTCTTCCCTTCTCTCACCACTTGCTTATTTATTTATTTCACATGCTTGTCACTTACTCTAGAGAGGCCACTAAACGACTTCCAAGAATTAAGAGCCAAAAATGCATAGCATGAAATCAAAGACAATGCATTCCAATAAAACAGTTTCAATACTACTATATCTAAAAACAAACAAACCAAAAAAGAAGAATCAGCGGCAATAAAATTCCCATCAAATAGGTCATCCGCCAACTTATCGCACTCCATCCTCGAAGATAGCAAATGAACAGTCAACAACAGCATGGAATAGGAGTAGCAAAATGGTCAGGAGTTCTTCTGGCACTTGTCCTATTTTACAGAGGGCAGTCCTCTAATTGAAAGTGTCTTCTGTTTGAGAGGTGCCCAGCCTGAACCTGGTTTAAAGACAAAAAGCCATCAAAAAGGGGTCTTGAAGTTGCCCATCAACAGTTAGCAGCACCTAATCAGCAGGCTGATTACCATATAACATATAATTTACCATGTCGGAAAACTGGTGGCCATCCCAGCTGGGAGCCTCAAACCCCAGCAAGTGTACAGTGATTCTCTCTGCTGATGCCAGCCTTATTGAAGACATAAGAACACATACTGATGTTTAAAGTGAAGTAGATTGGTTTTTTTCCAGCAAAAGTTAAAGGTTTAATATCTTCTGCACAGTGATATAATGATCTTGAATGCAAAAGTTAAGAAAAATCAAGGGAATTTGTCCCCCCCCCCCCAGATCTATAGTTGTCTGAAAGCAAGGTTAAACTAAGTGCGCATTTATCTATGACATAACACTTCTTGCTCACCATTTGTGCTGTTAGCATTCATGACAGTGCACCCTGAAGATACAAATCTTTTTTCTAGATGGCTTTTGTCAAGATTATTAACGCAAGTAATAAGATGATTAGGTCTGTTAATAATATCATTAGAGATAAAGTCTTAAAGAGGATTTAGGCTTTGATGGCATGGAAAACCTTTAAAGCTTAAAACATCTCTACATGTTTGCAAGGCCTTGCAATTAAGGCATGTGCCTGTGTGATTCAACTCTATAATCATTATAAAAGGATAAACTGGATTTAAATGGTGATAAGTGGACAACTCTCAGTCCCTGTCCCTGCCCCCAGACTACATGATCTGTGAAAAAAAGTTTTGTTTAAATAGCCAGATGGATTGAAAGACACATGGAATAGGAGAACAAATACATTTGTCTGTCTTTGGCCCTTCCTTATTTAAGCCTCTGTTTGAAATTGAATTGGATAATTAAAAAATAATTCAAAACCATTTGTGGTTGATTGGATAATGCTCCTGATGAATCTTATTCCTAATAAAATATTTTTCCATTATACAATCTCCATGTCAGGGAAGCGTCACCTGTTTAATTTCTGCAGTCTAGGCTTCCATTAAAGACACAGGCATTTACTGCTTGGGCAGTAGAACAGCTGCGAAATCTTTGGGGACTGGAGGTAACCTCACCTCGTCAGAGTCGGCTGTGTCATTGCTACTTTTCAGCCCTGAGCCTGGAAAGCTTATCCAAATTATTAGATCCCCACAATGCACCACTCAGAGAAGTTGCCACTCCAGCTTGCACTACTCTGTTGGAAACATAAACACTAAAGGAAAAATGTGAGCTGGAAAGTGATCATGAAATGTATTGAAGGTGGGAGTTGGGAGAAAGACATACTGAAAGGCAATGTGTCTTTTTTAAGCCTGGATGAAATCTTTGCTGGACTGTTAGGGAGAATTACTCACAAGCTGAGAAGAAATGCCAATGCAAACTGCTCCACTAATCAATAGTAGATACTGCACTCAACTTCACTTAATACTGCATATCAGTCTGTCGCTCTTGCATCTATTTGTGTTCTCTCTCTCTGTTTATATATATATATATATATATATATATATATATATGGGACACGGGTGGCGCTGTGGGTAAAAGCCTCAGCGCCTAGGGCTTGCCGATCGCATGGTCGGCGGTTTGAATCCCCGCGGCGGGGTGCGCTCCCATTGTTCGGTCCCAGCGCCTGCCAACCTAGCAGTTCGAAAGCACCTCCGAGTGCAAGTAGATAAATAGGGACCGCTTACTAGCGGGAAGGTAAACGGCGTTTCCGTGTGCGGCTCTGGCTCGCCAGAGCAGCAATGTCACGCTGGCCACGTGACCCGGAAGTGTCTCCGGACAGCGCTGGCCCCCGGCCTCTTGAGTGAGATGGCCGCACAACCCTAGAGTCTGTCAAGACTGGCCCGTACGGGCAGGGGTACCTTTACCTTTACCTATATATATATATATTCCTTTGGATGTCTGCATTGTAACTGCAGCCCCAGTCATGCTGGGAGCAAAGAACTAGAGACCTTTTATTGCATGGGTAGGCAAACTAAGGCCCAGGGGCCGGATCCGACCCAATCACCTTCTAAATCCGGCCCAAAGACGGCCCGGGAATCAGCGTGTTTTTACATGAGTAGAATGTGTACTTTTATTTTAAATGTATCTCTGGGTTATGTGTGGGGCATAGGAATTCATTCTTCTTCTGGCCCCCCACAAGGTCTGAGGGACAGTGGAACGGCCCCCTGATGAAAAAGTTTGCTGACCCCTGTTTTGTTAAGCAACTTCCCCAGACAGTGGTCTGACAACCAGATAAGCTGATTGCCTCACGAATGACCCAACTTTGTAAACACAAAAATTGGTGTCACCTAGCTGTAAGGGCTATACATTTATTAAACATATGTTCACTGGTATAGCTGGGCTTCTATGTGCAACATCCACCTGTTGTTCCATCTACTTTTAGCCTCTGCCCCAATACCATTTCTTCCATGCGGCTCCAGCCAGCACTGACACCTTTTGGGAATGTGTAGAATTGAGTTTTGCCATTACATAGTAATCTGTGGGTGTTATTCCTGCACGACTGAAGAACATATTGTGAGTGACAAAGGTAAACTACTATCAACATGCTTGAAATAGTTCTTAAGGTAAGGTTACCGGACGTCCCCGTTCCCGGGGGACGGTCCCCGGATTTACAAATCAGTCCCCTGACAAAATCCACTGAATTTGACCGAAGTTGAAAAGTGTCCCTGGATTCATTGAAAAAAATCTGGTAACCTTATTTAAGGCCCAACATTCCCTCCATTCCTATATCTGTGCTCTAGGGTTCAGCCATTTTTCTGTCAGATCTTTTCATCGTTCCTCATTAAGTCATCTCTTTAGCACCCTGGTTTCCAATGGCTGGTACCTAAAGCTTCCATTTTATTAATAGTACATTTTAATTCTGTGCCAAAAACTGCACTGACGATGTTATGAGACACTTCATCAATTATTTGGGTCTTTGGTCATTTAGGGTTTTTTTACATTAAAGACAACACTTCACATTGGGCCAGTAGCAAATGGAACAGCTGGTGTATGATGATTGTTCTCTGTTGCACAAACAAATCACAACATGTGCTGCTGTGCACCAGCTTCAGTCTCTGTACCATTCTAAAGGGTAGCCCACATTGCAGTGATCACATTGGAAGGTCATGAGTGCCTGGGTCTCTGCATGCAAGAGTTCCATGATTGTGCCCTTCTGAGGATCCATACTTTAGTGTACTTGACCCAGTATTTGTTATGCATTCATTAACTGTCAGGATATTTCATCTTTTGTGATGTATATTTTATTGGCCATTGTTAATATGGTAAGTAATTGAAAGTGCTTTTTTGTATACAGACACACAAGTGCTTCCTTTTGTTTGGTAAATGTGTTTCATCTCACTGATGGCAACTTGTGTTGTGAAGTATTTCCCCTCTAGATGTGACAAGGTGCATTTTTAAAAAAAACAAAAACAAAAAACAAATCTCATTATGTTGTTCTGCTCACATTTCTAGACTGACTGTGCCCCTTGCTGCTATTTTATCACCTTCTAATTTGAGTGTCGTCTGTGAATTTCATTAACATGCCACAAAGTTCCTGTGAGCAGGTGGTATTCACACCTGCTCTTAACAGAGGAGCCACATGATAAATTTAGTCCAAACCTTCCTTTTCATGTGTATCCTTTGTGAATATCAATATTTCCACAACATAATCATCTGTTTTGTTTTAATACTTGGCAATTATTAGGTGCTTTGTAATAGAACAACGTTGGTCCCTCCAGTGGGCACTAACTGTCCCTGGGCCAACGCTGACATTATCTTTTAGTAGGGTATGGCATGGACTCCTCACACAGGACCTCAGATTTCTGAAATATCAAGTAGAGTGAGAACAAGCTATGTCAGAAGAAAACCTCAGCTTCCTCGCAGCCCACATATTTGAAATACTGTGAAATAAAAGCTAATATCTTCAAATGTAAAGCAGAAAACCCCCAACAATTTTTACATACCGTCAACATGATCTGGCAAACGTCTCGTTATGTGTTGGGTATCACTGCAGACTCAATATAGTAAAAGTTAATTGTAAGTGTGGAAATAAATGGTACAGTCATATTGGGATTATACCACAGCAAAAAGCAGGTGGAGAATTGGATGCTTGGATAGGCCCTATGCCAAGAAATGGACATCAGAGAAACTGTTATGCTCGTACATGCTTGCTTTCCAAGTGTAGGGAAATGTTTATATGGAGAAGTTGTGGGTTCAAGCCCCACATTGGGCAAAATATTCCTGCATTGCAGGAAGTTGGACTAGATGACCCAAATGACCCCTTACAGCTCTACAATTCTATGATTATATGCTACACCAGTTTGAAACCTGAGTTTCATTTGTTCAGGCTGTTTCTTTGGGACTAGAAGAGAAGTTGGTCCACTTTCCCCTCAGGTTGCATAAATGTTCTTAGTGGACAGCAGTTGTTTTGATTCTCCCTCCTTTTTCTGAAACAACTTCCTCAGCCTTCCATAAAGCTAAATTTACCACAGGCAGGTTTCCACTGTAATTATGACTTTTTATACAGTTGTCTAGCTAGAATTTTTTTTTTTTTGAGAATAACGTTTACTATTGACTTGAATGTCAATCATATTTTTATTGTTTGCTTTAAAACACACCCCAAACTGGATAATAGAGGAGCCAGAAGCATGAAGTGTTGCTGTCTGTTACCTCTTTACAAAGCGAACAGCAAGAGATAGATTTTTGTCTTTGCAGATGGATAACACTTATCTGTCTTGTGCTGAGAGCATAACTTTGTACTTGACAAATACAACATCCTTCTCATGTTGCTTCGTGTATTGCTACAAAAATGGGTCCAAGGTCAAATACTACTCTTCTTTTATCCCCTTCAGAGAATGAGGATAGCTAGCTTCCTTTTCCCGTATGTCAAAAACTGAAAACAAAGAGTCAAGGCAGCAATGCTGAAAAGTGGCAAAACTTTAGAATTCAGATTTAAGAATTGGCCTTTTTTTGCGCGGGAGTGGGGCGGAAACAAATCTTTTGGCTTCCTTTAAAATTCTCCACAATTGATTATATAATAAATGATGATGTAGTCAGTTCACCCATCAGTACTTTTAACTTACCCACTTTTTATTGTAGGTTGTACTGATCAGTTTGGTTCTCCATTTGTTTCATTAAAAAAAACTTATAGCCACTTAATTTGGCGTAACTGTCTGTACATGAGATACATCTCTAGCTGTTGTAGAAGCATCCATATATAAAAACCAGGATTGTGCTTACCTTTTTTTTGTGTGTGGCCTGCAAAAGAAATTCAGTGATGTGTCCTGAATCTCTGTCGTAATAAAGACTGCACAGTATCTATCTATATATACACACAGTGTGCAGTATTTTGCTATTATGGGCTTAGCTGCCAGGCAGATCTTTCTGTGTGCAGGAGAAAGTCTGCATTCATTCCACTTGATGGATATCATGCCTAAAGCTTAAATCTAATTTGATCTTGTCACCCTAAGAGCAATGCCTGTAGGTATAACCACATATTTATACTTTAAACATATTTATTTGTATTCTCTCCATATCACAGAATGAATTCTGTGCCTGACAGGTAGAATATAATAGGCAGCATCCACCTGGAATCCCTTCTGAACAAGCTGCATTGAAACGAATGAATCTGCCCCCAAACCTAGCATTGCTCCTGCGCATCTTACACAATCTTGAACAGACCAGGCTAGTGTTCTCAAGCGTGTTCTTCTTTGAAGTAAGTTCAATGTATGAAAATCAATGGGGCCAACTTCCAAGTAGTCAGAATTAAGTTAGGTTTCTAAGGAGACGCATCAGGAACTGTCTGAATTTGTTTTTATTTTGTTCTGTTAGGAATGTGCAAAACTCTCCTGGGGGCTGTTGCTGCTCTTACGGCTTCCCTTGACATTTTTTGAGAGCTTTTATGGAAGCAAAACTCCTCAAATCCATCTCAGAATTTGCTTCTGGTGGAAGTTGGTGGCAATGTAAAGATGAATGAAAGTCTCGGGAGAAATGTTGCTGGCCAGGTAAAAGCTGGCTTCTCTTGACATTCCATGGAGATTTCTCTCAGGAATCTCCAGATTGCCTTCAGATTTTGATTTAGGTGACATTTGGCAGCAAATCTACCATCTGCTCTCTTGGAAATGTCCTTTTGCAATACGTGCAACTCTGTCCTCAATGTCTACAATGAAAACAGTTATAAGTAAGTATTGGAAAAATAGCTCCTTTTTGTCAGGGAACAATATAATAATAAATATTTAAAGTATTTGGCAGCACTAACTTTGAATTGGATCAGTTCTACTTTTGAAAAAGTTAAGGCTAAATAAACTATACAAATTAAACACATATAACAGGCTATTTTAAAATGTGTGTATATTCAAGTCTACCAATTCTTTGTCCTTTATTAAAATAAAAACAAAAAACCAGTCTTCTTCAAACTGTGTTTTTTTTAAACACATGCCATTTATTTATTCTCTCTCTCCCACGCACCCTGTTGTCCCTGAACCCCCACAAATAGGACTTAAGAATAGTTCCTGATATTTAAATAAGCAACAAAATTTATTGAAACACACATGCCCAACCCTGAAGTACTGAGTTGGATGAGCTGGCCAGACTTCAAGGGGGTCACCTGTTTGCACCTTCGGGCCATGAGGCACTGATGGTTAGGTATCAGAAAACCCCTGTTGTTGTTATATATTTGTCCATGTGCGCCTCTGCCTTATCCCTGCAGTGTATCTGCCAAAATTACAAACCTAGCACTGTAAGGTAAACCAGTGTGATATAAGGTGAGAAAGGCAACAAATATCTGGCCCAAAGCCAGTTATGAGCAAAAAATATATTTGTGGCTCTAAATGAAAATGGCAACCAGGATAACCCACACTGTGCCAGGGGCAGATGTGTGCATGCCAATATGAACAAAACTGAGCGGGAAGCCTGGACATATATAGGCTGCTCCCCAAAGCCCTGCCCACCGGCCACAGGAGGTTTGGCAGGCAGCCCTTGAACACTATTTCCCACATGTAGGGCCAAGAGCAAAAGCTGCTCTTCTGCTAGATGAGGGGAGTGAGCATGATGATTTAAAGTATCTAATTATTTCACTGTTGTGTTGTATTTGCCTGCTTTGGGGGAAAGCCAAATGATTTACTCCCCTCTCAGGTTCCTAATATTAAGAACATTCACTCCTTCTCTGCTCTATTTGTTCAAGTGGTTTCTCCAGCCTGCCCCGAAACCTAGCCCTGCTTCAGCACTGTTTTCTCATGTTTACTGGACGGTCTTCCTGTGAAAACAGTGCAGGTGATTCAAAACAGTCAGGGAACATGTAGCAAATCAGATGGCATCACAAAGACTTGATGTAGCTAGTTTCATATGATTGCCAAATTCAGCCTCACTCCCAGTCAGCAACAATTTTCAACACCTTTGTAAAAAATGAAATGAAACTACACTTTTTGATGCTACGAAAACTGTCCACAAAAGCAACTCCTTTTGTCTCAGCTTTCATTATCAATTCTTTGGTATTTTCTAGTAGAAGTAGTAGTGACGACAACAACAACAACACAACAACAACAACAACAACAACAACAAACAACAACAACAACTTTATTATTTATACCCCTCAAATCTAGCTGGGTTTCCCCAGCTACTCTGGGTGGCTTATAGCATATCTAAAACATAAAGCATTAAAAACCTCCCGATACAGGCTCTCTTCAGATGTCTTCTAAAAGTTGTATAATTCTTTATCTCCTTGGCATCTGAAGGGAGGGCATTCCACAGGGAGGGTGCCACTACTGAGAAGGCCCTCCACCTGTTGCCCTGTAACTTCACTTCTCGCAGTGAGGGAACCAGCAGAAGACCCTCAGAGGAGGACCTCAGTGTCTGGGCTGAGCGATGGGGGTGGATATACTCCTTCAGGTACTCTGGGCTGAGGCCATTTAGGGCTTCAAAGGTCAGCACCAACACTTTGAATTGTGCTCAGAAACGTACTGGGAGCCAGAGAAGATTCTTTAGGACTGGTGTTATATGGTCCCGGCGGCCACGCCCAGTCACCAGTCTAGCTGCCGCATTCTGGATTAGTTTTAGTTTCCAAGTCACCTTCAAAGTGTTTGTCAAGGATAATCAGGAAGCATTCAAGAAGATGCCCAAACCAGATTTAAGCAAGCAAGGAAAGATGCAACCATGGTACTCCAGTACAGGTTTTCCACAAATGACATTTTTTCCACAGTTAAACATATGAAGAACTTATAAGATCACTGCACATGATGGAGTTGCAGTAGCACTTCCTTGAAGCATCATGCTTCTTGTGTCCATTCTACTCCATAATGCCATTAGGTGAGGCACATGAGATTGCACATCTCACTGTCAGGGGTTAATGTGGAAATTGCACTTTTGATGTTATGAGTAAGTACGGCAAGAGAAAGCCAATTCCTCTTTCCCTATTATACCTGTCCAAGTCTCAGAAATAAAAGACTGTGAACAGCGCTACACTTCTCCACACTACATCTCAGCAGTAGGGTAGGATATAAGCCAAAATAAGTTCTGAACCAATTCTGGGACTCAGAAACAAAATTAATGGCCTAACGGAGGGTTAATTTAGAAAAGAGTTACTCTTCTTTTTGCAGTGTTAACTAATAGATATCGAGGTGGAATATTTTCTGCACTGCCTTCTTTTCCCTTTATCCCAGGTAATAATAATGGTGCAGATCAAAGGTTTGGCTGATATTCTGTAACAAAAGCATGAGGAAAACTTCAGGGAACTCATTTAACATCTGAAAGGCAGATATTTATTGGCAAGGTGACAAATTCAGAACACTCAGCAGCTTGAACAAAAGGCATAACTACTAAGGATAGCACACTTCAAGAGAAACAAGAAGTACTGGAAAATTCTGCACTCGGGAACTAAAATGTGTATTGCAAAGCTTATTTAACTTTTGGAATCAGCAGGTAATACACATATTTAGTAGCAGCAAACTTTCTCTTATACTGACAGAAGGAAGTATGGGTTCTTAAGCAGCTCTAGTCCTCCATGTTTTGACTTTCTGAGACTCCCATACTTGCAGGACAAGAAAAATGTTCAGGAGCTAGTTTTCTGTTCCATGCTCTTTTGGAGAGGAAAGGAGAATACTGCTGTACCTTCCTCGCCTCTTTTAAACAAAGCTGTTTCCAATTTGTCCCTAGACAAGGTGTCTGTTACTGGTGCAAATGAGGAATCACATATTTCAGAACAGCCTTTTCCGAACTGATATCCTCCAAATGTTTTGTTGGACCCTGACCATTGGTCATACAGGCCAGAGCTTGAGGACACCAGGTTGGGCAGAGAAGTTTTGAAAGATGACCACAACTTTTGAGACAGACATGTTGATGTGGCGTAGTCATTTTGTCTCCTCCTTTGGGGAAATATGAGAGAGCCAGTTCTTACACACAATACTTTTCCTCAGAATTCCAAACAAGCAAAAAGAAAACTCTTAACCAAACACTGAAAAGAACATATGAACAGAACTTCATTTCATTTTCTGTTACAGCTGGAAAATATACTTGGTATTTCAGTTACTCTTTCAGTGAGTGAGTGAAAATGTAGCCTTCATATAACTATGGCCAAAATGATATCTTGTTAATTGGTAATTTCTCATGAACTTCCTTGAAGCTGCTGCTTTTCATTTGGTGACCTTAGACAGAACTGCCCATAATTACCATTAGGGATGGGTAGCTCCTCTCCAGGGCCCTGACAGAGAATGAATGCATTAAACTTTTCAGAGTGCTAGAATAGCTTCTAGCTTCACCACGGACATGTTCAAATAGGCTTAGCATTGAGAAGCTTCCCTTGGCATGCTCAACTCAATATAGTGCAGGGACAATGTACATGTCAATGGTTTGTTACATTACATACCTTATAGGTGGAAATGAAACCTTATAGGCAGTGAGAAGTTGGCCAAAATCCCTGCCCCCCCCCTCTATACTGCCAAGCTTCTGGGATGTGCAACACACACATCTAGTGCTGCCCTTTGGACCATTTTCGACTTCAGCCTCACTTGCCCTAAGGGCTCTGAATCATTGAAGCAGTTTCACTGCACTGGAAGCCTCCAGTCATTCGCGGATTGGGGGCAGAAACTACTGAAATGTAGCCATGGTAGCCAAGGAATTTTCTGCTACATGTACCTCATCTCTACTAATTACATTTTAAGAAGAGCTGGAAGAGTAAGGAAAGGAGAGACAGGTGTTTTGTGGGACTTCTTGCCAGGTGTGCTCTTGTTATTTTAACAATCTGCCAGGAGAGCAGTGTCAGATGTGGAGAGTAGGCTAGATTGAATTTCTTTTGAAGGCCCTTCTACCCAGCCTAATTATTGCATTACAAATGGTGATTCTTTCACCCTTCTGAAGGAGTGCTTTGATGAGTGTCCGCAATGCAGGTGCCAGGCCCTGATATGGTCAAATAGCTTCCATCATAGTACTGTCAAACTGTATCAAAGAGCCATTGCTTAAGAAGAGAGCTATCCACTGTTTTATGGTAATTACACACACTTAGCATTGGTACTGGTAGAACAATTGTGGGTGTTGTCATTCTGTTTCCCATTCTTTTGTCTAAATGCTTCTATTTTTTGCAGCAAGAACTAGAGGGATGGATGGGAAACATGAATAAAATTCTTTCTGGCATTACGTAACTAAACAATTCTAAATGAATCCCATATAGGCCCTCATCTTCAGAGATGGCATGCATACTATCAGATGCCTGAATTCCTATCAGAGGACAAAAGTGGTATGGTTGTTGCCTTTATGTGCATGCCCTTTCCAGAGGTATCTGGTGGGTTGTGGTTAGAGGTAGACTGATGGGCTAAATACCCCTTTAGTCCAACCCAGCAGGCTTGTTCTTTTAATTCTTATAGTGGCATGGTTTTGCTAGTTTTATTAATTTATGAATCGGCTTTTACATTCATTGGGGGACATTGACATCAGGCCATTGTCATGGTCATATCACTTCCTGTTGAGATTTAGGATTTCAGCACCTTTTCCTCTCCGCAAAGGCGGAGGTAGGGTGGTCCATCCTCAGAGGCTGATGATGATGATTTAATTTCTATACCGCTTAATATATTTAAAATATGTCTAAGTGGTGTGTGGAAAACTGATGAATCCAGTGGACTTCCAGATGGTTGGGGGGGGGGCGTTTCTGGCTGAGATGACTGGTGCCCCTGTTGAAGCCTTGGCCAACCTCTGGAACATCCAAATGGCTCAGGCCATTGACATGATCACCATTACAGTCTAACCCAAAGAAGGCAGTGGAACCAATGGTAGTTCGCTGTGAGTTGTTCGCAAAACATTTTGAGGCCAAAATATCTTGCATCCACCGAGATCTTGACTATCTTAATATGATGGGGTGTTCAGAGCACTGTCTAGTCATGTTGCGTTGGATGAGTTTCTGTTGGTAAGGCTTGAGGATGTGGACAAGGTACTTGTATCGGTACGGGAACCACTTGTGCTCTAAACCCTTGCCCTTCTAGCCAGCAGGCTGGGCCAGGAGGTAGTTAATGTCTCTTTACAAAAGATGGTGGTTCTTGCCTTCCATCCGCTTCAACTGGTGGCCTAGCTGCACCATTATCTGGACAGGAACAGCCTACCTACTGTCTGTACTCGGTAACTTCAAGGTTAGATAGCTGCAACATGCTATACGTAGGGCTGCCTCTGAAGTGGTGCAGAATTCTGCAGCCGAATTTCTCTCTGTGGCAAGACGGTTTGAACATAGTACACCGATCCTGGTCCAACTGCACTGGCTACCATTTAGTTTGTGGGCCCAATTCAAAGTGCTGAATGGCTCAGGACCGCAACAAATGGCTCAGGACCACAGCACCTCAAGGACAACCTCTCTCCATAAGAACCTTCCTGGACCCTGAGATCATCTTCTGGGGCCCTTCTTTGTGTGCTTCCTCCTCAAGAGGTCCAAAGGGTGGCAACACAAGAATAGGCCTTCTCTGAAGTGGCCCCCCATTTATGGAATGCTCTCTCCAGAGAGGTTGGCCTGGCATCTTCATTATACATCTTTAGGCACCAGGCAAAAATGTTCTTCTTTAACCAGGCCTCTTTAACCAGGCCCTTTTAAAATTTGTTGTGGAAGGGGGGATTATTGGGTTATTTTTGCTTTCATTATTATTATGCATTTTGTGTTTTTTTAATTGTGATTTTATGTTGTAAACTATCCTGAGATCTATGGATATAGGGCAGTATAAAAATTTAATAAATAAAATAATAATAAATTCATCTCAAAGAAATTTATCAACATATTCTAAAAACATGGAGTGGGCTTCTGATACTTAGAGGATTTTAAGAAGACACTCCCCTGCCTAACAGAGTGACCTACTGGGAATATAAGGGATAAGGCAGTCTCTTAAATAACCTGGCTTGTGACCTGTTTGCTAGATACTTTGATGAGTAACTTGCCCACATGCCCCCACCCCAACTTACACTCCACACTGTGATAATGGAGAAGCTCCATCCTGCTGGTAGATTCACTCAGGTGCCTAGAAGGATATGCACCTTCAGAGGTGCATTAAGTCATATGGAATTTACTGATTAATACTAAAACTATCATAGGTAATGACACCCATCAGGTGCTGCTACCTTTAAGGAATGAGTGGCCAAGATCTGGAAAACTACCAAGATTCCCATACTAAATACAACAAGAGAGGAAGGACAAACAGGAGACATTTTTTAGCCAACTGGCGTTTGAGTATTACATTTGTGGAAGAAGTACAAAATGGGCATTGATGCAATTAGAGATCTCTCCCTGATGTGATTGTCAGCCTATGCTTGCTTGTTTTCAAATACTATGCTCTTAAACGGAGTCCAGTCTGAAGAGATGGTCTCCGAGCTCCAAGCAAGCAACTATTTCAGACCTACCAGTAGATGAATTGACCATATCAACAACCTTATTTCTAGTAGACAGTGATAATTGTCCAACAAGAGAAATTGGTGCTTCTTCAAGGTGAATAAGTTGGCCTACAGGATAAAATTAAGCAAAGACAGGCTCTCTTGTCTGTACAAAGACAAGCTTTCTAATGGCAAGATCTATTAAAATGTGGAATAGCCTGCCAAGAGAAGTAGCAGAGATCCCAGAGCTGAACTCATTAAAAATAGACTAGATAAACTACTGGGAAATCTTCGAAGAAAAATTGAGGATTTTTAGAAAATAAAATAGAATACTTGAATCAGGCTTTTCCATTTCTGATACACCTGTGAACATACAAAACATAGTATTTAAGCCAATATGTGGATGCTATTCCATGCACAGCAAGGCTAATTGTACACCTTTGTGAAGCAAGTTCAAATGGCAGTTTAAATCCAGAGCCAATCTGTAATTAATGTTTGTCAATGTCCACCCCCTCTTAGACAGAAAGATGTCAAATTCTGTTACCAAAAATATAAGAGCAATTGTTTTTGATTCATAATGAAACAAGCACTGTGACATGTCACCCACACTTGTGTAGATTTAAGCCAAAGCACACGCCTTACAAACTAAGGTCCCATGTTCAGACTCTGGGCCTCCAGTTACAATGAACTGAGGTAGCTGGGAATGATAAAACTACCAAATGGCACCTGGGAGAGCAGCAGCTGGTCAAAGCAGACAGTATTAGACTAGAACAGGGGTCAGCAAACTTTTTCAGCAGGGGCCCGGTCCACTGTCCCTCAGACCTTGTGGGGGGCCGGAGTATATTTGGGTGGTGGTGGTGGGAATAAACGAATTCCTATGCCCCACAAATAACCCAGAGATGCATTTTAAATAAAAGGACATATTCTATTCATGTAAAAGCACGCTGATTCCCGGACCATCCATGGGCCAGATTTTTAGAAGGCGATTGAGCCAGATCTGGCCGCCGGGACTTAGTTTGCCTACCCATGAACTAGAAGATGAACCACTAAATCTGACAGCCTGATCCATGAATGCATACAATGTCTTTAGTGGAATTTCTTCCCAGGTAAGTCTGACTCCACATAAGACAGTTTCGTATGCTCATGTAATGAATAATAAGGGGCAAAATCATTCATTCCTTAAAAGCTAAAGAGAAGCCATTGCATTGTTTTAGCTTTTGCTTGACAGCAAAGAGCTGGTTTTCATCTCAAAGTGATATTCTCTATGAATGAAAGTGAGGCATTGATTAATTGTGAACAACTGCCTGTCTCTTGGACACATCCTGCTAATCTGCTCTTTTAAGACTCGGCCCTTATGACAAGGAACACTTGAGCAAGTAGGCTTTGCAATGGGTTGTGTCTTTTTCGATTACTTCATTCACAGTGCAGCATTCTATTCATTTATGTTTGAGATTCTTTGAGTTGCTAAACAATAAGCCCTTTCTATCTTATTGATGTCATTTTGTGAACATAGCAAACAATTGTACAAATTGATGCCTTTTGTGTCTATCTGAATAGGCAACTATGGCATGCTCTCATGTAAAGTGGCCATACGTGATTTTTATTATTCCTATTTTTACTTTATTGTTGTTGTTGCTTGCTTGCTGCACGTTCTTTGCTGCACTTATTGAGGCATCCAGATTGTGAACACAATCTGTCGTTCCATCTTATGACTAAACTGATTAATAAACGACATGTATAGTTTTGAAGGGATGCGGGTGGCGCTGTGGTCTAAACCACAGAGTCTAGGTTTGCCGATCAGAAGGTCGGCGGTTCGAATCCCCGCGATGGGGTGAGCTCCCGTTGCTCGGTCCCAGCTCCTGCCAACCTAGCAGTTCGAAAGCACGTCAAAGTGCAAGTAGATAAATAGGTACCACTCCGGCGGGAAGGTAAATGGTGTTTTCATGCGCTGCTCTGGTTCACCAGAAGCAGCTTAGTCATGCTGGCCACATGACCTGGAAGCTGTACGCAGGCTTCCCCTGACAGCCCCAGAAGCTCTGGGGGGCTGGGGGGGAAATAAGATTTTTTTTCTTGACCCCCCCAAAAAAAAAACCCCTAGGTGCGCCTTATGGTCCGGTGTGCCTTATGGAGCGAAAAATATGGTAAATAACATTTTATGAAATATATGACTCCAGTTTCTTTCCCCGGGTTTGTGTTTCCTTTGGAATGTGGGACAGTGGGTGTCTTTATGATGTATGGTTTATTTACACAATAAGGACTCACAGCAATGAAGGGGCTCACAGCATTAACACCCCAAGAGGGTTTTGCTTCTCCCATAGCTATGGAATTGGATTCAAGCAGAAATCAGGCATGGCTCTATCTCAACTGCCCAGCCTACAGCTTGGCTTCTAGCTTCCAGCTCACATAATACACCTCTGAGCTCTGGCCGTTGTCTTTCTAAAGCACCAGCAAGTTGATGGAAGGAGGCTCACCTGTTTGCCCTCTGATGCTGAGCCACTTCCTTTGTTACTTAGAGCTAATACCGTACCTCACCAGGAAGCTAGCCTGCCTGCTCCATTTGAATCTTTGCTTAGATTCTGCACCATTATTGTATTCTAATAAATGATAAGAGAATGTTGTATCCATGTGCTTATTCCAGAATCTGCAAAGACAAGAAAATCCGGGACTTGTTAATAATGGCATGTACATCATTCAATTTTCATCCCTTTTGCCCTGTTCAAATGTGATGCTACATGTATAATCAGCATTTACCTGTGCAGAATTACTCTCAATGGACATCACATTTAAATTGGAGTGCATTACCTATGCTTGCATAGTTAACATGCCACAGGTTGTGGCCTGGGCAGGTTCTAAGTTGGCATGCTAACTAACATTGCACACATAGTACTTAATGCTGCAGTTTAAATGAGACACCAGCTGCACTGAATGCTAAAGAGAGAAGTTTTCCTTACATACCTACAATCACATTTTAATTGGGGACTTTTTAGTCAGCAATGGATGTAGCTGAATTTGTGACCTGACACGGCTGGAAAGTATTGTTTTGAAGTAACAGAGGCCTTGAAACTTGAGGCGTTTGAACTGAGATGGCTCATCTGTACTTAATAGTTTTTAATTGATGTTGCATCTGATAACTGATGAACAAGCATGTGTGAACCAGTCTCCTTCCTGTCCCTACATTCTGGGTGTAGAAATGAAAATAAAAAATAAAAAATGAGGAAGTTCTTATTATACCATGGCAGGCACACAACTGGCAAAATCTGAATGTTGTCCAAATAAATTCCTATGGTCTAAATGTATGCATTGCCAAATAATGTTAATATAGTTCAGTTGCATAGACAAGAATTATTTGTTCATATGCAGTCTTAAAGCCCACTAAAGCCCAGTTCTAGACAAGCATTGAAAATAAATTAGTTAATTAATAATATTTACCAATTAAAAAAACACACACAATTATGTAGATCCTTTAGAACCGGTGTTATATGGTCCTGGCAGCCACTCCCTGTCACTAGTCTAGCTTGTATGGAATTACCTTCAAAGGTTAATTCCACATAGAGCTCATTGCAGTAATACAAGCAGGAGATAAGCAGACCATGCTCCACTCTGGGAGGTACGGTTTCAGCCTACATACCAGATGGAGCTGGTAAATAGCCACCCTTAAAAAGCATGGGGGAGAGGTGGATCCCTGAGGCACCCCACAAGTAAATATCCAGGGGTCTAAACACTCATCTCCCAACACCACTTTCTGGTACAGCCCAGGAGGAAGGAGCGGAACCAGTGCCCCCAGCTCCCAACCCCAGAAGGATACCATGGTCAATTTGATCAAAAGCTGCTGAAAGCTCCAGCAGAAACATCTCTGTCCCTAACCCACTGGAGATCATTGATCAGCATGACCAAGGTGATTTCAGTCCCATGATGGGGCCTAAATCCCAATTGGAAGGAATCCAAATGTTGCACATCCTCCGGATGTGCCTGGAGTTGTTCAGCGACCACCTTGCCTGGGAATGGAAGATTTGAGACTGGGTGATAATTGGCCATAATAGTTGGGTCCAAATATGGCTTTTTAAGGGGGTCCGGGAGGATTCCACACAGAGGGAGGTATTCATCATCCACAGAGCCCATTGCCCAGGCCAGTTTGGTTCGCTTTTATGATCCAGGATGGGCAAGGATCAAGGAGACAGGTGGTTGATTTCACTCACCAAACAGCCTGTCTACTTACACAGAGATAACAAGTGAAATTGATCCCATACAACTTCACTAGACAGAGCTTTGGCATTCTCCCACCCCACCCCTGCCACCATGATGCAGTCTACCTCTTTCTGAATTTGAGCTATTTTAAGTTAATTCCACCCAAGCAATGTAATGTCTTAGGTTCACATTTTGTGTCATATAATCCATTCTGTACAGAGATCCTGATAGTTTATTTTACAAACAAGCTTTAATCTTGTATTCTTTCCCTGCTACCAATTTGCCCTCAGTATTCCTATAATCCCCACAGTATGTGGAATTGTATTCATTCATTTTGCATTTATCCAGGTAAAAAGCCCAATGTCATAATACCATTTTTCTTCTTGTCCAACATATTGGAAAACCCTTCTCTGTCCCCCTTGAGCAGAACTCTTTTAGTAGGTCTTGGTTATATTTGACCTTATCTTTAATTTGTCCATTTTGCTTTTATGTTAGCCTTGACCCCTGACCCTTTAAAAATCTGCCACTAGTTTTCTGTGGGAAAATGCCATGGGATAAGGGAACTAGGGATGTCAGAGGAATCTGTTGGAAACACATTATCAGGCGAGTTTCCGTCTCTCCACCCATTGGACTTCCACTGTGGCACAGATTCTTGCTGTGAAAGCTATTTGCATCCGTTGTCTACAACAAACTTTCTTAAAACATGCACACATATGTAAATAGATATGAAAACTGCTTTGCAGTAATGCTAGTAACATAGTTATTAATGTAGAGAGGTGCATTTAATTTTTCTGCAGTATTGTTTGTCACCAAAAGCATCCTATGTGCACTAAGCCTACAATGCTAACCATGTCTATTCAGAAGTAAATGCCATCAATTTGAGTTAATTTTCTTCTAGGAAAGTAGGGTTTGGATTTCAGCCTTTTTGTGCTTTCTTATTGTGATCCCCCTCCCCAAAAAAAGAATTGAATGCATTGTTCATTATTGCTGTGTTCACATGGAAATAAATGATCTCTAGTGTTACCTGTGAAACTGATCTCTGCTATTCTGTTAAATTTGCACTTTTCTGTAATGTGGGGAGAACACCTGGATTTGACTTCCCATTTTTTACCACCCTGAGCTTTCATTTTGAGGTTCTGTCTGATCTGAGGATCTATAAGCCTTTACTCAGGACTGAGCCTTTAGCGTGGCAGGCTCCGTCATGTGGAACTCCCTGCCAGTAGGGGATCAGCAGGAATCTGGAATAAACCCTACCAAATTTTAGATGTCTCCTGGAAATTATGTTTTTTCAGATGGGCCTTTGAAATATTATTTCCTTTTTCCTATCCTATAATGATTTTTTATTGCTCTTATTGCAATTTTGTTTGTTATACACCACCTTGCTGTGTCTTTTTCTATGAAAAGTGTGGCATTTAAATAAAAATATATCCTCTGTATATACAAGGACACACTTTCTTGTAACTTTTGGAAGACAGTGTACCAGAGGTAGAGGGCATTGCTCCTTATCTGATGCTGCTCTGAGCATCTGTAGCTGCCTTTTGCCGCAGCCCAGATGTACCAGGAGAAAATGAACAGGTCAATGGAAAGGTGCTTCATACTACCGAGGAAGGGATTATTAGGCTTTGATTCCTGCATTTCAGGGGGTTAGACTAGATGGCCCTTGGGGTCCCTTCCAACTCTTCAGTTGGTTTGTGGTTGAGGGAAGTTGTAGTGCAACGACATTTGGAAGACCACTGGTTCTCCACTCCTGCTATGAACAGATTCTGCTTAGGTTTTAGCTCAGTGCATTTGCGACACATCAGGGGCCCCACAACTGCCTTGCTCCCAAGGGCTGGGGGATTTTGTGGACTCTACCCTATGCTAGTAGTTCAGTTATCTGGTCATTCATTAGGGGACCGTAAGCCTGGATAACTGTTTGGGGCTTGTTGCCCTAAAATTTAGATTTTGTTTGTGATCAGAACAGCGGCACATACTTCCCTAGCTGTGTCTTTTTACGGTTGTCCCCCCCCCCAATTAGAAACAATGGAGATTTCAGTACTATCACTTTGCAATTATATATGTAACTTCATAGAATCTGAGAAATGCAAAATCCAAGTGTTTCATATCCTGTGGTAATCTGTTGTTGTTGTTCCTCTGTTAATAGCACCCACTCATTATGTCCTATCTGAAAAGTTAGGGCAGAATCTCCTAGGGTCTGAGACATTGTCTTGCGTGTTGTTGCCGAGCAAATAGCTTTCCTTTGGGTACCATAAAAGAAATTCATAATATCAATAAACAGCTAGTGGTGTTCTGACTTATTCTTAACATAACAGCACTTGGACTTCCTAAAATTTACACAAGCTTTTAAAAATCTAAGTACTAAACACAAACACTTAATGCACCAATTTCTGCTTTTTTCTGTTTGCCTGAAATAGGAGGTTTCAAGCACCAGTTTTTATTATCATTGTTATCTAAAACCAGTGGTAGGCAACTTGTGTGTGTGTTTGCTTGTGTGGGGAGAGAGCTTGTTTTCTCTCAGAGGTTATCTGTTGAGGCTCATATACTAGTGATGGCTGGGACACCTCCCTTTTCTCTCTTTTTGCCTCCCTCCATTATTAGACCCTCCCTCTTTCTGCCTCCCTCCACTACAGTGGTACCTCTAGATATGAACGGGATCCGTTCTGGAGCCCCGTTCGCATCTAGAGGTAAACGTAACTAGTGACAGCATGTCTGCGCACGCGTGCGTTGCTTTTCGCCACTTCTGCGCATGCGCGTGACGTCATTTTGAGTGTCTGTGCATGCGCAAGCGGTGAAACCCGGAAGTAAAGCGCTCTGTTACTTCCGGGTTGCCGAGGAGCGCAACTCGAACGCGCTCAACTCGAAGCATATTTGACCTGAGGTATGACTCTATTAGACCCCGGCCCAAAGATTGCTTAGTGCAAATTTAGAAACATTATTTGAAAATGAAGGTTTGGACAAAATTTCCATCAGTTGGTTTAGGCTCTAAGACCCCTTCCCCTCACACATGATTTATTCTCATGCTGGTTTTGGTTAGAACAATGGCAACTTTTTGTGACAAGGGCGTGGCTGTGGAACATAGAGGAGCCTGAAGTCTATTCAGATGTTTCAGCAAGGAAGGTCACCACTCAAAAAGCCTCATGGTATCAGAATAAGGAACTGCATGGACAGGCCCCAGCATATACCTATTATTGGTGCGGATCACATTAATAATGCTACACCTTGTGTTGCCTCCCTTACCTAGCTTTGCAATTTATTAAACCTGATAACTCTAGTAGAATTGTCCAGAGGAAGCACAAGGAGCCTCCTCACTAGTAAATATAACAGCTGGCCTTCTGTTAGCTCCCTGCAGAGATCCCCCAGGCAACAGTTATCAGAAATTTCAAGTGCAAAATAAACTGTTGTGCTTCGGCAGTCAGACAGCACAGCAATGGTTCTGCGGCTGCACTAAGTGGTAATGTATACAAGCACACATGGCAAGCCTTCGATCCAGTTGTAATACTGCTAATGGGTGCTTTAAGAAATGCCAGAGATTTTGGGTGGGAAATGGCTTATAGTTATTTCATTTACCTAAAAGTGTTTTGTAACTGAAGGGCAAACAGCACATTTTGCTGCAAGCCATGTGAAACAAAGTTTTGATGGAAGAAGTGATTTCCCCCAGACAAGGAATCGGAAGAAAGGAAGCGCTTAATCTTTTACCTATTACCATTTTCCCCACCTCCACAAACTATTCCCTGCTCTCCCTATCAGCCTTTACTCCTCCTAGTGTTCCAGGTTCCTGGCCATTGGGACTTTGCAATGTAATGATGGCAATGCAATGTCCAGATCATATTTTCTTCCAGATAAGTGGGGTTAGGATTTAGCCTTAATCTGTTTCCCGTTGTGAGTTTTAAAATAAAAAACAATGGAATGCATTGTTCATTATTGTGGTGGTCACATGGAAATAAATGATCTCTTTTGTTGCCTGTGGACTTGATCTTTCCTATTCTGTTCAATAAGCAGTTTTTTGTGGGGAGAACCATTTGGATTTGACTTCCCCTTTTTGTTCACCCTAAACTTTAATTTTCAAAGGACTCTGTTGTGGTTTTGTTCCAGTGATAATTTGAGAAAGGAAATTTTGATTTATGCATGATTTCTTACACCTAGGTTTGTGCAGTTAGTTGGTTGTTTGGCAGCCCTTACAGCCCTAAAAACTACTTATGTGGTGGCAATCTCCTTCAATCACATCTTCTTTCATGCAGAGTTGTCTGTGTGTGTCTCCCCCCCCCCCCCGTCTGCTAATTGCTGGCTTTGATCTTCATTTCTCTAATTGTGTATATGTTACTACCACCCTGTTGGGGCATTTTGTTCTCCTTGTGTGCACAGTTGTGTCACTGTCACCCACTTTACATATTCATATGAGTTTGAGGGTGAAGGTTTGCTGTGGGAGGTCTCTTCTACTCATCAATGCTCCCATGTGATTTAAAATTCTGAAATCCCACAAAGGAGCTTAATGGAGTCTAACTTCAGACCTTCGTTCTCAAACCTACAGAGGGTTGTAAACCCTATAAAGGTGACAAGGCAGAAAGGGTAGGGCTTGGCAGCAGACCCCACTCTCGTTGGCCCAGTTGTTTACACATGAGGAATTCCCAAACAGGACTAAAGATTTTGGTGCATGATTAGATTAACACCGTCACACGTGAACAATGACAAGAGCAGATGACCTTGTAGGTCTCTGAAAATATTCTTCCGCACTCTGCATTCAACCAGTCATAAAAATTGTCAGTGACGTTTTTGTGACTGTGAATCCCTGACATGTGATTCTTTGTTCAAAATGGGGATTGCTGTCAACATTCTCATGTGAATGCTCATACTTGCCGATTTCTGGGCATTAGTAAAATATGCATGCCTGTTTCTTTGGTCCTAAGTCAATGCTCAGACTGCTCTTTAAGTTTGCTAGATGGCATGACGGAAGGATAGCTGCAGAACACTTGGCCTGCACATTTGTTTATTTTCATTTTTTCATCATTCTGAAAGGGCAGGAGATACTTGCTATTCATAGATACCTCCTATCCTTCCTCCCATTTGAGATCTTAGAATGTCCACAATCTTTAAAAGCAGACTTTTGATAGACATTGCTTTGACAGTATATAGCACATTTCACATTAACCTCCATGCAATGGCAGACATGTATGAGTCCTGGAGGTGCCAAAGGCATTTCACGTGAAGGCAAAAAAGAAAACAAAAGATTCTTATGAACTGGTATTTTAAATATAACTTTTTCATTTCAATATTTTGATCTGATTTGATTCCTAGCCTCTTCCTAGCCTGGGGCAGTTAATGAAATGTTAATCACAAAACTTAGTCACTATGGTTAAACCTTCATGATTCCTCCAAGGAGGAAACGTTATTTTAAATTTTTTGGTAGGGTATGCTAATTCCATAAACTGAAGAGATTTGCATTTGAACATGTTGCGTGATCCTATTCTTTGCTCTTCTCTTAGGTCATACCAACTGTAGATTTTATTTATTAATTTTATTTAAAGCATTTATTACAGTTTATTTACAGTAAAAATGTAGTAAAATCAGTTTACAATATTAGGTTGGTAAAACTGTTCTTAGATTGTACCACCTTAGACTATACATGTAAGATTTGTAATTGAATGCACTCCCATATAAAAAAGCTCCTTTCGTATATTCAAGGAGGTGTCAAGGAGAACCATTCTTGCCTTGCTTGCTGCATGATTTCCAGTGTTCTGGGTGAACAGTTTTATTTGTTCCCTTTCTTGAGAACCATCCAGACGTGAGGCGCTCAACATGCTGTCTAAAGGGGAAGAGGCCAAGAACAACCTCATCTTCTCCTTGTGTTGACTGACTGTTGTATGCTGTGCCCAAGGCCTCATTGCTGACCAACCCTGTGCAAGGAGAGCTAGTGGCTCTTTCCAACCTGTAAGCACAGGGGGATCGAACTGCCTTTCCCTTCTGTCTTGCTAGTCCAGGGTCCTACAGACCAGGGAGCTCTCAAATGTCAACGGTGCCAAACAGACCTAGTGGCAGCACCTGTGACAACACAGGTGTGTCAAGACTGGCTGCCATGGCATCCTTTCTCCCTTCTTTTTTTTTAAAAAAAGGGTTTGTGATTGTATAATACAATATAATTTGATTCTGATTAGGAAGCATAGGAACCTGTGCTATATTAAGTCAGACCCTTGGTCCTTCTAGCTCACCATTGTCTACGCTGCTTGGCAGATGCTTTCTAGGGGTTCAGGTGGTGTGACTCACAGCTCTACCTTGAGATGCTGAATACTGAACCTAAATCCTCTACAGACCTTCTTACATCTATTTTTAAAAATTAAAAATCATAGTCAGAGGATGGTCTGCTGGGCATTCCCTAGTTGTTGATGCTCCTTTTGTTATGCTTACTTTAAATATATATGTTTCTTTTCTATAACAAGTTGACACTTATTTCTGAAGTAAATATGTTTAGTATCAAGGCAGCAGAAGCAAATCAAAGGTCCGGTCCGGTATGATGGAAGTCATAAAACATCTTGAGGATGCCAGGTTAGCTTTGACCAGTTTAGAGTCTGTCAACAGAAAATACCTGGGAAAGAGAGAAAGAGATGATGGGGAGATGAAGTTCCTAAAGAATGATATGGAGGAGTTTCCCCCACTCCCACATTTTCTACATTTCCTTCAGGGTGCTACCTATGAATAATATTCCCAACTCACCTGTAGGGTGGCACAGATATTTCAGAAGTCTCTAGGGTTGTGCAGACGCCCTTAGAACTTTGACTGATCTGAAACTTCACTCAGACATCCTCCAGGCATTTCTCCCAAGCAGAGGATTCCAAATTTCACTAGTAAAACTTGGTGGAAAATTAATACAAATGCACAGAAATTCGCTACTCTTGCAAAAACTCTCTTTATTGTTTTAGTCAAAATATGCTGTCAACCTGACCTAGAATTGAAGCAATTGTGTGCCATAGGCATCCATTCAGAAATCTGAATTGCTTGTGGCACTGTTTCCATCTTATGCAAACACAACTTCTGAATCAACAGAGTTTCTCTCTCTCAAATTCCCATTTAGCTGGTTATCATTGTCAGAGATGTTCATTTTAGACAAGGGTGTGGAATGAGAGAGGAAAGATCAGCTGCAAAGAGCAGAATCATTTCCTGATGCTTTTAGTTGGGGTCTTTGGTTTTAGAACACTAGAGGGCTGTAGAAGTCTGTAACAGAGTAAGGGTTTATTTTGTGCTGCAAACATACTCAGAAGGTTAGCTATAGAAAGATGCATGTTATGGTATAGAACAGTTTTATCATCTGTTGTTTTTGTCATATACGTTTTCAGCCTTGAATAATATATTTTGTAGCTCTAATTGCTGGAATGCTTTTGCAAGCAATAACTTCTCCATTCCCCCATCCTGCACCACTCTTTCTTAAAGGAGCGGTTCTAAGTCAGCATTTCTTTTTGCTGTGCACGGACATTGCTAATATATGGTCTTAGTAGTTTGTTTCATCATATATGGTCTAAAATCCAGGGCTCTCCTTGTCTCAGTCATTTATGTTACTCTGTCATTGATGAGCATTAACGATTGCTCAAGTACCTCTCTCTCTCTCTCTCTCTCTCTTTGTGTGCATGTATTTAATTTATTTCACGTGGCATGCCACCAATTTTCCTGTGACACACCTGTGTACCCTAGTCCTCATTTTGGGAATTAATGGCATACATTGAGAAATCTACTGTGCCATGAGAATTAAATAAAATACTTAAATTGAGTCTAATAGCACAAGCCTATACATGTTTATTCAGAAACAATATCCTCTCAGAATTAAGTCCTGATGGGAGTCATTCCCTAGTGTCTGTTTAGGATTGCTGTGTAGCACCCGGCCATAGAGGATGCTGCTTACTGAATCTTAGTGTGATCCTCTGTTCCGCATTTTTCTCCCTGACTCTGAAAATTGCCCCCTGTGTACCTTAGAGTGTGTGTGTGTGTGTGTAATATTTGACAACTTGGGGGTGACACTTAATGTATCTGATGGAAACGTTTATTCTGCAATAAGGCTGTAATCCTATGCTCAGACTTTCTACTGAGTTGGCATGGCATGTGTATGTTTGTGCTGTCCATCTGCTAATTTTAAAATGGCTCAAGGGTCTCGTGGATGTGGTTTTTAGATTAGCCTTTGCTCAATTCTGCCATATCTCTGCATTGCAGTGTAACTGCATCATCCCAGTCAGGACTCAGAACAGTGACTCATGCAGGAACAAACAGGGTAGAATTATTTTTACTCAAAACAGGTTTAGAGTGGTGAAAGTGTAACAGGGTGCCTTCTGTTTTCCTCCAGAACAGTTTGCTTTGGCTATAAGCACTCTGCCAAAAATTGCTGTGCACAGATCCAGTCAAGTTCAAACAACAAACAGCTCCCAAAAACATTTGACTGGGTTTACTTAGAGTGCAGGGACGCAGGTGGCGCTGTGGTCTAAACCACAGAGCCTAGGGCTTGCCAATCAGAAGGTCGGCGGTTCGAATCCCTGCGACAGAGTGAGTTCCCGTTGCTCGGTCCCAGCTCCTGCCAACCTAGCAGTTCGAAAGCACGTCAAAGTGCAAGTAGATAAATAGGTACCACTCCTGCGGGAAGGTAAACGGCGTTTCCGTGCGCTGCTCTGGTTCACCAGAAGCGGCTTAGTCATGCTGGCCACATGACCTGGAAGCTGTCTGCGGACAAACGCTGGCTCCCTCGAGCCTATAGAGCGAGATGAGCGCCCAACCCCAGAGTCGCCCTTTACCTTTACTTAGAGTGCCTGCTTATTGCACACTCACTATGTATGGAGAACAGCATGAGGTTTGTAGGCTGGAAACCAACTTGGATAGATGGACACACTGTTTTTTCTTGTATTTAGCTGAAGACAGGAAATGCTGCATTGGGAGGCGGTAACATAGAAGCCAACAATTAGGGGAAGAGGGGTCTTTGGGACCCCCAGTAAAATATTTGAGGGGGCCATGAACCCCCCCCCCCAAAGTTGATGGGCAGTTCCATTCAAATGCTGTGCATGCACTGCATCATGTGACTGATTATGCAGGGTAAGCCCCCCCGATATTTCATTCAAGTTGGCACCCCTAGACGTTAATGTTGCATATTACAGGTTGTCCTCCTTCCCTACATGCTCATAGGAATAGACATCAACAGTTGGATACTCCTGAAAACCTTTTGCTTGTTTATCCAGGGTTATCAGAAATATATGTGGGGAAAGATTACAAATTTTGTGCATCATTAATTACTTTATTAAGCAGAATCTAAAACGAGTCCTGCAGTGCAGCCTGTAAGATAACCGCTCAACAATCTGGCAAACCTGGATAAAGAAAAGCTTCCAGCAGCTTTTCCTGTGTTTTTCTATAACTGGCAAAGAACAGACTGCTACATGCTTCCTGCTTCCCCTAAGGCAGCACTATCAGAGCTGCTGTTAACCATAGAAGAGAAAATGTGTGAGCTTAATTTTTCAACCTGCAATTTCTCCCCTTCATGGCTAATGGTAACTTTAGGGGTTGCCTTGTAGACCTGCAGGGGGTTGACTAGATGACCCTTGTGGTCCCTTCCAACTCTACAATTCTATGATTCTTTGTGCCCTACTCCACCCACCTGATTTTACAATTACTGTACATAGGGAGCTCTCTGTCATTCACAAGTACAGTATTTTGGCTCTGAGAAGGCTATATGGTTGGAGGTCCTCTGTAACAAAACAAACTGCTAATTCTGTATCACAAAAGCCTGAAGCTAATGTAATTGTGCAGGTTTGCTTTGCAGAGAGTTGCACATTTTGTGCAACTTGTTTGTTCTAGAACACTTGAGTTGTCTTTGTCTCAGAATATGAATTTTTCCACAAGAGGCAAAGAAGGAAAAGAGGGCATAGGATGTCTGTATATTCTCTACATCAAACTAAGTCGCCAGAAAGTTCAAGGTGCAGTGTTGCCTTCGAGGCTTGAAGAGATTATGCCCAAATATTTTTCAAATGTTTCTATTGGCAATCATGAAAGCCAGTATTTATTTAATTATTTAAAAATTTCCTCCTACTCCCAGATACCAGATTTCATATTGTTTATCACCAGTGCTGAAACATGGATCATTTAGGTTCATTGTTGGTATTTAGACTGCATGGCCATCTGCTGTCTGTGAACTTAATCATTCTATGCCTGTTCCAGCCTTGAGGTCTCCTTGTCAAATAATTATTGTCAGATAATTGAAATGCAATTCACAATGGGCAATGAAATGAATTTTTCCTGCTACTCTCTTTTCCCTCTTCAGCTTTTGGTGTGTGTAGGGATATGTACCTTTGCAATGGCAGTAAATTTACAACTCCTAGTATTAACACACTTCTGTGCTTCTCTTTGTTTTCCACCCTTGAAAAAACATGCTTTTCCATATTCCTTCATATCGAATTATGAGGGTATGAATGACACACAGTTCTAAAGAAGAAACTTGCAGGCAGATGACAGAAATATTTTCATTTAAACTTTTTCTTTTAAGCTGTTCTGGGGTGGGGGGCAGGGTAGATCAATAAACAATTGGTGGGTCCTCCTTCTGTAGTGTTTTAACATCATACTATCACTTTTCAAATACAAAGACTTCAGTGCCTCTTAGGATTTCCAGCAGTAAACGTGGTTTGTCAGCATTGGTAGACAAAGTCGTGTGGACAGGACACAGACAAGAACCGTAGGCCAACATTTTCAGGCTACCCCTGAAACTGTTTCCCAGGAAGTCAAAGCTTCATAAAAAAGAATAGTCCAAAATAAGTTTGTTGTTGAAGCTGAACTGTATATCCAAGGTGTCTGGAAGTGGCATGAAAAGGATAGCAGACATGGAAACACAGGCTGGAGTCAAACTGCAGAAGAGAAGAAACCAATAAAGCCACGACCAAGCTAGCTATTTCCAAGGCAAAGACTCAGGGCCTGTGGAGGATATTTCTGCTTTGCTCCCTTTCCACACTTAGGAGTAACTCATCACCACAGCTGCTGTGGGCTACAGGCCCCTTTCTGCTTGGCAGAGGTTGCATTCTAAAATCAAGCGTCCCTCAAGAGTTCAGCTAATTGACATCCATTTCTTCTCCTGTGTGTTGAGAGGTTTTATGCTTAAGTACAGTGGTCCCTCAGGTTACAGACACTTCAGGTTACAGATGCTTCAGGTTATAGACTCCTCAAACCCAGAAATAGTACCTCAGGTTAAGAACTTTACTTCAGGATGAGAACAGAAATGGCGTGGCAGTCGCACGGCTGCAGTGGGAGGCCCCATTAGCTAAAGTGGTACCTCAGGTTAAGAACAGTTTCAGGTTAAGAATGGACCTCCAGAACGAGTTTTTAACCCGAGGTACCACTGTACTTCTGATGATCTCACTGACAGCACGGATGCTACAAATTAGCAAAAGCCATTCTCTATACCGGTGGGTCTTGAATAGGGAAGTTAACAACAGCTTTCAAAACTGTTTCATACATTACCCTTTTGCATGAACACTGCACGATTACATAGCAAGTTCTGTTTTTCATAACTAGTAATAAAGGGAAGCTAGATATGTACTCAGATGCAGGAGAGAGTTGCATGTTTGTTGCAGTTGTTGCCTGCTTAAAACTCAGATAAACCTAGCCATGCTACAGATGTGGATGGTCCTGACAACCTTTGGGTGGTATTGTCGCTGCAATTTTCTTTCTCCAGCACCTACAAGACCCTGTACCTGGAGCAATGGCCCTGAGGGCAGCCCAAATGAAGCCATACAACATTCTAGACTAGGAGCCGAAAGCAGCTCAAAGATGCAAGGCGGGAAACGCTTCAGAGGCACAAAGCCTCCCTTTGATCTCCCTGGCCCTTGATAGAGATACTGTGATTCTTACAAAATTTTGATAGAAGTAGTGTTTCATTTATTTATGTGCTACTTTTGTGGTCAAAGACCTGCCTTCCATACATAAGAGCAAAGCACAGCAGCGACCTTGAAGAAGGGATCAGTAGACCAGAAGCTAGGTACATCCTACATGCTTGGAGCAGGCTATTTGAACGGACAGATTAATGTGCTGAGGCCATCTTCCTTCAATGATAAGTTTACTGCTAGGGCAGGATTGTGACTGAACCCTGGCTTTAACTCTGAATATCTCTGGAATTGTCTGTTGCTCTTATGCTAGTCAGGCACATCAAATGCTTGTATATTGCAAGGGCAGCCCTAAAACCTGTACGTTAGCATCATCTGTGTTTGTGTCCAGTTAGCTCCAGTCCCTAAACAGAGCACCCATATTTCCAGGTGATTCCGAAAATAGAAACAAAGACTGAGAAAGCCAATAATCAGTATCAGCATCAAACTTTATTTCAGTCACATACCAGCATATACTCTGGTTTCTCTTCAGATCATATAAAAAGCCTATAAAATCTTACTTGTGAGTACACTTAATAGAATTTTATGTGACTTGTTAGAGCATAACACAGTGAGGTTTCTTCACACGGTTTGTACAAGACTTACCACAAGGATGAATGGTTGAGCCTGTCTGGTTGTGGAGAAATGAATGAGATACTGTATTAAAGTATAGAACACACAGATTTGCACACACAAAAGTAGGTTTCTCAAGTTATACCAAAAACAGATAATGAAAGAGAAAAGCCCTGAGGTTAAGAGGCTGTAATTTTTGAAACTCGCCAGCCTATTGGCTCAGTGTAACATCCCTTCCTACCAGCTTCTGATATGTTTATTGAGGAATGTGTATGAGCATGCCACGTCCTCTGAGGTTTGAAATATGTCAGCACGCCATCTTAATAGAGAGGAAGTAAGCTGCACTGTTAAGTCAACTTTTTGTTTTTGTGTTGATATATGTGTATGTTTATGAATGATATGTAGGTATTGTGCATATTAATACTGTGTATAAAAAGTGGGAATATCCAATTTTAACTGTTCTGTGAGGCATGTTATGCTGATAAAGATATTTGCTTGAGGATTCCTACACATACTAAAGTAATATATGTTGATGTGCTTTAACCTAAGCCATCTCTCAAACTTACTAGTCTTGTACGTATGCCTGTGCGTTAGGAGGGCGTCATACAGACCTGCAATGCTGTGATGTGCCCCCCCCCCCCGATGAAAATGATACATGCCCTCTCACAAGCTATACCATGTGGCTGTTTTGATTGTGTGCTTAGTCTTGTAAGAGAGGGGGAAAGAAAACTATAGCAAGTCGCCAATAAAGAGTTGGATTCAGCAGCTTTCCAACAGCTCTTTGGTTTTCCAGATGTCAGCAATGATAACGCAGAGCATAAAACAAGCAGCTTAGAAAAAAAGAGAGAGAGAGAACATCCAAAAGGGTTTGCCTTTCTAAATACACTTTGTTGAATAAAGCAAGCACAGAAAAGACAGGTGGAAAATGCGACAAACTTGTGCTACCATCAAAAATAAAAGGAAACAAAATAGTACTGCAACGTAAGGGGAGGGGGGAGAGAGAAGCTACATTATCTTTCCAGAATGTAGGTCACATTTGCAAAGTTGGTTGTACTACAATTGTATATTTTGAAGAATGTCACATTAATGCTAGTTTTGTAATATAATAGAGCAGTCATCCCCCTCCCCCTTTTGAATTAATTGTTGTTTGGATTTATCTAAAAAGGAGAACTTCCACATAAGGGTCAAGACTCAGCAGGACGCCTCAGCAGGTATTTACTAGGGAAGGAGTGGAGATATTGATGGAAGGACCACAGGTTCCTCATCCCAGTGGGGATTTTTTTGTCAGAAGAGTTTGCTTTACACTGAGTCAGTGCCATGCCCAGATTAATGGTTTGTTTGTTCTTTTAAAAAACTCCCTAGCTTCAGATTTGGCTTATCAAGATTGGCCAAATACATATCTGGGACCAGCAACAAAATTTGCAGCGTTTCCTCGCCTCCTAACAGAAATTCTTTTGGCCATTGTTTTCTTATCCAGGATACCCCACTTTATGCCTCATAGTCCAGTTTTCCGTGTTTTGTGTGTTTCTTCGCCTAATCAGGCTACATAATATTGATAGTTGTTGGGCTCTTCTAAAACTCTGTTGTGTGTGAAAATTTACTTGCTTTTTCTGTCCTGAAAATCCCAACATTCAGTTTCATTGGATGTCCATGACTTCTAGTGTTGTGAGAGTGGAGGTTAAAGCTTTACGCTGTCCCCTTACTCCATAGGGGAGTTGCGCCGTCTCCTTGGATCATTTTGGTTGCCCTTTTCAAAAAGAAGCTTTTCCCACTCCTTTTTGAGGTGAGGCAACCAGAACTGTACAAAGTATTTGAAATGTGATTACACCATAGATTTGTACAGTACAATGGCATTATGATATCAGCAGTTTTATTTCCCGTTCATTTCTTAATGATCCTTAGCATAGAACCTGTCTTTTTTATAACTGCTGCACACTGCTTTTAACATCTTCTTTGAGCTATCTACTATGACCCCAACATTAGCACTGAGGCAGCAAGCCAGTAGTCATGCTGGCGTTATCTGACTGTAGATCCTTGGGGGAAAATAACAGTCTACCAAATATGAGGCATGAAGAGTACCTCAACTCTAAAACCAACTCATTCACAAGGTCCATTAGTGTCTGGGAGCTGCAGATCGCAAACAGATAATCTGAGTCCCAAAATACATTTTGCACTTGCAAAACCTTGTTGCACTTTTGCAATAAATAAGCCTAGTTTTGAGGGATACCTGTACTAAGGTTTGATTCAACAGAGTGCTTAAAAAAAGTAGTTCTGTTTAATAACATACAGCAAAATTGACACCCTGAAATTAATTGCTACTCTTCTTACAGTGATTTTGAGGTTTCTAGATGGAAAATAAAAGTAGCATTTTGCAAACTGCCAATTCTCCACCACCTTGCACTTTGCACAGGTGAATAAATAACTGCACAAAGTTGGAGAAAATCATTTACCTGTCAGTCACAGTGATGAGGTGTGTCACTTCTTTTCCCTGCAAAAGGCAGTAGAGGACATCATTTCTCCTGCCCTTTCTCATCCTCAGACTACAAACATTAATGATGCTGAGGTTTCATCACTGAAAATCATTATCATATATATTAAAGCAAATTCTTTGCCTCACACACCTTATTCTTGAACACAAGCCTGCACAACTCTAGTAATCTAACAATGGTTGTGAGTTGTGTGGCCTGCCATGTGTTTTGTCATTACTGAGTAGAAAAATTGAGGCTTATTGAGCCTCTGCTGAGCTCTCCCAGCCAGGCCTTGTGCAGACCTCCCTGGTATGGCCAACATCACACTAAACGGATAAGAGGTGTCCTGATTCTTAATAGCCCCCCATTAAGCTAAAAGGGACAAAACAAGATTCAGTGGGCATGACAGCTGGAAGAGCAGGCCCCCCATCTTGGGGAGGAGCCCCCCCAAATCCATCAGGGGCCCGAGTCCCCTTTAAATTCCGTGGTGGCTGTGCACACATGCTGCAGAGCATGCTTGCGACACACACACAAACCAGGGGGCATCTGCACGACACATCAGTGTGCCCTGTAGTGTGCTTGAGTGATGTCAGGGGCCTGCTGATGTCATGCGTGCATGCTGCGGGGCATGTGTGCAAATTTTGCTGATGTTGCACAGCCATGGCCCCCTCAGTGACAGGGGCAATGTGACACATGTGTGGGAAAGGATCAAAGTATGTTTCCCCAAGTAACTGAAGAGCCTGAGGCAGGCTTAGTAGGTGTCCCATAGAACATGTCTTTATTTTTCCCCATGCAAGTAATTGACTGCAATATATTGCTAAGGAAATAAGTTCTGGGCAAAGGATACCACCACCACCAAAAGTGCCCCTCGAGTGTGTGTGTGTGTGTGCGCGCGCGTGCACAATGTGATTTAAAACTGCTCTGCAGTGTACATGCTGTTCTCCTTATCTTTCTGATCATCTGGAATGAATGTCTCTGTCACTCTTACACTTTCTTGCTTCGTGTATCCAACGGGGTATTGTGTAGTGCTGCAGAGAACAGGAGCTAATGACTGGTGACAAGCATGACTTGTCAGTTTAACCATGTAAATTGACATTGTGTCTGGACTAAACTGGTTTCAGGCTGGTGGAGTGAGAGTGCCTGGTGGGCCAGACGTGGTTCTCAACAAATTGGAAGTGTCTTGTAGAGTCATCATCATAGCTGATACAATTCCTCTGGAGGCATGTTGGGTACTAGATCATCAGACACACCCCTGTTATGTAGCATTGCATAGCGGGTTGTTAAGTTGATTATTGAGCTGGCGAAAGCTTTCCCTCCATCTGCTTATTTACACTGGAGGGTTCCTGCATTACATCCAAGTCTCTCTCCCACGCCCCCCATTCCTAGCCAGGGAGAGATACTGCTGCTAAATGTAGTTTCTCTCTAAACACCTTGTTAAGCTCACACTGTGAACTTTAAACAAAAGTAAAGTAGAGCCTGGTCTTTGGGCCTCTTACTCTCTAATGTAGCTTATTTCCCCCATGAAAAAAGTGTGGGGCAGATCATTCCTCATATCTATCCCATTGAGGGCTGCACAGCTTGGGACTGGCCACAAAATGCAGCCTAGTACCAGCCGTCAGGGCTCCCCTCTTCCTGCCTCAACCCTCCATTCCCAATTTCACAGGGTCTCCCTCCCAACTACAGGGGGAGGCTTTCCAGGAGGCTGGTGGCTACTGGGAAGACGAGGGAATGGGAACATCAGCTTCCCTTAGCCCTGCTCTGTGGGCTTTTCTCTTGATCCAGCACATCTTTAATTCCTGTTGGCCAAAGGCCTGCTCATTTGTGCCTTGCAACTCCCATGAAAGAGCCTTCTAGAATGCACTTGTGGGGACAAAATAACTGCTGTTTGTGTCTGTTGAGTCTTTAGACTTTAGCAAGCCACTTCAAAGAGACTTTTATCCTGCCCCCAAACACAGCTTTGTTTTACTGACTATGTGAGTTGAGGGTCATCCTGTCATCAGTTTTATCACCCAAAATCCATTCAGGAAAGAACGTCATGAAGTGATTGTTCTTCCATAAGTAATGGAGGCAGTGGAAGACAGGAGTGCCTGGCATGCTCTGGTCCATGGAGTCACGAAGAGTCGGACACGACTAAACGACTAAACAACAACAAGTACTAAACAAAACAGTGGACAAAAGGGGATTGGTGGAGTTCCTGTGGGGCTACCAGTCCCTAGGGGCAGAGTAACATCTAGCCTGGGTCCTCAAGAGTCAATTCTGCATACCAGCAACAATCTCACAATATTCAGGGCATGGTTCTGTACATTTTTTTAAAAACCCGCCTCACACTGAGTCCATACCACCAGCTTATAGAGCACACATTGAAGTAACACATGAACAAGTGTGTTCATGGCAGGTTTGTTTGGTTCCATGTACATCAAAAATTGATTAAAAAATGCAAAACAATGTGTAAGCCATCATGGCAGTAATCAACTCTTTTCCTTCCAAAACATTTGGAATAACAGTGAACATTTCTGCTCTGTTTACCGCTTTCAATGTATAAAATGTAAACAAACAAACAAAAAGTAGTGCATTGTTCCCAGCGTGATTAGACATAACTACCATACATTTTTATTAAAATGAAAAAAGTAGTATGAATCCAAAAATTCTACATAACCATAATAATCATGGTGTGTGTGCATAATTAGGAAGCCATAAGCTGCTACTAAAGCTTTATGTAAACAGTTTGCCTTTTAATGCTTCAAGTACCCTATAGTTTGTCCATTATAAACCACAGTAATTAAATTCCATATCAGCCCATTTCATGTGGTGTCATTTTTGTTGCTTGAGCTCTGGGGAGATGTGTTGAATTGTGCTGTCATTATGAATGCTGCCTCTGCTTCTGTTTGCTGCCTTTGTTGATTGACACTTGCCCAGAAGAGTCCTTAAGAAACAATGTAATTAGGGTATTTGCATTGCCTGGGATTAGGTGACCTTTGGTGTGCCAGTAATTAGAGTCTCCCTGCTGTACACTGTTAGTAGCTGGTAGGCACTAACCAGGCAGAAGAGGTGATAGAGTGATTCATTTAGTAAGCTGCAAAGAGCTTTTCAATTGGTGGTACAATTAACAGGCGATTATTATTAACAATGCAGTATCATTTCATGATTGTAGCCTGCAAACCAAGCTCTTGACAGACTTAACTTGCTTAGCTGGAAACAAAGGGCACCTAACTTTGGGAGACCTGTTCACATGATGGAAGGAATATGTATGATAAGAATCAACCCACCAATGTTAAAATATGTCTCTCTCTCTCTCTCTCTCTCTCTCTCTCTCTCTCTCTCTCTCTCTCTCTGATAAGCCTGCACAGTTTTTGACCCACTAAACCAGATTAACCCCACCAATGACGGTTTGTGGCTTGACAACCCTTTCATTTTCTCAATCCCAGACATACACAGAAAAATGAAAGTTGATCAGTCACTTTGGTAGCCTTGCTTTATATGTCTAGAATGCCTTTGAGTTCATGAGCTGTGAGTTCTACATGTCTGGAAGATAGATGCAGCATAAAGATTAGAATACAGTGGTATCTCGGGTTAAGTACTTAATTCTTTCCGGAGGTCTGTACTTAACCTGAAACTGTTCTTAACCTGAAGCACCACTTTAGCTAATGGGGCCTCCTGTTGCTGCTGCGCTGCCGGAGCACAATTTCTGTTCTCATCCTGAAGCAAAGTTCTTAACCTGAAGCACTATTTCTGCATTAGCGGAGTCTGTAACCTGAAGTGTATGTGACCTGAAGCGTATGTAACCCGAGGTACCACTGTATGTTCCTTTCTTCTGCTCCCCATGCTTTCTGAAACTATAACTGGATATATTTACTCCAGGTTAGGGATTCTTGAGAATCTTTGTGAATCCCAACATCAAATCACCAAATCCACACCCCCAGAATAAGTGCTGATGGAAATTTAGCTATTCACCAGGTGCACTAATGTACAATGTTTTGCAGCCAGGTATAGTCATAACTGGCACATCAGGCTAAGCTGGTGAAAGTGCTCAGTGCAACATAGGGACAAAGATGCAACTGAAATTATGCATTTGGTTCTTTAGGTGTAATATGACCTGCTCCAAAAGTGGATGAACACATCATTCGCCTGGGCAGACAAAGCACACTTGGTGGCAGTGCCTCTGTTTTGTCTGGACTAAGCTTTCACCTATTGGCCCTCATCTGATCCCTTCCAACACATGGACAATGGTTTAGCATTTCCTCTGTCTCCCCTAAATTTGATGGAAGTGAGAAAGTTAGGTATCATCTGCATGTTGATGACACCTTGCCCCTGAAACTCCGGATGACCTAATATAGATGTTAAAAATGGTGAAGAATAAATTATAGCCCAGTGGGACCCCAAACAAGAGCAGAATCAGTGCCCCACTTTCCAACTCAGACAGCCTGTTGTGTGACGGATAGTTTATGCAGTCCCACAGAATTCCACCAGAGGGCTGGAGCCTCTCTCTGATTGGCCAACAGTCAGGCTGGGGGTGGAGCCAGCAGTTTGGGAGAGAAAATAAAAGGAGCTGTTTCTTGAGAGAGTTCAGAGAGGGAGATGGTTTAAGTGAGAGCAGGAGGGAGGGAGAGTTGGTTCGGATCTATGTGTGTAAAATCCACTCTGAGGAAAATATCTGTAGCCAGAGAAGGAAGTCTCTAAGCTTAGATAGAAAGACAGGAGTGAACTGGAGGGCTGAGTTTGACCCAGGAGAAGTAGAAACTGTGAGGACACTGTCTCCTTGGGTACCATCTCCACTCAGGAGGGGAAAATATCTTCTAGGAAGAGAAGACTCCCAAGCCAGTTAAGAGGGGTGTGGTGACCCCCTGGATCTGTTGTACTATTTGGAAATACCCCAGGAGTGTGAATGTCAAAAGGCTGGGTAACAGACAGAAATACACCTTGTTTAAGAACCTAAGGATTAAGCTGTAACACCTATGCAACAACTAAGCTAAGGAACTGAAGCAGAATAACTGGAAATAAGCTAAGCATTCACCATCTAGTCTAGAAACCTGTAACATCTAACTGCGGAGTCATAACTGAATTAAGCAACCAACATTTAAAAGAAGCTGTGTGTTTACTACCTTGTTTAGAAGCCTTTAACACCCACTAGATTTAGTACAGTTATTAATAAGTTAACTGTTTTCCGAAAGAACATTATCTCCTGACACATCTTTCTTTTATCAGCTTCGTTCTGTTAAATAAATATGGCTTATTTGTTCAACTTCTGCCTGAGTCTCCGTCACACAAAAACCATAAGATAACCCGTGGTGGTTATATAGAGTATATGTAGGTGGGAACTGCTGCAATTGGTAGCCAGAGCGGAGGGAGGGGGATCTCTACATTTTGGTGGAAGTGGTGGGATCCGCATCACCTGTCAAGAATGATACCATGGTCAATAGTTTCAAAACCTTAATGCAAAAATGAAATGGAACTGAATTATGGGTAAAAACATGCAATAGTGACATGGGCCAGAAATATTTGCTCATCCCTGCTGCAGGAACTGATTATTAGAATTCTTAGAAGAAGAAGAAGAAAATAATAATAATAACTGGGTACCATGATTTTATTTATGATCTTCTTGGATGAAAGTGTGGCCATTGGGCAACATTCTGGATATGGGAGAAGAAGGAAATGGGAGGTTGCATGTACCTGCAACCTGTGCTGCCTAATTGTTTTTGACAAATTATAAGGGAATGAGAATTTAGGCTGCAATCCCAACCCCACATACCTAGGAGCAAACATATTTACTTCTGAGTAGGCATGTTAATATTTCTATTACAACAGATACATCAGTATGCTCTCTCTCTCTCTCTCTCTCTCTCTGTGTGTGTGTGTTTCTCAATTAGCTGTTTGAAGCTTTTCCCACTTAAGCATTTGTAAATAAAAATCTGTGAGAAGAAGAGAAATATTTACCCGCTAAATGTGCTTTTGATGAAACTAGTGCTTGGATAATTGGGTTATGATTCTAGTTTGCTCAGGATTAGATTCTGAAATGAGGCAATGGAATTATTTTGGAGAGTTGCAATTCCAAGGAATCGTATTATTTCATATGTAATGAGAACAATGAATGAATTAGTTTGGCTCTGATCCTCCAAGCATGCAATTGCTGTGTGAGAGCACATTTAAACTGACAAATCTTGTGAGTGGGCTTTTTCTGCCCCTCCTTTCCATTAACTTGAACCATAGTGCTGAAAGTGTTCCAACCAACCAACTACGTTTATTTAATAGTAGCAGCAATTTGCTTACTAAATAAATATACCTAGTTTTGACTTAACACTAAAGCATATTTTTTAAAATGTGCATATTAGACTTAGAGAATATATGCTTTCCTGCATTGTCAATATACCTAACAACTTGACAAGTTTATACTTGGCTCAGAAATGCCAATAATCAAAGTAGAGAAAAGGGCAGCTAATACTTGAAGATTTTATGTTCAGATTTGAGGATTGTTTACTTGAACTTTTGGAAGGTAAATTGTGTTGTTATTTTGTCTTGCCGAGTTGATCTGTCTGCTGCTGATTATTTACCTGCAGCTTTTATTGTTCCTGATTGTGTACAAAGGCATAAATGATTTTAATAGATTTTGTTAAGCCATCCTATGGCAGAAAGGGGGCACACAAAAAATGCCCCAGACCCATGCCACACACAACTCCCTCTCTTCCAGAATCCTCCCTTTGAGTCTCAGGTTTGTTGGTTTGTTTAACCACTTGATTGGAACCCTCCCTCAACCTCAGAGTGGTTTACAAAAAGATAAAACAATAAAATAGAGCGGGGGGGGGGTCCTTTAAAGTAGGCACCCCCAAACTCGGCCCTCCAGATCTTTTGGCACTACAACTCCCATCATCCCTAGCTAACAGGACCAGTGGCCAGGGATGATGGGAATTGTAGTCCCAAAACATCAGGAGGGCTGAGTTTGGGGGTGCCTGCTTTAAAGCATACAAAAGTTAAGCTAGTTAAACTGATTAAAATTACCTCAACTTTCTAAGCATCTGGGTAAAGGTAAAGGGATTCCTCACCATTAGGTCCAGTTGTGAACCACTCTGGGGTTGTGGAGCTCATCTCGCTTTACTGGCCAAGGGAGCCGACGTACAGCTTCTGGGTCATGTGGCCAGCATGACTTCTGGTGAAATCAGAGCAGCGCATGGAAACGTCATTTACCTTCCCGCCAGAGTGGTACCTATTTATCTACTTGCACTTTGACATGCTTTCAAACTGTTGGCAGGAGCAGGGAGGTTGGCAGGAGCAGGGACCGAACAATGGGAGCTCACCCCATTGCGGGAATTCGAACCACTGACCCTCTGATCGGCAAGCCCTAGGCAGCCCCCAGAGGATGAAGTCTGAGAGCCAGGGGATTGGTGGTGGGATGACAATGAGTTGTCAGAGAGAGAAGCCTGGGAGGAGGAGGTGTCGGAAGCAGGAGAGGCAACAGGCTTTAGTGAGCATGAAGAGGTGCTGGCAGAGAGCAGTTTAGAATCAGAGGCAGAAGCAGAGGCTGGAGAGGAGGGGAGTCAAGAGGCAGAGTTGAGATAGGCTCCTAAAGAACTTCTCCTGCTGCACCTAGGTCCCCTCCCTCCAGGTCTCCTTGAACATGCAGAGAAATCGAAAGAGCAGAACAGAGATTGGTTGTGTGCAGACACAGTTTGCAATTGCTTGGGAAAGACCCTAGACAGGAGGAGACTCATATGCTGGGACGAGGGGATCCTTCAGTCCTCACAACTGCCTCATTAGGGCAAGACCTATTGAGAAGAGTTGCTGTGATGACTAGACTGTGTTTTTTATTGCTGACCCTTGTGATCTGCAATATACTTGCCATCCTTCAGTCTTTGCAGCTCCAGACTGACATCAAAACCAGTGAGTTCATCTTGCTACTGGCGCACTGTGGTTGACTTGCAATACAGATTGCAGAAGCCTAGGATTGTGCAATCAATACCACATTTACTATTTTAAAACAACACCTCAGTTGTTAGTATTTCAAATATAGAATTTTAGGCTTTCTGGCATCTTTGCCCTATTTAATATTTAACTGGAGAGGAAATGCCACCTAGTCAAAGAGACAGAATCTGGAAGGTGCAACCACTTCAATCTGTTTCTGCATATATTAGAGAGAATATATTAAAAACAATCCAAAGATTGTGTATTCAACTTTAGCAAGATTGATACATGAGTTCGATAAAATGTCCCCAGACCGTTGGCATCAATAAGGTATTTATATTCATATGTGATGGGAATGTCTGTAAGCCGTGAGTTTGGGGGGAAAGGTACTCAAGGAAATCCATGTCATAACTGGGAATACTATTGTTAAAACACCCAAACTAATGTTGCATTCAATGTTTGTTGTAGAAAAGGCGGAATATAGTATGGTGGGGCTTGATTTGATTTGTGTGTTTTTTCTACTGGACTTGTGATAACACAACTATGAAAGAACAATAGGATGCTTATGTTAATATCTGGAACAAGAAACTTTGGAAAACAGTTATTATGTAGAAACCTATGTGGGGCTGGTCCACCCATGAGGCATGATGAGGTGATTGCCTCAGGTGGCAGGATCCACAGGGGCAGCAAATAACGATGTGATCTCTCTGCCCACCCCTGTCTTTCCACACCCCTTCTTCCCTGGTGGAGAGAGGAGCATCATTTTGGGGTCTGCCTCAGGTGCCAAAATGTCTTCGCCAGCCCTGAACCTATGCATTACATCCATGTTGATGTCATCAAGGGGCTAGCAAAGCAGGACAGTTTTTTTTGCAGAGCAGGTTAATTTTTCCTACGAATAAGACTGACAGAACAAGGACACTTCCAGTCCAATATGTGACAATTTGGAAAAATATTTAATTGGTTGATATTGTCTATGCTGGCTTAAGTCCCTCTGTTTAGCAAATACAATAGTGGTTATTGTCTTCCTCTATATAAGACACATAATGTTGAAAAAATATTATGCTAGTTAATTGCCAGGCTACTGTAGTTGTTGGATTTTTCTCTGGCATGCAGTTTTATTGGTTTGTTGATGTATTTTGTTATATATATATATATATATATATATATATATATATATATATATATATATAAAAATATAATCTGTAACAACAACAACAACAGGAATATCAATACCACTTTTTGAAGAATGGGCGCTGACCTTGATAGGAAAAGTAGCTATATTTATCTTCTTCCTTCAGATTAATGGTCTTAGAAGCATGTTTACCTTTTCACAGAAAAACATAAATTGTATTCACTGGTGGGTAAAAGTGCTAGGAACTAATTTTGCCAGTTCACTTCAAACCTTTTCATTAGACTGGCAGAAGGGAATTATAGTGCTATAGTTTGTTCATCCATAATTTCACACTCCTGCACCCTTGGAAACAGGAGGTAAATCTCAAGGGATTTCTCAGTGCTAAAACAGTTTTAATTAGTAAATAATCCTAGAGCTTTACATTCAGAACAAATCCTTCTTAAGCATGTCACAGTGGAACTTCCATTCACAGGGCTTTCTGATTTCTTAATGACTGTGCTGAAGTATTTCTTTTCCAGAATGATTTTGTTTTCCTTCTTCAGTAAGGATTAGTAGGTCTAGAATGGGCTTCCACAACTTTGTGACTCTCCAAGTCCAACAGTGCAGTCCACTTGCCTTGCCTTGTAGCTGCAACCCGCCCCTATTTTGCAGTCCCAGGCATTCAGCAAAGCAGGAGGCTACCTAAACAATATCACTAGTTTTCTTGGTGTTAGGTACCACCTGTAGGTAAGTTTCAGAGTGAGTTCTTTTCTTTTCGTTGATATGGATTTAAAGGGGGGTTTAGACCACATTCTGGCCTTTATCACATACACAGCCCAACAAGACAATGACAATAATCCACCAACAGCATACAAATTGATATGGCTAACCTGACCCAAAACACCCACCCAGCCCACTCTCACACGAAAACAAAGGTCACCACAGCCAATCACAAACAAACAACCACACCCTAGGCCAATCCCAACCTCTCTCACCACCAGAGAAACACAAATGAACAGCAGAGTACCTGCACGCACAACACTGACACCAAACCCTACATACATTAAGCAAAATAGAAACATCGCCACCCGACCCCCCCATCTCCCCGCTCCCCCCTCCCCCCTATGTCTCAACAAATGAAACTGATTTGTAAAAATGTTACACGGAAAAAATACGAGAGACATTACACATACTTCTGTAAAACAATAAAATCTTTAATTAAAAAACAACAACACAATGTCGCCTTGATGGACCACAGTACATGGCTGATGGATGATAATTCATGGACTGCAAATGGTGCAGACATTAGAAATTCTTGAAGATTTAAATTTGTGCAAATTCCTGTATAAAATGACTTGATCTGTGCTTCTAAAATTAACATGTCAAAACTTAGCTCCGCACTGGAATTTGACCCTGGAATGTCCCAATATTCCTTTTTCTTTCCCTCCACATATCAGAGAACAATTAAAAGTGGTGTGTTCCTTTGTGTAGGTGCAAAAACAGAGTTCTGTTTATACTGAAAATAAAATACCTGCATCAAATGAAGAAAATGGTGAAGCTGGTATACAGAGCCCTTCCTATAATTTTGAAGGAAAATGTCACCAATCCACCTTAAATTGCATTGCCTCAGCAGCTAGATTTTTTTAAGTGAAACATATGGAGTGTTGATTCCTTTATTGTAAATGGAGCCTTACACTGTCTGCTCGGAAGTCCCACTGTATTCAGTGGAGCTTACTCCCAGGTAACTGGTTAAAGACTGGGCAGCCTTACACTGCAGTCCTAAGCATTTTTACTCAGAACTACTGTAGGTCCCACTGAGTTCAATAGGATTTGCTCTCTGGCATGTTCATTATTCTCACAGTTCCTATGTTATTCTTCCTTTTTCCCTGACAGAGACTGAAGGCAGCTTACCACCAAAATTTATTTCATTTCCTTTATCTGTAGAAGGTGTTGTGCATGATCCCTTCACTCACACATTTTTTTCTTTACAACAGTCCTATTGGGTAGGTGAGGCAGAGTGGTTGCAGTTGGCTCAAGGTGACAAATGTTGATGTGTCTATGTGTGCAGGAGATCAAACACATGAGGAGCTTCCTGCTGTAGAATAGAACATCCCTATTTTAATCAGAGAAATGTTGGAGGATATGAATTCTGTGCTTTTGATTATTCCATTGGTTCTGATAGCCAGGGTACATAAGCACTAAGGTGAAACAGGGTGATGCCCTGCAATTGTTATGATACAGGAAGCCACAAAAAACTTCAGTATATTTCTCTCCAAATACGTTTTGTTTAGAATGTCTCTTGGCTCCCCCTCCCCTTTTTTGAAAGGGGATTTCTGAGACCTTTGAAGATCAGCAGTGTGGTCCAAACTGATTTCAGTGTTTTGGCATCAGAGTATACCAGCTGTCTACTCAGACGGCTCCATTGGAATCTTACATGTGAAGAAACGTGTGCTTGCCATCCTAGCCTTGGTCAAATTTTGCCCAGTGCAGAGGGGAAATATTTTAGAGTTCTATTAAGTGTCTAAAAGAGAGCATGCCTGTTTCGTCTGGTGAAAGCTATCTCAGCAAATGGGATTGTTTGCCTCCCAAGAAATTCTTAGCTGCCGACATGGTCATTCTCCACCCTTTCGGCATCATTCCTCAATTGTTGCTCCCAGTTCAGAGAGCTTTGAAAGTGCCAGATGATTAAGTTCTGAATATGAGTGCACATGTGTGTGCTCATATACATGTCATCCACATTTCTTTGCTTGTATGATGTCCCTTTGGCTAGGCGACAGATAATGGGAAAGGGTGACTGAGATTGGTGGTTTTAGGCAAAGGACAGAGCTGGAACACTGAGCTGAATACATGATGGGCAGGTGCACAGAAATTAGACTGTTATTTGTTGCTGTTCTCGAGCTGTCATCAGTTATCACATCTTATATCCCTTTGGCTTAGAAATGGTGTGAAAACCTTGGGTGGACCAGGCAGTTCGCTTTAATTAAAGTCTCACAGTCAGAACAAATCAGAGTTCGGCTTGTGATGTAACTGAAACTTTGTGCCGTTGAAACTATTCTGATTTTTAAAAGGAAAAGAATACATTATCACATTACATTATTTTTTTCTAGATATAAACAAAAACAAAAAAGGAAAATCAGTAACCAGCCTTAAGCTAAATAAGCAAGTAAGCCAGACTAGTCTCTCCTTCTGTTCTGCCAGTTCTAGGAGAAATAGGATTCAGATATAAGCTTTCAAAATCTGAAGTTAAAGTCTTCAAATTTCATTGTGTGAAGTCAAATACTGTAAGTGTAACTCTTGCAAATGGGTCAATTGTTCCATGTGGGATGAACTGCAGTTGAAACATCCCTAGTAATTATCTACTTTGAACATGTCTACCAAGCTCTGCTGGTTTGTGTATTCCAACTGCTTATGGAAATATCACCTCTTCTTCCTTTAATTAAGTTGATTCACTCTTGTGTTACAGTTATGTTTGAAATCATTATTGGTCTGTGTGTTTTGTGCTTTTTTTAAAAAAGTACTCTCAACACAGAACAGTAGAGAGTACTTTCTGTGGCAACAAAAGCTTATTCCTTTGACCTGAATAAATTAACCAAATATATATGTGTATTACAGTGGTACTTAGGGTTACATATGCTTCAGGTTACAGACTCCGCTAACCCAGAAATAGTACCTTGGGTTAAGAACTTTGCTTCAGGTACCCACACTGGAAGAATGGCAGATGAAGGTGATGGACTACATGGGCTTGGCAGAAATGACGAGCAGAATCCGAAACCAGGGAAAAGAAGCGGCGGAAGAAGAATGGAAAAAGTTTAAGGACTATTTAAAGAAATATTACAAAATCAATGACAGTTAGAATGATGTTGGACTAAAGTAAATGGTTACTATCAGTAATGGTTAAGACAAGGAGAACAAAGATGATTAGTTTAAATTTACAGTACAATAAGGGAAGATTTGCTGAACAATTGATTAGAATTTGGAATACAGAAACGGGAGGCATGAGGAAGTCGAAGAAGAAAGGTTTAAGAAATTAGGACATGAAATGGTACTTGTTTTTTGTTTTGTTTTTTGTCTATTGTTTGTTTATGTATGTTTTGTATGTATGAATATAAAAATTGCTTAATAAAAATATTATAAAAAAAAAAAGAACTTTGCTTCAGGATGAGAACAGAAATTGTGCGGTGGTGGCGCGGCAGCAGTGGGAGGCCTCATTAGCTAAAGTGGTGCTTCAGGTTAAGTACAGTTTCAGGTTAAGAATGGACCTCCAGAACGAATTAAGTACTTAACCTGAGGTACCACTTTATATATGTGCATCTGATCCAAACTTATCACGGAAGCTCTGCTCAGCCCCTTCTGGCACAAGATGGCTAATCTGTGGTTGTCCTATGCTTTATGGCTCATGGTTTGTCTAGGAGAGCTAAACCATGACATTTGGTTCAGATGGCATGCTAAGCCAAACCATGCCTGAGCTTATCATTGTGTAGCAGCAACACAACTAGGGTGGTCTGAAGCAGCTGTGATGTTCACACACACTCATGCTTTTGTGCTAATTCATGGTTTAGCTTGGCATGATGTGTGAACCATGTGAAAGACGCTCACTCTTTTTCCAATCCCTAGGAGGCAGCCAACTATATTTACCTTGATGGGCTATGCAAAGACTAGAAATGTGGTGGTGGTAGGCTTGTTTGTTTTCTAAATGGAAATTGTGGCTTTTCTGGATGCAGATTTCTGCACACAGCTCAAATTTACACATTTGCATGTGCAGTCTCACACTCTGCAATAGCCTGGCTACAAATTGGTTTAATCAGCTGTAGTCAGAGCTTAGGCAGCGGATTCCTGATGAGAATGTTCTCTGGTTTCTGCTTCTTTTCCCCGTCAGAGTCTTAATTTGTTTTGCCAACATGTCTGCTTTTCTGGCACACCTGCCTTCTTCCTCCAAGTGTTAGTTCCTCTCTGAGAATCATTCGTGAGCAGCTTGCAACCAAATGCCTGATTACAAAGTTAGCAGAGCTTGAGCGCAATTACTTCAGCTCTATAGCCCTTGCACATTAAACCCAGTGTTAATTGTTTCCCATTTTTGCAACAATCCTTATAATAGGATAAAAACTGAAGCGATCATTTCTTGTAGTTAAAACAGCAGAAAATAAAGACATTTGCTCTGATTAATCACTGCAATACGAAATTAAAGGCAATCGCAAGGAAACACACTCAGAATGTTTGTTTGATGCCAGCAAAACTTGCCATTTGTACAGTGGTGAAGAATTGATATTGGAGGAATGGCTCAGCACAAACATTTGTCACATCTGCTTTTGCAACTGACGAGGATGTGATGAGTCAGTTTTCTTGCTGGGGGATAGGATGTTGAATCCCATTGTCTTTACTGTGATGTTTTCTGCATTTACTGCTTTTTAGAAGATGCAAAAGTACAGTCTAGATTCTTCAGTACCTGAATTTGAGGCCTTGCTTACTAAAGACAGTAGAGCAGTACAGATGTTCAAAGCACATTCAGCTGAACGTGTCACATGTGTATGTCTGTGGGGGAGTAAAGTTCAATATCCAATGCTCTGGCACAAGGGTACAGTGGTACCTCGGGTTACAGACGCATCAGGTTACAGACTCCGCTAACCGAGAAAAATTACCTCGGGTTAAGAACTTTGCTTCAGGATGAGAACAGAAATCGCATGGCGGCGGCCTGGCGGCAGCAGAAGGCCCCATTAGCTAAAGTGATACCTCAGGTTAAGAACAGTTTCAGGTGAAGAAGAAGAAGAAGAAGAAGAAGAAGAAGAAGAAGAAGAAGAGTTTGGATTTGATATCCCGCTTTATCACTACCCAAAGGAGTCTCAAAGCGGCTAACATTCTCCTTTCCCTTCCTCCCCCACAACAAACACTCTGTGAGGTGAGTGGGGCTGAGAGACTTCAGAGAAGTGGGACTAGCCCAAGGTCACCCAGCAGCTGCAGAGCGGAGACACGAACCTGGTTCCCCAGATTATGAATCTACCACTCTTAACCACTACACCACACTGGCTCTCCAGAACAGACCTCCAGAACGAATTAAGTTCTTAACCCAAGGTACCACTGTATATGCATATCAGTTTCATTCATGAATGTTGAGTCCATTCAGTCTGTACCCTGAAAAATGGAGGGCATATCTTGAACATAAAGCCAGGTATATTCAGAATCTACAGTTGTAGAAGCCCATGCAGATGAAATCTTAAAGGCGTGGCTCCAGATATTCATCAGTGCACAATTTGTTTGAACATATCTGCACAGGTTTATTGTTTCAGTTCATAATGCATATTTTTAAAAGTTTATATAGTTGGTAAGCTGAGCAATTGAAGTATGGACCATGGAGATTATACTAAATTAAGAATTCATTTAAAATATTAATGTGAAAGTAGCTTCTGAAATCTATTCTAATGTTCTGGAGGGAAAGGGGGAAGAGAAAAGAGAGGGGGGAAGAGATTGGTGGTAGGGATAATCAATAACCAACCCAGAGAGGTGATCCAGAAGGATATTGTGATGTATGGTATCAAAAGCTACAGTGAAGCCTAGAAAAATAAGTAGGCAAAATTTTTATTTTTATTTTTAAAGTAAACCAGTTTATCAGCAGCTTTTTAAATAATCTGTGTTTCAAGACAGCAGGCCAGGGACTGTTTACTTCCACAGGCAGAAGTCAGCTTGGCCACAGTACCTGCAATATGTGGATTTCTTCCTACTGAGGTAGTTTAAGTTAATGGCAGACAACTGGTTGTAGTTAGCAGAAACAGAAGAAGGAGCCTTAGCAAGAATGCAGGTAGCAAAAGAAGATCTTGTTTTGTTTTTGTTACAGTCCTTGTTTAATGTTGGGCTCCAATGCGTAAGAACACATTGCAATAATCTAAGGGGTCCAAAGTCCAGGGGTGGTTTTATCTCCTCCTCAACTTGAATTAAGTCATGATTTGTCTTTAACTGAAGTTTACTTAATGTCACCCAAGACATTTCTGATGAAGCCAGAGCTCTAACCGCTTGGCCACAGTTCCCTGACTTGAGCTTTAATCACACAGCCACCTTTACCTCTGCAGGGGAAAGAAGCTGGACCGACTTGTATTTTTCCGTCTTTGTTAACTCATCTGTCATTTTTGGTTTAGCTTAGAAACTCAGCATCATAAATTTTTGAAAAGTGCTGCTTGTCTGACCTGGCCCTTGATTTCCATGGTTAAGATTCAGGCTAGCATTCCCATATGGCTCTGCTTAGTTCAAGGGATATGCATGCTGGACCTGGCTGGTGTTCCCCTGTTCCCTTGCAGAGTGCCAGCTGTTGGGCATTTGACTTGTTCCTGAGTTCCATGTCAAACTGCACTAGTGAGTAAAATTCTGAGTGGGGGCATAAAAATCTGCATTATTGCTCTGGTGTATAACTTCAGACAGTGATGCCAAGCAAGCAGTTTAATCTGTGCACGCTAGTCATCTTTCAAAAAATCAAGAAATTAGAGCACATCTGCCTTCCTCTTTCCTTCCATCTGTCAATTCAGGCCATACACTTGATCATATTTTCCCCTTATTACATGCAAGCGTTTGGATCCTTCATAATGAAATTAACTATGTGGTGTTTGCATCTCAATTGCTGCTATTTTCCTGTTTTCTTTTATAATCCTGCAGCACAAAGGGGGGGAGTAATATTGCTCATTTAAATTATCACGAAATATGTTTTGTGTTTTCTCAGTGCAGCTCAGTGGTAGAGCACATATTTTGTGCAGGTGTCCCCTGGTTCATAGGAAGGTAGTAGGAACCTGCATTATTATTATGAGTCAGACCACAGGTCCATCTAATAATACATATGAAAGTGTCTTCTACTCAGTCTCTAGATTGTTGGCTCATTAGTCCAGTATTGTCCACATTGACCAGGTGTCTTACCCTGTGATTAGAGTTATCTGCAATAAAGTGTTCATGCTTTGACTAACAGGTACAGATCTTGATGGAGTTGAGAAATTGAAGTGTTCATACACTTCCCATCGAAGGAGTCTTCTCTGCACCAAGCTAAATTAAAATAATTAATTACCAGAATCACCAAGAAATGCCTCCTTTTTGTTTCTGATTCCTTGGTACTTACTCCGTCTTTCTTCTTGCTGCGCTGACTGGCAAGATCTTCCAAGGGTATCAGTCTTTTGTACCCCTGCCTGTAGGTGCCAAGAGTTAACCTTGGACCTTCTGTAGATGAAACATGTTCTCTACAAATAAACAGTCTCTTAACATCTTAGTCCACAGTCTCTAACATCTTAGACACAAAATAATCTAGATCTGGAAAACTGCTACCACTCAAAGTAGACAGTACTGGTCTCATGAGTCCAATGACCAAGGCTAGAGATTCAGAAGAAGACACCTTTTGTATTTGGAACTAAATTTTGAAACATATATATTTCTAAATGCAGAGTACTACTAATAAAAAATCCTGTATTAAATGGCTGGGCCTCTTCAATTTTAAATGTAGTTTTAAGTTGTTTTCATTTTCTTCATGCACTTCCAAGTTGATTTTTGGCAGAAAGTGAGGAGGAATTAAAGAACCTTTTAATGAGGGTGAAAGAGGAGAGCGCAAAATATGGTCTGAAGCTCAACATCAAAAAAACGAAGATCATGGCCACTGGTTCCCATCACCTCCTGGCAAAGAGAAGGGGAAGAAATGGAGGCAGTGAGAGATTTTACTTTCTTGGGCTCCATGATCACTGCAGATGGTGACAGCAGTCACGAAATTAAAAGACGCCTGCTTCTTGGGAGAAGGGCAATGACAGGCCTAGACAGCATCTTGAGAAGTAGAGACATCACCTTGCCAACAAAGGTTCGTATAGTTAAAGCTATGGTTTTCCCAGTAGTGATGTATGGAAGTGAGAGCTGGACCATAAAGAAGGCTGATCGCCGAAGAATTGATGCTTTTGAATTATGGTGCTGGAGGAGACTCTTGAGAGTCCCATGGACTGCAAGAAGATCAAACCTCTCCATTCTGAAGGAAATCAGCCCTGAGTGCTCACTGGAAGGACAGATTGTGAAGTTGAGGCTCCAGTACTTTGGCCACCTCATGAGAAGAGAAGACTCCCTGGAGAAGACCCTGATGTTGGGAAAGATGGAGGGCACAAGGGGAAGGGGGCGACAGAGGACAAGATGGTTGGATAGTGTTTTCGAGGTTACCAGCATGAGTTTGACCAAACTGCGGGAGGCAGTGGAGGACAGAGGTGCCTGGCGTGCTCTGGTCCATGGGGTCACGAAGAGTCGGACACGACTAAATGACTAAACAACAACAATTGTGGACCAATGTTGAGGGTCCTACTGGGCAGAACAGTAGGGTAAACTGGAAATAGATCATGTACAGTTTGGAAGATTTTTACTGCACTTGATTGTTAACAGAGAAAGTCCCCCCCCCCCGCATCATTTCTTTTTTCTTTTTTGGTTTAGAAATAGTTGGGACTGTATAGAAAGGATTTTAATATATATAGATATTCACTGGTGTATAAATGGTCCTGATGACATCCCCAGGTGAGCTCAGAAGGAACAAAGTTGGAGGGGGAAAGCTGTACCTCCAAAGGTAAACAAAACAGCCCTAACTCTTTTATAAGTCCATGTAAGCTTGCAGCCTGGCTGTGGCTGTGAACATGGCAGAAACTGAATGGGGTTCTTGATGGTGAAAGTAAGTGATCTTCAAAAGCTAGACAATGTAAACCCACACTGCACTATGAAGCAAACCAAGGGTCCCCTCTCTACTTCTCTCTCAGCAGCAAAATGTCAGGCAGAGAAGGAATGAGAGAACTTACTGTGTGTTTGTGTGTGAGAACGAAAGTGATATGCATCATGTAAAGAAGTGACTTCCTATAAAAATTGATCTAGATATAATTAAATCTGTTCAAACCATCCTAGGACCAACCTGCTGCTGTGTCACCAGGGAGTGATACATAAGCCAGTAGTTATCCAGTGCAGATAATGCAATGGGGAGCTTTTGACACAAATTACTGCGTTGTCAAAGCAATTAATTTGGATCGAATTAATTGTAACTGAAGGTTTGGAGCCACAAAAGGCTGTTTTAAAAGAATGAGGATTTATTGGACTGAAGAATGCACTGGGGTCATTTTTGAAGACCTCCCCAACTGAAATTTCCAATGTAAATTTCTGCTCCATTTCCCTGCTTTTTATTCTATATATCCAATTTAAATGGTCAACCAGGCAAATTATGGGCTGTCCAACTGTTCAGTGTCAGTAGAACAAAAGAAGTAAGATCAAAGCAATGATAGGTAGTTTTCTTGTTGCAACATTTTAATTATTTCAAGTATTAAATAGGACAACAAGCAATGTGTACAGTTAAAATAATGTTTTCTTATGCATTTCTTTCAGTAATTAAGTTAAAAAAGGAATAGTACCTTTGTGTCCTTAAGCACCAGTGTGATTGAGAGCCCTGATTGGATCTGGCTTATTGAAACAGGAGAAGTGCAGAAGGACCCAGCACCTGTCATTCATACTTGATGTCTTTGCTGCAGGAAGCAGTGGTGTGATGCTCTTGTACCTGTGCACATGCAGTTGTGGTGTATGAAGCCAGTCTTAGAGAAGAAGAAATGTGATGGCCTCAGTGAACAGTGTTCAGAGCAGAGTCCTCAAATTACTGATACCAAGAGGATGCTAGTTTTATTGCCATACAATCACTTCACTCACACAGAGACAGCAACCTTGTTGTAATCAAGTAAAGCCACATCATGCAGAGTAACTTTGTCTCTCATGCTGTTGATGCTTCAAAGTATTCTAAAGTATTTAAACGTTCTTGCTGCCTTTAAAATGGAAGCTGGTAAATGTGCAGTTGTGCACTTCTCTCTCTCTCCAATAGCAAAGTTAGACGTAGTTGTCTAAATCTTGATTATGCAGTTGAGGCAGGCAGTGTCTGTTTATGCTTCCTGTGCAGAAAAAGGAGTTCTCCTGTTGGGCTACTTCTGAAGCTGATTATGGATACCTGCTCCTTTTCATCATCAGTTATCAACCTGCCTACAGGCCCCATTGGAAAATTGCTAAGATTTTCATATCTGTGATCTGTCAAAGTCAAGGATCAAACCAGGAGTCTGACTGCATTTTCTGTGTACTTTGTCAGCCTGTGAAGTCTGAGATAAGATGACTTCTACAAACATTAAGTTCTATGATATATTCCATGGAGAGATAACACCTTAAATCCCAAAGTACTGCCATTTTTATTTGCTTCCATCGTTCAGCCTAAGACATGTTTCAGATCAGAAATCTTTGTGATATGAAAAATATTTGATTTCATCATATTGTAGTTAAGTTGGCGCAAATTTGCTTTAAAATGTTTTGGCATTCCTGCAGCCCAGTGCAGGCAAAATATAATATTGAAAGGTGGGAGGGGTGTGCGTTTGAGGGTTAGAGGGGGGGAGTATTGTTTCTTTATTAAAGAAACTACACACACCAATCAATTCTGAATCAATCAAAATTCACTTATATTGGGTAGGGTCAGACACAAAATTAATAGCAAGCAAGTATGGCTGGCAGGTCAAAGTCTAGCAGAAATCAGGTCCAAGGGAGGCCAGAGAATTGGAGAATAGCTGTGGAGGGAACAACCTGGTGGTCTCAGTCAGTAACATGTTGGAAGGCAGAGGATCTGGAACATTTTATGACACTGTGGCTCCAGTTTGTCCCTCTGGTGCCCCCTGATTCCCCAGCTCAGAAGGTTTCTAGCATGTTTTGTGAGAGTCTTCTTTCCTCTGTGGCAGCAAATTTAAAGAAGATCTCTTTGTTTAAGCCCTGATAGGACATTTTAAGACAGCACTTGAGGCCAGAGGGCAAATGCGGTCCTACAAGACTCTCTTCTTGAAACTTCCCCGCCCCCCCAACACACTCACTGACCCTGCTTTACACCCTGAGGGTGGTGGTTTGCCTTGCTACAATGTATCCTTGAATTCAGATAGTGCCTCTTTGCATGGCTAGATGTAAGGTAGAGATGTGGGTGTTTGCAGAAGCTGGCCTCCTGGGCAAAGATAACATTTGCAGATATTGCAGTGCCTCTGATCCCACCCACCAGACTGTTTTGCCCCTTAGATCATGAGTAGGCAAACTAAGGCCCAGGGGCCGGATCCGGCCCAATCACCTTCTAAATCCGGCCCGCAGGTGGTCCAGGAATCAGCATGTTTTTACATGAGTAGAATGTGTCCTTTTATTTAAAATGCATCTCTGGGCTATTTGTGGGACATAGGAATTTGTTCATTACCCTCCCCCCCAAAAATAGTCCGCTCCCCCCAAGGTCTGAGGGGCAGTGGTCTGGCCCCCTGCTGAAAAAGTTTGCTGACCCCTGCCTTAGATGGTTTTCCAGAAGGGAATGTGGCCCTTGAGCCAAAAAGGTTTCCCCATCCTTGCATTAGAACACGTTGACACCTGATGCCTTTCTGTTTGTTATCTATTTACCCGTGTGCCTTTCCATTTGTTTGTTTCTTTGCCTTCTCTCCAGTCTTCATTCAAATGTCTGTCATTGTAAGAGGTGTGGACTGGAGAGACGTCCTCTGCATGGGTGTGTGTTTCAGTGCATACCCTCCCAGTGCATGCACATGTGTGCTCAGACACATAGCCAGATCCCTATTAGTGAAGGAGGAGATGAAGTGTGGTTTCTGCCCTTACTGCAGTGACATTGGTTTGCAGCACTATATTCCCTCCCCCCAAATCATCATCATTATCACTCACACTTTACATTGTGGGTGCCCTTTGCGGGATCACGCATGGTGCTACAGTTCCCAGGGAGCTTACTGGCAAACAGGGTCTGACAGTGTTAATTTTTGGTAGTTCACGCCTAGCCTCAGTAATCAAGTTTCTTCCTGGGAGGTGGGGCCAGCCCCATTTATAAATAGGGGGTGGAGCCGACAACAGCCAGGCAGTCAACTCTGGAGATTCACCCTCCCTCCTCTCCCTTTGTTTAATGTTTCTTGTTTGCAGGTTAACTTTTTCTTCCTGTTTAGTAGGCACTGCTATGGTCTTTGACTGGTTGCTATCGAAGGACCGGGAATAAATTTTCCTGCGTTGGCAGGTTTTGTCTTCCCCGTAGCAATTCGTCACAACTTTGACGGCTATGGCCTTGGGTGGAATCCTTTAGTCTTTTCTTCCCTATATGGGGGCGTGGGCATGAAGTAGTGACTCACACCCCCCCCCCGCGGTGGCGATTCCAGGGTCCCTTTAGGGGTTATATATATGGGTGTCACTGGCCATATGCTGAAAGGTCATCAGTGAACTACCCTGCGTGGGGGGATATGGGCTTGGCTGCCTGCTACATGTACATCTCGCAGAGCACCCCCATATCCCATTTACCCTGATGAGCCCCAGTTCCCCCCAGCTGGGGGGCTGGGAGGGATACATGCCCAGGGCCTAAGCCAAGGTCTTCCTACATTTGGAAGTTTAATAAAGTTGTGGCCTAATTTTAATTCCATATAACATTGTCAGAGTCTTTATTCCTTCCTTATGATCCCTGGGGGCTGGGGCTGTCGCTGCCTGGTCACGCAATAATGATAGTAATAATAGAATAGTTGCAATTAATCCCTAAATGAAAAGTAAAGGGGACACCATTGGGATAGGATATAAACTTGCTCTCTGCACCAGCAATCCCTGGGATAAACTCAATAATCCAAATGAAGATCAAAATGTATCCCATCTGTTTCTTGGTACAATGGGATGGAAAATTGAGAACTGGCTTTTATATAAACCCTATTCAGGCATGAGCAGGTGATGGGGGATAAGGTCCTCCCATAAGGGGCTAAGCCCATCCCCACCCACAAGTTGGAGACTCCCCGTATGATTTCGAACCTACATTTCTGAGGATTATTTGTTGTTCCTGCGACACAAGGAATGGAGCTTAGCACACAGATCTTTGCTTTTCTTGCTCACAAATAGCATTCGCACACAGGCAGCATTCCCAAATAGAGCTGCAGACTGTTCTTCAATCCGTGTCCAACCCTGTCTCCTTGGCAGTGAATCCTGCAACTTGGGTCCCACAGCAGAAAAAGCCATGCTCCTTGAGAGCAGCAATAAGGCAGAGCCCCATGGATGGCTTGAATGATCTGTGGAGTTTATCTAAAAATAATACTTTTTTCAACTGGAACACACCGGAACTCAGTTCCAGCACCTCTCAGGTGGGCACCATTGCTATTATGAGAGAACGAGGGAGGTGTTCATGGTGAATTCTGGCACCTCTCCGTCTAGAGAAATAGCATTAACTGTATCTAAATAGATGCATCTTCTGTTTAGGTGCACATTGTATGCCCCTTGAAGCCAACAAACCAATTTAAATGATGCTTTTGAAATCGCTGGTTTCAATACTAGAGTCAATAGTTTGAGGTAGTTTGGAGTAATGGACTTAAAATATTTGAATTAAGCACTGGGATAAGTCATATGTAGCACATGATGTACTAAGTTAGCCATATTATCTTTGACAATCCATGTCCACTTTCTGCTTTTCAGCACAGGCTCAATTTATCTAAGCTGACAGCTGTGGTGTCTGTGGCTTTAGTAGATGTATGGCTGCCTTCTAGAATCCTAGCATGTTACAAAAGCTTATCCTCAAAGGGCAATCCTGATGCTGCTGCTACTTTTTTGTGCTCTCAGGAGAAGGCATGACTGATGACTCAGAATTAATTGTAACCCAGCGAGGTGTCAGTGACAGATATCCATTACACGCGCTAGTACTTGTGTGCAGGAGGCAATTTTCTAATGTGCTATTCCCCCTCCAGCAGCCCTCTATTGAGACTCTGCTTTTAAAAAAGCACACCCTTTTGCACAGGAATGTGTGTGCGCCTCTTATAATATTGTTAAATGTATGCTTAATTAAGGGCTGTGCATAGGAATTTGTACTTGTGTGATTGCTCTTTCTGCATTCTTGCTGCCCCTTGTTCCCCATATGTTCATCTGTTTATTAGACTCTTATTATATAAGTAATCTTGTACAACAAAGTCTTGCAGTAAAGTGAGGAGACTGAAGATGCAACAAACAAAAAGGGAGATTTTAGCCTAAAGAATGTAGCATATAAAGAGTGAAGATATTGCCAGGGAAATATGAGAAGATAAAGTCAATCCCTCCACCATTCTTATTCTCATTCTTATGATAAGATAAACAAAATCAGAAACACCCAAATGAACATATGCACTTCATAAAATCCATCAGCTGTTTCTTCAAGATGCACCCCCCAAGTATCAGTCCCAATAACATTATTGTTAACCTTAAAGTTAACAATTTTGTTCTAAACATCTTGTTTAGACTCTTCCCCCACTTCAGCATTATGGGGTTTTGTGGGTATGTATACACACACATAAATATTCACCCACATTGGCAAATTATTTGATAGTTAAGCAATTTACAAAAGAATTTTAAGCATGCCTTCTCAGAAAGTCCAATTGAATTCAGTATGGGCTTACTTCCAGGTAAATGGGGTTATAAACAACAGGTTTCTTATTTGTTTCATTACGACTGAAATAATAGTTTTTAACTCTTTCCCTTCATAGTGTGTTTCAGGTAAAATATAGTCATAAAACAGGAGAGTTAGGTATCAGACTTTCCTCAAACCTTCATTGGAATTGTTTTTACACTATTATAGTGCTGACCAGAATGTCATAGAGATGTTTATTTGAATCGGATTACCTAGTTTTGAGTTGCAAAGCAACCTCAGGCAGCAAACAGGTGGGAATTGGTGCAAGGTTGGCTCACTTAGTGCATGTTTAGTGTATAAATGGACAGAAGATGGGAGCAGGGCAGGGGAGAAACTGCCTGATGAGGAACAATTTGGGATAACCCTTTTCACAAGGCCCTGGGTTCCTTGGATGAACTACAGGCTATCAATGTGTACAGCATACCGTATTTGGATATTCAACCATGCCACATACCTTATCTCTGTAATTCTTGCAATTCTCACCTGGAAGGTGAGCCTCTGTTACTGCAGGTTGGGAGATGAAGCTAATGGAATATGGCTCGCTTATGGTCTCCTGGTGAATTTTTGGCTGAAGCATGATTTTAACCAACAGCTTCTGGCTCACTGCTCATCCTCTATGTACAGTGCTATACATGTCTACTCAGAAGTAAGGCCCGCTGGGTTCAAGTGAGACTTGCTGCCAGGTCACTGGGTTTAGGATTGCAGCCTTAGCACTATGTTACACTATCTATTAGTGTATCTCAAAGGGTTTGGAACTAGTAAAATGCTGCAGGGTTTACTAAAGCTCTTCTTATGAAACCTATGCAGTCAAACAGTTTTGTTTGGCAATTAGTTCATTTTTTAAAAAAGAAGTGACATGCAGTACTATGTGGGCTAGCTCTGGTCTTGCTTTGTTAAGCTAGTCTGCTTCAAAAGTTTCAAATGCTTTAAAAAAAAATACCCAACAAAAAAACCCACAACTCTCTTTAAGTGAACAATTTTGTAAGTCAAGTGTTTGAAACCTGAGGTTAATCATAATGTACAGGGAGGGCCACGTCCCATTAGATAAAAGCTTGCTACTTTTACACAAGGGCCGTGGCCTCCTAGATTGCCAAGGTCATACGCTGTGCTAAAGAAAGCTAACAGAATGGAATACTAAAGGGATTTTCACTGGCTCTTAAAAAAAAGAATCCCTTAAAGATCAATTGGAAGGTTCCTACCTTCTTATCCCCACATGAACTTTAATCTCAGCTTGTGTGAGTGACACTAAGCAAAGCATAAATGCAGCCTGTTTTCCAAGTGAATAATTATTTGAAGGGATGCTCTATCAAGCCCCATTCCTGACATGAGACCGCAGAAGACCTCCGTGTATCTCCTGCATACAAAAGCCGCTTCCAAACATTCTGTCACATTTTCAAGGGGCAGCAAAACACAACTCAGGATGGGGCTGTGTAGGCAGGAGGTGGCTTTATGCCTACCCTGGTCACTCCTGAATGCTGCCGCATCCTGCTTAAGTTTCTCCCCCCCACACACATAAGTGGATGCTGTCACATTCTTATTGGAAAACAGAAAGCACAGCCCTTGGACAGGGGAGGGGAGAGAAAGACAGGGGGTGAAAGCAGAGTAGCATTGGGGAAAGGGAGTGTTAGGATTGTCCTACTCTCGTGTAGGACCTTGGCAGAGACACATGCCCAACTGGCAGGTTCTCTTCCTCCTGGTCTGTCGTTCAGGAGCTTCAAAAACTTTCTTCAACCCGAACATCACAGCGACTGATACCAAAAGGCATTAGCACGCTTAGGGATCTGCAGAGTATTCGCAGTTTGTGTAACAGAACTCAGTAGCACAGCATTTTGGCTAATCTACTTTTATTTACATATAGTACACACGTATAGTACATTCTGACTTAGCTCCTTCCTCTTTCTCATCAGACAGCAAAGAAAGAAAAAACAAAGGACAATAGTCCCACTTCATGGAACGCAGTAACAGAAAACATCCTGTCTCCGTCACTTCCCACACTGTGGAATGAAAACATACACCGTCGTGATAGACAACAATCTCATGACTGCAAACACAGAGCAGGAATCTTAACAGGGAGGAGAAGGCCTGGCAAGGCAGAGTGAGGGGCTTGCCTTAGGAAGCTGATTTTGGGTATCATGAAGCAGCACTAAAACCTTAAGCAGCAGTAGTAAATGTAGACACATTTACTGTCAGAGTGACAGGAACGTCTGGGATTTTCTGTCTCAGATGCTGATCTGGTCTTGGGTGCTGTGTATCTTGACTTGGGAGTGGGTGGGTGCAGGAGGAATGGCGCAATGGCTATGTTTTCAGCTGTCCCAGTTCAGTTTTCAGAGGGCCTTTTGGCAAGAAAACCTCCATGCTCCCCTCCCTCCATGAATCCACCTCCTGACCACCATTATCACTGGCTGATCTTGTTCCTCCTCCTCTTCTTCATCAACACTGCTGTCACCTGCCAGGCACGGAACCTGTGAGCATCCGTGAGCAGCGGCATCTCCTGTCCCTCCTTCTCACGACTCTTGCTATTTGAACCATAGCAAGAGGCAGGTGAAGAAGCATGCAATGGAGGAACAGGTCCAGGGGCTTCCGTGCTGAGGTGTGGACCCTTGACAGCTGTCCCACCATGCCAACCCTTGCCGTTGGCCCTGTAGGCCAGTCATAAATTGGCCTGGGGGATATTGGAGAGAATGGCGAAAGAACAAGCCAGGCGTTGAGAGGAGGAAGCCAGAATGAAATGGCAACAGAGGGAGGAGGAGAAAGAGAGTAAAGGAAATATTTCCAGTGAGGGGATGTAGAATAACATAGGTAAGTGGAAAAGGCTGAAGTCCTCCCTCTCCTCCCTCCTGCTTAGGCAATTTCATGGACCTTTCTCTAGTATTTAATATAATTAGCAAACTCCCATTGGCAGGATTTGTAATTTTGCACTGTGACTAATTAAATCGCTATGACCACAATTTGTATTGATAAATATGACTCTCATTACAAATAATGCTACTTTCTACATTTTCTCCATATTGTGACATTTAGAGGCACATAATAAGTTGTTTATAAAACAACATCCAGATTATGAATGTCCCACAGATGGCAAGAAGCAATGGTTGCTCTGAATCTTATCCTCTTGACCTATAAAGACTATTCACTATGGGAAAAATGAATCCCATTTCTTAAAAAAAATAAGTTTCATTTTAGTATCCAACCATACCAGAAAAGCTTATTTTTAACTGACCAGTTAAGTCAAATTATTAGCACAGTTGCTATGGGGGTTTATTTGGCACTGGTGCCCTCGTTATGAAATGCCCTTTCCAAAGAAGCTTGCCTTCTGCCTGTGTGAGGACCTTTTTGTTTTCCCAGGCATTTAAAATGCTTAAGCTATTTTTGATATTTTATCTATGGCTTATTGGTGGTGCCTTTATCTCTTCTATTTTTTATTGTGTCTATCTCTGCACCTATATGTATTTGCGTTTGCTTGCTTTTTAAAAAAAGACTTTTGTATTATACACTACCCAGAGGACTTACAGTAAGTTACAAATTCATATATGAGCTGTTGTTGGCTATCAGTAGACATGGAAGGCTCTGTGGAATTTAAATGGGTATCAGTTGTAGCTTTGAGACTTTCCGCTGGGAAATTCCTGGACTGTTTTAATAAGCAGTTGATTGTGAAAGGATGATCGAACCTGAGGTGGAGGTAGGGCACAGTCCAGCCGAAGGGAAGGGTGTTTAATCCCACTGACTCCTTAAGCATATTCCTTAATTCTTTCTCGCTAAAACTGGTGGGACTTAAAAGTCATTAACTTAAGCTGTGCTGTGCTTCAAGTGCCTCACTCCAACAAGGTCAATGCAATAGAAGTATCACTGTTAGCCAGTGACATTTCGCTGCTTGAAGTGGAGTCTAAGTGGTGCTTTCCCTACAGGGCAAATACTATTGAGACATCAGTTCCTGTCTACATCTGTCCCTCTTCATGCTGTCACCTAAATCAAGCTGTAGGGCTATCCTGTGAAGTATTGTTTGTAAGACTACTTACAGAGCCCCAGCTTCACCGAGCAGGCTTCCCCTGGCTGTTCTCCTGCTAGTGGTAAAGGTAAAGGGACCCCTGACCATTAGGTCCAGTCATGGACGACTCTGGGGTTGCGGCACTCATCTCTCTTTACTGGCCGAGGGAGCCGGCGTACAGCTTCCGGGTCATGTGGCCAGCATGACTAAGCCACTTCTGGTGAACCAGAGCAGTGCACGGAAACGCCGTTTACCTTCCCACTGAAGCAGTACCTATTTATCTACTTGCACTTTGACGTGCTTTCGAACTGCTAGGTGGGCAGGAGCAGGGACCGAGCAACGGGAGCTCACCCCATCACGGGGATTCGAACCGCCAACCTTCTGATGGCAAGTCCTAGGCTCAGTGGTTTAACCCGCAGCACCACCCGTGTCCCTCCTGCTAGTGGCAACCAGTGCTAAACCCCCAAATGTGGGTGTTTTAAGGAAAACCAAAGCATTCTGAGAATGTCCTATTCATCCAAGTGTCATGGGCCAGGAATTGGCTTTACCTGCTGAGCAGCAACCTGAAGGAACAGAAGGCAGAGTGACTCCACCTGTTGCGGATCAGCCTTCTTGCTTCTAACCTCAGTCAGTGGCTAGAAACAACATTTGTTCTTCCTGGCCAGACCTTGCTGCTTCTTGCTCTTCTTGACCTTGGGCTCTCGGCTTGCTTGACCCCTGGACCATCTGACTACATGAACCTAGATACTCCTGACCTTAGGACTCGACTGAACCTTGCATATGGACTCTGCCTCCAGGCAAGGACCCCGCTGAGCCGTGGCTGGTTGGATGGCTTCTCCCTCCACTGAGCTCTGCTGTGGCTGGGCAGCACAGGACTATGACACCAAATTACTTCTGCATACTACCACTCTGTGACAGACATTGCACTATGTCACTATGTGCCGTAGACCAAGCTAAGTCATTCTATTGTTAGGATGCCCCATGGGTTGTTTGTGCATGTATGAAGGTATGTGCATGCAGAGGTGAATTAGCTTGCCTGGTTTGAAGATCATGGAACTCATACTCTGGGAGAGAGTGAAACCTATATAAAATGGGACGATCCTAAGTTATACCTGGTTTGGTCCTAAGGTATTAAATTTGAGGGATAACATTGTAGTATAGACCAAAATGCAGTTCCTAACAGCTGGTGGCTGAACCTCCATCTTCAGGGATTCAGGTGTGTGAGAGATGCAGGATGGCGGGGGCTGCAATAAATAGTTCCTCCCACTATGTGTAATTTGGTGGACATTTTTCAGCAAATATGAATATGTGCATGTTATTGTAATGGCTTCTTATAACATTCATGAATCCTTAAATAAAAACCCAAAACAATTAGGGTACCTCAAGCATCAGAGGTAGGGAATGAAATTTCTCAGGTACCAGAGGACATGAACCAAATTTCCAGCTATGCTGCATTGTGGGTAATAGGAACAGGATCCCATTGAATTATGTTTTATCAAAAGTTATCAGTTATGTTAGACTCCTTCAAAATAATCAGCCAGTTAGCTCAAACAACTCTCACACGAATGAAAGAATGAAAACCAGGGTGTTCTATTGCATCCTCACTTTTTCTTCATATGGCACAAGTGGTCAGGATCTTACCCATCACTACCTAATGCTAATTTAACCTAAGCATAAGACTGGAATTGATTTCCTAAGCTTCAGACACATTAATTCTTGTTTTAAAAGGCTAAAATGAGGAAATTATTAGCATTAGCTGGCTCCCAGTTGAGTAAGATAAAGGAAGGCGTTAGATTAGATTAAATTGTACCACTTTATTTGCTTGTTAAAGGGAAATTTATTTCACTTTGCAGTTGAGACAAGTGTAGATAGATACTGGGTGTTTTATTAAGGAAGAAAAAAGATGATTTCCTGCTAATTGAAGAGCTGGAATAAAATATAAAATATTACTCTCCCTGTCAGTAGTTGAAGTGTCACCTTTCGACTGGGAATTGTAACAGTTCAGAGAAGTTTGATGCAAAGAACAAAACTTTTCTCTCTCACACACACAGACAGAAAATGATATCCATTGTTTCTTAATTGTTTAATGGATACCTTTCTCGACTATTGTGGTTTGTGAATGAAACTCAAAGTTTTAATGCTTTATTGTTCATGACTACTTTTGTTATGCAGTAGTTATGGATTTTTCATGTTGTAAGCTGCCTTGAGCATGGTTTGAACTGTGGAAAGGCAGCATACAAATAAAATTATGTATGTAAGGAGACAAGTAGATGCTTGGCTAAAATGCCAGAAGTGGCCTCATGCAGGCAGCCCCATGGTCAGGTCAAGCTGCATAAGAATATAAAATCCCACCTCCCAATGTCCTTTCTTCCTAATAGGATACACCCCCCCCCCGATACAGTGCAGAACTAGCGGGTCACTGTTTAAGTGAATGTATCAGAGTGGGGGGGAGGTTAGAAAATATTAAAATAAGTTGCATAGGTAAGCACCCCAAGGCATCTGTGTTGGCGAAAGGCTTCTTTCTAGACCAGACCCTTGGGGGGTATTTGGCTCAGGAGAATATGGAAATGTAAACCTTTGAGGTCCAACCTCACCTTCTCTGGGTTTATTGCTTTAAGTGTGTATGTAAGTGTGTGTGTGTGTGTGTGTGTGTGTGTGTGTGTGTGTGTGACTTAGTCTGGCATCTATCTGTGTGTGAATTGTAGGGAGCCAGGAATTCTAAGGTCTCTGGGGTTCTGAGCCAGGGTGGAATCACTAGGAAATGGCACAGATGGTGGATTATATCTCATCCCAGGTCAATAGTTACCAACATTGAGGGTATAGCAAATAGACATCATTTCCTATGGTGTACACATACATTTTTGTTCTGCTGACACTATAATCTCCAACCCAACAAGCTTTATGTGATTACGTACAGCAACAAACACAGGTTTACCCATGGGTGCTTAGTTAGGAATCTGCAGCCAAACACTCTGACCTCTACATATTTATGTTTGCAAATGTGTGTTTGTCGCAGGCCCACATCATATCTCTAGTTGCAATCTAAAAAATATACAAGATGTGAAGTGATATGAGATATTGGCACATACAAAACTTCATGACCCCTCTTTTTGGGGGGAAATGGTATGTGAAACTTTTTATAAATTAGAAAGGTTTACATAGAAACCACAATGCTTTCTTCATACAGTCCTAACTTTTTCGAACAATAACACTCAAACTAACAATTGCTTGTCTCCCTCCAGTCTGAGAGTGGATTTTGGTTTGATCTGCCACTTTTCGTGATTCCAAGTATAGTGAAGAAGATTGCATAGACAATTTGTAAGAAGAGAGAGAGAGAGAGAGAGAGAGAGAGAGAGAGAGAGAGAGAGATTTTATTAATTCTGTGTTGCAACCAATAAGTGTGACATAACTTGAAGAAGATAAGTTAAGGAGCATCCTTTTAAATATTCACAATAGCTAATAACAAAAACCAGTCTTTTCATGAAATCTAATATGCTCTGACAAGTAGAGCATAATAACTCCCTATTCAAACAATGTTAGCAATATTTTCCAAGAAAAGAGCACACATATACACTATACTACATTAAAAAATGTGCATTTAGACATTTAAGGGAGAAATCCTACTTGTAAACATTTAAGAGAGCAATCTAGCGCACAAGAAGCTGGTGTAAAGGAAGCCCAGCATAAGGTAATCTGGTGAAATGTACACCAGATACAGACTCAATCCAGGAGCAGGCCAATGATGCTTGAAGTGACCTAACTCTAGCAGATGGAAAACATGCTTTTAAAATAACGTTGGGGGGCTTTTTCACACTTCTGCTTGTCCCATGCCTAGAAATTACAGGTATGGTCCGTTTCCCACTGCTTCTTTCCCAGGGAAAGCCTGGAAAACCCCCAAATTGCTGTTTGCTCCAACTGAACTCTGAAGAGTAGTCTTTGCCTGCTGTAAGCAGCAGGTCAAGAGGAGGTGTGGAGAAGCCTGGAGTGATATCACCCCTTTTGCCATCTTAATTTATGTCAGGTTTCCAGGTCACAAGACTTGGCTGAACAGGATTAGGATCCAGCCTATGTCCTCACCCCATACATGTCTGCTGAGAATTAAGCCCAACTGAGTTCCATTAGGTTTACTCATGAGTAAGAAGGTATAGAATTGTTGATCAAATTTCTTTATCTGCCTGATCTCAACGGCGCATAATCTATAATTATGTTCTTACTTTATCCCTTTTTCCTCAGCCCAATGCAAATAAAAAGTGACTTACATGGCTTCTGGGAGATGCTTGGACTCTGACTTTGGCGAATCTCCAGAAGAAGGATAATCTATTATTCAAGTCCAGCCAAAAAAACACATTTCTGATTTGTCCAATAGATAGCAAAATAAAGGAGCATTTATTTATTTATTGTTATAGCTGTTTTTAATGTACGCAATGCACTTTCACATACATAATCCCAGTTAATCCTTACCATTGTTCCTGTAAGGTTAGTTAGTATTCTTATCGCCATAGTGCAGATGTGATAAGGCTAGGTTCCTACGTTAGGTGAGATTTGAACCAGGGTGCTCCAAGTTCATGGCTCGCACTCTGACATGTGATGCTGTGTTTACCACATTTCTAATAGAAAAGCAAGGAAAGAGACTTAAAGGGATTGAGAGCCATTAAGCACGTCGTCTTATTTCATAAACTCTGTCCAGTCCGACAATGAACACAATCTTCGTGCAAAGTGCAGGACTGTGGGCTGGGCTGGTTTGTGGTGTGTGGGCAAATGGCTAAAGGTTCCCCATATCCCACGCCAGAGTCTCAGTCTAGACTGGAGACCTGCGCTGTTTCTGAAAGAAAAATAAAACACTCAAGAGCAAACAACACAGTTAATGTCACATGTCATCTGGCCCTTGGTTCAGCAGGTAGACTAAAAATATTGTCCTGCATACACATGGAATATAAAGTTGGTATTTTTTTTAAAAAAGGAAAGGGCAGGGAAAGCATCTTAACAGAGATATCCAACACACACACACACCAATCCAATCCACCATGTTGGAATGGGTTTACATGGCCAACTCTGCCCTGGCCAACTCTTGCCAGCCTCTGCAACCAGAAGCCCTGCTGGTGAGGGGCAACCAAACATGTCTGCCCAAATGGTGGATAGGCAGAAGGTACGGCCAGTATTAGGCTGGGGGAACACCCCAAATGGGCATTTGGGGTGCTAACAGTGGCACATAGTGGCACATGGCACAGTATCCATTGGATCCTGAGCTGTTGCCCTTGTCTGAGTCCTGGCACAGTGAATGGAACAACCACCCACCCCCAGTCACCTTCCACCCTGACTAGCATAAGTGGCAAGACAGTAGCTGTGGCAGTTTCCACACCAATCCATTAAGCCCTGCTAATGCTGACCAGGGGTTAGGATTGCAGCCTTCAGGAGTTGGGAAGCCAAAAAGTGACACAAGTCAGTGTTCATAATATGGATATTGCTTCTCTGTACAAAGAAAGTAAGCCAAAGCTTGCTGCGTTTGTGCTGTTTCTTTGCCCCTTGTGATAAGTAAGTTAAATTTGATGCCATATATGTAAGTTTTCCTGACTAAGACTGAAATCCTTGATATTAAGGCCCACTGGGAGTTTCTTTCTTTTTCTTTTTAAAGCTGCCTTTCTGAACTACTAGAATATATCCCAGCAATGACACAATTTATTCTACATATCCTTTAATCCTTCCCATAGTGCCTGGAAAAAACCCAAAACCTAATTTATTCTATGTAATGCTAGTAGAGAATAAGAGGAGCACTTTTATTTGGTTTTTCAAGTAATCTGATCTATCTTGCGTTATACATCGCAAAGTGGTTTACGTAGTTCTGTCTAGATAGATATCTCCTCTCCTCCAGCAGATTGCAGGCAAATTGTTGTTACATGTGTCTGTTGCTAAGAGTTTTTGAAATATTATGTATTGATGAAATGCTAACTACAAACTAATACTTCCTAGAAGCACATTTTCATGTTTAGATAACCCTTTTGCCTTGCCATGTCACATTTCATCTTGCTACCCTAAACTACTAACAATTTCAGAATTTTATTGTTGTTGTTTAAAAATAAGGATACACTAGCAAAGTTGTGAGATACGGTTCTCAAATAAGTTGCACAGGATTTGTGCCAGAAAGGCCTGGGCTAAATGTTCCCTCCTTCTGACCCATTCCTATCTGCCCAGGCCATTTCCTTTGGTAGAACATGCCATACAATTCAAGCTATCCCATGGTAAGAGGCTGGGAAGCTCACTACCAGATGACGTGCCACTGAAAGAATGTGGCCAAAAAAGCAGGAAGTTTTCCACAGGGGTGCCAGTTCCCATGATAAATCGGTATATAACCCAGACAGGTTTAGCTGGCAAGTAAAGTTGAATCGGGTTCAGATCCCGTACGCTCAAATCTGTCTCATGGGGAGTCAGTCCATTCACTTTTTTTGCAAAGCCCGGTCTCCATTGACTGGTAGTGACTCCCCAGGCTTTGTGGAAGGAGTCTTTCCACTACCAGGTGTTTTCTGGGGTCAAACAAGGTGCCTTTTGAATGAAAAGCATCTTCTTCTGTAAGGGAGAATTGGGATCCATGATGTAGGTTGTCTCCACCCAGGAAGTTAAAAAAAACTTTTGAGGGGCAAACCTGCCCCAGTTCCATTTCCTGCCTTCGCCACTGGTAGGAGGTTTCTTGGTTTCCCCCCATTTGTCTTTGTTTCCTGGATCCCCTTTACGCTCCCTAGCTGCCATCCGTAGCAGGTTTTCCTGGTCTGCCTCCCTCCCTCCCTCTCAGACATAGCTGTCAACTTTTCCCTTTTCTTGCAAGGAATCCTATTTGGAATAAGGGAATTTCCCTTTTCAAAAGGGAAACGTTGACAGCTATGCTCTTGGATCTGTTTTTCTAGGCTTCTTTTTCTGACCTGCAGCCCTTGGGAGGTCTCTGGGCTTCTAGACTTGGGAGGGGAGCCTATGGAAGGGCTCTGTTCTTTCCACACTGGCTGCATATGAGCAGGTACTGTCCAGCCAAGGGAGGAGAGAGGTACTGTCGAAACTGTTAAGACCAGGTGGAGTCAATAAGTGCAGTAAATAAGTGAAGTTGCCCATGACAACCTGCTTTCTTTTATTTCCTGGGTTGCAGCAAAGAGGTGATGGTTGGGGAGGGAGGGGGGAATGACAAAAAGACAATAAGATACATTTTAAAAGAGAGTTGCAGTAGGTAAAAGAAGAGCACTAATCCAGCGTGTCCTGTGCTCTTCTTTGTAGTCCCAGCGCCGTGTTACGTTTCACCTCCCCGATGGCTCCCAGGAAAGCTGCAGTGACAGTGGTCTAGGAGATCATGAGCCTGTGGGTAGTGGTACCCTGATCTCACACCCTCTCCCTCTGGTTCAGCCGCAGGACGAATTCTACGACCAGGCCTCACCGGACAAGAGGACCGAAGCGGACGGCAACTCCGATCCCAACTCTGGTGAGTTGCATTTTCAAGCCTTCCCTGCCCACCCATCCCGACATGGCTTTTTTGTTTTGCTTCTTCTATATAGGTAGGCCTGTATTGTATTGTTTTGTGTGTGCGTCCTCCGCATCTGTGGCGGCATATAAAATGGCACGGAGCATCAGGTGTAACGATGATGGCTTGCGCTTCTCAGCGAAATAGGTGAAGTCACTGCCAAACAAGCAGACATCCAGGAAAGGCAGAGGGAAAGCCGCAGCAACCGTATTTTCATTATTATTGTATTCAGACACAATTATTTTCTGTGGTGTGGTTACTGAAGATCCTTCCGCTAGCAATGGTAACACATGCATTTTCTCTCTTTTTAGATTTCCCCCACCCTATGAATATTACACGTGGTTCATAATATAAGAAGCAGACTAATTTTAAAGCAAATAGTTTTTCTGATTCCAATCAAAAGCTATGTACTTAGATTAGTAGTGTAAAAAATATAAGTATCTAAAGGGCAATCACTTTACAGTGGTGTTTCCTAAAGGCATTGACATTATTATTGTTACAATTAATTTGCTAATTGCCTTTTAAGACACCATATCCAGGTGATTTACATAAAGCAATTAAAACAATTAAAAATACAAAGACAACCAATAGATTTAAAACAAATGGACACTAGTGGAAAAGACCCATCTATCCAGCTGGGAAAGCCTGTTGTAACAAAAATGTCTTCAGCCATTTCCAGAAAGTGCAGTCTTGGATCTCGCCAGGACTGCTATTCCACAGAACAGGGGCAGCCACACTAAAAGCTCTGCTCTCAGTTACTGCAGAGCAGGCTTAGATACCTTTGGAACTTGCAGGAGAGACTCCAGCAGACTGTAGCTGGGTGTAGAAGGGATAAAGCGCTCTCTAAAGAAACCTAGTCTTGAGCTTTATAGGGACATGTATGTTAGTATCAGCACCTTGAGCTTGGCCTGGTAACATTGACCTTGATAATATAGAATTGCACATAGCCTGGAATGTGAAGAAATAAAAAATGCATGTACAAGAGCTCATATGTGTACTCACTATACTTTACTTATTTCCTACATGGCTTCACCTTTTCCTGCTGTTGCACTAGGGAAGAGTTTACTGAAGAGTTTACAAGTTTCTAAAGTAGCATGTTGTGTGGCATGGGGGTGGGGCTACTGTTGTAAGAAGCTGCTTCTTTACTGCAGACATAAAAGCTCCAAAGCTCTTTGATGTTATAGATTTGGCTATCGATTTCAAATGCTCTGGCAGACGTGGAGGTCTGGTTCCTGAGAACAATTGTGGTTTTTGAAACTGTGAAATAATGCACCTAGACACATGGTGAGCATATGGAGAATTAGGATCAATAAGGTGAAAACCTAAGTCTGCAGTCCTAAGCAGACTTACTAAGGAGTAACTGTTGTTCTACTCAGTGGGATTTACATATGATAAACATGTTAATATCCTGCTCTTGAATTCTTGTAGTGTTGTTAAATGGCTTGATAAGACAATTGCTCCTGCAGAATTAGGGCTGGATTTACCTTAGGTTTGATGGGGCCCTTTATACGTCCAGCTGTCCTTTGTCAACAACAAATTGTCGCTGTTTTTTGTGTTGAATATATGGTATATGCAGGGCCCATTAATTACACCATAGGAACCTACACAACACAAAACACTGTTGCTGTATGTAGGTTTTATTTTATTTTATTTGTTTTGTATCTTATATTTTGGAAATGTACAGCCACTTTTTTTCCTTTAGTTTTTTGGGGGGGCCCAAGAGAGTGAGGCCCTAAGCTATAGCTTGCTTAGCTTATACGTAAATCTGGCACTGTGCAGAATGTGGTCCAGAGTGGGGGACATCCTCAGGATGTTGTCAGACTACAATTCCCAACCTCCCTGTCCACTGGGGCTTATAGGAGCCAGGGTCCAAGCTGGAGGGGCATAGGTTCCCCACACTTTGCATGGACAGGCAATGGAGTCCCCCCAACCCCAGGCAACCCCCGAGTGGAATAATGACTCAAGACAACATGCTATGGGGTTAAAATTGGCCACAACTTTATTAAGTTTCAGATGTAGGGAGAACTTGGCTCAGGTATTGGGCGTTTATTCTTCCCCGTCCCCAGCCGGGGATCTGGGAGACTTCAGGAGTATCCAGAATGTTGGGCTGGGCTGGCTCTGGAGAACATATGTTCAAGCAGAGAGCCTGCCTGCCCCCCGTTTTGCCACCTTTGGAGGGGAGAGCAATGACAACCTCTCAGCGTATGGCCAATGCCTTCCCTCAAGACCCCTTTAACGGGGAACCCTGGGATCACAACCGCAAGGGGGGCATGGGTCACCGCTCCATTTAGGAAGATAGACTAAAGGATTCCACCCAAGGCCTGAAACCGCCAAAGTTGTGATGTTTTGCTGCGGGAAAAGCAAAACCTGCCAATGCAGGAAAATTCCTTTCTGGCCCTTCAACAGCGACCCTGACGTAGCAGCACCTGCGTAGCTGTGGAGAAGAGGTTAACCTGCAAAAGAAGACTTAATTGAGGGAGGGGAGGGTGGGAGAAGCTCTGGAGCCGATTGCCACTTCGCAGGTAAGATTCACCTTCTGTTGTGTGGGCAGGATGGTCCCTCCCCTTACCTGGTTGATCCCCTGGCAACGCCTCCCCAGGCGGGATTGGGCGATTGGCTGAGGTAGGCGGAGACCTCCAGGTATCCAGCCTAGGGAGGATGAAGCCAGCCCAAACTACCATGAGTCACACTGGGATCCCGGGGGGCTGCACGCGACCACGCAAAAGGCACCCCCATTTGATGTGGGGAGCGGTCATTGTGCAAATTGGCACACGGTGTACAAAAAGGGGCAGCAGCCTTGTGCTAGCAGAAATAAAATACCTCTTCCCTGCGCCTACCCCCCAGATGCTTCAAGGAAGGGAAAGCTGTGGGTTTTGCAACTAAAATAAGAGGGCTTCCATTTCAGGTTGAGAGAGAAGAGGATAAGTTGGAGGAGGTACTGTATGATATGGCAAGAACACGTTAGGAAATCTAATGTCTAAACTAGGGTGGAACTCGAGGGGGTGTATAGTTATGAATATTTTACGTGTATTAATTACCAGAAAACAGCATAAATATTTAGAATTTTAAACATTATTTTTATCAAAAGATTGTATGTATACACACCATCGCTGCAGCAGACTCCAGAATGTCTCATTCATTCATTCATTCATTCATTCATTTTGGCCATATGTTTGCTTGGCCTCTGACCAGAGTGGTAAAAGCTGGATAATGGCCCACAAACAGTTTCTTTCTTTCTGAGTTACAATTCCACCCTTGGTCTAAACCACCTCTGGATGTTATTAGAATAATAACCCAAGAAAGTGGAAGCAACACTTTCTAAATGGTGGTAACCTTATTTAAATGCAAGTAATTAAATTGCCAGAATGTCAATAAAGTCTATGGATTCCCAGGCAAACCCTATTATCTCTTTAAGCAACTTAGATGGAACAATCCAGTATTTGTGTTTTTATGTACTAGAGGTGACGGTTTAAGCGACAAAAAGACAGTCTTGCAGCGATGTTACCTGTGTAGACTTTCCCTTTAGCCTTGATGGCACAGAGTTGAGTACTGGCTTTAACACTGTGTGACAAATCCAGAAATAAATTTGAGTCCTCAGCAAGGAATGGTCCCAATTGCTGTAGTCCTTTTCTGAAGATACTGCATGTGTGAGTACTTCTGCGTTAGAGAAAAAATTCCAAATGTGTCATGTAAAATGAATTAGAACATGTAATATTAATCACAAATGATGGACTCTTTGCTAATATAGTTTTGCTAAAAGACTAATCTGAACAGACAGATGCTTTTGACTCACATAAGGATTAGGGAATGGGAGACGTCTAGGCTTTAGGTGTGCTATCTTACTACACAGTGATATCTCAGAAGCAGTACCCACAGGGTGGGGAAGGGCACTATGATTTGTGGATTTTAATGTATATTTAATCTTTGTTGGAAGCCGCCCAGAATGGCTGGGGAAACCCAGCCAGATGGGCGGGGTACAAATTAATAATAATAATAATAATAATAATAATAATAATAATAATAATAATAATTCCTACCATGTTAGCCCTCTAATCTATGTTGACTTCACCATTTTTTCACAATCTGCCACTCAAACTATCTAGAGATTACAGATCACATATTTTGTATCAACACATCCATGATGCCTCAATAATTTCCATGCCACCATGTCCTTAAAATAAGATGAAAATTAGTGCAACTGTACTCACATTGGTGCTGATATCAGCACAGAAAAAAATGTATGCTGAGGAGCTGGAATAAATTTGAAATTCTGAAATTTCAAACAATTGAATGCAATGTGCTCTTGAAGCAGGACGAAAATTGAAGTTTCAGGAATATGCAAGAGGGAGATACTGATTTCATTCATTCATTCATTTATTTTTAAATAGCTGAAATTTGGTTCGTTCTTTTCAATTTCTGAAATGGCGTTAGCAAGTCCCCAGCTTGCTGTAAAGGTTCTCCACTCTGTCTTCAACTCATTTGTGTCAGGAAAGAGTTTCTTTCAGCTGACAAAATGGATTCTGGTCCACCAAAATGTATGTCTTTGTGTTGCCCTGATATGGTGATGTTGTTATCTGATGGTATAACCCCTCTGGAATATAATCCAAAGGTCAAAGACCTGCCCCCTTGCTCCCCCCCTTACTCTATTAAATGCTACTTATACATTTAAGTGGCATTTAACAAAGTACAATGGTTTGTTCTTCAATATATGGAACGATATTTTCATGCTGTGAACTGAGAAGCTTTAAACGGGAAAAGCTATCCAACTTCCACCCTGTTTCTTTTTGTTATTTTCCTGTGCGCTCATTTTTTTGTTTGTTATAGGCAAATTCTATTTCCCCCCTATCTAACAAGCAATCACTCTGCACATTTTCTGTGGCAGATGCTTCAAGGTTTATGTAGGTGTGAGTGTATGTTTTAAGTTGGTATGGAAAAAATTGTTTTCATTTCAGAAACAAAGAACAGGGGCATTACTTTTTATATAAATTTGTTTGTAGCTTTGCAAACATTAAATGTGCAGCCGAACTAGCCGTGCTGCCTGCCTTTTAAATGCCAATTCTGATACAATCTCACTTTCATGTATTGTGCTGCTGATGTTCTCCCTTGATTTGAGTGTTTTGCCCCATGGTGAGAACAATTTGGGCCATTTGTTTCCAGGTTCACATGAATCATTGGTTAATAGCTGCGTAGCATCTAGTAGTTGATGCCTCCTGATATTGGTATTTTGCTGCTGATACCAAGTTTAGTATTTAGGTTTCAAAAGCCTACTGTGTTCTAGAATGAGTTAAATGTTCTCCAGGCTTAATGAACCAGTGCGCCAGAGATACATTGTTATATTTTCCAAGTGTTGCCAGCCTGCAAAGAGACAAGAGAGTTATACAATTACCCTAGCCTAATGAAAAGGCATGCACAGTGAGAGAAAATTCATCCAGCTAATCTTAAAGCCAGCAATCATTCATGCTGGGTGAGAGTGCGAGAGAGATTTTCAGCATTAGCTTTATTATTCACACACCGCTATCCTGTTTATTAAGATACAGTTCATACTTACCTCAGTTTCTGGAATAATTACATATGACTGTACTCTTGTGATAACATCCTTGGTGGTAACTACTTGGCATCTGCTTTGACCATGCGTGGTACTTAATCCTAATGTGATTGATGTGCAGGGAATCCTGATGGGAGTATAATTTATGCAATTCATGACATGAACTCTGCCACTCTGCTAGAGCAGAACATCACAGGTGAGGTGGATGGTCCAAAGAGAGCCCCCAGATGCATATGATGTAGTGGTTAAGAGCGGTGGACTCATAATCTGGTGAACCGGGTTCGCGTCTCCGCTCCTCCACATGCAGCTGCTGGGTGACCTTGGGCCAGTCACACTTCTCTGAAGTCTCTCAGCCCCACTCACCTCACAGAGTGTTTGTTGTGGGGGAGGAAGGGAAAGGAGAAGGTTAGCCGCTTTGAGACTCCTTCGGGTAGTGATAAAGCGGGATATCAAATCCAAACTCTTCTCTTCTTTCGCTTAAAAGATCAAAGATCACAAAAACCAGGGCATCATACATACAGGCCTCCTGATGGCTGTACTTGAAAAGCTGTTGTTGTTTATATTTTTATTACTTAATTTGATTAATTTATGTGGTAGGGGGACAATGATTTGCCACACACACAGAGAGGGGGGGGATTGACATGGCACTCTTTCATCCCACTGAGTTTGCAGCTAGGTGGGTTGCCTTGAGACAGCTCTATGGTTGTGTGTTAGATGCTTTCATGCACTGCATCCCTTGACTTTGCCTCAACAGATGAAAACTGTTGAAAAGCTTAACCCTAACTTTGCAGTGGGCAATGATCACAAAAACAGCAGCAATTATCCTTTTATAAGTTGCTTGCAGTAAACACTGGAGTTTTTCTTTCTTTTGTGTTTTTTCATGCAGCTGTATATCCAAATATACAATATGGGGCAGAGGGGTGGTTGACTTCATTTCAGTTTAGGCCAGGCTCCATTTAGCCTCTGATCCATTCACCATCATAATCACAGCATAAACTATTTGCTAACGAGCTTGATTTTTTTTATTTTTTGCATTTACACTTTGAATTAATTGCGGTCAGTTATCAATCATTACCATGAAAGTGACAGAGTTGCTATAAATGAAATCGTCTCCATTAATGAATGCGGCCTAATATCTGATGTGGCAAAAGTTTCCCAATATTTTTGTTGTGTATTTTTGTGCACTTCTTCACTGTATGAACAAGGAAAGAAGTGCAGCCAGCATGACAATATTCATTTCCCAGCTATTGTTTTCATAATTTTCTGGCTTAAAATGTGTAGTTGAGGGCCAACCAAGCGGATGAAAATCAGGCTGGATATTGTTTTTAGTAAAGTGGAGTTTCTTATTAAAGAGATCCTTGACCCTGGTCTTTGACGTCTGAAATTGCTTTTTAAGGGCCCACCCTATTCCTGTGACTGTAATCTGTTTTAACCATTCTCAATTCTGAATTTTAATTTGTTGCATTTTTCCCTTGGACATTCTGGAGAAGGCTGGGTAATAAATAATATTATTATTACTTTTCCCCCCGGGGTTCAGAGAGAGAGAGAGAGAGAGAGACAGACAGACAGACAGACAGACAGACAGACAGACAGACAGACAGAGAGACCATTGTGTCCAGCTTCTAGGTGTACAACTTATCATTTATGATCAGGAAGATTTCCTCTGTTGCTGCTGCTGCTGCTTCATTTCGTTTGTATCTCTGCATTCTTCTACCCAGTCACTTAACCACTGTTTGGCCCTCAGTCTTTATTGGTCTCAACTTCCCTACAGATTTGCATTAAGAACTAAAGTTGTGCCAGATTTTGCAGTGAATTAAATTTGGCCATTTGAGGGAGTTGCAGTGAAGCACAGATGCCTCCCAAAAGGGTGCGTGCAGAACTTTCTTAGAAATGTTGTGGGACTGGGCAGCAGCAGTGGGTGGCACTGACCATAGGAACTTAACAAGGTGACGAAGGGGACTTCCAATTCAAGCATTTTAAGGAAGAATTGCACTTATGCAATGTTCTTTGCAATGAGAGCCAGCGTGGTGTAGTGGTTAAGAGCATTAGTCTCGTAATCTGGGGAACCGGGTTCGCGTCTCCGCTCCTCCACATGCAGCTGCTGGGTGACCTTGGGCCAGTCACACTTCTTTGAAGTCTCTCAGCCCCACTCACCTCACAGAGTGTTTGTTGTGGGGGAGGAAGGGAAAGGAGAATGTGTGCCACTTTGAGACTCCTTAAAGGGACTGAAAGGTGGGATATCAAATCCAAACTCTTCTTCTTCTTCTTCTTCTTCTTCTTCTTCTTCTTCTTCTTCTTCTTCTTCTTCTCCTCCTCCTCCTCCTTCTTCTTCTTCTTCTTCTTTGAAATAGGGTTTCCAGCCTGACCTCACAGCTTATGTCTTACAACTGGGTGCTGCTTCTTTTTGTGAATCAATCTTTTGAGATGCTTTCTACGTGTAGCTGATTAGCTACACTAGGTTACTTTAAGTATGAGGTAGGAAAGAAGGGCTTTGATTGCAGACTTATTTGTAGTACAGTGGTACCATGGTTTACAACCATAATCCATTCCAGAGGTCTGTTTGTAAACCAAAACAGGTTGTAACCCAAGGTGTGCTTTCACCAATCGGGCCTCCCCCCAAAAAAAATTGTCCCCAAAAGGGGTTTAATCCAAAAAAAGGTTGCAAATCGGGACATGCACTTCCGGGTTTGACATGTTTGTAATCCAAAACGTATGAGAACCAAGGTACCACTCTATTAGGAACACCACACTTACTAAGAACTGTTATCACCACCAGAAGTATATGTGTAGAGTCAGGGGTGCCCAAACTTTTTTCACAGAGGGCCGGATTTGATGAAGTGAACATGTGTGAGGGCCGACCAAAGTTGTTGACCTTTTTTTTTAGGATTTTACCCAATGTAGACTGCCACAGGGGCCGGATTAAACTGACCAGCGGGCCACATTAGGCCCCCGAAACAGACTTTGGACATTCCTGGTGTAGACCAATACAGTTAATTTGGGTATAGGAAATTGCTACACCCAGTCCTTGGTGCCTTTCATCTGGCTTGTGGCCTCTCCTGTTAGGCACCACCCCCTTTCTCTGAGTACAGTGGTACCTTGGGTTAAGAACTTAATTTGTTCTGGAGGTCCGTTCTTAACCTGAAACTGTTCTTAACCTGAAGCACCACTTTAGCTAATGGGGCCTCCCGCTGCTGCCACGCCACCGGAGCACAATTTCTGTTCTCATCCTGAAGCAAAGTTCTTAACCCGAGGTACTATTTCTGGGTTAGCGGAGTCTGTAACCTGAAGCATCTGTAACCCAAGGTACCACTGTAACTGCCTCCCCGGGGGTGGCGCATCCCATTTTCCTACAGCCTTCCACCTCCCCCTTGCTGTCATCCCCTCTTGGTCCTGCCATGCTGCCAGTGCCACACCTCTTTCCCTTTTGTTCTGCGGCTCTGTGTTCTGCGTTCTCACAAGATCTCATGAGATCTCATGCAGTCTGTGAGATCTTGAAAGATTTCACCAGAGATTGGTGCCACTGCTGGCACTGGATGCAGTGGAGCAGGCAGTGGAGGCAAGGCAGGTGCCACTTCTTGGGCTTCTGCTGCTCAAGGTGGGTGCCTCACCTGACCTGCTCCCTCCACAGTAACTCCATTCACAGCAAACAACCTATCTCTCATTCTCTCTCTCTTTCTTCTCTGCAAAAGTGGTGGCTGCTATTAGGAGAATGACAGATTGGGAGGTAAGCAGGCATGCAGAGCAACCCAAAGGCCAACCTGTTATTAAGGATCTGAGAGGGGAGGAGTGTATAATTGGTGAGAGACCAGAAATGGAGCACGTGGCCCCTAACTGTTTAGCCCTACATGAATGTGGCCCTCAACATCAACAATTTCTCCACTCCTGACTTAAAGATCTACAATCTTATTGAAGTCAAGGTTCTTCTGTTTAGCTAAGTTATGATCAGATTTTAGAAATATTATTCCTGATTGTATTTTCTGTTCAGATCTTAATGGGGGAAATGTTCACAGAAGTTTGACTAATGTTGTGCATTACGTTTCACTATCTCAAATTTGCATGTTCAAAATTGCATAAAATATTAACTGCCTTAGCAAATAGCATGACACCCCATGATTAATTGCTTACTGACAATATGACTTTATTGCATCTGTTCTGCAATTTGTAGCTTCACATTGTGTTTATGATCTAATGTGCAGAAGACAGAATTATTTTGTTTTACTGCCAAAACATGTTGGAAATATATACAATTTATTTTGAAGAAGGGCATTCCATATGTATTTGAATAATAAGAAAACTTTCCAGTGGAAATGTTTTCATAGTTACATAGTTAAATTTTCAGGAAAACATTCTAAATTTTTGATATACTTATTTTTCTGGTTAACAGTAATAATAAAAATATGGTCAGAGTGATGTGATATATGGAATCATCTCAATTTTCCCTGCCCCCAAATTAAATAGTTGTGTCAAATTAATTTGAAATTTAATAGCTGTGCATGACGGTGATATTGCCCCTATCCATCTTACTCACTGGATGGAATTGTCCTTTCTCCGGGTGTTCCAGCTGAATACGAGTGGTTGTAAAACTTGGCCTGGGCTAGAGCCAGACTTGCCATGCTTGTATTGGGTTCATTGAAATTAAGGGGATTTAAGTTAGACATAAGCAATATGTGTAGGCCTGAAAGTCATGGTCAACTCTCAGGTTGCATATTGGATACTGATCATGCCACTCCAGCCACTCCTCTCCAGTATTTTGAAATAATAATGTGGGCTGGCCCTATGCAGAATTGCATGCATCAAGTGGGCCTAGAAGCAGAATGGGTACTGCCAGGCAATAGACATGCGTCTTTCCTGAGCCCTGTGTACCTGAAGGAGCATCTCCACCCCCATCATTCAGCCTGGACTCCGAGGGCCTTCTGGTAGCTCCCTTATTGTGAGAAGCAAAGTTACAGGGAACCTTCTCGATAGTGGCTCCCACCCTGTGGAACACCCTCCCATCAGTTGCCAAGAAGATGAAGGGATGTTTTTAAATATGTTGGAAGCTACCCAGAGTGGCTGGGGCAACTCAGTCAGATGGGCGAGGGTACAAATAATAATAATAATAATAATGATGATGATGATGATGATGATGATGATGATGATAATTGCTAGCCAGATGGGTGGGGTACAAATTATTATTATTATTATTATTATTATTATTATTATTATTATTATTCACACATAGCTTTTGTTCACTGAAATGGCCATTTGAAACAATCCAGTGTTATGATTTTACATATCTGGTAATCAAATTAGTGAGGGGTAATCATGTCGAGACTGTTATGTGAATAACTTTGGAAATACGCTATTTTAATATCTGTAACCACTTTTAAATCAACATTAGGCTCTCAGTACAGTATCAGAAGCCCGTGTGAAGGATTTCAGCCTAACACTGGTATGTGTGTTGCTTTTTCTTAACTGTGATGTAAGGAAACTGTCTGACAATGGCGGTAAGCTGCAAAACATCTTTTGGTTACACACAATTCAGCTAAGAGTGAAGCAGGCTGGTGTGTGGGGAAAACTTGCCTCCTAGTGTAGAGCTGTGGAAATGTGTACATTCCTGAGCCTGCTTGATGAAATTACGTTTTGATAGCTGCGAGCAGCAGATGTGATTCATTCTTCTTCAAAGAGATAAATAGGAATAGCATATATTTAAAGGAGTGTAGGAACTGCTTTAGGGAGAGGGCCTCCTATCCATGGCAGATGAATATGCACAATAATTCCATTGATGTAAGAGCCAGAAGGGGGGGGGGTAGAATTATATTTATGTCCATCAGCGTTTGGATATGAAGCTAAGTAAAGGTTTATCTAACTTCTACTGAGAGTAGTAAGCAACATAAATAATGGCTGCCATGTTGATGATCAGGCTTGGGAGAAAACCCCAGTTGTCCTTAGAAGATTGTATCTGGACATCACATTTAAAATGTAGCCTTATTATTCCTTGGTATTGATTTTTAAAACTAAGGAATTTACTGTTGTTACAAATTGTCTTTAGTAGTTGTCTAAAATAGCCACCTTCAGGCTACACTGCCCCCCCCACTACACTACAGATTATTTGAATAAATGTAGCTGCTAAATATCCCACATTTTAATAAACCTAATGCTGTAGTGGTTTAGTGAAATGATGTCAGGGGAGTTAAATCATAATACAATTTCCAGTAATAAGTAGAAATATCTTTGTGGCAGTGGTTTAATTATGATTAAAGTTTGAGAGTGTCTTCTATTACATTGGTCATATGACCAGCCCCAAAGGGGGAAGTTAATCCTTCCATGTGAAGAACTTTGGTTTATATTGTCACTGTCACTAAGCCAGTGGGTAATGGTGCTTTAACCTTGCTTGCAATTCCCACAGCATGATCATTTATTGCATTTACTGCTCAGAAAACTCTTGAAGGAGCAAGGTCATAACGTTACAGAAAAACTTGGGAAACAGATGCACATACATTTTCTGCAAGGTCTGGGCAGCTCCTGCAGCTCAGCTGTGGTGGCATCTATGAGTCCAGGAGGTCATCTGAAATTCCCAGGCCCACACTGATGTTTAGGAAAGGTAGGAAGAGAACAAATGTGTGATCTTCCTCCAGAGGCATGTTGCAGTGTCGACAAGTTCAGTCTATGCTACTCTAGTAGCATCTGCAGAGGGGAACTGTATGGTTCAGCTGGTCCTTCCATGTTAGCATCCACTTGAAGCTGATGGACTTAGCACATTGGTCAGTCTGTACTTTCTATCTTGCAAAATCAGGAGGCCAGCAACAACTAACAAATAAAATAAAAGGTAAAAGTAAAGGATGAACACTTTCAGTGTTGCACCCTTTCCTCTTTAGTCATCCCCACTGAATGTAAATGGCTGGGATTTGGAGTTGAGGAGCATCTGGAGGCTGCAGGCTCCCCAACAGTGGTATACATTTAGTTGTTGTTGTTTAGTCGTTTAGTCGTGTCCGACTCTTTGTGACCCCCTGGACCAGAGCACGCCAGGCACTCCTGTCTTCCACTGCCTCCCGTAGTTTGGTCAAGCTCATGTTAATAGCTTTGAGAACACTGTCCAACCATCTTGTCCTCTGTCGTCCCCTTCTCCTTGTGCCTCCATCTTTCCCAACATCATGGTCTTTCCCAGGGAGTCTTCTCTTCTCATGAGGTGACCCAAGTATTGGAGCCTCAGCATCAGGATCTGTCATTGAGCACTCAGGGCTGATTTCCTTCAGAATGGATAGGTTTGATCTTCTTGCAGTCCATGGGACTCTCAGGAGTCTCCTCCAGCACCATAATTCAAAAGCATCAATTCTTCGGCGATCAGCCTTCTTTATGGTCCAGCTCTCACTGCCGTACATCACTACTGGGAAAACCATAGCTTTAACTAAACAGACCTTTGTTGGCAAGGTGATGTCTCTGCTTTTTAAGATGCTGTCTAGGTTTGCCATCACCTTTCTCCCAAGGAGCAGGCGTCTTTTAATTTCGTGACTGCTGTCACCATTTGCAGTGATCATGGAGCCCAAGAAAGTAAAATCTCTAACTGCCTCCATTTCTTCCCCTTCTATTTGCCAGGAGGTGATGGGACCAGTGGCCATGATCTTCGTTTTTTTGATGTTGAGCTTCAGACCATATTTTGCACTCTCCTCTTTCACCCTCATTAAGAGATTCTTTAATTCCTCCTCACTTTCTGCCATCAAGGTTGTGTCATCTGCATATCTGAGGTTGTTGATATTTCTTCCGGCAATCTTAATTCAGGCTTGGGATTCATCCAGTCCAGCCTTTTGCATGATGAATTCTGCATGTAAGTTAAATAAGCAGGGAGAGAATATACAGCCTTGTCGTACTCCTTTCCCAATTTTGAACCAATCAGTTAAGTATTAAGTATTTAACTACTCATTCTGGAAATGGTTATTGCTCTTGGTCTTTTGTGCTAATATAGAGGTTGTACGACTGTTGTTAGGTACGGTGTGTTTGAGGTAGGGGTGTACTTTGGATGCTTTCCTTTCACACTGGGAGATTTCAGCGGAATGACGGGGTGGGACAGGAGATAGAGATCCATATGCCTATTCCAGACTCAATTCTGCTCAGTAATGTGACCTAGCAAAATGCCAGAAGTTACACTGGCAAAAAGTATAGCATTATAAAGGCTTGCTTTTCCTCTGCCAGGCTGAGGCCAGCTCAGCCAATAGTAGCCACTGCTGAATGGAATTTGGAATACAGGCAAATTGCATCCAGTGTGCATTTTACCCCAGTGTAAATTACACTGGCTTTCTTGCAATTTGGATTTAAAGTTTATTTTACTCACGTGGTCTATAGCTTTCATAGCAGTCTTGTAAGTGTGTTTTTTTAATAGCCATCATCAAACAACTCCTCCTGTAAGCAGATATTTTTAATCATAAAGAAATCAACAGCACGCCAGTATTTTTAAATAGTGTGACATATTCTTATATTTATGGCTATATATGTGACAATCCTAGAGAAAGCTTGTAGAACAAACTTGCAAATAAATTTCCCTGCTTATCTGAAGTAAAATAAATAAATAATTGGTATCAATCAGTGTTTAAAGCTCTTGGCACTTATTTTGTTTTAGTTCAGAGGGTTTATTCGAGACTGGAAGAAAAAAAATGAAATCAGTATGGATAATGACGATGATGATGATGATGATGATGATAGTAGCAGTAGCAATAGCAGTAGCATTTTTTTAATGCAACACTAATAATACCAATAAACATGTATTATCTTCTTCAGCTGGGGGTGTGGAGAAAAGGAAGGTGGGAATTTCCTCACAAAAACAGTTTGTGGAATGGATGAAATGATTTGGATGAATCTGTCTTTTCAGAAGAGTATTTGGTTACCATACACCGAGATGTTCTTGCTGTAAGGGAAGGGCCATAGCTGAGTCTCAGAGTGTCTGTCTTTCAAGAAGAAGGTCCCAGGTTCAGTCCCTGTGACATGGCAACCCATAAATTAAGATGGCAAAAACTCTGGTGTAATTCCAGAATAATTCCAAAATAGACTCCCTGCCACCCCTCCAGGCTCAGGCTGGCTCAGCCAGCAGTAACTTTGCTCCTGAACAGAGTTTGGATCTGGTATACTTGGTGCTACTTTAACTTTCACCAGGCTTGCTTTATGCCTGCTTCTGGTCTATCAGGTTGCTCCCTAAACCAGTGGTTGTAATTTTGTGGATTATGACCCACAAGAGTGGGTCTAAAATGGCATTTACCATTAGCATCTGTGCATTTGTTATTTTTGAACTGACGGCAGATGCCCAACTATAAAGTTAGTGGTCCCTAATTTTCATTGAAATTGGTTGTGACAAACCTGTCTCACTGATTTCAGTGAGATGTAAACACAATGATAATTTTATCTAAATGAAGGCCAGAATTTGCAGGAGAAAAATAAATCCAAAACAGATACTTACAAGATACAAAGGAAAGAGAGCTCTTTTATCTTGGATTAGTTTTTGTGGAAGAGGTAATTTCAAGAGAGGACACGTTTTCTCACTGTTGCTTGACAAGGTGAACTTGCCTCAATCCCCACTGCTACACAATTCACATTGGTTGAATTGGGCAGTGTCATCCCTACAGGATAAGGCAGCTTCCCCCAGACAGCAAAAGGCTCATAAAGGCAGCAAATTTTCAACATTGGGTTTCTTACTATACTATTTTCGAACCACCGTTGACTGCAAAATGTCTCAGATCATCCCCTGGGAGTGATTTGTTTCTGTGCTCTGAGATTCCATGGTGATGGAATGTGTTTATTTTTATGGGGCTGTCAATCTGCATCACGCTTTGCAGCACTAAATGACAGGTTCCTGCCCCAAGGAGCATACAGTCTTTAATTCAGCGAATATATATATATTTATTTCATTTGTTCATACTTAAGTTTAGTTACGGGATGTGGGTGGCGCTATGGGTTAAACCACAGAGCCTAGGACTTGCCGATCAGAAGGTCGGCAGTTTGAATCCCCACGACGGGGTGAGCTCCCGTTGCTCGGTCCCTGCTCCTGCCAACCTAGCAGTTCGAAAACACGTCAAAGTGCAAGTAGATAAATAGGTACCACTCTGGCAGGAAGGTAAATGGCATTTCCATGCACTGCTCTGGTTCGCCAGAAGTGGCTTAGTCATGCTGGCCACATGACCCGGAAGCTGAATGCCGGCTCCCTCGGCCAATAAAGCGAGATGAGTGCCGCAACCCCAGAGTCGGTCACGACTGGACCTAATGGTCAGGGGTCCCTTTACCTTTAAGTTTAGTTACAGTAGGATATGGGGGTTTGTGGTTTCTGAAGTAAGAATCATTGCTTATTGTTTTCTATCACCGTCTTGTAGTATCTCTCCCCCCCCCCACACACGCAAAGCTACACTTGGCAACGAGACATCGCCATCACTGCCACAGTAACTTGGGCTAATTGACTAGTTTTGACATTTAAGCTTTAACTGAGTAATAGTTGTTTCTACCATACTGCTGAGGTGATAAATCTTCTGCTGGTATATCTCTGATTGATTTTTATCTTGAACAAATCTTGAAGTTAGTAGCTCTACCTAGGTTAAAGCCATGTTTGAGGAGGGAGAGTTGAACATAATATGCACAATGCAGTTCAGGAGAAGAAAATAAATTTACTGTGACAAAGCAATGGCCTTAGAAGATAAGGCTTGCATTTTCAATAGAGAAGCCAATAAAATTCGAGTGTTGTTTTTTAAGCATATTGGTTTTGCAAACACTGAACAAAAGGAGGTTGGCTCAATCATTACTGACTGCAAAGCCCTTGAAAATCCGGCCACTTTCCAGTCCTTGGGAGCGTGAATGTGATCTGGCAAGTGCAGCTTAGTCATTAACTAATGGATTATAGCTGCAGCCTTTCAATAAAAATGTGTTGGTGGGTGGCTAGTAGAAGAGTCTCAGTGTAACCAGCAATTTTAAAGTCAGTTCAAGGTTAGCTTATGAAATTAAAAGTTTGGGTCTTAAGTTTCACCCACCAGTATGTGCTATGTACTGCAGTCTGTATTTTTTTTTCTATGACAGCGACAACAACAACAACAACAAATAAATAATTCAAAATCAATGATTCAGCACTCCTCCAATAACATTCAGATTAAGATAAATCAGCATTTGATGCTTCAATTTTATTGAATGTTTCTTTAGATTTTGACATTTAAAAGCTTCTCAGATTAAGAGATGGACTGAGCTTGTTATCTTGGTACCTTCTTTAAAAAGTCTATATATAATCCCACTTCCTCAACCAATTCTGATGTGAGGGAGCTATGGGAACAGAAGCTGAAGTGCTATTGTATTATACTTGCTTAGAGAAACAAACTTCATTACATGGCATGCAAATTACCGGTACTCTCATATCACAGGCGTCTGGCACAGATTTGCACTTTCACAGGAACTTTCCCAACACAAAACCTGGGAATGATACTGAACCTTAGCTAAGTGTTAAGGAGAAAGAACAGCATCACCTAATGGTTGAAGGCATTGCTTACATTGGGGGTCGACAACATTTTTTTGGCTCCAAAGGCTGCATTTGGTGGGTGGCAGTGGGTCTGCAAACTTGCAGGCATACCCAAACACACCAAAACTGAAAAAAATCTACTGAAATAAACATTCCTACCCCACTTCACACAAACACACATACTTATCACACAGACCTTCCCCTCCTCTCTCACACACAAACACTGTAGCCTCTCCCTCCCTGTCTTTACTGGGCTCTGGCGCCTGAGTGATGCTCCGCTGTGCTAAAGAAAGCCCCACAGATTTCTGTATTTTTGCTGTCAGTGATGTCACTGCCCTCGAACTCAGAGCTTCTAGTATCGCCATTCGCCCACAACATGATTTTGAAAGAAAGCTTGAATAGTAGCCACTTGACCGAAGGCATAGGATGAAGGAAATGTTGACTTCTAGGGTGTAACATCTACATGCAGAAACCCACCCCTGGCGGGTTGTGTTTGTAAGCTGCCTTAATGATATAAATGTCAGAAAGATAGACTATATAGATTGGTTAAATAAATAAAATGAAGGGAAGATCATTTCCCTATATTTGCGTTTGTAGATTAACCTCTTTAGTTGGAGAGGTATGTTAGATTGTGCATCTCAGTTTTTTGTTTGGGTGGCATTTGGTGAATAGAAGTTCTTTTGATGTCTGGGAGACATTTTCCTATATGGAAAACCAAGTTAGCTAAGTAATGAAAGTCTTCAATAAATAATAAGGGGTACTGTAACTGCCAAAGTACCTTACCGTTATTATGTTTTATTTACTCTTTGGCTGAAGGGCAAGCAGCTGGCCCCACAATAACTAACATAAATAAATTAAAGCAGTTTATTAAGGCAAGTCACAACATAATACTTACAGGTCTGCAATCCTGGCTTATTTTTAGATGAGCTGTTTTTTGTTTTTTAACCAGAATCCTCTTAATGGATATTTTCCACTGTCCAAGTCTCTGTTCTTTTTTTTAAAAAAAAACCTGTAGGTGAAGTAAAGATTATCAAACTGGCATGCCCTATGCATTTTCTAACCTTGAAAACTCATCCAAAAACTTGAGAGACTGGGCACGTCAGCAGTACCACTACAAAATTGTTCTTGTTCAGGGCTACATGGTCAGCCCTTATGGAAGCAGAACGGAAAGTAATTGTTTAAATAAAAACTTATGTAGCTTGGGATTCCACACATTTTTAATGCAAGCAAGTACTTCTCAAAATTGTTTCAGACTTTTAACCTCAATCTGCAAACATTTCAGCCTTTCTTTCATTAGTACTGCATTGTTTCCAGTTTTCACCAAATGTCCTTGCGTCACCCAATAGTACCTTTCACTCCACCATTTTGCATTCACTAGTCTGGTGTTCTCATTACTTACAATACTGTGTAGAACTGGGCTCCTGTTTCGCCTTGATACGTTAGACCAGTGTTTCTCAGCCTTGGGTCCCCAGATGTTGTTGGACTACATCTCCCATCATCCCTGATTACTGGTCCGACCAGTTGTAGTCCAGCAACATCTGGGGACCCAAGGTTGAGAAACGCTGTGTTAGACTGCAGGGGTACAAGAGAAATTAAGAGAGCCACCAAAATATTCTTGATACATGACATACATGTCTACAAGATCCAAGCTTGGTAAAATGGTTGCAAGTTGGATATATGCAAAATTTAACAGAACGACTTGCCAAAAATCACAGCACTAAAAGAGCCTATTGGCTGAGAGAGGCGACTCCTTTGGTTTAGCACACACATTTGGAATTCAACATGCTCATTTTGAAGGACCTACCTATCTAGGTAGGTGCTTATCTGTTACTAGGAGCATCAAGGATGCTGCAAGAGTCAAATGACAGCAGGAAAAAGGATTTTTTTATATTGTGAAGCAATTGCTTGGACACAAAGGCACAGACCAGCTCATGCTCGGAGTCTGGCCCCGAATTCTAAGCAAGCCAGCTTTTTATACATTTGCAGAATACAATGACACCTGATTTATTGTAAACCACCTGATTTCTGGGAAATCGAATGTTATAGTAAGTTCCTATTACCATGTAAGGTCTTGCCCCCCTCCTTCCTGCCGTGGCCTCACTACACCACGGCCATCTGCATTCCTGAGTTTGCTTATCTCTTTACAAGCTTGAATAATAAACATTTGAGCCTGTTCCATCAATGCCAGCCTTGTTCTCCTGACGGACCTCTCATTTCTCAGAAAGGCCTTTGGGGAGTTTGCTATGGCCCTACAATTTGTAGCAAAATTACTTGATATGAGATAATGACTGGCATAATGGAATGAAATTTGATATTAATGGGCAGCAGCAGCAGATAGCATGGTAGGTTGCACATCTCACCTGATTTTCTGGCTGTTTTTCTGCAATCTACCAGGATGGAAAGAGGGATGAGCACAACAGTGAGGAGGTTGATGCAATGGAAGCACCCACATGGGCCAATTCAGCACTCCAACAAACACATTAGCACCACACCAACCTTGCTGCCACACCCCTCCCCCCTCTGCCCCAGTACGCTGCAGTGACTAAGCCAAGCTAAGGTCAGGTGTGCCTTGCAGGGACAACCCCCCTCCCCACTGTCAGCTGATGATGAGCAAGGCCCAAATCTACATTTCTAGTTCAAATAGAAGCTTGGCCCCTGCACTCTTTCTGAAGTAGAGAGGGAAATGTGCAATGCAATGCAAGATTTGAATATCAAAATGAAAGTTCATGTGTGCATTCAGGACGCTCTTGTGTGTTTTGAGCACAATTTCTTCTGGGGCACCCCACCCCAAAGGTATTTTTAGGAGGAGCAGAAAAGGATGTAAAACAGAATGCACCGTAGTACGACAGCAGTGTGAGGCAGCACAGCCTCAGTACGTTTTCCACAGCAGGATTGGCAATGTCATCTATCAAACTTCCTCCACTGTCTCCTGAGACAGACAGGTGCCAACAACTTCTATAGGAGTGCTACTTGCCAGTGCTTTAAGCTTGGAGAGTTGGTATACAGGACATGCTGCATTCCTTCATTTTCTGGCAAGGATTTCCTGCAGGATTTCAAAATTCACTAAGGTGTCTGTTGTTTACATTAAACCCATGTTAGTAGGCAAGACAATTGTCCTTATAACAGAATGAGCCTCGCTGGCATGGAAATGGCAGGCTCTGTGCTACATGGTACTTCCATGCTTCCGCCATTTGCATCCCACTGTTCTTCCATCTATCTGTGGAAGACGTGTCTGTGGGTTACCCCATTTTATCCTCTTAATTACCTTGTGAGGCAGGCTAGGATCAGATTTCAAAATTCACCGAAACACTGCCAGCTGGCTACTGTTTATAACTGAGCTGCTGGAATGAAAGTTGGTTCATGCATTCAAAGGAGCGTTCTACATTTCCAAAACGAACTCCTCCTCCTCCACCCCTGCATTGTTTCCACAGGGTCCATTTGTTTGTTTATTTATTTGTTTGTTTATTGAGTTTATAATCCACCCTTTCTCCCAAAGGAGCTCATCTACCCCGCACTCTGCAGTGTAACATCTCACTGAAGCACCTGTATTTGTTGTATACATATGACTGCATTTCATCTGACCCTTCTACTTCAATTATTAAGTTTGCTGATGACACAACCATAATGGGTTTAATTACAGGCAGAGACGAATCTGCATACAGGGGGAGGTTCAAAAGGTATCCACATGGTGCTCAGAGAACAATCTGCACCTAAACATTGGCAAAAAGGAGATGGTGTTGGACTTTCGGAGGAAGAGAGGGGAGCTAGCCCCGTTGTATATCAGGTGGGGGACTGTGTGGAGAGAGTCTCTTTCTTTAAATTCCTGGGAGTCTATCTTAGTGAAGACCTTACTTAGAAGGTCAATACAGCCCAGGTGGTTAGGAAGGCCCAACAGAGACTTCATTTCCTTAGGGTCTTGTGAAAGAACAATGTTAGACAGCAACTGATGATTTCCTTCTATTGGTGCACAATCGAAAGTGTCCTTTCATACTGTATTACGATGTGGTACGGTGGTTTGACAGCCATGGACAGAAAGTCCCTACAGAGGGTGGTGAAGACAGCACACAATATCATGGGCTCTCCCCTGAGTCCGCTAGATGTCATCACAGGAGACCATTGCCTCAGAAGAGCGAGGAACATTCTCAGGGATGACTCACACCCTGGCAGCACCTTTTTAATCTCCTGCCCTCGGGCAGGAGATATAAAAGCATGATAAGCTGGACCAACAGGTTAAAGAACAGTTTTTACCCGTGGGTCATGAGGCTGCTGAATAGAAGACAGCAACATTGCAGCTGACGTTTGGGGTTGGTGGTTGTACGACAGCACACAGAGTGTAACAAGGACTGAGAGATTGGGGGGGGGCTCGTTTAATCCCACTGTAAACAAGTGGTACAGTGACAATAAGGTATTTCTATTTCTGTTCTATTTCTATTTTATTTACAGCTCTCTGTTTGATGTTTGAATGACTGGTTCATCCACACTGGACTACCAATAGAAATAGAACGCAAAAGACATCTCTTAGATGAGAGATTGCTAACCCGTGGCCCTCTTCTGAGACAACGGTCTCCTGCGATAACATCTAGCAGACTCCGGGGACAGCCCATCTCCATCAGGGGGGCCATCTCCTAGGAGCTGAGCCCTTTATGCCCCGCCCAATACTTTTTGGGATTGGGCCACCCCCCACAATGTTCAAAAGCAACAGAGGAGGCTTTAATGGCTGCCACCACCACCTCCTCCTCTTTCTCCTGCCACAGAGGAAAAGGAGCACAAAAGCATCCCCTGGCTGGAGGTGGCGGCAGGAAGAGGAGGAGCTGCTGGCCATTGAAACCACTCAGCTCCTGTGCAGCCGCTGTGCTGCCACTGTATTCGGCTCCACCAACATCCAGATGTCATGCATGCAATGCCACACACTGCACAATGTTGTCCCCCCCTTCTCCTTCGGAAGCTGGCACCTCTAGCTTCTGTTATCCCTGACTACTGGCCATGCTGGCTGGAGCTGATGGAAGCTGGAGTCTCAACAACAGCTAAAGAACCACAGGTTACCTACTGTGCCACAGATACTGAGAGTGAAATCTGACGTATCCATCTAAGAAACAATGATAAATGCACCTTCCAACTCAAGCTTGATCTTTACACCGAGAGCAAGGAGCTAACAAAGCTTCTTTAACACTGTCCTTTACTAGTTTTTATTCTAGTATGTATCGTTTTTGTCTCTCAGTGGAATGTGCAGAGCAGCTCTCTGGCATTTAGCAGTACAATCCTATGCAGACCTACCCAGAGGTAAGCCCCATTGATTTGAATGGGTCTTACTGTGACCTAAGTGTGCATAGGATGATGTTTTATTCATTATCAAATTAAGGTTTAACAATAATAATCTGATGATTCATAGCACTTGATATGTACATTATCTCAGTAATTCCTACCACAGCTTGCAGGCTTATTACTGTTGTTATGACTTTCCTGGAGTTGGGCCCTCTTCTGCAATTTCTCATCTTCTGTAGCCTCTCCACCGGCTGGTTACTAACTCTAGAATGCTTCATAAACTCCTCTTCACAGTCAGTCTCCTTCCTATCTTTCAGCCTTGGGGTCGTGCTAAAGGTCTGGTCTCTCTCCTCCTCATCCAAGGGTTTTTTGTTCTTTATTGCATCTTTGTCTTTCTTCTCTTGCTGCTCCATATGCTTGGAATTGCCTTCTGGAACATTTGTGGGCTGCCCCCTCTCTCCATATATTAATTTTTTTTCTTGAAAACTTAGCTTTTTCTGAAGCCTTGGTTAGCTGGTTTTGTTATGCCTGATAGAATGACTTTCGAAGTGTATATGTTAAACTATTAATTTTTATTGTATTTTCTATATCCATTGATTTAGATTGGGTGCCCCTTGGTTTAGCATTTCTTATTTTAATTGTGTACAGAACCATGTGCATAGCTAGCACCATATCAATAAATGTTAACCATAACAATACCCTAAATTATATTATTGCTCACAATTGGAGCTTGAGGCTGGGAAAATAGCTTGCCTAAGGCTGTCTGGTGAAGTGAGTGCTTAAATAGGAGACTTCCTGCTCACATGCTTATTTGTTGACTGTGAAACATTGTCTCACAAGTACCGCACCTGACAGGAGTCTTCGCTTTTGAAGGCATAAATTGAAGGTGGCTGTATGGAACAGCAAAAGAGGCATCTGATTTTCAAGTGTGAAACCTGTGGAAGGAATGAGTTAACCAGAGAAACTGCATCTCTGAGGGACTTGGCAGCTGTCTGGGCAATTCTTGCTTCTCCGGTGAAAAATTGTAGTGCAGCTTGAAAGTCAGAAAGTTATTTTATTTATGGCTCAAATATGTCCATGAATCTTTCTGCCAACTGTATGAGTTTGAAAGGAACAGTTGTCCTTAGAAGGCTTCAAAATCTCCATGTTACATGCCGGGGGAGGCTGCAACACAGCCTTGACTGGAAGAAGGGGGAGTTCTGGAAGTCCAACTGCCAGGTTGCTGGTGGCATCACCCTTCCATTAAGCTTTTATCAACCTGTTGCCTGTCAAAAGGTGCCTGCACGTTAAATTCCGTTTTTTGTGCTTTACATAAGTTTTGGTTTCAGACTTGTCAGTTCTTTGATAACTCCACTCTACTAATTCTACCTTAATGTCAGAACATTTCGGTAAAGTAAAAGCATTTCAGTATTGCTTTGTCCATAAGCTGAGCTGTAACTCAATTGTGAGGTGTTTGTACATATGTCTGTAGGCATGTATGTAGGAGTGTCTGGAAGCGGTTGTAGGATGGATGGTGGCTAACAGATTGAGGATGAATCCTGACAAGACAGAAGTACTGTTTTGGGGGACAGGAGGCGGGCAGGTGTGGAGGACTTCCTGCTCCTGAATGGGGTAAATGTGCCCCTGAAGGACCAGATGTGCAGCCTGGGAGTCATTCTGGACTCACAGCTGTCCATGGAGGTGCAGGAAAATGCTGTGTCCAGGGCAGCTGTTTACCAGCTCCATCTGGTACGCAGGCTGAGACCCTACCTTCCCGCAGACTGTCTCGCCAGAGTGGTGCATGCTATGGTTATCTCCCGCTTGGACTACTGCAATGCGCTCTACGTGGGGCTACCTTTGAAGGTGACCCGGAAACTACAACTCATCCAGAATGTGGCAGCTAGACTGGTGACTGGGGGCAACCGCCGAGACCACATAACACCGGTCTTGAAAGATCTACACAGGCTCCCAGTACATTTCTGAGCACAATTCAAAGTGTTAGTGCTGACCTTTAAAGCCCTAAATGGCCTCGGTCCAGTATACCTGAAGGAGCGTCTCTACCCCCATCATTCTGCGTGGACACTGAGGTCCATTGCCAAGGGCCTTCTGGCGATTCCCTCGCTGTGAGAAGCCAAGTTACAGGGAACCAGGCAGAGGGCCTTCTCGGTAGTGGCACCCGCCCTCTGGAATGCCCTCCCACCAGGTGTCAAAAACAAAAGCAACTACCAGACTTTTAGAAGACATCTGAAGGCAGCCCTGTTTAGGGAAGCTTTTAATATTTAATATACTATTGTATTTTAATATTCTGTTGAAAGCTGCCCAGAGTGGCTGGGGAAACCCAGCCAGATGGGCGGGGTATAAATAAATTATTATTATTGTTATTGTTATTGTTATTGTTATTGTTATTATTGGAGCTATGCAACAATCTCAATTTCAGTGCAGCCCTAAAATACCTACCCACAGCTGCCAAGGGGGCACACCTTTTGATGGAGAGCTGGTCAGTATAAACACCTGTATTTAATTTCTAAGACTATTGTAAATAAATCCCATCGTTCCACATTTTGCCTGCCAAAGTCTCTTCAGCACAGCCACTGATCCTAGTCACCAGCTCCCCACATCTGGTCCTGGACAGTATTTCATTAACTCTCACTCACCAACTGCTCATCATTCTAGCTTGCTTACCATTTGCTCATCCTTGCTGGACAAAATCCTGTCATCAAAAATCTCCTCATCCTTCCTCTCTGCTGCCCAAAGAAGGCAGTCACTACGAAGATGGAGAGTGGTGGAAGTAGAGGGATTGAGCAGGAATACTCCCCAAGTGCCAGCAGCAACTCTAGAATCCATAGCTATTACAGCTAGCCAGAGGCTTCTGTACATGTGGGGTCTGGTTCACAGACTCCAGTGTGAACTTGTCTGTAATGGAATTCAAGGCATTTCAGTTCACTTGATAAATTAGGAGAGATGTTAACCTTGGAGCAAAAGGCTGCTGCTGGCTAAGGCATCTGCTCCCTCCATGTATCTACAGATACAGTGGTATGACCCTGCACACTTTGCAAGCAGTGCTGCAGCAATTTGCAGAAAGCAAACAAAGATATGTAAGGAAGCCTTTTAAAAACAACATTTGTCTAAGCTATTGGGAGCAGGTCAGGTTCTGCAGTAAAATACACCGCCAGTCTCTGGGCCACTGTCTGGAGCCTAAAATAGTCTCAAAGTATATGGAAGTTGCCCACCTCTGCTATAATTCAGGAAAATATTGTTTAATTTGGGGGGGGGGGACATTGTTCAGTTACAAGTTTCAACTTCCCACCCCTTTGACAGGCACATGATGTAAAAATATCCCTGGGCTCATTCAGTCCTTTATAGCTTTTTGTACACTTCCCAAATTTTTAGAGAGATATAGTCACAAGTAGAAATGTCTGCTTTCCCCATACTGGTGGATTATTTATTCACGAACCCCCCTTTATGTAATATATTTCCTAGGATTTATTTTTTTTTAGTTCTTGTCAAACAATGTTTTTATAGGAGGGCAAAAAGTCTGTTATATGGTCATAAAATGAAATAAAAATATTAGCATGTCAAAAGCTACATGAAGAGTGTGGCAGCATGTAATTTTCTGGCTTGCTGGGGTGGCACTTGACAGTGGCATTATTTTAAGTGCATAACTGTAGGAGAAGAAGACTTACTATCTGCTTATTTCAGACAAGGAGTGGATGAAGGATTAAATTAAATATCCCTCTTTGTTGATGGAAAGGCGGCGAAACTTGTAGATTTACCATGTACGAGTCTATAATAAATTACCATTCTAAGCAGTTTATCTGAACACACACACACACACACACACACATGCAGATTCATTTTGAATATTAAGTGCTGGTGTATTGCTAAACCTGTAAAGTGCATTTGAACAAAAATCAGTGTAAGGTTTCATTACATTGGAGTGCACATTCTTAACAAAACAACTGCTCTCAATGCAGCTTTAATATATTTTTCAAGAGAGCATAATATTTTCCTCTGAAATCCTGCATGGGAAACAGCTTCAGGAAAGAAATAAAATAAAGATGCATTACCACCCTGAAATGCAGCTGTGTGCATCTTCTAAGAAAAAGCTCTAAACAGCTGTTGCTGAATAGTTTAATGTTTCACTAGTCTTTGCTTGCATGCCATCATTTTCCATAAGTACCATAGGAAATGTTGCTTCTGTTGCCTTTTATACAGAACCTCATTCTCTGCTAAATAGTGTGTGGATCTGTTGTCCCAGGAGTTTTATTATTTCATCCGCTGGATCTATTTTTCGCTTCGCTGAATAGTCAACTATTTAACATGCTTTCAGATAACCTTTGAAAATGGGTTTTCCTCCTGTTTACTATGCAACACGTGTGTTCAGATACAAGATCTGGCAGTCCTGGTAATTTTTATTCATCCCTTTCCCTTTTGCTCATCTAACTCCAGCGCGCATTCTAATGATGAGAAGAGGGAGGGGTTCAGAGCATGGTCGGAGGTCATGTGATGCTTTTACATCTTATGCAGTTTCCTTCAATGCTTTGTTTTTGTTTGTTTGCTTGCTTATTTGTTTGTTTAAAGAAAATAACTGCAACTGAAAGCAGGGGAGGGGCGGTGGTGGTGAGCTGCTGAACTGTTTCCTTTCCTGCTACTCATTTCCTCAGATTTTCCCTCCCTCAGCCGCTTTTTTCATTTATGGAAGGAGAGGAACATTATGTGTTTCCTATAGTTTTTCCCTAACGGAAGAAAAGCAGCTGGGTGGGTGATTTTGAGTGAATAAGCAGCATGGAGGGAAAGGGTTAAGCAGCTTTCCACAGAGTAGTGCAACAGCTAAACCCCTTACCAGTACTATCATGGCCTCATCTACCATTGTGACACCACAGTTCCATTTTATTGTTTACTACAATAGCTATCAAGTCTGTGAAACTATTGCTGTGTTCAGCAATGCAGAGACTGAAAAGCTTGCACCAATGAAACAACTGGAAGAGCATGATGTTGAATTCCGCCATAACTTTGTTTTGAATGCTGAATATACTGTATTAGTAATTAGTGGATGTTTTGGAGATCAGGCAAATAATTGCATGAGCACTATGGGGGATAATATTTGAGAGCATAATAATCTAATGTCTGCATATGCCTTTTACAGTATGTCCTTCTGCATTTCAATCTCCATTTCAACCCCACTTTAAGCATATATGTTTGTGTTACAATCACCCCCTTCATGCCTTCATCACGTGAAGGGTACTTCATGTGGGTACTGCAACATGGGGCCATGTGGTGGTTCACCCATATCCTCCCTTGTATCTGATGTTCACACTACCAAGTGGGCGTTCAGGGAAGGGCAAGCAGTGCAGCCCCACTCTTGACAATCAGTTAATACAAGAAAGGGGCTAATTTGTAACCTGCAGTTGAAAGGAAAACACCCCAATAAAAGTTAGGTGTGTGTGCTGTTGGGAGGGGACCTCACCCCTTGCAATCTTGGAGCTAAAAGTTTCATGCCTGTTTAGGCAACAGTATGACTCCTAAAAAAAAGGCAAGCATCTTTCAAATCTAGCCTGAGAAATGGCCTTGCATTCATCTACCTTTCCAAGCCATCCAAGCTGGTGTCCATTGCTGCTTCCTGGAGCAATGAGTTCCATAGATTGACCATGTGGCATGTGAAGAAGTATTTTCTTTTATCTCTCCTAAATCTTCCTAAATGGAAATGCAGCTGAGTGAAGGAGTTCTTTCCATACCATGGAGATTTGCAGCCTTTTCCAGTCAAGCAAATGTTTGGTTTTTTATTGTCTTATCATTTTATTACAAGGTTTTGCCAGCTGCCAAGTCTTCTCCATTAAAACCAAATCCTTCCTAAAGATAGATGGAGGAGTCAGCTAGATTGTGTTGTTTGCATCAGATAAGGAAAATGAAACCTTTTAACAAGTTGCAAGCATAATATTATGGTACATGCCATTGATACGACATAAATTTTTGTGATTGTGGTGGAATGCTGATGTTAAAACAGAACTGCAGATGAGGAAAAGAGATTATAATGCAGAGTACATATTTGGCAAGGTGTCAGAACATAGGTTATTGAGGAGAAAATGGGTCACAGGTTTCCTTCAGCCCAGGTTTCAAATTTTGTCCTCTTGTGTTTTTTTCAGCATATAGATATTCCTGAGGTTTGGCCCTTTGAGTGCAAAATAAAATAAAAAGTAATAACGTTGAAAAGCCGATGGGCAAAAATTGATTCATAAATGAGAAGGTGGCATTCATCTCAACGCTCTTATTGGAAACCTAAATCTCAGTAAATTTGTAGCCTAAGGATACAATGGGCTTAAAGGATTTCTGTCTCTGAAGAAAAATTAGAAGGCCTTTGAGGTACGGTAAATGGAAAAAGGTTGTTTGGGCAAACGTGGTGCTCCAGCACTCTTAAATGTTAAGCACCGTCAGGGGGTACCTCCGTCATTAAGGAGACTGGCATGTTAGAGATTGTTTCAAGCAGGAGAAGAGTTATGGATGACTTTGTGGAGGTGGCACAATGCCACAGGGAAATTATGTCAAGCATGAAAATGACTTTTTTTGTCACTGCTTATTTGACATGGAGTTGCAGTTTGTGTGTGTGAGAGAGAGAAAGAGACAGAGAGAGAGAAGGACATAAATAGTATTCTCATCTGTATAGCTTCAGCATCTTCTCCCTTTCTCCCAGCATTTAAGTAATCCCTAGTTGTTGTTTTTTATCAACATATGAAGATAATAAATTTAGCTTCGCAGTCCAGTCCACTCAACTTGGTTCCATCCATGTTGCATGCTTGCTGTGTGCTAGCAATTTAGTGGTGAGCATGCTTTCTTCAAATCTGAGTCACTCCTTTTGTTGATTGTCTTGGCAGTGGTTTATAGGCTCTCTCTGTTATTTTTATATATAATTAAAAAGGATCTCTGGGGTTCTGTTAAAAGCCTACAAGTTAAGCTACCTGGTGTCAATGTAATGTGTTGTTGTCTATGGAGGAGAAATTTCAGCGGCAGCTTTGGACTCTCATTTCTATTCACTGGCACCTGACAAAAGGCAAATATATGAAATGTTGCTTCTCTAGTCTCTGCTTGCCACTTCCTTATTATACCATCATATCCTTCTGGCTCCTGTTTCAAAGAGCCCTGAGACAGAGAGTTGCAAAAAGCCATATGCATGCTCACAGCTGGAAGTACGTTTCTTTGCTGACCTGTTACATGGATAGTGGGCATTAAATACCCTGCTGTGTTGCAAATGTGCACCTGCCTTACCTTATTGCCTCTGGGAAAGAACAAGGGTGATTCATAATCTAATTTGAGTTTGATACTTCTCTGCTGCTACCAGTGGTGCACAGTGTCATAATACATGGTTTTGTGGAAGTATTCCTAAATTGGTGTGGGCCTTAATTCCTTTTGGGGGACTAGACCCCGTTTCCATCACAGTGATCAGGTGCTGCTACAAATAGGCAGACATTTCACTGAGCAACACTTTCAGAGGCTTCTCACACTGATAGGTTTGCATCAATTTGTTAAGACTAAGAAGGTTTCACTTGTTCTTTCCTGCCTGCCATTACCAAACCATTAGCTGCAATCTGATTTTACATTACAGTTACAAATTCTAGAGGAGTTGCCATATTAGTCTGTTGCAGCATAAGCAGCTAAGATTCCCATGGCACTATAAAGTCTAGCAAATGTATTGTCACAAGAAATGTGTTATACTTTAAGATATGCTAGGACTCTTGCTTTTGCCATATGGCAGTTATATATAATATAGATTTTACTCAAGTGGGCATTTTCATAAGTACATAAACATAATAGTAGGCAGCACCAAGTACAGAAACTGAGTTTACAATGCTGGGGTTAAGTCTCACCAAAGTCATGCACATTAAAGTCCCACAGAGTTCAATGTACTTAAGATCATGCTTAATATTTCCACTAATAATTTCCACTAATGGGTCTTTCACTAGGTCTTTCCACTAAGATGCCCAGCTTTGGCAGGACAGTTTAGTTTATGATAGCACTTACTTTGCATGGTAAAATGGATCAGGATGAAATCTAGGGGGCATTTATAAGTTGGCCTAGATGTGTGGGAGCTGGTTTTCCACCAATGACTCTCATAAAGCTTGGATAAATATGACACATTCACATGGGCTGGGGCTGATTGTGCAGGTATCCATCTGTTGACTGCCCATGTCACTGCTCCCTGCCACATTAAAATGAAAAACCTTTCCCCCGGCATTGTGAGAACTACACACAGAAAACGGACTCTCAATAAGATACGGCCATACTGTAATTTACTCAAGTAAAGGTGGTGTTCTTAGTCCTGAATGTTTTCTTGTCTTGCATTGACACATTATTTCCCAGAATTAGGATTAATTTCTGCTGACTTTCTCTCTAACATCATTACGTCTGATTTTGTTTCAGTGGTAGCTACAGTGGTTCTGTTAACATCAGCATGTTGTGTTATTTCTGATACAATTACTCCCACTTGCATTGTTTCTATCCTTCCCTCGCTTTCATGAGGGGAAGGGAATGACTATCTTATGCTCCCTTGCAGTAGATAATAGAGTATAGAGAATGCTGCATTTGCGAAGATTGCACTGGCTAGCCAACTGTTTCAGTCTAGGAGTAACAGAAAGAGTTATCCCAGATCTTGGGACCATCTGTACTGCCGGCTTAATGATAGTTTCTCAGGGATGCTTGGAACTTCTGTTAGATTTTCTAATGATAATTAAATGCAATTTAACACTGATAGGGGAAGTCCAAGTCTTTGATTTTAGGGGAACCTCTGCTGACAGTCCCAGCAATAATGAATTAATGAGAATGCACCAGACAGAGCAGAGAACCAAGGTGCCAGGGCATATATGGAGCCAAAACTCACCAGTATTAATGGGTTTAGCAAAACTTGAGAGAAAAATGATTTGTGCCTTTGGTACATATTTTATTTTCAGCATTTATACATCACCCACTCAGCAAAGTTATCTGGGCAGTTTACAAAACAATCTAAAATACAATCAAATCACATTACAGATTAAAAACACATTGAAAAGTAGTAACTAAGATGCTAATGAAAATAAAAAAAGGTATTCTTCACCTGGCACCTGGAATTCTGGGCACCACTAAGAAGGATGTTGACAAGCTGACATGTGTGCAGAGGAGGGCAACCAAGATGACCAAGGGTCTGGAAACCAAGCCTTATGAGGGATGGTTGAAGAAGCTGGGTATATTTAGCCTGGAAAAGAGGAGAGTGGGAGGAGATATGATAGCTATCTTCAAATATCTCAAGGGTTGTCACATGGAAGATGGAGCAAGCTTGTTTTCTCCTGCTCTGGAGGGTAAGACTCAAACCAAGGGCTTCAAGTTACAAGAAAGGAGATTCTAACTAAACATCAGGAAAAACTTTCTGACAGTAAGAGTTGTTTGATAGTGGAATGATCTCCCTTGGGAGGTTGTGGACTGTCCTTCCTTGGAGGTTTTTAAGCAGAGGTTGGATGGCCATCTGTCACGGATGCTTTAGCTGAGATTCCTGCATTGCAGGGGATTGGACTAGATGTTTGGGTTCCCTTCCAACTCTACAATTCTTTGCTCCTCAAAGCATTGCTGCTTGGTTTCTCCATGCCCTGGGGGGAAGCCGAGCAGCAGCCTGGTGCACAGGAACGCCCCAGTTCTCGCCAAACATGGTGAGAGCCAGGGCACTCCTCAAAGCATTGTCGCCATGCATCTCCCTCTTGGCATCAGAAGTGGTGGGGTGGGCAGAGCACTGGCTCTTGCACTTCCACCACTTAAGGTGAGCTATTCACCCCATTTCATGGACTCTGCAGTCTAGTACGTAAATATTATGAGCTGTATCCAGTTGCGCTGCATTCCTGGTGGACAGAGGCAACTTTTCATTCTGTGGAATGGGGAGAAAGGTAATTCTGCAAATTCTCCTCCCCTCTTGAAGCCCCCCAGAACCCTCCAATTCTGTTCCAAAGCATTGGGGAGGTATTTGGAACAGCGTGGGAGGTGGTGACTGGGTTACTCAATGTCTCACTTTATGAGCTCGTGTATTAGCACTTAGTATTTAAGAGGTGGCGGGGAGGTCCAAATACTGTGGAGGAATTTGAGGAGGTGGGAAGGATTACTTTTAAGAACATGTGTTAACTCAGCAAGCCCTGGAGGACGCTGTGGGGCAGTATGGAGCTGGGACATCATTTGTACTTAAACAGTTATTCTGCATGAAGAATGAAAGATAAAAGAAGCAATGAAGGCTTCATTCATAGGCTTGCAGGCTGAGGCTCTAGATGTAATTTGTAGTTTCAGAAAATGTTTAACATCAAACATATTAAGGCTACTTAATTCTGATTGAACTGTGGGAGTTCTGGAGGCTTGCAACGAACAAAGTAATGCTCAAGAGGTGACCATTCCCTTGCTATTAAAAGGAGCAATCACTCAAAATGATATCTGCCAAAGATGAAAGCTGTTCTGTGAAGGCTAACATCCTGTCCCAGGCTGGTATTGCTGTGAAACTTTGCATTAAGCATATAGTACATTATCCCATTAATCTGGGTAGCAGCAAGCCAAATATCATCAAGAGGCACTTCCGTGCTGACGTTGAAATAAGTGAAAATGTTTGACATCAGCATCGGTAGGGGGGAAAATGTCACTAGGCTGCAGTTATTGATAATAAATAGCAATATAAATGCTATACCACTAATAATGATGCAGTATCTGAGTTTAATCTGTGCCCCCCACCCCTCAAAATGTCTTATATTGATTTAAAACTAATTGCTTTAGAACAGGCTTTCATTTACAGTATTTACTACACATGCCAGTATATAAATTGTGATTAATTACTCTATGGCTGACTACATTCTTTCTATCCATTTTTTCTCATACCCTAATTTTTAGGTTCTGTCACTAGTATGAAATTCAAAGGCAACACACATGCTATGTAACCATGGCAAATTTTAGTCCACAATTATGAAACATTAGCAACTTTGGGATAGATCTGATTTCTGAAATAGTCACCCATGTTAGTAATATATGCATTGTGGTAAAACTGGGGAAAGATGTATTTCTGGTTCTTATGAACTATGGTCCTTTTAGCACCACCCTACATATCTGTGGTGACTGCTTTTCACAAGAGAAGATATGAAATAATGTTATCAATAAAAGTGGCTGTGATAATATATATCAGGGTGGAATCCCTGGCAGTCGGGGGTCTACATCTAGTCTGCTGAAGGGTAACTATCTAGTCTCCTAGCTGCCTCCACTGCCTGCCATCACTTACCCAGGGGCAAAACTAGGCTTTATTTCACCCGGGTCAAAGACCCAGTTTGCCCCCCCCCATGCATGGGTGCATGCACACGCGTGCACTCACATAGGCTGGGAGCCTCAATGGCACTCCTCTGGAGGCTTCACCCGGGGCAGAAAACCTGGCTAGCCCCTCCTGCCCCCCATAGTGATTACTGTGACTTACCACTGCCATTCTTTCATCGAAGGGTAAGTGGGCTATAGAATAGAGAAGCAAGAGGGGGCATTCATAAAATTGAAGTGTGCTCTGAAGTCCTTTGAACCTTATACCTTTGGAAGCAGAGAAATTCCTGTATTCAATACAATATTCACAATCTGCACAGAAAAATATCCTGGCATGGACACAGAAAAGCCAGGACATTGAATAGATGTTGCTGCATGGAGGGGACTTTTTTCCCAGGGGGTGGGGTGTGTGCATGCTACTGCTAGCATTTGGAAATTAAGAAGCATGACTACTATTCAAGCTGATATCCTATGCTTATCAAGAAGCAACATTCAAGAAAAAGCATACAGTAGACTTTCATAGGCCCTATAGCAACTCTGCTGCAATTGTTCAGTTGTGATATTGCCCAGGGACAATTACTGTGCTAGTGACTATGCATGAAAAAAATCCAATCAGCAGACAGTACTTTTTGACAATGGGAGTTGTGACTTAGTTGTATCAAGATGGTGTGTGTGTGTGTGTGTGTGTGTGTGTGTGTGTGAGAGAGAGAGAGAGAGAGAGAGATGTGATTTATATATGTGTGAAATATATGTGATATATATAAAATGTAGTATTCCTATGACCAACGGCAATAGGTAGAGTTGTTGGCATCTGTCTATCTCGAGAGACACTGGAGTGCGCCTCTGGGGATGAAGTCAAACCACTGCATTAGCGGCACTGAAGTGACCTTGGGGCACAAACTTGGGCTGTGTGAATGGGCTGCCCAGAAGACAAGATCCCCCTCTCTCGGTCTTAGTGATTTGGTCCAAAGGAAAGTAGAGCAATACATTTGGTGCCAGCTTGGCTGCAGGAGTTGCCAGAAGTAGGCAAACAAGGCACCAGCCAATCGTCTTAGGAACTTCACAAGGCAGGTGAGGTTTAGGACCAGAGCTTTCCTTACCTAGATGGACTACTTTCCTAGGTTGGCAAGCTCCATCTGTCCCCCACTTTCCTGCTACAGAAACTGCCTTCTTGACCATTGGACCCACTGTTGGTCTCGCCTGCTCATAGAATTAGGGACCACAAGGCCCATCTATTCTAGCCCCTGCAATGCCGGAGTCTCAGCTAATGCATCTAGCATGAATGGCCATCCAACCTCTGCTTAAAAACCTCCACAACTGCCCAAGGGGGTCTGTTCCACTGTCAAGCAGCTCTTACTGTCAGAAAGTTCTTCTGATGATTGAAATCTCCTTTTTCTGTAACTTGAAGCACTTGGTTTGAGTCCGACCCCCCCAGAGCAGGAGAAAACAAGCTCCATCTTCCATGTGGCAGCCCTTAAGATGGTATCATATCTTAATAGCTCAATCTACCAGAGCCTGTCTTTGCATGCAAGGGAAGTCCCTAACTCACTGAGGGTTTGAAACCCATCAGCTACCGTTGGTTTAACTGGCCAGTCTAAACCATTCGTGGGGTGGGACCACTCTTGCATGCTGACAGCTTCTAGGAGCCACAGGTGAGAGCTGAGTTCAGGGTGGGGACCAAAGGTGGACAAACTACTCCAGAAAGAGCACATTATGTCTCCCTCCAGAGGCACTATGCCTCCCCTAACACTTTTAACCACTATCAAGTTTTAGGAGCCTTGAGGTGAGATGTTTATTAGTCTTGTGCTGCCAATGGAACAGGAAAGTCGGTTGGGGTCATGGAGAATTCAATGTGTAAGTAAGGCCTTGCTTTACAGTTCTCTTAAAGTTTTGCAACAATTTTGCAGAATGCAAAATGTGAGATGTCAATGTTAGGAGGGGGAAATGGTAAAATCTTAATCTTCTGTATACCCTTTCCCACATTAAAAACCAGTACCTCACTCTGTAAAACTCAAGTGGAACAGTCAGAAGTAATAAATACAGAAGTAATTCTATCTCTTCTATTTCAGTTGCTATGGAGAAGCACAAGGAAGTTGCAGGTATTAACTCTTACATACTGTGCCTTGTGGGTTCTATAGGTAGACACCGTGAACCTCCAAATCAATGAAACCTAGCTGAGGTTTTTATTCACCCTAGACTTTTCAAATCTTAAAAAACATGAAGCTATTAAAATTTAAGTCACCTTGAAATCGCACACTAGTAATGAATTGCAAGTGTCAATACATGAAAGAACGGTTTATGCTGATCAAGGAAATTTTGCATCAGTGTATTAGAGAGGGGAGGGAGGGAGGGAAAGACTGCTCAAGGTGCTACTAAAATTCATGTGCAAAGAGCCAAGGCTGCAGTTCTGCTCAGCTATTCATATGTAAGAACCATTAGGTGCAGTACATTTTGTACATAGGCAACTTTATGTAAGATTTTAATTCAAACTATTCACTTTGCTTAGTGTCTTTCAGGGACATGCAAAACCTTCTCCTTTATTTTCATTATTATTTCTGCCTTCCTGCACACTGGCATCATATTTTTGGGGTGCTTATAGTGCAAGAGTATTTGTGCCATTCTCACTGCATTCAGTGGGCTTATACCTGCAAGCATCCCAACCATGCGACACTTGTGTGCAGGAAGTTGTTCATTGCTTACTTATTATTAAACACAGTCAGTTTTCTTGTGTATCATGCTGCCCATTCTAAACAGTTGTGCATTACACATGTATTGATATTTACCTTTGAATTGAATTGCTATACAACAGTCTCTTCATCCAGTTGTCCCCCAGACTCACCAATAGGCTGATGATGGTTCCGATTCAGAACACTTATTCATAATACTGAATATGTGGTTTCCACACGGGAAGTGGAAAAACATATATTCATGAAAGGCCTTGTACAGATAGATTTTAAATACAGTTGTTTAACTAGAATAAAATTAATAATCAAACCCAACATGTTTATATTGGACATGGTGAAAAGTATTGTGGGCAAAGTATATTTTACTTCCTTTTAGTGAATAAAATTGCTCTTCATGCACACAAGGATTTCCCTTTGCATTTGCACAATTACCAGTAATCTTTGCTTGTAAAGAACAAAAGAAATAAATCCAAGGGCTAAATTAAAGCCAGATAAAGCCAATGACATTTTAAAATGTTAAAACACAACCCTAGAACAGCTAAAATGCAAGTTTTGGCTTGAGCAAATCTTTCCTAATTTATGGCCAGCTGTTTGATAGAGCTAAATAGCTACTTCAGGTAGCAGATTCTGAGGGGCAAAGAGTGGCAGTTAGATGTTAAATAACAGAGGGCACCTGTGCTGCCCTCAGGCATGGTGGAATATGCTGTCACTAGTGTTGCAGAAAATCCACCTCTTGTCTTGCTTCTGCATGTGTAATGGAAGGGAGGCACTTCTGTGAGCTTCTATTTTTAAGGATGCATTCCTGCTATACTTTTCACAATTCTGGTGACACTTTGTGGTGCCACGTTCATCTTAGAAATCTGTGAGAGCCTTCTCCAACATGACCCACATGATTGTGTGAAAGTCATTCATTAATCTGCGGGAACCAACCCCACCAAACTGCAAATGGTTTACATACCTTAGCACGGGGGGGGGGGATCTTCCAACAGTGCAATCCTAAAGTATGTTTCTTTGGAAGGAAGAATTTTGTGAACCTTACTTGCTAGTCAACATGCTTCAAGTGGCAGCCTAGATCAGAAAGTGTGGTTTTCAGGCAGACATGGCCCTCTCATTTTAGGAACCAAACATTACGGAAGCTTCAGCATGTTTGTGCTTAACCTAGTGTTCAGGGGCTCCTGGCCTCTGGCCCTTATCTTTTTAAGTCTTTTTACTTTACACTAATTTGTGTACTTGGTAAAATTCCAAGACCACCTGCTCAGTTTTCTTCCCTACCTCACTGCTTCCTTGAATTTGTGTGGAAATACTATTGATTTGGCTTTGCTTAGCTCAAGGGTATGGAGAAAGAAAGATAATTCAAGAGTTCTGGTAATGGAATCAAATCTTATGTATATAACAATTCATCTTCCCCATCCTCTTCTGTATAAAAACAGATTAACAGAACGATCCAAAGAAGTGTGATGTGGGTGAGAGGGATAAAGGCATGATTATTTTCCCATGGTTTTTTCCCATTCTGTTTTTAAAAAGAAAATAAAAAAGTCCCCCTACTTTGAGCCTCTGAAATGCCATCACTTTGCTCTGGCCAACTTCAGAGACAAACTGGCTGCATATCTTTTTACAGTTGCAGTGAGAAGGCATCTGATATAGGGCCTCTGTCTCCTAAGGCAGCCCTCTATCTCTTCCATTGAGGATGGAGAGGTGATGGGTCCCTATGGCCTTTGGGATTCCTTCCCTGGGACTGTAGGATGGCAGCCCAAGTCTTTTATAATGTTTGCTCATGCAAATGTTTGAGGATTTTCAATGTAATTCTAAGGTACACATCTCATGAGAGCCAGTGTGGTGTAGTGGTTAAGAGTGGTGGACTTGTAATCTGGTGAACCGGGTTCGATTCCCTGCTCCTCCACATGCAGCTGCTGGGTGACCTTGGGCCAGTCACACTTCTCTGAAGTCTCTCAGCCCCACTCACCTCACAGAGTGCTTGTTGTGAGGGAGGAAGGGAAAAGGAGATTGTTAGCCGCTTTGAGACTCCTTTGGGTAGTGATAAAGCGGGATATCAAATCCAAACTACTACTACTACTACTACTACTACTCTTCTTCTTCTTCTTCTTCTTCTTCTTCTTCTTCTTCTTCTTCTTCTTCTTCTTGTCTATCTTTAATTATTTTTGTCTTTTTAGCATGTAGAATAGGTTAAATGAAAGTCTTGTGGAGGAAAGGAAGATTATCCCTTTCCTTCCGACCATTTGTCTGCCTGCACTTTGCCCCCACCCCAACTGCTTTTCTCCCTGAGAGATGAAAAATGTGGGGGCTGGCCTGAAGGCACTTGAGGACACCATGTTTTTGACGCTAAGCAATCTGGGTTGTATGAGTATGGATGCCCACCTAGGAGTCACAGGTAGAATGCCTTGGATTCCATCATGGAAGAAAGACAAGATATAAACACAATTTTAAAAAACAGGAAGGGGAAAAGAGGGGGCAATTTAAATGGACAAATGGGTGAGAAGGAAAGGTTAATAGCCCCCTTTCTACTCAGTGGTTCTTTGCTTAAACTTAAACCACCTGCAATTGCGTGGCACAACAAAAGCAAACCACCTGAGGAGAAACCGAGGTAGGCTGGCATCCCAACGCCACTTGCCTATTGAATTCAGTAGCAGGCACTTCTGAATAGATGCGAGGACGATTGTGCTGTTAGTTTCCTGAATTTGTTTCAGGAATCTGAGCAAGAAGAATGCCACAACTGGTATGCCAAAGCCACTAAGCAATGGAGAAACTGAAACAGTTGAAAAGTCTGAAACAAAATTGAAATAAAGTGTGGGGGTGGAGGTGGGGAACCTAGGTAAGATCATGTGTACTGTTCATATATATGGTAAGGTGTTTTCACTGTTATTCCTCATTAGCACAACAATGGAGGCACATGTCTCTAAAGCCACAGGAGGAAGCATCCACTGACAGACATAACAGCTAGTAGTGTGGTCAAGGTGGTTGTCCTATATTCTCAGGGTATGAAAGAATACTATAAAACATGTTTAGCATGTGGTGATTATTACCAGGAGAAGCTGTGATAGGCTCTCCCTTAGATAGTTTCACCTGGAAATGAGAATTTACAGTCAACTTGAAGTCTGCAATGCAATGCACTACCTTCTCGGTAGTGGCGCCCGCCCTGTGGAACGTCCTCCCATCAGATGTCAAAGAGATAAATAATTACCTGACATTCAGAAGACATCTTAAGGCAGCCCTGTTCAGGGAAGTTTTTAATATGTAACGCTGTACTGTTTTTAACACTGATTGGGAGCCGCCCAGAGTGGCTGGGGAAACTCAGCCAGATGGGCGGGGTATAAATAATAAATTATTATTATTATTATTATTATTATTATTATTATTATTATTATGATGTCTATGTTTAGGTGCAGTTTACACCTGAATCCTGGATGCTAGGGAGAAACCTGAGGCAACACATATTACCGCCATGCCCTGCTTGTGAGCTCTCAAAGGCATCTGATTGACTATTGTTGGAGATAAAGTGGTGTATGAGATGTATACGCGGTCTGGCCCAGCATAGGCATTTCTTATGGTCTTAAGTAAAACATCACATTCAAATTCAAATGAAATGTAAAATTTTGGAATGATTCCGCTGATCCCTGCAAATTGCCCCATTTTTCTGCACTGCAGGGAGCTGGACTAGATGATTCTTAGGATCCCTTCCCAGTCTATGATTCTATGAAAATATATGGAAACATTTCGCTGAAGATGAAGATTCATGTGGACCTTTAAGGAAAGCTTTTCCAGCAGGAATGTCTGGGATCTAGTCTGCTCACATATACTTTCTGGAAAAAAATCTATGTGAATTATCCACTTCAATGCGACATTTCAGCAACAAGGGAAATGATTTCAGAAGCGTTCGCCTGGAAGAAAATATTACATCAGAACTGATCCTTGGTGACAGTTGAGCCGTGTTAAATTGATTCATTAATAAAGATCCCATTGCACCATGTATGCTTGAGGAAATGGATGTATGACGACCTATTATTTGCAAGCAATTTCTCAAGTCAATCATTTTCTGCTATTTGTTCTTATCTTTGGCTGCAGTTCTAGCCACTGCCACATATGGGTAAGCCTAACTGAAGCCAGTGAGCTTTACCCATGCAAGGACTGCACTTACACACAACAAATCATAATCTTAAAGTGCGTTCAGAACCAACATTAACAAGAAATGTAAGACGGGTTATTTTAACAGTTAAAATAACTTTTGAGTCTCATATTTAGGCTGGTTAGGCCCCATTGTCAATCATAACGACTTGGATGATGGACTCAAGGGCATCCTGATCAAATTTGCAGATGACACCAAACTGGGAGGGGTGGCTAACACCCCAGAGGACAGGATCACACTTCAAAATGACCTTGACAGATTAGAGAACTGGGCCAAAACAAACAAGATGAATTTTAACAGGGAGAAATGTAAAGTATTGCACTTGGGCAAAAAAAAATGAGAGGCACAAATACAAGATGGGTGACACCTGGCTTGAGAGCACTACATGTGAAAAGGATCTAGGAGTCTTGGTTGACCACAAACTAGACATGAGCCAACAGTGTGACGCGGCAGCTAAAAAAGCCAATGCAATTCTGGGCTGCATCAATAGGAGTATAGCATCTAGATCAAGGGAAGTAATAGTGCCACTGTATTCTGCTCTGGTCAGACCTCACCTGGAGTACTGTGTCCAGTTCTGGGCACCACAGTTCAAGAAGGACACTGACAAACTGGAACGTGTCCAGAGGAGGGCAACCAAAATGGTAAAAGGCCTGGAAACAATGCCTTATGAGGTACGGCTAAGGGAGCTGGGCATGTTTAGCCTGGAGAAGAGGAGGTTAAGGGGTGATATGATAGCCATGTTCAAATATATAAAAGGATGTCACATAGAGGAGGGAGAAAGGTTGTTTTCTGCTGCTCCAGAGAAGCGGACACGGAGCAATGGATCCAAACTACAAGAAAGAAGATTCCACCTAAACATTAGGAAGAACTTCCTGACAGTAAGAGCTGTTCGACAGTGGAATTTGCTGCCAAGGAGTGTGGTGGAGTCTCCTTCTTTGGAGGTCTTTAAGCAGAGGCTTGACAACCATATGTCAGGAGTGCTCTGGTGGTGTTTCCTGCTTGGCAGGGGGTTGGACTCGATGGCCCTTGTGGTCTCTTCCAACTCTATGATTCTATGATTCTATGATTCTATAATGGTAAGTTGGCAAGTTATGGAGAAACTGTTGAAAGAGAGACAGAGGATCTGCTGTATCTTGGGCAGCTCCAAGGGCAAGCGGACAAAGCACTCTGGTGAACACAGAACCCAAAAATGAAAGCTCCCCCCACCCCCGAGTGAAGGCCATGTTCCAAACCGTGTTCCACAGTGGAGAATGGCTGCACTCCGGTACAGACTTGCTTTCATTGGCACTCTTCTTGGCATACCTGGCAAAGAGATGGATCAGAAGGGACTGATAAGTTATGGGTATTTGTGTGCAGACTCCCCTGGGGACTAAAGATACTTCCTCAGTTGGTCTGCATTCCTAAGACCAGTCTTCCATCTAAAAGTACACAATCTGCTTCTTCTCCATGAGACCGACTCTCTCCCTCTGTCTCTGAACATTCAGGACTGCTGACATTGCTTCCCTGAGATCAGTGCATGAGATGCTACTGGGGACCTGGAATATCTTGACATGCAGTGAGCATTTTCTCTTGAGAAAATTTAATCTGTCTTCATTTAATAGTTCAAAATGATCTGTGGATATTTAGATTTCTGTCACTAAATTCCACTCCTCTCCAAACCTACAGAACAAAAGTGAGTTATGTGAGCAATGACACTATAAATTCACATTTTGTATTTCCAGAATATCTTTTCTCCCAGGATATCATGTCATAGAACAATGGGAAATTGAAAAAGAGTGTGAGCTTCTGACAAAATAATGGATGTCCCTTTAGCTTTCCTCCTGGGAATATTCACATTATAGCCTAAATCCTCTTGATTTCAGTCTCACAGCTTAACTTGTCAATATGTAATTATGATTCCAAAACAGAACAGATTACTTTGCAGTTTTGGTCTAGCTGCCTCTGTGCAGACATGTATGATGGAAAGCAAGAGCCTATTAGTGTTTTCAGTTAATGAGTCGCAGATGCTCTCACTGTAACTGTGAATTCTTTTCTAATTCTAAACAAGATTTCCATGGTGTTTCTGTAAACATTCTTAATTTGGATTGTCACTGATATATATAGATATAGATACACACAGACACACATCCTAGCAGTCTCACAAGGAATATTGACCCTCCTATTTGACCTTCTACATCTTTCTTTTTCTTTAGTTTTTGCTGTCCCTCTAAACATAGGATTGCATTCAGCATAGTGATAAGGAGATTGTTCCACCAGTGCAAGCATTTCTGCTTGTCCAGTGGACCAGTCTCTCTTGTCCTCCCCCTGCATGGTGTTCTGGGGGTTCTTCCAACCCTCTGGAGCAGATTTGGGAAAGGTGTTGAGGGGGCAAGCCCTGTTGTGCTAGTGGGAATCCTTGCACTGGCTTCTGCTACCATAAGTTAGTTGAATATAGTGTGTACTTTACACCTGCTGAGTCTTTATGCCAATTTATACATACTCAGATTCAGGTAGGTCACCGTGTTGGTCTGACTCAGTCGAAATAAAAATATAAAATATAAAAAATTGTCTGGTAGCACCTTATAGACCAACTAAGTTTGTTCTGGTATAAGCTTTTGTGCGCATGCACACTTCTTCAACTGCGTCAGACCAAGGCGGCTACCTACCTTAATCTAGAATCATGGAAGGCACCACACTGAAACACATGAAATGGAAGTCCATCAACCAGTGTATCTGAAGAAGTGTGCATGCACACAAAAGCTTATAGCAGAACAAACTTAGTTGGTCTCTAAGGTGCTACTAGACAATTATTAATTTATTATTTTTATTTGTACATACTCAGGTCTCCTTTCTGCTCCAGGGAAAACCTTCCCATAATATCCTGTCTGCTGAGGAAATTCTGCATGCTCCCTTTTCCTGAAATTGTCTGTGTGTGGTACAGAGCCCAGGCAGAGACTTCCCACATTTGCATGTACTAGGCCTAAGGTACCAGCGCAATGGAAACCCCATATGTGTGTGTTCCTTGAATTCCCCACCCCCTTCCTATGTTTTAACATATATTGGGCTCTGGAGAACCTAGTGGTCAAATACTCCTATTTCACTACATTGCCCAATTGTCAGCCAACTTATCCTGGCTCCTAAGTTTATAGTAGTATTTCCTCATATTGCACGGTCGAGAAGTGAAGAGATTAAATGGTGACCATTACTATTCCTGTGTGAGTTCAGGAAATTCACTTTCTTCTCATCAATTCTGAGGTGGTTAAGGAGTAAGTGGAAACTTTCCAAAGCATGTGTGTAGGCTGTTTCAGGGCTATGTGTGACACTGGGAACACTTCCTAATTTTGCTGCTTCTCAGTGGCTATTCTGCTTTTGAAAGACAAAACACCTTTTTTTGTATTGCCTTTAGGATGTTATTTTCCCTCTGACTTTGGCCAGTAATCCTGGGATGTCTACAATAGTCACAGCTGCGCTAATCTATACAGCTTTGCATCTCCTCTTTTTAAGCAAATTGTCTATCTGGGAGTATGCACCTTTAAAATGAATAGACTTCTGACAGGATTGCCCTGTAATTTGATCTTGAAAACAAATCGCTCCATTCTTTCATTAATAGCTTTTAATACTCAATAAGGTCTAGAATCTTTTTGAAAAGCTTTATTTTGGTTGAATAGCAACTGCCAAGTAATTAGTGTTATTCATGCAGCAGAATGCGTGGAAGAAACTTAGCCAAAATGTTCTTGAAAAATATTACATTTCAGATGATTAAGGATGCTATTTTTTACTCAGTCTATATAAGGAAGATGTTCGCTTATGAATATTCTATAAGCAGAGTATTCTATAAGTATACATGCCTTTTCCCAAGATATATATAATATGTGTGTGTACACACACACATAACGACAAGAAAACAAGTGCTGAAACTAAAGGTTGAGAGTTAAATGAGTGTCTTGATCCTCCTCTTTCTCCCTCAAATGCTACATCGAATAATAGACTGCTGAATTTTGTCATTTTAGCAAATACACTTTTTTATATATAAAAGGAGCATTCTAAACAACACATTTACTCCCTGTGATTACCTTGGCAATTACTTGGTTTCAATTAAATACTAGAACATTTACTGCAGTTGTTTAGAGTATTTGCTAAGAAAATATGTCATTATGAAGATAGGCTTGCCGTGTTAACACTTTGTTATTCAGCAATGGCTGATTGCATTGTCATCTGTGTAATTTGTCATGTGACATTTTTCCTTTCCAGCTGCTATCCTATACATACTGTCTATTGTGTATATATTCTTGAATTCAGTGGGGCTTACTTCTGAGTAGACATGTGTACGATTATGTGTTTCTCCTTCTTCCTCCACCACATTTCTCTCATCCAGTAGTTGGAAGATGAGGTTTTCTGGAAGGAAACCTCTATGTTGGCATTTAAACATAACAGCTGGAATCCCATCTAATACTTATATCTCTTAAAGAATATAAGAATGTAAGTCACCAGTTGCTAGGGGCAACCCTGGGTCTTTGGTATGAAAAGGGATGTTAGATAAGCTTCCAGATAACGCGTTGTTCACATCTATGACTGTAAATATTACCACTTTCACTCAGGATTCTATGAAGTCCACAGACTGAGAGATCATTGCCATAAACACATGTGGACAACGGCTTCCATAGGCACACTAGAAATAGACTATCTGAACTGGACCAGTGTAGTTGGTGTTAGAATCCTTCTCATGGTAGAAGCCTGGGCCACGCCTTGGAGACTCTGCACGCCAAATGTTTTAATTGCTTAATTCTATCAATGTTTAATTTTTTATAATTGTTTTTTCATCATGTTTTAGCTGTTCTTATTTTTATCTGTAAGCTGCCTTGAGTCCCTGTCAGGAATAAGGCAGGACATAAATCAATAAATAAACAATGCCACACAAATTAAGTGTAAGCTGGGCAAATTTTGCCTACAATCATACGCTTGCCTGATATGTGCGACCCTTCCCTTCTAAACAGAAGCATCACACTGATCGGGCAACTAATATACATTTTGGTAGCCTGGGTCACACATGTTATTAGTTTAGTTCCCAGCATACGCTCTCCCAAATTTCTATGGGTGATGTTACTGGAGGCTGAAGGTCTGAAAGTGGCACAGTGAAGCTGCATTGCTGTCAGCGGAATTTTGTTTTTTTAAATGATCATTACTGGATTTCTTTTTTTAATGACCATGTTATTTGCCTTAAGCTTTTGGATGACAGAATGAAGACCATGAGAAAGGATGCACATTTCAAGCTGGTATTTGGCTAATTGATCCAAATTATAAATAGATTAGTAGATGATCCTTTGACTTCTGTCATAGTTAGGAACCTTCCACCCTCCCTCCATATCAGAAAAATATGCATATAGGGATTCTTCAGGGATTCAATAACTGTGAATTCTACAATAAGCTGACTTGACCCAGACTATCTGGACTAATGTGCAGTTGAAAACATAGTTATCCAGAAGCATTCACACTTTGGCTCAAGAAACATATTATAAAGCTTTTAAAATTATGTATCTTGAGAAAAAATGAGCCTAGAATACATAATTGAAAACAAATTTTCATGTTGATTTTTTAAAACACAAATTAATTCAGAAATGGTAAAGAACTCACATTTCTGAAAAAGCCTTTTTGCATTCAGACTTGTTTTCTGCAATGCTGTATCAAAACCTGCCTGCCAATTTCTTGCAACTTTCCTTCCTTTGTGAAATAGGCTTCTGTTTTTCTGGCTCATACCTGGGTCATTATAGAATTTATTTATGACTTTGGTGGGTGCAGGGTTGAGCGCAATTATTAGCATTATTAGAAGTGGTAAGGGTGGTGTGTGTTTTGCTGTCTATTAAATATTTCCCCAGCACTCCCAGCTGCTTATGACTCGTGATCTGAAAATGTTCCACAGAAGTATTTTAAGTAAAATAATTATTTTTATTTTAAACAACAGCAACAACAATGACAACAACAGATACCTGCTGGGTGTAGAGTGAACAGTCTCCCTGGTTTGCTGAGCTTAGAAGAATGGCCAGCTGAGGAGGCTGGTGGGGTGGGTGTGTCAGGAAATGAATGCCCTCTGGAAGGCTGTAGAGTTCAGAGAGATCACAAGTGAGATGATTTGTAGAATAAAAGAAAGGGAAGGGCACTCACAAAGGCCCTTAGCCACCTCAGTAGTCAGGTAAGGGCACCCAAATCCCTCCCTTGAAAATATCACTATTAAATTATCCTTTGATAATTCTCAAATGCACTTTCTTTTCTCATTTATAGATGGAGAATGGTTAAAAAAAACAATGACAAAAAAACCACTAGTTCTAATTTCCACTTAGATGCTTTATGCGCTTGTCTTAGTGAAAGTTTTATCTCTAATAACAAGTAGAAAATTAAAGCAGGGGCAACAGCAGTGCCAAGCACTCAATTCACTAACTGTTCTCCTCTTATCTTAGCTATAAATTAATATGGATCTTCCTTAATTATTACAGTAAAATTACAATCTCCCCAATAGCAAACAACAATTTCTGTACAATTGATCTGTTAAACGAGAATCAGGAAATAGCTGCATTGCTCATTGGCAGTATATATGAGCATTTGTGAAGCCTCCTTGATCCTATGGAAGACGGAAATTGATTTCCATCATAAATATAGTAGATTGGGTGCAGATTGTGACTGTTAAAGAAAGTAATAAACCAAGTGTTGACAAGAGCCACATAAAAGTGCAACTATCTCCTACATCAGGGGTCAGCAAGGTTTATCTTGCCTGGGCCGGATCGGTCCCGTGGAGATCCCTCTGTGAGCTGGATCACACGTGTGCCTGTGATTTTCGGCATCTGCGTCTCTGCAGACATGATTTTTGGTGCTGCGGAAGTGAGTCCCAGTTTAGCGCAGTGTGAGAGCAGGCAGCTCAGTTTGGGGGCCGGTCAAACGACCTCTGCGGGCCACTTCTGGCCCGTGGGCCTTAGGTTGCTTCCCCCGTCCTACATGCAAGGGGTTGGGGGCTAGGCTTTCTCCAGCATAATGATCCATGGGAATCTGCTTCTGAAATGGAATAGAATCTTGATCACAATTTGAGCACACCAAAAGTTCCAAGGCCCCTTCCCCCAACCCTTCGCTTCCTTTACACAAATGGCCCCAGTCAATGTAATGTTACGTTCATAGCTTTTACTAGGGATTAAGTCTTACCACACACTCTAATAATTACCGCTAGCAATGGCAGAGAGACACCTGCCGGGGCATTAGGGCAGCCTCTCTAGACTGGGGTATTAGACACCTCTTTCCCCAAGTGTCAGCCAGTGGTTCCACTCAAGAGCTCTCTGGCCAGCAGTTTCTTGTCTGGAAACCTTATCTCTGCCTTCTCTGGCACCAGCCTTCTCCCCTTCCAGGATAGCCCTACCTCCTGGGGGGCTGAGGCAAAGGAGTCCACTGAAGGAGGTCTGCATCTGTGCTTGCCTGCTACAGGGACTCAGGAGGGCTGCCATCTTGTAGGAAAACTTGGCTTAGGCATTGGGCGTGTATCCCTCTCAGCCCCTCGCTGGGGGTCTGAGGCAAGACAGAGTCAATTGGGAATATGGGGGCACTGCAAAATGTGTGTTTGCTGGCCCCCTTCCTGTTGCTGAGGGGAGCTGTGTGGCCCACTGCTGTGCGTTTGTGGTCAGAGACTCCCCTCAGGACCCCTCTAACATGGAACCCTGATAACGCCACTGCAAAAGGGGTGAGTCACCACACCAGCCCTTCTTCGATTGCTGGACTAAAGGATTCTAAAGGCCTAAAACCACCACCCAAGTACCATGATTTGAATGCATGCAGCATACGTAACATACAATACACATGTGTACATGTGTATGCCTGTATACAAACAGCGCACATAATGTTTAGAATATCTGTCTCCTTCCATAATATTAAAGAGTTGAAAGGGGAGCCCAGGTCATCTAGCCCATCCCCAATATACACAGATATCTGTATATTAAGTTCGCATCTATACGCATATATAGAACACTATACATACACGCACGCAAACATGTATAAGCTCATGCATACCTGTATATGCCTAGAGTGTTGAGACTATCTGTGTCCCTTCTTAAAACTATAGCTAGAGTTAGATGGGGCCCCTTGATAATCTAGCCCAACCTCCCAGCACACCTTAAGTTGGAAGGGACCCTGAGGACAATCTAGTCTAACCTACTGCAATGCAGGAAATATGCAACTGGACCCACACAGAGATTGAACCTGCAGCCTTGGCATTATCAGCACCACGCTCTAGCCAACCGCTCAAGCCAGGCAGCGTTAAGCTATTTCTGCCTGTAGCGCCAGAAATGATACGTTATCCTATGTGGGTATCAGTAATATCCTGTGTATGGCATAATTAGTACCATGCTCCTACTGTTGAGCTATCCTGCCTGCAATGTCGGGTGTGCGGTTGTTCCATATGGGGAACCACACACCCATGTTTTACAAAGGATCATAGAATTGTAGAGTTGGAAGGGACCACAATGGTCGTCTGATGGCCCAACCCCTTGCAATGCAGGAACCATTTTGCCCAGCGTGGGTCTTGAAGCCACAACTCTGAGATTAAGAGACTCATAATGCCCAGACTGAGCTATCCAAGTGCACATGCTAACACCATACAGGTATGCAAGGAGCAGATCAGCACATCTGTCTTTGACCATTGATCTGTGCTGCTAAATGGAGCGCTTTCTATACCAGCGAAATTCACCCATAAACCTCTTGCTAATAACAACATGCAAACCCCACTCTCGCAGAAAAGCAAGCATTTCCCAACCATATGAGTATCCAATGAGGGTAGTGCTCTGAAAGAAAACTACTACTAATTATAACTAATGCTGTAAAAGTGCTTATTATAATGTGCCGGCCAGGTGCAAGCAGCACTGATAATTAGCTGGGGCAACTCTGGCGATCGCGCCCCTTGCCCAGCACTCCTCCGAAATGTATCCGCTGCAGCCAAAGCGCTAGACGCTTTCAACCCTTTCGAGGGTTAAACAATCCTGAAGTGGCTAACTCCAGCACTTGGCTCGGGTGACCTGTGCCTTGCTGCTGGTACTCTGCCCTTCTGAGGCCACGCTGCCTACTTGTCCCACGACACACCTCTCTCTGGGTCTTCCTCAATGTCCTTCTCCAATGCATCTCTGGGACTGACTGCGCTGTGGGGACTTCTTCTTCTTTCCATTGTTGGGCTAGCAATATCAGGGCGGCCTGTCATTTCACAACCCTGATCCTTATTTGTCTCATGAAGAACAAATACATAGCCATAATTTGTTTGATCAAGTATGGCTTTGCAGAAATATATTCCAGCTTCTGTTGTATGAATGATTCTATTCCATAACTAGCATAATTGGCATTACTTTGAAATATTTTATTCAGAGCTCTTCTGTTTCAGAGACTCATTATGTCTTATTTCCCCCCTCTAATTAATACATCTTATTCTTCAAGTATTCCCATATGGTGACATATTGTGATAAATGACAAATGAATTTCTAAAATATCATTGCAAAAAATTAATACATATTTAATTTCCAATGTGTTAGAATATGTGAAGTAAGACAAAGAACTCAAAAAACCATCTTTAGTACTGGTACTCTAAACATCCACCATGTTCTCACCAGCCAAATGCTATACAAAGCATAACAAAACTGAAAGCCAGGTTGCTTGCAAAACAGCTTCTGTGTTGATTGCTCATTGATGTGATCTTTATACCCTAAACCTAAATATTTGAGCTGGCATGTTTATGTGGCGCACCCCTGCAATGCTAGCATAAATACCAAAGGCCCTGATATTTGTTCTTGGCTAGGAATGCCTTCTCTCTGACTCAGCTGGGTTAACCTGCTGGTACTATTGTTGATGTCATGTTGAGGTTGTTCTTGAATAACCAAGACCAGTAGTAGTTATACTTTGAACTGACACACTAAAACCATTTTCTCAGCCTAGCCATAACTACTTGAAATTTCCCAGGAGCACTCCTGGCAGTTCTGAAAACTACCATCTGTTTTGGTTATTCTTCAGCACTTTTTGTCCCTTTTCCAGGGACATTTCTTGGAATTATGAAAGACGTCAAAACTCCTGGTTTGATCCCAGAATGTCCCTATTTCCCACGCCAGTGCTGCTGCCACCGAGCTCAGGGTGGAGGATGGGCCGACGGTTGTCCTGAGCAACAGCAGCATCCCATGGCCTCTCCTTGGACTCTCAATGGCCACGGATTCTGGCCTCCTACCCTGGGCAGTTCATAGCAGCTTCTGGAGAGCAAGTGAGGAGGAGGAGAGGCTGTGGCCACGAAGGCCCAACCCCTGTGACGTGCCAGCTCCAAGGGGCAGGCAGAGGGCAGGGCTACCTAGAGAAGGGAACAAAGGGGGAGTGGAGCAGAGCACAATGAGTCTTTATTTAAAAAAAAAAAAAAAAGTTTTGTGCATCTGCATCTAATCTTGTCCTTTCTAAAATGTATTTATTGGTGTGTGTTTTTCTTTTTGTAAATAGACCAAAAAATAAAATAAAATCAGGATTAAGGGGTTTTCTCAGGGCTGTTTGAGAGTTTGCTGTGTCCCATTTGTGTGATGATGGTGGCACTTGCCCTTCTTCTGATAGGAAATGCTCTGTGGGGGAGGGGGATCACAAAAACATGTGGGCTTGAGGAGGGTCAGTTGGAGAAGGAGTGAGAAATGTATTTTCACCTGAATAATTTTGGACAACATGTGTTTACTAGTTCATTGCTGTTGACTTCACTGATTTCAGCAGGTAACCAAATTTGATTGATTATGAAACTCTGTGATGTCATCTTGTTTGTGAAATGTTCCCTGACCGGGTGTGACTAATCCAGGAATGAAGTAGCAGCAGCAGCCAGGAGAAGAAATGGTAGCGTACCCAATTTTGAATATTTGTTCAAGTTTTGAAGAGAGATTTCTATCCCTTTTGAAACAAGTAGATTATTATTTTTTACCTAACAGTAAAAACATGTCTAGTTTATGCATGTTGCACTTGAATCTTCACTAGCATAGTTAGTGCCTTCTCATTCAGAAGCCCCAGCCTTACTGTTGAGGTTGGGGGCAAATAGGGGACACGCTATATAGTCTTCCTTTCACAGTAACTTGAAAAGTATTGGAAGAGACATTCTTGTATTACGGCTTACGTTGTGTCCTCATGAAGGACTGACTTTCCTTTTACAGCATGCTCTGTTTCAGAAGGATAATACACTCAAGGGGTTAACTAAATCTTGTTTCTATGGTGAAGAAAATAATTGCTATTGATTAGCAGTTAGTGCAACTTCACTAGAAAGGTTATGAAGGCCCTAAAGTACAGCTCAATGTGGGAACAAACACACTGTGTACTTCCTCCTCTGTCCTACACTATCTGCTCCTGAGCTGGAAATGTCCTCTTGACTTTGCTTACTACTAATCTCTGAAGTTTTGCTACGCTTAGCGAATAGAAAACCTTAAAAATCACTTTCCTACTTAAATTTTGAGAGGAGAGTATGGGGATTGCCGAGGAGGGCAATTTAGAAAGATGTTTCTTTCTGTATGTAGGTGTGTGTCTGTATCCGTCTGCCTGCCTGCCTGTCTAAAATCTGACAATCTTTTATGCAGCATTATTAACATGTGTAGTTATTAAAGGATGAGAAGAACTGGGCTTCCTGGTACTCTGGAAAGCTGCAGGCAATGAAACAGGAAGGTGGAATGTAAGTTGGTGCAGATCTTGATATGAATCTGGCTGAGTGATGGAGTGATGTGGCAATGCTGGCACCAAAGAAGATGTACCGTACTTCTCTCCCACCATTGTGTCCTCTGCTAGTCATCCAGCAAGACTTTTGCCAGCAATGAATGGGCTGGAAGATGGAGGTTACAGAATCATCAATGACAAATTTGAAAAGCCCAGATTCACACAGAATTGGATACCACAGATAGAGCTCATCCTATGGATGTTTCCACAGCACAATCTATTCAGATTATTTTGGATCAGTTTAAGTTAATTGAGGCTAGAGGAGGTGCTGCTACTGCCACCTGCCTTGGGACTGGTTTCTTTTTCCTTTTGTGTGGATGCTATTTTCACTCAGTGGATAATTTATCATGTAGCTGATGAAGTGGGCTTGAGCCCACAAAAGCTTATGCCATAATAAATTTGTCAGTCTTTAAAGTGCTAGGATGTTTTCAATGAAAGGAGACCTCAGTAGTTTGCATTGACACAAATATGAGTCAGAAATGACAATGACAATGGCATGTGGGCCACATGAGTAATGCAAAAATATTTAAAACTTTGATGGTTAGATTGAATACAACAGAGCTGGCCTAAGCAGTTCTACTGTCAGTATTTTGAAAGTGATTTCATTGTTAGTACATATGCCATAGATCAGGCATAGGCCAACTTGGCCCTCCTGATGTTTTGGAACTACAACTCCCATTATCCCTAGCTAACAGGACCAGTGGTCAGGGATGATGGGAGCTGTAGTCCCAAAACATCTGGAGGGCCGAGTTGGCCTATGCCTGCCATAGATTCATTGTGAAACTTAGTTCATGAAGGGCACATTGAAAGTCTGACACAGTGTCATCTTTTGCAACCTGGTTCCTCTGTTCCACAGTAGCTGATCATGGAAAAATATTGTTCTACGCTTACTGGAACTGGTTGGTTGTGGCTGATAGTGAATTCAACAAAGACGATGCCATGCCCCTTCAACTGAGCTTTGAGTAGTGAGGCTATGGATTATGACCAACGGTGGTTTGTGGGATACCTAGTAAGAAAGTAAAGTCTCAAAAAGTTTTGCCAGATGGCCGTTTAGAATGGAGTGGAGTTTTTTCCAAGGTCATTCAAAGTGTACATTTTCTCATTTATGTAATTGAGATGTTTGCTTGTTTCTGGCTTTTTCTGAAGCTAATTTTGATGGGACTATATATGCATTTATGAGAACAGAATGAAACACAATCTGTTTTCAGAATTCTGTCTCTTGTTTCTTTAAACACCTGCTGAAAACAAAATCAATGCATGTGAGTAGTGGAGAAACAGCAGGGAGCTGGAAATTATGAAGTAGTGCAAGATCATATTAGCTGTAGTAAACATACTGTGCCCAAGCAAAGTGTATATGTAAAATGTGGGTTATTCAATTTCTGGACAAATTATGTGGAATTGATTTTTAAAAATCACAACGCAATTATTATTTTGAAACAAACCTGTTGCAAAGAAATAGGGCATCCAAAACTCAGCTTAATTAGTGTTTTCTTTTTAAGTTCCCTTTGGCCAGTGCTTCTTGTCTTTTCCCAGCATTTTCCTCATCTTGTACAATTAAGTCAGTTGTGATACAAACATTCAGATCGGCATTATACTGCTTTGGTCTGTGCTTTAGAATTGGGAATGGCGTACAATTAAGCCAGAGCATAATTAAACCAGAAGCCAATGCTTCTGAATGAGTAACATTGAGCAGTTAAGCCAGAAGTCTGTGCTCATGAATGGGTAACAATAAGCATTTAAGCAGAATGGAGAATGATGCATGATTAAGCTGATTGCTCATGCACAATGTTTTGGGAATTGCAAGATTCATATATCTGTATATCCAGCTTACCATGAAAAGTGTCCCAAACATGTGATGCCAGTATTCTGGAAGGCAGAAGCAGCTGCACAAAATAAAAAGAAAGAAAGATGACCAGGTTTCACAGATCTTTGCTTGCTCATGATGCAGTGTTTGAATTCCTGAAAAAAACATTTACCATATATCCAGGAGAAAGCTGTAAATTAACTATGGAATTCCATTGCTCTGACTTGAGGCGGGAGCAATGTCTCAATGATTTTTTTTATTTATTTAACTTAGTTTGAATTTGTTATTCAATGTTAACATATTTAGCAAATAAGCAGAGGCAAGTTCCATTCCATCCCAGGTAGCTGCCTACTACAACCACACAATGTTGCTGGCTGCTGTCACAGCCGCCGCCGCCGCTTCACTTCTGTCCCATTCACTCATTCCCAAGAAAGTGGGGGTGATGCAGGCCCTCCTTGCCTCTCTCTGTGGAAGAGGTCCTTCATCCACAGTGTGAGGCATTGTGCGTGAGGTTAACCAGAAAGTGCCTGCAGTGCTGCCGTTTGCTACAAGTGTAGCCTTCTTAGACTGTACCAATTGGTGGGGTCTGCGTTGCTCCCGGGAGGGAGAAAGGATGGTGGGTGCAACAGTATGGTGAGGAAGGAGGAGGCTTTGTAGGGGAAGTCATCAGAGAGCGCCCCTGCTGCCACCATCTGATGCAACGGCAGCAAATGACTCTTTCCTTGTGAAGGGGGGAGGAATGGGTTTCTGTGCAGTCAGTCTGAAACGGGACCCAAAATCCTCATTTTTCCTGCTCCAAGGGAGCATTTCTAAAATGCATTAACTTGAGCTCTTTGATCAATGTATAAACAGAAAGCCACCTGTATAAACAAGTGCTCAAAGCCCTCTCCTTTATCAGTCCATGACGGCAATGGATGGCCTTGCCAGTTCCAGTGGAGCAGGGATGGCATGTCTGGGTCTTGTCTTACATTCTGACCACAAAGACGCACAGACCTTGTCAGGTCTGACAAGAGACCTGGGAACGGCGCCAGGAGTGCTCTTAGAGTTGGTGACCTCCTGCCCAAAGATAAGAGTATAGGAACAGGAATAACCTTTTATGGTCAAGAGTACCGGAACAGGAATATCTGTTTATGGTCATGGATGTTAACTTACGTGTATAAGCTGACGTGGTTGGATGAAGGGGAGAGAGGGTGCCTGGAGGATATGTATACTGCATGAAATTTCTCATTTCTTTGGACTTGCCACTGCTTTGTGCAGGATGGTGGGTGCAACAGCATGGTGAAGAAGGAGGAGGCTGCTGCAAGAAGACTGCGGGGTGTAGTCGCATGTAAGTGGTGGGGGAGGAGCTCTCTGTCTGTCTTGGATGCATTAGCTGAGATTCCTGCATTGCGGGGGCTTGGATTAGATGACTCTCGGGGTCCCTTCCAAAGAACACTGGTATTTTCAGCTCATAACCCATTGCACATATTTTTTTATTATTAAATATATATCCTACCTTCAAAAATGCATCACAGTTGTAATATAAATAAAGACAAGATTCTAGCACTTAATCTAGCTTGTGGATCCAATTTGTTTTATGTCTTAATCCCGGCACATAATTGTAATAATAAGGGTAAAAATTCACAAATATTAATGCCCTCCCCCCACCTCCCTGTACCATGCATACCTGTCCACCTACCTGATCACTGCTTATATCTATATGAAATGTCTCATATTTTGGGAGGAGGAAAGGATGAAAATATAAGCAAGCAACAAGAAGTTACACAATTCATTTTCTTGGATGGCCAAGTGTTCAGGAAACTGTTTTGTTTTGTTTCTTCTTTATTTACAAATATACAAGCAAAGACTGCTGGAAGTAAGGAGCCTCCTAAGGGTGGGTGAGGAGAGATCCCTAGGGAGCAATTCCTCGAACATCACCCTCCAAGACTGTACTCCCACTGCTCAGTAACTCCACCTCAAAATTCTGCCTTTCCTTATTCCTTTGCTCATGTTCTGAATGTCTGCATGCTAAATTTCTGTGGGATGGAGCAGGATTGCATATGCTATCATCAGTCCTGGTCTGCCTGCCAACTGTGTAAGTATCAACTCATGGAGGTTGAGAATGGGGGCCGCGTTGTGATCCCACTCCCCCCCCAACATGTGATCAGCACACTTTCCATAAATGTGTAAAAGGCTTGCAGTTTCTAACAGCTACTTAAAGTCCACCTCCTTCTCCCGGCATAAGCACAAACACTGACCTGCTGTAAGACCCTGTCTCTCCAGGTTAATTGCCCAAACAGGAGACCATCCACAGTTCTTAAGAAACAATAAAATTATTTTGTCAAGGCCCTGACCACAGTGACCCAGATGGTCAAATTCACTACAGTAGTCCTTGATCAACTGTGGTTTAATTATGTAAGTTCCCATAAGGATCACAACCTTTACAATTTGTATATTATTTTTTAGTTTTCCAAATAAGCAGACATCCTTGTAGAACACAAACACCTTTTGTTGTAGACGGCTGTTTTTCCTCATGTATGTACATTAGTTTGCAATTGATTGTTAGATATTTATTTGTTTATTATTTATTTATTTACCATTTAATTCCAATTATAACTAAGCGGCACACAAGAAACTCAGTACAATAAAATAAAATATGAGCTAGAACTATAAAATCAGAATTCAATTAAAATGCCTGCTGAAATAAAAACATCTTCAGTAGGTGCCAGAAGTTCAACAGAGGAGGAGCTAGTCTGCCCCCACTGGAAGGCAGTTCCATAAAACTGGACCACTAACAGTCCCTCTCCCCAAGAACTCAGTGATAGGGCAAGGATATACAGTAATAAGAGATCAGGTGGTTCCTATGGTATCCTGAACTCATCATTACAGACCTTGTAAATTAATATGGGAGCCTTGAACCAAGCCCAGGAGCTCTGGTGATAGTGTGGTCTTACCAATGATCTAACCACAGCGTTTTGCAACAGCTGGAGCCTCCTAAACAAGATCAAGGGTAACCTCGCATAAACTGCATTGCAATAATCGGGCCTAGAAGTTAATTTTACCAAATATATACTCTTGGTCAGTATTCTGGAAGATCATTCTGGTAAAATGCTCTTTTTCCATTCTTCTTCCGCTGCTTCTCTTCCCTGGTTTCGGATTCTGCTCGTCATTTCTGCCAAGCCCATGTAGTCAATCACCTTCATCTGCCATTCTTCCAGGGTGGGTAGATCTTGTGTCTTCCAGTACTTTGCAATGAGTATTCTAGCTGCTGTTGTAGCATACATAAAGAAAGTTATATCCGTCTTTAACACCCCTTGGCCGACAATGCCCAAGAGAAAGGCCTCTGGTTTCTTAGTGAAGGTATATTTAAATACCTTTTTAAGTTCATTATAAATCATTTCCCAGAATGCCTTAATCTTCGGGCACGTCCACCAAAGGTGAAAAAATGTACCTTCATTTTCTTTACATTTCCAACATTTATTATCAGGCAAATGGTAAATCTTTGCGAGCTTGACTGGGGTTATGTACCACCTATAGATCATTTTCATAATATTTTCTCTTAAGGCATTACATGCCGTGAATTTCATCCCGGTGGTCCACAACTTTTCCCAATCAGCAAACAAAATGTTATGACCAATGTCCTGAGCCCAATGCTCTGTGTCACTTTGCGGAATGTGACAGTTCATCAGGCTTCACCCTCTCAAAATTTAATCCTCAGTAGACTGACCACCCTATTCCAGCTGCATAGACCCTTCACTGGTACTTTGGTTTCTGCATACTGAAGTATTGTTCCAATACAATGACAACTGAGTGATAAATGAACCTGCTACTGACACGCAAGTGCTGAGTATATTTTGAGCTCCATATTGCAATGAGTTGTCCTTATTCCAACTATTCCTGGCACATATGCCCTTGTCCTTCACTTTCAGGAAGATGACATATATGGTTATTTACTTGGTGATTATTGTCTTCCAGCTGTCTCCCTCCTTCCATTCTCTGGCATATGGTATAATGGCTATTTTCAATTCGAAATGATTACTACCCACCATATTGTACAATAAATCAGATACTTAATACCATGGAATTGTAAGGCTGATTTGGTTGCTAGCGGCGGGGGGGGGGGCGCACAAATACAAGAATCATTCACTGCAATTAAAGCTGAGAGAAGGAGAGTGTTCAGGGTTGGACCCATGCATTGCTGAGACTCTGCCTCCTAAAGCAGCTGTTTCATTATATCCTTACCTTGCCCTGCAGTGGAGATGGGGTGGTGGCAAGGAGGATGGGTTGAATTATTTTCTGCTTTCCCAACCTTCCGTGGATCTAGTTGAACTTGATACTCTACACAGGTGGAAATAATCTTTTTGTGGCATTTGAAGATGCTGACAGCAGCTGAGAACTGCAAAGGCTGGAGAATTGTTCCAACTAGCCGAGAATAGCTGACAATTGTCGAAAGCTGAGATGCCCTCCTGTCTTTCAGTTTTGAGACTCTCTGCTGCATTCTCAGGAGTAGTTTTCATGCAGCATCTTTCAGAGCACTTAGATTGGCACACCAAGCACACTTCCCTGGGGACTTCTCTGCTAGCAATCCATTCATGTTGAGGTACTGAAGAGGCCTAGAGGACCAAAGTGTTTACTAGATATATGTCTGTCCAACCAAGGAGATGGCAAAGTTTTGTCTGCGGTAGCCACGATGAATGGGAAATGTACACATTTTTAGTGAGGAGGAGGTGATCTCACACCAGAATGAATTCATTTCAATTGTCTCTAACCCTTGCTATCTACTGTAATGTTTCAACCCACCCCGGGACCTGAGGGTGAAGTTGGGTACCGTAGTTAAGACTACTATTTATAATAATGTCACTAAAATGCTGAGGTACAGTGCACTAGAATCATGGTGTATTTCAATGTTTATTTACATATATGGAAGCAGAGTATCACAACATGCCTTGGCTAGAACTAGGAACTGTTGGATATCTGCACTTCTGCCTTGTGTCACTGTAAAATAATAGAGCCATGTTTTTGCTTTTGTCTTAACCGAAATATTCTGGGGCATGGATGATGGTGGCCAATGGCCACTGAGAAAAGTAGTGACTAAATGTCAAATTGTTTATCAGCCTATCAGTATATCTATCTAGTGACCATTGCCGCCACCAAAGTTAAGCCCCTGTACTTCAAAAAATAAAAATGTGGATAATTTTCCCCCCAACGTCCTCTGAATTTCACCTACCCCTGAATTTTCTGCTGATTGAAAGGAATGATAAAGGTTTCTTTGTTGGGTAGTAGCAATCAGCAGAGGGATCAGCAAGCCGAACATGCATCTTGTGGCTGGGTGACCATTACTCGGATTTGGAGCATTGATAATCCAAAAATATGATACAGTACCCATCATCCCAGTGAAATAATTGAACTTCAGGGATGCTTAACTTCATTCAGGAGTGAAAAGTTAGCTACACGAACCACTCTTAGAGCTCAATGTGTTACTATGCAAATTAAGCTATCCTCCTTATTTTGCACGTGACTTTCCAGTATAAATGTTGTGGCTTTTCCCTGAGTTAGTAGGACAAATACTGCCGCATTTGATAGTCTGAAACAGGAACCTATTATTGTGTGTGTGTGTGTCCAAAAAAACCACTGATTGGGGAGAGGATCCCTACAAAACTCCTTGTTTCAACCATAGCAGTGGTTTGTCTGCAAATGTATGCATTATAGCACCACCTAAGGTGTTCTGTAATTGCGCCGAAACCGCGCTGCCTGTTGTGCTTAATGCATAATTAATGCACATATGGATTCTTTAAAGGCTTCTATTTTTGCTGCTGTTATTTTGCTTCTCTTTCCATCTCCTAGCTAAATGTTCTTCATTTCGTTATTGCAAATGATTTTTCCAGCAAACTCATGGTCCCATACCGGCAACTGTGACATGTTGGAACTAGTTCACTCAATGTATCTTATGGGTATTATTAAGGTTAGGCAGTGGCTAGAAAATGTGGGAAGAACTTGGCAGTAACTTTAGTATGAATAGTGGCCCGCTTCTCATTATGGGGTGACAAATGAAGAGTCATACAGACACAGCTAATGATTAAGTAATCAAACACATTTGAGCCTGATTGTCATTCAGACTGCCTTAACAATGAAAGAGCTGTCAAGTAAACCTGACTATTTTTAGACGAAAATAACTCAGTGCAATATGTACAAATTATACCTGATAGCTTTGCCAACAACTTATTTCTCCTGTAAAGACATACATAGATATATATTAAATCAGACAGGTATCAATCTTGACCTTGCTGAGTTTTGATAGATATTCCTGATGAGTGTTACTCTTAAGAGGAATCTCTATCACAGCTACAGGTCAGAATGAAACAATACTAAAAGAGAGACAGTGTAGTGTGCTATGTAGATTATTGCACTTGGTCTGTCTGGCCATGTATTAATACCTACTGCTGAGCCATAAAGCTCATTGAGTGGCTGTGGCCATGGATAGGGTTGCTCTGAGGATAAAATGGTATCTAAGCGCCTCTTAAAACTTTTGAGCAGGGAACATGTTGCCCTTCAGACGTTGTTGGGTTCCACTCCCAGTTGCCTCAGCCACTGTAGTCAAGAATCATGAAGGTTGTTGCTGGCATCCATCTGTCTCTAGGGAAATGGAGTGTACCTCTGGGGTGGTTTGAAGTCAAACCACTGTGTTAGCAGCACCAACGTGGTCTCTGCAGGGCACAAGCTTGAACAGTGTGTACGGAGGTCCTGGGCTACCCAGACAACAAGACTCCCCTCTTGCAAATGATGTGGTCCAAAGAAAAGCAGAGCAATACGTTTGGCACCAGCTTGGCTGTAGGAGTTGCTAGAAGGAGGCATACAAGGTACCATCCAACCGTCTTAGGGACTCCACTCTGGATTTGTGGGGGGTTTCTTCTTCTGAAGATATCCCACAAAGTAGTGGAGGTTTAGGATCAGAGTTTTCCTTCTCTTAGATGGGCTGCCTTCCCAGGTTGACAAGCCCCATCTGCCCCCACTTCCTTCTACAGCATGTGTGGAGCCCACCTTCTTGACCGTTGGTCCTACTCTTGGTTTCACCCACTCAATCCACTAGAGCCTTCTCCACATTCAAGGGAAATCCCTAACTCACTGAGAATTTAGGACCCATCGGTTACCCTCATCTGGTTTAGGAGGTCACTTGAAGCCAAGGTGCAGCCTCTGCCACATGCTGACAGCTTCTAGGAGCCACAGGCGAGAGCTGAGTGCAGGGTGGAAATCAAAGGTCAATAAACTGCCCCAGAAGGAGCACAATGTGTTCCCCACCAGAGGTACTACCCCTCCCCTAACACCCTATACACCCCAGGGGGGTTGCAGCACAACAGCATCTGGAGGGTACAGGTTCCACCTCCCTGCCCTAGAGGAAGAGCAATGAATCAGTTCGATAAATAAAACATTTTCTCCTGGCTCAATATGTTATTATCATCCTAACTTTTTAAAGGAATTGTTTCTATTTTGACAGAGATGTGAGCAGAGTCGGTCACTGCAATTAGGGCATTTCAATGAAATTATAAGTGTTTAGGCTGCTGGTTTACCAGGTATTTTACTAGGAATGCTGGTAACCTTAACAATCCAGTAATATGAGCAAATTTGGAAAATGGCAGCATTTTATTCATGTAGAAATATTTCTTTCTGGGGTATTTTCTCAAATCATGTAGAAGAGTGCACTTTCCACCACGTTCTGCATCAGACTACATAAGCTATTTATATATATAATTGAGTAAGTGCGAAGCACTTCCTCAAAATAAGGAAGCTTTGCAGTCCATGTGGTATTGATTTATTTGATTTCTGTCCTGCCTTCCCTCCAAGGAGCTCAAGGTGGCGTACATGGTTTCTACTCTTCCCGTTCAGTCCTCAGAACAACCTTGTGAGGTGGGTTAGGCTGAGAGATGGTGAATGGCCCAAGGTCACCCAGTGAGTTTCATAGCTGAGTGGGAATTTGAACCCTGGTCTCCCAGGTCCTAATTCTACGCACTAACTGCTAGCTATACACAGAAATACCACTATATATTCTGGGGTATCTTTTGAGAGGCTTGCATAATTGTGATTAAAGGTAAAGGTAAAGGTACCCCTGCCCATACGGGCCAGTCTTGACAGACTCTAGGGTTGTGCGCTCATCTCACTCTATAGGCCAGGAGCCAGCGCTGTCCGGAGACACTTCCGGGTCACGTGGCCAGCGTGACAAGCTGCATCTGGCGAACCAGAGCAGCGCACGAAAACGCCGTTTACCTTCCCGCTAGTAAGCGGTCCCTATTTATCTACTTGCACCCGAGGGTGCTTTCGAACTGCTAGGTTGGCAGGCTCTGGGACCGAGCGACGGGAGTGCACCCCGCCGCGGGGATTCGAACCGCCAACCTTTCGATCGGCAAGTCCTAGGCGCTGAGGCTTTAACCCACAGCGCCACCCGCGTCCCTTTATAATTGTGATTAGGCTCTGATAATTATAGAAAACAATGAGTGAATCCAAGATAAGCCCTGGCACCAGGTGTTTGTAGATAATTTCAGAATGAACTTAATTCATTTCCCCCAACATAGATTGCAAGCTGTTGTAGTTAAGGACGGAGTGCTGCATTTTGAATATGTTCTCAAGGGGATGTGCAGAGCTAATTGTGCTGGATTATTTGGGTGTTAATGAAAGGTAATAATGGATGAGCCTTTGCAAAAATGCCACCTAAGATTCATGGGTATAATAATGCTATTTCCCTACAGTGATGCTTCAACAGACACAAACCACCACCACAAAAAAGGGGAGAAAAAGTGAAAGAGACTAGACTAGAGAGCGATTAGGCAAAGCTGCGTAACAAATAAGGTTTTATCTCATTTAAGCAACAGGAATAGAAAAAAAAAATCTGTGAAGAGAAGAAGAAAGGTCCCTGCAAAAAACGATGGATTTACATTGATGTACAACTTTGTGTGCAAAAAAGCAAAAGCAAATACAGTTTACACCTTAATTGAATATCAAATCTCTTCTTGTCTGAACAGTTTTGTTCTAGACAAACAAGGTCATTATGTCTTCTCTGAATGTTCATGTAAAGTAAGAATTGATGTAGAACTGATGTAGTGAAAAGTATTGGTCTTGCACCTTTTTCATACAACTTGGTGCAAGGCCCAGGAAAGACTTCACAGCATCAGCAGAAGAGCAAGACAGGTGGCTAAAAATATATTATTGCCTTTGTTTTATTTAAGTTATTTATATATACCACTTAAGTACCAAACTCTTTAATCAGTGGACATTAAAAAATTTTTAAAAAATCAATTCAAATTAATCATAAAAGCAGAAAAAGCTACAATGCCTCCTGAAAACGAAAAGGCTTTGTTAGGGGCCTGAAGTTCAATGGGAAGCGGATGTGCTTAATCTCAGCTGGAAGGAAAGTGGAATGTGGCAATGGGAGGTAGAGGATGTGAGAAGGTGAGGAGGCCCCAGATCACAGTAGTAGGAAAAAATCATGGTGTGCTGAGAAGTAGGGATTATAAGGAATTATAAGTGGAGGAAGCAGATGGCTAAGAGCAAGAAGAGTGTGGAATGAAGTTGAAGAACCACGGAGAAAGAGGCCTAAGGGCAGAAAATACTAGTGTTCTTCAGGTGGGAAATTGAACTGTGTCTCCTGGTTGCATTCCTGTTGCACATTTAGCACAATATTTGCCAAGAGAAAGCCTATGTGCATTGGGTTCCCCAGTCACACAAGGATTCCAATCACATTAAAGCAGACACATGTTACGCTGTTCACCCATAAGCTTCATCCTCACATATGTTGTGCTCTAGGTGTGACAGCCAGGAGATGGAGCCATGGTCTTGCTCAATGTCATCACACTTAATAAAGGTAAAGGACCCCCAACAGTTAAGTCCAGTCACGAATGACTCTGGGGTTGTGGCGCTCATCTTGCTTTACTGGCCGAGGGAGCCGACGTTTGTCCGCAGACAGTTTTTCCATGTGGCCAGCATGACTAAGCCACTTCTGGTGAACCAGAGCAGCGCACGGAAACGCCGTTTACCTTCCCGCCGGAGCGGTCCCTATTTATCTACTTGCACTTTGACGTGCTTTTGAACTGCTAGGTTGGCAGGAGCAGGGACTGAGCAACGGGAGCTCACCCCGTCACAGGGATTTGAATGGCTGACCTTCCGATCAGGAAGTCCTAGGCTCAGTGGTTTAGACCACACAAGATCTGGAGGGGTCTAGTATATTCTGCTGCTGATAAGGAGTGAATAAGACAAGAGAGGTAACAAGTATTATGGATGGACTGGAGCTGAAATGAATCAATAGAGGAAATAACAAGTCAAATATTTGGCTGTGGTTCTCTAATGTAGGGTTTTATCCAGAAAAGAGAGTGCCCTAGACAGAAGGCCTTTTCTCCAGGAGCCCATTCCTAGATGTTGAGGTTGCTTTATCCCCCCCCCCAAGTTAATGAGCAATGCCATTCAAATGGGTGCGTGTCATGTCATGTGATCGATTATGCAGCCTGCCCCCCAATATTTGGCACCGCTGCCTTTCTCTGTCAGTCAGTCGGGTTGGGCTTACCTGGCAGTGATGAGTACTGTATCTTTATTTCAATCCATGTTGGGTAGCTAAGTGTAGCCACCGTTTTAATGCTCGTTTTATTATGGGAAATTAAAATACCCATTCTCTGGGCAGCTGAGGACTGGCACCAGTTTTAGGCTTTGCCAGGGTCCCTGGGCCATGGGAGATGCCCAAGGATACCGGGTGCTGATGCTGGCTCTGCTCTCGTGCTAGAATATGCCTGCTTTGTGGATATTAAACACTGTGGGGGTTTGTAATTGCTTTATGACTGAATGGGAGTTATAACAACGAACAAAACACGCAGCAAAAATGCATCATGGCATCGCATAGCAATCAGAGCAACATCTAATCAAGCCTTTTGGCCAGCATGTGGTTATCAATTAAAAAAACATCAGGAGAAAATAGGGCTTGTTCCAGTGCTGTGTTGGGGAATGAGCCATGGAATTCCCATTACTGGTAATAGAAGCTTCATAGCTAATTCCCAGGGCTGTATACTTTAAACTTTGTGCATCTTTGTGGTAGGTTTAGTTTGTCTCCAAGGGGGGAAAGTAGAGACAAGCACTCCTAGCTATATCATATGGTCCATTGTATCAACAAGTTTCAGTAATGGGACGCTGAGTGTGTGAGGATAAGAGAGGAGAAAGGAGAAGTCTAAATTAAAATTACCAGATTTGGTCAGTATTGCAAGCTGCCACAGTTTGAGATGGTCATTGCTTGATAGATTCTAGAAAGAAAGAAAAAGAAAGAAAGAAGGAAGGAAGGAAGGAAGGAAGGAAGGAAGGAAGGAAGGAAGGATTATGTCATAAGTATTCTTATGAAGTTTCTAATCTCATGAATACATAACTGTTCTCTGAAATTCTGATGTCTTAGACCTCCAGATTGATACACTTATTTGAAACTCATCATTTTGTCTTTAATAAGTTAGTTTTCAAAGCAGTGTTAAAAACACTGAGAAATACTGACAACCTAAGGTATTGATATTTAGATTCTGAGATTTCAATTTGAGATAAACTGTTCTATAATTTATTACTTATATATTATACATCAAGTAGGATATATCTATATTTTAATAACTGAAGTGACATGAGTTACTTGCTTGTCTCCAGCAATGATTTTAAAGGAATCTAGATTTTCAGAAATGAAATACGAAAGAATGAGACTGGAAGAACTTCCATGAAAAGGAGGATGTAAATCAAAATTAAAGACCCCTAAATACTAAAGATCCAAAGGTTCCAAACTAATTCTAGATGTACTTTGTTGCATGACTATTGGTTGTAGATTAGACATGTAAATCTGTGCCAAATGCTTTCCTAAGAAGTCATATGAGGGTTTTTTGTCTTGTGTCGTATATTGTGTTAGATCCAGCACATCTCTGAAAGAATTGCCCTGTTTGATTTTAATCTCTTTGTACATGTTTCAACATATGCTGAAAGCATTTGGGTAGCCTGTTAAAGATTTAACAGGGGATGCTATAATCAACAGCATGGAAAGCCTTTATTTAGCAGTTGATTTCATTTTGTGCTTTTGCCTAGCCAGGACTGACCCCCAAACACTAGATGTACTTAGAAGCTACTCTTAGTACCACTGAATGAAGACATTTCCAGGCAGAAAGTGTTCTGAGATTTAGACAGACATCCTGATTCTCCATTTAGCATTTTGAAGGAGCCTATCTTGATCAAAGGTATAATTAGCTGACTAAGTACAAAGCAACAGGATCACTGAGACCAGATCCGACCTGGGATGGGGTGTAACATTTCCCCCTGTACCATTTTCCCAATGCAAATCTGTTCTAGCAAGCTGTTGTTTGCCATCTTAGGGAAAACTCTTGTGGACATAGCCTGTATGTTAAGTTTTGCCTAGTGGGGCAAAAAGCAGCTTTGGGGAATGCTTTCCGTCAGGAAAATGGCACAAGCACAAAGGGTTAAATCCTCCTCTTTCAGGATTGTGAGTCCAGTAAGGTTATCAATGGCTATGAGCTGTGATGGCTATATTATCCTTAATATATCCTTAATATAAGAAATAGTATGTTTCTGGGGAGCATGAACAGGAGAGGTCCATTGTGCTCATGCTGTGGTCTTCCTGTGGGCAACCGGTTGGTCTGGGACTGCTTAGGCCTTTGAGCTTCTTTCTCACATCAGCCCCCTACCCTGCCTTGCTATCAAAATTTAGAGAGAAATGAAACCTGATTATTTATCCTTATCTTCTTCATCTCATCTAGTTTTGACCCAAGTCTACCAGACTATTTTCCAAGGAATTGTATTTTAGCAGGCTCGGAGAACCATTTCTTTAAAAAACAAACAAACGAGGTATGCAGATCTGCCACACCTTTTCTAGAATATATCAAAATATAGTGGATTATCTTGCACGGCTATTGAAGGAATGTATTTGGTACAGAGTATTTTCAAGATCTGAAATGGACAATTGATTTCTCTACATGCCAGTTTTTCTCTCTACACCTGCCATGTTGCTTCTGCTCCCTATTCTCTGTTGTGCTCTCTGCATTCTTTGTCGAACCAAAGCCAGCCAACGAGAGCCTCGTCTTGGTTAATATTCCAATGACCCAGACATCAATAACCAAAGACTCATTAAAGCAAGCTAATTAAATAAAAACAATAAGCCAAACAATTAAGGCTAAAGTCATGACCTTTAATGATCCCAAGCACTGTCTTTTGACAAAGAATTAATCTTTAATCACCCCTAATGGCCTTTTGCATTTTTAATGTGTGCTGCAGTTATTTTGCCCCCTCCCCCCAAAGGGAGTTCTGCGTTCCTTTTTCTCCTCTTAGTTGCTCCTGTGGGAATAGAGATTAATTGCTCTTACGAAGGTGAAATGTAGTTAAAGTTTTCAGGCTCTCTCGCTGCTTCCTTTGACAACTGTCATCAATGCAGCCGCCGCACATATACTTTTAAGCGATGTCCTTCGTGGCTTTCCATATAAGATTAGCCTCAAGAGTTTTCTGAAAGTGCTTTAGTGACTGTGTAAGAAATGCCTAATAACTAATTTGCTGATTTTCATTGTTCCGGCAGCGTAGGTTACATTTAATTTAGGTGAATGGAACTGACAGCTTGATATGTGGTTCAGGTCAAATTTAATTTCCAGCTGAAATTACCAACTTTGCAAACACAGCCTTGCCAGGAATTTTGCCCCTAACCTGCCAGTGTTCTTGACATTAACTGTTGGACCTGTTGACTGCATTTATGTTTTTTTTAGTTGGTGAATTTATCATGATATTTATCCTCACTGTTTCCAGGAATAGTATCTTGGAGCGTGTTTTCAAATTGCATTTGTGCTTATATTGAGAATATAAGAAGCCCTTACCAAAAGTCTATTTAGTTCAACATAATTTTTCTATTGCCTCTGCCTTCTTGCAAATGGCAAGTGATATTCTGCCTCTTGACATGGAGCTTCCATTTGACTATGGTGGCTAATAAGTGTTGAGTTTTCTCTAATCCTTTTATGAAACCTGTCTAAACTCCTGGCTGTGGCCAGACTGTGTTTTAGTTCTTTCTCCAAAGATTCAAGGGAAGATGGTAGTATGATCTGACGTCTACCAAAGAGCACTTTTCATGTAGCAAAATCAGCCCATAATAAATGCAAGAGCTCAATTTTATAATGAATAACAGAAATAAGAGGGAAGGAGAGAGGCAAACTGTTGGTCTGTGTTCACATTGATTCCTCCATTTAACTCTCTGGCAGCTGTGTGTGTTCAATCTTTTTGTAGAGTTATAGAACTGTAGAGTTTGAAAGCACCACAATGGTCATCTAGTCCAACTGCATTGTGATAATGCAATTATCATATATCAACTGTTTTTGCATATCTTGCTCCATGGGAACCTGTTGAACCACTGCTGGATGAGTTTTTGTCCTGAGATAGGGCCTAAAGGAACACCAGTAGTTTTTGACGGACCAACCCTACATGAATGTGTCCAATGCAATTAAAACCCATCCAACCTACTGATATCCATAAGTTATTGTTTGCAGAAGTACCATTGGGGAATCCGCATATAAAGGGCATATTTAAAGGGCATAAAATCTGGTTTAAAGAAAAAACAAAACTTTAAAGGGGAGAAAAGGAGCTTTGATATTCTCCAGTAATAATTAGCACCTGGATAGCAGCAGACCATAGTGGAGTGGGGCACAACTGCCCTCTCGACACTGGTATTGCTGCTGCTTACCAGGGTGGGGCTGAGGAGGGCAGCAGCACAGGTGGAGGAGCCTTGTGGGCGCACTGGATTGGCGGCACTGCTCCCACTGGTGCATCCATGCAGTTCAAACTCACCAGAGTCCCATCCAGGTAAGCAGCCACAATGCCAGTGTCAGGGAGGTGGCGCTACACCACCACACATTCCAGTCCTGGCAGCAGGCTAGATACACACCGTGTCTGCAGCTAACACTTTAGTGGGCCTATAGGCTTATAGCTCTCGGGATGGTGAACGTGGGAAAAGGAAGAATGCTATAGCAAGTAGATGTGCCCTGGTGTCACAGGCTCCTGTTCAGGTCCTCCCCGATGTCCATGTGTACAGAATGAATGACTGTAAAGATTAGTTATACAAACAAAGGCTTCTGTGGAATCTGGAACCCTGGTTTGTATTTCCAGATCCTGTGGAAGCCTTCCCGTGGACAGCTATAGGAACAAGAGCCCCCACTCCCTAAAATAGTTCACACTGCATGTACCGAAGTCTGGAAATGAGTAGGAGATGCTGTGGGTGGTTCATGGCCTCACTCCTTGCTCCTGCATTCATTAACTCAGTAGATACATAGAGTGGCTGGGGCAACCTAGCCAGATGGCTGAGGTATAAATAATAAAATTATTGCTATTATTATATAGCACTTAAACTGGGCGAAAGTGGAGCAGACTCCCTCACTATAGTGTTGTGCGCTTCCCCCTCATCTATACATATAAAATGGCATGTGCAAATCTGTGTCCTCTTTTGTGGCAATGCATAAGTGACCTTGTGAAGTACAAGCCTCTGTCTGTCTTGAATCTGCTACAAATGAACTTCACGTGGGCAACCTTCAGTTTTTCTACTATGAGAAAGGGGAGGGGGAAACACCTCTTTATCTGCTTTTCCCACATTTTTATGAATTTATATACCAGTATCATGGCCTTATTTGCCTTTCTTTCTAAATGGAAAAACCCTTCGTTAAAGAAGTGTGTGTCTTAATTGATCAGCTGCGATTTCTGCTGTCGCCTGCACTGTACTCCTGAATCTACATCTAGCTGAAATCACAGTTCACTGAACTCCATGTGAGGAAAAAACATTATAAAGAACTTGTCCTGTGATCTCAAGATGTTGCTAGGAAAATGTAAGCATCTCCAAGTACAGAATGCAAAGCTCACAGGGACAGAAGAAATAAACAACCCTTAACAAAATGTTGCTTTTATGAGTAGGCCGTTGTTTGCCTCTCTCTCCTTCTATATAGTCTTTTTAAAGAGGGAACAGCAAGTAAGTGGCGAAGCTGATAAAAGGCAAATTTCTGTAGAGTGTTCTTGTGTCATTAGGATAGTAATGCTCCTCTTCACACACCTTTGTCTCTCACCTAGACAAGCACTGTGACGCTAATGAGCGAGAGCAACCAACTCATTTTGTTGCACCTTTCCTCGCACAATGCTGCTCTGTCCCCTTGTCAGGCAGGAAAAAAATAAGGATAAAAAGCAAAGCAGATTAGCCTTTGACAGTAACAAAGGACTTAAAAAGGTGTTGATGCTGCTTAATGTGAAACTGCACTGGATAACATTTACGTTTAAGATAAAACCGAGTACAAAAAAACAACAGCAGAAACAAAAAGAAGGAAAAAAGATGCATCGGATTAGTGGTTCTTTAGCTATAGTTTGGACATTGCTAGCTGTACAAATCCCAGTAGGTTTTGCATTTCAAAGACTTCATTGTTATTCAGTTTGTTAACAAGGCAATGATCAAAGAGATCCAGGCTAAAGCATTCATTTATTTTAATTAAAATAACTGCTCCTGTCTCTCATAGGTTAATCTTTACAGTATTCATATCTAGTAAGAGAATAATTGGTAACCTTAAAATGTAAGCAAGGAAGACAGAGTACACTTGGTCTCCAATAGCCCTATGGATGAAGGTAAAAGAAGTCCAGATTTTCAAGCATACAGTCTGGTAATTGCTTGATCTCATTTGCAATAAAGCTAGAGTTTCTGCCCACTGAGGGCTTTGGCCAAGCCGACTCCATCGCGTTTGTTGTTATGCTAATGAGATAGATACTGGGTAAAACTGTGTGGCTTTTGCCATGCATGGATCTGTATCAGCTTGCCGTAATTCATTTACTACAATATAAGCTGCCTGTCTGTTATCAGCACTCCTAAAAGGAATTCTGGACAGCGCGTTATTTCTTACTTGTGACTGTATATATTGCAACTCCCATGCTGAGCAGCGGCATAAACCTTTACTCCCACAAGGCCCCAGCAGAACAACTGATACCAGAGGAAACCAGATGGTCCTGCATAACCCCTGAACCTCCACACCAGGGAGCCCAGGCAGCTAAATGCCTGTCCACCAGCAATGAGACTGGAAGGAACTAACTGAAGGTCTTCCAGTCCTTGGGAAAGGTGATCTGGCTGTGCTGTAATAAAAGGACTCCACTGAGCTCCGCACCTCATTGGAGCAAGTTGCTCAATGGAGCTCTCTGCAATTCTCTCTCTCTCTCTCTCTCTCTCTCTCTCTCTCTCTCTCTCTCACACACACACACACACACACACACACACTGTTTATATCACTAAAGAACACTGATTTTATCTGTTTGTATTTGACATGAATTCCAGAATGGTCCATCTAATTTAAAAGTATTGTTTCAAGTACATCATGATGATGGAGTCAGATCTGCATCAGGTGAAAGGACTGTTTTTGTATGTTGGCTACAGTTGTACATTTGCTACATTTTTAATTCCCAGTACTATTGGTGGTTCCCCCACACAGGGTGCCAAGCAGAGGGCAATAACCACAACAACCCTATATTTATGGTCCAAGGTTACCAAAGTCTGGTGCTTTAAGGCCTAACATGATTGTTTGATGAAGGCTTCTAGACCTTACAGCTCAATTTACAATCCTATTTTATTTATTCATGTATTTACATATAAAGCATATATACTTTAATCTAGAACCAGGTTCTGAAGGCAGCTTATAAGCACCCAAAAATAATGAAACCAGTTAAAGTCAGGACAAAAGATGTCTATGATTTGTCCCTCATTACATACCGTATTTTTTGCTCTATAAGACTCACTTTTTCCCTCCTAAAAAGTAAGAAGAAGAAGAAGAAGAGTTTGGATTTGATATCCCGCCTTTCACTCCCCTTCAGGAGTCTCAAAGCGGCTAACAATCTCCTTTCCCTTCCTCCCCCACAACAAACACTCTGTGAGGTGAGTGGGGCTGAGAGACTTCAAAGAAGTGTGACTGGCCCAAGGTCACCCAGCAGCTGCATGTGGAGGAGCGGAGACGCGAACCCGGTTACCCAGATTACGTGACTACCGCTCTTAACCACTACACCACACTGGCTCCCAGGGGAAATGTGTGTGCGTCTTATGGAGCGAATGCAGGCTGCGCAGCTATTACAGAAGCCAGAACAGCAAGAGGGATTGCTGCTTTCACTGCGCATCGAACCCTCTTGCTGTTCTGGCTTCTGAGATTCAGAATATTTTTTTTCTTGTTTTCCTCCTCCAAAAACTAGGTGCATCTTGTGGTCTGGTGCGTCTTATAGAGCGAAAAATACGGTACACAAATTGATTACTGTAACCTGGGTCAGAATCTGTCTTATCATTAATATGCAGTCACATTTCTGGGATGTAAGTAGTCCACTGTGATTGCAGGTCAGTGTTCTGCAGGTGGAACATAGATTGTGGGTACCCAATGAATCATTCACATTTGCTAATTATAGAAAGCCAACTTCTCATGTGATGATGGACCATTGTCTTGGGAATCCGTGAAATAAGCCCATAATTGCGCATGGAATTCAAGACTGTGATCATTGCAAAGGAGCTGATTTGCATCCCTCCACTCATCCAAAAGCCTCTAAATCTTTCCATTAAACAATGTTCAGAAACAACTATTGCAGCAATGTTTTTACAGGAGGGCACATTGATACCATGTTGTCATAGGAGGTTCAGAACTTTTAACCTAAAAGCAAACAGACACTTAAAAGTCAAATATTATTCCTGGAGCAGGTTTTCTAACCTCATTTGCCAAGGCCAGGTAAAGTTAACAAGGTTTTTCCTCCCCCTTTTCTAAAAAAACCCACAGCAAAACCCATTGCCCCAGAAAACACTGATTAATTATTGATCCAATGAATATTTTTCTTTTCAAAGCCATCCAATAGCTTGGAGCCAGTACTTAGAATATCTGACAAACTTCTCCTAGAGGATTAACAAAATGAACTCTTCAGCAGTTCGCAGAAAGGATTTTCATAGCAGCAGGTTAAATAAAACAGACAACGTGTTGAGCATATTAAGTCTACAACGAAAAATACTAATAAATGGGTCAATCTCTGACCAGCTGGTGAAGCTGCCTCATCTGTCCGCTGTAACTCCTGGTAGATAGCTGTGCTGCCAGCCTGAGATTCTTTTAATTGGAGCTATCGGAGAATGGAACCAAGGCCTTTTGTATGTAAAACATGCACACCAGTGCTGAGGTACGGTTCCTCCTCAGTACGATATGTTCATAAATGAAGAATGTGCTGAAATATCTTGCTTAAGCTATTTGGAAGCTAGGATAATCTGTGTGTAGTTGTGAAAGGCAAGAGAATGTGACTCATGCCACTTATGATACTGTGCAGTTGCACCCAAAGGGACTTCACCTCTGCAACTGAAAGTCACAGTTGATCCTGAGCAACAGGTGCCATATCAGTGGTTCATGAGCCGAACAACTAACTGACAAAAGCCCTTAGCACACTTCAAAGGGAGATATCTCTTGACTCTTAACTCGCCTCCACTGGCATCACTCATTGGGGTTCAAATCCTATGCCTGCTTGCCTAGAAGTGAGCCCCATGGAACTTACTCTTGAGTAGACACGTGTGGGGTTGTGCTGTAAAAGTATTTAATTCTGAGAATGTTCCTCTGGTTTATCATAATCGTTAAAAATTGAAGGTTGCTGTGTTGCTCCATTAGAAAGGAATCCGAAAGAACCAATAGGGGGGTACCTTTGTTAGCCCAACTAAAATGTCTCCAAAATTGTGAGCAAGCTTCTGAGAAGAACAGAGCTCATTTCCAGGCTGGACATTAGGCAAAACTACAGAAAGGACTCAGGAAGAGACAAAGTTTGGATTGACAGAAAAGCCTCAAGGTCTGTATTTTGTAACAACCCTAAAATGATTGTTGCCATCCAACCAGAAGCTAATATCACCCAAATCTGGCTTGTGTTGACTCTCAGTGTACTCCCTGAAATTAATCTCCAGCTTTGGAGACTGTCACATTTCTCTTTATTGTCTGCCTTACGAGGGATAAATGTATTCCATTTATCACTTTCTTTTATACTTTCAATGTGGGGACAGCTATTATTGTTTGTTTGTCTTCTTATTATCAGTGGTTCAGGAGGATGGTGTAAGCTTCCACTTTTGTATCTGTCGTGTTTGGTACCTTCTGTTTTGCATCAGTTTAACGCATCCTGCACTTCATGGATTCACAGAATTGTAGAGTTGGAAGGAACCACAAGGATCATGTCATCCAAGCCTCAGTAATGCAGGAATCTTTTGCCCAATGTGCGGCTCAAACCCACAACCCTGGGATTAAGAGTCTCATGCTCTACCGCCTGAGCTATCCCAGTCACGGGGTATTCTTAAGAATGTTACAAACTGCTGACTTTGTGGTTTTCCCATCATGTCCAGCTCCCACCCTTTAATATCCAAGGTAATAAAGACTTGTGGAGAACTCAAAACCCCAGTTCTTTGTGACAATTTAGTTGTTCTTAATAAAGGTATTACTGTACCCTGTTGCTGCATTTGAATACATTCAAAGTAAAGTATTGGAGGATTTTATCCTTAGTCTGTTTGCTTTCTAGTACTGCAGAATCAGTTCAGGTTACATCCAATGTGAGGATTTAAAATTGGTTGCCTGTAGAATATATAATAGTACCCCAAATCCACAAGAGCAGTGCTATGCTGAAATCTATTCAAATCAGCTGTAGCATAAAATTCCTGCTATTTTTATAGTAGACTGGAAGCTGAGTTATCACTTATTGAAGAATTCTGCATGCAGCTGCAGGTTAGCCCCATGCCATTTACTGCAGGCTACTCCCATGTCACAGAACAGTTGCAAACACAAAACCATGAAGAGGGAGAGTCTGTCATAAAATAACACAGAGAGCAGTATAGTTATGAGGAAAATGAGCAGTTGGTTGGTTTTGACTGGGGCCAACATTGTCCTAGGGCCCAGGTGCAAGTTATGGACAAAAGAACCAAGACATTCTGAGGAGATTGGCAAGGCTATTTGAATAGGTTTACAGCTAAAAATTTGGGGTCCCACTTTATATTATACAGACAACCAATTTATCAATCTTCGGGACAGCAGAGGGGTTGAAAGAAGACACTGAGACTACAGTGGTACCTCAGGTTAAGTACTTAATTCGTTCCGGAGGTCCGTTCTTAACCTGAAACTGTTCTTAACCTGAAGCACTACTTTAGCTAATGGGGCCTCCCACTGCTGCTGCGCCGCTGGTGCACGATTTTTGTTCTCATCCTGAAGCAATGTTCTTAACCTGAGGTAATATTTCTGGGTTAGCGGAGTCTGTAACCTGAAGCGTATGTAACCTGAAGCATATGTAACCCGAGGTACCACTGTATTCAAGACTGGAGTGGGTTTCCTTTTGCCAGGGTTTAGGATTTGCTCTAGAAACCTGTTATGCTCCCTCCAAAACACACACACAGGGATTGGGGCCAAAGCATTCCTTCTGATTCAGAGAGTTCTCACCAGAACACAGTGTGGTGGAGCTTCCTTCTCCCCACCGCCTACCAATTTGAAATCTGTTTTAAAAGCTGTCACCTCCTGGGGGCAGCAGTAAGCTTTGACTCCTTCAGATTTAAAAGTATTGTGCCTAATTCTAGTGGCACGTTGGGAATCCAGTGGCATGTTGGTTTTACTTATGAATTTGTGTGTGTGTGTGGAGAGGAGGACTGCTCTGACAGGGTTTTTTAAATAACTTTTTTTTTTAGTTTAGTTTTTATTGTTGTTTTTTGTTGTTTAGAAAGATTTAAAATGGAGAAAAGTTATGAAGCCTCCCTCTGCCCCATATGCTAAGGCCCCTCTGGACCAGACAAACCATTGCAAAAGCTGAAACAGCTGCCCGATTTCACCATCTATGTGGCAGTGGTGATTATGAATAGCCATTTCAGGTCAGTTTTTTCAATTGAAGTATTCTGCGCCTGCAAACACACCCCATTATGGAACTTCAGTGTAGAAGTTATGTGTTCATGCAGAATCGGAGGTAAAGAGGATAGAGACACCAAGCTCATTTCTGTTAGTAAGTTTCATAAGCAAAATTTGCCAAGTGTCCCACTTCATGATGTGCACATGAAACAGGAGTTGCTTCCTTATATTGTATGTATTAGGAAAACAAATATTTTCCTAAACGAGACTTTATAGTCCCACATCTTATGGTAGTTTAAAGTGATCTGAATCCAGCACTATGATCCGCCACCCCCATCCCATAGATGGATTCTTTTTGGTCTGGTACATTTACTCGGGACTCTGGAGCATTGCTAACTAATTTGTAGCTGTGCTGGTTTTTTGAAGGGATAGGAAGAATAAAGGAGTTGGATTAACAATGGTCTGTCTCAGAGGGAGCCTGCTGTCAGAGAAGGTAAAGGCAACTGAAAGGTGAAGAGGATTTCTTCTCATGATACAAAGTCTGGTTTTCAGAACCCTCTCCAGGCACCAACCCCATAAAAGGGTCATTGGAGGGAGCTCTGAACCCCATAGCCATAGTCACTTTATTCAACAATGGTTTGGAGCCAGTTTTTACTCAGAAATAAGGAGGAAAGACATCATGTATCTTCCCATTTTCTAGAAAAGCATCCTTCCTATTCTAGTGGGTATAATTTTTTCCCCTTCAGGCAACTTTTTCTGCATCAGTCTAACCCTGGCCAATATTATTAACCAATCCAGTGGGCTCACACCAACAGCCCATCTTTTGTTTAATTGTTAATTGTGTAGAGTTTACACTCGGATAAGTCTCATGTAGGAAGGACCTTTAAAACTGAGGGGAAATGTAAAAAACAGTTTGTGAGGTGTTGTGGCAATCTGCTATTTTAAAGAGTCAAAAATACCTTCAAATTCTTGGGCTCACCTGAAGCACCTTTGTTGATCCAACCGACATTTGGAAGGGAAGACAGGCCTGACCAGTATATAGATCAGTCATCAAAAAACAAAAAAAACCAGTCTAATTGATATCAGTTACTTGTTCAGTACTTTCAAACATTTTATATTCAATATTAGTCATAGGGAAGACCCCTTGAAATGATCCAAATGATCAGGAAAGAACATGCATGCATGTTCTAAAATGAGGGATGCCTATTACTTTTATGTTTTTGCAATTTTGAGTTAAACATGTTCCCCTTATGTAAGCAGGGGAACTCCCAGATTACTAGCTAGAGTGGGGGGTGTGTGTGTGTGTGTGTGTGTGTGTGTGTGTGTGTGTGTGTGTATGGGCATTTCTTGACCTTTGCATGATAAATATCTGATAATTTCAAAACTTGACAGCTCACTGCCCTTTTTCCCCCTCCTTCTATTCTTGGTGATGTTTCATCCTTATTGTGTGCTGATATCTGGTTGCAAACAACGATGACTAATCGGCTTATTTCAGGTTTTCCATATATAACTTTTAAAGAGCTTAAGAAAGTAACCCATTGAGATAAGGATGCTTGTTTTGAGGTGTCTGACAGCGAGATGGAAATTCACCCTCTGTCCCTCTCAAAGGATGCAGAAGTTGAACAGCTCTCTATCAGCAATTTCAATTTATCCTTTGTGGGTCAGACTCGGTGTGTTATCGTCTCTTGAACTCAGTGTCTTATTACCACCTGAGCCTAAAACCAGAGATATGCTAGGAATTCAAGGCAAAGGGGGTTCAAAGGGTGCAGAGCTGTGCTTAAGACAAGGTCGAGTTTTTCATTTCAGCATCTCAAGTGATTTAAAGATGTCCTTTATAAGGGAGCACAGGACATTGCCTACATGTTAATAAGTAGAGACAAAGTAAATTAAAAGAAGAAGCAGTACTCCAGGGCTTGAAGGGCAAGGTAGAAGAAAGCAATTCTAAATCTTTGTTTTCACACAAATGCTTCAAAAGGCAACCAGTTAGTGATGTCGTTTAGAAGGTTGTGTTTCATACTTTCCCCAGTGTGTAAACTACAATGCAGCTAAATCACAATTTCAATTATGATACCCTACTCAGCATACAAAGTCATCTTTGTTATTAGGGTGTTTCTAGGCTAAGAGATAGGAAGAAAGGAGTGCTTTATAACACACACACAGAGACAGTTATTCTGATCAGGCCCACACATCACCTTTGGGAAATACAACATGGTGGCAGAGAAAAGAGACAACTTAATCAGTTTTTCTATTTCATTTTCAGCTGAACCAAATTGAATTTCCCCTTTATTACGAGTACACACACAAACACACAAGCACACAAACACACGCAGACATGTAACAAATATGCCTGTAAAAATATAATATAATTTGGTTTAAATGGCCAAGGTGTTTCAAGTCCCTCAGGTTCTTCCTTGGAGAATTCTACAACTGCACTAAAAAGCATTCAGAGAATTGAGAGAGAGAAGCTGTCTTTGTAGCAGTTTTAGAATTCCCTGAGGAATAGCCTGTAGGAGCCCTGGTTGTGCTGGACATTTAAAGATAAACTGTATGAATGTCATTTGCAAGCACTTTTTGATGCTCTCTTTTATCGGCAACAATTAAATAGTTTCATAATCAAAAGTAGTTTCCACTGATTCATGTAAAACAACACACACAGCCTTCAGTCAATAAGGATAATGTTTCAATAAGAATCAGAGAGTAAGCTGGTGGGTTTCAGCTGGCTGTTTTAACAACCTTTGTGTTAAATTGCAAGGTTATTCGCTTTATAATAGAATATTAATTTGATTTTTACTTATGTTATCCATAAATGTTCTCTTACTATAGAGGGCAGGCTTTTTCCTGTTTTCCCTCATGCTCCAGCAAGACACCCAATGGGATTGCTTTATAATACTCCACAGAAGTGAATGCCAACCATTCACTTTTATGGGAGAATATTAACCGACACATTCAAGGACACCACTGGAATAGCAGCAATGCCTTGGTGATCCCAGACACGATGGAGAATCCAGAAGGTTCCCATTAGCGCCACCTGCTCATTTGCATAGTTAGTGTGATCCTATTTTTTCTTTCTTTACTCACCATTAGAATGTGAGATATAAATGTCTTGCCATTTCTTGTTGCTCCTTATGATAACATAATAAATAACAAATACTGATTATTTATCTTACTATTGTGAATTGCTTTAAACACCTTGGAACACACCCTGGGGTCATGTGATGAAGGGCATGCAAAAAAATAGACTAAATAACCAAGTAATATTCCCTCCCTGTTTAGTGCTATGAATTTGGTGGACTAGCAGGAAGTGAGTGGAATCCGTTTGCGACAATAAATGGTGTGTTTTCTCAGAGCCTTTTTCAAACTGTCACCATTTTAAGGCGTTATTAACTTCATTATACCCTTTCTAGCTATTTTGAAATCTGACAAGAGATTTGTCCCATATCTCCCAGAGGTTCTGGAGTGCAATTAGCCATTGAATTCACTGAGTAATTACTTCATTTTTCATGTAAAAAAAGCGCTTGATTTATTATATACTTGGGAAGGGATGGCAGCAATAGGTCAACAGCAGTTAGAGGAGATTAGCAGCAGCATTCCTCGCTACCGTGGTAGTGATCTTTCCCCACAGGAACCCGATTTAGCTGAAGCAGGAATGATGCCACTCAAGCCTTGGCAGTGCCATGCCAGCTGAGTTTGCCACTTCTCTGTGGAATTAATATGAGTGACTGCAGGGTAGCTTTGAATCCCTACCTTGCTGAGAGAGTTAGGAGACTGTGGAACTGATGGAGCTGCCAGAAGAAATTCTGTCAGAATAAAGAGCCCATTTCAGAAACCTCAAGAGGAGCTACAAAAGCTTGGCACAGATAAATTAAAGTGTTACTGGAGCAGGAGGGGGGCAGGGGAAGAGACACAGAAGGAAACGGCATTAATGGGTGTTTGGGGGACAGTCTGCATTTGCAATTACTGGCCTTGGTTAATGGATTCCTAAATGCCTCTTTCAGAATAGTTAAGAGAAGCTAAATAAATATTTACAAATTAATCAGATGCAAATTTCTTTTTCTCATCAAGAGAAAAAAAAAAGATGTTCTTAGGAGGTTTTCAGTGGTGTGCAGTAATAATGATAGGTGGAAATGCATGAGAGTTTTGAGCAATGTCCTGAATTCCCTCTGCTGGCATTCACTTTTGATGAGCGCAGAAAAGGAGGTTCTTTGGTCATTTTGAGAGCATAGATATGTGAGTCTAGTGCTTTGACTAGAAGCCATGCAATGCACCTTCCGTTGGTTTCTCCAAGTTCCCATTTTGGGGTACATCCAGATTGTATCCATGTTTGGCAGAAAACACGGGATTCCCAACCCCGCTTTCGTCTTCTGCACTCCTAGTTCCTTTTTCCACAGCAAGGATTCTGGTCAAGTGGTGAAATGCAGTATGTGGGAGAAGGATTAAACATCTCCATTCCTGCTTGCTGTTTCTCCCTCTGCAAGTTTTATTCTCATTCTCTTACAAAAGCAAATGCTTGAGATGTTTCAGGGGTGCCAATTTGAATAAAATATTGTGGGGGGTGTGAGTTAAGCTCCACCCCACATAATTGGTCGCATAATGCAGTGTACGCACACTATTTGAATGGCAATGGCCATCAACTTTGGGGAGGCCCAGCCTCCCAGTGGCGTAGCGTGGGTTGTCAGCACCCGGGGCAAGGCAAGTAATTTGTGCCCCCTAATCCTTGGATTTGCACCCCCTAACCCTAACCCCCAGATGTTGCGCCTGGTGTGGCCGGCCCCCCTGCACCCCCCACGCTACGTCACTGCAGCCTCCTCAAATATTTTATGGGGCGGGGGGCAGAAGGGACCTTGGCCCCTAGGAGTTGGCTCCTATGAGATGTTCTAATCATAGATAATCAGTGTGTACAGAAAGTAGGTAGCATTCGAATGGGTGCCTTCAGACGGTCACCATTTTCTGGGAGCGAGTGAAGTACATACCACAACTTTAGGGTTGACTGTTTAAAGCAGATTAAAGGGCTCCGTTGCCATAGTGCAACCAGTCCACTTTTAAAAAAAGAACCAGACTTTATATGTTTGGGAAATGGATGCATTGAAAAGTACTGGATGAGTGAATGACTAATGGGAAGACACAGATACACCTTGCAAGCAAATCAGAATGAATATGAATAAATACCAGATATATTCTAACCTCTGCTTAAGCTTTGTGCAAGCAGATCAGGATGAAAGGTCAATAAACAGGTTTTCTGGAGGGGCCAAGTGGCAGGCTGCATGCCTGACCTATAATATTTTAATTTCTATGACTGAAACAAGCCCATACATGGACATAGGTCAGGAGTATAGGGTTTGTTGGGGGGTTGTGTGTATTTTTTACGTTAGCCATGAAACTTACTTGAATCCACTTACTTACGAAAATTTTGGAAAGCTCTGTTTTATTGGCATCCCTTTACTCCAAGACTCTGGAAGAAAGGCCCCTTTGGAAGTTGTTTCAATAGGGCGGGAGTGTATGTGAGTGTGCAGACTCAATAAGCACCCCCAGCCCTCCCACCTACTGGATTTTAGCTGGGGGGCTGGAGAAATGAGGCCAGGTTGATCATGTCCAACTTACCAGATTTTCCCTAGCCTTATATGCTTTGCTTGGTATCTCTTATTTCCAGATTCATTATTTAACTCACTGAGGTTGGGGATTAATTGTTCTTCCTGCGTTTGTAAAATGAAAAATGAATGCGTTTGTAAGCTCTCGCGCTCTCTCAAGCTGCATTGTCTTCATCTCTTTTTATTGCTCAAAAATATATAGCTATTTGTACAGCCCCTCATCCTGGTGATGTCACAGCAATTAGGGGCTAATGTGTTAGTGTGTCCCTAGATAATTTTTTTTTTGTCTAAGCAACAAGAAGCAAGATAGCCATTTTACAGCCTTTGAACAATTTCAGATAAAACGAGTTAATGCATTGTTAAGGAGGGGAGAGCATGCTAAGCAGTCGGCACTCTGGCTCCCAAGTTTCATTTTAAGAGGATTTTATCTCTTGATTTAATTCACTTTGGGTCTATATTCCTGCATTTCCACAGATTCATTTGGCTTAAAGTCCCAGTTTTGGCTGATATGAAGGGGTGACTTCATTTTCAACCCCTGCATGATGAAATGCCATGGTAATGGGTGGAGAATGTGTCACAGTGAACATTATTTTAAGGGGTGGAAAGATTAATACACTCCATGTATATGCAAAATTACTGTAGCTATGGGCTCTCCAGCATGTAGTGATATAGCTGTGAGCAAGTCTGCAAATTTGTGTCGTCCCCCCCAAGCCCCCCCAAGGCTGAATGACTGACCAGGGACTTCTGCATGGGACTGTTTAAAACCATGAGTGGGTGGGATCAAACCTCTTTTCAGAAATAACATGTGGCTGGTAGGTTGCCTGCTATTTTAGATACAAAATTCAATGCTATACATCCAAGTTTGCTCTGTAGCCATTTCTTACTTATCTTGGTTCTCACTATTTTTTTGCTTTGGATTTTCACATTGTCTTGTACTTTCACTGGTGGCATTATGCCTCTAAATACCAATTGCCAGGAATTGCAAGTGGGGAGAGTGCTGACCCACTCAGATCCTGCTTGGAGGCATCTGGTTTGATGCCTTGCAAAACGTTTCTGGGAGTATTTGCACACCACTAGTTGTATTCGTTCACAGGCTTTGCACCTTTCTGTAGTGCTTGAAAAACCTGCCAAAGCAGTTTGGTGTTTGTCTCATAGGCAATGGTGTTGCTATCATGTTATTCTCACGCTGTCAACGGTCTAATAAGCTATTCCCTCTCTAAAGGCATGGAGGGATTGCAATGGATTGTTGTTTTTTGTGTGTTTGCAAACTAAGACTGGTATTCTTAATAAGAGCCAATACTGGTGATATAATATTTGCTTTAGAACCATGCCACATTCAGTTACAGATGCGTGTGAATCATAGACTTTTAGAGTTTGAAGAGACCATGAGGGTAATCTAGTCCAACCCTCTGTGATACATAACCCAAAATCTTTTCCTTGAACCCATAACTCTGAGATTAAGAATCTCATGCTCTGCTGACTGGGCATGAAATGAAGAATATAAGATCCTCAGTATGATGCCTGCCACTGAAAAAGGTGTCTACATCCAACCAAGGAAATTAATAAACAATGTGCAACATCGGTATTTATTAAACTCCTAAGAGGTGTCGCGGGTGCTTTGCCTCCTTTTTCATTTTCCATTACTTTTCATTTATTTGAATTTAACAGACTAATCTCACTAACAAGATGGTGATAAAATAAGACGAGCATTCATCCTGGCAAAGGCATTGAGAACTCGCTTATGATGTGTTCCTCATTTCCACTTCATTTTTCTTGTTTATACACCCAAGTGCTGAATTATAATGGAGTAAATTATTTGCTAGTATCACATCACAAAGGGAATCTTGACTTGTAATAACAAAATGTGCCATTAGAACAATCAACAATCATTCTTCCTTGAAGGCAATTGTTAACATTTTATTGAACAAAACATTGTTTGAGTCCTAGGAGCATGTCTGCAGTGATGGGGAAGAGGAAGGGGAGGCGCTGTCCTGGGCAGCCCCACAGTCTACCTCACAGATTCTTCCAATGCATGGGAGGGTTGCCCTGAGTATCCCCTAAAGTCAAATGAATGAAGTCACTTAAATATAGAGGGAAATGCATTGGCATTTTTGCTTAATACAGTTAGCTCAAATAAGACTTTACAGACCTCCTTTTAACTGTAAGGTTCAGTAGGCAGCCAGCAGACCAATTTGCATAAGATTCTTAGCCCTTGGCCAATAAGGAGTGAAATTTTCAATTTGGGTGACAGCTGAAGTGGCAATTTAATGGGGGTGGGCTGTGCGACAAACTCGACATGACTTTATTCATGCAGTTCCTAATTACATGGATTTTTAAAAGGTAAATAGGAGTCCTGCCCTGGCTTTAACTCTCTCGTGCCACTATAGCCCCAATCTAGAAGGAAACGTTCGTCCCAATGCATATAATAACTGTGAAAGGGAGGGGCAATCCAGATAGAAACTACAGTGGAGGAAAGTGTTAAAGCCAACACCTTAATATACTTCCAATCTGGATCACCCTTTCCCATAGCTATTTATTTTAAAAACCCTTATATCCACTAGACATTGTGCCAATAGCATCACCTCCAGCTTGCCCCTATGTGTGGAAGTTTTACCTGAGTATATCTGAAGTCACCGTCCCATCCCTTTGTTGTTAAAAATGGAGACCCGCCCTTCCCTTTTTACGTATTTGAGGGTGAAACATGTTTAAGCACATAGCCTAACTACCACATCTAGTTCTGTCATGACAACTTATAAAAGTTTCTAACATCAGTCTGTCCCGACATCAGAAAGGAGAGTGCAGTATCTGTATCAAGAACCAGCAGACATATTCAGCATACTGTCTCAGAAACTGCAAAGCTCATCATGGCCCATTTCCCTTCAAATTGCTCAAGAAAACAAATGACGGGAAAAATGTGAAGGAAATGTTTCAGAAGCAATTTTTCTCATGGCTAATAGCATTCCTCAGCAAGTGAAAAGCCTACTACTGTGCTTCATGTCTGAGTGGTGTAACTCATATCCAGTGTACCAAAGTCAGATCCGAAGGGAAAGAGATTTTCGATGGAGGTTCTTGGTTTAATTTAGAACTGATTGCTCATTAATCTCTGGAATCATTACTGCAGCTGCCTTCCAAATGTAGGGGAGGTAATTGGCTGCAAACCTCAAAGCTTGCTGTGCTCCTCTAAATTCGTTTCATACAATATTTAGCCTTTGGTACAGTGTTTACACACACAGAATTATTGGAGATCACATTCCATAGAGAACTTGAAATGGCTAGAAAGTAGCCCTTTAGGTAGACTAAGTGTTAAGTGTGGTGCGTTTATCGGGTGTGGTGGTTGGGGCCTTAGCTCAGTAGCAGAGTACATGCTATACATACAGAAAATCATTGGTTCAATACCTGGTAGCTCCTCTTATAGGATCCCAGGTAGCTGGGCTGAGAATGACTGTTGCCTGGGAAGAACCACTGTGTTCTGTCCCAGGCGGTGGTCCAAGTTGGAGGACTGCGTTCTAGCTGGGGACACCAGGCCATCTACTGCTAGCACCATATTAAGGAAGCAACATCAGGTCAAGCCAAGCAACCCCAGGTCAAGTTCCAGCAAAACAAAGGTCAGCCAAAGTAGAAGATAAATCTGAATAAGCAGGGTCAAGCAAAGAGAGGCCAGAGTCAAGATGGGCAGAACTTTGGATAGCTCCAAGTGGAACCAAGGGAGCCTAGAACCAAGAAACCTGGAGTATGCCTTAAATAAGACTGCAGCTTCTTTTGAGAAGTGAAGCCTCTGTTTTAAAAGGGGTCGTGTCTGTTTTAGGAGCCATGTGGCAGCTGTGGCTTTACTGTAGAACTGGAGTGCTCGGAGTCTGAATACCTCCAAGTGGAGAAGCTCTAGTCATGGCAGCTGCAGGGGAAGAGGAATGGAAAGCCTTGAATAAGGGGCAAGTGTGCAGCCTTATGTGCTGGGGCTATGCCTTTGGGGACTTTGGGGCTGTCTGTGTCCTGCTGGAGCAGCCAGTTGGTGAAGGTGTGAAACAATGCATGTCCCGCATCTTAAAAATACAGCAACAGCCCCTGCTGCAAATATCAGAGGCATTCTTCACTTTTCAGTTAAGATGAGTGTTGTTATGCTTATGATGCAAAAGATCGTGAACGTCCCAAAGTCTCAGCAGCAGCTGAGCAATACAGCATGACTGCCTACATATCCTGAAGGAGTCTGGGGACCAGGAGCATCCAACCTAATGTGTTCTGTTTGTATTACTGTTTTGGCAGCAAAGGACAAACTGAGTAATGGGAAACTCATGTCAGTCAAAAGCATTTTATTTAATGTAATCCCTTGTCAGGATAATGTGGAAGCATATCTCTTGTTTTAATGGGGCTGCCACAGATCAGTCACATTACGAAAAGTTATTTCTGTCTTATAAAAGACACCTTAATACGTACGGCTGAGGCTCCTTGAAGCCACATCAGCAAAGTGTCCAGTGGAGTTTACATAAATTGGAATAGGTGATGTATCAGGCAGCCAGCCTGTTTTAGATGAATCTTAGCTGATTGAGATCCCTTTCCATGGGAAAAGGCAGAGGGCATGAAAGGCAGCAGCAGGGCAGGTGTGAATTTACATGATTTGTATGCTCTTGAGTTGCCACTGATTTTGCCTAAAGTGATATCCAAGGAAAAATTGGATTCAAGAGGATGCAATTCTGAGTAAACATGGTTAGAGTTGTGCTGCAAATCCTTTAAAAATATTGCAGGTGTATTGTTAACATTGCAGTTGGAGTAGAAGGAACCTCTGAGCAAACGTGGAATTCTGACTAAGCTTCGCCTCTCCCCCAGCCATGCCTCCGGTACGACCCACTTTTGCACTTAGCACTTGTATGTCACGCCACTTTAAGAGTTATGCCGGCATAATGCAATAGTTTATGCTGCTACGAGGGTGCAACTGTCAGCACAGGAGCTTTTAATAGCAATCATTTCCTTTTTCAGCTGGGGTAACCTAAGGATAAGTTATAGTGAAGTATATTACAGAGGTCCCTCAACTCTCCTTCATGGGACACAAGAATCATAAATATAAGTGTCTCAGTTAGAGGTTCTGATGTTCAGTGTAACTACTGTGTACCATATGTTCTCTCTTGTCATCAGCAAGGCAACATTAATGCAAATGTTCTGAACGCATATCTATTGAATTGTACTACTTTAGGGATGTATAAATTAATCTGAATTATTGCAAACTTCCTCAAGTTAGCAGTACTTGAGGAACAAGAAGGAGTTCAGCTGTTTGATGCTAATCATTCTATTTAAACAAAGGAAGTTTCATTTGCTAGAAAGATACTTTGAAGATTCCTATAGGATACAGACTCTAATCCAGCACAGTCTTATATATATTGATGCATAATATATTATTGCAGTCTTGGGGACATAGTCAAATTAGAGAACTTGACTTTGGGGTTCAACATAGTAATAGTAATAATAAATTTGTATGCTGCCCTTCATCCGAAGATCTCAGGGCAGTTCACAGCATAAAAATGCAAGAAAGAAATACAAAATACATAATAGAAAACAAGAATAAAACAAGCCAATTCACCCCATGCATCCAAACTGTCCTATTTGTAATGTGTGCATTCAGTTAAAATGAGCTACATTCGTACAAGATATGTTCAAATCAGCCTCTGTTTATGACATGTTCTTAGATAATGACTCCGTAAACATGAGGAGGCCAGGCTACATACTATATACAACCACTTCTAATGTTAGTATAGCACAGGGATCAGCAAACTTTTTCAGCAGGGGGCCAGTCCACAGTCCCTCAGACCTTGTTGGAGCCAGACTATATTTTGAAGGGGGGGGGAATGAACAAATTCCTACACCACATAAATAACCCAGAGATGCATTTTAAATAAAAGGACACATTCTACTCATGTAAAAACACACTGATTCCCGGACCGTCCGTGGGCTGGATTTAGAAGGTGATTGGGCCGGATCCAGACCCCAGGCCTTAGTTTGCCTACCCATGGTATAGCATTTCCTTACTGTTGCAAAGTACACTCACGAGGGAGTGCAAAATGACAATTCAAGGTAGGAGTTTTGCAATAATGATAATCTCTTTTGTCTGGGACCTTGCAAATGGGTTGAATCACTCAGCAACCTCCATGGCTAAGTGTAGTTGGGCTGCCAAACAACAATTGTTTCATATGAAAATTCCCGTTGGTGGATGATGCTTTACAGTTAGGTTTTCTTCTTTGGGTTGAATTCCTCAGAACTTCAGAATGTATTGTAGCTGCAACAGGTGGAACACCTGGCACCATTTTAAAAATTCTGTATCTCACATGAAAGAGTGAATAGTCTGTTGAATCCCTTGTTTTCAATGATCATGTTACAATGTCAGTATTCAGCAGGCATAGATAAGGGTTTTCCTTTCTTTTCCATTTCTTTGTCTTTTGCTTCATTTCAGCCTTTCATATATGGAGCTGGGATAGCTCAGTCAGTAGAGCATGAAGACTATTAATCTCAGGGTTGTGGGCAAAAGAGTCCTGTATTTCAAGGGGTTGGGCTAGATGTCCCTTGTGCTCCCTTCCAACTCTATGGTTCTATGGATTCTGGCGCATGGATGCAGATACATCAACAAGATGTTGAAGGAAAAAAATAGTTAGGAGGGTGGGCTATAGTTTGTCAGTTACAATTACTATTATTACAAGTAGGCAATATTTCAGTGTTAAAGGTGTAAGCTTTTTCTATTAAAACTACCTTTGTTCAGAACTTTACATATAATCATTGAATGCCAATCAAATGCTATTCTAGATCTGTCATACAGAGGATAGATCTACCAGGTTCTCAGCTGTGACAGCTATTTAGTGATGACAGCAAACCAAATCTTATCTAGCATGCCTCTTCTTACATTCTTAGGACCTTTTGTCAGTGTGTGTGTGTGTGTGTGTGTGTGTGTGTGTATCTGATAATGCCACCTTATTTCAAGGGCACAGTTAGTTGTAGAATTTTTGTACAATAAAATATTGTAGAATATTTTTAATACAAAAGGGGTTTCATTTGTATGCTGACACGCTTTCTATTGTTTTCATTAAAAGGAAGAAGAATGAACAACCAAGAAATCGTCAGCTTTTTGTGATAACCATAAGGTCTTTTTTAAAAATGACCTGCAACCTGTGGGAAATGATTTATGAAAATGTGGGTTTCATTATTAGGCTTAGTGCTGACTTCAGTGTTTTTGATTGATATGCCTTGAGTTTGTAGGGTTTCCCCTCCCTTTTGTCTAAAGCGAAGAGCAAGGGCATTGGAATGCTTATTGCAGAACCAATTTATGTAAAAGACAGGGAGATTTAAGAACAGATAGAGTAGGATAGGGAATGGCAATGCTGTAAAAACCTTTTATCATTGCTGTTTAATGCATGCATTTGGAGTCATGTGGAAACTTTAAGCAAAGCTTTATGATATGTTTATAACAAGAAGAAATATTTGCTTATTTATAGAGAGTCAATTAACATAAAGTACTTCAGTTGGTTGAACCCCATCTGTACATCTGTTATTGCAAACGGGGAAGAAAGTATAAAGAATACAATAATGAATGTGTTTTCTCATACGAACATATGCATTTATCTTAATTGACAATGTTGTATACATATCCCGTTGCCAGGCTACAAAACATATTTTTTTTCCATTTAAGATACAGAAGACCTATAAATGGTGCTGATGACAATCTTGTATTAATGAGTTTTTAGAAACAGAGCCTGTGCCATGATTAATATTCAAAGGAACGACAATCTAAACTATGTGGTGAGTCCCAGAACATGTTAGCTGAAAGCTCCCATTGAAATAAGTGAAACTTAAGATATGACAACCTTATCCCTTGATTTTACTGGGGCTCAATTTGCAATGCAAACCTGCACATGTCTACTCAGAGGTACATTCCATTGAGTCCAGTGGGGCCTAGTCCCAGGTAAATGGGTATGGGACTGTTGCTGTAGTCCAGATTCAATCCTGCATGATGTCTGCTTCTCACTTACTCCGGTGAGCAAATGGCTCCTTGGACATTATTGTAGGCCCTAATAGCATCACTGAATGTTTGCAACTTAAAGACCGCAGTGATGTCCTGCAACAGTTCACAGGTATATATATTTTTGTTTGAAATCTCTTCACATCCTCTCATTTGCACATATGCACCATGTACTCTGACTCTATTCCACATTCTATGCATTTTCTTTTTTTCCCTCCCTCACACACACAATTATTCATATCTATCTTCACCCACTACATCCATTCAAACCAATTAACACTTTATTGATTTTTTCAGAATAAATTCTAGACAGCTAACAATAAAATATGACAGTTCTAAAACAACAACAAAACAGCAACACTAGTTTTTACGGTATTTTACATTTTACTGCAGAGGTGGCCCACCTTGAAATTTAAAACTTTCTATGACAGATCCTTGCAGCACAAATTTGAACACCTGCCATTTTCAAGTGAGGTTTAACATGTAGCACAAGTAGCTGCAGTTCAAGAGACATGTTCAGACCGTCCTTTGGTTCTTGGAACTTATCACATGGCTTATTGATTTCAGTGGGATTTAAAGCATGGTAAAATTCTCTGGATTGGGACTAGGGATTGTAATGTTTTCTACTTCACAGAGAATGGGTTACTGAGGTAACATATGTGAATCTCTATATAAGTGTCAAGTATTATTGTTTATATGATGAATACCTGTATATTTCTAACTTTTTTAGCATTATGTGTTCCTTTTTTACACATGAATTGAATAACTTAAGATATACTTTTTGGAGAGTCTAATAAAATAGATTCCGGGGTTTTTATATAATGCTAATTTCTCTCTTGTGGCAAATTTATAATAAAGGAATCTGATTGATAGTAATGGGACCATGGAGTACAACATCCTGACCGCAACCCCTTTTTACTACAAACTCTAAATGTGTTTCTAAATTGAAATGCTGAATTTTGCAGAGAGCAGTCATTACAGCAGCAGTCATAGATGTTCCTTATGTGTGTCTTGAATATAGTGATTTAAGGCCAAAAAAGGTTGAGGACTCCTAAAGCACAGAACACGTTGGCCACAATCCAGAACATACTCATCCATACTTAATCCTAGGAAAGTCAGTGACTCCCGTCCATCCATGGCATAGAAACAACAGCTGTATCAACAGTTTACTATGGCATGGGGCTGGGTGAGTAAGTGTGGATAGAAATAGATGCCATGCACATGGTTCCTATCTTGAAACCGTTGTGTAGGCTGGGCACACCAACGTCACCATGGGTGTCATTACTATTACTATATGCTTCACATTTTGTATATATTGGGCAAAGATTTTAAACCACCAACTCAGCCCCTGCTCACAGGCATATGATCTAACAGGGAAAGATCAGAAAAACAAGCACATTCAGGCAGTGCCATTGCCACTGTGGGAGAGCTACTTCCAGCTGAGCCGGTGGAGCAGGCCTTCTTGCCTCTTCTCTGCCAGGTGGAATAGATTTTTATAGATTACAATCCTGGGACAAAAGGAGCCAAACGGCAGCTGATCCTGAATGGCTGCCATGGTGGTAGGGCTTGCTTACACCTCCAGAAATTTCATTAAGAGAAGATAAGCATGGCAGTCTCATGCAGTGATATCGTCTTCTCCCAATGTCATAGGACAGACACATAAAAGGAAAAAATAAAAAGTACTCTCTAGACCCTGTGACATGATTTAAGAAAGAATGTGGAGGCAGCCTTAGGGAACTTCCCAGAGTCATTAGTCAGTGTAAGGGCGAGTATACAGTCCACCGGCATTTAACTGATTAGAGGGAGGTGGAAAGGAGAAAATTGTACACGTACAGCTTGGCAGAGAAAATAATGAAGGGACACATCCTTCCCTCCCCTACCAGCTGCGTGATTTCCTGAGAGAGGTCTTCCTGCCTTACATTTTGATAGTCCTGGTCTCCAAGAGACACTTAGAGTCTTAAAAGAACACCATGGTTTGTCATGGTTTGATCTGCTTATTTGTCAGTTTATAAGATAAACATTGCTTCTGACAGTGGCTTTTTATTTTTTACAAAGCAAAGAATATTGTTTCCATAAAACTTTCTAAAATTTCTCTGCCTAGCAGTTTACAGCCAAATTATTTTCAGAGTTGTACAATAAATCTTATTAAATGCCTGGGAAGCTACTGCAAAATCCCATACATCTTGAATCTGCACAGCCATTAGTATGCTGCAGAGACTCTGGTGTAAGGTTAGGTACTTGCCTTGGAATCTTGGCAATTTGAAATTTCTTTAAGAGCTACTAGTCCTTATGATTAGAGAGAAAAATATTGAAAATTTGCATAAGCACAATTTACAATAAATATCATTGTCTGTTATTCAGACCATCATGTTTTTGCAGAATCTCCTGCACATTCTCTATTCCCAGTTTTTAGGTTTTGAACTCTTGCAAATCAAACTATTTCCTGTATTCTTGTTGTCCCCTAATAAATGTTGTATTCCTGTGGCCATTTCAATGCCTCTGCAGAAGGATGGCTAAATTGCCCAATCTATCTAGCGTTTAAATGCACACATGAAGTTTCTACATGGTGACAGTTCCTATGAGGAATGATCTAAAGTGGCCTCCACTTGTAGCTATTATAACTCGTAAAGTGCATATGAAACTATGACCAGGCTTGAAGGCTGCATTTAGATTTCCCTAGCCTTTTCAGGACTACAATTCACCATGAGCCTGAAGCAGGATGGCAGAAATCAATCTCAACTCATATTCAGTCAATAGAACTCTCTGCCTTAATTGACATGCATAACTTTTTAGAATCATCAATAAGCACCCCAGTTGCTTGTAGAAATTGCTCTGCTAGCAATTATCACCTGTCAGATTATACTTTAGTGCTCAATTGGCAGGAATATGTGAAGATAAGGAAATGCTGTTGAAGAAGCTACTGTGAAGCGTTGCCCCTTTCACTTACCCATCACTGCTATCCCCAGCTGATGAGAAATATATTTATGACCAGGGCAGCATATCTGACATAATATCTCATTTTCAGAATAACCCCATGTCTCCTTTGTCAGTATTAATGTTTAAACTGAGGTTGTAGGGCCTGTTGAGCAGGAATAGATGGAAGAATAAGCATTAATGTTCTTAGAAAAGTCTTCCTGCTTCTCCACCATCAGGATTTAATCCATTTTAGCAGACTAGTTTCTAGGTGCCCACATTAGAGGAGCCCTGTGGATCAGGCCAAAGTCTCTTCTTGTCCAGCATTCTGTTCTCACAGTGGCCAACCAGATTTATCCGAGAAGCCTGCATGCTAGACCAGAGTGCAGCTGCCCTCTCTTCAGCTGTGATTCCCAGCAACAGGCATCCTGAGGCGAAAAAAACCAAATGTCCAATACTGGAGGGAGCTAGTGGTCACTTATAGCCTTATCAATGAATTTGCCAGTCCCCTTTTAAAACTATCCAGTTTGTTGGCTACGGCTATTTCTTGCAGGAACATATTCCCATGCTGCCTGCAGAAGTCTGTCCTGCCTCTTCCAACATTCAGCTTCCCTCAGTTTTGTTTTATGAGAGACAGAGGAAAAACTTCTCTCTAAGCCTTTCCTCCACGCCATGCAAAGGTTTGTATGCCTTTATAATGGCATATGCCTTTGTATGTACCCTTACTCACCTTTTCTCTAAGCTAAAAAGCCCCAAACTAAGCAGCACATTTACTCACAGGACAGTCGCTCTATTCATTTCCTTACTGCATTTCTAACCCCACACCCCAATTTCTCCCAGAAGCTCAAGGTGATGTACATGGTTCTCCGCCTCCTCATTTAATCCTCACAGCAACCCTCTGATTTAGGTTTGACTGAGAGGCAGTGACTGGTCCAGCGTCACCCAGTGAGCTTCGTGGCCCAGTCTCCCAGGGCCTTTGTTGTTGTTGTTGTTTAGTCATTTAGTCGTGTCTGACTCTTCGTGACCCCCTGGACCAGAGCACGCCAGGCACTTCTGTCTTCCACTGCCTCCCGCAGTTTGGTCAAACTCATGCTGATAGCTTCGAAGACACTATCCAACCATCTCGTCCTCTGTCGTCCCCTTCTCCTTGTGCCCTCCATCTTTCCCAGCATCAGGGTCTTTTCCAGGGAGTCTTCTCTTCTCAAGAGGTGGCCAAAGTTTTGGAGCCTCAGCTTCAGGATCTGTCCTTCCAGTGAGCACTCAGGGCTGATTTCCTTCTCCCAGGCCCTAGTCTGACACTAACTGCTACGCCACATTGCTCTCTCTCCCCCCACTCATCACATGGGAACCTCAGAACATGCAAGGCAGCATCACAGCGGGAGCTGGAGAACTTCCTGGACATGTTGAGATGCTGCCTCACATACTTTATGCTTCACAATGTACTCCATAGCATTGGCAGATCAAAACAGAACTTTGCATATTTTGGGGCTGACAACTTAAGAGCTGTGGTGTAGATTAGCCTCCAGAGTCAGGGGCATTTTTCTAACCACAATGAGCAGAAATTCTTTAATAAGACAGAAGTGCAAAGCAAGTTGAGACTGCATTAATTATCTTTTGGGAATTGCTTTCCAAAGTGAAAGGCAATTTAGAAGTCTACAAAGACAGCTGTGCATCTCTCCATTATTATTCTTGAAGATGCCCTACTGATTTCAGCAAAGTTTCGTACTCAGAAGTTCAAAGGTTAATCTAGCATTGTTCCAGATGGTAGAATTATGGATTAATTTCATGAAAACCTAATCAGTTGTGTGCCCCTTTTCTGTCAGAATATCTGGTTAGTCAACGTTTTCCCTACTAACGTGAAGGTGTGAACAAGCTTCTCCCAAGTATCCAAGCTGGCCATTTAGCAGAAAGAAGGCATTAATTGCAGTTCAGCCAACAGGATGGTGAGGATGGTCATAAATTAATCCTTGTACACATGGATTTTGTAGACAGTTTATTACTCCTGGCCAAATTTCAACATATCTCAGTGTAGTAAAATGCCCTCCCCCCAAAAAATCATGTTTGTGGTGTCAGCAGAAGGGCACTGAGCATGCAGCAGAAGGGCAATGAGGGGGCAAGAGTTGTAGAGCATGAGATCCTTTGCTGCATCTGAAGCCCTGCCTGCTCATGGGTGGAAGGTCCTTCCTTCCTTCCTTCCTTCCTTCCTTCCTTCCTTCCTTCCTTCCTTCCTTCCACATCATGGGTAGGCAATCTAAGGCCTGGGGGCCGACATTGTGGGCTGTCCTAGCTCTATCACCACTAGAGGATTAGGATTACAGTTGAAGTCTGCTTCCCCAAATCAATTTTTTGTTTGCAGAGAAACCAACCAACCATGGGACATATATTTTTACCACAACACTTTGCACTGGCTAGGGAAAACAGCAATATCAATTTTTAAAAAAAGGATTTAGAGGCAACATTATATGGGCATTTATATCTGCTTTCCAGAAGAGTGTTTTGTTTTGTTCATTAAACATGTAACTAGCTGAAATTTGGGGACACTGATTTTTTCTATGTAGATGGGAACATCCTCAAAGGACTACATTGTAGGTTTACTTTATAAAGTTCATTGATTAAGGGATTTTTGCCCTTCCTGATAGAATATTTTAAAATTTTTGCTTTAAGGCAGGGGTCACTAGGTTTCTCTGACTGCTGGGCAAATTTGGATTTTTGAGATAGTGCCGTGGGCTCCAGTCACAAAATGGCTGCTGTGGGGGTGGGGCAGGGCATGACAATAATACAAAATAGGTGCTGTCGGAACACAGTATAACACAAAATGGCTTCCACATCTGAAAGAGCAGAAAAGGACAGGGCCACCAACTAGTGTGGGCATATCCCCTTCCCACTTTCATCAGCTGCCACCTCATTCCCTCAGTCGCTCCCAGAGAGGCTCTTTGACTTTCTCCTCTGTTCAGAACAGAAGGAAGGAAAGGTATCCATTCCTGGCAAACAATTAAATGTGGGCATATTCAAGAGGGTGTTGCAAACATGAATTGAGCAGGGGGGGGGACAGTCTCTTGTGCATTATGGATTTTTTGAGGGGCTATTTACTGAGACCTTTCACATGAGCCATAGGAGGCATTGGTGCGCCTCTTTGTGCCTGCGGGAACCACGTCTCTGTTTTATGAAAAGTAATTTGCTAAGTCGTTTTATATTTAAAACAGCAAGTGGCTATGTGCTCAATAAGTAATTTAGATACTACTTTGATATGTAGGTTAAAACCCACAGTTAAAACATGTTAGACCTGAAGAGCAGAACAATCCTCAGCTTTTTTGGATTGCATATTACTTCAATACTGTCTTCCTTGAAAGTGAATGAGCTGAAGGGTTTCTGCATAGTAAGATATACTTGTACAATGGAATGAGGGTTTCTTGGTTTCAGGTGTATGCAATTGCTAAGTAACTCCACAGGTGAAATTCACAAGGACATCAAGAGATTGATTGATTTTCAGTTATGTAGAGTGCCCAGATTTGAGACAGGGAATGTAAATCTCAGATATGTTAAATATTGTGACCCTAAACTTGATCTGTTCTTCATCTCATCAGTGTGCTTTGGCTGGTGGGCATATAAAGGACAAATGGACCTCAAAAGACTTGTTACCATCCAAGATGACATGAAAATACGAGAAATACTTCCTGCTGAACTAAAGTTACCATCAAATTTCTTCAAAGCAGAAAGCCCTCGTCTTTTACTTTTGAATGACTTTCTAGGACAAATCACCTCTATAAATTGTGAAGAAATGTACAAAATTATCTGATTATTTATGGGGGAAGGGCTTTTCTCAGATCTCTGCATTAGCACCAAATTCCACCCAATGCCAAATTTTGAGATTCCTACTCCAATCTATTAAGATTTTGAATAAGGTTAACAGAATGTCAATAAGACAGTGAAGTTTCTTGCGGAAGTTTCATACATCTTTGATTAGAACCATCTTCATGCTGAATCAAAAGTCCATCAGTTTGGTTCCGAGTTCATCCAACATATACTTATGCAGATGTACGACTATCTGCTTTTTATTATTTATTTACTGCCTTTTACATACGTCTCAAGGAAATTTACAAACATACCACAAAACAGCTAAAAATAGTTACAATAACAGTACAAAAAACCCTTGAAGGTTTTAAAGAATGTGTAGTCCTTTTAAACTGTTGGGGGCAGGGTTATTATTTTTGTTTGCCAGTATGGTATTTTTTGTGTTTTTATATTGTAAGCTGCCCTGTGATCTTCAGATGAAGCGTGTTATAGAAATTTAATAAATAATAAGAGTGAGAAATTAAATTTGGGGCTTGGAATGCAAATTAAGTGAAAAGCATCTGGAGTTCTGTGAAATTGGGCCACGGTCCAGTACGCAGCTGAGGAGGCAAATAATTCTTGTTATACCAGGCTTTGGGGTTACCAGGGTGAAATATACTCGGAGTCCTGCAGTGATTTCATGCTCTTTATTGCAGCTTGTAAAGCAGTGATTGAATTGCCCCCCAAACCTCAGGCTGTTATATACATTATTTACACAATGAGTCCCGTCTGATTGGCTGATTCTGCTTCCTTCCTGGAGCCTGATTGGTCTTTTCCTGCAGGATCCAAGCTTACTGCATAACACAGGGTTAGTGCTTTTCTCAAGAGTCTTCTGGAATACATCCTACATGACAAATGGTTACTATTCCCTTAAATGGGAGAAAAAAGAAGCTACATTTCTGGCCCATTTTGCAGTGCTAGGAGCAATAACAACCGCCCTGTCCAACATGCCTCAGAGGTTCAATGTATCTCTTTTTGCAAAATATTTATACATTGCATCTCTCAGGGACCCTTGCAATACAGTCATACCTCGGCTTGAAGTTGCTTTAGGTTGAGTGTTTTCGGGTTTGAAATATACTCAGAGTCGCAAAGTGATTTCATGCTCTTTATTCAGCTCATAGTGGTGAGGAGGAATGAATGAAAGTCCCCTCAAAGTATCTGCTTTATATACATTATTTACACAATGGGCTGCACATGATTGGCTAATTCCGGAATTCTACTGTAAGCCAATCAGGTTGTGGATTCACTTCTATCTGGAGCATGATTGGGTAGTTCCTGCCAACCAATCATACTGCTGCATTGTTCTAGGACCAATCAGACTGCTGCATTCTGAATCCTATTGTTCTAGGACCAATCAGACTGCTGCCTTTTGGATCCTATTGTTCTAGGACCAATCAGACTGCTGCAGTTTGGATCCTATTCAACTCAGTACATAACACCCCTCCCCTCTAAGTTCCAGTCCTGCCCGGGAGGTCGCATTCATAGTCCTCGAGGTACGCTGGCGGCCTACGTGTGCGTTGCGGCCTGGGGTGTTCCCTGGTCCGGGGTTCAGGTTCTGGCTCGTGTTCCAAGGATGCTGGCTGTGATGGGGCTATTTGGTCTGGCGCAACCGGCTCGCTCAGTCGTGGTTCTGGTTCTGGTGTCCTTTCGGCCTCGCAGGTCCTCCCTGTATTTACTGATTCTGCCTCTCCTGCTGGCCCCTCGTGCTCTATGGGCCTCACTGCCCCTCTGTTCCCTTGGGACTCCTCTGACCTTTCCTCCTCCTGGTTTTCTCCCGGGAATCGTCGCCGTATCTGGTCGCAGTGGCGGCGCCAGCATTGCCCCCCATCTGTTAGCACCTCGTACGACACGGGGCCAGTGACCCTGGTGACTGTGGCGGGTACCCATGCTGGGCCTGCCCCAAAATTCTTTGCGTACACTGGGTCCTGGGCCTCGAAGGTCCGGGGGTTCCTGCCTTCCCCCACCACTACCTCATCCTGAGCTCTATCGGGGTGAATGCGGTCCAATCTGATTGCAAGGCGCCGACCCATTAGTAGTTCAGCGGGGCTCCGGCCAGTTGTTGAGCTGGGGGTGCTGTGCTGTGCTAGAAGGAATGTGGCAAGGCGGTACTCCCAATCCCCTTGCGTCATGCGGCGAAGGGTGTCCTTGGTGGTCCGCACCATGCGTTCTGCTTGGCCATTGGTGGCAGGATGGAATGGCGCCGAACGGATGTGGCGGATGGCGTTCTGCGCTGTGAAGGTTTGGAATTCTCCTGACGTAAATGCAGTCCCGTTGTCTGAGACGAGAGTGTCAGGGAGCCCGTGGGTTGCAAACAGCCTGCGTAGTACCCGGATGGCTGCGGACGTAGAAGTGGACGGTACCAGTGCGACTTCCAGCCATTTGGTGTAGGAGTCCACCACTATGAAGAATGTTTTCCCCTGAAAGGGGCCAGCGAAGTCCACATGCAGGCGTGACCATGGTGCTCGGGCGGACTCCCAGGACTGGACTGGGGCCCTTGGGGGATCTGGGCGGGATTCTTGGCAGGCCTGGCAGTGTTTGACCCAGGCCTCTATCTCTCCGTCGATCCCCGGCCACCACACATAACTCCTGGCAAGGGCCTTCATTCTTACTACCCCTGGGTGTGTCTCGTGTAGGGCTGTGAGGACCCTTTTGCGGAGGGGCTGGGGAACAACGACCCTGCTTCCCCATAACAGGCACCCCTTGTGGGCCGACAGTTCATGTTTGCGGGTTGTGTAGCCGGCGAATTCTGGCCCGGGGCTGCTGCTGGGCCATCCCCTCCACACCCAGTCCAGGACCCGGGAGATGACCCTATCTTTCTTGGAATGGTGTGCAACTTCTTGTGCCTGAATGGGGCGGTCGGGAAGCAGCTCCAGGCTCATAACCTCTTGTGCAGGTGCTGGGTCGGGGCCTGTTTCCGGTAGTGGTAGCCTGCTGAGGGCATCCGCATGGCCCATCGCCTTCCCCGGACGGTGAATCAGTGCATACTGGTAGCTGGCAAGGAAAATTGACCACCTGAGGACGCGAGGAGACAGCACTTGGGGGGTCTGCTTTTCAGGGGCAAATAAGCCAAGCAACGGCTTGTGGTCAGTCACCACGGTGAAGGGCCGCCCGTACAAGAAATCATGGAATTTTTTTACTCCCTTCACGATTGCCAGTCCCTCCTTGTCGATTTGCGAGTAGTTCCGCTCGGTTGCGTTGAGTGTCTGGGAAAAGTATGCCACCGGTACCTCTCTTCCATCCGGGAGTTGGTGTCCCAGGACAGCGCCAATTCCATAGGGCGAGGCATCGCATGCTAGCACCACCGGCAGCCTCTCATCGAAGTGTGCCAAGACCGAGTTTGAGACAAGCAAGTCCTTGACTGCCTGGAATGCGGCCTCCTGGCGCTGGCCCCACACCCAAGGGGCCCGCTTGTCCAGGAGTCTGTGTAGGGGCTCTGCTACCGCCGCCTTGTGGGGAAGGAAGGAATGGTAAAAGTTCAATAGTCCCAAGAAGGCCTGAAGTTCAGTCTTGTTCTTGGGCGCTGGGGCATCACAAATGGCCCGTACCTTGTCCCCAGTTGGGTGGACCCCTTCTGCGTCCACCATAAATCCCAGAAAGTCCACCTGAGGCACTCCTAGTAGACATTTTTCCCGCTTCACCTTGAGACCCGCCGTCTGGAAACGGTGCAGAACGGTGCGGAGGCGGTCCTCAAACTCCTCTGGTGTGGGCCCGGCAATCAACACATCATCGAAGAAGGGGGTGACGCCAGGAATCCCTTTAAGTAGAGAGTCCATTAGATTCTGGAATATGCCTGGTGCCACGCTGACACCGAATTGCAGCCGCTTTACCCTGAATGCTCCTCTGTGCGTCACAATCGTCTGTGCCTCTGCTGTGGCCTCATCTACTGGCAGCTGTTGATATGCTTGGGCCAAGTCCAGCTTGCCAAAAATTTTCGACCCAGCCAGGGTGGCAAGAACATGGCTGACCACTGGCACTGGGTATGCATGGGCCGTGAGGGCCTTGTTTATGGTACATTTGTAGTCTGCGCAGATGCGGACTGAACCATTAGGCTTGACGGGCGTGACGATTGGGGTTTCCCAGGGGGCATTAGGCACCGGCTCCAGCACTCCTTGCTTCACGAGCCGGTCCAATTCCTCGTCTATACGAGGTTTCAGGGCGAACGGGACCCGGCGGGCCTTGAGCCTGACCGGTCGTACTGCGGGGTCAAGCTGTAGAGCAATGGGGGGGCCCGTATACTGTCCCAATTTCCCATCGAAAACCCCCGGAAATTCCTTGCATATGGCGTCCACGTCCACTTGTAAGCTAGTGTGGTTCACCCCGGTGACGGCTAGCCCCAGTGGTCCAAACCATGCTAATCCCAGTAAGCTAATGTAGGGGCCCTTGACCACAAGCAAGTCCAGTTGCCGCGTCCGCCCTCGGTATTGCACCCTGAAGGTCCCCACCCCCATTGTGGGGACCTTACGTTTTTGGAAGTCCCGGAGGGTGAATGGGGCCGGCCTGAGTTTGGGACCCCCAGTAGGACACAGTTTCCTTAAGGTCCTTGCCGAGATTATGGATAGAGTTGAACCCGTGTCAAGCTCCATGCGGCATGGGGCCCCCTCTATCTGTACGTCAACATAAATTTTCTCTACGTTGGGGTGGGGCAACTGGTATACCTGGAAGTCCGTGAGCTCTGTCGAGTTGCCTTGGTGCGTTGGGCCCCGGGACCTGGGGCTCTTGGATTGGTCATCTGATGCCTGGCGTCGGGTGGGCCGAGCCCGACACACCCGGGCGATGTGTCCCAATTTTCTGCACTGCCTGCACTCTGCGTTGCAGAAACGGCAGGTCCTCCTCTCGTGACTTTCTCCACAGCTTGCGCAGTTCCCTCCTCGTCGAGGCAGCTGTGGTATGTGGGCTGCTTGAGTGCGCTGCTGTACTCGGTGCACCTCCTCCCTGTCGGATCCTGAGTCATCGGTGAGGTCTTCGTGGTGGACCCTCGGTTGGGACGGCTGGCTCGGCCGTGCCTCTTGCGTCGACCTCTCGGCAGCTTCCGTTGCCAGGGCCTCCTCCAGAGCGACCTGGAACGTTAGGTCCTTCTTAGCGTAGAGGCGTCGTTGCAGCTTCTCATCCTTCAGGCCACCGACGAGGCGGTCACGAAGCATGTTCTCCAGCTCTGAGAAGTTGCAGAACCGGGCGGCTTGGCGGAGAGAGGTCACAAACCCAGTTATGGTTTCCCCAGGGGCTTGCCGCTTTGCGTAGAAGGCATTTCGACGAGCCACCACTGAGGGCTGCGGCGAAAAGTGCCCCTTCAGCTGTTCCATTATTGTTTTGTATGGAACAGTAGCGACGTCTTCAGGCGCAAGGAGGGCCCGGGCAATTTCAAACGTCTCCTCTCCGCAGACGCTGAAGAATATCGCCCTCTTCTTGGCGTCTTCTTCGTCGATGACCCCTTTGGCTTCTAGGAGGAAGGTGAAACGGGAGGCGTACGCTTCCCAGTCTCCAGATGCTGGGTTGAATGGCGAGAAGCTGTTGTCGGTTGCCATTCTGAGTTCCTTGTGTCCCGGAGCTGAAGCCTGGATACACGGTGCGAGGCAGCGGTGCGGCAGGTGGCGGTGCTGCGGTGCTGTGTGTGGCAGTCAGCTCAGCGGGATCCCACCTTCGTCGCCAGTGAAATATACTCAGAGTCGCAAAGTGATTTCATGCTCTTTATTCAGCTCATAGTGGTGAGGAGGAATGAATGAAAGTCCCCTCAAAGTATCTGCTTTATATACATTATTTACACAATGGGCTGCACATGATTGGCTAATTCCGGAATTCTACTGTAAGCCAATCAGGTTGTGGATTCACTTCTATCTGGAGCATGATTGGGTAGTTCCTGCCAACCAATCATACTGCTGCATTGTTCTAGGACCAATCAGACTGCTGCATTCTGAATCCTATTGTTCTAGGACCAATCAGACTGCTGCCTTTTGGATCCTATTGTTCTAGGACCAATCAGACTGCTGCAGTTTGGATCCTATTCAACTCAGTACATAACAGGGTTGCGCTCTGCGGTGACCTGGAAGTAACAGAACGCGTTACTTCCGGGTTTCGCCGCTCGCGCATGCGCAGACGCTCAAAATGAAGTCACACGCATGCACAGAAGCGGCGAATCGCGACCCACGCAGACGCAGACGCTGGTTGGGTTTGCTTCAGGATGCGAACAGGGCTCTGGAACGGATCCCGTTCCTATCCAGAGGTACCACTGTATACTGGTCCTTCCCTCCTTCACAGTGATGGGGATTTTGTCAGTCGCACACAGATGGTGTGAAAAGAAAGTCCTGCTCTTTCTCCTGAGGCCCACGAGTCATGACCATAATGTTCAATTTCTTCTCATGTTGTTCTTAGGCAGCCAGGGAGAAAAGAACTGTACCGCCCATTGTGTGTGTAGCTCATTTTCTTGTCTGACTTACAATACAAGAGGCTTGATCAATGAGGAACAATTATTGATTGCTATTGTAATTAATAGCAACAGATTAAAAGGGGGGTTGGATTCCCCCCCCAAAGACAGATTGGCATTAGCTTTTCCTGATTTGTATTCTCTGAATCAATCAGTTAATACCAGGATATATCCTTGGTAGAAGATAGTTTTTGTCTGTGTTTTAGTAAACATAATTTAACAATAATTATTTCTTGCTGGGCTTATCATTGGAAATAAATGGAGATAAAAGAATGTTTGTTCTGTAATTAGTTTCCTAAGTCCTGGTTTCATGATTCAGGTATGACACTTATCTAGCCAGAAGCCAAGTTTAATCAGCAAGTAATTTTACAACACAACCACATTTAGTACTAGGTGGTGACTTAAGCTTTCAAGTAGAAAGAAAGGTGAGAGAGAATAAAATGGTTTTTTTTTTAACCCCTTGAAAAAATTCACAAGTGTGGAAATATGCCTGGTATTTTAACAGCTTAGACAAATGCATCTTGCACGGAAAAGCAGATCTGAAGATTTATAGAAGTCAAAACTGTAACAAAATTTGCTTATGATTGAACTGAAAAGCAAAATGATCACTTGATAAGTAACTTTTTCTTGCTTCATTTAGGATGCTTCTTTACCTTTATAGGTAGGATTTTCTGTATGAGACATGTTCTGAATTCAGGGTTCCCGGCACCATCAATTCAACCTGTTTCCTCTGATAATCCCCACTAGTTCAAAAAAATAAAAATGTTTTGTTGGTAGGAGAGAAGGCTATTAATTGTAAGTAAGTAAGTAAGTAATTTTAAGTTTATTTGCAGGTGTCCTTTTTCGCCAACCATTTCCTGCAGTGTTTTGAACTGGGCTTCTGGCTAATTTTCAGAAACCCCATTGAAGGCACTTGAATGAGAGGGGCTTCTCAAGCCACTATCTTCCCCTATGCCTTGAAAGGGCTTTGCAGGTACCCTTTGGGCAAACTACCTTATCACTACATCCCACTCTTATCTGCTATGCTGGTTCTGTTACAGCAAGACTTATTCTTCCATATGCTTGGTAATTCTATATTTAATAATGTTTTCTAGTTAAGATAACGGGTTTGTAATTTACCAGATTCCCCCTGGATCCATTCTCAGATTGGGTGCTATATTGTTCATCTTCTAGTTTTAAGGTATTGACACTGATCTTAGGTACAAATTACATATTTTTCTTAGAAGATCAGCAGTCTTTACATTTTAGTTCTTTATGTACACACAGGTAGATGCTATCCAGACCCAGTGATCTCTCATTTTTTCAGACTTGCCGATAAGGCTTAGAGCTTCATCTCTTGCCACCACTATAGTATTGATTTTCCCCAGATCACTACTATGAACATTTGTGAAAAATCTGTCTTAAAGCAGTTGCATTAAGGGCCAAACTAGATGGCACTCAAATTAGCATTAATAACCATGTCACTTTTGTATATAAAAGAACCTTAAACAGCAGGTTAGTTAGCATTGTGGTGGGCAGGAAAGCTCCCATGGTCATCAATGGTTTTGCCCCAGTCTAATATTAATGTATATAGGATGGTAACCACTAGGATGATAGCTGCTGAGGTAATAGTTAATCCTCCTTCCCAATACCATTTGGTTCAATTAAAAATTGGACCCTGTCACGCCTTCAATTAACATTTTAAAAAACTTTTTTAAAAAAAGTAGGGTAGCTGAGAAGGAGCTAAAAAGCTGCATTATGCATATTGGGTCGCAAGTTCTCCAGCTTTGTTGCAGATTAATGCTCCCATATTTACAATTAAAACTGTTGTGTACATCTAATAGCAGGGATGTACATCCGATTCAGAAGCTGAAGCAGGCTTGTTTCTGGCTATGCATTGTGATTAATCAAAACCGGTTTCTAAATTGCTGCTGCTTTAACATGTCCTGCATGTTTGAAGCCATAGTTAACAGCGCCAAGCAAAATCTTGCTGGACAGAGGAAATATTCTATTCTGATGCTCAGAATAAATGCATCTTGCGACTGTTTGCTCAGTCCTAATAAATAGACCTGGAGAATTTTTAAAATTCTTCCCTTTAAAAAAAGGGGGGGACTTCAGCTGCAACTTAAATATATTTCTGCCTTAAGGAGCATCAGTCAGTTTGAACTTGAAATGCAGTCCTTGAAGGAATATTTAATTTAACTTTCCTTAAAAGTGTAGCTGAATCACTTCTGCAAGGGGTGACAGTTTTAAATTTCAGTTCAAGCAAGTGATCAACAGAGAATATTACGGCAAAGCAAAAAGTTGGGGATTCAGTAATGACATTTTAATATTACACAGCAGTGGCAAGGAGACCTGCAGGCCTGAGTGATAACTTTCTATTGACTTAGTAGTCAACACCAATCATAACAGGCACCATATGTAAAATGACTGTGACTGAGGCACCATCAATAGCTATTGACAATAATGAAATGCATTATCCATAGTCTCTGGAAATCTCTGTATGACTCTCCTGTTATTATTGCCCCCCTCCCTTTTTGGGCTCATTTCTCTTTCAACCTTCACCCCTGTTAATGGCCAAAATCAGATTGGCCAAAAATAATGGCATGACACTAAACTATCTAACTATATCAATTAATCAACTTGATTTGACTCAGAATAGCCAGTTCTGAGCCTTCAGCTTTCTACTGGTCAATGGAATCAACATGCATCATGATCAAGATAGAAGTGAAGAAACTTTTGCCATTGACAGCCATTGGTAAAATGGCTTCTGGTATTTACTGTATACTAAAATGGGCCAATCCAGAGTCATCTGAATGTCTGCCTGTTTCAGGGTCTGATGTTCAACACCCCCAGACCTGAAGTGGCTGAGAGCCAGGCAGAAACCGAGGTAACTCTTCACACTTGTTTGTCGCTTCAAGCCATGATTAGGTTTCTACTTTGAGTACTGAAATCCCTGCAAATAGGTGTGCTTGCAGTTGTAATGTGGGGAGTTATGTTTACTTATGTGGTTTCTTTCAACTTAACATTTACTCACATTGAGGTATGGATGAGAAGAGGACAGAATGTTGCATTCAGGCATGAGAGAAAAATGTGTTCAAATCCTTGCTCAGCATAAAGTTTTGTGGACAATATTGAGTGAGCATTATCTCTCAACCTAACCTAAAATGTGGGACTGCTGGTGTAGATAAGAAGATGACCAAGGACACCTAATTGCCTGCACTTCTTGGAGCAGAGTCAGAGTAAAACATACTAAAAAAAAAAGTTTTAAAATGTGGGTATTTGAAGAGTACTTTTCCAATTTAGACTCTGGATTATAATATGGAAAAATAAAGGCAGAGGGCAGATGACATCTATTGGGCAGATGACATCTAATGGATGCAGAGGTGTGCTGGGGGGACATCAGCTGGGAAACACACTAGGGAACCCCAAGGGGAAGAAAGCCCAGAATCCTGGTGGTGGGAGGATGAGTGGTCAGAGGGAGAAGGAGGTGTCAGAAGCAGAAGTAATGATGGCGTTTGGTGAATAGGAAGAGGCTATGGCCGAGCGCAGTTCAGACTCCAAGGCAGAAAGAGAAGCCAGGGAGTTTCCCCCTCTTGTGTGACTGGCTTCCCTCCCCCTTGGTCTCCTTGAAAATGCAGAGTAATGAAACAGGCAGAGCAAAAGGTGGTTGTGCACAGACACAGCATGGGAAAGAGAGGAGCAGTCCTAATGGACACTGGGGAAAGCAGGGACCTTTAGTCCTCACAGCTGCTTCATCAGGGCAGGACATCCTAGAAAAAGTTGCTGAGGCCTAGGCCAGAGCTGTCCCCCCCCCCCCCCGCTTGAATAAAGAGTTAATTTCATGGGCCTCAGATGACTTATTTGTTGCTGACCTACGCCTGACTCCAGCCTTGATGTGAAATAGCTCTTTGCTGAAACTGTCTATTAAAAAATAATAATAGTATTGCAGTTAAGATCATTTTTATCCACATTAAAATGGGTATATTAAAAGCTCTGGCATCCATGCTCTAAGCATATTCACCAATTGAGCATCTAGCAAAACAGCAGCTTGCCATAACCACAGCACTGACTTAAGAAATGTCTTCATTTGACAAAGAAGGTTGTCTTTCATAGAATCATAGAATTGTAGAGTTGGAAGGAAACCCTAAGGACCCTGCTTTCTATTTCATCCCACATTCTAGAAAACCTCAGAAAATAAACACATGTCCCTAACCTGCAACCCTAGATTAATATATATATATATAGATAATTAACTGTGTTCCTAATTTGTTAGTCAGCTAAAACTGTAGTTGATTAACCTGCTTTTTAAGCTTATTAAGACTGTATTCATATGCACAATTACTTGAGAGTAAGCCTTACTGAATGAAATTAGAGTTACTTTCAGTTAAACATCCATAGGCTTGCATTGTGAAGTTCCCAGCCTTGAACTAGGTTTAGATTCCTGCTTATAAAATAAGAGATCTGAGTTCTGATACTGGACAGGTTTGTATTAGTGTTGTGAAGAGTGTTAAGGGATCTTTGACTTGGCAACTGGTAATGTTTCTGATTAGGATACTGTATGCACATGACAGCTCCAGCAAAATGCTTATTGCACATTTTTACAAGGTGGGTAAAGACATGTAATCCAAAAGGAAAACAGAGAGCAGAGCTTTGAATAATGCAAGAATTAGTGGTGATACGTTTTAATAACCTTTGAGGAAAGTAATCTCCAGAATATAGGAACGGTGGATTTTTGTCTTCTGTTTAGGAATAAAACCTTTCAGCATAGCTTTAGAGCTAATCCATGGGTAGCTGAATATATATAATGCATTGTTAATGGGTTTTAAAGATCATCATCAAATTTATGTATGTTTTCTGCCATATTTTGCACCACATTTCAATTGCTGCATCATTTTTTTTTGTGAAACCGAGATGTTATACCTGTTAAAGGCCGTGTGTAGAGATTGTGTTCTAAACTAAATAATGATGTTTGCCTCTGGATGGAGAGATGAATCCAGAGCCCAAATGGTGTGTTGGAAAGAGCAATAAATGCCAGGAAATAATGGCTGATATGCTGTGGAAAATAACTTTACATTACACTACATTATCAGAAGCTATGGGCTATGTCCATGCAGGCTTGATCACATACACACTGTTGGATCAGAAAGTGTGCTAAAATCTTTCCCTTTTAAATTAATGGGACTTAAACCTGGCTGAATTCCACACAGTGTATAAAAAGGAAGAGGACATGAATCCTCTGAAAGTTGAAGTGCTTTTATACTCCACCCTCCTCAACATTTAGGTTGGGAAAAGAAAAGCCCCAAAGCATTCTGCTAACAAATGAGGCAATTTAGTATTTTATTTTATTTTATTAAAAAATAAAACTACTATTTCTTTATCAGCATGCACCCTGGAGGTGTAGCTACAGCAATTTCTATGCATTCCCTCAGATATTTTGTATCGCACATGCAGTACCCAAATTCCCTATGGTAGGCATGCCATTACGTTGAATATGATCACTAACCCAGCATGTCTAGATATAGCTAACAAGCGGTGCGTTAATAAAAAGCTTTAATGAAATCGAATGTTCCCCCTAGGATATGCAAAAATCCATTTCTTACCATATGCTTTCCCGTATCAAAATGGTATGTCATAAGCCTTACCAGAAATCTTTTCTTAAATATATAAAAAAATTACTGTGAAGCTCAAAATGAAGACAAAAAGTATACTGTCAAGTGGCAAGCACTGTTCTTGCATAAAATATTGTGAAATTAAGTTTCACATTGCACACAAACCTCTAACAATAAACCTGTGGCTAAAAGGGCCAGTGAACTGTGTAACTGCTGGTTATTTGAATGAGATTTCAGAAAAAGTTGTATGTAAAAATGCAGGTATGCCATGGACCTAATTGCTATTTTTAAAAAATTTAAATGAAATTTCTCAGGGGGGTTCCACACATCTCTAGCTTTGACACCCCCAAACAGCCCCTACCTCTGAAACAGCCTTGTCTATTGTATCATGATCTTTTACCATCAACTGAAAGTGCATTCTTTACCATCCATGCATCAATTTCAAGAAACAAGAGAATGCACGGGGTATTCCTAGTTACAGAAAGGTAGCCGTGTTGGTCTGCCATAGTCAAAACAAAAAAAAAAAAATTTCTTTCCAGTAGCACCTTAAAGACCAACTAAGTTCTTGGTATGAGCTTTCGTGTGCATGCACACTTCTTCAGTATCTGAAGAAGTGTGCATGCACACGAAAGCTCATACCAAGAACTAACTTAGTTGGTCTTTAAGGTGCTACTGGAGGGGTATTCCTAGTGTCTGGAAATTTGTCAAGGCCTGCGCTCAAGCATTTTCTTGTAGTGCCGTAAGACCACAGTGTTTGGGCTTGCTTTTAACAGCCTCAGCGAAAACAAAACCTGACATGCATCAGATCTGTTACCTACCACTACCTATCATGACCGACTCGCAAAAGTTTAAAATAACTTCATGGATGAGGGAGAGATATAAGCTGAGAAAAAAATCTGATATTCTGCACGACAGGAGGTGGACAGCTCATTTGCATAATCTTTCCATTTTAAAACCAGCTATGCAAGCTTTGGCCTCGTAGCTGCTATTTAAGAACGAGTAAGCTTACATAGTTGGTCTCCTGTGGTGACTGAGTCTACCATACGTATGGATGCTTTCAGCAGGAATGAATCCTAATTCTGACAAGCAAGTAGTGACATTATGATGTAAAAATATTTACATAGTTAAAGCTATTAAGGAGTATTGGCACATATATCCTGTAGTTCACTCAGCATCTGACAGCGCAGTAATCACAAAAGGAAGAGTTAGTTTGGATTGAGGTCACCCTAGACTGCAGTGGCTGTGGGTGGAAGAAGACAGATTGGTTTGGTGGCCCATCTTCTACTAAATGTTAAAATGAGTATAAAGATTGCAAACTTGACAGCTTCTTGGTGGTATTTCTCTGTAATTGCTGTTAAAGAGGCAGCTTGAGGATTTAATATTTGTTGCTGGTAAAGAACTCGGCTGATTTCTTGAAAAATTCATTGTGGAGGCTCATACTTTATACTCCTGTTAAAAGAAATGAATGTAAACTGACAGCTTTTCTTTTCTTTGCTCATGGAGGACTGCTGGGTTTTCTCCTTTTGAGCGACAGCCAATTCCCAGCCATTATTAAATGCAAGATATCTAAAGGAGGCCCGTTGTCACTAGACCTCAAGAATATTTGGGATTTAGCCTCCAGCAACCTTTGATGCTCAGGCAGGAATGGAAAAGGTCATAGCTCAATGGCAGAACACATGCTCTGTATGCAAAAGTTTCAGTGTTCAGTTCCTAGCATTTCTGGATATGGGTAGGAAAGACTCCTGTCTGTCTGAAACCTTGGAGACCCACTGTCAGTGTTGACAATAATGGTGCAGTATAAGGCAGCTTCCTATACTGGTCTATAAAAGATGCGGCAACCCTAATTGGCCTGAGTAGAGTGTCGGAGGGTTTGGCGTGTGGTTACTGGGCCTTTCAGTGCATGCTGCACCAGAGGAGGAATATGGATGTCTTTTCGAACTTTGCTTTTCCAACAGAATGCACTGCCATGTCACAGTTGATTTCCTAAACTCGCTTAAGTGTCAACCAGAAAATCACTGCCATTTTGGATCCCATTCCTGGGATTTGTTCAGTGCCAAGATAACTTTTTGAGCTCAGTGCATAGTAGGCATTGGTACATGTATGGCCGTCTGTCATGGATGCTTTAGTTGAGAAGCATTGCAGGAGGTTGGACAAGATGACTGGGGAGGCTGAATAGATTATAAGTGCTTCACCTGAGATACTGGGTGGTTTTAGAGTTGTGCTGTATGTAAAACTCATGGTTGGGCTTCTGGCTCTCCCAGCTTTTAAAGGTGATTATCGGATTATCTCAGAGTTGACCCTTAGACCCTTCTTTAATTAAAACATGCCCCTGCAATTCATAACTCAATGTGTGAAGCATATCCTTTTATCCTTTTGGAATGTCTTTGAGCTCTGGTTCTCATCAGTGACCATCATCCATAATGAGGCTTCTGTCCTCTGTGAGTGGCACCTGATGGTAATTTAGAGCATCACCTTCCCATCTCATTTGTTTTGAGAGACACCATGCAGTCATTCCCAATCTGCAGCCATAGTGCCACCTGCCTTCAGTCACCAAGCTGATGTCTCAGATGACACAGCCATGAAATCAAAACCAGCACCCCATGTATATATTTTGTGTGTGAAAAAGAGTCCTTATTCCTTTGGAGTTTGGTTTCGGGGTGTGTGTGTGTGTGTGTGTGTGTGTGTGTGTGTATCCTACACAATTCTATTTTGACTCTGCCCTAAGGGGAATCTTTCTTGTTTTGTACAAGTGAGCAGTTCTGCTTCTGACTTTTGAGACAATGAAGCAAAACTGAATGGTTCTATCTCAGATGAACTGTAAAAGAAGCAACCTTTTATATAAATAGCAAACCTACGGTCAGCATAAAAATTCACTGTAAGCATTACCTGAAAATGCCATACAAAACATTATCTTTTAGCACAATAAAGTATATTTCATGGTTGATAAATATGTACACATTTTAAAAGTTCAGGATATTTTCTCTTTTCTGTGAGTGGTTTCTAAATATATATCTAGCTAGATATGTGTGTGTGTGTGTGTGTGTGTGTATAAATGTTTAAATAGATAAAATTTCATTTTGAAATCCTCATCCCACCTGCAATCCAATGTACAGTATATGCAATCAGTCTATTTCTAGAGTATGAGACAGTGTTGTCAATGCAAAACTGACGAGTGACAGAAAACACTTTCATGTTGCAGACATTCTACTTACTTTGCCTCTCAGGTATCAGCCTGGAATAATGTTGAAAATGCTCAGATTAATATTTCAAATAATCTGGAGGCCCCTTGTGTGGGAAAGGACGACTACCATGAATAAGTAAATGATTAACAGCCAATAAATTTGACTTATGAATGAAAATCACTTCACATTAGGGATGGGGGAAGGATTCGATTCAATTCTCTGTTAGAGCCAAATTTATCTAATTTACACTTTCTGAAACAATCTGATAACTGAGGCACTGCCATCCTTCAACATTTGCAGATATCTAAAATCTGCTATACAGTTCTCCAACTAGTGTTTAGAAAAATGCACATATTAGGAGAAAGTGTGCATAAAAATGAATATAGTAGTGAAAAGAACATACAAAAATGCATCCTGACGGTAAATAGCTTGCAAAAATGTGTATATTGAGCAAAGCTGTGTACAAAAAAAGTACCGAGAAGACCCTCTGCCTGGTTCCCTGTAACATCTTGAAACCTTTTGTTTCTCCCTCTGTAGAACACTTGTGCAAATGAGGCTCTAGCTATACCAGTCCTCTAATTGTTGTGACACTCATATTACTTGCAATTTAGTGTGCTTTAAAGGACCCTTGAATGACATTTTGGGTTTGAGAAAACAAATAATTTGTGTAGAGTATCCTAGAAAATGCAGGGTAATGTGACACATTAAAAAAAACAGGAACGACATTCTGTCCAATTCTAATCATGTTAGCTTGGAAGTAATTCCAATTAAATTCGGTGGAATTTGTTTCCGAGTTACTATGCTTAGAAGTTCAGCTTCTAGTTACTCTAAGCTAAGCTTGAGAAACACTGTTATATGGATGCAGTCCCAAGCTAGGGAGGAAATTGCATTGAACAGAGTGGAACTTACTTCTGAGTAAACATGCATAGGCTTGTTCTGCATCTAGGCAGCCCACTGACTCAATGGGACTTCCTTCTGCACAGACATGTGAAAGTTTGCCCTATTGATCACTGGTTCATGAGTTGACTAAAGCTTAATCAGGTTAGACAAGTCTCAACTGGCAAGACTGTGATGCCTTCAAGGTTTTGTTTTGTTTTTTGAGGGTATTCTGGTTCTGTTGTTGGCATCCATCTGCCTCAGAAGACAATGGAAGAGTGTGCCTTTGGAGGTAAAGTCAAACCGCGGGAGAGTTACAGAGAGAGACAGGAGAGACCTGTTTTATTGCAAATGGGGCAGACAAAGGACATTAACAGTACAATCCTCTGCAGTGAGCCAGTTTGGCACAGTGGTTAAGAGTGCTGGACTAGGACCTGGGAGACAGGATTAAAATCCTCACTCATCCATTAAATTCACTGTATGACCATAATGTTGCAAGAATAAAATGGAGTGGGGGAGAACCAGGTACACCAGCAGAGCTTCATGGAGAGAGAGAAAGGGCTATAAATGTAGTAAGCATATAAATATCTATTCAGAAATAAGTCCCAGGTAAGCTGGTATAGATTTGCATTCTCAATTACCCTTTTTTTTCTGAGAGATGCTCCTATATTAAGATGTTGATAATTTGCCAGTTATTTAAATTTGTTCCATGAATTGAAGTCACTTAAAAGAGAGGTAAACAGCTACGATGTGTTTGTTGATTGGCTATTTCAGTTTTATTCATTTAAAACATTTTATCTCCCCCTCTCCACACATTTGCAGTGGCTTTGAACTTTTAAAAAAGAAGAAGATTTAAAACAGAAAGAAAAAAATAACACAACTGATTTCTGAATCCCAAATAAAACACTAAACATGAGCCCGACTTTATTTCCTCAAAGTGGTTGGTTTGAGTGGCTTAACCCCACCTTGCAGGAAGCAACAGAATCCTGCTTATTTTGGGGGGGGGGACTAGGTATGCTAGTTCTTGCATTCGGTAAATATGGCAGTACTTAAAATTTCTTATGTGATGAACTGCAGCTATCACAAGACTGCTTGTTGTGAAGCCATTATCACATAACTTTTATCATGGATATTTCATTATTACTGTGTCATAGCCTGCGTAGTCTTCTTATCTGCTGTGATAAGAATGATCAATGAGAACAGATCCCTGAAAACGCCTTCTCACAAGCAAGTAATCCATGCAATAATATGAGGATTTTTCATGCAGAAAGCTGTAAGTACTAGGATGAGAGTATGCATCAAGAGTTTCGGGGAAACCAATGTATTTTTTTTGCCAAAGTAGATGCAAAAGAAACAATTAGGAAATTGTGTCTGTGGCAAGCAACAGAACTTTCTAACAATCCATTTTTGGAGTTGGGGTTGAGCTACTTGTCCACAAACCCTCACTTCACAAGATGGCACTTCAAGAAAACTAGTTGCTGATCAGGGATGTGTCTGCTGCAGTAGAAAACCATAATCACTACCATGATTAGACCAAGCCTATTCGGATACAGTATTTCACAACTATCTTGATATACACATCTGTAGACACAAGGATTATTCTTATATTTCTATGGTCTGAATGAGAATCTTTGTAGTGCTCTGGTATGATTTCAGTTTGTTCTTTAAAATATTCATTTGTAGAAGGAACTTTTTTTTCTTTGTGTTGTGACCTGCTCCTGATACCTCAGTTATAGTATTAAAGGAAAGCTTGTACAAACAAATATAGATCTTCTTTGCAAAAGGGAAGAAGGAGCCCCAAAGTCCTGTCTTTGTGGATAATATATGGATCAAAGTGTGCTTTTATTTTGGCAGCTCTATGAAAAGGAGCGTTAGCATTACTGCTCTCCAGAGAAAAGTTAAGATCTGCATTTTAGTATAGTTAAAAAATAATAACTGGAGCGAAGTCTTCTTTTTATAAGGATATTACACATTGTAAGTTGTTTGGTGTAGGACTGTATGTGCAATGAATTCCTAATGATCTCCAGGAGGCATATGAAGGACTCAGTGTTTATCATTTAGCACATCTTAAGCAGTAAATTACCAGTTACATTATAGGATGAAAACTAATACCAGGTTGGTGGTTTTTTCAGGATATTGGTTGAATTCTAATGGACAAAATACCAGTTTTAACATATTCAGAGCACATATTTAGTGAAGTACAGCATACATTCCTTAAAAAGTTATCAGTATTTGGCGATTCCTGCAGCCACACTGGTGCCACACGTCTTGCTCTGCTTTCCTTTGAACCACATCAGGGAGGCCAAGAGGGGGGGGTCTTGTTGGCTGGAAGATGCCCTGGAATCGATGGCAGTGCTTACAAAGTCCAGGGCAGATGTTCAGGGGTTGCTGCCATTCTGCAGTTAGGAAACAACACTCCTTGTGTCCATTTTTGATTATGAAGACAAACAATACTTAGAGTTTTATTTATTGCAACTCTTATGGTGGTAGCTCCAAACTGGAAATTAGTAGCAGCTAATTTGATACTTGTCAGTTGAGGGAAATGAAGGGTCCAGGGGGGATGTTTAATGTGAAATGGTTTTGTTTTATTAAACAAGCTTCCTCCATCAACTCATATGACTTTATGAAATAATATTGTAGACTGAGTTGATTTTTTTCTTTTTGTTACGCTTGGCTAGTTGATTACTTACAATATGGCTCCCTGGTTGTTTTTCTTAAGTGTTTGTGTGTTATGGGTTGTATATTTGTGGGAGATTTTCTGTTGTCTATTATGCTTTCTGTAACCAAATGTATAAGTATATATGCTCCAAGGTTTTATTGTTTCTTTGCTTGTTTTTCTTTGCTATGTATAGTCGTAATAAGCTGTTATTTTTAAAAAATACACTTCTAGTAATGTGTATATACTATACTCATGTGGCTAAATTGGATTACATGGTGAGTGTCACTAAGTAGCGCACTGCACATCCCTTTAGGAGGTGCTGTTGTTTTGGAACTGAATGTTACTGTTGTTGCTTTTCCAAAAGGCTTGATCTAGCTGTTGTATGTTTCTAATCGGATTATATGTTGTCTAGAATAGTTGGGGAAGTGGACAAAACTATTTAAAATGTTTTTTAAACCACAGTGCATCAGGTGTACCCTGCAGATGTTGTCAGTAGAGCTGGGCAATATCTGGTTTTCAACATTGTGATATATCACCATTAATCATTGCAATATATCAATATATCACAATATCTGAAATAAAGATGGAACTATGTAGAGGCAAACAGTAGGGCTGGGCAATATCTGGTTTTCAACATCGGGGTATATCACTAGCTAAACATCACAATATACTAATATATCACGATGTCTGATATAAGGATGGAGCTCTGTCGAGTCATCTGCTGGCTTCACGGTTTTTCCCACAATGTGATTTTTTTCTTAGCACACATACACATCTAGATTCATGTTATATTGCCAGGTCAAAAATTATGAAACCAGTATCACGATATGGACTTCAGATTGGTTTGGAATGATATATCGATATATCGTCCATCCCTAGTCAGCACTTTGTTTACTCCTGTGGCAAGTTATTATATCTGCAATCCTGTGAACAAGCGCCAATGAGCTCAGTGAAACATACCTCTTAGTATATATACACAATATTGTACTATAGGTGGGCCATAATTATGGGTGAGGAACAGCACCTTAAAACGTATACAAATCATTTCAGAAACACAGAGAAAATTTTAGGCGAGACTGAGAAGAATTGAACAAAAGTACATAATCAGTGCTATTCTTTTTCTGAAATAATTGATCTGCAGTAATAACTGCCTTCTTGATTCTGTACTTACAATCACTTATGTAGATTAGAGCTGCCATTCCACACCTTCTGATGCATTGAATAAGTGGGGGAAATCCATTCTCTAAGTACCCTAAATGGTAATTAAAGTGTGTCAAGGGAAAACTAAAGGCCAAACTCAGAGTCAGGCATGCTTAAGTCCATTGATTTCAATGTGTCTCACTTTGTTAGATTGTGGCCAGTGTGCATTAAGTTTGGGTTGTAGGAGCTCCCTTTCACAGGATGCAGTTTTGCATACTGTTGGGCTGCTTAAGTCACCTTCATTTCCAACAAGATTTAAGCTGGTCATGTTCATATTATTTAACGAAGGCCCTCGTTAGTTTCTGAATGCACAGCCCTTGAATGAAGATAGTCCAGAGTAGGAAGGAATACTTATCTAATAAAATCCATTTACATTTTGCTTTTCCTATCGGATGAGAGCTCATAGTTGATTTTCTTCAGAATGCAAATACAATAAAATCAGTAAAGCCTCCAAATAATGCAATGTTAAAACCAAACATTAGATATTTTTTTAATAAAAAATGTCTGATACTAAAACTGAAAGCAGAGTTTGTTATGTTTGGCCAGTCACAGCTTAAAAGTTATGGAAAATGCAGGAAGGAAACTCAAGATGTTAGTTGACTCTTTTTCTTCAGTGAGAAAATTGTGGTAAAAACTTTTTTCAGACTCTTTCTGATTACCTGTATCCCCCCCCTTTATTTCACTCGTGAACAAAAGGTTCAGGAGTAAAAATACTTGGTTTTCAGAGTCAAAAATAGCTCCTTGAGTTAGTATCCCTCACCCTGTAGTCCCCTGGTGAATATACTATAACAGAAAATTATTAATTCACAATGTGGTTGTAAAATAAGTTGTCTTCTTGTTTTGTTTTGTTTTTTTATTTCCACTTAGTCAGTAGAGGTGCCAGCTCCTGAAATATATAATAAGAGTAATAAAACAAAACAAACAGCACCAGCATAATGCCTAGGAACAGAGCCCAGGGTGGAGCCACATGGCTGTGCTAAGTGGTCTTCTGGTAGGAATGCAGCCTAGTAGGTAATGGAAGGTCCAGAATCAGGGAGGGGGAGGGAGTTTTGGTGGGTACAGTTGGGGAAAAAATTGCTGAGGGAACAGTAACAATATCTTCAACAACCCACCCAACTCTTTCCTGCTCACCCCCAAAATAAATTCATTGGTCAGGCTTTTGGGGGGTGAGGGGGAGCAGTCTGCTTAGCTGGCAACACAGGATCAGGGCCTGGTCAGAACTGTGTGAAGTTATTCATGAATCCAGGCTAGGCGATAGTGCTCCCCCACTAAGGGTTTTTGATAAGGTCTGCTGCTGGAAGCAAAACTGAGGGGCCTGGCAGCTGGGAAAACTGAAGGCTAAAACTGAAGGCAGCTGGATAGCAACTGCATTCCCTCCAAATGTCCCGCTTTTCCAGGAATTATGAAACCCATCCTGGCTTCTGATTTGATTCTGGAATGTCCCTATTTTCCCCGCCAGTGCATCTGCTGCTGAGCTCAGGGAGGAGGATGAGCTGGTACTTGTCCCAAGTGGTGTCTGTGATGGTGACTACTGACATAGCATGGGGAATCGGTTGCCCCAGGCACAAAATTTATTAGGGGGTGAAAAATTTCAACACCTGGTGCTGCCTCAATACAGCTACACACTTCCATTCCTGGGCTCTGTTGAAATTGGCTTCTCTGTGCGAACCTGGAAGTCACTTGCCGTTGTCTCCCAATGGCCTCTCCATCACTTCCTCCCTTGGGCAGCACTTAATGGCTTCTGGAGAGCTGAGGAGCTGAGGCTGAGGCCCAACTCTGCAAGAAATGCCAGCTCTGATGGGTGGGCAGTGGGCAGGGACACCTTGGGTGGGAAGAAAGAGGGAGCCAAGAGCAAGCAGTCTTGATTTATTTATTTTTTAAAGGCTTTGTGCATCTGTGTGCAATCTTGCCCCTTTCTAAAATTTATTTATTGGTGTGTGGTTTTCTTTTTGTAAATTCACAAAGAATCAAGTCAAATCAAATTGGGGTTGAGGGTTTTTCTCAGAATGGTGGGGGACCTGTGTGCTGTGTCCCATTGTTGCAGTAGTGGCAGCACTTGCCCCTTCTTCTGATAGAAAATGCCCTGTGGGGAGGGGGGATGAAAAGGGGTTTGTTTGAGGAGGGTTAGTTTGGAGGGAGTGGGAAATGTGCCTATGCAGTTGTTTCCCTGAGCCTTATATATTTCTTCATTATTCTCAATGAAAAAGATTAGGGTCTGCTCAGTGGTGAAGCAGACTGGGAGCAGGACAGCCACAGCTAATCAGCATTGTCAGAATTCAGCTCCTTGCATATGCTGAAAGAAAGCAGGCTGGAGACGTTTCAGCCCATGGAAGCCATGTTATTGGGGGGGCAGCCCCAAGAGCCGTATGCTTTGAGGATCTTGGTCTCTGCTAATTCTGATATGTTGTATATTTGGAAAAATAGGGTGTTCTGCTCAGAGGTGTGTCCAGGGGTCCCCAAAACCCCTTACTACTTGTTATCTGGAAGGACAAATGAAGAGGTGGAGTAGAATTCTTATTCTGGGACCACTCTCTTCAGTCGTGAAAGCTACTGAGTCTCAGGGGGCGGGGAAGCCTTCTAAACAGGCTTAGACAGATTAGAAAAAGCATTAATTTGAGCTTCTTTATACTCATCTTCTGGTTTTAGCCTCCTTAGCATATATTACTGCCACATAGTTATATTTGTCTTTTCAAAATATGAGATCTAGAACCATTAAAAAAAATATGACAACAGTATTTCTCAGAATTCTAACAAGAATTCACATGTTACTGCCAAGAGAGAGAGAGAGAGAGAGAGACTATTATGCAGTCTCGGTTGCTCCATTTTTGCTTTCTGTGTTCTCTGCCTGGTCTGTTCAGATGTACTGAGAGATCACAGTTTACTCTGCTACAAGCCTTGGCGAGCTTAGATTTATGTGTTTCTCTTCTCATTTTTTAGTGCATCAGAAGAGGAAACCAACAGCTTGTGCTTTCAGTATTCAACTAACCACAGTTTCCCATGATGTCAAAACACACAGAAGTGTGTTGTGTTTCAGACTACATCTCACATGAACTCTGTGCATCAAGCACAGAAATGAACATATAGAGATGGGGATCACAATGGTTCCTTTGAGTCTTTCCCCAATCTTCATATTCAAGATCCTATTTACATAGGGGGCAGGGTGGTGGGGGCCCTGCACACAATGTGAGGTTTCTGTGCAAATGAGTCCTTGAATGCATGGCAGTTGTGACAGCTTTATGAGCTCCCACATGGCTCTCATTCACTGATACACTTCATGGCAGACTACTATAGTGTTTGAGGGGTATTGGCCAAGAGTATTATTCAAGCTATTATTTGCCAACAGGCAGCTCACTATCCACTTGTTGCAGGTATGCACCAATTTATATATGTATGTATTCACTCCTTACTGACCTTCATAGTCAGCACAAGGTTTATGAACAATCAATATCCCTTGTGGAAAATATGAAATGGAACCTCTCTTTTGCTCAGCCAGCAGCAAGTGTGCTAAACATGTCTCCCTTAGAGGCACTGTTTCAGCATCCTCTATCTGTACCCAATCGGTTTAATCCTTTAGGTCAAATTGTGTCCTGGTTTATACTCTCTGCATTAACTGTGCAGATTTCGAACTCTGTCAAATTTGGCCTTGCGTCAGTTGCCTAGGCAACCATCACAGATAATGTAGAAACAAACTGCGTATGGCAATTTACACCGTTCTGCTATTTGCAACGAGTAAAACTGTGTCAAAAATATGGTTGTGTGTGTGTGTTTTTAAAAGTACTGGTGTTTAAGCAGTCAGAATAATAGCTAGAAAGGGATTAGGTCTTCATTCTTCACACATAGGAGAAAGAACTGCAGAACATTGGGAGTATTTTTCTCCCTTCCACGTTATGATAATTCCCTTTTGTGAACGGGTAAAAAAAATAAATGTGTTGTGCCCCCAGCAACCTCTTCAGCTTCATGCACACAAATATAATGACACTTGGAAATGATCTTTGCCATGTTTTCAATTTCTATTGTTCCTCTTTCAATGATTGTCCTTCCTCTTCTTCCTTTGTGAGACAACATTATGTGGGTTTTGTCAAAGCACAATGTTCCTTTGTGTTGAAAACAGGTATATTACGGTCCTCATTAAAACAAATTAAACTGTCAGCCACGAGTGTATATCTAATTATTTAATTTGCCAGCATTTTTCAAAAGAGTTCTAGCGCCTGGAAAATTATTTCTTAAGTCTTAGTGGATGCAGATGAAGCAGTGAGCCTGTGACTGCTCAAAAGAAAAGGTTCGGGAGAAGGGAAATTTATTATATCTCCCTGGTTCCTCAGCATTTGATATAATGAAAAGGCTTGGTTTAAGACAAGGCTGGGAAAGTTTAAGACTATTTTAGAGTGGTTTTACACAGTTTAATCTATCACTCTGCAGATGATCATGCAAAACAGTCAGCTGCATGCGCTGTGCATGGGATGGGTGAAGATTACTTTCACTGGACCTGCCCATTCGTCATGGTCAACCTATGCATGTTAGATTTCCCATTTGCTCAAGGGGCTACAGATGATCTTTCCATGAACATCAGGAAAGAGTTAGTTTATATGTAAATGTCTGCTTACGGGGCTGCCAGCCAGCTTGCATTGTACAGGTTCATTTCAGTAATGTAATGTATGTAATTGAACTCTGAAAAGCCAGGTTCCTCTGTGTTGCCGGTTTCTGCCTTGATCAACTCCACAAGCTGGTACCACCCAGTTTTTTAATATAGATGCATAGGCCCTATCTACACATTGATTTCATTCAGATGAACCACTAAACCAGGGGTCAGCAACCTTTTTCAGACATGGGCCGGTCCACCGTCCCTCAGACCATGTATTATATATTTTTTTGGGGGAGGGGGGAATGAACAAATTCCTGTGCCCCACAAATAACCCAGAGATGCATTTTAAATAAAGGGACACATTCTACTCATGTAAAAACACGCTGATTCCTGGACCGTCTGCAGGCTGGATTGAGAATGGGCCGCATCTGCCTATCCCTGCACCAAACCATAGTTGTTTGCTGTGGGAATGATCCTTGATAACCTTTGGGCTAACACACACACACACACTTGCCTTTTTTCTGCAGTTACAACTGACACTGGTTAGTTTAAACTATTGAGTAAACTAGTCATTGACACAAGCCAAGATTAATCCTTGGCTACTGCCAGACTGCTCCTTGCAGCCATGCTAGAGAAGGAGAGAGGAGAGGGAGCATTCTAGCACAAGGCATGAACATACTTGAAATGTACCATTAAACTAGGGCTGGGGAACCCTGGCCTGAGGTTGTGGGACTCCAAATCCCACCAGCCCCAGTCAGCATGGCTAATAGTTGGGGATTATAGCAGTTATAGTCCAACAACATCTGGTGGTCCATAGGGTCCCCATCTCTTCACCTAAGTGTGGTTCGGCATTATGCCTGAAATGAAATATTATGTCACAATTGGACCTATGCATTTGAAGGAGGAAGGAGCAATTGGGCATGCACAGTCCAGCTCACCCATTATACGTCGGTTATACAGTTTAAGAGACTTATAATAGCTCTTGTATTGTTTAAAAATATAGTAATATAGTCTGGATCTTTTCTGTTGTATATACCGTCTGATAGGTTAAAACATGGGTAGGCAAACTAAGGCCGGGGGCCAGATCCGGCCCAATCGCCTTCTAAATCCGGCCTGCAGACGGTCCAGGAATCCGCGTGTTTTTAGAGTAGAATGTGTCCTTTTATTTATAATGCATCTCTGGGTTATTTGTGGGGCCTGCCTGGTGTTTTTACATGAGTAGAATGTGTGCTTTTATTTATAATGCATCTCTGGGTTATTTGTGGGGCATAGGAATTCATTCATTATTTTTTTTTCAAAATATAGTCCGGCCCCCCACATGGTCTGAGGGACAGTGGACCAGTCCTCTGCTGAAAAAGTTTGCTGACCCCTGGGTTAAAACAAGTATAAAGGCAAATATGACCCACAATCTTTCAGTAATAATAGGTGCATGCTAATATAAACATATGTCAAGAGTGATTATATTTCTCAATCCTTTGAAATTTTGTGTTTCTGGGTACAATATGAAAAAGTACCCTGCCTTGCTTGCTACTACAGTTACAAAGCATTTTCTTTTAAATGCAAATTGTTCCCCATTACATTATTTTCTGTAGCTTGTTTCCTTCTGATGTGCCACGTGTTTATTTTTAAACAGATTGCTACATATGTTAACAATTACGACGACACTGTGAATAACAATGCAAAAAAATAAATCCCAAAACACCAAATCAAATCTCTACAAGAAATTATTCAGAAGAAGTCTCTAAATTAGTATCAGAAATGTACAGCTAGATGATGGTGAATAAACATTGTAATCTGGAATACAATGTGAAAGGCAGAAACAAATCCTTTGGTCTCTTCAAATAGCAAATAGCTCCATTCACATAAATGCAAGCAGGATTAGCAGAGGTGGGGCAGAGATGGGAGGGCAGGCAGTGTTTCCTCCTCAGTATTAACAGACCACAGTGTGTGACAAGTCATTGGGAAGAGGGAATTCAAAGGCAAATATGCTACTTAGATATGTAAGAGCAGACAACCATTTCCCCTGGGGTTGATGATTCAGTCTGCTTGTGGTTAGGCCTTAGAAATGGGTCAGGGAGCTTGGCTCTTTGTGGGAAACCTGCAAAGTAGTTTGGTGAGGGGTAGAGAAGAAGTGGGAAAGAGGGAGTGTTTAATCCTTTACCCATTCACCACTATATCTTTATTTAGAAAAGTATTTGTATGCTGCCTTTCACAAACAACAGGGCTGTGTACGATAACCTAAAACCATTTGAAATTAATATCAAACAGTCATAAAAAATGACTGGCTAGTCTTTCCCCTCCTCTGTTACCCCAGAAGGGCTTTCAAAGGCATATTTTCTCTATCATGGAGGAAAGCGGCTGAGAGGTGGGGGTTGGAAGGGAAAGTAAGAGCTGGAAGAGGGGTTAAACACAGTGGTGTGCAGTCAGTGGACATGGGGGACTAGGCTAGTCCCCTAAATGTTGCCGCCCGACTTTGGGAAGGAGGCAGGAGGGCTCCAGTATCTTGTTGGAGTCCTGCCACCTTCTTCCCAAAGCCTAGGAAGCTTCTGCCCTGCCTAGAGAGGGAGGCACAATGCTTACATGTGTGATGTCAGCCTCCTCATCACCCTCACAAGCTGGCACCTGTGGCCCTAACTGTTCCCTTACGGAAAATTTCATTGCACATGACTGGTTAAGCACTGCTACTGCTTCATTGCTGCAAATATTGACAGCCAGACACACCACTGTGATTCAACTGCAATGCAAGTATTCAGACACTGAATGTGCAGGCCTATATTTCTGTCCCAGATCTTTGTCAGGCAGCTGCTCATATGAAACAACTATGGTCCACAGATGTGGATGTGGGTTGCCATACAGTTGCTTCCAGACAGTTTGGTGGAATCGGATGAAGATCACCAAGGACTGCTCTGTAGTTAAATTCACTCTAGTACAAGTTCAAAAGCACTGCATTCACTTTTATATTTGGTATGATTCAGGGTCCATGAAAAGAGCTAGCTAACAATAAGATAGGAGTCTTTATTACAGTTATTATTTAAGAGACAGGAAGAGGAAACATTGACAAATTTCAATAAATAAATAAAGTTTTACTTCAAAACCAACCTTATAAGTAACCATATATGATCTGTGTTTGCAACAATTTCCTTCACATCAAGGCTATCTACCTGTACAAATAACCTCTGTAGTCACATCACAAAAAATGATATTGCCCACAAGTCTTTTCTGTAGAGAGGCCACCTCTGTATAGAATGAAGATAATGGCAAGTAAAGAACAAAAAAGTGCAGCAATGATGTATGAAGATGAAGATAGTCTTATCATTTTGTTTCATAATATGTTGTGGGTCTTTCCTCTGTGTGTTGCAGCCTATTGAATCAATCTTTCCTATGGAGCAGGTTTTTGCACACTGTGTTCCAGGGAACCTTGTCCTTGGTCTTATCTGGGGTTCCTCAGATGGTCAGTATGGGGTATACCAATCAAAACCTATCATAGAGAGACACACAAATCTCTCTCTCTCTCTCTCTCTCTCTCTCTCTCTCTCTCTCTCTCTCTCTCTCTCTCTCTCTCTCACACACACACACACACACACACACACACATCCCCGATCCAATGATAATCATCCATATCATGGACAGAGGCAATTCCTACCAATTCTGTCACATCTATACACAGTGGTGACACCTCTCAATTACATACTACATAACTACATACACAGTTAAAGTTACCTCGGGATCAAATGCAATAAAAGTTAGTTCTCCTGCAAATTTATAGTAGTCTCTTGGCAAACACATTTGTTGAAAGGATTTCCCAAGCATGGAAAGTTTGAAAACTACTGCTTTGGAGTATACTTCATATTCAAAAATCAGTTTTGAAGATAACACTTTTTCCCCAACATAGAAGTAGCCTGCATGAGTGACTGCAGTAGGAGAGTAATGTGTATTTTTACTTCTAAGTTGCAATGATTTATATACATTTTTTTCCTTGGAGAAGGACTGCATGGAGTATCAGTGCAATTTCTGTTACAGAGGGCTATAAGGAATAGTAATAGCTTGTTTACTCCCAAAGAGGCTTCCTTGATTCCCACATATGGGATTTTAATAAAATAATTGTGCTTTGGGATTCAAGTCACTTTGAAATTACCAAATTGGCTGGATTTTTAATTCAAGTGCACCTTTATAAAGATTGTTCTAATAGCTTAACTCCAGCTCAACAGCTGAAGAGCCACAGCTATCATAGAGCTAAAGGGAACAATCTGTCCATAAATTTCCTATTGTAGAAGCACCTTGGAAATGACTGGGACTTGGGCAGGAGAGCTTCTCACTAGATTGGGACAATGGTGTTTTTTTCTACTTGGATACTGCTCCACAGAAAGGATGTACACAACCTCCTTTATTTCCACAGTTATTTGTGCCTATACACCCAATCTGAATAATATATTTGGAACTCTTATCTGCAAAATGAGGTTTTCGCAGTGCAGTTCCAAATAATTGTTGCTATTCACATTATTATCTAGAGAGTGTTTAATTGCACATCATGTTCCCTATCGAAAAGAATGGTGACACCATGATGTGCTTCTGTATGCACAGTTAGCTCGATTGTGCAACAGTTTGCACGTAGTTATCTGAAATACACAGCATCCCTGGCATCCCTAGGCATTATATTAAATATTACAGTGGTATACAAAAGTTACCCACAAAGAGATGCTTTTCCAACTTGCTTAGATATTACAACTGCAACTGTGGACTGGTTTTGTAAGCTATAAATCCAAATCTAGTGACAGATTTTTAATAGCATAATCAGAGGGATCCTGCAACAGGATGGGGATCCCTGGTGTTTTTCTTTATTTTCTTTCATTGTGGAGGAAGAAGGGAACCAAAGCATCTCCCATCACAGAGCGAGAGTATCAAGGGATTTGAGAGAAGCAACTAAATTGAATGTGTCCTCTCTTGTCGCTGTCAGAACATCTGTTCTTAATGGAGGGTGGGACTGCAATATCACCATCCATCTGGTTAAAAACAACACCATAGATGGCAGATTTTAGTCACTATCCTTTGCCATAATGATATATTAATCTTTGCACCACTTCCTCTGTATTTTCTGATGTTACCCAAAGAATCAGGAAGTAGCACCCAGGAACAGCATTGCAGATGATGTTAAATTTCAAGGCTAATCTGAGAGTTTTTATTCGGGTAAAGCATGGAACAAATTTTGTGGGGCACTTTTGATAAGGCTTGTAAAATTCCTCAGGGATGGTGGGTGTTATTCCTGTCTAAGTTGGCACCAAGTTCCCCGTAAGTAAACATTCAAGTCTAATTTGGGAGTTAACATAAAGCTTGCTGGATCAGACCAGTGGCCCATTTGTTTGTTTGTTTGATTATCATTGAATTTGTATACAATATAAAGGTAAAGGAAAAGGACCCCTGACAGTTAAGTCCAGTCGCATACAACTCTAAGGTTGCTGCGCTCATCTCGATTAACTGGCCGAGGGAGCCGGCATTTGTCCGCAGACAGTTTTTCCAGGTCATGTGGCCAGCAGGACTAAGCCGCTTCTGGCAAAACCAGAGCAGCGCACGGAAACGCCGTTTACCTTCCCGCCGGAGCAATACCTATTTATCTACTTGCACTTTTTGGCATGCTTTCGAACTGCTAGGTTGGCAGGAGCAGGGTCCGAGCAATGGGAGCTCACCCCGTCGCGGGGATTCGAACCGCCGACCTTCTGATCGGCAAGCCCTATGCTCTGTGGTTTAGACCACAGCCACCTGCGTCCCTTGTATACAATATACAATTACTATATATATATATATATATATATATATATATATATGGACGCGGGTGGCGCTGTGGGTAAAAGCCTCAGCGCCTAGGGCTTGCCGATCGAAAGGTCGGCGGTTCGAATCCCCGCAGCGGGGTGCGCTCCCATTGTTCGGTCCCAGCGCCTGCCAACCTAGCAGTTCGAAAGCACCCCCGGGTGCAAGTAGATAAATAGGACCGCTTACTAGCGGGAAGGTAAACGGCGTTTCCGTGTGCGGCTCTGGCTCGCCAGATGCAGCTTCGTCACGCTGGCCACGTGACCCGGAAGTGTCTCCGGACAGCGCTGGCCCCCGGCCTCTTGAGTGAGATGGGCGCACAACCCTAGAGTCTGTCAAGACTGGCCCGTACGGGCAGGGGTACCTTTACCTTTACCTTTATTTCAACCTCATGATCTCTGCAGAAATTACATATAAGGTAGAATCATAGAATCTTAGAGTGGGGAGGGACCCACGGGTCATCTAGTCCAACCCGCTGCAATGCAGGAATCTCAGCTAAAACATCCATGACAGATGGCCATCCAACGTCTGCTTAGAAACCTCCAAGGAAGGAGAGTCCACAACCTCTCTCAAGAGACCATTCCACTGTTGAGCAGTTCTTATTGTCAGAATTTTTTTCTGAATATTTAGTCAGAATTTCTTTTTTTGTAACGTGATGCCATTGGTTCAAATCCTACCCTCCAGAGCAGGAGGAAACAAGCATGCTCCCTCCTGCATGTGACAGCCCTTAAGATATTTGAAGATGACTATCCTATCTCCTCTTTTCCAGGCTAAACATACCCAACTCCTTCAAGCGCTCCTCGTAAGGCTTAGTTTCCAGACCCTTGGGGTTTATTGTGGGGGTTTTGTGCAGAAGGAAAAATTGTTCTTTTTCATACATGTCTTGCTTCTTTTCCCCTTTCTTTCACTGCATTTCTCCCAAGAAATTTGATGTGATAATTTGAGTTTGAGATTTCAGCCAGACTGAGGTAATAGATGCTCATAAATAGGATGGAGGTGAATGTGTTCTTGCTGATTTAAAATGCACAGTAAGTGCAATGTCCCTTTCCTGCTTATCTCAGAAAGATTTTATCAAAATCTAAGTAGTGTAATTGCAACTGAGCGAACAATGCATGGCGGCTAAACAGAAGAAAGCAGAGACCCCCCCACAACCAATTAAGATTTGAGCTCTAAAACCCTTGGGCCTGTGCGCAGCAACTGAAAACTAGGTAGAAATTCATCTATTGGGTATTTTGAAAATCTACAAGGAAAATAAGACTTAGAATTTGGATCACAGAGTATCAATCCAGGTTTCTTTCCATTTCTGTTTACTTTAACAGAATTTTTGCCTTGGTATAAGCAGGGGGTTTTTTTCCAGCCGGAACTTGCCGGAACTCAGTTCTGGCACCTCTCAAATGAGCACCATTTCCATTATAAGGGAACAAGAGTGAATTCATGGTGAGTTCCGGCACCTCTTTTTCTAGAAAAATAGCACTGGGTATAAGCCCACTAGAGATGTAAAAATGCACTTGTGAATTGCTTTAGCAGCACTGTCCTGCTACAGAGGAGGTGGGAAACCTCAGGGTCAAGGCCGAACATGAGAAGGCACTTCTCACTCTCCTCAGCCCCGTGATTTGTGAGAATGCCTCTTGCTTGGCTGGATTGGGGAGGGAAATACATATTTGTGTATGTGTGTGTAGCAAACTCTGGCTTTGAATGGCTTGAAAGCAGCTTTCAGGACAAAGTTCCATCTCTTTTGCCTTTAATCTGAGTGCCATCTCCACTCCTAGCCCCTTTCATATTGGCACATGGTCCCTGCACAGTCGCCCATGAATGAACGAGGCTCTCTGGATGAAAAGGTTCCCCACTGTTCACTTACTGGAGAGGAAAGACATTGCTCAGAATTCATTTGTATTCTGAAATATTCTCCTATGGGCCTTGCATTGCTTTAGCAGCAACAAGAAAGACTGTAGCTTGTCACTGAAAGAAAACAGGGAGCACCGCCACCCAAAACTAAGTGGCATGAAAAGATCTTGGACATTTCCCAAATATAAAACTTAGGTTGCCTGAAAATAATAAGTTCTTGGAAGTTTGGTGTCCTTTGAATTCTGATATAGAACACTTGGCTGAATCTAGACCATTGTGATTCAAGTCCCTAGTTTTAGATTAGTGTAAACACACATTTGGACCACAAATCAAGAAGGGGAGCTCCTGGCCCATGGGCAAGATCCAGCCCTGGGGTGGATTCCCATCTGGCTCGCGATGCCTCTTTTCCTTGGGCTCACCTCTGCTCCGCATTTTCCATACTTCCTGTGGAAGGACTTCTCTTTCTTTGCAGCCAGCATAGAAATGCAGCAACCAAATCTGGTTTGGGGCCTGGCTTGGGACTAAGACCAAAGCTGCGGTCCTTATCTGGAAAAAAGACTCATTTGTTTTTCCCAATGGAGCTTGAGGTCAAATATAATGGAAGCAAAAGGTTTAAGCCTCCCTATACCCACATTCAGGTCCCCATGCCATGGTGCAAGCTTGGGTGGTTGTTTATTGGTAGGTGGTGTTAGTGACTGGGTGTGGGTGGAAGACAGTTTGGGCTCTGCTCCCCCCCCCCACTGGCACTTAGCTCCTGACACATTACTGCCAAGGGAAAGGAAGTGTGTGAAATATATTTTCCCCTGGATGAAGGATAGTACTGAATATTTAATAAATATGTTGTGGAATCATGCACTTTAGGCTTATTAGCATTTTTTTTTCCTGTTAAAAGTTTGATACTTACAATGACTGCATAGTCCAAAGCTGTTCCTTGCTCCGAGATACTTGATCCTGATTTCTACCTAAGTTTTAAAAATTCCTCAAAAGTTTATACAAAAAAGAACAAAAAGAAGCAGCTGAATACTCTCTTTAACTATTGTGCAAATGATGTCACTGTTTTTCCATGTTTTGCACCATTCACTCACTTTTGCTAATCTTGAGGAGTCACAAGGAGCTGAAGCACTGCCTGTTGCCCTGGAAATGTTAACTCTTTTGGCTGTGGATGTACCAGGCAGGGCTTTTTTCAGCTGGAACTCAGTTCTGGCACTTCTTAGGTGGGCACCATTGTCATTATAAGAGAACAAGGGAGGCATTCATGGTGAGTTTTGGCACCTCTTTTTCTAGAAAAAATAGTACTTGTACTGGGTATTGCCCATGCAACGTACCCTCACACCCACAAGGACTAGATACATGCCTTTAAATAAAATAATGCTTTGATTCTGAAGAAGTGTGCTGTCCTGACCTTAACCAAAAATCCCGGAGTCAGGCAGTGAGGCAGGCCAGAGCAGAAGTACTTTGGAGAGCTCTAGGAAAGTAATTTGCTCTGATCCCTGTTTTGGGTCACTGACCCAAGGGCCTCAGGCCCACAGCTTAGGCTCTGGTTGAGGCTTGGCCTTGGAGATGAGGCCTCGGTCTGTGGCCAGCATCTCTGCCTTCGATGTCACTGGCTGATCTAGCTAGTCTTGCCTCTTCTGGCTGGGACTCAGCAGCTGCTCAGACTGAGAAGAAGAAGAAGAAGAAGAGTTTGGACTTGATACCCCGCCTTTCACTCCCCTTAAGGAGTCTCAAAGTGGCTAACAATCTCCTTTCCCTTCCTCCCCCACAAGAAACACTCTGTGAGGTGAGTGGGGCTGAGAGACTTCAGAGAAGTGTGACTGGCCCAAGGTCACCCAGCAGCTGCAGGTGGAGGAACGGGGAAGCGAACTTGGTTCACCAGATTACGAGTCCACCGCTCTTAACCACTACACCATGCACTACAGTCATGACATGGATTCCACAGCTACATTCTGTAATGGGTGGAGAAGCTCTTTAGGCCTGAGTGCTAGATTCAGACATGGCCAACCTGAGGGCCACAGCCCAATGATGGGTGGGGCAAAAGCAATATTCTCTTGGGGCAGGGCAGGCCAATCCTCTTTTTTGCATTGGTCTTTCCTGGCAAAGTGGAAGCAACCTGCTCAGAGACTTCAAATTGTTTCTTCTCCATACTGCACCACAAGGCCAGCACACGTGTAGCCAGCTGTGACCTTCTCCAAAAGCAATTCCTGGCATACCCAGGCTTCACCTTCCCTTTGTCTCTGTAGTTGCCACTGGAACTTCACCAACTGTCTTTGTGCAGGGGCTCCAACTTCCTTTTAACCACAGTGTGTGACACGCTTGTAACTTTACCGTGTCGGACACCTTATGACATCAAGTGGTTGACAGGTAAGCATAGTTTGCCTAAAATGGTTGGCCAAATGGAGAGATTGAGACTTAATCAAGCCTGCAGCTATTTCAATGAGCAAAAATGTTAAGTTATGCTTCAGCTGACTTTGAACTCTGAATTGCCAGCTCTGGTCACTAGGCCATTTTCTCTAGGTCTTGCTCCTTCTATAAGAACAATATGTCACTCCCACCTTGGTTTAGGCAAGAAAGAAATATGTATTTGGAGTTCTGAATCAACACGCTTTCTAAGCAATCCTATTTTGTTGGCTTCAGAATTGTGTCACTGGACATTTTCAATCACCATGAATCAATTTCAGTGGGGGAGGGAGGGAGGGAGGAGGTTGGAGGCTACAGTATTTTATCTAGGTAATATTATTCAGACTTTTACACCCAGAGGCATCTTATTTCTTTTAATGGGAATTTTGGTACTTAAGAGAGTAATGACAGATATACAGCTGCTGAGATTGAAGGCCTCTGTCTTTCAGCAAGGCACTGGAGCTGCCGATTTCGGCACAGCATCCAGACAGCGTGCAACAATATTTGGCTGCAAACAAGGAACCGTTTCACAATTTCTCACCTGAGCTAAGTGAGGCTGTAGGCTTACCTTCGCTGTTTGGCACTTTTTGTATGTTGCATGGGACGAGAGAATGAAATTTGGACACAGTACTACATTTCATGTTTAACTACCTGCTCATCCCCCACAACCATTTTCAAGAAAACAGAAAACGTGGCCATGTGATGTCTTCACCAGAAAATAAGCATGTATTGTCCTGTTTGTTTGCTTGGGTTATTTCCCCCAAATTCTGATCATTCTGAGGTGAAACTGAAATCAATAACTTGAATTTTATGCAGTGCATGAAGAGACAACCCCCCTGCCCTGCAAAGCAGTTAGTTCAGTGTTTTTGTCATGACATTTGATGCCCTCTGCCACTACTTGTTATGTGACATAAGAACTGAAAGACTGCAGAACAGAGGGATGTGCATGTATGCAGTGAGAGAAGGACACAGAAGACGTCAGAGCAGCAGCTTCTCCTCCTTCTCAGCCCTGTCACCTGCCTTTCTTCTCTTTGCCCTGCAGGGCATGCCTAGGATCCTGCTTATTATTGCAGAAAGGGGATGTGGATAAGTAAGAAACCACAGCTGTCTTGTCTCCTACTTCCTTGTGGAATTTAAAGCTGCAGTCGTATGGCATGGGCTGGCGCGACCTGGCAGCGTTACTCACAACAGCCCCAGCAGGACCATTATTAAGAAGGGCCATTATCAAACTAGTGTCATCTTTAGTCTCTGAACCCTTCACTCTCCTTTTAAAAACAAAAACAAAAACTTCTAGGTGTGGAACAGTAAGCATTAGGTTCTCTCTCTTGTGATTCTGCACAAATCTTTCTCCTATGTGTGCCACTTCAGTGCAAGGTGGTAAGCCCAGAGCAGTGACTCATAAATTTGCAATGGGCATCCTATCTCTCTCCGTAAGTACTCTGCTGTTCCTCTGCATCAGGTGTGGTTGGATAATTCAGTCCCATGTGATGCAGATAGACACCAGAATTATTCACCCTTAGAGGAGGTTTCCTGCTGCGGCTGAGTGCTTTTGACTCACGCAAGCCTTTGATTATTGGATGAATTTATCTCTCTTAACAGCATACTTCCTCTTGTGGCACATTAAGGTGCCTTGGTGCACAATGTGGGGAAAACTGAGGGATGTCGAGGTGGTTTGTTTGTTTTTTAATGCTGCTCTGTGTTTTTAATCTGTTTCATTTGTTTTAATTATGTTTTTAATTGACTGTCATGTGGGGTTTTTTGTTTTCTGTTTTAATTCACTCTTATTTTTATAGAGTTTTATTGTGATGTATTGTTAGCTGCCATGGGCATTTTTTAATGAAAAGTTGGGATATATAAGTGTAACAAACAAACAAAACAAAACAATGTTAGTCTTGATAATATTTACCAAATGCTTTTTAACACCCTGCTTCCATTCTAAGGTAGCAGGAGGACCACAAGGGCAGAGGGTTTATCATTCCACTTTCCTTCCTTAGTTCTGCTCAGCAGGGATATCTATTACCAGGGTGGAGGTGGGAAGAGAGACTCTACCTTTTAAGAAAAACCCGACCGGATAACATTTTGAAGCTTTCCATTTTCTGGGTTTGATAGGCATTCTAGTTAAGCAGAGACGGGAAGGTGAATACCATTGATCACACTATGAAACTACAGCAGGTGCTCTCTTTCTTTGTTCTTTTGGCTTCATAACACTGTGACTGCCTCTGTCTTAATAGGCTGATTTGCATTGCAAAGCAAGGGACTCCCTGACTTCAACTTTCTGAATTTGCTTACTGGCCTGTGCAAACACATTCCAGCAACTAGAGAATCTTATATTTACAGCAGAAAAAGTGAAGCATAACCTGAGTAATTGATCTCTTCCTATTAAACAGGTCGCTATCTGTGTAAATTGTAGCAATGTGCTCTGCATTTCTAATACAGGGAATTGTTGATGTGGATTTACACATGAAAATATTTTTTCTATTTATACTCTAACCTTCTCCAGTCCAGCAGTCAGAATTGGACACATTATTCAAGGCTGTAGTTGAATTATTGGTTTCTATTGGGCCATTATTTAGGCTGCTCATTGCAATTTGTCTATTCTCTTTGCCTTCTAACACATTCTACAACACTGAGCTGAAATTTTTGAGGAGCCGGTTAGTCCTACGAACTGTTCATATTCTGCTTCCTGACTGGTCAAACCTAATTTAGATTTTGACCTATAAGGAAGGATTTTTAACAGTCTGGTGTTTTGTTTTGTTTTTAAGTCTTGTTATCCACAATATTTGAGTTGTGTGAATACTACCAATGTATTATTCATTCATACACAGGTATTGTTAGCATGCATATATTCATACATGTGAAATGATATACATGCATTATTCAATGCTTCAGATTTCTGTTCCAAACAAAGAGGGAATGGAAAACAGTGAAATATTTTTCACCTGTCCTATCCTAGAGGTTCACTGAACTCTGATATATCCCCCTCTGGTGTTATTTTCAGGAGAATTAAGCTTTGTGAGATGAGTGCCTTAGCCAAGGTTCCTCAGTAAGCATCGTAGCTAAGCAAGTATTTAAACTAGAATTTCTCTTGTGAACAAATCCCACCAATTCTTGAAACAAAATAAAAAAAATCCTTCCAGTAGCAACTAAGGTAAAGGTAAAGGGACCCCTGACCATTTTGTCCAGTCGTGACTGACTCTGGGGTTGCGGCGCTCATCTCGCTTTATTGGCCGAGGGAGCCGGCGTACAGCTTCCGGGTCATGTGGCCAGCATGACTAAGCCGCTTCTGGCGAACCAGAGCAGTGCACAGAAACGCCGTTTACCTTCCTGCCGGAGCGGTACCCATTTATCTACTTTCACTTTGACGTGCTTTCTAAGAAACTTAGTTGGTCTAAGGCTAAGCTCTAAGGTGCTACTGGAAGGATTTTTAAAAAAATTTTGTTTGGACTACAGCAGACCAACACGGCTACCTACCTGTAATCCACCAATTCTGTTGGTGTTATATTGGTGAAATCAGTCCAGACAAGAGCAGGTTTAGGTAATTGGCCTATATAGCCTATACAGTATTATAGGTTTTTAAATGACAGCAATTATATTTTTATCAGCAATGTCAATAGGACTGCTGCACACTACAGTTATAGGATCGCTCACAAATTGCGCACGGCAATAGAAGGTTAAGTCAAAATAGGGCATGTGCGTGTTTCAGTCCCTCTCTTCCTTTGACAATGTCTTTCACCAATTTGGGGTTGGGCTGTGAAAGAGGATTAAACCTTTGCCTATTTAGAAAGGCAGTGTGAAGCTTTGTCTCCACTTTCATTTGACTTTGTGTCAAAATCACACAGCCAACAATATTATCTCAGCGCGATCCCTGATTGGCAGGGATCATTTAAGGAAGGAACTTTTTTATCATTTCAGGGGGAAACCAATTTTTAAAAATGTCTTGAAAGTGGCAGATCAGATAAAGCAGAAGTTGGGATAAGGCCACCAATATCACACACAAATCACAAGCAAGACTTTTGTCTTCTTGTTGATGTAATGAAGCTCTTCATAGCCAAAGACCTTCGAAATTTGCTATGGGTGAAAACTAGCCACAGTTATAGGACAAAATAGCTATCTCCGGGGCGAGGGGCGGGGTTGTTTCAGCAAAAGAATTTGAAGGTAGGCTTGAGGAATGAGTCATTCCTTCACTGACTCATACAAAGCGTGTTCTCCTTCACGGAGAGCACGTGTTGTGGTGGGGGCAGCCAGGACACTCCAAAGTTGGGGGCGGGCTAATTGATCGTTGGCCACTGATGCGATTGGGGCTTCCCTTGTTGTTGGGACGAAGTTAATGTTGCCATTTGTTGATTGACAGCCAGAAATGCTAAAACTCCTTGCACAAGGCTAGGGCTTCCTCTTTTCGCCCGTGCATCGGATTGCCTGTCTCCCCTCCCTATATTTAGGGTTGTTCACTTTGACCTTGCTATGCCTGTCATGGGGTCGTCTGCTCTTGGGGCAGGGGCCTGGTAGGAATTTTGTCCATCTGGCTGATTGGCTGGGGCCATTTGGTTTTTGCCTACTGCGTAGCAAATCATCACAACTTGTAAGGTTGCGGTTAGGCATTGGTTTATGGTTTGGTTGGTTGAGGGGCAGTGGTTGAGTGGCTGCCCTTGGTAGGTTGAGTGCCTGCCCCTCTAATGCTGCTGCTGCAAAGGATTCCGTTAAAGGAATTGGGGGCTAACTATTGCTTGTCCACTCTGTCAAGGGGGCTCAGGCCATAGCAATGAGCTCCTGGTTGCATTTGGGGTGAGGGCAGGTTCCCTGCTCTGCGTAACCCCCAAGTGTATTCCCCTATTCTGACTTTCGCATTGTGTGGAATGTCAGTCTGTCCCCCATGGTGGGGGCAGATAGTCACAACCAATGCCTAAGCAACCACTCACAAATTTGTATTTTAATAAAGTTGTGGCCAAAATTATGCCAAAAATCTTAAACAAAAAATTCTATGTGATGTGTGAGTTATTGGGGTGGCCCCGGGGACCTCGACACGCAAACAGCTTTCTCTTTCCATATAGCAGAATTATTTACAAATAAGTTATCTTTGTTATGTTATTATCGGTGCTTACATACCAAGGATGCTAACAAACTTTTTGAAAAGATAAGTGAATTGCTCATTGGCCTCTGTGTGTATTTCTCTTGAACAAACTGGCAGCAGCACTGAAAGTTGAAGCAAGTGCTAGTATTAGGAGGTAAATGAAGGGGCAAGCACAGACAATATCTTGCCGGTGGAACGAAACATATGTATAGGTTCTGTGTATAGTGAGATAGGACTGTAAATCTTGGGCTTATGGTCCCTTCTTCAACATGCACATACTATTTAAAGTGGACCTCCATTTTTGTCGTGGACGGATTTTGTGAGGGCCGCTCCCATCCATGAATAGCTGGCACACTCAGACTGTGTGCGAACTGTGGGCAGCGGTGGAGCAAGCCGAACGGGCGCCTGGAGGGTGCGCGTGCCCTGCACCCGGGCGGGGCCAGCCGCCCATGGGGCAGGGCAAGCTGGATCCAGACGCTCTGCAGGGCCTCCGAGATGTCAGCCTGTCTCCTCCCCCTCAGCTACCCTACAGCTGAGGGGGAGGCAGCAGGCGGACCATTTGGGGCCCAAGCCACTATGTCACTCCCAGGAGAGACACGTGGCTCAGGCGCGCTGCAGGCCCCCCCCCCCCCCGGTGTGTGCCGCCCAGCATTTTGTTATCCCCCTCAGTGGTGACACCTGGGGCGACCCGCCCCCACTGCACCCCCTTCCTCTGCCCCTGCCTGTTGGTGGGAGGGCTCTTCATGCCATGATTCAGTTTTGGGTGAACTATCCTATATTTGCTGTCTGCTACTATGCCTCACACAACACCAGAACATTGCCAGGTAGGGCCATAACGTAGTGATGGAGCACTTGCTTTGCATGCAGAAGGTCCCAGGTTCAATCCCCAGTGTCTCTGTGTGGGACTGCAAAAGACTCCAGAGAGGCAGATGGGCCATTGGCCTGCAAAGGCATAAGGCAGTTTGCTCTGTTTTCCTAGCACCCAACTTGCCCTGCTGGATCATGCCAAAGATCTATCTAGCTCTACATCCTGTTTCCATGGGTGACCAGCTAGATGCTTCCAGTGAGGCAACACTGTCTGTCCTTTGGCAATGGATACACCAGCTATGAACATGTAGCTCTCAAGGCTAATAGCCATTTATTGCATCAAGAGAAAAATCTAAAGTCCAGCGATGGAAGGCAGTGAAATGCATTGTCAGAAATAATAGCCAAGCTTCTCTGGCATGAAATTTCTTCACTGCACTTTATAGCATCTAGTGTAAAATATGAGAAAACCACTTTTACTGAGTTCCCCTCTGTGGTGTCAGTCATAAACTTTACTCTGGGATCACCCCAAACACCTGGTGATTTCTCATTGCTTGTACATGTATTACCAGTGAATTATACTTTGTGAAATTGCCCTCCCCACAGGAGTACGGCTAATACCAACATTGCAATCATTCTGGCACCAGGTCAAGACGTATTTATTTGACCAAGCATTTTAACATTTTAATTGGTGATTTCCTTATAGCCTATTCTGCTGGTTTTGGGTGCCTCTTTGATGGTGTCATGACATTGTTCCATTTTACTGCATCATTTGGCGTGACTGGTTGTATTTTCTGTATTACTCTGGCCTAAGTGTAGCAGAAGGGTGAGCTGCAAGTAACTAAAATGGCATATCTCTCGCGCTGTGTATATGTGTAGCCATGGGCTGGCTTTTCATAGAGTCACATGTTGTAGGCTGCAGTTGGGTATTCCTTTAAATGACCAGCGTTGTTGGGAATTGCTTGAGCAGTGAGGCCCAAGAATCTGATTTCTTCCTGTGAACTCTGGCTCAGCTTCTGCCGTTGCAATTCCCTTTCCTAATAGCCATAGTTGTTGTGGTAGCGCTGTTAACCGTCACACTTGACACCATTGTGTCACTGCTGTTAAAGAAGTCCCCTGGCTGTTCAATTCTTACTGGAAAGAACAGCAGATTAGACTTCTCTGCAACATGCATCTGCTGGAATTGCTGCCAGCTGACAAAACCTCTCAGCTATTCCCAGAAATTAGAAAATGCAGCAGCTCCGCAATGGGCCCTGCCATTAATTTTTATAAGTTATCCAACAGTTTGCCTCTCTATGCCTCTTTCCATCTTCCTCTCACCTCTCATATTTAGGTTTATGGTTTAATCCAGTTTTAGCAAGTTCATCTATTGATTTCTTTTTTTAGAAAAAAAGTATATATGTGACTCCCTATAAAAGATGCTGCTTAAAATATGTATATGCAAGGGTTGTAATTTTAGACTAGACTAGTTGCAGCGCATAGTTCACTAAATCTCTGAGGATATAAAGTGGAGAGCTATAAAAAAGTGCAGTGAGATAGATTTAGGAGTCCTCAAAATACGTAATTTAGGATCTTAGTGCTCTTTTAGACTTCAGTTATTCATTTCAAGACACATCATAAATGCTTCTGTAAGTAGCACACTTTAAGGTCATTTGAAGTCAAGTTCCAATAAATAAATATTTCATAAATAGGTTTGTTTTGGATTGGTTGCCAAGGCTCCCTATTGTTCTTGATTTTTCTCTCAGGTTGTGCAACGATGGGTATTTCCCAAGTAAACATCTCAGTTAGGATAGTTAATGTGTACCAGTTAACTCTGAAAACTCTACTGCTAATAAGTGTTATAATTATTGTATACAGCCATACCTCCAGTTGTGAACGTGATCTGTGCAGGAGACACGTTCGCAACCCGCAGTGTTCATAGCCTGAAGTGCTGGGTCTGTGCATGTGCGTGACATGATTCGGTGCTTCTGCGCATGCGCACGATGTCATTTTGCGCTTCTGCGCATGCACAAGCGCCAAAACCAAGAAGTAACCCATTTGGGTACTTCCAGGTTTGGTGCGGTCCGCAACCCGAAAATGCGTAACCCTCAGCGTTCGTAACCCGAGGTATGACTGTACTAGTATATAAGCAGACAATCAGCCTTGTGTGGTTATCCAGCAAGTGGCAGATCTCCTGAGCCTTAGTGCGTATGAGCAAGCAAAGTTGTCCTTGTCTCTCTGGCTGCCATTGGCTTAGCTGCTCAGGTGCCATCAAGGAGCAGGGCAATACTTGCAGGATGATCCTGGTCTACTTTTTGTAAAAGCATTTCTCTTAAAAATACGTAAGTGAGGCTGCCCTTTAAAATGGTTCAAAAACTGCAGCAGATCCAAAGTAAGCAGTAGGAATATTCTTGGGAACTGCTAGATATCATAGATTGTACCAGTAGTTATCTGCACTGACTTTCAGTTCCTCGATGGGCCCTGTTCAAATTTCTGGTATTAACCTTTACAGCTTAAAACAGCTTAAGGCCAGACTTTGGGAAGGATTGCCTCCTTCTGTGTACAGTATATGTGCCCAGTCCTTAAGATTGTAACCAAAGGCCCTTCTCCAGATGTTTGCCAGATGACATAGCTGAAGTGCCAGCTATTGGAAGGCACAGGATGGGACAGTCTTCTTGTGCTCAAATCCTGCTTGGGTTTCCCACAAACATCAGTTTGGCCCCTGTGAGAACAGGATGCTGGAACTGATTGGCCTGATCCAGCAGCTGCTTCTTCTGTTCTTATGAGGTGAGGCCCTTGGTCACTGGAGAGAAGCCCTTTTCAGTGGTGGCACCCCAGATATGGAGTGCTCTCCCCAAACAGGCTTTCCTGGAACTTGCATTTCTCTCTTTTATTTTCTGAGATTTTTTTAGTTATTTGCTTTTCCATGTTATTTGCTCTCTGTCAGGATTCAAAGAATGCATGAAGGCGCAAACTGGAACTGGAATCTCGGTCTCCCATGTGGCTGTATATATGAGTGGTGAGTGATCAGAAGAAGAAAAATACTGTGCAGTTGTGGCCTGGGGCTTCATGTTTTGCGTCTGCCCCCTGGAACCTGGTGCCAGCCCTGTCACTAAGGTTTATACCTTAGTTTATACCTTAGCTTTCCACTCCTAAATGGAGGTGCTCTAGAGAGTTCACAAATAAACAAACAAGTAAATAAACAGAAGAATTAATAAATAAGAATAACATTTAAAATTATATTAAAAACATCAAATAAAAATCAGTAAAGAATCTAGGCCTCTAAAGCCATACACAAACTGAGGTAGCCTGACAAATATATTTGTTGTTCTTACATTTTTTTTCCTGCATCTGGCTTGCTTGCCTTATCTGACTCAAGAGCCCACAAATTAGATCTGCAAATGTGTGCAGCCACAGAGACTTGTCTTGGGGTCATGCCGCATGTCATTAATGATTTTTCTTCACCCCATACCCTTCCTTCCTTGCTGTTAATGTATTTGCTGACAGCTGTGGTTAGTGGCATGACGCAGAACCATCCCTTGAGCTGAGTCCTGGGAGCGTGTGCATTATTGTGGTACTCAGCTGGATGGAATGCATTGCTCCAGGTCAGTCCTTCTGGAAAGGCAGCCACTTAGAAGAAACTAACTCACTTCTGTGCAATATGTGAAAGCTCTGAAGTTTGTGCTGCTACATTGCGTGTGTGTGTGTTTTAAGGTGAGTGCTATACAGCAGAAGCACAGGAGATTCAACTCTTTAATGTGAAATACTTTTAGCTTCAGGTAGTAGTCATGTTGGAAAACGTGAATGGTTTTGCACCAAGAGAGATCAAAAAAGGGTAGCTGCAGAACAACTGTCCTCTGAGTTTCACTAGTGGGCTCCAGCATTATGAGACACTGAATGGTCTCCCTGAAATGGAAAATGGAAAATGACTATAAGTTAGTAAAGTGCCTATCACTCAAATAGGCAGGAAAATGTGTGAAAATATGCATTCCTTCCCCACCCCGTCCCCCCGATTGAAACTAAATGGTAGGTTTTTTCCAGGGACTTTGGAATATTCTCTATCTCTCTGTGTGTGACTTTCTTGAGATTGTATTGCATGTGTTATTTTTTTAAAAGGTCTGGAACTGAGAAGTGGTTCTTCTTTGAAAAAGGGTTGCAGGGTGAAAAATTAGCTCCTGCAGATGCCTAATTGCCTTATCCCTTCAACAATCCAAATGAAAGCTGTGGACTTGGGAGCGATACTTTAAAAAAAATAAAATAAAGTTAGCCATTCCAAACCTGTAAGCGACTTCCCTTGCTGCACATGTTCAAAGGAGTCACCTTTTAACGTTTCACCTGTTCCAAAATCTCACATGTTAGAGAGAACAGAAGGTTCCTCTATAGGCAGATTTTGTTTAAGAAATGGGGAAGTACCATGAAATCTCAAGGGGGTGGCTCCCACATGCATTCATATACAGCACTAGATTGCTCTGTACTTTGGATGAAAGTCAACTGGATGTACAGATGTCCTCAACTGAAAACCACCATGTGTGATGTGAAAATAAAGTTCTTATATATGCTGTACTGAGTCATCCATACATGTAAGATGTCCCTCATATCACTGCAAAATAAATGGGAATGAGGACCAGGATATCAAGAGAAGCAATGCATGTTTCTGCTCTCAGCATGAATTCAAGGAGACACCTGAATTTGAGATCTGAGAAAATCTCTTCATCCCCAGCTACAGCCATTAAAGGGGGATGGCATTAGTTTCATGTTTAATGCTCCCTGCGCAGAACTTTTGACAGTTACGGTATATTTTAGATGACAGTAAGCGTAAGTAGCATTAATGTAACTTTAGATCATCCATGACTTCTTCACTATTAATTTGTAGCATTTGTAGTTTAAATCACAGGTTGGTTAATTGATCAGTCATTTTCATTACTGTGATCTAAGAGATACTGTCAGGCTAGTAGATGTGGACTGCGGAGCAAGTCTGAAAAGGTTGTGTTGGTTGTGTTCACCTAAGCTAGGCATGTGTAATGTACTCCTTGAACGTCGCAGCTCATCTTCCATGCAGCAATACAGGCTCTCTAGAATAACAGTTTAGATAGGATCAAAGCTGCGTCCCATACTCCTGCTGATGTGGCTATATGGTGATGTGCTGAATTTTCAATTACATTAAAAAATGTACAACACTTACTCTTGCCATCTGTTTGAAAAGCAAAGAGAAAGCAGGGGAGGAGGAACTGTTAACAAACTGTAAACAATAAAGAGATGAAGCAGTGAGCTCATAGATGAAAGAAAGATTTAGGAATAATAATAATAATGGAGAACAAGGACCCACGCAGGGCTGGCCCATTCATGAGGCAAGATGAGGCTACTGCCTTGGGTGGCAGGATCCACAGGGGCCACAGATCTTTCATTCCTCCCACCCTCATTCTTGATGTAGATATTCACTCACCCCTTCTTCCCTGGTGGGAAGAGGGGTGTCATTTTGTGAATCGCCTCAGGTGCCAAAATGTCTGGGGCTGGCCCAGGACTCAAGACAGGGTATTCTTGGTGGCTGCACCCTTGTTATGAACCTCCCAGGGGAAATCAGGCAGCCTCTCTCTTTAACTCCTTCCAAAAGCTTTTTATACATCTAGGCCTTGGGAGGCTTTGAAGGAAGGCTTTGCACTATTGCCTTTTAGTGTGGTTGAAATTATGTTTAAATTGTTTTAGCTATGCTTAGAAGCAATCCTCACTGTCCCATACGACATCCATATGGTGGCCAGTTGGCCACAAGGAATGAATAATTTAATTCCTGCATTGCAGGGGGTTCGACTAGATGACCATTGGGGTCCCCTCCAACTCTACAATCCTATGATTCTATAATGCAGCAGCACCTATATTGCATCACTCATTGCCTCCCTTTGTTAGAAAAGCATCCACTGTGTTCAGTTTTAGACAACAACCTAAAATGTTTATTTACACAAGCTTACCCTTATATATTTTACCTCCATTAATGTTTAATAATGTTTAATTTTAAAATTATTGTTTGCCTCCTCTATACTTTTAGTTGTTTCTCTTTAATTTTAATGAATAATAAAATAATTATAAATTATAAATAAAAATAATTATAATTATAATAATATACTGTCACATGACCCTTTTATGTTCTTCTGATTTATATTGTTTTAAGTTTTTAGTTTTGATTTTTTATTATTAATATACACTGCTTTGACAAAAAAACCCAATTTAATGTATAAAATAAATAAACAAATCCATATGTACAGTAGTTCTTGTTGTAACCTACTCTGGGCTCCCTTTGGAGAAGCAGAGCCAATTCTAAATAACAAATAAATAAATCTCAAATCATAAACTTGAAGGTGGTTTTTGCCTTATTCCCTGTGGGTTGCTGGGATTGTGGCAGAATCACACCTGGTACTCCAGGTTGTGGCTTATGTATCACAGCCAAAATCAGCTGAGAATCAGATAATTAAAACTGATGTGGAAGGGAACAATTGCATGTACTCTAGTCTTTTAATATAATAGGTATAACAATATGCTAGCTTGTTGCTGGATCTTTAGAAGATCAAGATGTGCAAAAATTTTAATCCTTAATTCCTCAAGATCCCAAAACTGCTACAAAAATATTTTCTTGCAACATTATTGTCGATATATAATAAAAACAGCCCCTCCCCCGATAGCAATCATTAACCTACAAGAAAACATATATAATGCCATCAGTTTCTACATCTAGTACTAATAAATATTTGCAGTAGGGATGTCAAATGAATAGACAGGGTTATATTGGTTCTCCTATCACCTTGTTGGATGATAACGCCAAGGCGTGATGCCTCCCCACAACTCAGTGTCACCCGGGATTCATCACTCTGGTCTCCCATCATGCTGATGTGGCCCATATCCAAGGACATGAGCACACGACAAGCAGAATTCAAAACAGAAGCTCAGCCTTAATCTAAGCTTAATTTATTGCAAATTAAATCAAACGTAACAGAACAAAGAAAACATGGCTCCTCTCTCTGTCTTTCTTCCTCGGAGAAAGAGCTGTAAAAGCAAAAGCTATACAGAGCGGAAACAGCGTGTCTCCCTTTGCGTTCACAAGACTCCAATAATCAGTGCTGGAATGTAAACGGACACGTGACATGTAACAATCCCCCACACAACTGCAGCCCAGGAGGAAAGGAATTCTCAACACACCTTTCGTTTCCCTGTTAAAGGGGGAAGGGGAGCCAATGCCTGCACTTCTAAATGTATTCAGTTAGTGGACTGGCTACCTTGACTTTCTGCACCTGCCAATTTGCATTGGCTTTAAATCTCCGTGATGTGCAGGAAAGTGGTTTTGCTGGAACAGCCCGGCAGCTTGCAAGGATCTTCCTTGAAAATTATTGTGGCTGTTTCACACACATGCAAAAGACTACTGAAGGAACCTGCTGTTTTTCCTGGATGAGGATGGCTGCACTGAAGTCTTCCCCCAATCACTGTTGATTAGTAAATATGGCAAAACTGACTATGCTCCATTAGCCAAGGAACTACAGCCTGCACATGTCTCCATCATCAATGTTATTTCACTTCTTCAAGTTAAATTGCAAGACCTGCTGAAGTGGCAGTTGCCAGGCTACATAAGACCTTCTCCTTTTGATGAGCATCCATAGAATTGCATAGGTCTCTTTGGCATGCCAGGACTTTGAGAACTGTTTCCATCTACATTACATTATATTATATTCTCCAGGCCTGTCTTACCCATAGAGGCTAGTGGTGTGGAGCGCCAGGGCTCCAAGTTCGGGAGGGCGCCAGGCGAGAGTCCGGGGAACACTGAACAAGTGAGCTGAGCGAGCGAGGGCGTGTACGCCGCTCCCGCCGAGTGTGGGCTCGGTTTTTTTCCCTTTTAGTCTGCAGGTGCCAAATTCTGCGTGGCGCCAGAAGGCTAAAAAGGAAAAAACTGAGCCAACGCTCGGTGTGAGCGGCGTACACGCCCTCGCTCGCTCATCTCAGGCTTACTTGCTCGGTGTGCTGCGACACAAAGCGGCCAGCTGAGCCGGGAGGCACCATGTCCAGCCTCTGCCTCTTCTCTGCCGGAGAAGCCGCCCTCCAGCCGCTGCCCGCCTCCTCCAGCCCTAAAAGAAGGTAGACAAGTCTGGGATATGCTTAAGATGGTGCCGGATATTCTTGAGACGGCCCTGATATTATATACAGCTAAAACCAACCGGTTGCGTGGGAACTGGAAGCAGCACAAGAAGGGGGAGTTTTGATGGCATACCTCAACAGGAGCAGGAGAAGTATGGACCAGCCTATGTGGTCTTGGGCTCAGTTTCAGGGTAGGAATAGTTTTGGTTGTCCTGTTGTTGTTGTTGTTGTTGTTTAGTCGTTTAGTCGTGTCCGACTCTTCGTGACCCCCTGGACCAGAGCACGCCAGGCACTCCTATCTTCCACTGCCTCCCGCAGTTTGGTCAGACTCATGTTTGTAGCTTCGAGAACACTGTCCAACCATCTTGTCCTCTGTCGTCCCCTTCTACTTGTGCCCTCCATCTTTCCCAACATCAGGGTCTTTTCCAGGGAGTCTTCTCTTCTCATGAGGTGGCCAAAGTATTGGAGCCTCAACTTCACGATCTGTCCTTCCAGTGAGCACTCAGAGCTGATTTCCTTAAGAATGGAGAGGTCTTCTTGCAGTCCATGGGACTCTCAAGAGTCTCCTCCAGCACCATAATTCAAAAGCATCGATTCTTGGTTGTCCTAGTACTGTATTTATCCTGAGAACTGGACTGGAACAACGCATCCTTGCTGGTTTCGCTGGTCCTCTCAGCTACAGGGTATTGCATTGACCATGGTACCCTTGCAGATGGATTCAGTGGCGCACAGTGTTATGCTGGTACAGGTCCTTTCTGGAGGTGTGTTCTCAGAAGGTGTTGCTGGAGGGCTGTTTGATATCTTAGCCATTGTTCTATGGATTCCTGCAAACTTCCATCTTGCTCTCCTTATTGTTTAATGTCTATACAAAACCAGTTACTGTATTGGCCTGAATATAAGCCTCACTTTCCCCCAAAATTCCGACCATGAAAAGTTAAAGTGCAGCTTAAATTCACGACCTCACAGAAATTGGATTTTACGATATCGCTGCTAAAACAGACATACGGTAAAACAGAATGGGTGTGAGCACCTGCGGAATTTTAAGGAAGCGGCTTATATTCGCATATTGTCTTGTTTTGTTTTCTTGAATTTAAAGGTGCGGCTTATATTCAGGTGTGGCTTATATTCAGGCCAATATGGTACTAGTTAATCTGGACATTTGGCATTCAGTGCCATCAATATGCAGATGACACCCTATTTCTCTTTTCTTTCTTACTCTAGAGATAGTTGAGGTCTTAAACTGGTACCTGGAGGAGATAGTAGACTGCATGTGGGTTTAATCTAGATGAATTTTTTGTCTGTAGGGCTGATCTAGAGATTGGCGTTCAATCTGCGTTATATTGGGTAGCATGAAAATGCAGGTTTATTTTTTGGGAGTTATGCTGGACCCAGCTTTGACCTTTAATCCCCAAATGTCAGTTATGTCCAGGAGTTCCTAACTGTAACCCATAGGCTGATGGGTAACTATCTCCAATTCTGGAGACTGTGAATCTGAGACTGTAATACACACTATAATTAGTTGCCTATGAAAAGTGTCCATAAACTACAATTGGCCCAGCTGTTAATAGGGACTGCATAGAGGTAACAACTATCTTATTGAAACAACTATACCCAGCTCTAACCTGTTCCCAGAACCAATTCCAAGTTCAGGCATTTCCCCACTTACGCGGGACCGATTTGCAACCGACCGCATATAAGCATGGCTCTAGAAAATAAATAAATAGGATCATGCCAGGAAATTGAGGGAAAGAGCTGAAGAATCCTTGTGGCTCATGAGGAGACCCTCCCTGAAGCCCAAAGAGGATGTGAGGAAGTCCAAAGAGACCAGAGGCACAGCAGGGATAATATAATAATAATAATAATAATAATAATAATAATAATAATAATAATAATAATAATAATAATTTATTTATATCCTGCCCTCCACGGCCAAAGCCAGGCTCAGAGCAGCTAACAACAAGTAAAAATATTGCACAGTGTACATAAAATCACACAGTCAATTAATTAAAATACATTCTAAAATCAATTCAGAATCAAATTAATGGCAACCATTACTGCAACAACTTCTGCATTAATGTGCAGTCGTACCTTGGTTCTCGAACAGAATGCATTCTGGGGATTCGTTCGACTCCTAGAACTCTTCAAAATCCAAGGCGCGACTTCCAATTAGCTGCAGGAGCATCTTACAGCCAATTGGGAGCTGCGGAAGCCGCTCCAGATGTTCAGCTTCCGAAAATCATTCGGAAACCGGAACAGTCACTTCTGGGTTTTGATCATTCGGGAGCCGATTTGTTCGGGAGCCAAGACGTTTGAGATCCAAGGTACAACTGTAGTGTTATAAAGGTTTGATTAGTTTAATTTTTTTATCTAGTATCACAGCACTAGGTATATCTTTGGGGAACTAAAACTTGCTTCTGCGATATGGTCTACTTGTTTAAAAATGGAATTAAATGGAGTTGCACTCTTCCATTTCAATTGTGTTATTTCATTTGAGAAGGAAGATAGACTAAATAGAACAATTTAACATTCTCATTAACTGTGGTTTTGAGAAAAGTATTGAAAAGTGCTTGTCTTATGTTCACTTCTGACTCCTTGCTGCTAAAAGACCAAATCCTATGTATAAGAAGCCAGCATAAAGCAAGCCAGTGTAAAGTTACCCCAGATCCAAATCCCATTCAGCAGTGGGGAGAATGCACTTTTAAAGGATAATTAATTGAATAATATTTTGGAAGAGAGAATCTTGTGGATGGAATGAATTTGAATCTTTTGAAAAAGCATGCTATCCTGTGGAGTAGTAATAGAAAATGTTGCACTGTGTAGTGGTTCACGAAAATACAGGGTGTCTACTAAAAACAACCACGTATGATTTAAAACAAAAATAATTCTGATAAGCCATGGACGAGATAGTAAGCATGTGTCTGGATTGTACTACTTTATACTGAATTTGGGAATTTTCATGATGGAATGCTACCCTTTTTGGGGTGGAGGAAGGAATACCAACACATGAAAAACTGGCATGTAAGGGAGATGGCTGAGTGAGAGGATGTGCATTTCGAATGGAGCAGCATTAAATTATGTACATCCCACCTGAAATTTGGAGCAGTGCAGTCCAGCCACAGGTTTGCCACCTTATTCGTTGTTTGTGATAACCAGGCCATAATGTAATCAAGCAAAGGTGAAGGGAAAACACATTATAATGCTTTATTATAATTGCAATTATTTATCTTACCATCCCAACAGTTTCCATGCTGATATTTAATGAAAATTGCCTCCCCACTCCTACAATTGCTTTTACGTAGGCTTTTAATCTTGTTTCTGTGTTTTGCTGTTACACTATTATGTATCATCAGCTTACTATCTTATGCAAGTATAAGTTATAGAAATTAATACTGCAGTGATATCCAGTGACACTAATTAGCTTACATTATTTTCAGTGATAAACTGTAGTGTTGAAAATCTGTTTTAGAGGCCGCCTGGGAGAAGTTACCATTGTGCTTTCAAATCTTATTAAACTTTCTTGCTGGGTCCTGTTCCTATTGGTAAAAAGGATTCCTAACAGGATCTTCCAACCATTGCAGCTACCTCTTCCTGCGCCAGTTATTACGTAGCTTGAAGTGGGAACACTGGGGCCCAAGGGGAAGAGCTATTTGCACTCAGACCTCAGAATGATTTTCAACCACAGAAAGGACTAGTGATGTGAGGCGTAAAATTATAAACATGTTCAGAAAACTAACATAAATACTAAGGTAATGATTCACAGATTGATGAAGTAAGTCCAAAGGAACAGTTTCCACTTTGACCACAAGAGCAATGCTTCAAACTGGCTTTTAAACTGAGGTTCATCACTTTGAAATATCTGTTATTCTTCGTAAACAAGTTGTAAAACAGCTTTTCTAACTGATTTCATAAAGATTCACTAGTTATGTATAAATGTGTCTTTTTTCTTGCACAGTGCAGGGTTCATGACATCTGACATCAGACATCTGAAGGCAGCCCTGTTCAGGGAAGCTTTTAATGTTTGATGTATTACAGTATTTTAGTATTTTTTTGGGAGCCGCCCAGAGTGGCTGGGGAGGCCCAGCCAGATGGGTGGGGTATAAATAATAAATTATTATTATTATTATTATTATTATTATTATTATTATTATCATCATCATCATCATCATCATCATCATCATCATGTGGTATGGCATTGTGCAGTTAGACTTTGCCTCTCTGATGTTGTACCAACAGGTAGGCCAACTGAATCACAGATGGCTTGCAAAATGCCAGAAAAGGACCAGGTTAGGCAGTACACTTATCCAATTGCACAGTGCACTTATCCAGGTCTGCATCCTCAGGCACTGTGGAGACTGAGAGTATCTCATCTTTCCTGACCCCCTTGGTGTGCATGCATTTTCTTCACCCAAACAGGCCTATGCATAGAAGCATAGAATCTTAGCATTGGAATGCCGGAATCTCAGCTAAAGCATTCATGACAGATGGCCATCCAACCTCTGTTTAAAAACCTCCAAGGAAGGAGAGTCCACAAACCTCCCAAGGGAGACCATTCCAATATGGAACAGCTCTTACTGTCAGAAAGCTTTTCCTAATGTTCAGTCAGACTCTCCTTTCTTGTAACTTGAAGCCATTCCTCCAGAGCAGGAGATAACAAGCTTGCTCCATCTTCCATGTCATATCCCTTGAGATATTTGAAGTTGGCTATCATATCTCCTTTCAGTCTCCTCTTTTCCAGGCTAAACATACTCAGCCCCTGCAACTGTTCCTCATAAGGCTTGGTTTCCAGACCTTTGATCATCTTGGTTGCCCTCCTCTGCACACATGCCAGCTTGTCAACATCCTTCTTCAATTGTGGTGCCCAGAATTCCAGGTGTAGTCTGACCAAGGCAGAATAGAGTGGTACTATTACATCTCTTGATCTGGACACTATACTTCTGTTGATGCAGCCTAGAATAGCATTAGGTTGTTTTTTCCTGCAGCATCACAATGTTGACTCATGTTCAGCTTGTGGTCCACCAAGACCCCAAGATCCTTTTCACATGTACTGCTAGTAAGCCAGGTGTCCCCCATCCTATATTTGTGCATCTGGTTCTTCCTGTCTAAGTGTAGAATCCTACACTTTGTCACTATTGAAGTTCATTTTGTTAGTTTGGGCCCGGTTCCCCAAACTTCCAAGGTCATTTTGAATTCTGTATATGTATTCTACAGCAGTAGATAAACCTCCCAGTTTGGTGTCATGTGCAAATTTATGAGCATCCCCTCGGTTCCTTCATCCAAGTAGTCTTCATCATTACAGCATCCTTATGTCAGTGCATGAATTCATATGTCAATGAATCCTTATGTCAATGCAATAATGCCCAATACTGAGGTGGGTTGGTGAGATAGGTGGCACAGGGTCACACATTTGAGTAATGTGTCCCAATGTGTCCAATGTGTCCCAAACATACAGATGACATTATTTAAATTTGTAAACAAACACAGAAGTGACTTAAACATAAGAGAAGTCGGTAGTCTATAGCCATAGTCCTCAAATTTTCTACCTTCAGGGAACCATTTCTTTCTTGACTTGCCTGATGAAGACCCATCCCTCCCCCCCCCACGGGATGCTGCTGCAGAAGTCTTGTTCATTGTAAATAACTATTGAGACACAAATCTGTGGCTGCTAATATATCGCATGGACCAACCAAGACCGAACTGCTTACTGAGGGGGTGGGAGAGAGAATTTGGTTTTGGCTTTGGTCTTTTTTTGTTTTTTTTTAAACAGATACATTGGTAGATGTTAGATGCACACAGTATACCAAAGGAGACAGAACAGTTTGTAAAGGGGGGGAGGGTTACTTTTCAAATATATGTTTGTAGATATATTTTAAAATCTCTTTCTATCTGGGGGCCCTTTTCCAGGACACTGGCTCTGTTTTCTTCTCTACTGAAGCTTCATTAATGTTGAAGGCAGAGGGTGGGTGGAAACGAAGCAGGAATGAAGGGGGGGGGAGCATCTCCCTGCCCTTTTTGAGCTTGCGTCTTTCAGGTAACAAATATTCCGAGTCAGAATTCTCATCCTGCTCTGCTCCAATTACTTGGAAATAGTAAGTATTTGCTACAAAATGATTCAATTTCGTGTTTAAGTCTTTATGACCCAATCACATTCCTTTATTATCAGACGCAGCAACAGAGTTAGTGGCCAAAGCTCATTCTGTTTCAGCTTTATGCCTGAGCCTCGGAGAAACTATTGCCTGCTCCTGTATCCACTTCACTGCACAGCCCTTAGGAAACCCACGTAAGAATAAAGATAGAAGGCCTTTGGAGTAAACCAGAAATCACAAAACCAGATTAACCTCCTGTGACTCCTGCGCCTCAGGGGACAGGGTCACAAAAGAGGCAAACCTATTAGAATCCAATGGAATTGCATAGTATTTACGGTAGAGTTTTATGTGGATAAATGAATGGACCGCTGTAGGAAAATACAGTTTGTGCTAGACCTTTGTAGCGGCTAAAGGGTGGCGTTCCCAATAAATATAAGCTTCCTCCTTCCTGTATTTGAGTGAAGCAATTAAAGCTACTCGGGTTGCAGTGAAAATAGTATTTCACACTTTTGGGGGCCACTGAATCCTCATTTGGTTCAACATTTTGATTCTTTATGTGTGAAATAGGATGCAAATTCCAGCTGTTCCTTTCTAAATGTCACCACCCCAACCAGAAATACCAATACAGTAAATGTCTCTGAATCAGAAGCCTCAACTATCCTCTGTTCAGTGCAACAAATGGAATGAAAGGACCCTGGGACGGCACTATACTGTCTGTGCAGGGATAGTATCGCAGGGCATCACTCTCTCTTTTATTTATCAATTCCACACTGTGGAGCTGGAAATGCTGCTCATATAAATGCAAGTTTTTATCAGAGCTGGCAATATAATATGACCTTAAGTGGCTCAGGACTGCAGTACCTCAAGGACGGCCTCTCCCCATATGAATCAGCCCAGACTCTACAATCATCATCACTATATCAGGCCCATGTGCCTCCTCCACGAGAGGTCAGGAGAGCGGCAATACGAAAATGGGCCTTTTCTGCAGTGGTTCCCCATTTGTGGAATGCTCTCCCCAGCGAGACTCACTTGGCACCTCCATTACATATCCTTAGGTGCCAGGCAAAAACATCCCTCTTCTTCCAGGCCTTTGGCTAATTAAACAATCTATGTCCTTTTAAGCTGGGGGCGGGGGATGGTTTTGTTTGTTACTATGCTATTTGTTTTTGTGCTGGGGCAACCCAGTCAGATGGGCATAGTACAATTAATAATAATAATAATAATAATAATAACTTTTAAACCACCCAGTGATCCTTAGATGAAGGGCAGTATATTAAACAAACAAACATTATTTTGTACTCTAAAAAACTTTTATCTTTTGTGCTTTCATACTGAGAGAATGAACATGAGCCTTTATTCTATCCAGCAAACAAGATGTATTTGCAATATAACTATCTCATTTAAGACCAGTTTGCAAACGTAATGTCAACATGGCTGAATATTGGAAGATTCAGGGAAGATGCTGATTCTATTCCTACTCATGATTTGCCAACTGAGTGAGCAGATGGAGTCTGTTTTCCCCAGCAGCAAGCTCCGCCCATGGACTTCATTTGCTGCCTGGGAAACAGGCCAAGGGGGTTCCCCTTGAGAATGCAATCAGCAAAGGGGTGCTGGCTCTCAGTGGCGCCCACCAAGTGAGGTGAGTGGACTCCTGCACCGGCTGCAGTTTCAAAACCATCTTCAGAGGCAGCCCCACATACAACACACTGCAGTAATCTAACCCAGATTACAGTAGGGCATGTATTCATTTAACATGAAAGGGGGGGGGCAAATATTTCATTGGATTTAATAAGTTAAAATGAATCAGAAATAATTCTGAAGGTTTTTCTGCTAAGTTTCTGCAGAAATGGCGAAACTTACATGAAGACTTAGAGACAATGACAATAGAGATTTTTAAAAAGACTGGGAACCATTTATGTTGTATCTACAGAAACAGTGTAAATAATTGGACTCACTAGAAGGGCTTGAGTGAACGCTTACAATTAAGAAAATAAGCGCACATTTAAGAAACAACAATATGGAAATTAATTAAGTGTAAGGTGTAATTTGAAAGAAAATTTGATATAAAAATGGTAATATATAAGAGCATTCGGTAAAAAAAAAAAGGATTCATAGAAAGTAAGATAAAATTAAGCAGAAGTAGCATATATTTAAAGAACCAGAAGGGGAAGTTAAGGGAAGTCATGGGGTGGGGAAAATTTCACTTTTTGTATTTTTCTTCTTTTATGTCTCAAATGTGTTGAATATTAAATTGTCAAACCTGATAAAAAATTAAATAAAAAAGAAATAATTCTGAAGGTGTTTTTCCAGTTGAATTTCTCTTTCATTCTTAAAAATAAAATCTGAATTATTTTGCTTGAATCTGGGGAGAAATAGCTACAGCCCCAGAAGCAGCTGTTGCCAGAAAGAAGGGCCAGCAGTTCTTGGTGAGGATGGGATTCCTCTACCCAAACAGCCTCCTTTCCTTTTTTTAAAAAATACACCTGAGCAAGTACAGTGTAGACAGAAATCTGATCTGGACATGCAAAATAAAATAAAGTTCTAAACTTGGCTGTGGGAGGACATGCCCAGTCCCAGCAGAGACCTCATGGCTCCCAAGGTCCTTGGCAGGTGGGCTTCCCTCTCTGCTGATTTAAGGTTGCAGCAGGCCCACTCTCCCAGGCATGAAAGCAGGAACTGGATACAGTGGTGCCTCGCAAGACAAAATTAATTCGTTCCGCGAGTCTTTTCGTCTTGCGATGTTTTTCATCTTGCGAAGCACGGTCAGTCGCAACTGCACCTCTTCAAGTGGTTTTAAGAAAAAGGAAACAAACTCGCAAGACGTTTTCATCTTGCGAAGCAAGCCCATAGGGAAAATCGTCTTGCGAAGCAACTCAAAAAACGAAAAACTCTTTCGTCTTGCGAGTTTTTCGTCTTCCGAGGCATTCGTCTTGCGAGGTACCACTGTATATAGTGGCAGCTGTCCCCTGCCTTGCTGTGCACTCAGAGCCCACCCAGCTCTTATTTTCCAAGATAACAACATACAATTCAAATACATAGGATCCAGCGCCCACTTCACTAAGTGCGAATGGAAATTGCATGAATGAGGGAGGAAATACAAAAATCATGTAAATTTGATGCATGAATAGGAAAGAAATTGAATCTGTTGTGTAAAATGAAGGTATGTGAGAGAGGTGTTGGAGGGCTGCCGGAATGCCCGGCAGCCCTCCAAGAGGTTTTCTAAAAAAGAAAGAAAAAGAAAGGTAACAGCCAGCCAGAGAGTGATGTATGCAACATAGGACTGGTTCGTTTTAATTTTCCCCCTCCCCCTTCCTTTTTAAAAAGGCTTCACACTTCTTTGATTCAGCTGAAAATATCGGTGAAAGTTTTAAAGATATATACCTGTATGATGTCAGGGTAAGGATTCCTGTGGTCAGTTGAAATAGGTAAGCTGAATTCTATGGCAAAATCTGCTGGGATGAGCAGTTTAGGATGCAGCAAATCTCTGACTCAAGCCGCTGATTTGTGTTAAATCCCCACTCCCAGCTCAACCAAAGATAGGTTGACATAACTTGCTCATCCTGGCTTAGCAGAGGCCGCTATAAATTCAGCCCCGCGGCTGAACAGCCTATGGATCTGGTGTAACTTTACACAGGCTTAATTTACACTGACTTGTTTTATGCTAGCTGCTTGTGCATGGGGTTGCTCCCTTAAAAATAGCGCACACGAAAAACAATGAGAAATACCTCCTTCAAGCTGAGATGTGTTTACTCTGGACAGATTGGTGGTCAAGGTATTTGCAATGGATCTTTGCAATGGATGACTGCTTTGAAACAAAGTCATATTGGAACTCATGCTTCATAATATCTTTTCTGTCTCCACAAATAGGACTTCCTGTGTACCTCTTTCTTTCTTAAATAACTTCATATCCCTCACAACAAAGCTATTGCCAAACATTTATTTCCCCTTTGGCTAAAATACTAGATATGCGTCTTTAAATTTACTTCAATTTACGGTTCCTCTGGAACGGCTTCATCCATGCTATATATAAACCTGTACACATAAATGAGCCCTGGTCATAGATGGAATTTTTAAGCTGCTTTTTTGTTGTTGCTCTTTTTTACTGTCAGTGGTTTTAACCTGTCATCTTAACTCATTCTCCTTAATCTCTGGACAAATGCAGGTGCAGTCAATATTACAGTGTCTGCTCCTGCCGGTTATGAAAAAAGCAATGGCTTTAAGTTAGGCTTTTATAGTTCCAAAACTCCACAAAATTATGCTCCCCCCCCCCAGTTTTTATAACATCCCACCCCCTGCATCCCCGCTCTCTGCCAAAAACACCTGTATTTCTGGTTATCCCATCTGGTATCAATAAGCCAGTGAATAGAAAATTGCAGACTAGGTGATTTGAAGGAACCCTCCATGGCTCAACAAATTTTCTCATGAGATTTCTGGGATCAGGAGAAACTTATACTGTTCAAATGAACAATTTACTAGGCACTTTCTTACAAAGTCGGGGCCTATAAGAGATTTTCCTAATATGTCTTCCCATAAACAATTTATAAGGCAGTTCCCTCAATTAAGTACATAAATTCTTAAGTTACTGGATTTGCTGAAATAGATCAAGGGTTTATCTTATAGCCACATGCTGTAAGGGCCATTCTATATATTGTCCTGGAATTAGCTGTACAATCTGTTCTAGGAGGGGTTGCACTGCCCCACAGAAACAGGGGACTCGGCACATGGGGGGTGGAGAGTTTTATATGTGTTATAACACTGACACCGTCTTTCACCAATGTGCTTTCTCGCTTTGAGGTTTACAACGTATTTTCTTGAAACACTTTTTTGATGTGTCTAGCTCTAGCCAGGGTTGTATTCCACGAGTACTTTTGTCCAGCTTAAGCTGGTCTGCCACCTATGGCGGAATACCCTGGCCTCAGTTGTCCATGCTGTAGTGACCTCCTGCTTTAGATAATATGTTCTATACCATGGTTAGGCAAACTAAGGCTTGGGGGCCTTCTGAATCCGGCCCGCGACGGTCCAGGAATCAGCGTGTTTTTACATGAGTAGAATGTGTCCTTTTATTGAAAATGCATCTCTGGGTTATTTGTGGGGCATAGGAATTCGGTCATTTTTTCCCTTCAAAATATAGTCCAGCCGACCACAAGATCTGAGGGACAGTGGATCGGCCCCCTGCTGAAAAAGTTTGCTGACCCCTGTACCCTTGAAGACAGTATTTATCATATGTTTTAAATATGTCTTTATGTAATTTTAAATTGTATTGTTTTAATATTTTGAAGTTTGCTGCCCTGTGCTCCTTTGGAGGAAAGGTGGGACACAAACTTAATATTTTTTTGTTTTCATAAGGATCACATGGGTGGTTTTTTGGGACTGCACCACTCCAGGCTGCAGGTGGGCATCTTGTACTTGAATGTTTCCCCAAGAGAATGAAAGAAAACTCCGTACTCATAGGAAACCAGCATGCCAAGGAAAAGTCAGGTCTGGCTTGGGGTCCTCTACCCCTATATGGGACTATTTGAACTTGAGAGCTTCCATCCTAGATCTGCTTCAAACAATCTGTAGAAGTGGGAGAAGAGAAATTGCACACTTCCTCTTTCCGTGATATGCTGAAAATTGCTCACCCGCTGGAACGAAGCCCGAGCCCAATATTTTATGCGGCAGTTGTAAGCGACGCAAGCGGTTGTGTGCTGCGTTCTAGTGGGTGAGTGATTTTCAGCATTCCCCCCAAATAAACCTCCCCCAAAGCTCAATTCCCCCTATTTTCTAAATTTTGAGGCCCCAAAATAGGGGTCATCTTATACATGGCGGCGTCCTATAGATGGAAAATTGCGGTAATAATGGCTGAGCAGGACTCCTGATTGTGGACAGGCTTCCAAGAGCATTGAGTTCAACATGCTTGGAATCTCCCTCCAGACCTTCAGATATGGAGGGCATGGCTCTGTTCTCCTGTCACCGTCTTAATGCATTCATGGCAGATACCCGATGAAGGCTGTTCACATCGTGTAGATTCCAGAAACAATTTTAGAAAGAACTTAGCAAAATTAAACTCCAAAAGGATTTTTATTTCAACATTGTTTTCTTGCTACAGCATCTAAGCACTGAATTTCAAAGAGATTTCCCTCAGCTTCTATATATTTCAGAATAGCATCAGCTATTTTTCTCTTAAGGCCCTATCTTGAACCAGTCAACATTAATGATAATTTTGCCAGTGACATAATGGGTTCAAAGCTGGATCCTTCGTTTTCATGCTCTAATGTGATTATAATTGTGGCACTTTCATCCTTCTTCACTGCTTTCCTTTGCAGCATTAAATGTAATTTGTTAATTATGTAGCTTTTAAAAATTACAAGGCAACTCTGGAATTTGTTTCCTGTGAAACTTCCTTTCTATTATTTCTGTTAAAAAGATGGAATGATGAGCATCAGTTTATATTAGACTTCTTCCCAGAATTAGGCCTCTTCAACATTTACAAAAACAAAAAAAGGAAACCAGTGACCTCTTAGATATAAGGGGAAATGTGCAGGGAGTATATTTTGGTGTTTGATCAGTAGGCTGTTGTGGACAGGTCCTCTAATTCCGGCTGCTTTTGTCAGGTGGAACTACTGATATTTGTATGGTCTGTTGACTTTTTCTTATCTATCCTGTTTTATTAATATACTGTAAAATATACAGTGGACCCTCGAGTTACGTACTCTGGATATGTAACTTTCGGGTTGCGAACACAGCAAACCTGGAAGTGTATGCAGAAGCGCTCCATCGCGCTGCGCACATGCGCAGAAGCGGTACCTCCAGTTACGGACTTTTCAGATTAAGTAGGGACCCCCGGAATAATTAAATTTGTATCTGGAGGGTCCACTGTATTGTTAATTTAAAGATATAAAAGCCCACAACATATTTGCCCAACCAATAGTCTGTTATACAGCCGGTTCGCTTTTTTTTTTGTCACCTTCTCATCCCTGGGAAATTTGAGGCCAGTAACACTGGTAGCCTCCCATGTACTAGAGAAAAGTCTTTCACTCAGGTAGGAGATCCTGGTTTTTGAGACAGAATTCCTCCAGGCAAGACAAGATTGTTTGCTGGAGAACTTTTCATCTCAGCTCTAGATTTTGTTGCCTTCTTCCTTTAGAAAACAATGGTGAGCATTTTTCTAAAACGTGTTATGTTATTTATGTTGTTAAAATTATTTTTGTTTGTCTTCATAAAGCGACTTGATAACTTAAATAACTTTGAGAAGATTACGTTGTAGTTATTTATTTGCTCTTTAGTGTTAACCTACAATGGCCCCTCCTTTAGTGCTGCTTGATCTGTTTCGCCATGAAATGTAGGCTCTGGGACTGAATTTAGCTCCTTTGCATCAGTAATGGGGCATACAGTGGTACCTTGGTTTACGAACTTAATCTGTTGCGGAAGTCCATTCTTAAAGCAAAGTGTTCTTAAACCAAGGCGTGCTTTCCCATAGCAGCAGGGGAGTCAATTTACCAATGGAACACACTCAAAAGGAAGCGGAACATGTTCTGCTTCCAAGACAAAGTTCACAAACCAAAACACCTACTTCCGGGTTTGCAGCGTTCATAATCCAAGTTGTTCATAAAGTAAGCTGTTCTTAAACCAAGGTACCACTGTATATACTTTTAAACCAATGCACTTTTTGTGGTACCATGATCAATCTGTGGTAAGAACTGCCAGGATGAGCAGCTTAGGATGCAGTGGATACCTGGCTCAGCCAGCCATTAGGTCCCCAGTCCCAGCTCAGCTGAAGGTATCTTGGTGTAACTTGGCTTAGCCCTGGGCGCAACCGACTTGAGACAAGCCTGGGTGAGCTGCGGCCTAAGAAGTTGGTGTGGTAGGAGCATGACCTGGCAACCCAGCATAAGAACACTATCTTAAAGGCCTGTTTTTCCTCTGTCAGGCTCAGGCAGAGCAGCAGCAGCTCTGCTGCTGAATGGGGTTTGGATCCGGTGTAACTTTATACCAGTGTAACTTACACCAATGTGCTTTACTCCCACTTCTTGTGCATAGGACAAGAGTTTATTTTCCACACCCTTTGTGTGGAAAACAAATTTTGTGGTGTCCTCGGAAACAGCTCAGCTGGAGAAATATCAGCATGGAGGACTGGTGTTAGAGAGGTCCATGAATGAATTTTAGAGCTATCCATTAAGTTTCTCCCTCTTTCTAACAAAACAAAACAAAACTGGATAGTATTTTAATATCCCATTGTGGTCTGCACACTAACTTCCAACATTGCCAGAACATTTATTTATACAGTATTAGCTGTGTAAATGATGAGGCCAGTAAGAACTGATACTTAGAATCATAGAGTTGGAAGAGACCACAAGGGCCATCGAGTCCAACCCCCTGCCAAGCAGGAAACTTGTCTGAGATGAACTGAACAGAAGCCACAAAATCAATTTCTGTATGCCTGTAAACATCCATTGGATTATTATGACTTTTGATTGCTAATGAATTGGGTTTGAAAAGTTTAATACTGCATTACAGATGCACAAACGCTTTTCAACCTTTAGGGATTTTTCCTATTTTTGCGTTAATGCCGCACTACAGATTTTCTGTTCTGTTCTGTTCTTTTAATTTCCAAGGAATCTGTCTTCAGATGAAGCCAGTGTCAGATGATTTCTGCTGACTGTTTTGTGAAATGTCTAATGCTGGCCTGGGAAGTCTTCCAAACCTCAGGAGCAGTGGTTGGGATGCAAAAGTAGGGCGAGATGAAGCCCTAGAATTAAGTTAGTAGTTTGCAGCATTGAAGCATCTTAGTGAATTGGGGGTCCTAATATTCCGACCTCAGATGGCAGGCCTTTGGTTACATAAAGCATCATTTTGCATCTAGCCTCAGATATAAGGGATACCAAATGTGAAATTGTCAAAAGTGAGAGAGATAGCAATGACTTCCCCACAGAGTATGGTGAATGATATTATTCCCTGAAGTTCACCTCTGTGTCTTTTGAGGAGAGAAAGAAAAAGACCCTGCAGTTCTTCTGGAGACTGTGGAAATTCTGGGAATGCCTTTGTCATGTGAAACTCCATTTTCCTCTGAGAGAGTTCTCTTAATATGTGGCTTCTACATCTATTTAAAGGGTGAGGAAAACCTCCATATTTAGACTGGGACTTGATAAGGGTTTCAGTGGGTTTGGGGTAAGATAATTTGGGAGGATGAGATTCACAGTTGAGTTTGAAGACCTGTTGCATAATAAATTCAAGATTAAAATGCAGAAGTGTATATTTTAAGATTATTTATTTTGGTTATTTTTAAATTTATTAATTACAAATGTAAGTTGTATTCAGATAGGGTTGTCATACGTCCAGATTTGCCAAACGTGCTATTTTTGCTCAACAACTTTTCTGTCCAGATTTTCACTGTTTGAAATATGGCAACCCTATCTTCAGAAATAATCTAATAGGCTATGAAGCTCTGATAGAGACATGCCTCATTTCCAAACTGGTGGCATTTATCCTATCCGTTAATCCACCTGATTTATATGCCATTTAGAATAGTGAGAATGTGAGAAATACGGGTGGGATCATGTACCATTGATGGGCAATGAAATGTCAAATTTTTGTTGTCAGATGTTTAAAATGATTTTAACAACATGGAAAATTCCAGTTGGATTTCTCTCTCTCTCTCTCTCTCTCTCTCTCTCTCTCTCACACACACACACACACACACACACAAACACCCAAATGTATTGGGTTGTCTCTGATGTGCAGGGACAGAACACCTGTCTTTTCACTTTATAATATCTTTTTTCCTTCCAAAAAGCAGAAATCAGTTGTACAGCAGCCGTCAGGGAGGACAATATCCACACTGCTACTCCAGCTCAGGAACAGCTGATTATTAGGCATCCGGCTTTTTTGAAGCAATAATGTATGGCTTATATTGGGGGACTGTGTGCTTGCCTTCCATTTACACATGCAATTCCTCATCAAGCTCTATATATGAAAGCCTGTGCACTTATAGCCATTAGACACCATTATGATGTTTCAATTATTGATAATTCCTTTCTTTCTGAATCTCACCAATCTCCACAATTGCAAACTAAAATGAGTGCACAGTGACGCAAAGGACAACTGAAGACCTGGAACTGACTGCATGCCTTCAGGTTTTAGCAATACCATTTTCTCAGTTTTTATTATTCTTTTCTGCCAGCTGATTCATTGCACAAAAGCTGGAAAAGTGGCCATTACTGATTCTCATGAACCACCTGGGGAAATATGAATAACAACAAATGGAAGAAAATGTGCAACTTGGTTCGAAAACTGGATTGAGTTTAGCCAACTGCTTGGCTCCTGTTTTGGATTGGTCCCCAAAAGTCTATTAACTCCCTTTTTAAATTTATGTTTGTTTCCTGAATTACAAAGAAATCCAGGATCCCAATATCTGGGCTGTAGCCACCATCTTTTTGTTTTGTTTTGTTTCTCCTCTAGGGAAGAAAAAGAAGAACTGTAGAGATTGCTTCTTGTTAATACATCACCATATTTGAAATACAGCCTGTCTCAGTGAAATGTCTTTTATATAATTATTTACAGCTGCTTTCTTTTTTGTGAGCATAATTTGTATTCTAAACAGGCAGCAGCCAACACTTGAATTTGCCATTAAAATAAGGATTAAGTGCTGATTTGGCATGCGCATCATATGTTGGCCACCGCTATGCTTGAGAACCAGCTGGGCACTGCAATGAAGCTCTCTTAATGGATGTTTCTGATAATTTTTTTCTTTCTAAAGAAAATAAAAAGCACTTGAGATGTTGACAGCACAAATTTGCGAAAATAGTTCCTGCTGCTGTTGAATCACCTGTCGGCTGTAGCATCAGAGTTGCCACTTAAATTTTACCTAAAAGCAACATTTGAAGTGAATTTGGGTGGAGGTTTGTCTTAGGTGTACCATAGGGGCAGCCAAGCAGCATTTGATAAGACTAATTCTGGGCACACTAATGATGGAGAAGACAGTACCTGTACTTCTCATCTCTAAAAGTTATTGGCGCTGTTGGGTTTTAATTCAAGGCTAGGGAAATATTTCCATCCTGCAGTTCTCAGTCGGTATGCCACAAACCCCACCTCCACACATCAACCCAGCTATCGTCTTCGCACTCAGCAGCAAATTAATAATACAGCAGAGCCATCCAAGCTATAGGAAGCCAGTGGAAGTTGCGCTGGGGTAAATTATGCTCCTATTCCAAACTGCATTCAGTAGCAGGACTACTGCCAACTGAGCCCGCCAAGCCTGCCAGAGGGAAAACAGGCCTTTAAAATAGAGTTGCTACATCATGTGACCAAACTGAATGTAGTTTTGAATAGGGGCAAGTCTGATCCCCTTTCTATCCCCACCACTCCCCTAGAGAACATTGTTTTGGGACTTAACCTGGCCTAGTCTGAGCCAGTATGGAAGACTCACACACTGTGTGTCTGACTGAGCTGGGATAAGGGCTTTGGCCAGCCTAGTCCAAGATGAGCACAGGTTCAGCTGGCAATCCACCTACTACAAACCTCCCTTGTGCCGGTAGATCTAATAGGTTTGCCAGTAGGTTTGGGCTGAGTGAAGGAGTAGGTAGGATGAGATTTGAGGTCCTATCTGGGTGAGATCCAGATTGAAACCAGATTTGGAGCAGATCTGAAATAAGTGGTCCTATTTTCCCATTCTCTGGAAAATTGCTTGGCTTATTTCTGAGGCAATCTGATTGAAACTCAGGAGTTGTTGTTTACTGCTTCTAATTAATATTTATTTTATTGTGCACTGAAACAAAGCAACGTCTCCGGATCCATACCGATGGCAAGTGGGCTATGTCGGAGATCCCGGGGCAGAGATCACCCAGAAATAAGCACTAGGAGAAGGAAATTAATCTGTCTTTATGAACAGATTTCTGTATCAAGGACATACTTTAACCTTTGCCCATTTGACCCCATTAGGATGTTGTTGGGTTGTATTTTCTAGTTTGTTCTGAATCCCAAAATCTCTCTTTTTTTTATAAAGATATTTATTAAGTTTCCAATTTTATACAAACAAAAAGAAAAAAGAAAAAAGAAAAAAAATCACATACAGTTCTCAATACTTAATTTTCAATGACATATTTCCCTGACCTCCTCATACCTCCCCTTCTTGTATTCCAATTCAAATTATTTACTCAGCAAATCCTTATCTCAAAACATTACAGCTGAAAACCCCTTAATTTCAATCCAACATCATTCAACATTCTTTAATTTTACAATATTTCTGTAAATAGTCCTTAAATTTCTTCCAGTCTTCTTCCGCCGACTCTTCTCCCTGGTCACGGATTCTGCCAGTCATTTCTGCCAATCCCATACAGTCGATCATCTTCATCTGCCATTCTTCCAGAGTGGGTAAATCTTGCGTCTTCCAATACTTTGCAATAAGTATTCTTGCTGCTGTTGTAGCATACATAAAAAACGTTCTGTCCTTCTTTAACACCAATTGGCCGACCATGCCCAAGAGAAAGGCCTCTGGTTTCTTCAAGAAGGTATATTTAAATACCTTTTTCAATTCATTATATATCATTTCCCAGAAAGCCTTAATCCTAGGGCACGTCCACCAAAGGTGAAAGAATGTACCTTCGTTTTCCTTACATTTCCAACATTTATTGTCGGGCAAATGATAGATTTTTGCAAGCTTGACTGGGGTCATGTACCACCTGTATATCATTTTCATAATATTCTCTCTTAAGGCATTACATGCCGTAAACTTCATACCTGTGGTCCATAACTGTTCCTAGCCAGCAAACATAATATTATGTCCAACGTCTTGTGCCCATTTAATCATTACAGATTTAACCGTCTCATCCTGAGTATTCCATTTCAACAGCAAATTATACATTTTTGACAAAGTCTTAGTTTTGGGTTCTAACAATTCTGTTTCCAATTTGGATTTTTCCACCTGGAAGCCAACTTTCTTATCCAAATTGTAAGCCTCCATTATCTGATAATAATGAAGCCAGTCTCGCACTTTATCTTTTAATTTCTCAAAACTCTGCAATTTCAGTCTGTCCCTGAATCCCAAAATCTCGAACCATCAAATTTTCTTGTATGTTTTCCCCTAATTGCAAAAATGAATATGAGGCTATAAAACGTTTGTAGCAACAAGCAAGCTTATTCACTGAAACTTGGATATATCCTAGAGATGTATGGAGATGTTTCTCCTGTGTCAGGAAACTTTGTTAGTTTTCTAGAAATCCTTTTGACTTCCTTCAAAATCCCCTAGATGTTTTGCCTGAGGAGGAATCCCCCAAGTTCATATTGAGTTTTTCCTAAGGTGAAATTTTTGTGGCAAGCTCTAATTTGTATGACTCGGAGACTCTTGACTGGCTCTTTCATCTTCCTGTTTGTATGTGTTCAGCTTTGAGTGATGGTGTGTGAGAACACATTTTAGAAAAGAGTACCTTCTTGAACTTGGTCTCATTAGATCTGTTACTTGAGATCAAAGGAGCCAAGGAAGGTGGCTACTGAGTGAGCAAGGTTATCTAGGACTAGTATTTCACTTTCCTAATCAACCTAAGATTGTCAGGACAGACGTAAGAGCTCTGGGTGGGGAGTATGATATCTTTCAGAAGGCAAATGATTTTGTATTAAGAAAGTGTGTGTAATTATTACCACAGAAAGATTTATAGTAGCTGTTTCTCAGCTGTGGTCCATATGAAATCCTTTAGCAAAAATCCCCTAATTTACAAATATTCCTAGCTTAGAAAAAGGAAAGAAAGAAAGAAAGAAAGAAAGAAAGAAAGAAAGAAAGAGAAAAAGTTAGTTGTCCTGATTGATTAGAAGGGGGAAACTCTAATTTCTCTCCTGGTGGACGCTTTCCGGCTGAAAGCTGTCTCTTTGTGTGCCTCTTAGCTACAGTATGTAAAAGCCAGCCCTACAAGTCATAATTAGAAGTGCAGGACAATTCTAATGATGTCTTACAACTGATGAAATCTGCTTTTCCACCTGATTACCATGGAAACCACCGTTAGCCAACTGAATTCATTCTGATCAAAATGAATTATTATTAATCTTTCCAGGCAAGGGTGCTTGGGGATTTGGACTGCTTTTGTTAACGTTTCTGCTAAGCAACCAAAAGGTTTAGGAAGGATAAATATTAATTCTTCATGTGGTAGTGAGTGAGTATGGGTGAGTCTCTCTGGGACCCAACTAGTTATCGTCAAATCAGATACTAGTAATTTGCAGGAGCATTATGCACTATATCAGGAAGCAAGATAAATAGCAGAAACTTTGGAGTTTGACATTATAATACTGTCCAGATCAAGGTTTGTCTGTTCTATTGCTGGAACCCGCACTGGGACCTTTTGGTGAAGGTTGGGTAAGAAATCTCTCTGCCCATTTGGATGGCATGGATCCTATAGTACAACAGGGATTAGATAATGCAGACCTAAAAAGTAATCATAACAGAGGTAGATTATGAATTCCCATTGTAGCTGTACTAGATATTCAGAATCATACTAATAAGCAGATTATTGTCTTCTCTGTAGTGAAAAGTGGACCTCAGTTTATAGAATTTTGCTCAAAGAATGCAACATTAACAACTTCCACTTTGAAATGATCTAAGATTTAGATTTTACATAGTATATTCATGTGCAGGACTAGTGAGTTTTCGTGGTTCAGTGGTAAGGGACAGGCGAAAATCCCAGTTTAAGTCCCTGACACTTCTAGTGACGGGAAAGACTTTTCCTAGAGACCCTGCAAAAACACTTCCAGTCAGAGGAAACAATGCTTTATTCTCATCCACCCTTCTGTAGAGTCTTCTAGTAGAACCCACTGATTCAGTGAGGGCCACCTCACTGTGCCTTTCTCCAGCCCTTACCACAAATAGGGAAATTCATTACATGATGTCTTCACATGTAGCGAATCCTACTGGACAAAATGGTCTGGCGAGAGGAAAATATTAGGGATGCAACTTGTAATAGAATGTATGAAAACACTGTATTTCAGGTTACATACAGTGATACAAAATTCTATCTGTGTTGTTTGGTGTGCAATTATGACACAGTCATACATGCAAGTCAGCACTTGGAAGTCATTAATATGCACATGTGAGCAGACCTCTGTTTTGCAAATTTTGTGGGCTGTCTTAACGATAGCAAGACCCAAATGGAGAGCCAAATAGTTTCTGGATAAAAATTATGCAGCTCAAACAAGTACATATTCAGTGACTACTAGAACATGGGTTTGTCATGTTAAGAAGCATCATGTGATTAAAAAGGCTATGGAGTTGTGTTTCAGCCCCTGATGACCCATTAGTATGGATGTTTGCAGTGAGGAAGCATATGTTCTGTATGTAGGCTTCCCCAGAATTCAGAAACCTACAGACATAACAGGCATCTAAGTCTCAGTCATCTATGTGTCATAGGGAGTGCTGCCAGAGAGCCCTACAGCCTTTTGATGACTAACATGCTCAGGGGATTTTCAGCCTCTCTGTTTCTATAATATGAAATGTGCTACGAGGCAGAACTTAGTCGCAAAGGAGTATAGGATTGTGTCTGGTGCTATCAATTTTCTTCCGTCAGATTATTTTTTATTTATTTGTTTTCCCTTGGAAGACACCATTCTGGATCAGTCAGAATTCTAATATTGGCTATCACTGAAAAGTTAATTCAGTCATGTATTTAATTTAGAGCGAGAGCTTTGTGATCAAAGTTTGGGGGGGGGGAGCATTCTTCGTTATGGTGAAGCCTCTAATTTTTCAGAAATGACTTAAAGGATGAGAACATGTATACCAAATTTGGATCTGCCTTTTGTTTTGATGAATTTCACAATCAGCTAATATGTGATGAAAGGTATTTGACTACATATGGCCTGAGAGCATTAATATCCTTGTTGAAATGGGGGAGGGAAACCCCACTGATCACTTGAAGGATGCAAATAAGCCTTTAAACGTTTTAGCCTATTATTGGCTTTCACATGGTATTAGTAAGAGGGGAGTTGGCTAATATGATAAAAAGGCAATTAATGTAATTCAAAAGCATGTAATATGATAAGACCTTTGTACTGCATTGCCAGCTTTGATAAAAGCCAGTGGCAAAATCTTATTCAATCACTTTCTGAGTGTCTGTACTTGTGATGTGGACCACTTGGAATGAGTCATACCAGGTTTATCTTTTCTGCTGTGGTTCAGGGTCCTAAAGTCTCCTAAACATAGTAAGTAAATTTATTTTATTTATTGGGAACATTTAAGCCCAATCGATCCATGCTATAAAGATTAGTTTGTGAAAAAATGATGTCCTTTTGCATACCATATTGCCAGCTAATATTTTGTTTGACATTTCAGTGTCTTGCAAGAAGAATTCTGTTACAAAATGGTTTCACTGGAAACTTTTGGGTGGGCTGCGTTCGATGGGGCAGATAGTAAGATGTACAGACCTGGCCTTTTGTGAAGAAGTCATGTTGGTATTTTCCTTCCATATAAACTCATACAACTGGGCACTTCAGCATTACTTCAAATTGTTTTGCAATATGTGTTCTTCATTTGTTAGGTCAGATTTAAACACGACTCACCTCATAATAGCTTGAAATCTATGCATGTGTGTTGTAGCTTCCTGCATTAACAAGAATCCAGCCGATATGTAGAATGTTGAACTGTTTGGTGTGGTTTTTTTCTCATTCTAGGGAAAAAAATATTTCTATATGCAAAGGGAGAGAGACAGGTTATGGGATACAAAGGCTGTTAATATACAAGTATTTTGTGACCAATTTATTACTTCCAGGGCAGGACATTTTGTTCTGAATTATTCTTCTATTGTTCATTTTTCTTGGCAGAAAACTCTGGTATAAAGAATAGATGAACTGCTGCCCATCCATAAGGCACTCAATAACTTTTTTTACTACTTAAAATATGATATAGAGTGTTATACTGCAGATGGAACTCTCTGATAATTAGAATGTCAATGATACCATCATACTTAACATAAGGAACATGGGGAGAAGTTAATTTGAGAAGAATCTTTTTGTCTAGCTCTCACAGCGACTCTTAGTCCGTAAATCTATTGATGCCTGATTACTCTGCAGTTCCTGGAAGACAGATAAATTATATCTATCTGCTAATTTCATAAGAACATACTGTGCTAATGTGCCTATAAATGTCAAAAAAAAAGAAAGTAAAGTAAAAGATATTCAAAGTATACTCCCAAACTTTCCCAAAACATTTTCTACCTTGCATTTCTAGGTTAATACCATGTAATTGATAAATCACCACCGCCATTATTATCACCCTGTTTTTTTTAAGTAGCTGCCATAATGTATGCCCTTACAAGCCACCATGCAAACATTTAGCATTGATTTTAATTGATATTACTATTCTCAATTATCATTGTCATTATTACTGTATATATTTCCTCCAAGGAGCTCAGAGTGGTATAAGTGGTATATATGGTTTTCTCCCTCCACATTTCTCACAGCTCGAGGTGAGATGAGCTTCATATCTGAGTCTAGATTTTCACCCTGGCTATCAGTGTTCAGGTTCAACTTTCTAACCACTATATTATATTGTGTTTCTTATTATTGGCTGGTTCCAACATGCATATGCTGCAAGATCATGGATGTGTTTGTGTTGTCTCATGTTGGATGGTGTAAAATCTGGGCATGATTGAAGTGTGGGGGAACTTGGGGCCCTTGTGTAGCACCATCACATTTGAAGTTGCATGGAGAGTCAGTGCTACTTTTGAGACCAAACATCAACATGGAGAGAATAATTGTTGGGCCTCTCATGTACACCACAACCATCTCTATAATATAAATTCATTTATTCAGTGCCAATTTGTGTTAAGTTAAAATGAATTAATTCTGATTATCTTTGGTGAAGGCAAGATCAAAATAGGATCTTGTTTGGTGTGCATTAGACATAACAGCAGAGTGACCTTTACTACTGAACAATGAGATTTCATTATTTAAATAAAGTACTCAGTTTGCTGTTTCCTAATAATATCACAAGGGAAAATCTGCAAGTGACAGCTTCTTTAAATTCCAATTCAGTAACTCATAGCAAATTCAAGATAAGTTGCTCAATTAACTACCATTTATTTATTTGTTTGTTTGTTTGTTTGTTTGTTTGTTTATTGCAAGTATGCTGAATCAGTTCATGAAACATAAGTGACCCCACACTTAAGTAAAATGCTACTTTGCATGAACAAACTGCATTCCACCTGCAGAAGCAGGGTTCCTCACAGTTGATATGAAAACAGAAGCATGGATTGACATAGTTTCCACCAAAATGTCACCTACAGTGAAATTCAAGGTTATTCTGGACACTCTTCAGATGAAGCAATTTAGGAATTGTACGGGGAGCCAAAAGACTTTCAAGAAGAACAGGCACAATCCTAATTTCACATTCATATTCAAGCCCATTGTAGTTAGATATAACTAGTTCTCTGCAAGTGCCTTCTGCTATGATTATGGCTGTTTCAGGATCGTTGTATTCAAACTCTTATGTTTAGTTAGATAAATAGGCTTGGTGTTGTGGACTCTTGACAGTGTCAGTTGCCTGTTTGCTTGCATTATTCCAGATACCTCCTTTCCTGTGTTCCCTGATCAGCATTGTCAAAGCTGAAAAAAAACAACCATCTGTTAGATGGAAAAATCATCACATTCAGCAGCTGCTCCCAAGGACCTGTGGGTTGGGGCAAGCTAATTAGTTTATGGTGGAATAAAATATATTTTGCTATACCAAAAGCAAATGCATATTACACAAACTGTTCTTCTGCAAAGTTTCCCAAGTTTGAAGAAACTACATGAAATTTTGTATCTCAATTCCAGGAAAAGTTGCTTTTCATGTATCACCAGATTGCAAAAACTAGGTATGTCATGAATCATAGAATTGTAGAGATGGAAGGAACTCCAAACCTCATCTAGTCCAGCCCCCTGCAATGCAGGAATCTCAACTCAAATATCTATGACAGATGGCCATTCAACCTCTGCTTCAAAACCTCTAAGGAAGGAGAGTCCATAACCTTCTGGGGGAGTCCATTCCACTGAGAAACCGCTCTTACTACCAGAAAGTTTTTCCTGATGTTTTGTCACAATCACCTTGCTTGTAACTTGTATCCATTGGTTTGGCTCCTACCCTCTGGAACAAGAGAAAACAAGCTTGCTCCAACTTCCATGTGACAGTGCTTTAGATATTTGAAGATGGCTATAAACAACAACATGAACTGGTAGCTGCAGCAAATCCCTACTACTGGATATTTATAGGCAACCCTGTTTTGCAAGCGTTCAAAGCATGCGCAACCGTGAACGTGCAGGCCATTTTCAGACCCAGAAGAAGGTGGGGCAGGCTTATGTCTGCTTCATGTGCACTTCATGTGCAACCTCCTTGCAAATCAGGCATTGCCTGTATATCCGTTGGTATATTAATCAATCTATATTGTTCCATCTCACATTGACCCAGTATGTTCCACATGCAACTGGAACATGGGTTTATTGTACACCTAAAAATATATTGCAAGAAGTGCCCCCCCGAAGCAAAAAAGTAAAGTCAGTAAAGAAACATACTTGGATATATACATAATTATGCATAGGACATGACTGCATTTCTCCTTCAGACTCATTAACAGCAACCCAGAGAACAGTGGCAAAACAGTTGGGTATGCTCAGAGTTCAAGCGGTATAAATGGTGAAGAGAAAATTAAAAAGAGAATTGTGGTCCACAGTAATGAGCAGCTGTTCACACTTGACACGAGGCAGCAAAATTCTATCACTCAAAAACTAACTGGATATCACATGTACAATTAAATAATATTTCAGGTTTACAGATTCTTTTTAATGAAGATTTAACACTACAGAAGTTGTGCCTTCTGTTTTCTCCCTCACAAATATTAACTTCATAGACATTGTACCTTGTCTTGCAGCTGTTAGGCAGGTGTCTTCTCTTAATTCAATGAAAGTCTTGGATAGTTTTAGTCATGCACCAGTGTTGTAAAGATTGGAGCTAAATACTAATTAATAGCCTGATGTCAGTTCACTGGCTCCAAGTTAGTCAGATATCACAGTGAAAGAGCCCATACTTTTAAACTCAGGTTATTGATGATGAGGTTAAATGATCTAGGACAGCTCATTTTCTACTCTTATTGACTATTTTTTATCAGAGTTATAGCTCGGCTCTATCAGCTAATGGTAATCACTGGACACACACATAGCCCTGTAAAGTGAAATAACTGCTATTTCGTGATAATAATTACATGTATTACCCACCTTTCAGCAAGTCCCAGGGTGGGTTTCAGCAATTTAAAATTCAGTATTACAAACAGCTAAAGCAAATTGCAATCACGGGACTATCTAGCAGGGATACGTTATATTCTCCTTTCCTCTACTACGCCAACCCAGCACTAGATAAACTAGTCCAACAAGAATGCACCATTGGTGCCCATTGCACTTTAAAGCACAGTGGGACTGCAACTTACGCAGATTTTACTTATGTGATCACAGATTTACACAGATCACCAATAAACAAACAAACAAACAAAAAAGGGGTGGGAGGGCCTTGCTTATGTGGCTCTGGAGGCACTCACAATATTTTGCAGGAGCCTCCAGAGGCCTTGTGTGACCACTCCAGAGCCCTGGAACAAGACGGAGGGTTGAAAAGCTCTTTCTGCAAAGGGTTTACCTGTTGTATAGATTATTTTTAAGCCCTCCGCCTTGCTTACCTGGCTGTGGGAGGCTCCTGCAAGATACTGGACTGCCCCAGTCACACGAGATCTTGGACAGTGTGGGTGCTTCTAGGGGTCATTCTAACCTTGTGCAATTTTGCCTTTGCACTCAACCTCCAGTAACATAACCCCCACATAAGTTGTGGTCCTACTGCATAGCATAAGGCACAGGACAAGCAGAAAGCTCAACGGACATGTGCTTTCTAGGCATGGAGGAAACAGAAGTGTGGACGAGCCCAAAATGCCTGGCAACTTAAGCCCCATGTAAAACTTTGTATATGTAGACAAAACCTGCTCACTTCCCCTGGCAAGGAATTGCCACAATACAGTAGCACCTTGGTTCTCAAATGCTTTGGTTCTCAAACGCCAAAAACCCAGAAGTAAGTGTTCAAGTTTTTGAACGTTTTTCGGAAGCCTAACGTCCGATATGGCTGTTGGCTATCTTTTCTGGGGCATCTGCACCAATCAGAAGCTGCACATTGGTTTTTGAACATTTTGGAACTCAAAGGGACTTCCGGAATGGATTAAGTTTGGCGCTTTTGTTTTTGCTATTTATTTTGCATTTTTGTTTTTGAGGGTTTTTTCGGTTAATTTGTTTTTGTGACTGTGTGAAACCCAGTTCAGCTATTGATTGATTGATTGTGTGACTGTGGAAATGGATAAAAGCTATCATCAGTGCAGGTAAGGGGAGGAAATAATTTTAATTTTTATCATCTACAATACTGTCTGATTTATTTTATAGTACAGTACATTGATTATTGCTTTAATTTGATGGATCAATGGTCTCGTTAGATAGTAAAATTAATGTTAAATTGCTGTTTTAGGGGTTGTTTTTAAAAGTCGAACAGATTAATCCATTTTGCATTACTTTGGGAAAGTGTGCCTTGGTTTTGGAATGCTTTGGAATGGACTTCCAAAACAGATTAAGTTTGAGAACCAAGGTACCACTGTATCAAGATTAGGGATGCCATGAGCAAAAGTGGGGTCTTTCCTAAGAGCAGCTCCAGTACTGTGGGTAAGAAGCAATATGTGGCTGGCACTTCCCTCTCAAACCAAGAGCTGCATTTGAGAGTGGGGAGGAAGGAACTTTCCCTTTCCCCACATTTGCCTCAAACCACAGTTCCTGCATCAGGAAGGAGGAAAAAGTTCAGCTTGGGAGAACTAAGAGCAGAGCTAGGAATCGGGGTTGAGGGGCATGCCTTGTTCCAGCATTTGGTTTATGTGAAGAAATGGCCATAGTGAGGAATAAAATATACTAATTTAGCGAGCAGTCCTATGGCAAGACCCATTGGGATGAGCAGCTTAGGATGCAGCAGATCTCCAGCTCAGCAAACAGCTTCCTGGCATTAAGTTCCCAATCCTGACTCAGTTGATGATACAACAGCATCATTGACTTATCCCAGCTCAGCTGGAGCTGTGCAGCAGAGCAGAGGCCGGTGTAAGGTGGGGGCAGAACCAGAGAGGGGAGACCTAGGTTAGATCCTGAGCCCATTCAGCTCGGTCATGTGACCTGGCAACCCAGCATAAAATACTATCTTAAAGACTTGTTTTGCCTGTACCAGGTGTAGGCAGAGCAGCAGCAGCAGGCACTTGGATGAATAGGGTTTGGAAATGGTGTGACACCATTGCAGGTTAACTTACACTGGTCTGCTTTGCGTGTCGAGGTCCCCAAGCCACTGCCTAAATAAATCACAATTCACACAGAATTTTTATTTAAGGTTTTTGGCCACAACTTTATTTAAATACACACATGTGAGTGGTTGCTTAGGCATTGGTTCCGACTATCTGTCCCCACCTGGGGACAGAACTGACTTCCGGATTCCAGCGAAAGGCAGTAAGGGAAAACAATATTGGGGAGAAAATGGAGCCGGGCATCAGACCCTCACCTCTCCCCGCATGCTCCCAGTGGCTTGCGCGGCCCAAGCCCCACACCAGGGATTCAGACGAAAGCATGGCAAGCCCCTGGATTCCTTTAACGGAATTCCCTTCCACAGCAGCATTGGAAGGGCAGGCTCAGCCAATCCTTACCCCTCCTCCAACCAATTGATAACCAATGCCTAACCGCAACCTTACAAGTTGTGATGATTTGCTACGCAGTAGGCAAAAACCAAATGGCCCAGCCAATCGGCCAGATGGACAAAATTCCTATCAGGCCCCTGCTCCAAAAGCAGATGACCCCATGACAGGCATAGCAAGGTCAACGCAATAGCCCTAGATTAGGGAGGGTGTGTGGGTGATCTGGTGCACACAGCAAAAGGGAACGCTCAATGCTGTGTGCCCTGTGTATAAAACTTTTGGTCCATCCCACAAATTGGCAACATCAAAATTTGCCCAGTAACCCAAACAGCCCAGTCACTGCCAATGGCCATCTAAATGACCCCACCCAGCAACAGAGGGGTGGCCTGTCAGACCCCACCGCAACACGTGCTCTCCATGAAGGAGAACATCCTTTATGCCAGCTTCTTGTGCATAAGATTTCTCCCTCAGAAACATTTGCATGAGGACGTAACCAAGCAGGTTCCCCAATTGAATGTGTCGAGTTGGTTTCTTATTGTGCAATGAAGAAAAAATGGAAGGCAGCATAGCAGCTGAAAAAGAGAAGTGGTCCTTCGAATGTAGGCCAGCTCCATTATTTACATTAAATACATGATTCTCTCCCAAGCTATGCTAAGTTATCCCAATTAGGCTTGGGTACAGAACATTAACGTTCAAGTACAGATCATTAACTGTGGGTACTGAAGATTAACTGCTTGTGTCAAGATCACTGAGGTTTTCTTTTTGAAAGCAGGGTCTTGATATTCAGTAGTTTTCTTTTCTGTAGGTTTCAAGAATGCTATAATTCTTCCATTCATTTTTTTTCTTTTAAAAAAAGAATCCATTGGAAATTATAATTCTCAACCTTCTGTGACATGGCTGATGTTAATGGAAAGGCACATATTGATTCCAGTGAGTGCTGGCTCCAATTTTATGACATATTCACTGTTCCAACAATAATTAGTCATTGTTCTCAATTTCCTATTCATAAGTAGACATTTGAAATCCTTTACTGTAAAGTAATTTCAAATCCTACCAAACTATAACCAACAAACAGAAGAAATATGGCATTTACCCACCAAGCGGCACAATAATCAGTATTCTTTTTCCACTAGAATTATTGTTTTTAAGGGTTCTCCATCTTTTCTCCCTGCACTCTTAACAGTAGTTTGACAAAGAAATTAAGTAGGCAAAGTTTTTCTGGTACTTTTCTAGCTGCGCCAGAAAAAGCCTCACATTCTAAATATCATTATTCCCACCCAACCCCTACAGACATTACTTGAAAGCACAGAGTATTGCTCTAGTCAGATTTGTTTCTCCATTATGTGTTTAGGATCAGAGTTCTACAGTGCCAGATGCCACACCAACGATGCATCACTAAGCTGACTCTGTTCCCTCCAATTTCTTCCCACAAATCCATTTTGCAAACAAGCTAACAGCTTGAACCTAAGACTTGCTGTGCCAGGAAATAAGTGCTCAGGATGAGGGAAAGCACAAAACGTGACATTATGTTGCCATTTTAGCAATGTCATATTGGCACTGCAGATGGATTAATCAGCCCAGTGTTTGGGATCAGGATGCAATACAGCTGTTGTAGTCATACTGCATTGCAAAATGTTTGCTGGGAGGGTAGAGTTTACTAAAAGGAGCTGATACGATGAACATAAGGTAGGTACACTGCCCTGATTCACAGTATTTTTTGTAGCAGGATAAAAAAAACAGGCATAGGTGCAGTAAATTGGAAGAAAGGGTTTCATGCATGTTATAATGAGGTCACATTGGAGAAGCTTGGGTCATACATATGTAACATGCTAGGGCATGATTCATGTACAATATACCAGTCACACACACACACACACACACACACACACACACATAAGCAGAGAAATTTGTAGAACTATTTCAGCCTCATTTATTAAGTAGTCAATAGTCTGGGAGATGGGAAACACACAAAGGTTTCATTGGATAAAAAATCTAAAAGAAGACCTCACCAGTGTGATATCAATCAAACAGCCAATCAGTGACTGAGTAAGCCCCTGCAGACTTTTGATCAATAGAACAAGGATGCAAATAAAACAAGGATCAATAGAGGCTAGGATGCAAAGCAAACTTTCATGTCCCTACCACTGTATGGGTTTTTTGGTGATACCAAACAGTGACCATATTGGCTTAGAACCTAGCAATGGTGTTTCTATCTGTCATTCTATCTCTTAAGGCAGATTGGAGGCTCATGCAGGATGGTTCTTAAAATCATATTATACCAACATTCAGGAGATGCCACTGAAATTTCACCAAAAGCTAATGTGACGTGGAGACGGGGGTCTTCAGGTTACCATATGAATAAAACATGTTTTATTACCATATGAACAAAACATGTTTTCAACAATGCTAGCAAGACTTCTTGGATAGTCCCAAACATCCCTACTTGTATTCAGATTTTGCTCGAAGCAAAACTGAAAGCAAAGTTTCATTTCCTCCTCAAATGAAACAGCTAACAAATTCTGAGAGAGGCCATGAGTTCTGATAAGAGTAGCAATGTAGAGATGGTTATATCCCTGCAAAATTATAAAAGTTGCACATTTGGGGGTATTTAAGAATCAGATGGATGAATTCCATAGGAGTACTTGCCTATATGTTATCTTTGATATAAATCTAAGTTCAGTTCAGGTGTGTCACCATTAAACAAGAACCTATTACAATGGAAATATTAACCTTAACAACATGTTAAGTGATGCTACTCAAAGGCAAAATAATAATCAGCCTTAAATTTTACTCAGTGATTATCAGGTTCTGATTTAACAGGAGATAATGAAGGGTTTTGAGTCCCTATTAATTACACCGACCAAAGTGTATTCCAGAGTATTTAATGGCCTCAGTCTTGCTACCATTAGTCATAACTAAATACTATTGAAACTAATGCCACAAATTAATTGAGATTAATTCAAGAGACATTACTCTTGGTGTGCATCACAATGATCTAGGTTTGTGCAAGTGGCATGTATGAAATAAAGGTTTTTGGACATCAGTTACCAATAGTATCTGAAACCATATACATTACTAACAAAAACGTATTATTTTTAGTGATGTTGCAATGTTTTAAGTCTAGTTCAACCAGCAGCTTTCCCTTCTTTCATAAAAACCTGGGCTGTAAATAGCTTTGTTCCCCAAGCAGATAGAATGTTTGTGAACATTTTGTACTACCAGATGAGTTCAGCAAATTGGTGTCAGAGCTTTCTGAACACAACTACAATAGAGGATAAATGGATTTGAGAAACTGGTCAGATATAATTTTTAATGGCTTCTGGTTCAGCTAGTTTGCCACCTAAGTGCTACATGGCTAAATATGTGTGTATTCACCCAAGTTTTCACATACATAAACTTTAAAATAGCATCTTACATTCAAAACCTTTACAACCAAAAGTTATTTGTGCATTTGGTGTGTATTTGTGTGGAAGTCTGTTCATCATGGGCACTATCCAATAATGACCCTGGAACAGTCACATCTGTCGCAGCCATGCTTATCATTTTGCTCCATGCCTTCAGCATCCTTCTGTGACTTATGCTTTATGCTTCTTAAAACAATGCTGCAATTTATTTACAAGGTGATACCATTTTGAGGCTGTAGTAGTAGCAGGCTACAGCATTTGTTTCTCTTGCTGACAGTAGATTTCCCCTGGAATTATGTACTTGTGTTACATGATTTCATCAGGATACTGTTTCTTTGGTTTCTGCCATTACACACATAAGCATGGTATTTGCCTTATCAGTCACTCTTGTCTGTCACATTCCTACTGGGAAGATACAACTCAAAGTGTTTGTTTTTCATTTTACTGCAAGAGCAGCGGTGAATATGAACTGTAAAGCAATCACGCTTTCCTGAATGTTACTTGTTTTCTCTTTGTTTATTGTGCCTACACCTGACAATACCACCTCCTTGTACTGCAGCATATTTGATTGCATTTCTCTAGCCAAAGAAAAATATTGCACTTGTAATATGGGGCAGACCAGTCTAGCTCTGGAGTATGTCCACAGTGGCTTATGCATAAAAGGAATGATATTTTCTTTGTGGTAAAGAGTTTCATAGCTCAGCTTTTCTTGCACTAACTACAGACTTGCTGGAGGCAAACTACAGAAATTGTGGAGGCACAGCTGTACGTGCAGGTAGTTTTCCATACATTTCTCCCCATTACTCACCACTCAGCTTTGGTATCTGAAGGTACTGTACCAGCAAACACTGAAGATCAACAGCCTGTGTAAGAAACTTTATTATTTTTCCCCCTTCTACTATTAAATTCTCACTTAGTTTTTAGCAGGGAGTTGAATGTGCAAATAATGCAGGATTCATCTGCTTCCTCTTTTTTTGTTGAAATTGCTGTTTGGCCCTCCCCACTCAGTGAGATGAACAGTGAAGTGCAGTTTTATGTATTTCCTTAGGCTGTCCATTTACATTAGGTTTTTTCCCCTTAAAAAAGGAATGGAAACGTAATCCTTTCAAAAATGTTCTGCTGTAGAACAGTGTTACCTCTGTTTCTATGGAAGCAAGCCAAGCTGTGGAGCATAATGATGTATCTAAGGATTCACTGTGCTTATAGTATCCAAGAGAACACATCCTGATCAATATGAAAGGAAAGTTGAAGCAGATAAAAAAAATACAAGGATGTAAGTTCAGTACTGTGTGGAAGGGAGATTTATCCCTCTTCCTGGTTGAACCATCTGATCCTATGTGTGCAATCCTATACACGCTTACCTGGGAACAGGCCTCATGTAGTCAATGGAGTGCACTTTTGAGGAAACATTTGTAGGGTCACACGTTTATTTGTTTATCTGTTGGCTGATCAGGGTAACTGGGTTGAATAATCATTCCATATTCCCAGGTACTCTGGGAAATACAGGTCGGTTGGATCAAATCTGTGACTGCCAGACAAGTGTAAATATCTCATCGGAAGTTCTGGACACGATAGAATACATGCAGATTTCATTATCTTTCACTTTGTTTTCAATTTATAATCTGCCCTGTGCACAGAAGCTATGGGGAAATGAGGCCAATGAGGAAAAGGGACACTGTCATGGATTGCTCCAAAGAATCCTAAGAACAGTAGCTTGCTGAGAGTCCCCATAATCCTTCATTAGAGATTGCTTCAAAAAGATGACTATTCCTTGAAGAAATGACTATTGTGTCTTGCATGTTGTAACTTGAGATGGCCACCAACTTGGATGGATTTAAAAGAGGCTTAGACATATTCATGGAGGAGAAGGCTATCAATGCCTACTAGCCATAATGGCTGTGCTCTGACTCCACCGCTGGGGGTAGTAAGAAGACTCTTGTGGTTGAATCCGTCTTGCCGGTTTCCCACTGGTTGGCACTGTGAGAACAGGATGTTGGATTAGATGGGTCATTGGCCTGATCCAGCAGGTTCTTCTTATACTCTTATGAGGTTTGTATGGTGGGCTTAAGATGGCACTCATGGTTGATTTAACAGATTGTAAGGGGTATAAGAGAACATAGTATTTAATATATGTAGGTTCTATGCCACCTAAAGGGACACGGGTGGCGCTGTGGGTTAAACCACTGAGCCTAGGACTTGCCGATCAGAAGGTCGGCGGTTCGAATCCCCGCGACGGGGTGAGCTCCCATTGCTCGGTCCCTGCTCCTGCCCACCCAGCAGTTCGAAAGCACATCAAAGTGCAAGTAGATAAATAGGTGCCGCTCCAGCAGGAAGGTAAACGGCATTTCCGTGCGCTGCTCTGGTTCTCCAGAAGCGGCTTAGTCATGCTGGCCACATGACCCAGAAGCTGTACGCTGGCTACCTGGGCCAGTAAAGCGAGATGAGCGCCGCAGCCCCAGAGTTGGCCACGACTGGACCTAATGGTCAGGGGTCCCTTTACCTTTACCTATCCTACCTAAAGCCTTGCAAGCTCTTTTGGTCATATAACATCTGGACTAATGGATTCCGTGATTATTGCTTGACTTAAACTCTGATCAGGCATTCTACTAATCTGGGAAAACAACACACCATTGCCATCTTCTTGTGAGCTGAAGGCAGCTCTCTGAAACAGTCAGACTGATTTTCTACTGGTGACTTCTCACTTCATACAGCTGCTGTTTATACACTGGAGGTTGATGAGTATGGAAGTATCACACATGACCCCTTTGAAATTAAAAGCCCCAGATTAGAAGAAAGCTTGAAGAAGGCTTGACCTTGAAATCCAATAGATCTCAGGAGAACCTACTTCTGTAAGGAGGGTCATTTCTGTAATGGTGCCCAGCTTTGGAATAAACTCCCTAGCTTCAGTTGTGTAGTAAGAACACATCTCTAAGTGTTACAATCCTTTGATGCCAGATGATGATGATGCGTTTATGAGACTTATTAGCTGTTTGTTCCCAAAGAATCTCCAAGTGACTTAAATTGGGGGGAAATGCATGTATAGATTATACTGTAGAAAAGGGGGTGATGTGGGATCATATAACACTTTACCATTCCATACAACAAACCCCAAGCCCTTCCTCAAGGCTAATAAACAAAAAACATTAGCAAACATAAACATATACTCTTAACTAGCAGATAAAAGCAAAAACTCAACATGGACAACCTATCACTAATTCAAAAATCATTGACATCAACCCAGTGTGTTTGTATTTTTAATCTCTGCACCCCAGCCAGAAGTCCCATGTTTGGGCCAGCTGCTGTAAATCAGTGGTGGGCATATTTTCCAGGGTTGATCCAGACTCTCTCCTCTCCTTTCAGGAGAAGCAGCAGCAAAAATAGAGCAGGAAAATGGGACAAGTCTTATCTGCTCTGCAGTTGTCCTGACTGCTGCCCCCTGCCTCCTCCTGATCCTGGCTGGGGTGCACAAAAGCAGACACCATAGCCTGGGAATTTATCCTCCTACCCAGAAGTCCAGCATCAAGGCCAACGACTGCAAATCAGTCCTCTAGGGATGGTCTGGCATCTCTCCTCTCCCAGGACTTCCTTATTTATCCAGATTTTTTTTAAAGGGGTTACATTTATTTGTGGTATTGTTTGTCTGTTTGTTTGTTTTGGCTCATGCTTTTTAGTTTTCATTGTCTTTGGCTGGATTTCATTGTTGTTGATTATTGGAGACTGACATGGGATCAGAGGAACAGAGGTTTAGAAATGTTTAAATAAATAAATAAATAGCAACATAGCTAGGATCAAGCTCTTGGAAACCCTTTATATGCGCTTGACACAATATGTTTGCTTTCTCCTCTGTCTTTGCTACTGACTCACTCCAGGAACATATAGAGGTTCCATTTCTGTAGGTCAGCTTTATAGCCTGTGTATATAGCACTCATGTTATACACCTCTCAGGAGGGCAGTATCACTTGTATGCTATATAAATCTGAATCAAGGGGCAACTATGCAGGAAGTCTTGACTTCAGCACTCTAGCTTAGGGTTGGGCTAATGTGTCTTGCTCCACTGCGTGTCACTTTTTGTGGTATTTACTTCATTCATTGCATTTCTGCATTTACAAGCCATCTCAAAATATGTATTTAAATACATATTTGAACACTTAGCAATTTATATGTTTCGATAATGTATCTAAAAAGCTTCATTTTGGCGTCCAGAGAAATTGGTCGGCCAGCTAAAGTTCTGATCTGCACATAAATCCCAGAGCTTTTAGATTGGGGCATTTCCTATCGGAATTTTCGCAAAGCTCGTATTCATCAAGCATCCCTTCACTGGCAGCACATGGAAAGGGGGTGAAGGGAGAAGTTTTCCTTTGGTTCATTTTTCAGAAGTGCAAGTTGAAACAAAACTCACTGAATTACTGCAATACCTTTGAAGTCTGTCATAGGCCTGGTTTGTATCTCGGCCCTTGGAGACCCTAATGGAGACACCCATTAGACTTCTGGAAGCAAAGACACCTCATATTTCTCTCTTAATCGCTTTAGCACATTTTAAATTGCAGTGATTTATCGTTTCTTCAGCATCTGCCTTCATCTTCAGCAACGACACCATCCTCAAGGAGCTGCCCTCCTCACCAAGCAGTGGAGAGGAAATTGTAGCACCTGGCTGATTATAGCGTTCCTATGGAAGGCCATTATTTTGCAACAATGGGACCAATTCATTCTGAACTGAGGCGTTTGGCCCTAGAAGCCAGACTCATAGCAAAACCAAACAATTGGGAAACAAATTGTGTGAGAGAGAGGTGAGGAGGGAGAAAGAGAGCCCTGAGTGGTGAGAGGTTGAAAGCACTGTGCTGTTGGATTTAGTTTCCTTTGAAAGAAGATACATTTAGTTTCTTTGTAATAATTGGAATTGTAATAGTTGCTTTATTTATAATAAAAAGCAGACTGTGGAACTTCCTTGGTGGGGAAGCTAGCCTGCCTCCCTCCTTAATTTCCTTCTGCTGGCAGGTAAAGACCTTGTTCCATCAGGCTTTGGGGAACTGACTGCTTTTAATGAAAGGGCTGGTGTTTTGCTGTTTTTATTGTAATTACTTGTACGTTTTAAACATATTTATATAGTTTTAATATTAATGGTTTTTTAAAAAATTCTATGTTTTTAGAAATTTGAGTTTTTAGCTGCAAGCTGCTTTAAATACTGTCAGGGGGGAAAGTGGGGAGTAATAATAATAATAATAGGGAGCCACACAGGCATTCCTAGAATAGGCAGTAGATTTTCAGACACCTACTTGGGCAGCACTTCCAAAGCTGCCCTCTGTCCCCTAGTTCTGCCTAATGCCAGCTTGACATTTTATGTGGAACTGTCTGCCCTCTTTTCAAAGTTGCAAATTGTGTTATCCCCATACATAAACTCAATCACCATATGGGGCACTGGTCTGAGACTGCATCCCTGCAGAGAATTGCCCATTCAGCATAACATTGCTCTATAGCGCAATCCGGTGCATGTCTACTCAAACAGAAGCTCCAGTGAATTTAGTAAGACTTAAAGGTAAAGTCCAGTCGCAGACGACTCTGGGGTTGCGGTGCTCATCTCGCTTTACTGGCCAAGGGAGCCGGCATTTGTCTGCAGACAGCTTCCGGGTCATGACTAAGCCACTTCTGGCGAACCAGAGCAGCGCACGGAAACGCCGTTTACCTTCCCACCAGAGCGGTGCCTATTTCTCTACTTGCACTTTGATGTGCTTTCGAACTGCTAGGTTGGCAGGAGCAGGGACTGAGCAATGGGAACTCACTCTGTCGCAGGGATTCGAACCGCTGACCTTCTGATCGGCAAGCCCAAGAGGCTTAGTGGTTTAGACCACAGCACCACCCGCGTCCCTCGAGTAAGACTTAATCCCAGCCTAATATTCAGGCTGCAGTCCTGTGCAAACTTAGCTGGGAGACCTGCTTCCAAGACACCAGGACTATGCTGCAAAAGAGGCTTGGAAGATCCATGCTGTTTAACACATATAAGTTTACTCCATATTGTTTGATAGCTATTGCTTTCGCATTGTTTTTTTTTTATATATAAAATTTTTATTGGTTTTTCAACATACAATATAAAACAATACCAAAGACAAACACAAACAAACAAACAAACATAAAAACATGTATAATTTCATAAATTTTTTCATGTACCCAATTTCAGCGACTTCCCCATGCCCCCCTTTTCTGCATCCCTGTTTTGAACTTTTTTTCCAGCAACCCCTGGTCCAAATTACTTAATTCCTTTCTTTAACCTCTTTCTTTCCTCTTATCCATTCATTTATCGCTGCAAATCTGTTATGCTTTACCTATGACATTTTAACACTCAATAATTTTACAAGAATTTTTAAGATAAAGTTTAAATTTCTTCCAATCTTCTTCCGCCGTCTCTTTCCCTTGGTCACGGATTCTGCTCGTCATCTCTGCTAGTCCCATATACTCGATCACCTTCGTCTGCCACTCTTCCAGTGTGGGTAGTTCTTGTATCTTCCAATACTTTGCTAGTAGAACTCTCGCTGCTGTTGTAGCATACATAAAAAACGTCCTATCTTTCTTTGACACCAATTGGCCTACCATGCCCAGGAGAAAAGCCTCTGGTTTTTTGTGAAAGGTACACTTAAGCACCTTCTTAATTTCATTATATATCATTTCCCAGAAGGCCTTAATCCTTGGGCACGTCCACCAAAGGTGATAGAAAGTACCTTCAGTTTCATTACATTTCCAACATTTGTTATTGGGCAAATGGTAAATTTTTGCAAGCTTGACTGGGGTCATGTACCACCTATAAATCATTTTCATAATATTCTCTCTTAAGGCATTACATGCCGTAAATTTTATACCGGTGGTCCATAACTGTTCCCAGTCAGCAAACATAATGTCATGACCAATGTCCTGTGCCCATTTGATCATAGCTGATTTAACCATTTCATCCTGTGTATTCCATTTCAACAGCAAGTTGTACATTCTTGACATGTTCTTCGTATTGGGTTCTAACAATTCTGTTTCTAACTTTGACTTCTCCACCTGGAAGCCGATTTTCCTGTCTTGTTTAAAGATTTCATTTATCTGGTAGTAATGTAGCCAATCTCTTACTTTAAACTTCAGTTTCTCATAACTCTGTAATTTCACATTTCCACCTTCTTGTTCTACAATTTCCCAATATTTTGGCCATTTAGATTCCATATTAAGCTTTTTAACTTCCTTAGCCTCCATTGGTGACAGCCACCTAGGGGTTTTACTTTCCTGCTTTCGCATTGTTTCTGAAAGCATTTTGCAGCAGTTTGCTGTGTTTAAATGTGTGGGTTTTTGTTTTGTTTTGCTTTTTAAAAATATTATTATGTTTCCTATCTCTGATAAGCTGCCTTAAAAATATGGGTAGGTCAAAAGGTCAGTTACTTCCAATTGATTACTGAAAGGTTTTAACTTTTCTTCTCTAGGCACTTTCAGGAATATTGCATTTGGGGCAAGGCTCTGTCTATGCATTGATGTCACAGAACTGACATTTGGAGTGGAGCGCAGCTTCTGGCCCTGGGTGCAAATTTTGAATTTCTGAGAGTCCCTCATGGCAAATGTTATAAATGAATGCACAAGACCTGCTGAAATCCCAAGAGCCAGAGGGTGACAGCTACAAGACTGAATAAATCCTCAGCCCTCACAGGGACTAGTAGAATAAGAACAAATTACATAAAATACCTAGTATGGTAAATTATTCAAAACAAACAAATTTACAAACTGTAATTAATTTACACAATTTATATAAATTGCAGGGTATAAGATTTTCTTGCTGCATAATCTGAATTGCCTTAGTGCAGAATTTTTTTATTATTTTAATATTTTAGGCACAAAGTAAACATGGGGAGCACTTCAAAGAAAGTTGTCCTGTGAACAAAACACTAAAGGTTTTACATGCTAGAAAACACAGCCTTTGAGGACTTTGGATTTGCGTGTGCTAGAGAGAAAGAGCGCTAAAATGCTTATTGATGATGTCAGGGAAAAAAGGAAGGTAGGAGGAGAAATTGCTTTTTTTCCTGAGGCTTTGCTGTTGCAGTTTATTTTCTGAGGCCTGAGTGGAAATCTAAAACTGATTTCCCGTGTGTGCAGAGTTTAACCAGCCATCTGTTGAGGGAAGAGAATGTAGCACACAAAAACCTATTCTTTACTGCTTCTGCATTACACTACTGAATTCCCAAATACTGTAGCACCAGTTCATTTCCTGGAGGGAACCAGTAGCTCCAGTGGCAATAATGTATGTGGATTCATTCCTTTAAAAAAAAACACCACAAAATCCCTTCTTCATCTGGAATCACAGACAGCGGTGTGAATAATATATGGACACTTCCTGGCTTTTGGGACATGTTACACCAGAAGCAGATATGCCATGACTGCTGTTGAGGAACAGAAAGTACCTCAGTACCTTCTCTTACTTTATCCACTCCTGTGTGGAGACAATTAACCATTTTATTAATTTTGATCCTCACTGTTTGACCATTGGGCTCAGATAATTCAGGATTTGGTTTGCCTGTTTGTTTTAAATAATCTAGTTCAAATTCTAATTTGTCCCTGGAAAGAAATGAGCAGTTCTATTTTATTCTTTTAAAAAGCTTATAGTCCACCTTTCCGTCCTTAGGGTGCACAAGTGGTTTGCATTTTTAAAAACGCATTTTGCGTTTGTCAAATCTCACATGCGTCTGCTGAGATACACCATTTAGGGTCTCGAGTTTTCTGGATGGGAGCAGCCACTCCCTCCCCCACAAAGCATGTTCTCTTTCATGGAGAGCAGTTGTTGCGGTGGGGGTTAAGAAGACACCCAACTGTTGCTGGGCAGGAAAAGAATAATGGCCACCATTACAAATGGGTTCTACCTGTTGCTGGGGAGATTTATATATTGCCATTTTGTGATTGCCAGCCATAGCCTATATATGCCCTGCGCGCAGCCTTGAGCTTCCTCTTTTCGCTGCGTGGATCGGATCACCCGCCCTCCCTCCCTATGTTCAGGGTTGTTCGCTTGATCTTGCTATGCCTGTCATGGGGTCATCTGCTTTTGGGGCAGGGGCCTGGTAGGAATTTTGTCCATTTGGCAGATTGGCTGTTGCCATTTGGTTTTTGCCTACTGCGTAGCAAATCATCACAACTTGTAAGGTTGTGGTTAGGCATTGGTTTATGAATTGGTTGGTGGAGGGGCATGGACTGGCTGTGCCTGCCCCTCCAATGCTGCTGCTGCAAGGGTATTCCATTAAAGGAATCCAGGGGCTCGCCATGCTTTTGTTCGAACTCCTGTCAAGGGGATAGGGCCACGCAAGAGCCCCTGGGAGCATTTGGGTTGAGGTGAGGGCATGGTACCCAGTCCCGTCTCTCTCCCCAAAATGTTTTCCCTTTCTGACTTCGCGGGTGTGCAAATGTCAGTCTGTCCCCGTGCAGGGGCAGATAGTCACAACCAATCACATTGCTTGTATTTTAATAAAGTTGTGGCCAAAATTATGTCAAAAACCTTAAACAAAAATTATGTGTCAATTGTGTTTTATTTGGGGGTGGCTTGGGGACCTCGACTTGCAATATAAGCCTCACGTTTGATACATACATACCAAGATTTCCTGATCACTAGAGTTCTCTTCACATGAGATATGATAGGACCACTCAGGGCCAGTCCACACACGAGGCAAGGTGAGACACTGAATCGCTGGCTTCTGGTGCCGGTGGCACAGAGGTAGCAACAACTGCAGCTCATTCCGTGGAGGCCAGATCTGCCCCATCCTTGGTAACACCCCTCCCTGGCCATGCCACACAGCACTCCAGGGATTGGTGGTCCTGTTCGCATGGAAAACCTTTTTGCATTCAGCTGTGCACAGAAGGAGCTGTTCCAACACAGGAAGATTAGCAATTAAAACTGATGGGTTATGCAGAAATGGCGAAACTCATTGGAAGAATAAGAAATCAAGAAGACAGACCTCTAAAAACAGAATGGGGAGAAATTATTGACTATTTGAAGACACATTGTAAAACAATCAAAACATTAGTGGGACTGATAGAAACACATGCAGCAAGAGACAATTAAGGGGACGCTAAGGAAAAATTGGTAAATATATTTGAACTGGAGTAAGAAAATATAAAATAATAACCACAGAAAGGAGGGGAGGGAAGTTGAGGAGAAGATAAATTAGATTTGTAAAGATTCAGGATTGTTGGTTTTTTTTGCTTTTGTTAAAATATTTGTAAAAGGTAAAAATGAAAAATACAATATTTTTAAAAAGATAGAAAGAGAGGAAGGATTAGACACAACCAAGAAATGTGACCCTCTGCAATTTAAAAACAACTTTGAGGTTAGCAGCCAAGACACAGATTATTATCTCTTTAATAGAGAACGACCCCAGGATATACTAAGTCACAGGCCTAGTGAAACCTGCCCACCCAAGGGTCCCTGTGTATGTGACGGCCTGGAAGAAGAAACATTTGCTGAGAGTTGAAATGAATAAATGTGGGGGTCCCCTTTTTTCTCCTGTCAAGCTCCTCCAGGAAGTGACAGTGCACTAGTCAAATGGTAATTCTTCCACAGCAATCATCCTTGAGAACACTCAGTATGCAGGCTTTTCCAGAAAAGTCAGAACACATCTGGGATGGAATGTTAGGCTGCAGGAGTTGGAATTATTTTCCCATTTACAACACATGAAAAAGAATTGAAATCTATACATTTACCACCATCCCCCCCCCCCACACACAAGCAATGATTATTTTTGGAAGCATTCTGCACCAAACCAGCCCCTCATTGTGGGTTTTTAAAAATTTGGGACAGATAGTAAAAAAATGTATGGTAACTGCAAGAAAGAATTGCTTGCTTGCTTTGTTTCAGTGCAGATGGTGTATGAAGATGCATCTTTTCTGTAGCTTAATAAAAAGACAAGTTTAGCTTTATGACAGGCTCTTTTCCCCCTTAAAGACAGCATTGTGAGCAATATCTGTGCTGTGGGAAAATGTTGAAGACTGTGTTATCTACTGTTTTATACCCTTATCTGCATTTAACTCTTTCTCTCTTTTAGCTGCTGAATTTTATGAATATCATGTGCTTTACTTTTTCTTTTTTTATCCAGTCCTTTTCAGGGCATGGGGTGATTGTGTACAACCCTAGATTAAACTTAATTGGGGGGGGGGGGAGAAATGCAGTCAACTGAATCAGCCAATTCAATTAACCACCTAGCCTTAAAAAAGGATAAAGTGCCAGGAATTCTAAAACACTGTATTACCTCCTTAAAGGATCACTGTCAATCTTGTGAAGGTTTCAAGCAAAACTGATTGCTGGAGAAGATTGAAGCTGTTTTGTGCTAGAAATCAGTTACAACCGCAGGGAGTTGACTTTATTATTTTGGAACTTGAACAGGCATTAAAATTAGCATTTCCCCCCTTTTATGAAATCTATAAGTGTCATAATAAATGATTTAGCCGGTGATGTGTGGCAAAGCCTTGAAATTATGTTTCCCTTAGATTGGGATCACATACAAGGAAGCAAGAATCGTGGAAGGTTTGTCTTCAGGCTGTTTGCATTCAATGAATATCACTCAAGGGCACAGCAATGGGACTGGACTGGCTTCTACCTCTTGAAGAGTTATATAAGCAATCTGGAACGAAGCAGGATGGCATGCCATTAGTGAATACAAATATATTGTCCCCTGTTGAACCTAATACTTTGTATGCAAGTGAGAAATTGGAGAAAGGATGAGGAAAGCAGGGACAGATTGAGAAAATGATTCTCACTAAGAATGAGTTGAATTTTTGTGAGATTCTGTTTTCATTTGGGGGGGGGAGGGTGCTAACTTCTCTATGGGCACAACACTGAGACTAAGGCGGAGAAAGATGACAGCCAGGATCACCCCCTGCAGGAAAGCGGACAAGTGGGGGCTGGCTTATGATTGAGGTTGTTGGGCAGTGCCCCTTTCCCTAAAGGATCAGCTTCCATAGCTTGGGGCAATATTTCTTCTTGCTCTAGGTAAAATATGGATCTCACTTCTGAGCTGAATGCAAGCACTTGTCAGACCCTTTCAAGGGGATAGTGACTTTGCAGAATGAGAGGAATTTATTTTATTGCAAGTAGATTTAACTGGAGGCACATTAATGAAGCTAATCATGGTGAGTGCCAGGTTTTCATTTGGAAGCCAGTGCAATCCAAAAACGACATGCCAAGGCTTGGGGGGCGGGCAGTAGTGTGGCAAGAAAGAACACTGCCTCTGGAGTTCACAAGCTGAAAGCAGGGAAATTGGACTTTTCTTTAAATGGGTGAAAAGGCAAGAGATAAGGTAGCCAAAGGGTTTCTCCTCTGCTCCTGCCTTGGTCTTCCTTGTTATCCTTTACTTTCCATGTCCGCTGCTGCAACAATAAGGACTTGAGTTTGGTGTGATCATCATCATTATTAAGATATTAAGAATCCCTATTGTAGGACCTTCCCATATCCCCAGCTAGGAGTACAAGGCAAATGAGATGCATATATTTTATGGAAGTTTAGAAAGGTTACCACTAGAGCTATATCCCAGTTCTGCAGTGAATATGCAGAGCTGCCAGTGTTTTTGGGGGGAGTAGTTGAACAGATCAGTTGCTTGATGGGAATATGGGGGAGTTGTGTGTGTGTGTCAGGGAAAAACTAGATCCAAGACATTTTTTTAAAGGAGCCCATGTGCCTGGCTCCAGCTGCTGGAAGAAGCTGTGAATGGTATGTATAGTGTAGCATCAATTAGTGCACGTGTTTACTGACCTGCTAGGGATACCCATGTCAAAGCCTGCTTCAGAACATGGATTTGTACGTTTGTTTCCACAAGTTGATTAAAAAGTGATGTACCATTAAGACTAGCAGATCATACTTTTAGTATTTTTGCAACACATTGACTGCTCACTTGGGAGCAATACATTGTGTTGCAGATAGATTTTAACTTGCTCCGTGTTACACAGCATGTCATTATGAGTAAGAACCCTACTTTATAATGGTATTAATAGTGACATCTGTGTTGCATCTACTAACTAGGTTTAATAAATCAAAAATTCAGGTAATCAGCAGCAATTTTGCCAATGATTGTGACTCTCAAATGCCTACATTTCTGGGATGAATATTAATGATAATTTTAATTGTACTGGCATGTCTGTTACTTCAGCCTAAGCTTTGTCAGCATACAGTTATCAAATCCTGTATATGGTGCAGATTGAGGGCACATTTCCTGGTTCAGGTGAGGTCAGATATACCAAAGTTATTTAAATTCATTGAAGACTGAACACTTTCCTAATACAGTAATACCTCCACAAATGTCCGCCTTGTCTAGCGTCCATTCCGGCGAACTTCCGCAGCAAACCTGGAAGTACCAGAACAGGTTACTTCTGGTTTTGCCGCTCGCACATTTGCAGAAGCGTTAAATCGTGCTTCGTACATGCACAGAGGTGCAAACTGCTCCGTGCATGTGCGCAGACACTGCACTTTGCCCTGTGTCCTTTTTGGCTAGTGGCCAGGCTCCGGAACGGATCCCAGCCACAAAACGAGGTACGACAGTATTTGAGATTAGTTTGGTAGATTGTTAATTTGATATAATATATCCCAGAGGTAAACTTGATTCCATTGCAATACGGGGGGGGCCCTCCAGTGAGTGCAGCATAAGTGGTGGGTCCCACCATGCCATTCCGTGGGTGCACTTATAGGCAGCACGAAGATACATTGGTAGGACAGGCTGCCAGGCACCCATTCTTTCTTATTCCAGTGTAGTGCTGCCACCATCCATATTAACAAGCACACAGGCAGTTCAGACTTACAGAAGCTTACATTTAAGGAGAAGGACAGGCCTTATTACAGGACTTTGTTTCTAAACTGTGGAACCTTGCTACAGTAAAAATGTAGTCAAAACTGAATGATAAAAAGAGTCTAGGCTGTTCAAAGTTGCAGGAGTCTCCCTCCGTTCAGGGTAATCTGAAGTATATTTCTTGAAAAAGTGGAGAAGTTCTTCATATTCACATCACACATACACACATTAACGGCTATTCTGACCTTGTTAATAAATTCTAATTGTGATTTTCTTGTTGCTATAAGTGTTTCCATTATGTTGCTGCACTGAATGGGCTTTGTCTGGTGGCTGATTTTAATGCTGCAATTGCCCATCAGTTGTGCAGTTGGTGGTTTCATTAAAATGACAATTAACTTTTTTAATCAACACAATTATGAATTAATTAATTCCCAACCACTCTCTCTAAAACAACATAAAACAGAAATGGAGATTCCATTTGCATGCAAAAATGGAGAGAGCGAAGCTGCCTAGTCCTGTTTTCTGCCAGTTGCCGGTGATAAAATATATGTGCATATGAAATATATAACCATTTTAATAAAAACAAATAGTGTTATGCCTTCATTTTACATATAGGTGCTTCTCTTATATCAGTATAATATATTATAATAGCACTGAATTATTTTCTCATAAGTAACTTTGTCAGATCAAAACACTCATTGTGCTTTAAGAACTTTATGATGCAAATAAATTGGTAGGTGCTGATTTTAGGATTGGACCCACCACTGTAAATCAATAGAGTTCTATCATATGCAGCTGAGGAGCTCCTGAGCAAATGATAATCTCGTAATGCTTGGTTGATGATGTTAATATACCAATCATAAATGGATATGAAAGAAACCCTACATTAGTTATTTATCTGTATCCTGACCTTCCTGTAATCAAAGCAGCTAACTAACAAATTATGCTAAAATAAAGAACGACATGTAAAAACAAGCATAATTAACACCCCTTCCAATCAAATAAACACTCAAATGCAGCATAGATTTAGCTACAGAAGAGACCTCGGTGTTCAAAACCTTGATGTAATAAAAATGGCTTCTAGCTTTTTTCTAGTTACAAGCAATTGTTTACAATTTTGAATGTTCCCCTTGAACAAGAAACCTCACTAGATAGCATAGTGGTGAGAAAACTGAGCTGAGCTCTTCTCCTAAGTCATGTTAGCTTTCTAAATGCAGGCAGTTTTATTCATGGAGAACTTTCTAATCTCTCCACCTGGAGGCTAAAGTGATGTAGGCCAGAGAGCACTTGATACCATCAAACATATAAATGGATGCTTTCCTTCAAATGGCAGATCTAAAACAGCTCAGCAGCTGCTTTCCTTAGGGTAAAAAGCAGCTTCAGAGGGGAGTGATCTGGAGCCATCATGGGCCTTGTTCTAAACAGCTATGTGAAAGAGGCTAGGGAATATTTAAAACTGGAATTTTAATATCTGTAAGCAGCTCTTTTGAATTAGGCCATGACCTTTTGTACCAGGATGTATAGGCATACGTTACTGGTATGGATCAATCAAATGTTCCCAAAGAAGAACAGATATCACCTGTTGCTCATGCATGCAGTGCTGATCAATACAACTACTAGGAGAGCACAGAATATGGTCTGAAGCTCAACATCAAAAAAACTAAGTTCATAGCCACTGGTCCCATCACCTCCTGGCAAATAGAAGGGGAAGAAATGGAGGCAGTGAGAGATTTTACTTTCTTGGGCTCCATGATAACTGCAGATGGTGACAGCAGTCACGAAATTAAAAGACACCTGCTTCTTGGGAGAAAAGCAATGACAAACTTAGACAGCATCTTAAAAAGCAGAGACATCACCTTGCCGACAAAGGTCTGCATAGTTAAAGCTATGGTTTTCCCAGTAGTGATGTATGGAAGTGAGAGCTGGACCATAAAGAAGGCTGATCGCCGAAGAATTGATGCTTTTGAATTATGGTGCTGGAGGAGACTCTTGAGAGTCCCATGGACCTCAAGAATATCAAACCAATCCATTCTGAAGGAAATCGGCCCTGAGTGCTCACTGGAAGGACAGATCGTGAAGCTGAGGCTCCAATACTTTGGCCACCTCATGAGGAGAGAAGACTCCCTGGAAAAGACCCTGATGTTGGGAAAGATGGAGGGCACAAGGAGAAGGGGACGATGGAGGATGAGATGGTGGGACAGTGTTCTCGAAGCCACTAACATGAGTTTGACCAAGCTGCGACTAAACAACAAGAACAACAACAACAACAAATAGTGTAGTGATTCAAGCAATTATCTCTGAGCCAGGAAACCTCCAATTCAAATCTTCTCTAAGGTGGCTTTAGACAATACTCCCCCTTTCCATCTAGTGCCAACTTGACATTTTGCTGCCTGAAGTGGAGCCAAAAGGCTCATTCTCCTCACTCCCTCTGCTGCTGAGGCCAAGATGTTTAAAACCCTTACTTCATCCTCCAGATTGCCAGCTCTTGCTTTTGTGGCATCACCTGCTTCACCCTGCGGTATGTTTCAGACCCCACCCACTCCATCACCCACAGTATCTGGGAGAGTACAATAGTCACCTGTATATGAATTACAGAGCTCATGGTTTGAATGTTATGAAGCATCAAGCATTGTTAGCTGCCATTGCCCTGTATTCATGGCAGCAGTCCTGCTGGACTCCCCTCCTCTCAGCCTCATTCCAAGGAAGGGGATTCTTCTTCAGAGTGAGGCTGTTTGTGTGAGGTAGTCCCAAGAGTGTCTGCACCACTGGGGCTATGGGTTCTCTTTTAAAACTAGGACTGCCTTTGTCTGAACAAGGGAGGGGAAAGGCAAAAAATCCGGATAGAGCCTCACAGGGTGGTGAGTGATGGTGAGGCAAGGAAGTGGGGGCCTGAGTGCTGTAATCTCTCTCTCTCTCTCTCTCTCTCTCTCTCTCTCTCTCTCTCCCACCCTTAAGCATCCTAAGGTAATTTGCCACAATTTGCTTTCCTCTTTTTTAAAATATATATATATAAATCTTATTTTTGTTGAATGTTAATTTTATTTGTCCTCTACCTGGAGGCCTGTTGTTTGGTAGACAGTTAGATTATAAATATTAACTCATTGATTGACTACACATCTTTTTTGCTTACAACAAAACCCATTCAGCTATGTCTCAACGTGGATGACTGAAAACTACCAGTTGCTACATATGTATTTCTTTTATCAGCAGAGTAACTCTGCATGTATGATGAATTAGTTACTTGGTACATAACACTGCACTACTTAAATTGTCTAACTAAATGACTCCATTAGGAAGGGAGCATGGCTCTAAAAGCATTCTCTTTCCAATTAATGCTTTGCACAAATTTAACTGCCTGTCCACCAAAGACTCTTGCTTCATATGATTTCTCAGCAGAAGGCTGACATCTTATTCCCCAACGTATGAAAATCTGATGTTGATTTCTATTAAAGCCTGCTGGATGGACAGAATAATATTTGAAACAAGGCTGTTTGAACTAAAATGTAATTGGACTCATTTAAAGCTTTATTACAACGAAATCTGACTTCCTCCTTGTAAATTCAGTCACAGGCTCCTCTCAGAAACCATTACCTTTTGCCACCGGCTGCAAATTTAAATTCTCCTTTAGGTAAGCATAATGAGAGGAGAACGTTCTGACGTGGCCAGAGATCATATCAGATGGAGCCTGATTAATTATTTCCACAAGATCAATCAACACCTTATTTAGATAACCAGAGGCATTCACTAGTTAATTTGTTAGAAAAGAACCTATTGAGGGCAAGCATTTATCTGGCCAGTCAATAGACAGATTAGTACTAGAAAGTCAAATGCCGAGTTTGAAAACTGCTTGTGAAGGGGGAAAGCGGTGGGCAGGTACGAAAGGCCTGCTGCAAAGAGAGAACTATAAAATGTCAAGCAGGCATTTTTTCCAGTTTTGCCTTGTGTCAGAAAAGACAGTGTCTGCTCTCTTGTTTTGATTACAATAGCTGCTGGAGGCAAGAGCCTGTTTTGGTGTCTCTTGCACAAAGTTGCTTTTAAAAATATCCATGATCTGGAAAAGGCAGGGACACGCATGAACCACAGCTGGAGCAGCAACCATACGCAGAGGATTTCTGTTATGTAGAGCTCCGCAGAGGATTTCTGTTACGTAGAGCTCCGCAGAGGATTTCTGTTACGTAGAGCTCTGTCTTCCTCCCCACCCGCCACAGGCATTTTTGCACTGCATACTGGCAGGGCAACAGGGACTTCAAGGCAGTGGGAGGACTGTGTGAGCTCTTTTGAACCCTGTGGGAATCCTCTGAAGGGAGGCATGGCACCTTCTGTGAAACTGGATTACGTATGTCCATAACAATCCAGTTAAAAAGACTACTGCAGTGAATTGTAAATGGTTCTACCTTGGAAGGTGGTCTAGAACAGGCTTCCTCAACCTCAGCCCTCCAGATGTTTTGAGACTACAATTCCCATCATCGCTGACCACTGGTCCTGCTAGCTAGGGATCATGGGAGTTGTAAGCCAAAAACATAAAATGGGAAAGCCTGGTCTAGAAACTACAGGAAAGGCAGAGGGTAGTGGCTAGTTGGTTACTTGGGACAAGAAGGGATGGACATGAGACCAGTTCTGGCCTGACTGCACTGACTTGTAATTTGTTTCTGGGTTTGGCATTTAAAGCTTTATTTGCCTTGTACACTTAAAGGCCGCCTTTCCCTACATGGATCTTATTGGACCCTGAGATCACCATTTGTTTTCCTGGCCATTTGGGATTGCCATCTGCGGTCCTCCTCTGTGTACCACCTCTGATGTTGATCCAGAGAACAGATCTCGTCTCCCTTTCTGTTCAGTGCTCTCCCCGGGAATGTTCTTGTTTCAGTACCAGGAAAATACAATTTTGTTTTCCCAGACTTCTGGCAAGCACCAACTATTGGAATTTTATTATGGGATTTTCACTCTCATTGAAAAGCACTTGGGCACCGTTTGTAGAGGGAAGCAAACTGGGGAGGAACCTTCCAGTTTTTCTGTAAGTAACATTATAAGTCTACTTACTCATACGTTAGTCCCATTCAGTCAGTTTGCAATACTTCTTAGTAAGCAATAATTGGTAAAGTGAGTAAAAAAATATTAGGACTGGAGTATATGCAATACAACTGGGGATGCGGGTGGCGCTGTGGGTAAAACCTCAGCGCCCAGGACTTGCCGATCGTATGGTCAGCGGTTCAAATCCCCACGGCAGGGTGAGCTCCCGTCGTTCGGTCCCAGCTCCTGCCCACCTAGCAGTTCGAAAGCACTGTATCTATCTACTGTCCAAGTAGATAAATAGGTACCGCTTTATAACGGGAAGGTAAACGGCGTTTCCGTGTGCTGCGCTGGTGCTGGCTCGCCAGAGCAGCTTCGTCATGCTGGCCACGTGACCCGGAAGTGTCTCCAGACAGCGCTGGCCCCCGGCCTCTTAAGCGAGATGGGCGCGCAACCCTAGAGTCAGACAGACTGGCCTGTATGGGCAGGGGTACCTTTACCTTTTTATATGCAATACAAATCTGATGAGCTTTTGTCAGTAGTATGCTAGCTTCCACCTCAGTGTTACCAAGTAAGGAAGCAATGTGGACTATCACCCAACGTGTTGTTAAATGCCCCTCACTGAGGCTCACAAAAAACACTGCTGTGTCCCTATCAGTATTACGCAACAGCTTCAAGATGGCTGCATATGTTGTACCCCTGACAACTAAGACAAGAACTACTTTCGGATTGTCCACTTATCTTTTCCCCATAATAGTAACTGCGTGTTTAGCAACGTTCTATGCTTTTCCATTTCCTGATGATCTCCTGAAAATTTCCAGTATTTTTCACACATCCAAGTGCTTCATCATATGATGGTCTATCAGGAATGAATCAGATACCCATTCTTGTTTTCACTGTTAACCTGAGCACCTTTTGATACATACCAAAGTGCTAATGCATGCTCTTTACAATGGGATATAGCCAAGTGGCAAGGTTTTGATATAATTCTCTCCTCCATCCTTTACTTAACATGTAGTTTGTCCTTGGAATGGGCACCATCTTTTTAACTGAGGATTCAATTATACCCATTTAGTGACAATTTAAGAACTCTTGTATAATTTACTGCAGTTTTAAAGTGGAATCTGCACAAGGGTTCTAAAGTTTGAAAATACTGATGGAGAGATACTTGGAGGAAGGCTTGTATCGTGTAAATTTATTCTCAAGGAGAAGTGAGAGGAATAAGAGCTCTCAGCATAATTAAAATCAAATGAACAGACCCACCCTGGAATCCCTATAGATTTATCGTTTCTGACTGCTGGGTCTTGATATGACTACAGCAGGAGAAGTGGCGGCGTGTGTGTGTGTGGAGAGAGAGAGAGAGAGAAAGAGAAAGAGAAAGAGAAAGAGAGTGCCACATATCATGATTAGCTGCACATGCCTTTTGGGTTTTAACATAGCCATCTACTGCAAGGGTAGGAAATGTGTTCTGTTGTGGGCTGAATCACCTTGGCAGATAAGCCTTTGGGAGTTGCCTGCCAGTGATGGACAGGTCCAGAACAAAGAATTGTCATAATATTTCATCTCTCTCTTTCTGCCAACCCTTTTCTCTTGCTCAGACACCTCCCCCCCTCTTTCTCCTCCTACCCATCAGTCTGTCAAGGGAGAGACTCCTGCCTGAAACCTTGGAGAGCCATTGCCAGTCAGTGTGGAGAATACTGAGCCCAATGGACCAATGGTCGGACTCAATATAAGGCAGCTTCCTGTTTCTGTGTAACCCTTAGGTGTCAGGTTGCTCACACCTAATCTAATAGCTTTTCTATGAATGTGTCAACAGTGATGATGACCATTTACCAAAAAGTAATGTACCACACTGTGCAAATGACAACTAATTCGGTTGGCACTCTGAGCCCATAGAGACAATTTTTTACCATATTTGAACATCTCTGTGGTGAAAATCTACTTTGCACTTGTCAACTTATCTCCAAGTGAACCAGCTGTTTCCTAACAACTTTGGAAATCTATATGGGCCAGGCAACCAGTTCTGAGAATTCTCATGTATTTCTCATAAAGTATGGAAATGTGGCAAAATGCTGTTCTCCATTTAGCAGGATGGTGCAGATTTCATTATCTACTTTCCCAGCAAAGGTGCCCATTATTCCCTTTGAGTGCCACCCCACCCCCCTTGATATTGTTAGCAACAACTGAAGTCATTGAGGATGACAGATTCCTTCTGATACTGAATGTCGAGTAACCCCCCAGGGCCAGCCACTTCCTTGCTGAGAGCAAAGGCAGAGGGATTTGTTTTCCATACAATGTTTGTTGCCTTTTCAAGGAAATGCTCAGGGCAACGTAAAAGACAAAGGCATTAAAAAACACTATAATAAATAACAAGGGAAATGTAAAAAAAGAAACTCATAGGAGCAGACCCACACCCACACCCACACACACACACACATACACACCCATCTGAAATCAGCATCAGAATGGTAAATTTCTTTGTAAGGCTCTACTTTTGGCTAAATTGTGACAGTGATGAGGTTTGTCAGGCATCCCGGGGACATTATGTATTTTTTTTTTAACCTCAAAATTTGTCAGATGTTTTCACCCAATGAGAACTCTCAAAAGAATTTTGAAGTTTGCAAAAAAAGGGGGGTGGAGGTGGGTGGGTTGAATGTAAGAAACTGGAAAGCCTTCCTATGTTGTTGAATTGCCACTCCCACCAGCCTCAGCTAGGATGGGCAAGTGTCAGTGGGAACGAGAGTTGGAGTCCAGCCACAGTTGACTACAGGTTCCCCCTTCCAGTTCTAGAGTAATGAAACAACAACTACCCACCAAAGAAATCTGGATCTTGTATTTAAATTCTATTCATTTTGCCTGCAATGGTGATAAGCCTGAAGCAGAGCGCCATATTTGTGCATCTACTTGCTGAGTGCTGTTAAACAGAACAGATATGGATTGTTTCTTTAGAAGAAGACTGCACTATAAATCCTCTGTGGAATATTACTTTAAAAAAATGTGAATAACAATTTCAGCATTTCATATGTTCAAATCCATTTTCATTTAAATACACAGTTTTGTTCTCTGCTTCTTTCTTGGGGGTTTTCAAGTCATATCATTTCCATAATCAGTCCTATAAAGAGGAGTTTAAAATACAAAATGGGTACATATATTCACAATTTTTGGATAATTTAGCTTTGTTCAGAAATATATTTCAATATCTGCTACCTGTGTTATTCGTTAGCCAATTATTTCTTACTAATGAACGAAATATATGAATAGCATGACTGGAAGGCTCATTATTATTATTATTATTTTCATTGAGTAGATATATTCGTTATTTTCATACTGGTGTGAAATATGAGGCACTGAAAAAAAAATCAAGAAAGCTGGGTTTTGTCACCTTATGGTGTGTGGGCTTAAATTCCTGCTATGGATATACGTCTTATCAGTTTTTTGGGAATATTATTTTTGTGACTGAATAATTCACCAGCTATTAGCCTTAGCAATCTATCAGGCTCTGTTGTGGGCAGACCAAAGGCCTGGCCACCAAGGGGCAGAGTGTTAGTAGTACAGAAAGGATAGCTCTCTGGGTTAAGGCATGGTGGTGATAACACAAAAGTTGCAGGTGGGCACACCAACTCCCCCCCCCCCATTGAGGGGACCTGGCATTGTGTGACATCACAGACATGACGTCCCGCACCCCTCCACACGTCCCACTCCTGAGTACTCACCTGTTGGTGGCAGGTGGTGGGGGATGGTGGCCCCCTCAATATTGGAGGCTTAGCCCCCTACCCACACTTAATGAGGGAGCTTCTGCCCCCTATAGGTGGTCCCCTGGTTGCAGGCTGTATCCCTATATGAGACAGCTGCATTGCTAGGAGCTGAATTAGATGATCCTCAGGGTCTCTCCCAACTCTACGATTCTATGTTGTATAAGAAACCTATTGTCACAAGGAAGATGTGTTAAGAAAGTGTTCATCTACATCAGGCATGAGGAACTTTTGGCCCTCCAACTCCCACCAACCCCATAAAGCATGGCCATAGGTAGTGAGAGAGCAACATCTGGAGGGACAAAGATTCCCCACACCAGATCTATAAAGTAAAAGCCAAGAAATGAGACGTGATGATGGTCTTTAATCAAAAGAGACTCTAAAAACGGGCCTCTGCTCTTGTAAAGATACACAACTATTCAGAACATGCTTGCCAGGCCAGAAGTGGAGGATTTCACAGCAGCCCTTTCAATCATATTCACTGCCTCCAGCTTATGTGTACATCTCATATGGTTGCAATTAAAATATGTCAAAAGAGTGAGAGTGAGAGAGCCTCTTCATCCTTGTGAGCTGGGCAACTTGGGCTCTTCAGAGGGCTCTTTGAATTTTTTGTCATTTATGTCCTGCTAGGATGGGAAGCCACAAAATTTCACAGTTAGTAAGCCTCACCCGTCTAGATATGTTGGTTGACAGAGTGCCAGTTAAAACATCTTTCCAGAGCCGTTGACAAGTGTCTGAAGGGAGAGAGCCAACTGTTTCAAATAAACGAAGATGACTGGGGATTTTTTTCTTTCCTCCAGAGGTGGCACATCAATCAGCCAGACTATGTGTGGCATTAAGTGGTATATTGCTGTGGGGGAACCTGCAGTGCTACAACTTTGGCAATAGGAACTGCCACTCATGCTGCCATAGATGAGTCAGAAATACAGCCAATGTACATGGAAAAGGAAATAGGAGGCTTATATATCATTATTCTGTTCTATGAGATGGAGAAAATTGGACTTGTGACATCCCTTGCACATTCTTGAGGGGGCTAAAAAATGAACAGGTAAGCCAAAGCTGAAAGAATATGCTGAATTAATGAGACACATTCATGCATTTTGTCTGTATTTTATTTTAAAACATATAGACTAGAATAACTACCTGTAGGGCTGTGCTGTTGTTGCTAACAATGCTTCCTGGAGCATCATGATAAATGCCTCTCTTCCTGTATGTGTGTTTGGCATTTTCAGAAAACGTTAGCTTCTGCCTTTACATTGTCCTCTTTTGCTTCGCTCTCAGTTGACCTAACTCACCTGTGATGACATCATGATGTAGCAAAAGCTGATTTGCTTTCATGATTCCATTCATTATGTGACCCCTGACTGGGTGGAAATCCCATGTGATTAAATCAAGGAGGACTAATTAACCAGCACTGAGGACCCATTGAAACAAGATAATGCTCACTAACTTCTACATAAGTTGATTAGGAAGGGCTAGGTGAAGGCCCAAATTCCAGAATCAACCAAGATGGGCCTATTCCAGGCTTCCTCAGCCTCAGCCCTCCAGATGTTTTGAGACTACAATTCCCATCATCTCTGACCACTGGTCCTGCTAGCTAGGAATCATGGGAGTTGTAGGCCAAAAACATCTGGAGGGCTGAGGCTGGGGAAGCTTGGTCTATTCTGTGTTATGACTTGTCACACTTTAATTGACAGGTTAGCAAGATCCTTTCAAGCTGGCTTCAGTAATCTATTCTACAGAGAGCAATTAGGAAACAGAAGTCTATTGTGCAACACAATTGGAATGTCTCACAGGAAAAGGGGAGGGGGAGAATCTTCTTACAACACCCAGATTTGAATTTGGCATGCATGATATTATAAGCAATACTTTGCAGAACTGCTACTTGATTTTAAAAGTGCTAAAATGTAGTTGCAGTTTGACCTAAGCCCTCAGTTCATTTTGGAAGATGTACAATTATATTCTCCTGATATAAAGAGCAAGAATAGAATCCTAAGAAGGGAGAATGTTTCTGGTTAGTCGTGTGAAAGGAAATTCAAATTATATTCTATAAAAATATTTATTATTATTTTTTATTATTTTTGCTTCCCGTTAGCAGTTATTGTGTGCTGGCACCTATGGCATGTTTACCAATGTTTGAGTAGCGGGCCTCATTTTAACCTTACCTCCCACAAGCTACTGTATTTCCTTCCATGGAAGGGTGGGGAGCAGGAATCTATCATCCACCAAATCTGTCAAAAGTCAACCTTCAAAGTAAATAATAATAATAATAATAATAATAATAATAATAATAATAATAATAATTTATACCCTGCCCACCTGGCTGAGTCTCCCCAGCCACTCTGCGCAGCTCCCAATCAAATGTTAAAAACAGTACAGCATTAAATATTAAAAACTTCCCTAAACAGGGCTGCCTTCAGATATCTTTTAAAGATAGGATAAGAGTCTGTTAAAGATAGGAAAAGCTCTCTTCAGCCATCTCTGGCTTTGTACTGAATGGAAACATGGCATGGCTGGAAATTGCCAGGTGTGGTGACAGCACGAGCAGCTCTGTCAATGGAGTATGAGTATCTTAATCTCAGGGTTATGGGTTCAAACCCCACACTGGGCAATAAGGTTTCTGCATTGCAGGGGGTTGGACTAGATGACCCTTGCGATCCCTTCCAACTCTACAATTCTATGATTCTACTATCTGGGAAGGTCAGTAGCCTACGAAAACAAGCTGGTGGAAGCCATGGGAGGAAAGCTAAACAAATATATAAGCATTCAGGAATTTGAGGAGGAAGTCAGACCGAGACGGTGAGTGACAGAACTTCACAGCTGGGTGTGAGCAGTGGAAAGAGAAAGAAATGAAATGTAGAGAATATGTAAGTCTTAATGAAATGAGGTGGTCAGACTGTGAAATTTGTGCTCCCAGGAATGAGGAGAGTATGTGACTATCTGAAGGGAGGAACAACAGACGCACCAGGTCTCCTCTAAAACCTAAATGTAGCCTAGGGACTCCAAAGGAACCTATGCTGCTGCAATTAGTTGTATACTTCTTAAAAGAGAAAGTAAACTCTAGCAGAGTCCTTCAACTGAGAACACAGGGCTGTCCGAAATGTGCACTCGGCCATGGGGCAAATCCCAGTTGGTGTTCAAGTTAATAAGCAAATTAAAGTGAGTTATAAAACAGTGTGTCGCAATCCCATTCATGTTTATACAGAAGCAAGTCCCACTTTGTTTGGACTTTATTCCAGATTATATGTCTAGGTGGCAGTTTTAGATGTGGAGCTTCATCTCCAGGGATGCCCACCCAAAGAAAACTCTGTTTTTAGGCATTGCCAGGAAAAACACTCCTATTCGCTCAGGCCTTTTAAGTATATGGATCCTTTTAATTAGTGGTTTGTCCTGTTTCCTTTTATGATGATTATATTTTTACTTAAACTCTTACTGAAACCACCTGGGATCTTTTTGATGGATGGCACTGTGTAGATTCCTGAAAAGAAACAAGCAAATTCAGAAATAGAAATATTGCCCAAATGAAGGGCAAGAAAGGAACACGAACCTTGATAAAAGAAATGCAAGCAGACATTAAGGCATCTGGAAAAATAAATCCAAGTGTATATAATTTAAAACATTAATAATAATCATAATCATAATCATAATCATATCCATGAGAATCAGGAAACTGTCTAAGAATTAGTTGGATGACAGTGGAGTAAAAGTTATCAAGGTGACTGCAGAGAAGATGAATGAATTCTTTTTATCCATCTTCACTGTGTATGACAGGTTCCTGTAACAGAAGTTCTAGGGCAGATCAATATTTTTTTTAAATATAAATTTACCTGGTCCAGATGGCATCTACCTCAAAGTTCTTAAAGATCTCAGATAGCACCCCCCCCCATCCAAGTGCAGTAGGAATCACAGCATGGGCAAAAGGTTAAGGTTGTTGTCTCTGATGCACCATCTCCAAGACAGCTACTTATTTCTTCTATAAAATCAAGTATTTATATCCTGCGCTTCAGCTGAATGTTGCAAGGTGGGTCGTGACACAATAACATAATCCTATAAAAAGAGGATCAGGCCAAAGGCGCATCTAATTCTTTCCCAGTGGCTGAGAAGATGCCTCTGGGACACTCACAAGCAAGACTCTTGTGCTGTATACAATAAACAGTACCAAATACCTCACTTAATAACAGTGCCACAACTGCCTCCTGCATGCCTTTAGCACTTGAGAAGGTTCATCTCAGCCCCCTATTGCTTTACAGGGGAGTTGGCACATACATACAAATAATCTGGTGATGTAGAATGCGGCAGCTAGACTGGTGACTGGGAGTGGCCGCCGGAACCACATAACACCGGTTCTGAGAGATCTGCATTGGCTCCCAGTACGTTTCCAAGCACAATTCAAAGTGCTGGTGCTGACCGTTAAAGCCCTAAACGGCCTCGGTCCTGTATACCTGAAGGAGCGTCTCCACCCCCATCGTTCAGCCCGGGCACTGAGATCCAGCGCCGAGGGCCTTCTGGCAGTTCCCTCATTGCGAGAAGTGAGGCTACAGGGAACCAGACAGAGGGCCTTCTTGGTAGTGGCGCCCGCCCTGTGGAACACCCTCCCATCAGATGTCAAAGAGATAAATAATTACCTGACATTCAGAAGACATCTTAAGGCAGCCCTGTTCAGGGAAGTTTTTAATATGTAACGCTGTACTGTTTTTAACACTGATTGGGAGCCGCCCAGAGTGGCTGGGGAAACTCAGCCAGATGGGCGGGGTATAAATAATAAATTATTATTATTATTATTATTATTATTATTATTATTATTATTATTATTACGTGCTTCTTTGAAGCAGACTCCAAAGAGTTCCCACGTGAGCAGGGAGTGAGTCAGGTCGCAAAAAAATATTTCTTTCTTTCTTATTCATCACATTTAAATTGTCTCCAAGAAGTTCAGCGTGGTGCATATTTTATTGGGTGCCCAAAGACACCTCGGCCCCTAGGAGTTCACTCCTATGGTAAGAACTGTTTGACAATGGAATGGTCTTCCTCAGAAAGTTGTGGATTCTTGGAGGTTTTATAAGTTGGGGGTTTCTTAAGCAGAGGTTGGATGGTCATCTGTCATGAATGCCTTATCTGAGATTCCTGCATTGCATGGGGTTGGACTAGATGCCTCTTGGGGTCCCTTCCAACTCTACAATTTTGTGATTCTATTCTCTCTCAAAAGTCACAATAGCCCTGTGAGGTAGGTTTGGCTGAGAGGAAGTGACTGGCCCATAGTCACCCAGTGAGTTTCATGACTGAGTGGGGATTTGAACTACTGGCTCCCAGGTCATACTCCAGCATAGTAACCACTGCACCATGGTGGCTCTTAAGAGTCAGTCCTAAATATTTTTAAAAGGACTTTAACGCTGTGCTTAAAACACTTGAAGGATGCAGAAAATCATATCATTAGCATGTTGCTTGACTGGGAATTCTTCCTCTGCTTCCATTGAAGCCAAGCTATATTTATTGGAAAAATCTGTTCTGTAATTATTCTTAAAAGATACACTTGGAAAATCCCTACCTACTTTGCCATCCTGTAGATAATATTCCTCTGCTGCCCACTGCAGATTTGTCTTTTAGTGGTTCTAACAGTTGAAGATTCAATTCATTCATCAATGCAAGCTGAATAGGAAGATCCATGTGCAAGGTTTTTCAAGCTCTCACTAATATCTCTCCAGAACAGGTGTGGTGTATATGTCAGGATAGGGGGTTTTTTATTAAAAAAAAAAACTCAAAAGGAAATCAGCAGTTCTTATTACTGAGAAGTCATTTTATTTTACCTTATCCCCCTATTAAAAGTAAGTAATTACATCCCGATGCAGTGTGTATAATTTTAATACAGAAAAGGGGTGCTTAGCATTGGGCATATTTTACTTCTAACAGGCAAAATTTGGAATGAATGGAGGAGTCTAGCGGTATAATTATGAGATTACTGCTCAAGCTTTTGTTATGAAGGAGAAAGCCATTGTGGGCTTGTAGTAGTTTCTGTTCTCCTGAATGCAGTCTGGTACTATTTTCCAACTAAATCAGTATGCCACTGACTTAGCAAAAATACACAATAGGGGCTTGTTATTATGTTGATTATCTCCTCCTACTGGCAAGGTTAAGATAGAGGAGATCTTCACGGGAAATGGAGTGAAAGTGCTATTTGAAGAAACTGCTTTTTAGCTCTTGATCATGATAGCGTGTTGCTATCAGTGAGATTGCGTCACAGTTTTAGGAGATATTTGTCTAAATGTGCAGACAAATTGTGAAATTAGATAATTGGCTGGGGATCTTTTAACTGACTTTGTGATATCAAGAAGCCATATGGTATCCATTGGAGACCCCCGCCCCCCCTGCCCCAGGCTGCATTAATTGTTGGGCTAAGAGTGAACTCCTACAGGGCATTACATTATAGATGTGATAATTGAAGGTTATCATTTGGTATCTGCCATAGTTAGTTACTATGCATCATCATCATCTGTTATTATGCCTGGAAATTATCTAACAGCAAGAGCCAAGCTGGGAGGCCATAAGCCTATTGTGTGTTGCCTATAGGCTATTCTTCAAGTGTTCCTTAGTGAAAAGAAGGCCTCTGGTGAGTTTTCCTGAGTTCATTGAAAATGTGTGAACAGGCTAAGAAGAGAGTGAATCAAACTGTAGCATATCTAGCTGTGCTAAGGAATAAATAGGGATTTGCCCTCCCAGACCAAACATACATATTATCTCATTCTCCTAATCTGAAGCAGAGGGGAAGCAAGGAGGTAAGGAGGAGAAAAACATTATTTTGCCTTGCTAGGTAGGAAATAGAAGAGGAAGTTGTTAACTTTACTGGGAAGATGTCCAGCAGTTCTGGAGAATGAATTGATCTATGCTTAATGGCAATAGGGAGAAGGAGAATTATGTGACATCACTGGGAGAAGAAGAGTCATGTTTGAGGCAGGTGAAGGGAGCAAAGCTGAAAGAGGGGAGAGGAAGAGCTGAGAGGTCAGTAAGTGAAATCAGAGAGGCGGGGGCTGAAAACAAACATGCTAATAAATTACTCTTTATTGCCATAATCTCTTGCTAGGAGTTAGAGCCATAGCTGTCAAGTGTTTCTTATTTGAAGGGACAGTCCTTATTCCAGCGCCATGTCCCGCTGCTGTCCCTTATTGGTGGATGTCCCTTAAATGTCCCTTAAATGATGTCCCTTAAATTTCAAAGGAAGCAGCTCCTCTCCCTCCCTCCCTGCCGGCCAGGGAGGAGGGAGGCTCCAACTGTGTTGCTTGGCTGTGTTGCTCACCCAATAAGAAGTCTAAGAACGACTGGGGGGGTGGAGCTTGCATGCCTTGTGTGTGGCTAGTTAATGCAAGCTGAGGGGGGTTTTGAATGCTGGACGCCATTTTGTTGCACGTGCTGCTGCAAACTTTGCAGTGCAAAGCCAGGCTGGGGAGCCATCTTAAGTTGAGGCTGCATAGGCCTTGTGGTGCATGTGATTCAGATTCTATTCAGTTGAACCTCTGGTTACAAAGTTGGTTGGACAGTGTTCTCGAAGCGACCAGCATGAGTTTGACCAGACTGCAGGAGGACAGGAAGATTGGAGTGCCTGGAACAGGTGAGGCTGCAGGTCCCTTATTTTGGCTGCTGGTCCCTCATTTTCAAATCTGTAAGTTGACAGCTATGGTTAGAGCGACCACTTGGTCATCACAAAAAAGGAAAGAAATGCATCACCAAAAAGGAAGACAAAAGAGGGCACCACTTTTGTATGTCACTTGGAAGACTTATTGGCCGTAAGCTCCTGTTCAGATCTATTGGCAAATTCACCTTTTTGGCAAACACCGTTGCAATCTATCTTAAAACAAAAGGACCTAATTTTAAAGCCAACAGTTACATTATCAACAACTATAATAAAATTCCAAGTTAAATTTCTCTTAATGTCACATTTAACTTTGAATTTCAAATTCAAATTAAGTAGACGAAGAGTCTGACAGGCAGCAGAAAGGCAGTCTGTCCCTCTGAGGATCTGGATTTCTGGCTTTAATAAACACTCTCCTGGATCCAGCATCTGGAGTGAGAGAGCCATTTTGCATATGACCTTGATGGAGGCAGCGCATTAGAAGTGTAGTTTTGAATTAGCAACTTGCCATTAAAATAATCTTCCTACAAAACAGCCCCCTCCAGCCCCTCAGCTCCTTTGTTCCAGTATCAATATTACTTTGCTGCTTCTGCACCTGAAGCAAGGACATATGTAAAACAGCCATTTCTGATTTCTGATGCATCCTTGTGTCAGGCAGAGGATGGCACAGAAAGAGCCTTCTGGATAAAAATAGCATCCTTCTCACAAATGGAAATCCTTTCTTTGATGATGTCCACTAATCATCTTGGGGCACAAATTACCTACAAACACAATGCAGTTTTATATCAGTTTTACTCGTATATCAATGGTTTGCAAAATGCCTGCTCTTTGAGAAACGTTTCCAAATGTATCTACCTACTGGGAAGAAGAAACAAACCAAGATGGGGCAGAGAGTTTATGGGTGAACATAGTTCAGGCAGTGCCAGTTCGACTGGTTGAGTTTTGCTATGACCTTATTCAAAATGTGGGTGTACCCAAGAATGTGTCCAAGAAACATATAGTTGCACTTTTATTTTCTGAACAGCTAAGCCTTCGCTATCAATCTTCTCATGAATAACACTTAATAAAGTTCTCACAAACTTCAGTGGACAGAGGAACAATTCCAAAATGATTTTATTATTGAAATTATTTTCCCTGGATTTAGTTCTGCGTTTTTTGTGTAGACTTCAGTCCCATATGCACTTACTAGGAAGTAAAGCCATTAAACTTAATTGTGCTTACTTCTGAATAAGCATGCATAGAATTGCGCTGTTTATTCCAACAAATGAAGGAGGAGCATGCACAAATGAATATTAATAACACACTATAGTGTGGAATATGTATAAGAGACACAAAAATGCAAAATAGAATTAGACAATAAGGGGTGTATTGCAAGAATATATTTATATATAGGCAACTCCCAAATTATGTGGAGGCTACGTTCCAAGGCACTGCACATTTAAGTGAAATCACTTATATTTGGAACACCATTGAAAAAGCCTGCAGACACCCAGTTCCACTGTCGCCCTGCCCCATTCTGTCCCTTTTTGTGACTTTTTGTGATGTTTTGGGGTCACTTTTGGGTTTGGTGTGATGCGCGTATGTTGTGCACATATCGGACGGGCCTAAAATGGTTGCTGCTTTTATTGCTAAGTACAAAATAGTAAAAGAAAAAAAAACTCTATACAATTTGCAGAATTGAACAATATTTTTCAGATTCATAAAAATATTGTAATTTGAAATGGATTCAATCCCTGTGTTATGCCTTGTTGTCAAAGCACCAGTAAGAAACTCAGCTTTTCTAGTATGTGGTGTGTCTGTGTGTGTGTGTGTATCCAGTCAGCTTACTAGTTCTGCAGCATCTTGTTACAGGTCACCATTGCATGCGCTTTATTATGCTGTATTGACTTCCTTTTAATGTACTGATTTTTAATAGAAGAGAATAGCCACAGCAACAACAATAATAATGATAATCATTTCTTAGTTATATGTCACCCATCTGACTGGGTTGCCCCAGACACTGTGGGCAGCTTCCAGCAAATTATAAAATTACAGTAAAACACCAAACATTTAAAACTTCCCTAAACAGGGCTGCCTTCAGATGTCTTCTAAAAGTCATATAGTTGTTTATTTCTTTGACATCTGGTGGGAGGGGGTTCCACAGGGCGGGTGCCACTACTGAGAAGGCCCTCTGCCCGGTTCCCTGTAACTTGGCTTCTCACAGTGAGGGAACTGCCAGAAGGCCCTTGACGCTGGACCTCAGTGTCCGGGCAGAACGATGGGGGTGGAAACGCTCCTTCTGATATACAGTGGTACCTTGGGTTGCATACACTTCAGGTTACATACGCTTCAGGTTACAGACTCTGCTAACCCAGAAATAGTACCTCGGGTTAAGAACTTTGCTTCAGGATGAGAACAGAAATTGTGCTCCGGTGGCGCGGCAGCAGCAGGAGGCCCCATTAGCTGAAGTGGTGCTTCAGGTTAAGAACAGTTTCAGGTTAAGAACGGGCCTCCGGAACGAATTAAGTACTTAACCCGAGGTACCACTGTACTGTGTAAAGACTCTCATTTTGACCTATGCCATTAAAGGCATGAGGATCTGACTCTTTTATGATTGAATATTGTACAGAGATTTAATGCTCCATGGATATTGTAGCACTGTTTTTCAGACTGTTTAAGCAGGATTCATTATTTATTAATCTGACAAAGGTCAAGTCATTTCTCAAAATCTAATATTGGATAACAAGCTGTTTTGTACATTTTTAGGTATTTGGTCTCTGCCACAAGTTTGAGGTGTGATAAATGGTTAAATTACTCAGTTCTAATGGAGCCAAAATACAGATTGAATTGGAAAAATTCAGTGGCTCTGAAGGTTTTTCGTCACAGTTTTTTTTTATTGATTTAAAAAAAGCATGATAAACTTACATGATAAATAAAAATGTCCTCCCCACAAGAAACATACGAATAGCTTTGCTGAATAGTACCTGCTATAGTACCTCTGAATGTTGTTCTTTTGCCATATTCCTTGTTGGCATCTGGGTTTCCCACAAACAAAACATCCATAGGAAAAGCTACCGTATTGGCCTGAATATAAGCCGCACCTGAATATAAGCTGCACCTTTGAAATTCATGGGGGGGGGGAGAAAAAAAGACAATACCCGAATATAAGCCACTCCCTTAAAATTCCACAGGCACTCACACCTGTTCTGTTTTACCGTATGTCTGTTTCAGCAGTGATATCGTAAAAGCCAAATTTCGTAAGGTCGCAAATTTAAGCCACGCTTTAACTTTTCATGGTCGGAATTTGGAAAAAAAGTGAGACATATTCAGGCCAAAACGGTAATACTGTAAGTACCTTCCCTGCTTGGTTACGTATAGTCATTAGTGCTATATTACAGAAAGATGTCTCATGGCATAAGGCAGAATCAGCCTCTTTAGAGGCTTACGAAAAAAAGAAGAAGAATTTGGCAAAACATGAATTGAAAGCAGGAATGAACCTCTCCGTCGCTCAGGTAAGGGCATGGAGATTTCAAATATATGGCCATAAATCTGATAAAAGCATGCATGACCCTGTTTAAAAATAACCTGATCAAAAATAACGCATGTCGTGTTGTGTTATGCAGTGCTTTTTTCTAAAAGAAAATGTTTAGGGGTACTCTCATTTTGACTCAAGAAAATCACCATTTTATAGGTCAAATCGGGAAAAATAGATACAGTAAATGGACAAAAGTACAAAGATTCACAAAATGTTTAGGGGTATGTGTACCCCTACGTCCTCCCAGAAAAAAACACTGGTGTTATGTATGTGATAGAAGAGAGAACATGCTGAATCTGGGTGATACTATGCGCTAGCTCTGAAAGAAAGCCACTTATTACATTCTTGAACATGTCGCAGTTAGAAGCTTTTCTAATACAGCAGAGCTATCAGGGGGTAATGCAAGTGAGAAACCACTGCTAATTTTTCACATTTCATTTTCTTTCTGAGCCAGTGTCAAGACTTCATAAGTTTAGTTGGTAGAAGAAAAATGCCTGCTTCATGGAGGCTCCACCAGTTTGCCCCGACTGCAGGTCTTCTGAATGCATCTCTCTGACGGCAATTCATCTTCATTCCTCCCAAGCTGACAGGACAGAGCCTTCTTACAAATTTTACAGCAAGCAATATTTTTATTGTTGTTCAGGAAAGACACCTAAGGGGGTTTCTATTTTATTTTTAGGGACATTTCTGGATGTTTTCACTATTATGAATGATGACCTCTCTATCCCACAGAAAAAAGTGTAACTGTCATGTGTTTTTATGGATTGCTCAAATAGTTTGATTTATTATAGTACCATCCAACCATACAATGCTGAAACTGCTCCTCATAAAGAATTAAATGTTGCCCCTCTTCCTATATTCCTACATGGATTGTGCTTCCTTCCAGATTCATAGTACCACCAAAGGAGGATTGTTAAGACATAGGAACCAGATTGTAGAAAAAGCAACTTGAGCTAAATGTGTAGTTGAATTTTATTTATTTTATATAAATATGGAACATATATAACATGTATAATGTATTTACTCCATAGTATGAGTCAATGTGGTTCAAATATGCAGCAAGGTAAAGTGGAAGAATCCTGAGGAGGCAGAATGTACTATTTCATGCTGCAAAGTGGGGGAATGCTGTACAAACAAACTCCCTGCTTTTCAAATTTTTGATTGCAATGCATCACAGGAGAGTAAGGAGTATAAAATACAACTTTAACATGCAACTGTTTGAATGTATGGGGCAGCAGCCCCGAACATTCCTCTAAGAACTGATGGGATCTGAGGGCACATTCAGAAACCACTGTTTTCTTAATATGGTTGACATATAAGGGAATGTATCTGAATGATAAATTACCAGCCTGCCATTAGTTCCAATGTGTTTTTGCATAATTTCAAAAATGTGTCCTCCCACATGCAATGTCAAGTGGTTAACTCCATTTTACAGTGAGAGGACTCCAACATTGCACTTTGCTGAATGCCTGTTGAAATCAGAGGTGACATTGATTGGGAAATCAAGTTTGTGAAGTGGCAAAGGGTACTTACCAGCATTCTTGCCAACCCATCAAGGTTTTGTGAGTGCTTGCAAAGAATGACTTACAAGGCAGCAGATTAATAGCCACCCATCCCTAGTTTCTAGTCTTTGTGGTTGTGCTGATGCACTTGAAAGCGCATAGGCAAAATGCTCAGTGATATCTCAGAGAAATGGCTAAATAAAGTTTCCTGTGGTTGGGGCAGGGTTTTAGTGCCCCATGTACACCACTGACTTTCTCATTACTAAGATAGACAGAAGAAAGCTCAGAGTGAATTTTGGAATAGTGTAAAAACTGCAGAAAAAAATATGTAAGACTCAGACATGGGAAATTATCCACAATTAGGCATTTTATCTCAATTTGCATCATTTCAACAGATTAAAAAATTCAGATTTTTTTAATGCAGAATTTTGATTGTCCCATTGCAGAATTTTCATTAATATTGTTATTAGTCCTACTCCTTTATTGTGTTGAATTATTAAACATGCATGTGTTAAACTGTTGATTTGAGAACCTGCAACATTAACCTCCCAGCTTCAGTTTTGCTCTTAATGTTTTGGAGCTGTTGGTATAAAAAATACAGGAATTAACCAAAACTGGAAGCACAAAGCATTGTTTTTAGCTCTAAAGCTCTACCTCTGCTCTAAAGCTGAACTGGTTTCCCATTTTTAATTCCATGCGAAGTATGTAAGAGAGAATCATGGCCAATGACAGCTTTACATTTTTACAAACAGTTCGGACTGTGTTCCATTCTAGTCTTTATCGTTCTCTATGGTTAAAAACAAACAAAATCATTTGCCCTCTGAAACTCATGTGATTCTGTCTCCATTTGATACTGTAAAATGCGTCAAGCGTATTTCTGTGCTTGAATAAACATAAAGGTAGATGTGTAGGTTATAATTCTAGTATCCTTTGCATCAGTGAAGTAAGAAATAACTGTTGGATTCAATTAAATCTGAGCAGAATATGACTCTGGGTTGACATTTTACTTAAACACATGTTTCTGGTTTCAAATACTTGCAGGTTTTGTTTTAGAATATGCTCAGCTGTTGCAATTTACACACAGGCATGATCCAGCTCACATTTACGCATGCTAAAACACCAGCAAAATAAATGGAACTTCAAGGCAGTTAATTGCATGCTCGATTGTGGCACTGCTTGCATTCAGGGCATTGCTTTCATGCAGCATATTCTGAATTAAAACATGGGCAGTGATTATAACTTTTCCAATTAATTTAAACAGTAGTTTTTCTTTAATCAGCAGTTTGCCCACATGAATGTTCTTATGCTACCCTCACACTGAAAACGGTCGTGTTGAAAATTAACATGGTCTATTGTCACTCTTTAATGTTAAAATTAAACTTTTAATTTTCGTAAGCAATTTAATTATGTTGCCTATATTAGGTTGCATTTTAATTTTAATTAGAATTACAATTAATTATGTACCACTCTCAGTGCACTGCTGATTAATGTGAGGAGCTGTGTGTGTTTTTGCATGGGTTATGCAACCAATAGGCTTTCTTTCCTCTGTCCTCTGAAGGCAACGTAATTATAGACCTCCTGAGCTTTGCAGGTCAAGTATTCCAATAAATAGTATCTGGTGAAAATAGAAGGTTCAGGTACTATGGATATGTGAAATGTACTTCAACAAAGAAGTGGAAGCACTGAGATTTTTAGATGTTGGTCAAGTACATCATCTGAAGCTTACAACCATTATGATAGGAACTTAATATATAAAAAAGTATTAAAACAGGTATAATGGCAGTGAATGACTCTCTCTCACGCACACACATTTCATCATCTCTTTACCAACTATCTGAACTACTATTAATTGCTATCCTTCACCCAAAGCTGTATTATGACATCGCATGATAGTGGCTATTTCAGGATTACATAATTTGTGACTCATCAAGCCAAACACGGCCCACCTTTTATTTCAACCCACCAGGGGGTTCAACAAATCTCATGTTTTTGCTGCCTGGCTGAAACTGAAAAAAGGGGCCTTGAGGGAAACATTTTCATTTTTCTCTGCTAATCTGATACTCTTCTATATAGTACTTGTACTTGGCACACACTTGTATTTGCTGATTGTTTCACTAGTGCAATCTGTTTCTGTTACTGCAATCCCCCTTTAGTGATCTGGGGAGATTATGAGCCAGAAAATGGTCTACATCTAGTGATCATGTGTAAAGTAAACTCTGATGATACGGTCTCTGCAATTCACATGTTTACAGAAGACTCAAGGAAGCTTTGTGCCTAAGTTGTATTGACAAGGTGGATGTGTCCCCATTATGAAAGTGGTGTTGCAGAGTAATGATGTATTACTTTATTATTACAAATGGGACGGAGGTAAACTGAAGTGTGTAATATTTGTAAATGGGTTCCTTGTGCATCTATTCACATGGTTGCACACTTTCCTCATAGTCATGCAACACAGCAGGCTGCCGGAGAACAGCAGAAAGGTTGCTTTATTGAACATGTGATAAACAGGACTACCTCTGAGGCCACTTTACAAAGCACTAAACTTTTGTGTGTTTCCACCTTCTACAATATAAATTCCATCCACTGAGGTTGTCAGGTGTCAGGGATTGGCTAGATGAAGAAGATTGGTGGGCATCACCTGCCCAAGAACCCCCCCCCCAGGAAAGACACAGAAGAATAAGACTTAGACCCTAGATCATGGTGGGACATGGGGGGAGCAGTCTGGGGAAGTGGCAAGCTGGGAGGTGCTTGAAGCAAGGGGTTTAAGTGATCAAGGGGGTCATGAGGCCCTTCCAGGGCTGGAGGCTGAGAGTCTCAGTGTGAGACAAAGAAGAGTCAGAGGTTTCCCTTACTACCCAGCAGCAAGACAGTTCCAGTTCTGCCAGTGATATGTAAAATTTTGGGGAGATACCATTGATGGAATACTTAAAGGAGTTGGAGATGGCGTTCATAAGTGGTCCATGTTTCACAAGTGTACAGTAAAGTTGGTAGTACAATAGCTTTGTCAACAAGCATTTTGGTTTCCATGCAAATGTCCTGGTCATCAAACACTCTACACTCCAGTTGGGAGAAAGCTGCACTCACAGAGCTCAGGCAGTGCTGGATAACTGCCTAAGTAGGAAAAATGATTGACATCTTCCAATGTTACACCAAGTTGGATTCGTAGCGTTGCAGAGGGGTAGTTTTGTGCTTGTTGATGCAGCACTTTGGTTTTTTTATATCTATTGAGTGATAGGCCAAGCTTTCCGTAAGCTTCTGCGAAGGTATTTAGGATGGTTTGGTTTCATTCCTAGTACAGCAACATGCCAGAACAAAAATAGCTTCCAAAAAAATAACAGGTGTGTTCTTCATATTACTCTTATGGTTCAGTCTTATAGACGTCTACTCAAAAGTCAGTACTAGGAAAGAAGAGAACAGTCAGCTCACTGATTATAACTGGGCCCTACTGATCAGTTAATTACAATTTTACTTGCTTTATAATGGTGATTAAATATTGCAGCCTAGTAGTCATTCATACATCTTTACGAAAACTCACATAACTGTGAAACAAATTGCTTTAAAGTGCTAATTAAATATCTGTTTCTGCTATTGTATGTCTGAATACTTTCTACCAGTCATTATGAGGCTTGGAACATCAAAGAAAGGCATAAATGCAGCTCTGCAGAAGAACAGGGTGAAAATGTGTGTGCTCTCATTCTTATTAAGACATGAGTACTGGGACTGTATTCTTTAATGCCTCAGGATAGGTGGAAATGAATTGACTGGTTCACAGCGAGGTTGGGATTGACATAAAGATCAGGGCAACCTTGGCTAAGAATGCATTGCTCTTGAACAGCTATGCTCCTAACAGCTATAATTGCATATCATGGAAGATGCTCTTGCTGAATCCCCATTGAAAAAATAATGCATCACAGTAGGCGCTGCAATGATGATACTAATGATAGTATCAAAGGAGGAGGAACAGCTTTTGCAACTACAGAATGTGGTGTCTTAATATGCACATGATTATAGTGATAGCCCATAGTGAATAATTGAATGAAACAGAATTCCTTTCATTACACGACCTTTTCCTCAATTACTGCAATTCTTCCCACTGGTAGCTGTTCCTACCATAGCTCTCTTTCCTGACAACTCAACATATTGCAAGGCAGTCTCTTACTGATGTATTCTAGTATGTTAGATGTACACTATGCTGATTGATTCCAAAAAGGATGGCTTTTGCTAAGGAGAGATTCAGACAAGCAGTTGGGGTGATAGCAGAATTGGTGAGCTAGGTATGCAACTGTTTTGAGTCTGAATATTGTATCTCCAGAGAGCGAGAGAGAGAAGGACATACTGTATAGCATGTGTTGGGATCATATGTAGCATGTGTATAAATATAAGCATAAAATTGCATAATGATGTGGCTCTTTTATTTACTAATAAGGGATTTTAGTTTTCGTAATGCGAGTTGGTAGCTCGAAGCCAAATATATAGAGTTTTATTTTGCATGGTTTTATATTTTTAGTGAGTTCTAGGCATGCTTTTTGAGATAAAATCTTTGTAATTAATTGCTTTAAAATACATCCAGAATTCTGAGATTTAAGGTAGCTGTAGGTGGGCATGAAGTACTTAGCACAAATTTCAGATACTCATGCCAATCTGTGAGTTAGAATAAGAGAGAAATGGCAAGCAATCTTGACATTTATTAAGCAAGATAAATATTTTGTTTCCGTTTCCTTTGTGACAGTCAGATGTGCCACTGGATTTGAATAAGCAGATTTTCCTTCTTGCCAGGTTTTCTCCTTCCTATTCACCACATTGAGCTACCTAGCTATTAAATTTGAGCCAGGTGACATTTTGCCAGAAGCTTGGTATTTCAATTTATATGCTTCCTTACTTTCTGGAGACAGATAGGAATTTGACAGCCAATCATCTCTCTGCAGTTTGTGTTCACTGCAGATGGGATACGAGGTTAGAACCTAAACAATCTCCTCTGTTGTGAAGTAGAAGCCCAAATGGGACTACTGAAAATGGGGCTGTGGGGAGATGAGAGAGAAACTAAAGGAGTATTTGGATATCCTGGTCTGCTAAAAGGAAATCCTGTATACTTTGTTGTAAGACCTGAGGCCAAGATACAGCATACAAAAACCCCCAGAATCAGCCAGAATCCTTGTTTGCTTCCTCCACAAGTTGGAAATTGGAACTGTAAAGGATGAAGCATGTAAGGTACTCTAGTACAATATATTTTACATCTTGTGTTTTGTGGGTGTGGGTGTCCCAGTTGTATCTGTTAAAATGAAACATCAACCATGGTAACTCTGTCAAGGCTGGTTCAGCTGCAGGTCAGCACAGAGGCTCATATACGAGCAGTAAGGTGGATTCTTTCTTCAAGGAAACAGAATACAAACAGAGAAACCTATGGCATAACAGGCCCCAGTAAAGGAGCTGGAGGAACTGACAATCTGGGCTTCTCGCTTCCCCCTAAGTCTCCTCCCCATCCGTCTGTTTTCCCAGCAGTCTTAAACTCTCTCAAGAAGGGGGGGAGGGGGCTGCACTCTCTGTGCTCTTTGTTCCGCTACATGCAAAATTCTCCGAGCCCTTGGAGACAAGGGGGTAGAGGTGCTGAATACAGTAGGATTGGCAGACTCCTGTGAATCTGTTGCAGCCTCAGCCCCCACCTTCTCCTCAACTTCCTCTTCTTCATCTCTCTCACTCAAGCCTGTTGCCTGTTCAGCATCCAACCTGCCCCATCTTCATCCTCTGGCCTGTCTTCAGTGTCCTGCTACCATTCCCCTGGCCCTGAGCCTTCCTCTTCTGAGGCTTCCCTAGGGAGTTTGCTGGCTGGAGCCTCATCATCCAGTCAGTCCCTGACACTCTTTGAGACAGGGCTGGGAATAAACATAACAGCAAATTACCTTTCCTACTGAAAACCTCCAACCAATAGCACACAACCCCAATCTGTCCTTAGGGTGACAAATTGTTGTTGTTGTTGTTGTTGTGTTAAAAAACACACTTCTGAACAGTTTGAATATTTATATACATTCCTTACCTCCCCATTCAATTGAAACTAGAGCCTTTTCAGTCAATTGCAATGGAGAATTCAAACACTGCTGCCTTTAGATCTATTCATTGAGCCATCTAGTTATTAAATTTTTCCATATGGCTTTTATCCAAGAGCTTGGCATTTCCATGTGTATGCTTACTTATTTTCTGGAGACAGATAGGTAAAAAAATTGACAGCAAATCATCTACATGCAGGTAAAGAGCCAGGCATCTGAAACTAATTGTTAGTACTCAGAAATGTGCTGGAAAGTAAATTGTATATTAGTGTTCTTAAGGAAAACCAAAGAAAGCCAGAATGCTGGCTGTGGAGTTAGACAAAGGCAAACTAGCAATAAATTATTTGGCAAAGCCTAAACATGCATTTGAATAAGAAAAAAATACAAAACAAAAATAGGATTTGTAGCAAGAGTGAGAGGACCATAACACAGCATAGTGTGTAATTTGAGAAGTGAGATAGATATATTGCCAGTGGCTTTTGTGTGATTTTACTGAGTGGTTTTAGAGTACTTTCACAGTATCTCATGAGCAGCCAAGAAGAAAGATGCATGTGTGAGACTGTGCATGCACTGACATGTTCTGTAAAGGAGAAGTCCAGGACCAGTTGGTCCCATTCAGGCTGCTGAACTGATCATCTTTTCCCTCCCTTCTGACAGCTGCCAGGTGAAAGTAGGTTCTGAAATAATAGTTTAATCTGGCTCAACACCATGACAAAAATCTGTGTACACCAGTGGTGCGGTACAACAATAAGTCATCATAATTCAGGAATAAACTGTGAAAATATTCTAATTTATGTACCCAGTGTCAATGTCAAATTGTTGACGTAGCCTTGCCACACCAGTCCTTGTACCCAATTTTATGCACTCATTTCCCCGCATAGTGTCTCGTTTGAGAGAGCTTCAAGACATTAGCTACACCCTGGTGTGTGTCAGGCTCATGCATTTAAAAAAATGGATATAATATGATTTGCAAGGAGAATGCATACAAGTTCTCTTCCTCAGCTTTCAGTATTGATAAAGGAGTAGTCTACATAAGCATGCACATCACTTGACCAGCTATATGATGCTGTCTGTGCGCACTGCTTACGCTAAAAAGTATATGAGGTGAAGCAAGTTGATGTTAAAGCTCTCACTGTGCTATATCTGTGATGACCCATTGACTATCACATGCATCCAATCACTGGTATGGATGTGCAGGTGTAAGCTGACCCAGGTGTAAAACTGGCACTCCTCTCATGGATCTGTAGACATATGAGCTTTAGCAAATGCCTATTAAGAGTTGCATCTGAAAAATTCTATTGCAGTTTAACCATAAATAGGTTCATTCCCTTTACCCTCTTCTTTTCTGGCTCCAAGGTTTTATAGTTGTATTGATCTTTATGCCAATGAATCATTATGTTGTTGCAAGACCACTCATATTCTGCTGCAGTATTTGTTCTGCCCCTAGAAATAATAAAAAAAAGTGTTTTAAGGAAAGCATAGCCCAATTATAGGGGGTGGGTTGGAAGAAAAGAAAAGCAACACAAGAGATTTCATTGAATCTGCAATCAATAAAATTTGACCTCACCCACTGTTTAATTGGTTAGTTCTTTCAGACTGCAAAATGGTGAATTATCCTCCCAGGTTAGAAAAGCTGCTTTACAGCAGGTATGTACATTTGTATTGATCTGGACAGGACACTAGGTCATAATTGCTATTTAATGGATAGTCAGTTATTTAAGAGTCCAGGCCATTTTGATCTAATAATAAATTATAAGGTATTCATAGGGAACAGAAAACAAGAGCTACAGGTGATTAGTCACATAATGTTATGATACAAAATATTTTAACTGTAAATATTAGAGGTTTTGCCAATGAGCTAAGAAATGTCAAGAATTGACAACTGGGTGCCACTATTTCAGTTAACCACTAACTTTAATAGTTCCATCATAGTTATTGCCTCTCTGCAAGACAACTTGGGAATTGCAGTTTTTCATCTGCCAGAGAGGGTTTTCAGAAATTGCTCCATAATTTTGACATCTGGTTAATTCCACCCTGTTTCAGTTCTGGTCAGAAATTCAAGTTCTGACATGTAGCTTGGTGGAATTGTTCACAACTGTCCATAGTTTCTTCCTTTCTTTTTTAAAGTCAGTATTATTACTAGTGAGATTTTGTCATAGTTTTGTGAAAGAGGGAGACATTCTTCGGTGGGTCTGACTCTTCAAGAAAGTGATGTGGTAATCATTTACCTGTTTCTAGGGAAAATAGTAAGGGAGGATAGGAAGACTAGAGATTTCATGAGCGTTTGAGCAGAAAAATTTGCAAAGGGAGTGCCCCACCATGAATACTTTTGAGCAGTATTTTCAGCAATTTCCTGCTTCCTTTCAGCAAGGTGGACAAGGCTGTGTGTTTTCCTTAATCTTTTCAGCTACCTCTACTACTCCTTCCCCTTCCTCCCCACCCCACCCCCAAATTGAAGAACTTGCCCTCTCCTGGAGGGAAATTACAGAGGTAGGGCTGTGTTCACGCCATACAAAACAGAAACCCTAGAAGTCTTCACAGCCACCTTTCCCTTCTCTAAGGATACATTCTTAGGCAGGTGTCAGCAACCCTTTTCAGCTGTGGGCTGGTCCACCGTCCCTCAGACCATGTGGTGGGCTGGATTATTATTATTTTTGGGGGGGAAGAATGAATTCCTATGCCCCACAAATATCTCAGAGATGCATTTTAAATAAAAGCACACATTCTACTCATGTAAAAACACTAGGCAGGCCCCACAAATATCCAAGAGATGCATTTTAAATAAAAGCACACATTCTACTCAAGTAAAAACACGCTAATTCCCGGACCGTCCGTGGGCCGGATTGAGAAGGCGAGTGGGCCGTATCCGGCCCGCGGACCTTAGGTTGCCTACCCCTGTTCTTAGGCTTAGGAAAAGGGGAAGCAACACTGGGTGGGGCTTTTGCCCCTTTTATAAATGTTAAATTAGAACACTCAAAAAAGCTCAACTATTTTCAAGATGAACACAATAGATCTATGAATCTGCCCAGTTTAGTTTCTCATTTTTCTAGTTGCCGCATTTTTGCATCAGCTGATGATTCTTTTTTTTAAAATGTCCTAATAAAAAATAAAAAAAATTAAAAATCACCCGCATTTTAGTGTGCATTTTTCTCCCAATTCACTCCCAATTTAGTATGGAATTTTGCCTCATATGCACATTTTGCAAGCAATTTCCACTATTATCACATATTTGTCCAAATGGTTGGAGAACTGCACTGGAAATTCAGAGAACTTTTCTGAATTTCTGGTTCATGTATTATTTTGGGAAGTTCAGATTAAATGGCCTGTGAAAGCTGAACTGAATTTATCATCCATCCCTAGTCAACATATGGATGCTCATGCATTCCTAGTGTCAGGTCAGCTAAGAGAGCAGGGAGATGTATAAATGAACTGTGGAATGCTGTTTGAGCCCAAAACTATATTGCAGAATTCAGAGAAGTGTGAAAAACTTAAGGATATCTACATTCTAATCCCCATATCAGTCCTGAAGCTACAAATCAGATTGGTTCAGTTAAAAGTGTGGACCAAATAAAATCCTTGAGCATCTATATATGGAACATGCCTTTATTTCTGTCTCTTTTTCTTCCTGCTGGATCGCCAGGGGAAATACACTATTGGTTGTGTGTGTGTTTTCAAACTTGCTTTTTCATTATCATTAAGGTTTAGGATGTGTTTGACCTTTGAACAACTCTGGAAAATATAATAATGATTTGAACATCTTTTTAATTCATCTCCATGCACAGTTTGTTCAAATGTCTTCTCTGGGATAAGGTATTAATCCCTCAGCACAATCCTCCAAAGTAATTGTCTTCCATTAAATCCAGTGCATACTACCACAGCCTTGCCTTTGTGGCAAATACCAGCCTCATATTCTCAAGGCAGGGCCCAGAAGTAACAGGGCGCCTTTCAACAAAATTATCTTTAACAGCTCATGATCTATAGAAGCCTGATGAGGCACTGGGGAAGCAGAGAAAGAGAAATCTGGAGAGCAGGCCACAAAGGCAGGGAAAAGAGGGAGAAAAGAACAGAGGCAGTTTCAAAACACTGTCTAATTCCACAAGGCTTTGTTTTCAGAGCTAATAAATTAACATGTTATACGTCCCTATACTCAAAAGGTTGTGCTTTTGCAAACCCCCTTCTAATAACAGGCCTGTGTTTTAGGAGACCAATAGACTACAACTGAATGAGATTTAAGTAGAAGCAGCTTGTGTGTGCAAACAGTTGAGGGTGGAAATGACTAGATGTTTAATGCTGAAATATATCATTTTGAGACTTGTATAAATGTATGGACAAAAATCCTGGTCAGGTTTCTTTAATCTCTCTGTTTAAGTAACAGATTGTAGGTAATAGGCGACCTGTGACCAATTCTCTGCAATGAAGTTGTAGAGTGATTCCCCACCCCCACCCCCCATAGCAGAAATATAGGTAACATTCACTCATTTGTTGTCACAGTATCTACTGAGGGAAAGAAGAGTCACAGTTTTTGGAGGAGGTGAACCTTAAATGGCTTTCCTGGGGCACTGGTGTCAATTTTAACCAGTCCAATATCTAAGAGAGAGCCAGTGTGGTGTAGTGGTTTAGAGCAGTAGTCTCGTAATCTGGTGAACCGGGTTCGCGTCTCCTCTCCTCCACATGCAGCTGCTGGGTGACCTTGGGCCAGTCACACTTCTCTGAAGTCTCTCAGCCCCACTCACCTCACAGAGTGTTTGTTGTGGGGGAGGAAGGGAAAGGAGAATGTGTGCCGCTTTGAGACTCCTTAGGAATATCAAATCCAAACTCTTCTTCTTCTTCTAATGGGGGGGGGGGACTCAACACAGAACAAATGACTGGAAGTAGTGCTAAGAGCACCATTGTTCTCATGTGCAACTCCCATTTATTCCAACAACAAGACTTACTCAAAAGGACATAAGAAATGTCCTGGCTCAGGCAGACCAGGCAACATTCTGGCAGGCCATTTGCTGGCCATCACAGCGATTTTGGCCCCAGTGGGGATGATGATGATGCTCTCCTGCTCTTTCCCTTCAGCACTTGGCATCCTGAGATAATTAGGAGTGTTCAATACTAGCATTCCCCCTTATTTCAGTCAATATTTATTAGAATTCTGTAACAAATAGCATTTGGATCAAAACAGCAATGATAAAAGCATAAGTAACAAGATCAAATTCATATTTTATCATTAAGACAACAGGATTTGTGAAATATTATTAGATTCGTGTTTGTAGAGATGGGGGTGAAGAGACGTTGTTGTCATCTTATATACATGGTATTATTTCAACAAATATATTTTAAGTTCTGGGGACATTATTTTCCCCTCTGGATGACTTTTTGATTACCGAGCACCAGTCTAATGAGTTATCTTCAGTCATCACTTTTCTTTATTCTTAGCAGGTGTTCCTGTCAAGGCATTTTCTTACATTGCTTTATCTTAGAAACCATTCATAAGCAAGAGCAAATGATTTAATGGTTTAGAAGTTACTGTATGGCTTTATTCTCATGTAACACCAATAAATAGAAATTGTACCATGACATGTTAAAGTTCACAATACTATCATAGAATTGTAGAATTGTAGAGTTGGAAGGGACCATGAGGGTCATCTAGTCCAGCCCCCTGCAATGCAGGAATCTTTTGCACAATATGGGGCTCAGACTCATGACCGTGAGATTACCAGCATGTGAGAACTGGTACTGAAGTAATCATAAAAAGGCACCAGGTGAGCTTTTCTTGGAAGGGCATTCGTGCTACTGCTGGGGTGCCACCACCAAGTAGGCCCTCTGCCTGGCAATCTTCTTACTTCAATTGACAGTGTCACCCAGAGTATGGCATCTGACCTGGTTCCCAGGGTTTGAATGTGGGTAAAGGTAATTTTCAGGCATCTTTATCCCAACACATTAATTTGATTTTAAAAATCAAAGCTAGCACTTTGAATTGGGCCTGGAAACAATCTAGAAGCTAGTGTAGCCGATAAAGCACTGTTGTGATATGATTAAATTGCCCAATTGGATTGCCCATTCACGGTTAGCAACCTTGCCATCCCACTATGCACCGGATGCATTTTCGTGACTATTTTCAAAGGCTGCCCCATGTACAATGCATTGCAATAGTCAGAGAGGAAACACGTGGTAAAGGTGTACAAAATTATGCATGTGTTGATATGGTGAACAGAAAGACATTCAGGAAAGAAAAATTGCATAGTTAAATAATGGGATCTTGGACCATAAGACGTGGTGATAGTCCCAACCCAGTTGGCTTTAAAAGAACATTAGACAAATTCATGGAGGGTAAGGCTATCAGTGGATATTAGTCATGATGTCTATATACTGCATCCAGCTTCACTGCCACCATGCCTTTGAATACTAGTTGCTTAGGAACAACAATGCACAGAGACCTATTGCCCTTATGCCTTGCCGATAGGCTTCCCATAGGTATGTGGTTTGCAAGCAGGAAACAAAATGCTGAACTACATAGGCCTCTGGTCTGATCCAGCAAGGCCCTTACATCTCCAGAATCTGTGGTGCAGGGGGTGGGGGGACATTAATAGAGGAGATTTATAAATCTGGCTCTCATAGCATAGTCATATACACACAACTTGCTGTGTTATTGCTATGCTGTGATGGATGGATTTATATAATAGTGTCAAAAACTCATATTGATTCATGAACGTTTTGCTACTTTTGCAATAACCAACCTCCACCTCACTTGCAACTGGAAAAAAGTTTGTCATAGATTTTTATTTATATAAAATAGCATGCACAGAAACACACAATCACACATCAAATTTTGGTGGTGGTATTTGAAGAATGAATGGGTATTCAAAGAACACATTCTCTGATGCTTTTCATAGCAACATAATATGAACACTGGCTGTTTCTATGATTTACAACGGGGGAGATTCAGTTTGCCTGAAAAACTGTTGTCTGGAATAAATATTATACTGGCTGTATACGCTGCATAGAAGATAACCCAAGGTGAATAATGACCAGTGGAGTGTGATACAAGTTAAGTAGTGTAGCCTTTGTTTCTTTGCTTTCTTTTTGAAACTAGCCTCCATCCTTTTTGTAGCACAAAATTTAGTATAACTATCTTTCCTGGGAATTTTATATGGCTCAAATTTTTATGTCCCTTCTTAAAAAAGAGAGAAGGAAATATTTTTTTATCAGTATTAATTGAATACCATTAGCTTTAGCTGTCCAAGTGTGGCAAATAGAGATATGCCAAAAGTTGTGGAAAATAATTCAGGCCATCAGTAAATCACAGTGACTGCCAGTTTGCAGTTTGCAGACAATTTCTGGTACTGTCACATCTCTCTCTTCCGCTTGCTATTCACCATCTGAATGGAGTGCAACCTTAGCCATAAATTAAAGAAGTGTTTATGTGAGAGGTCCTGTGAGGGAGACTTGTGTTCGACTGCACCACATGTCGTAAAGCAACCTGTATCTTCCATAAAAGAACAAATTGCAAACAGGCATCTTTGAGAAAGGAATATAACCAAAGTGCTATTGGAAGTGATAGAATGCTATTAATGAGCAGACTATTTTCCGGCTGAATTTTCTTCTCCACTTTAATTACCATTTGTTTGGTTTGTCCTCCTCAGGGCACCTGAGAAGTGTATCTATGACCATACACTCAAGGCCTTCTTTGTGAATGCAATTGCCAATAACTGTCTAAACATTTGCCCAAGCAACTTTTCACCTCTTAGCAGATGGGGAATGCAAGGTAACCTTGTTAGAAAGCCGAGAACCATTGCTGAAGCTCTAGAATAAGAAACACGCCTTCGCTCCTGAAGATCTTTAGCTACCTCAGTATTCTGAATGTTTGGAAGATTGGCCTTGCGTGAATAGGAGCCAGTTCACACATTACTATTGTTATTTCTTGGTGTTATTATTTTATTTTAATGCCAAAATAGGCTTCTAAGCGGTTTACAAAATAAGAACAACCCAAGTTGCACAAACATTAAAATTTCAGTATCCATAATTAAAACAAACAGTAAAACAATACTATTAGAATTATACAGCAATTAAAAACAGAAGACCCTTAAAGGTCATGCTGCTATATAGTTTGCTTTCTCTCTCTCCCTAGAATCACTTAAGTAATTAGAGGGTGAATATGATAATGAAAATCTACCCTTGGTCAGGGAGAGTTTTGAGTGAGCAGACTTGGGGAGACTTTTCTTGTGACCTCATCCTGCCTTTTCACTTACTTTTTCAGATGGTCCTGTTCTTAAATTGCTTCTGTCCTTAATAATAATAATAATAATAATAATAATTTATTATTTATACCCCACCTATCTGGCTGAGTTTCCCCAGCCACTCTGGGCGGCTTCCTATTGAGTGTTAAAAAGAATACAGCATTAAATATTAAAAACTTCCCCAAACAGGGCTGCCTTCAGATGTCTTTTAAAGATAGGATAGCTGCTTATTTCCTTGACATCTGGTGGGAGGGCGTTCCACAGGGTGGGCACCACTATCAAGAAGGCCCTCTGTCTGGTTCCCTGTAACTTCACTTCTTGCAATGAGGGAACCGCCAGAAGGCCCTCGGCACTGGACCTCAGCGTCCGGGCAGAACGATGGGGGTGGAAACGCTCCTTCAGGTATACAGGACAGAGGCCGTTTAGGGCTTTAAAGGTCAGCACCAACACTTTGAATTGTGCTTGGAAACGTACTGGGAGCCAATGCAGATCTCTCAGGACTGGTGTTATGTGGTCCCGGCGGCCACACCCAGTCACCAGTCTAGCTGCTGCATTCTGGATTAATTGCAGTTACCTTCAAAGGTAGCCCCACATAGAGCGCATTGCAGTAGTCCAAGCAGGAGATAACCAGAGCATGCACCACTCTGGCAAGACAGTCCACAGACAGGTACTAGATGGAGCTGGTAGACAACTGCCCTGGACACAGAATTAACCTGCGCCTCCATGGACAGCTGTGAGTCCAAAATGACTCCCAGGCTGCACACCTGGTCCTTCAGGGGCACAATTACCCATTCAGGACCAGGGAGTCCTCCGCAGGGAGACTCCTTAAAACACATGGAGTCCTTAAAACAAGATGTCATTCTTGAAATGGAGGCTGTCACAAATTAAAAAGACAATTTCCTCCCCCCAAAATCCTGAGGCTCAGCTTGGGGGGTGGGAAGCAGTGCACTCATTTGCCACACACCGACTGCTGAGCTGCTGGTACTATGCAGTGTTAAGAAAGCAGAAATAGATCTGAGTTGTTCCTATGCTTTTATTAAAGGAAGATTGATCCAAAGCTGACTCTTCCTGATGACCTCACCTAGCAGGACAGAAGTTAGATCTTTCTACTCCAGAACTGGCTTGCCTTGTTGTGCTTGAGGTTGTACTCTGACAGAGAGATGGAGGAAAAGAAGTACCTCTGTCCTCAACCATGGCAACAACAGCAGCTCTTAACATGGTGGGTGGGTGCATGCACACACACACACACACACACACACACACACACACTGCTCAATTGTAGGTAGTACTCTAAGAAACATAATTGAGTTTACTTAGCCTACCAGAGGATAAAAACAGTTGCCTGCTGAAGTGATGTACTGTACTAATATTCCAACTAGAAGTTACTGCGCCTGCTGCTTCTGCTGAGGATGAGGGTACAACTCTTTCTCTTCCTGCTTGCTGGTTGCAGAAGACAAGGCAAGAAATGGGAGATTAAAATACAGTCGTACCTTGGTTGTCTAACGCCCTGGAACTCGTTTTGGCTCCCAAACGCCGCAAACCTGGAAGTGATTGTTCTGGTTTGCGAACTTTCTTTTGAACCCGAACATCCGATGGTGTTTGCGCAGCTTCTGATTGGCTGCAGGAAGCTCCTGCAGCCAATCAGAAGTCACAATTTGGTTTTCAAATGTTTTGGAAGTCGAATGGACTTCTGGAACAGATTCCGTTTGACTTCCAAGGTACGACTGTACAAGTGTTCCATCATTAGGAGGTGAATGCATGGTCTGGTCCTGCATAATGTGTGCTAGAGAAAGGGACTGGTTTTCTCCCTCTCTGCGGCACGAGGACTTGAGCAGTATTTTTAGATCACCTTTCGGAATAAAGGCTAGATACTAAATCTGAACCACGATTTTTCAGAAAACAATTTTCCGGCCAATTTTTGATAGTTTTTCTTTCTCAAGCTCCTCCCTGGACAGTTGGACTGAATTTGGTGAAATCTGAAGTGGCCTCATCCATTTCACCATCAGTGAATGTTTTGGTGCAACTGTGGATCCAGTTTTAGTATTGCTTTATATCCTTTTAACATTTTTGAAGAAAACTGTGGGCTTGATCTCTTGTGCTATTTCTTCTTTTTTTCTCTGCTGCTTCCTTCATCCACCAATAAAAACTAACAGTAGGGTGTCATCCAACATCCAGTGAGCCCAATAAAACTGTATAGAAAATTTAGCTTTCCCACAATATTTGGCAAAATGCCTCAACACTAATTTAGCTACCCACAAAAAGTGTGGAGGTGTTTTTGGTGGGGGGTGGGGTGGGGGGCTAGCTCAGACTACTGAGCTGAATCTACACAGATATAAAAAAATGCTATGAAAGTGTTATGAAAAAACGCTATAAAAAGATATGTGCAATTTGCCATTGAGCTCTTCATCGCCACCTGGTGTCACATTTAATAACACACTTATAATGTCATACTTGCAACTATGTACAGTAGCTGAGTCCCAGGTAGATAAACTTGCTTTTATATTTCACATGATCAAATTTATTTTCTGACTCCAAAAATGTTTAATTCAGAACTGTTTAATTGGCTCTTTTGATTATATTGTGATTTGGCATTGTATTAATGTGGCCTCCATTGGATTTTTATTAATGAAAAATTAATTTAAAAATATTTACAGGAAAAAATATTTTCTGAGAATTTGCAGTGTCTATCAATTGTCAGCAGACATATAATGGGGGGCATTTGTATTCCTGGGGCGTAGCTTGTGCTCATGGGTCTGAATTTGCTTTCTGAGAAATTCCAGCACTTCTCAATTGTGGGATTGAAGGTAGTGAGAGAGAGAAATGCATCCCTAAATAGGCTTGGGAAATCCTGGCATCTGCTAAAGAAACACAAATTGGGAAGAGTGCCCTCATAGTTGAACAACCCCTAAATTATGCAGCTGTTCATTACCAGAATTATATATCTCATGCTGCCCTTTTGCAAGGGAAGGGAGCAGTGCATGGAGTGAACAATTGCTGAATTATAGTGCGATAAGGCAGACCTCCTAAAGTGTCACATGCATGCAGAGGAAGATAAGAAAGGGCAGCTTAAGTTCTTGGCATTTTAAAGAAGGCAATCAAGAGCCCCTTTGAATTCTCTGCTTCACTTCTCTGCACTTCATCTACATTTTGTGCCAGACTGACAAAGCACCCCATTCATGTGTCAGCAATCTCCTCTGTAGACGCAGGGGTGTTAATAGCAAGCTGACTCGGCAGATGCTGCTGTTTGAAAACACAAATGCAGTGAGTTGCATGACCTTAATATTTGAGTAACGATTTGATGCTTCTTCTGGGCTAATGAAATACCGAGTCTGTGATGGTGGTGTGTGAGCAGGTCCCGTTGCTTGCACTGATTCTGAAAAAATATTAATAAGGAATCAGCTTCAGCCTTAGGTAGGCTATTTAACCGGCGTTTCCTTTTCTGATGGCTGCTTCCCATAACTGCAGAAGAGAAATATAAATATTTTAAAAATTGTAGAGCCCAGTACATTATTCTAAGATTAATTAGGTATATTATGAGGGCAGGGAAAGGGCGAGAAGAAAGCTGTTGCCTCCAATGTGCTGCTACTTCTTTTCTTGAAATGGAATTGCCCAACCGCAAGGGCACGATCCAGTCCTTCATGCATGTGCAGAGGTATGCACAACATCTGTTTCCTGTGAAGCCTTTCCATATCCCCAGTGGTGGTCTGCCGGGTGTACAGGCTGTGTATGCTACAAGATACCCAGGCATGATCAATAGCCCTTCTGCACCTCATTGAGGTATGCAGCAGCTTTGTATGCTCCCGCTCCCAACCTCTGCCAGTGGAAGGACATCAAAGAGGGAGCCAAAGGGGGGGGGTCTTTCCAGAGTGGGAGCATTAGCACTAGAGCCTCGGCTGGTTCACTCCAGCAGAGATCTCTCTGTGGGCTGGATCGTGTGTGCATGCACGGGATTTACAGCATCAGCGTAGATGCAATTTTCAGTGTCTGTGTCTGCGCACAGATTTCTGGTGCCACGGAAGTGCTGGTTTAGTGTAGCGCATTGGGATTTGCCGAGCAGGTGGCTCGGTTGGGGGGCAGTTCATGGGCCAGTAAACAACCCCCGTGGGCTGCTTGTGGCCCATGGGCCTTGGGTTGCCAACCCCTGCACTAGAGCAAGGGGACGTCCCTGCATTTCCCCTTCCATCCCTCTTCCCATGTCATCGCCAAATCTGCTCTGGATGGTTGTGGAACTCCCAGAGTAGAGTTGCGGAGTTCATGGGGGAAAGACGATAGCATCCAATTGTGCATGAAATATCCTTTCTCCAACATGTTCCCATTTGTGCTATGTTGAATACAACCCTTCTGGCCTTCCTTCTTGCATGTACAGTATTGGATTTGGTAGCCATTCTGCTGGGGCAGCAGTGCTGCCTTTTCCTCTTTCTGCAACCTAACTAGAGTATAGGACAGCTTTGCCTTCTCCTCCTCCTTCCTGTAATAACTGGTGTCTGGTGCTCCTCACCTCCTCTGACCCCCCCCCTTTTATATTAATATGTAAGCTGCTCAGAGAGCCTTTTCAGCTGAAGAATGGGGTAAAAATTCTTTAAATAAATATATGCTGCCCCTGAGCTTTAATTTCAAAGCATGGATTATAACCTAAAAGGAAACAATGCCTATTTCACCCACACTTATTCAGCAACCCTCTTCCTAGTACTCTACTCTATTTCCTGTTTTATATAATGTAACAAAGGTCTGTCTACTGAATAGCTTGACTAGATGCGCACTTCAGTGTAGCTGCCCCAGGAAACAACCCAATGTGATATTTTGGAAAGATTCTGTGTCGAGGCGCAGATGATGAAATGAGGAACATGTAGGGGGAGCTTACTCAACATGTCTCAAAGAAAAGTCACCGACTACTGCGATTTTGAGTAGCCATAGTCACTCCCCTGTCTCAGGGAAAATACATATTTTCTATCTGCGCAGTCATGGGAAGAGCAACTATTGAATTTGTTCTTTCCTGAGCCCCATGATCTACCTGTTGTTGGAGTATTTTTCTCAAAGTTTGAAAAGAGCCCAATATCTATTTTGAGGCTGTTGTCAGAATAAGCACGCGGCGGATAAATGTGAATGCAGGCACAGTATGAATTCCTTAAATACTTGTTTGAAATCCAAGGCTTGCTGGAAAACGGAATTGACTCTATGGCTGCTGCTTTCTTTTAAATACAGCAAACGTGTTTAACATCTCTCCACAAATACACACCTAGACAAACGAGATCTGCTGTTCCCTTTGTAGGTGGACACAGACCTTAAGCTATTTCAAAGCAGGATATTAGGCATCATCCTTGGATTTACCTGCTGAGAAATTTCCTAGGGTAAACTGGAAGGGCTTACTAACAATTTAGTAGTGTCTGAGAGCTTGACCCCCTGTCCCTGCCCCACTTAGGGCCAGTTCTCATTTTGCATTGCTCCCTTAGGTGTTTACACCCAAGAACACAGCAGGGGTTGTGTGCAAATGCCTCCAGAGAAGTGGGCTATCCCTAGCCAATCTCTTTGCACTCCTCTTACATTATTTGAGGGTTCTGCCTAAGGAGGAACTAAAAAATTGTATTTGAATTTTGGTTTAGGTTGGAACTGCATTGTATAATAATAATAATAATAATAATAATAATAATAATAATAATAATAATACCCCGCCCATCTGGCTGGGTTTCCCCAGCCACTCTGCAACCTTCTTCTCAAAAAGGCATGTGTGTGTGTGTGTGTGTGTGTGTGTGTGTGTAATATTTGGTACATAAACCTTTTAAATCCCCACAAGTGGCAATTGGGGCCCTTTGAAGGGACGCCTTCAGATTTATATGAACGTCTTCTTTCAAATGACAAAAGCATCACGTATTGGCTCACTCTCTACTTAAAAATGATTAAGTAGCTTATAATTCTGGACTATTCACTGTTTATTGTGACAAAACTTCCTCTCCCCACCCCCCGGTCCCATCTCTTTTATCATTTCAGGGTTTTTGTTCAGGCAACGAGAACAAAATAGAGTATCTTCACTGTGCATGGTGCTTTTTGTGAAAACTGCCTGATCCCCCAGGAGCCTGGGATGCCTGGGGGCTCCCAGCCCATAATTTCTAACACACTTATCTCTGTATTTGCTTTATGTGGCGTAAGATGAGTCAAAGTCAGGCCTGTGCGCTACAGATAACTCCTTTTTAAATACCAGAGAAGGGAAAACCTCTGATTTGGCCTCAAATTGTCAACTGCAAATAGAGAGCTATGTTTATACTCCCTCTTATTGGACATCCGCTTGCTCCGTCTCTTGCTACGTCTTCAGTTTCATAGCTCAAACTTCAGCATTGCCTGACAGCTGAGGTTTCGTTAAGTAGATTTTATAGCTCACTTAGTATTGTTTTGCTTGGCCATAGTCTTCTTTTACATAAACAAAGCTAATGATTAACGTCAAATAGCTAAAAGTGAAAATACCTGAAAGGCATCAGCTTCCCACCCCCACCCCCGCCACCATAAATTAGTTTTTTGTAGCAGCTGTTTTTGCTGCAGTTCCCCCCCCCCTCTGTGTGTGTGTGTGTGTGTGTGTGTGTGTGTGTGTGTGTATGAGTCTTGGCCCTTTGCCTTGTTTGTAAATATCCAATATGTTCAAGCATCTCTGGTGGGCAGTGCCCTCTGCTGCAGGACCCGCTGAGCAGGCGCTTGTGCTGGCTGATGCCTCCAGCTTCCTTAATCAGTTATGGCGTTTGAGCAGCATGAAGCCACCAGCGCTTCCCACATCCGTCTTTCCCCCCTGTACTTAATCTGAAATCCCACAAGCAGCTGCCGCTATTTCCAAAGCCACAACAGTGTCTTTCTCAAGTATTAACCTTCTTACTATATTGCAATTACCGTAACTGTTGACTGAATACTAGGTGCAGAAACGAGGACACAGAACTTAAACATTTGGGCAAGGTACTATTGTAAGAAGGTTCACAGTGGAAGCCCTTATGATCAAAACTTTATAAATCTATTTTACTTGGCTTTAGATGCATAGTGAGAGCCCACAACTGTTAGGAATCATAATTAATGGCTTTGAAATAATGCTTTCTGAGTTTCCAAAGCACACCACATTCCTTATCTCTTGCATCCTTTCCTCTATGCAAAGTGGGACAATATTATTATACCCATAATTCAGATGGAGACATCACAGAGACAGACAGATCATGATTTGCCTAAGGCAAGCTAGTGAATTTTTGGGAGAAGCAGGACTTGGAGGTTTCTCTTAGTTATATAGGATGTAGCTGAATAGCAAGGTTGGGCAGCTTGTGGTAGCTGCTGGAGAAGGGGCAAGGAGGAGGAGGGGCTGCTGCCATTGAGGTCCAGCCCCACATGACACGCCGGCTCTGAGGGGAAGACAGAGGGCAGGGCTGCTCTGTGCAGGAAAAAGGGGGAGTGGAATGCATGGAGTCATGAGGTTTTGTTTTGTTTTGTTTTTTAAAAAAGATGCTTTGTGCATCCATGTCTAATCTTGCCCCTTTCTAAAATTCATTTATTGGTGTGTGTTTTTCATTTTGTAAACCTGCCAAAGAATCAAATCAGATCAGATCCGATCTGGATGAAGGGATTTTCTTAGAAGAGTGGGGGGCATGTGTGTTGTGTCCTGTTGGTGTAGACCCTCCACGAGTCTCTATTTTCCAGGGACATCCCAGAGTTACAGAAGCCATCCCAGTTTCTGATTTGATACCAGAATGTAGCGGATGTGCCTATTTTCATGGGAGAAATGTTGGAGGATATGGAGTTATCTGACTCCTGAGCCATCTGAAGGCAGCCCTGTGTAGGGAAGTTTTTAATGCTTAATGTTTTAGTATGTTTTTATATATGTTGGAAGCTGCCCAGAGTGGCAACCCAGTCAGATGGGTGAGGTATAAATAGTAAAATTCTTATTCTTATTATGGAATAGGATGTCCCTATTTTCAGCAGAGAAATGTTGGAGGGTATGTTGGTGTCGTGATGGTGGGACTTGCCTTTCCTCTGATAGGAAATGCTCTGCAGGTGGGGGGACAAAAATGGGGCTCAAGGAGGGTTAGTTGCAGGGGGAGTGAGAAATGTCCCTATTTTCATCTGAGGAATGTTGGAGGATACATCCAGCCTTTGCTTCCTAGGGCTGAGCCAAAATTGCACCTAAAATTTCTCCACCTTATTTCTGAGTGGTGGAATGGGGATGGGAATTTTCCTGAAGATTCTGTGGAGAGTGAGGGGAAATTCTCCAAATGTTTTTCTCAGAAAATCCGCATCTCATAAATTTTGGCTCACTTATTGTTGAACAAAACTCTGCTCTTAGTTCATAGCCATAGACGAAGGAAGCTATGGGTTAAGAGAGGACTGGAAAGAGTTGGGGCCAATATTGCAATATGATTAGACAGCTTGAGGAGCTTCATGGCTGTGCCAAAAATTCATGGATAGTGAAAGTGGGGAGGCCATTTTGCTGAACATTTTCCAGGGCCTACAATTCCCTAACAGTTCAAGAGCTGCTCAAGAAAAATTCCTCTCAAAATTGACAGGAAATTTTTTCCCCCTAGAGAAATTTCAGCTCAGTTGGATGTTCCCTGCTGGATTTCTCCTAACATTTTTTACTCAAGTTACAGATAGGTAGCCGTGTTGGTCTGCCATAGTCAAAACAATTTTTTTCTCCCCTTCCAGTAGCACCTTAAAGACCAACTAAGTTAGTTCTTGGTATGAGCTTTTGTGTGCATGCACACTTCTTCAGATACACTGAAACAGAAGTTGCCAGATCCTTCTATATAGTGAGAAGGTGGGGAGGGGTATTACTCAGAAGGGTGGTGGGAATGGGTGATTGGCAGATAGCTGTGATGAGCCTGTTGACGACTCTTAACGACTGCAATAGGTCTTACAGGAAAAAGCAAGCACCTTCTCACTATATAGAAGGATCTGGCAACTTCTGTTTCAGTGTATCTGAAGAAGTGTGCATGCACACAAAAGCTCATACCAAGAACTAACTTAGTTGGTCTTTAAGGTGCTACTGGAAGGAAATTTTTATTTTTATTTTTTACTCAAGTCCTTCTTTACCCAAATTGTCTTCTATGACTCATTGCATGAGGAACCAGGCAGCAGTTCCATCATATCCTTTCTGCAGGAGTCTTTTAAAAAAATGCTTACTTCTTACAAAAGCAATGATAATGGGGGTTGCTTTCAAACCCACTCTTGAAAGGCCTATGTGATTTCCTTGAGCTTTCTTATTCATATGTGAGCTAAGGGAATTCAGGTTTTCTTTGACATCTTGCTGCCAAATACTTACTAAGTTTGTTGTTTGTTTGTTTGTTTGCCCCTAATTGTTTCAGAAACTGTTTAATTAGCACTGAAAATAATGTACATTTAATGTGTGGAAGGAATGTGTTTCTTTGCCATTTAATATTTCAAACTGCAAGTGCTTTCAAGAAAGCCTTTCTTATGGCCTTTAATCTTTCAATCACCACCCATCTTCCAATGTCAGCAAATGGGATAGAAAAAGAACCTGACTGCTGCTTTGTTTTTCTCTTAGTAGAGGGCAAACAGTGATATTTCTATCCAGCGCATTCATCTCTGTGCAGCTGAAAATATACAGGGTATTTATTGATTAGAACATACAGGTTGAACCAAGACATTGAAACCTGAAAGGAAATCAAGTATAATGCTGCCTCTTCCTTCCAGTTTTAAGGTTGAAATTCCACTCTACACTTTCCAAACGTCAAAGGACTCCTCCATCTCATTAACCTCTGAATCCAAATTAGGAATTTCAATGGGGGGGGAATGACTGACAGTGGAATGAGATTACATAAAATGGTGCTATTGTATTTGCCTTCAGAACTGCAGTGTCTTCCCAAGACTGATTACTCTACAGGGCTCTATCCTGCTTGAAAAAAATTGGCATGTTGTCCAAACTGTTTCAACTTCCTTGAAATTCTCAAGCATTTCTCCTATGTGGAAACTGCAGATTTGCTTCCCATGACACATCAGGCAAATACAGTGGTACCTCTGGTTAAGAACTTAATTCATTCTGGAGGTCCGTTCTTAACCTGAAACTGTTCTTAACCTGAGGTACCACTTTAGCTAATGGGGCCTCCCGCTGCTGCTGCGCCACCGCCGCAAGATTTCTGTTCTTATCCTGAGGTAAAGTTCTTAACCCGAGGTACTGTTTCTAGGTTAGGAGAGTCTGTAACCTGAAGCATCTGTAACCTGAAGCATCTGTAACCTGAGGTATCACTGTACTGTACACAGAATGCCTTCTTGAAATTCCCACACTATTTGTGGGCAGCCAAATTTGGGGCAGCCATTTCACTGAAGTTGTTAAGGGGGAAGACAAATCCTCCAGCAGTTTCTTAGCATTGGGGCTCACCATTAGCAACAGACAGCCTCTTCCCTCTCCCAAACAAGGCTTCTCTCTCTCTCTCTCTCTCTCTCTCTCTCTCTCTCTCTCTCTCTCTCTCTTTCTATTCTCCTGTAGGCCAATCAGGTTGTGGATTCACTTCCATCTGGAGCTGGATTGGGTGGCTCCTGCAGACCAATCATACTGCTGCATTGTTCTAGGACCAATCAGACTGCTGCATTTTGGATCCTATTCAACTCAGTACATAACACCTACAAGATTATTTAGTTTGCTTGCTTTTGCTGTAACTGTAACAGATGAACCTGGCTGCCTCCAGTGCTTTTTTTCTAAGGGTAATCAAGGGTACGCAGTGCCTGCAACTTTTTTTTTCTAGAAAAAAACTACTGCCCAATACTATGTTTCAAAAAGCAGCATTTGAAAAATAAGTAGATGTTGCTGTTATCATCATCAGTGCAGTCATACTTCAGGTTACAGACGCTTCAGGTTGTGTGTTTTTGGGTTGCGCACCGCGCTGAACTCCGAAGTACCAAAACAGGTTACCGTATTTTTCGCTCTATAACACGCACCCGACCATAACACGCACGTAGTTTTTAGAGGAGGAAAATCCATAGGCATGCCACCCGTAGGCATTCCCTCCATAACACGCACAGACATTTCCCCTTACTTTTTAGGAGGGAAAAAGTGAGTGTTATGGTGCAAAAAATACGGTACTTCCGGGTTTTGGCACTTGCGCAGAAGCGCTAAATAGTGCTTTGCACATGCGCAGAAGCGCCAAATTGCGACCCGCTCGTGTGCAGATGAGGCACTGCGGGTTGCGAATGCTGCGGGTTGCGAACATGCTTCCCATATGGATCACGTTTGCAACTTGAGCGTCCACTGTATTTTAAAAAAACAGCAACCACATGACTGCCAGATAATGAAGTAGTACTTACGCTAGTCTGGCCTGTTCCAATGTTGTTTTACTTACTGGGTGCACCTGAGATATTGCTATCCTCTTATGAGTTTTTAGGGTCAGAATCAGGAATGTCTGTTCTTACTGTAATTTTCTATACACTGTGATATAAAGAACTTCATCATATATGTAAAAAGAGAGTTAGATTAGGGAGTGTTGAGGTACATATAATTTATAGGAGCCCTTTAAAAAAAAATCAAACTCTTACTGTTATTGCAGGCCAAATGTCATGCTGTTTTATAGCTGGAAAGAAATACTGAGCTAAAATAACAAGAAATAAAAGTCTAAGTGTATAGAGACTGACCCCAGCTCATAATAATAGGAATTTCTAAATTTAACTCTATAATGGTCCCTTAACAATGATGTCCAACAGATCATTTTAGTGTATTCATCACTGATTGCGTATGATTAGGTCTAAATCATTTTGAGGCTCTGGAAGTTGATGATTAATCCATTAATTCAGCCAGTGAATGGATAATCATCAGTTTAAATTTGGCAATTAAATTTTTCACAACTTCACTTTTAGATTAGTCTGTCTCTTAAGGGTGACATTGTTGGCACAAGACAAAGAGCTATTTGAAGGGGGCACAAGTTTGGGATTAAAAAATATTATTATTATTATTTTAAAGATTTGAATAATCACACTATTGTGAACAGTAGGCAGTGGGAAATATCTGTAAACCATAACTAGCATCTTCATTTTTTTTTATATAACATGGAGCTTGTATAAAACATAAATTACTGCTTAAATCCATAGAAAGTATCTCCTGTTTTCCCAAATTGCATTTCCAAATGTTTTTCTCAACTGTTTCTTTCTTTCTAGTCATCTGGAAAACAGGTTTCATCAAGTTAAAATTAGTTTAGTTCATGGTTTCTGAGGTTTTAAGTATGCTATCCATTGTTGTTTTTTCAAGGTAAATATATATGAGAACAATGTAATAGGAAATGCTGACTCACTGCTTATGGGGAAATCTCAATGTGATTTTTAAAAAGTAGCAGGTCTGGCTGATGCTTCAATTGCCAATTTATTGCAGTTGAAACAGCTTGACCTATGAAGCTCTTTGAGGACCTAAATATTGGGTGGTGTTCAACTAACATTTATGCAGAGTAGTCACATTGAAATCAGTGGAGCTAACATAGTGGGCAATCCTACGGCAAGATCCAGTGGGGTGAGCAGTTTAGGATTCAGGAGATCGCCAGTTGAGCCAGCTGATATCTGATAAATGTCGCAATAAATCCAGGTTTGCCCCATCTTGTACATTCATAGTTTCCTTTACGAATCTTATTTAAAAAGCTGCCCATTGCTTTTGGGTTAGGTAAGAATGTGCCTTTGGTTCTCATTCTAATCACATTTCATTGGAAGCAAGTCCCATTAAAAACTATGAGATTTATTATTATTTTTTTGGCATTTGTTTGCCTTCATTGGCAGTAGGTGCAAATGAAGTCATTCACACAAGTGTTCACCTCAAATTAATTACCAGATGCTTTGCGTGTAATTTAAACTGATGCTTGGTAGCTACCCTATGGTTGCTAAGAACCTGCAGTGCACTTCATCCACTGAGCACTGTGACCAAATCAAAAATATGAAGGGTGAGAAATAAAGATAGTCAGAGAACATCAAAGGTGTTCTTAAGGCATGTTTCACGGTTGGAAAAAGAGAGAGTTCCACCAGAAGATCCATGGTTCTCTGCACATCAGGACTGAAAATGTGAAGATAAAAGAGTGTTCATCGGGACAGCAGTAGGAAACTGTGTTTTCAAGGTGGGAAAATATGTGTACTAATATAGAAGTTTTTGCAAGTAACTTTTTAAAGGTATGAGTAGTCCTGTTCTAGTCAGTGGAACTATTCATAATCATAAAGCCACTGAGGTGCACAGGTGTTTGAGGGAATTAGAGACGCTGATGAACTCAGTGTGGAGGTAGCACTGCCTTCCTTGACATTGATGTAATGTCATCCATTCAGCAGGACTGGATTTTAGCTCCCTTGAAGCATTTTAAAATAGAAAATAGCTGAAGTATATCCAATGTCTCAATAAAACTCTTGAAATGCAATTTTGGCTGGAAAGAAAGAGACAGTCCTTTTTTTTAAGAAAAGAGAGTTGAAAGTGATACGGCTAAAGCATTGTTGCCCTTTGTTTAGTCACACATTCCTTTGTCTCACTGTCATCTTTGGTAAAACAGGTTTAGCAGGTTTTTTAAATTATTCACTAAAGGCAACTGTGCATGTAGAACACTATGTTTATTGCCCTCATTACACTGTATTTTGGATCTTGCCTTCGTGACAATTTTCCTGCCTTTTCCTCATCTTACTTTCACTACATTTCTGTGAGATAGACTAGTCTGAGAAGGTGTGGCTGGCCCGCGGCCACACAGCCAGTTTTATTAGCTAAGTGGGGATCTGAATTTGAACCTGGGCCTGTCCAGTCCTTGTCTAGCACTCTTAAATAGTGTATTACATTGGCACTTGCCAGATTCAACTTAAGTGAAGTTACTGCCTGGTGAGCCTACAGCAAGAACTGTGGTTGGTGTGAGGCAAGGAAGACCAGAACATTCTGTGTCCGTTTTTTGATCTTGGTATTGCAGTCTGGGAATTTCCTGGGGGTGTTACTTGCATAGGTCAGGTGTCAAGTTCATTTCTTGAAGTTTGAACAACTACAATACAACTACTATGTAGAGTCCATCTTTCTTCTTTCCTTTCCTTTTCCTTTTGGGATGATTAATCTTTTACAGCCTGAGGGCCACATTGCCCTTCAAGGTTCCCTCCAAAGGATTTTTGCCAACCAAAAACTGTAGTTGCTGAATTACAGTGGTACCTCGGGTCACATATGCTTCAGGTTACAGACTCCACTAACCCAGAAATATTACCTCGGGTTAAGAACTTTGCTCCAGGATGAGAACAGAAATCATGGCCCCATTAGCTAATGTGGTACCTCAGGTTAAGAACAGTTTCAGGTTAAGAACAGACCTCCAGAATGAATTAAGTACTTAACCTGAGGTACCACTGTATTGCGCTCTCTCTCTCTCTCTCTCTCTCTCTCTCTCTCTCTCACACACACACACACACACAGTGCAATGACAGCAACAAGGGAGTGGGATTTAAACCCATGAGCCCAGTTGGCAATCACAGAACGATTTCCCATGACTTAAATCCTCTCTCCACCCCACTCCCTTGAAGCAGAAACGTATGCTGTCCACCATATAACAGCAGAGTACCCAACATAGTTGGTGGGGGGTGGGAGATGTTATGTTGGTGTCTCTGAAGGCCAGGGAAAATCACCTGGCTGGACCAGGGATTAGCCAACCTGCCTTAAAGAATGATTCCGAGATGTGGGGGGACAGAATAATATATTTATCTTAGGGGCCTAGAAAATATTGGATCCCTAGACAGCATCTTAAAATGCAGAGACACCACCTTGCTGACAAAAGTCCGTAGAGTTAAAGCTATGGTTTACCAAGTAGTGTTGTATGAAAGTGAGAGCTGGACCATCAAGAAGGCTGAGCACCAAAGAATTGATGCTTTTGAATTATGATGCTGGAGGAGACTCTTGAGAGTCCCATGGACTGCAAGAAGATCAAACCTCTCCATTCTGAAGGAAATCAGCCCTGAATGCTCACTGGAAGGACAGATCCTGAAGCTGAGGCTCCAATACTTTGGCCACCTCATGAGAAGAGAAGACTCCCTGGAAAAGCCCCTGATGTTGGGAAAGATGGAGGTCACAAGGAGAAGGGGACGACAGAGGATGAGATGGTTGGACAGTGTTCTCAAAGCTACCAACATGAGTTTGACCAAAGTACGGGAGGCAGTGGAAGACAGGAATGCCTGGCGTGCTCTGGTCCATGGGGTCACGAAGAGGCGGACACGACTAAACGACCGAACAACAACAAAAACAGAAAGTGGTAGATCTCTTCCTCCATGGATCTCTTCCTCTATGGATCAGAGAGAGATCCAATGTTGGATTTCTGCTGCTGTGACAACTTCTGCAGCTCTTGTGCTACTGATGTTGGAATCTGTATACATACTGCAGGCAATTAGCTTTAACAAATTGATATACTTTCAATATATGTGAAATAACATGGAAATTACACAACAGGTGATTGTTGCTTTTTAGAACATCTTAGGACAAATGAATGTCTAAGCAACATATGCAACAAAATCTATCATACTTATTTTATAATTTAAGAAAATAGCAAAGATCACTTAGTCTATCCCAGATGCAGTGCTTTTTTTCTAGAAAAATAGGTGTCGGTACTCACCATGAAATTGCTACAGCAAGCACTACCCTTTTTAACAGCAACAAAAAAGGTTTGGTATGGCATACCCATGAGTGCCCCCTGGAAAAAAGCACTGCCCAGATGTAAGGTGATCAGTTCTATCCTGTTGATCAGCTTAAATCTGCAGGCATCCACAGCAGCATTCAGGGCAAATGCAACTGAGATGTGCAAAGTGTTCACACCGTGGCAGTCCAGGGGTGCAAAGTGGTAGTGATTCAAATACCTGTGTAGTGTGGAAGGTATGGTTAGGCAACCACTGGACTATAGTAGTTTCTGCAGACACTGACACCTGCATGTCTATTACTCAAAAGCTTCTAGATCAGGTCCACCGTCCCTCAGACCATGTGGTGGGCCGGACTATATTTTTTTAAAAAATATGAACGAATTCCTATGCCCCACAAATAACCCAGAGATGCATTTTAAATAAAAGCACACATTCTACTCAGGTAAAAACATGCTGATTCCTGGACCGTCCGCAGGCCGGATTGAGAAGGCAGTTGGGCCACATCCAGCCCCCGGGCCTTAGGTTGCCTTCTTCTTCTTTGGCGATCACTCGTAGATGAGTATGTTTATCTTCCATAAACACGGTTTTAACAAGGAGTCTGTAAGTGACTGCCCTGTTCCCTGAAGAGGGATCCACCATCCTGCCCCTTTAACTTTTCCAGTCAGTGAAGGAAGCATGGCACCACTTCCATCTGCAGCACTCAGATGCATTCAGTATGTCTATTGGATGACCAAATAGTTCTCGGTGTTTAGTCTAGATAGTTCTGCATTTCTCTCAGCAAAAAGCATAAGCAAACTCAATAAATTTCTATTCATTTTATCTCCCTAGCAGCTGGCTAAAACATCTCAACTAAATAACAGAAAATATGTGTTAATAAAGTGGGTATTAATCCAGTGCTGTGGGTGCTCTGCTTTTATTAGCAAATATGTCAAATGCAGAAGGTTCATTTCAATCCCTTGCATAAATTTTTTAAAAATTTATTTGGAAAAGATGGGGAATGCGACAAAAATGCTAATTTGGAAAAGACAGAATTAGTTGTGGTAATGTTCTCCTCAGCAGTAGCTTCAGCAGTTAAAAAGATGGATGAGGTCCACGTCGTGAAATAGAAGGTACGGATTTACAAAGATGTGCTGGTATCTGTTCTTTTTGAGCTATAAAGTCTGTCTAAATAACCATATTCTCCCGGGGAGAGAATCTGCTGCTTTGGCTGCCTGTGTGTTGTATTTGGACCATCTCCATCTCCAAATGTTGACGTTTTGTCTGTGACCGAAGAATAAAATCTGTGGGAGAGATGTGTAAAACTGTAATCCCCATTTATTTGCTAACAAAAGGTTTTGCAGAATCCTGCTTGGTTTCTCCTCCGCCACTTTTTTCAAGGTGACTGCCTGCATCTAGAACATAACACTGATATTCCGCCCGTGAACTAAACTCCTTTTTATAGCAGTATTTTTAATTTGGAGCATGGAAAAGGTGCTAGTGGATTTGCCCTCAGCCTTTGCCTCTCATGCATATTAATCATGCATATTAACATAGGATGGGACCTAGAATAAATATTAATAATAACAATGGAGTTGAAGAAGAGATGGCAGGATTAGACTCAGAGGCCTCCCCTCCCTGAGTTCTGCTGAGTCAAGCTGCCACAACTTGTGACCCTCCAAGTTGCATTAAGCCCACCAGTCATTTACTAGGAATTATGCACACACCCCATGATTTTCTGCAGATCTTGGGCTTTCCTGGACCTCGGCCAACATAAATGCCACACCCTGGCTCAGCTGGTGGAACTTAAACAAATGGAATTAAAGGCAGCATAAGTCCCGAAAAGGAGGCAGGGCAGGGATAAACTTCCACATATTCTAATCTCCATTCTTCTTGGCCACGTGACCCAGGGCTCAATCCTCAAAGCACAGGTCGACACTCATCTGCCAGCTCATTTGGCAGCCACCTCTCCCAAAAGCTTCCAAACAGAGTTTGGAATACAGACAAACTCTCAACTTAAGCTGGGGATAGCACATAAAGCAGAAAACGTGTCTAGTCAAAACACACTGGGTGCAAGGGCAGGTGGGATTGCCAAAGCCTTTGTTCCCTCGGACATCCGTCCATATATATATATATCTCCAAGCACGTAAAGCTGAATGTGTAAAACTTAATCCAGTCATTTGAACCCTGGCCAAGCCAGCTGGGGCAAGTAGGCGGGGCTTGAGAGTGGAGGGGAGGGGAGCAGGCTTCACTCTAGTCCAGGGGACAGCAAGGTTTACCTCACCTGGGCCGGTTCACTCCCGCGGAGATTGCCCTGTGGGCCAGATCGCATCTGTGCAGACACGATTTTCGGCATCTGCGCATGCGCGATTTCCAGCGCTGCGGAAGCAAGTCCACGCTCCACGCTGCACTGGTTTAGTGTAGCACGTGGGGACTCACCAAGGGGTGGCTCAATTTGGGGGTGGCTCGTGGGCCATTTAAACGACCCCTGTGGGCCGTGTGTGGTCCATGGGCCGCAGGTTGCCGACCCCTGCTCTAGTCCGCCCTCAGCCTATAAAAGCTGGCTGTGCCCAACAGCAGTCTGCCAAAGAACATCTTTCCCACCCTATTTAGTTATGCTATGATTATGTCTTCCAACCTTTTCCTTCCTAGGTTTATGTGCTATTGGCTTTGCTGTGGTTCTATATTGGTTCCCATATTTGGAGATGGGAAGGAATATGCCTGCAAACAGATTGGCCCTGTTTGAGGTTTTGCCTTCCCCATATCAATAGTCACAACTATGGCAGATATAGGCAATGGGGCTGGAATCCTTAGTTTAACATTTCAGAGCAAGGTACCCTATTAGAGGGGTCTAGTTGGAGGTCTGTGTCCAAAATCCAAGGCGTGCAGCAGATGGGCTTAGGAGGGCTGTCCATGTAGACCTGCATCTCGCAAAGGACCCATGTCATGCTTCAGCCATCCACCCGCGGGTCTCAAAGGGATTTACACCCAAAGCCTGAGCCCAATCCAACCAAGATCTGGACTCAATAAAGTTGTGGCCATTTTCAAATCCCAGCACGTTGTCCTTGTCCAGTTTGCTAACCTTTTCAGCCTAGGCGTTGCTTCAGGTCACTGCTAGTGGGTCCCCAATATCCACCATCACACCACTTCCACTTTTAATTTGAATATCAGCTTCCTATATTGCTGAACACAAGGTAGCTTAGAAGCTAAAGGAACGACAAAGTATACAGCTATGTTCACATATCTTATAACAATCTAATCCAATACAAATAGGTCATAATAATAAAAAATGACTTTTGCTACCTTCCGGTCAAAGCTGTATGGAATTATATGGCTGTTTGTATCCAGGATGTGCTTCCTCATACCTAGCAACAAATATATATATATATATATATATATATATATATATATATATATATATATATATATATATATATATATCTTTGAGTGGGATTTATTTTGGGGCAGGAGCGAGCTGGTAATGTTGAGGTCTTGACTCTTCCTGAGTCAAAGGATAATTATCCAGCCTTTGAACAAAAGGCCTTTGAAGCAGGAGGTGGAAATGCGGTGGGTCAGCTTGCCAGAAGCTACTCACTAATTGCGGCAGTGAGTTAATCAATGGAATAAGAGTTTAGCTTCTGGGTATAATAAAATGAGATAAAAGACCACTCAGAATTTCCACCATTAGGAAAGAGCAGGCACTTGACTGGCACAGATTATTCTCTTGTCTTCCACCTGCCTGCTTTTGAGGCAACATGAATGTGAGGCTGCCTGACAGCTATTAACAGAATAAAAACACAACAACAAAAGGCATTATTTTTGAGCACAATCAGATATAAATATTTACAAAGGCAATTTTAAGGAGTTCTTGCTTATGTTCGACTGTGTTTGCCTTCAAAATATTTAAATTTGGAGACAGATGGCTTGTACAGTTTTATCAGCACTTGCGTCATTATATATTCAAGCAGCCAAGACTGATAACCAGATTTATTCTGGATTGTTTGGAGAACAAATAATTTGGGGTGGGGTGGGGGAAGGATGGTATTGGGAGGGGAGGAGAATTCAATGAAATACTTCAGCGTGTGGGAGGAAAAAAACTCGATACAGAGATCTCAGTGACGTTTTTATGAAGAAAAGGGAAACAAATTAATGTAATTATAAAATTAAAAGCAGCAGGAACAGCTTTAAAGTGGTGTCATTGTATGTGGTGATGAAACAACTTCAGAAAATTGGGAGAAAGCCATTGTTTGGTGACAGTGCAGGGAAGAGATAATTACCATTAAGTCAACATTATGCTTTCTTCTTTGTGCAAAGGAATTAAAAAACAAAGCCAAAAAACCAAGGCTGTGTGCATTCCAGAAAGCATCCCTTCTCATCTTACTTAGTCCACTCATGATCATAATTTCTCACTTCATCTTACAGTGCCGACCAGGAAGAGATTTGAGATGGAAGGGGCAGTGTAATTAGAGCAGAAAGGATGAACTCACCCTGGATGGGAAGATGCCAGTTGCAGAGCATGTCCTTTTGCATCAAGGAGGTTTTAGCTTTTGGTCTCTGGTATCACTAGTTAAAAAGTCTTTGGTACAGTAGAAACACTGGGAAAACTCTTGCTTGAGACTGCCAGCTGGAGTAGGTTGCAACGGGCAAGACTGACCAGTTCTCTGCCTTAGTCCATGGCAGGTTCATATGTGCATGGATTTGCTCTTTCCTCCAACGAGGCTTGTGTCTGAGTAACTGTGAAAAAAGTTTGGTTCCCAAAAGGCCCTTGCAGTGTTGCTGATGGTTCGTTGTTATGTTCCAGGGTAGAGACTGTGTGTGACTGTGTGTGTGTGTGTGTCACAACCTGTTTCTCTTAGCTGTAGCTCCTAGAAATTTCTGAAATAAAGCCTAGAACAGGCATGCCCAAACTTGGCCCTCCAGCTATTTTTGGGACTACAACTCCCATCATCCCTAGCTAACAGAACCAGTGGTCAGGGATGATGGGAACTGTAGACCCAAAACAGGCTGGAGGGCCAAGTTTGGCCATGCCTGGCCTAGAACATAACCAACACATTCTGTATCCTGTGGATCTGTATTATAACGTGGGTGGAATCAATACTTGTTTGGAAACCAGCTTAGTGTATGACTTGACTCTATTTGGAAGACTGAAATGATTTTTTAAAAGAAAATCTGTGGTGGTTTATTTAGATGGACAAGTTATCACTTTATGGATACTTGAGTGCTTAGCCTTTAGTGCTGTGTGCTCCAGCAGCCTCCTTTCTAACAGTCTCTCTCTCACACACACTAAAAAGCGTCCTCCTCGCCCCCTCAGAAAAGCAGCGGGGCATGGGGTGGATGTGCCCCACTTTTCAGACATCAGTCCTCTATTTGATGGTGTCCTTGATTTGAAACAGTTGCTGAGTCCAGTCAGGTTTAAGGCTGAAGAGGGACCTGGAAACTGTGCGATGGGTCAGTGTGTCTGGCTGTTAACCAGAATGTTGGTAATTCAAGCCCCTCCAGGGAAGGTTGTGGGCAGGATTCCTGCATCACAGGTCATGGGACTCAATGGCCCTCAATTCTGTGATTTTATTATTCTGTGAAATTCAGCATCTGGACAGATCAAGCACGTACACAGGCAGGTCTTTCCCACTATGGCAAGATGTACTAATTTCTTTTGAAATTACAGTCATTGTTTCTCAATATGCATCTATAGATAGAAATTATCTTATGCAAACCTGTGCCAGACCCTCAAAGTGTCCCTATTTTCCAGGGACATCCCTGATTTAGAGAAATCATCCCGGTTTCTGATTTGATCCCAGAATGTCCCACTTTCCTTTAGGATGGCCCTGATTTCATTGGAGAAATGTTGGACGGTATCGAGTTATCCGCCTCCAGAGCTGTCTGAAGGCAATCCTGTATAGGGAAGGGTTTTTTTTTTTTAATGTTTAATGTTTTCTTATGTTTTTATATATGTTGGAAGCTGCCCAGAGTAGCTGGGGCAACCCAGTAAGTATGGGGTATAAATAGTAAAATTATCATTATGGAATGGGATGTCCCTATTTTAATTGGAGAAATGTTGGAGGATATGTCTTTGTGATATGTGTCACCTCCAAAAGGAGGAAATACAAGTAGCAACCTTAGGCTGGAGAATGGTGCTTTACTTTCTAATGGGACTCATATAAGCAATTATACCCCCTTATTATACCAAGTCCTTCAATTTTCAACTAAAATATTACTATATTTCCACCCACCCACCCCATTCCAGACGATGCACACACAATATTTTGAAGGTTTCCCCTTCCCACAAGAACTGTAGCAATGGGGGGGGGGGGACTGAAAATTCCCCATCTGTCACTAGAGAGGGTTGCTGCTGTGAAACATTTCTGTTGCATGAGGCCAGGCAATGCACAGTTAGCACTAACCAGGGTTAACACTGATGCAGCGTTAGCAAAAGAAATGTTTCTGATATTGGCTGGATGTCCCCAGTATTATAATTGACGGGGGAACAGGGAGTGAAGAAAAATATACATCTACTTAAAATGGGTTGCTCCAGGCACATCCCTGAGAATATGTGCAGATAATGCATTTCATCACCAAGAATATGCATTTAAATCGCTCTTCTGACAAACAGTTCCAAAGCCCCATATAAACTTTACCAACTTATCAGCTAGCAAAGCTTGCATAAACCCTACACCAAAATTAAGTGCCTTAGATCTCGGGAGCTGTTACTGAGGAAAGCAAACTAAATGAGAAATAAATCTCTCAAGAGACTAATTTGACATGGCTTAAAGGGCCACAAGCATATTTTCATTCTGACTTAAAAACGGCTTATTACTCATTTAAAGCCCAAACGAAAATAGATGTTAGTTGTGTTTGAACTTGAGTTTAGTTTGTTTAGCTTCTGGATGAGGTCATGAAACATGCAAGTTTGGTGCTGAGGCTTTCCATTCATTCCACTGAAAGCTTTGAAATGGAGCCGTGTCTATTTCACGAAATGTGTCAGTTTATCATGAATGAGGGTGATGGGCTTTCTTCCTCCTCCTCCTCCTCCTCCTCCTCCTCCTCCTCCTCCTCCTCCTCCTCCTCCTCTTCCCTCTTTATTGTGCATTGAAAGATTTAATCCCTGCCAAACTATTCCCTTTTGGGTCAGCAAGATAGGATTGTATTATTGTTCAGGCAGAAAAAAATGAGAAAACCTAATTAAAAGCAAATTGCTGTTGTCAGCAGAAAAGAAAATAATCAGCGTTTAACCTATAGATTAACCTTTCGAAATGCTAACAATATGCTGGAAATACTCCCTTTTACTAGCTGCTTCCCCCTCCCTCTGTGAAATACCTGTGTCAGATTATAGCAGGGAGGACTCAAAGACACAAGGAAAGGCCAGGATGGAGTTATAACATAAAGGATTTTTCTTCTTCCATTAAAATTCAGGGATTCAAATGTAAAGTTCAGAATTTTAGACCTTCTTTTAAAAAATAAGTGAAACTTCCAGTCCCAAATTATTGTATGTTTTTAATGACATTTCCTTTAATTTGTTTTTGTGGGAGGCAGGTTATTGGGTTGTTTTTGTTTTACTATGTATTTTGTATTCTTGTTTTGTATTTTTGACTTGTCAATTGCCCTGGGATCTTTGGATGAAGGGTGGTATACAAATTTAATAAATAATAGTGATAATTATAATAATTTATTTCAGGCTATACCCACTTGTCTTCCTTGGGTTTAACACAAGTGAATTTAATAAAAAATAAATTTCCTGTACCTCACTTATCTGAGTAGGTTGCTTCTGCCATTCTGGGCAGCTTTTAAAACAAAACATCACACATTAAAAGCTTCCCAAAACAGGGCTGCCTTCAGATGAAAAGTCGTCATTGTTTATTTCCTTGACATCTGATAGAGGGCGTTCCACAGGGCAGGTGCCACTGCCGAGAAGGCCCTCTGCCTGGTTCCTTGTAACCTCGCTTCTCATAGTGAGGGAGCCACTAAAAGGCCTTCAGAGCTGGACCTCAGTGTCTGGGCTGAACGATGGTGCGGGGGGTGGAAATGCTCCTTCAGGAATACAAGGCTGAGGCTGCTTAGCACTTTAAAGGTCTGCACCGACACTTTGAATTGCGCTCGGAAGCGCAAAACGAGGCACATGAAGCCAGGACTCTTTTCCCCCCTTAAACATGCTTGGTGCTGTCGGATTACCCTCTGTTGATATGCTCATTGTGTAATGCTGTACAGAAAGTTCTGCAAACCAGAATCACCAAGGAGTGCATCTGTATGCAAATCCCCAGGGACTTTTTGCCAGTCTTTAGTGAAGAAGCTCATTTGAAGTTGTACCTAAGTCATACTTGAGAGCAGACCCAATGTTGTCTTAACTAACTTAAGTGCATTGATTTGAATGGGGCTATTCTTAGTAGGATTAGGTCAAATACGACTGCTGGCTTCCCTTGAAATTACTTGTCTGTTTCCCTCAATAAAAAGGCCAAATTTGCTGTAGTATAAAACTGGTAGCAGCTTACAGAATGTAGGGACTCTCCCCCCCAAAAAAAAATTCTGCCAGCCCCTCCTCCTGGTTTCCATACTTGGGATTCCATAAAATCATTTCCCCCCCCCTCTTTTTTTGCTGATGTGACAGTGATCAGATCCTCTTTCTGTGTTTTCTTCTTCTCTGCTTTGGGTTGCCCTTTAAAGCACTTTTGACTGCAGCCTTCCTGACTATCAGTTAACTTCGTGCTCCAAATAAATCAGTAATTTCCTTCCTATCACCTTCCTGTCACTTGATTTTAATCAAGAAACAATTGACTGTCTGTACACACGGTAATGAAAGCAACTTTGTTTCTTTAGGAACAAGAGAATGAATAGCCTTAAAGAAATTGCCTTTGCTGTTGGTAATTTGCAACTGAAATATATATATTTAGAATCGTGTGAGTGAGATGATTGATAGCATTGAAAAATACAGAGCTAAGTCAGTTTCAATGGTGCCTTTTTGCATTCCTTGGTTTCTCACCATATCCACACTGGTCAGATCAATAACTCATCCGCAGTTTGACTCCACTGAGAAATATGCAGAGAAAAGGCGTGGGTCTGCACTGGTGGTAATGTGTGTCAGAACCCATTATGTGAATTTGTTGGGTGGCTGGCATTTCCTGCCTGAGTTTGAAAAAAGTGCAACAAGGCTTTTACATTATGTTCCCACTTGAGAGGCTTTGAATTTATTTATTTATTTTAAAAGGTAGAGTACCTATTATGTGAAGGGACGTGGGTGGCGCTGTGGGTTAAACCACAGAGCCTAGGACTTGCCGATCAGAAGGTCGGCGGTTCAAATCCCCATGACGGGGTGAGCTCCCATTGCTCAGTCCCTGCTCCTGCCAACCTAGCACTTCGAAAGCATGTCAAAGTGCAAGTAGGTAAATAGGTAGTGCTCCAGCGGGAAGGTAAACGGCGTTTCCGTGCGCTGCTCTGGTTCGCCAGAAGCGGCTTACTCATCCTGGCCACATGACCCGGAAGCTGTACGCCAGCTCCCTCGGCCAATAAAGCGAGATGAGCGCCGCAACCCCAGAGTCGGTCACAACTGGACCTAATGGTCAGGGGTCCCTTTACCCTTTACCTTTACCTATTATGTGTACCCCTTGCACACACGTAGGCTTGGCACAGAATGTGTGGAGGTTGGGGGAGCTTGTAGCTTTGATATTAAAAAAATGAAGTTTGTAGCTGAAACACATTATCTGTCAGATCTACTTACATTAGATTCGCGCTTTGAACATACAGGCCGCAACCATTCTGGACACGTCCAGTTGACACGTGATCGCTGACACGTGGGTCCTTTTGACAGAATATGGTTCTATCTAGCAGTCCTAAGCAAGAAATTCAGGATGGGTTGGGATGTGGGAGAAACTGTGTTCTGCTTGCATTTTTACACAATTCACGCTTTCTAAAACAATGCTCACAGCAATATGCAGCTATTATTCAAAAACGGACTTGTACAGTGACCTCTCTAACTAATAAAAAGAAATGCATTTTTTTTAAAAAAGAACACTTCTCTGTTTTCATGCTTCCAGAAAATCTTTCCATTAAGTAGGTCAGATAAATGGGCTGAGACACTGTTAGTGGGCGGTTCCCTAGACTGGGTGGACGATCTTGATGTGGTTATACTCCCTCTGAAGCCACAAATGTGTAGCTTAGGGGTAAGCCTGGAACTATTGGTGTCACGAGTGCCTGACCTGCCAATGCAGAGTGTTGCTGCTAGTTCCCGAAAGGGGAAGAAGTGATAGACAAGGAGCCCAGGAAAGTGAGGGCACCTTGGCAGGCAGATTGGATTGGCTCCGCCTGCCATGCCTGTGCTACCTTGAGCTCCTCGCCCTCTCAGGAACTGGCAAGAGCCTTCAGCACTGTAAAGCAGGGTGAGGAACTTCACCCTCCCTGTTTTGCCTCACATGGTTTAGTTGGTGTTTTGAGGGTCTTCATGGTTTATTGTTGAAGAACTGGACAAAGCATAGTATAAAGTACTTCATACGGATTTTTTGTGTGTGGGCTGCTGTTATAATTGTAAGTTGCTTGCACAGCTTATGAATTGTTGTTGCTGGTGTTAATTACCCACCTTATACCCCTATGGTCCTAGTCAGGTGAATAGATTAGTCAGGCAGGCAATATACGTATATATTTAAATGAATAAGTAACACTTTTTATTAAAAGACAGAAAAAAAATCTAACCACCCCTTTTCTCTCTTTCTTCTACTCCCTACCCCTTCTGTCTGCTGCCTGTGCCCACATCTCGCCACAGATGGACCTCTTGGCCCTCGAGGATTAGCTGAAGCTACTGAGATGTGCACTCAAGAATGCCTGGTCCTGGGTCACTCAGACAACTGTTGGATGCCTCCCTCTTTGGGTTCATACCAGCAGCCAAAGTCTCCACTCTCCACCTTTGCACCTCAGAAGGAATGGGTTAAGAAAGACAAACTGGTGAATGGCCACACGTTGACCAGAACCTGGAAAGAAGACAGCAACAGAAACCAGTTCAGTGACCGAAAGCAGTTTGGCTCGGGGGAAGGCCATTTCAACCCTGGCAATGCCATGGCTGACATTCCTTTGGCTAACTTGAAATCCTATAAACAAGCATCAGGACCAGTGGAGAGTCCGAAGGAGAACCAGCTATAAGGAAAGCTTCTTTGGAAGAGTGACTTTAGCCTAGTTAGACTTGCTAATACTGTGTGTGTGTGTGTGTGTGTGTGTGTGTGTGTGTGTGTGTCAGAGCTTTATGTACTGAGTAGACCTCTAGAACTATGCGTCACATAGCAGAGATATGCATAACTTTGTGGTAGCTCCATGGAACTGCAACACAAAAGAGCATTTCTACTAGTTGTGTGGTTTTGTTAAATAGAAATAATCAAACTCTTACAGAGAATCTCTCCAGTTTGCAAAATATCTTAATTTTTTCAATTTGCTTGGGATAACGGGTGGGGGTTTGTTTATGTTCCTTTGTTTTTTGACCCTGGACTTGCTGCTGCAAACAGTAGAAGATTCACATGGAGAGAGAAAAGGAAAGAGAGAGAGAATGTGTGAGAGAGAGACGGTGGATTGCAATTCTTAGAAAGCATATCCAATTAGGAAATTGTGTTATTGTTACCATTGATCTTGTGCTGGGACTGCTATACTTGACATCTTTACTGAAACAAAACAACTAAAATTGCAAACATTAAACCTACTGTGCTATTAACAACGTTAGTGGACACTTGTTAAGTCAATCAGTGTTCAAGTACTTGTAAATAGAATCAATTATTATTAATAACTTTTGTGTACTTATAACGGTCACCTAAAAAAATACTGTAGCATAATTCTGTGTTTCACAGTTGCTTTTTTCTACTTTATTTCATTTGCTTCCTGTTGTTTTTTATTATCATTTTGTTTCTTTTGGTGATGGTGTTTCTGTGTTGGTAGTCTGTCTGACACACAATGTTCCAAGGAGCTCAAAACACTTGTGTTAAAAACTGAGGAAAAGAGGGAGGGGAGGGAAATATTTTATTTTACTATTAATATGACAAAAATTTGCCAATAAAATTATTGCCAATTCTGAAATAACACTTGAAGTAAGGGCTTTGAGATTTTAGCCACTATTATTTTTTTGTTGTTTTTCTGATTTGCAAAGCAAAGGGGAGAAAAAGAGAACACAAACCATGACAGCAGCTGAATGGACATTATTGGCTGCAATCATGCTAGAGAGTGATACTAGTCAAAATTAGGTGGAGGGGAAGGGGAACAATCTGCTGAGTGGTTCCAATATACAAGCCCCATCGAACTGAATGGGAGATACCTAAGTGCCCATTCATATCAATGGAGCTTGTGCGGGAACATTTCTTGAGTTATTTTGTACCCAGTAAATCCATATCTAACAATTGCTTTTTAAAACAATTGGGCTGTGTGTGTCTATACCTAAGACAGTTTGTATTGCTCAAATGGCAGCGGTTGTGTTGATCTTCATCTGCATTGATGTTGTAGTAACACAAGTGTTTTTAGATCATAGCCACAAAATATTTAATGTGTCGTGCCTTCATGATGTAACCAAGCATTCTCCTGGTAGGCTAGTTGGGGGAAATGAAAGGGTTCAATCTCTAATTCTTGCTGTTTAACTGTTTGTTACCATAGTTGGTCAATGCCTGGCAGGTACCAGTGTTGTGTCACTTGAATCAAACCAGCAAAGTGACTCCTAATGTTAATAAGATCTCAGTTGCACGTCTAATAAATCCTAATCTGAACATTCTTAGGCGTTTTTTTCTTAAGGCATGACAGACAATTTAAACAAATAGCATGCAACATGGGCGGGGGGGAGTCCTTAAAGTACAAAAGAAAAAATTATCTTATTCCACAGTTAAACATCAGTCTTAAAATAAACACACAGAAAAATAAAGGTAGCTAATATTGATGGTTAATTTGTTCTTACCAAAACTAACCGAAGTTATTTTGTATATAGCAGTTCACATTTTCTTTCCTCCACAATATACAAGCATAAAATGGGTTAGGGGTGCATTGCTTATTGCAGTACTTATGTCAGTTTGTGAGGGGTGTTTGATGACTTTGACCGAATAAATATCTAAACAGTTATCCTTGTTACTGCTTTGCCAGTTCAACGTTATTTACAGTTATTCAGCTCTTGCAATAAATGTTCTGAATTCCTGATTGTCTTGTGGGAGTTCTTGGCCTGATGCCTCCTTAAGATTTTCCTTATTAAAGGAAAGGGGGAGGGGAATCACTGTGGCACAGCCAGAGGAAACAAGCAGAAAGTCGAGAAATCCTGACCTTAAGTGTGGCAGCTAAAGAAAATGATGGCAATGGCTCAGGCTATAGGAGAAGGCAATATTTAAAAAGATGTAACCGGCAGAAGTTGCTGACCAGGATGAACTGAGCCTGTTTGGCTTTGCCAGAACATTGTGGGTGTCAAAGGGGCACTAATGGGTACAGTGGACTTGCCTGCCTTCTCAGTCCTCCCTTCGTTCCCAATCTTCTTTTTCCATTTGAACGTTCTGCCTGCCTCTCTTTTGATGTGCCTGGAGGCGTTACTGCAGGCAACCTGTGAGTGTTGGTGAGGGGGAAATCAGAGATGGTGCTCCATTCATCCATTTCTAAAATCCTCCTCCAAACAAATTATGGGTCACTTTATCCATAGTCGAACTGCATGGTAGGGAGGTGTGAAACATTTCCGCTCCCTGTCAGAATTTTCATGAACTTTATAAATATTAGGTTAACTTTCTAGAAATTTCTACAGATGTCTCACCTGGTCCATTTCAGGTATAAAATTGGTGGCAATTTAGAGACACGTTACGCACCACCCACCTGTCCCCTATCACAACAGAAATCCTTTTAGCTTCTCTTGAAATTCATACACATATTTTGCCTGAGTAGAGCCTTCAAATTACTCTTTTTGTTAGGTTTTCCACCCTCTTTATTACCTTTCTACAGCTGCCAGGCTTCTGAAACAATATTGGGGCTAATGCCACACTACTGACTAAAGGATGCTTTTGTTATCTGACATGAATTATTATCTGATTCTTGGCAACCTGTTATTAAATTGTTTTCCTTCTACATATCATGTTCATTTGAAGTGGAATATTTTGAGACCAGAAGTGGAATACTTTGAGACCCTGGTAGCATATGCTGAGGAACATCAATAAGCCAGGAGAAAAATATTAAAATTTGATCATAGTTTGGTTGTCTATTATATGTGAGCACACACAGGAACAAAAAAATTAAACACATGGTGACAATGTTGGTAGAACAAAGTCATATGATGTATTCATGGCAGTGTGTACTCAGGTAATTTCTCCCATGTTTTCCCTTGACAGCATCTAAGAGTAGGAACAATGTTACCCATATTAGTACATGCTTTTGTATGATGATTGTACCAATCACTTGATCACATAATACCATCAGCTGATCATGAAAAAAGAATGGGCAAATACCTGAGACCAATGGAACAGGATGACAAATAGAAAGTACTCTTCAATGCAATGGCTTTTCAAATCCTAAGTCATTTTTGCAGCTGGATACACACACAGAACTGTTGTGGGAACTTGGCTGGCTGACAAGACTTGGAGCTAGAACACAATAATGTCTATTAATAAGCATCATCACTATCACTGAGTGAATACAGTTGCATATGTGTGGAATTTATTGTGAATAAAGACTCAGGTATGTGTATTCATGGGGGAAATTGGTTTAAAGAAGGATTTGAAGGGAGAGACACCTGGTTCTGTACTGGTCTTTGGGAAAGCAGTTGTTGGGAGTTGGTGGTGTTGTTTGAGAATGAGTCTACAGCAGAACATGTGGAAGACTAATTCTGAGTCCAGGGACAACTGCATACCCACAATTCCCTGCACATAGAAATGTAGCTATCAGGGAGACATCTAGCTTAGGTCTTCCTTCATATTAGGTGTTATCTACACTTAAGCAGCTTTCTTTGTACTGTATCAGCATTCAAACTCTGAAGTCCAGCAACAGTTTCATTGTATTATCTATGATTTTGGCCCCCTGAAACCACACTTCTTCTCCATTCAGGCCCACGAATCACTCAAGAGAATCAGGAAGAGTAATGTTGCAAGCCAACTCACATACTGAATGGAAGATGAAAGAGAATATTTTCTTCTTTTAAATAAACCATTCAGTTTACTTGGAAGGTTGTTTGCTGGTAATCTTAAACCTTGAGAAGAGCTTCTGAATAAATTCTGTTCATTAAGAAAAAGCATTTAGAGATCAGCTTTAATATGGGAGCACGCCAAGAACTTGATCTAAATCCAATTAAAGGCAGTGGGAATTGTGCCATGGACTTCAACAGGATCTGCAGTTGGCCCTCTATACGTGCTCGGTGAATACACCTTCATTTCCAGCCAATAGGCTGGCACAGTCCCTCTGGCATCCCGACACTGCTGGGTAAATCCCATATATCTCTAAATAAGCCCTTAGTTTACATCCTGACAGGAATTCAACAATGTGGCAGAGAAAGGGCAGTGTTCCTCCCCCGGCAGAGGATGAACATGCAGATCAGCCCAAGGGACCATTCAAATGCTTGTTAGGATCACATGAACCAGAGCCAGGCATTAAGGGGTGATTAACAGTGAGCCTGCTTGGCTCTATCTGGAGGCTTTGCTCCTGTCACTTCCAGGAGCTGCCTCTCAGCAGGGGAACACAAGGGCCTTTTCCTCCCCTCAGAAGTCTGCAGAATTTTGCAAACTGATAGGAAAATAGAAACTGTAATAGACTTTTTTGTGGTTAGGGAAACCCAGTCAGATGGGGGGGTATTATTATTATTATTATTGATTGATTGATTGCGTTCTCCAACTGAAAAAGATAACAGTAACATACATACATACATAAATAAATAATAAATAACAAGTCAACTATATTTTATTTTGTCAAGAGTATAAGTTTTTACTTCTCCCTCATGTACGCAAACTGATAAAGTATGCAAGTATGCATACTTTACTTCTCCCTCAGGTATGCAAACTCTGACAAAGCCATTTCCTGTTCCCAGGGAGATGACGTTGCAGGCTGGGCACAAGCCCGACCCACGCGCAGGGAGGGGATAGCCCTGGCGCCATTGGAGTCCTCGGCCACATCATCCCTTGGACTGACCAATGCGGTCGGTCCAGGGGCATGGCTTAGGCTATTTAAATTGCCCACGGTCAAAGACTTGCCCCCTTTTGCTCCCTGCTTGCGCAGTCCTCACTTTGCTCCACCCACTGGGTGCCATTGCTCCACCCTCCACTGGTATGTCGCCCCAGAAGGTTGCCCATGTAGAAATGTCACCCTCAGGCTGAGGGAAGGCAGAGAAGTCAAGAGTAGGCAAAGTCAGAGTAAATGACCGACAGAGCCAACTAAGAAGAGCTTGGTCCTCATCCTCCTCCCTACTAAGGGCAACACAGAGACTAAGCAGGAGGAAGCCGACAGGCAGGGCCACCACCTGGGTTGGTTGTAGAAGAAGGCAGGCAGCCTGAGGTTGGTGGAGCAGCCCTTATCTTTGCTGAAAAGCGCCCCACAGTGCAACTGCGGAGGTATCCTTCTCTAAGTGGCTGTTCCGCTCCTCACATTACAATTGCTGTCTGAGCAGCTTTCCTCCATGAGGGAATCCAGAGCCACAATCGCAAGGTAAATCTAGATCTGGCATGGGAGGAAGAAGAACTGCTACTGTAAATTTCTGTGTGGAAACTTCTGGCAAGGAAGGGACAGTACCCCCCCTTGTCCCCCTCCACCCTCTCTTCTCCAAAACACCCTCCCCATTGCAAACCTTACATTCAGCTACACTGTGATGTGGACTTGCCTGGATGCCACAGGAAACAAGGAATCCCCTGCAGAAAAGTGAACAGAGGAACTGCACTTCAGTTGGTCCTTTCTTCACCAGCCCGCTTGATTTCCATGCAGATCATGGAGGAAGTTAAGCCCCTTCTTCCACATTCAGAAGGGAAAGGCAGAGGAACTTAAGAATGGAAGAGTCCTGGATCAAGCCAATGGCCATCTACTCCAGCATCCCATTTCCACAGTGACTAAGCAGATGCCCATGGGAAGCCTTCAAGCAAGAGAAGTCTCCCCACCTATAATCCTCCTTCCTGCTTCACTGTAGCTTTGTCCTCCATGAGTTTGTCCAATCATCTTTTAAAGGCATCCAAAGAGAAACAAAGAGATCCACCTTACCTCTTCTTTCCCACTGCATTTCCATGCTGGCCACAGAGGAAGGCTAGACTGTTCCATTGTATACGGGAGGGAAACCAAGTGGGGCAATAGATGCTTCATCTGCTGGCACATTTGGTAGAAACTTTTTTTAAAAAGAAGAAGAAAAAAACACATTGCATGGAATTTTTTTCTAATCTTTTATACAAGTTGTCTGGTTCTTCATTTGCTCATATCGCAACTCACCGCTAATATTTTGCTGTGTCATTGTAATGATTTTATTGAAATGTGTTCTTGTTCTTTTTATGGCATGCCTTTGGCTGTTAATTTTTGTAAGGGACTTTTTTTGCAGTGAAGAACTCTGACAGAATAACAACTACTACAGCTTGAGGGCATGCATGACTTGTAACCCAGCACACATAAAGGGCAAATGTTACATTCAAATCTAGCGTAATGTATTGCTCACCCCTCAAAGGTGAAACACAAATGAGCAGAACTTTGTGTGGTATACAGGGGACTCCCCATTTGAGTACGTTCAGCACACTTGTTTTTGGCATTGCAAGGGTGGGCACAGGGATGTCCCACTAGTGCAAACTTGAAATGCAAAACCTGCATAAATTGGGAGTTGTCTATATGCATTCCTTTGATTTGGTACATCTAAAATATTGTCTGAGTACAATTAACATTGTATGCATTTAGCATTAGAACATTTTTCAGTTTAAGAAAGAATGGGGAACCTGTGGTTCTCTTGATGTTGCTGGACTCCCAACTTCTATCACTCCAGCTGACACAACCAATTTTATTTAATTAATTTTGTATCCTGCCTTTCCTCCCAAAAGAGCCCAGGCTGCCAAGCATCAATATGCTTTAAAATAAAATAAAACCCCCCCAAGGTGGTTGTCACCTATGGAAGCTAAGTCTCAGAAAAAGCTCAATATGGAGGCCAAATGGCCAAAATATTGGGAAATTTTGGAACAAGAAGGTGACAGACTGAAACTGCAGAGTTTTGAGAAATTAAAAGACAAAGTGTGAGATTGGCTTCATTATTATCAAATAAGAGAGGCCTACAATTTGGACAAAAAAATTGGCTTCCAGGTGGAGAAATCAAAATTGGAAACAGAACTGTTAGAACCAAAAACTAAGATTTTGTCAAAGATGTATAACTTGCTGTTGAAATGGAATACACAGGATGAAACGGTTAAATCAGCAATGATTAAATGGGCGCAGGACATAGGTCATAACATTATGTTTGCTGACTGGGAGCAGTTGTGGACCACCGGTATGAAGTTTACGGCATGCATTGCCTTAAAGGAGAATATTATGAAAATGATTTACAGGTGGTACATGACCCCAGTTAAGCTTGCAAAAATTTATCACCTGCCTGACAACAAGTGTTGGAAATGTAAAGAAGCTGAGGGAACATTCTTTCACCTTTGGTGGACATGCCCAAGGGTTAAGGCTTACTGGGAAATGATATATAATGAACTGAAGAAGGTATTTAAATTTACCTTTCCCAAGAAACCAGAGGCCTTCCTTTTGGGCATAGTTGGCCAACGGGTGCCAAAGAAAGACAGAACATTTTTTATGTATGCAACAACAGCAGCAAGAATACTTCTCGCCAAGTATTGGAAGACACAAGATTTACCCACCGTGGAAGAATGGCAGATGCAAGTGATTGACTACATGGAGATGGCTGAAATGACTGGCAGAATCTGTGACCAGGGAGAAGAACTGATGGAACAGGACTGGAAAAAGTTTAAGGACTATTTACAAAAATACTGTAAAATGTTTGAGTGTTAATATGATGTGGGAAGTGAAGGCAACAGGGCTTGTGGGATCTGGTTAAATGAAATGAAAAGAAGAATGTTAAAAAGGAGAAGGGGTTATGATCAGATTAATATTATGTCATAGTATTTAAGATGAGGAATGGGTTAAAATAATGAAAAATTGGGACATAATAATTAGAAGAATATAATTTAAGCATGGTTTAAATAAGGGTTTGAATTTGCTGAATTTGATTGGAACAAAGAGGAATACAAAAAAGGGAGATGTGAGGAGGTCAGGACAGAGGGGTATGGAACTCTGTAAATTTAAAAAAGTGGATTTTTCTTTTTTCTGTTTTTCTTTTTTTTTGCTATATATATTTGTTTTTCTCTGTTTTTTTTATGTGAACTTTATTCATGGCAATGATTTATCTGAAATGATGAATTTCTTGATTTGTAAAACCTTAATAAATATTTATTTTAAAAAATAAAATAAAATAAAATAAAAACCTATCTAAAACATTTTTTTAAAAATTAAAAACCATCCTAAAATATTTGAAAGCAATGCATACCCTAACAGAGCTACTAATTTCAAGGATGCCGTGGCCAAGATGTATCAGGAACGTCTTTAGATTTCTCCTGAAAGTCAGTAACAAGGGAAACAGACGTATCTCACCAGGGAGAGCATTTCACAAATGGGAATTCACCAATGAACAGGCCTTGCACAAGTCAACACCAACTGAGCAGCAAGCAGAGGCAGCACCACCACCAAGACCTCCCCTGCCAACTGTGGCAATCAATCATGGAAGTTGAAGTCCATTGACATATTGAGGCAGACTCCTCATCACTGCCTCCACCTCCCAATTTTCAAAGGACATTTTACATTGTTAAATACCAGTTTTATTCCCTAATGTTTGTGTTAACTGTGCAGTCCTTCATCTTCAAAGAACTTCAAGTACAGTTTTGTGAAATATTTTTCTGACCTGTGGATTTAAATTTTAAAGGATCGTGGTTTATTTTGCTTTGTATAGGTTGGCTCCTTTTTGGACAGGTTGTATAGATTGGATTCTTTTTATAGTACAAAGTTCTTTGTATGTGCGTTCTTTCTAAAGGGAACATTCCAGGCCTGAGATTTTGAATGCTTAATCTTGGGATCCTAGGGCAGTTCTCCTATCTGTATTTGAGGTTATCACTATATTATTGATGGGGACCATGCATAATTAACGGACCACCGTGTGGCATTATATTCCCAAGAGCCAAATGAAAAGGGACAGGAGACAGCAGCAGAGAGACAATTGTTTTATCCCCAGAACAAAACTTGCACAGTGGCAGAAAAGCAAAAGGCATGCCTGTTTTGTCAGCCCCGGACTCTATAATGAGGCTGACTGCAGTTCAACAACACTCTGCATTGTGCTTTAAGAGACAGCATGGGATGAAGATCATCTGTGGCTCTTTGAAATTTAATTTGTAAGGCTCTTTCAAGCCCAGAGTAACTTCACCTGGTCACAGGACTTCAGTGATCCTTGTCTGATGAACCAAGATGTGGAAGCAAGTCACTTTAAGGATATTTGAATCTGCCTTAACGTCAAAAACCCTATCAACTTTTTCCCAAATCCCACAAGCAGGAACCCCAATTCTACCATGGCTTTCTCCTTGGGAAAATGTGGGAACTAAAGTTTTGTTTAAACTACTTTATCAGAAGATTTTCATAATAATATACAACATTACAAATCTGTATCACCCTTCCCAAACACATTTTAAACAGTGAAACCCTATATAGTTAGGGTTGCCTTTTTTCAAAAAACAAAACCAAAGCCAAGCCAAACTTTTCTTCTTTTTGCAAGCTGCTAGACATGGCAAATCCGGCAGGCAGGCAGGCAGGGCGCAGAAGCAACGCTGAGCACTTCGCACCTTGGGGAGTGCAAGCTTAAGAGCCACCCCCCCCCCCGCTTTGCAAAACTTCACAGTAGTGGGGGGGGAGGGTGATAATCAATTGGAGAAAATGGAGAGGAGGGAGAGAGAAAGAGAGAGAGACTCGTTCTAAAGGGCATAGCTGTCAACCTCCCCTTTTTTGCGGGAAATTCCCTAATTCCAGCGCCGTTTCCCGCTGCTTCCTGCTGCTATCCTGGATTGTTAGATATCCCGTAGACTGTCTCCGGGGCAGGTGAGGCTGCTGATCCCTTATTTTCGAGGGCTATGTTGACAGCTATGTCTAAAGGGGCAGGGGAGGATTTCCCACCACCTTCCCACCATCCTGATGCCCTGCCTCCAAACCAGCTGCAGAATCTTTTCCTGCCCCAAATGCAACTCACCAGGGAAACATCCCGCCTTTCGTCTACCTTGAAATTATGCAATGGCCAAAGGAATGAAAGGGAACCAGAAAGGGGGGGGGGGGCTTTTCCTGACCTTACAGGAGAGCCAGGCATCAGCTGATCTGCCCCATCTCAGCATGCACCATAGAGAAAGGAAAAGGGGTAGAGCGATCCTTGCAGGCACACTTTCTGGCTCTGCTTGCAAAGCAAGTCTTTGTCCAGAGAGCAGGTGCATCCATGTTGTTGTTGGTGTTGAGTCGTTTAGTCGTGTCCGACTCTTCGTGACCCCATGGACCAGAGCACGCCAGGCACTCCTGTCCATAGCTGTCAACTTACAGATTTGAAAATAAGGGACCAGCAGCCAAAATAAGGGATTTTCTGGGCACAGGTATGTTCAACTTCTGAGCCCCTCTGAGCCAAAGGCAGAAAGCCCAGCCAGCAGCCAAATGAAGCCTCATCAATAAGGGACAGCAGCAGGACATGGCGCTGGGATAAGGGACTGTCCTGCCAAATAAGGGACACTTGACCGCTATGCTCCTGTCTTCCACTGCCTCCCACAGTCCATAGCTGCGTCCATAGATATAGAGAAAAGGTAAGAGTGTCTGAGGTCTTCCTGGTTCAGTTTGCAAAAACCCAGACATTTTGCCTATTTTTTAAAAAATCCCCCCAGATGGTGATTTCGCCCTTGGAATCCCGGACACGTCCAGGATAAACTGGACATAAGGCAACCCTAAAAGTACTTGAACAGGGAGCTTCCTATAGAGTTGAGTGGGAGTAGGAAGCCACTGCAGGCCTGATGGAGTATGCCTGGCTCTTTGTCTGCTCTAAAGCTCTTCCTGTCTGAGTTCACCTGAAGTACCTAAGTTTCACAATATAAGGTTGAATCCTGTTATGTACTAAGCTTGGATCCTAGAACAATAGGCAGGTAGGGTCCTTTCACGCAACCTTTTTTTACGACCAAACATACCAGAAGTGGGAACCACTTTTCTAAAAACCCATCATTGAAATTGGTGTGAAAAGCAGACCTGTTTTGAATATATATTCCCATGTGCCTGCTCATAACACCAGCATTTACTGCCTGGAGGAACATGAGGACTTTAGCCGTGGAACTCTTCTCATTTTGGGTACAACTCACCATTGGTGTGGAAAGCTAAACCTCCCTCTCTCTCTAATAATAATTGTAACATGGAAGACTTGAGAATGAAGAGGAACACAAACTTTGGCAAAAGGAATGCAGACCGACAGCAAGTGATGCAGAACCTGAGGAGAATTTGAGGAGCACGTTGCTAAAACATAAAGCCGAACAACAACAAAAATTCTTAAATAAAGATGATCCTAGCAGTGGGAAAAGTGCTGTTGCACTCGGGTCCTGCAAGCAGGTTTCCCTTGAGCATCTGGGTTGGCCATTGTGAGAAAAGACTTCTGAACTAGATGGGCCACTGGTCTGATCCAGCACTCTTCTTATGTTCTTATTAGGGCAGCCAGAGGCAAAGGAGGACAACGTTCCTGCAGGTTTAATAACTCTGTAGAATATACAAGACACACCTGCTGAAATCCCCTCTAAAGGTAAAGGGACCACTGACCATTAGGTCCAGTCGTGGCCGACTCTGGGGTTGCGGCACTCATCTCGCTTTATTGACAGAGGAAGCTGGCATACAGCTTCCGGGTCATGTGGCCAGCATGACTAAGCCGCTTCTGGAGAACCAGAGCAGCGCACGGAAACACTGTTTACCTTCCTGCACTTTGACATGCTTTTGAACTGCTAGGTTGGCAGGAGCTGGGACCGAGCAACGGGAGCTCACCCCGTCACGGGGATTCGAACTGCCGAACTTCTGATCGGCAAGTCCTAAGCTCTGTGGTTTAACCCACAGCGCCACCTGCGTCCCTTGAAATCCCCCCTACTGCACAACTATTTGAGGTGTGCTGGCCTGTTTAGCATCTATCTTTTTGTGCAGCCCTGCACTGCAGAGCGCTTAAGCCAGCCAATCTTCAGAGCCCAGTCATTTAAACATCTTACTTACCAGAATCTTGAGGTTATTTGTTGCTTAACTACCCATTCATAAAATATTATCTGACCATTACTGAGGCTGAAATTGGCAAGCTTACAAATCATATGCATGCATGAACACTGATTTAATTGGTATATGTTTCCTTAAAAAACCCCAAAGTAAATGAATTTGTCTGCATTCTTAATATGTCAAGTGTCTGTTTATGGAGAGTTCTGAGCTTACTGTTCCAGAAGGGGAGCATCCAGGACAAAACATCTCTTTGCTCCCAAACAACTGTGCAATTAACCATTCAATCTGACACTGACACTCAAGTAGGACAATCATTTCAACAGGAACATTGGCAACAGCATAAAGCCTCCAAGAACGCCTTTTCAAAGTAAAAGCTCTTAAGCCTGCTTTGATATTCTGGACCAACAAACCAGCAAAGCATCAAAATGAAGTGAGTTTGGCTGCATGCTGCTGTGTTTGTGTTAATTCTCCGAAAGACAGGGAGGGGGAGACACCATTTGTTTTCAGTTTCTGCAACTGCTAAGACTTTGAAAGTGCAATTATGTCATCATGGTAGAGGCAGTTACTGAGGGAAGTGGAACTTCCCAGCAAGATGGCTATATTTCCAAATGTTGGATGGGGCCAAAGGCAAAAAATTGGACATAGCTAAATTATCTCTCTCAGTAACTCAAACACCCATTCCTGCTTTCTCTTACCCTCTCCACCCTTTGTTTCTTCGATATTTTCTCATTTTCTCTTCCTTTTTTGTCTCCCCAGCTGTCCGCTGTCCTCAGCCATTGGATTTTTATGATTAGTTCATATTGGTGCCAACAGAATTTTTTCCTAAGCTTAATTGCCTCTTGTGGGGCAGTTTGGTGGGGGGCATTGGGCACAAGAAGAGGAATTTTAACTCATTCCTCCCCAACTGAAACCCCACCACAAATTGCTGCCACTCAGCAATTAGGCTTTGAAGAAAAGGCTCCCATTAGCAGCAATAAAACATTTTTTTTCCAAAGGTTCATTGCCATACAAGGGCTGTTTTTTGTTTGTTTGTTTTTGTGGAGGTGGGGGTAATGCAGTGCATAGACAAGTGAGGCTTCTCAGCTACCACTCCCTGAAAATCCTTGACAAGCAGCAATTGGGCTGTGATGGGGATGGATGAGGTTTTTTCTTGTCTCCTAAATCTAATTGCAGATGGGGCAATTTGCAGAGGGAGACTGCAGTCTGAAGGAAGGAGAGGCTTAGAAAATTACTGCCAACACCATCATTTTGATTTTTTATCATCAGCATAATCTAGATTTCTTACCTTCACATGGTGGGTTACAACAATTTAAAATACAATATTAAAATCAGTTAAAACAAACTACAATCAAGAGAATAGGGTAGGTTTAAAATATCCCAGGTGTCAAAAGCCAAGGTGAGTTTTCTTCAGCATATGACAAAAACTACATAATTTAAGTGTCAAACGCATAGCTAAGGGGCTGCCACAGAGAATGTCCACTGCAGAAGGTAGAAGAACTACCCTCCCCCCCCCGGCTCTTAACACTTGAAAGGTTTAGTAGGGAAGGAGGCAGTATTTCAGATGTTTGGGGCCCATGCCCCAACGCTAGTGTGAGCAGCTTAAATTGGGCCAAGAAATGAACGGGAATCCAGAATGGGACCTATGCAAAGCATCAGGCTCAGGGGCAATCACCCTTCTTCTGCAATTGGATGTTGGAAGCCTGTATAAGAGGCCTGCATAACTCCAAGATGAACATAGTCATGTATGGGAGACCACCCCAGGTGCTCATAAAGTCCCCTTTTCTGTTGCCTGCCTGCCTGGTGTTCAAAAATGGGGATGTTGTCATGTACGTGGCAGGCCTCTGAACATGCCTCCACTGGTAACATAACAAAATTGTGGGTGGCATGCTGTACGGTGAATCATGGGGAAAAAGAAGTGCGCATGTGAGGAAAGGGTGGGGGAGTGGCATGTTGTGTCACACCATGCGTCCTTTTGTGGATGAAATTTAGCACATGATCCGAAAGGCACAGGGGGATGTCACAAGAGGTGCTGCGGTGTACAATGAATGTTAGAAATCAGGATGGAAGTGCTAGTAAAACTCATGCAATAAACCCCATGTCTGAAAGTAGCCTGAGAGTTGATTGTACGGTGTTATTTTTATTTACGGTATATATTTTACTGATAATACCATCACCCTTTGGTTTCAATACTATTTAATACATGACCACCTTCCTCTGAATTTAGGACATGATTAGCACCTCTTCAAATACAGGTCAGGCCAAGAAGAGGTTACTGGTGTACTGGGGGGTGGGCGGGGACTGCCTCATGACATCTCCCCTGGGCTTTAACTGAAAAAAAGTTCACTTTTAAAAATGAACACCTGTCAAGGGCACAGTACAGAAACACCCCCCAACTTCTTATCCATACAGGAAGGTTTAGCCAGGGACATCATTTAAAGAAATGCAGGCACCCAGTAATGGTGCAGAATGAAGTAAAGGACATTCAGAAAATCTCTCAGCTGCCTCAAAAGTAAAGCACAACAGAAGTAAAAACCACCCAGAATAATGTCATCGAAATTTTCTTGCCCCTTTGATGATTTTCAAATGCAGCTCCCTGCCCCCCACTAATTAATGGATGGTCGGAAAAAATAGAGCGATTCTGGCGTGTGTGTGTGTGTGTGTGTGCATCAGCAACACAGAGAGATGGGCTTCATTCTCCCTCATCTGCTTTTAATGAACTTGATTTTGCACATCAAGGCTATTTTTATAATTGTTTTGATTTACAATTCTTTTTCAAGGAAGTTGTTTGTGCAGCTTGCCTGCCTGAGGTTGCTTTTGATATGGTTCTTCCCGCCACCCCACCCCAATGAGTTGTTTGATTTATTTCATGGTGGGCTTTATTCCCTATGTAACATTTTGACATTGAGTCTTGCAAAGAGGAGATTGACACTGGATAGGTTTAAAACATTTTTGAACACTTCAAGGAAGCAACATTTCAGATGTTCGGTTGAATCACCTTTGTTTTGAGTGCTGGAAGGCGCTTTAAAAAGCAGGGGGCATAACACATTTGAGTTTAATTTTTACAACTCAGTTTTCAGAGTATTTTATTAACTTTGTTCATATTCACAGATTTGGAAGGCTTCCTCCCTAAACCTACATTGTAATGGTTATAGGGGTTGCTCGTGCGTAAGTTACTGCCACTCTGGGCTAGGTTGCCTGGTTAAACCTTTCTTGTCTGGACAGCCATTCGCTTTGTGGCTGCTCAGTCACTAGCAGAATCCGTCAGTGGGCGTTTCTTGAACTTCTTCCAACACAGAAGTTCTTTGACGCCAAGTCTCCTCCTACTCTCCCTGCGCAAAAGTCTTCTGCGCAGGGTGGGTGTGGGCAGCGGAGGATCCGTGCTCTCCCCGCTGGTCTCCGGCGAGGAGTCCTGGAGCCCCTTCGCCGATTCCCCCATCAGCCCCCCTTCACCCCTGGTGTTACGCTGATTGCCTTCCCCAGCAGATGGGCTGCCTCTCCCCATGCTGGGCCCCTCTCCAGCATCGCTCGGGAGCCTTGCCTCCTCCTCTAGCTCCGATGGCAGTTCCCTGACATATATATACTGAGAATGTTCTGGGCAAGACTACATACTTCACAGGCTCCATTCTGACAATGTGGTTGTTTTTATGCCTGTTCTGCTACATCGGCCACAGAGGTGAGCCATGCAGATGTGGCTTGTCCAAGAGTATCTACAACACAGTTGGGTAGCACTGATATAATGCAGTTTGGGGGGGCTGCGCTCTGAACTCATGGCTTATCATTGGAATAATTGCTGATTTTCCTCAGAAAGGGCCATGATTGATATGACAATTAAAACATTAGTCTAGCCATCCTGGAACTGCCCATAACAAAGCAGGTCCCAGGAATCTCAGTGGGTGCTTATGTCAGATGATGTGGTTAAATTCAAGGTGATGCCCACTTCCTTTGTGGGTGCATTAACATTATGGTTACTAGCCATGAAACCAGCAGTGTCTGAGCATTCACTTGTGCATAAGTCCTTCTTCCCAAGTGTGACTTGTTGTTTAGTCATTTAGTCGTGTCCGACTCTTTGTGACCCCATGGACCAGAGCATGCCAGGCACTCCTGTCTTCTACTGCCTCCCGTACTTTGGTCAACACTCATGCTGGTAGCTTCAAGAACACCATCCAACCATCTCATCCTCTGTTGCCCCTTCTCCTTGTGCCCTCAATCTTTCCCAACATCAGGGTCTTTTCCAGGGAGTCTTCTCTTCTCATGAGGTGGCCAAAGTATTGGAGCCTCAGCTTCAGGATCTGTCCTTCCAGTGAGCACTCAGGGCTGATTTCCTTCAGAATGGATAGGTTTGATCTTCTTGCAGTCCATGGGACTCTCAAGAGTCTCCTCCAGCACTATAATTCAAAAGCATCCATTCTTCGGCGATCAGCCTTCTTTATTGTCCAGCTCTCACTTCCATACATCACTACTGGGAAAACCATAGCTTTAAGTATACAGACCCTTGTCAGCAAGTGTGACTACTATCACTTTATCCCTTGTTCAAAATTTCTCTATGTTGTGGTCACAGTTACAGTGCCGCCCTTCCCTGTGCAGAGGCTAAGGTGTTTGCTAAGGAGCAAACTTGACAAGACAATGCTCTGGGATAAAAATGCCCACAACTTTATTGATTTCAGATGTAAGTGGGATTTGTTTTGCCCCCTCAGGTGCCCAGGATTGGGCAGTTTGAATTAGTGTATTCGGTGGGCAATCCCACCCTGCAATGTGGCCAGTCAGGTGGTCTGCAATGGTTGGCTGCATACTTGAGTTCTGGCATCTGGGAATGGTGGTCATCCCATGAGGGGCTGCTACCACTACCCACCCAGAATAGGGTAAGCAGCCACTATGAGCTTACTAGGTGGTCTTGGTCAAGCCATTGCCCTTCAGCTAGGGAGGGACTATTCTCTCAATTTTGGCTATCTCAGTTTCTCGTTTTTCCATTCATAAATTCAGTTCTCTACATTTCTGCACCAATTCATGATGTTTTTAAAATAAAAAACTCTTGAAACTCCATCAGCAGATTTACAAGCATATATATTTCCTAAGGGAAATAAGCATTCATATGCACACTTCAAAATGCATGCAGATCTATGCACTCTTGAACACATTACTTGGCTGGAGAACTGCACTGCAAAGAAATGCAGTTTTTGAACCATGGTGGCATTTTGCTTGGTTGTTTGTTTTAGGAAGTGCAGCTTGGATAAGTTAATATTTGAATATGAACTGAATTTCTCCAAAATTCCTGCTTTCAGCCTCAACCATACATCTGCAATATGGGCATAATAACAGCCTACATCACGGGACCTATGTAAGGATTCTTGTGAAAACTTGTGTTGGGGTAGAAAACCTCTAAATGTTGTTGGACTGCAATTCCCTTTAGCCCTAGGCAGGAGGGCTAATGGTCAGGAACCTTTGCAGGGCTATATTTTTCCCACCCATGATTTATATTAAGTGGCTGGAATAGTCTAAAATGCTAAGTATTATTATACATCTTTGGTTACCATATAGCAGAGACCTTCATCCTTAAGCTTTCTGCTGTGATGGCTTGTGAACCATCAGGTATGCTTATGACTTAGTTTTAATGGCATTAAAATGGAGTGGTATTTTAAAATGAATTGTATTATTATTATTATTATTATTATTATTATTATTATTATTATTATATTTCATGTATTTGAAAGTCTTTTCATGCAAAAACAATTTAAATAAATAATTATGTATTTCACCCTAATTGGCTTTTACTGGTTCTTTCTGCCATTTTAGATGCTATGATATATATTATTTTCCTTTACTTCATATCCCACCTTCCTTGTGCTTACCTGTTCCAATGGTGAGTAACTGTAGAAAACATGACAGTAAATGAAAACACCCTGCACTTAAAATGATTGATTCTTTTCTATCAAATTATCACAAAATATTTGTGTCACTCAAGCAAACAGAACACCTCAGCTCACATAGCAGCGGAGTCTTTTTCCAGCCCGTGCGATATTCTCATGTGCTCTGAGAATAAGGAATCCATATTGTTTGTGTCTTTTTCGAGGAAGGAATCGGTTTTGATGTCATAAGCCAATATTCCTGCTAACCCAAATGGAAGCTGCCAGATGCAAACCACAGTGTGGCTGCTGTTATCTGAAATCAGCTTGCAGGGTTGGGCGGGGGCGAGACAGCAATAGTGTTCGTGCAGAAGTTACGGAAACCTATCTTGTCCCTTCAGATTCCTCACAAAAGGCTCTTGAAAATAAAAACAATGGCTGAAGGAGGGGCAGGGCTGCCTCCTCATGGATGAGGCTTATTATCTGTATTTGAAATGGCACCAGGATTTGAAGTTCGTCTCCTTGTCAGGTCAAGAGCTGTGTGAGTCTTTCTGCATCTCAGTCATTTCGACTGTATGGCATCGCAGAGAAAAGAAGCAGGAAGGCCAGTCTCCTGGCAGTCACGCAGAGAGGCTCCGCAGGCTGACTTCTGGAGCTCCTCCAGTCATTACACACTTGGAAAGGGCTCTCCACAAAGGTATTTTGTGCATGAATAGTCTGGAGGAATAGGTTTCTGGACCAACTGGTGTGTAGCTAATTCTAAAAAGTCAGTTTACCATAACAATTATTTTATGGGCTGAGGAGCAGATCTCATTAAAGTGCGAAGGGAATCGTAAATTAGAACAGAGGCAAACACATTAATATGTTGAATGCGACCTCCTCATAACAGGAATGTTACAAATGGCAACAAGAAAACACATTCATCTTACTCCTGTATGCGCCCCTCCCCCATTATTAAAATTAATGGCTAATGCCAATTTTGGGGGGCTTGCTTTCAGTTTGATTGCATGTGAGGCCACATAGCAATTATTAAGAGGCTGTACTACAGTTGCTCCTTTTGCATTCTGTGCCTTGGCCTCTGTTCATCTCACAAGAAAGCCGTTGACCTAAGGTCCTTCCCTCACACTGCTTGCTCCTGATTCCGTGCATTTTAGCATGTGAACACGGGCCACAAGCTCTGGAACTGTATCTATTTACTCCAACTGGCTCCTAAAATTCCTGTAGCTACGTCTAAATTGGGACTTAAAGCTTTTCTCTTTTATTTCTCCATTAGCTGTGATTCCTTATAAATTGCTTCCTTTTAGTAAATTCACACCACACGACTAGCTTACAACTGCATTAAAATCTCTTGGATCCCCACATTTGGATTGTTGAAATAATGCAACCACTTGCTAGAAGACTATAGACTATTTTCATTTGCTAAAATGAATAGGTTGTTGTTGTTAACTGCTTAGAGGTTCTATTTGCAATGAAGAGGTATACCAATAAAATAAAATAAAATAAACATAACTTGCTGCAGCGAGACTCCTTACGGGGTCTTCACTGCGAGATCACATTCATCCGGTGCTATATCAACTGCACTGGCTCCCGGTGGAGTACAGGATCAGGTTTAAGGTGCTGGTTTTAACCTTTAAAGCCCTATACGGCCCTGGACCCTCGTACCTACGGGACAGCCTCTCCTGGTATGCCCCACAGAGAAACTTACGGTCTTCAAATAAAAACATCTTGAAGGTCCCAGGCCACAGAGAAGTCAGGCTGGCCTCAACTAGAGCCAGGGCTTTTTCGGCTGTGGCTCCGACCTGGTGGAACACTCTGTCACAAGAGACTAGGGCCCTGAGGGACTTGACATCTTTCCGCAGGGCCTGCAAGACAGAGCTGTTCCACCAGGCCTTTGGCCAGGGCACAGCCTGACTCCCTCCCTCGGCAATCTTCGCAGAGCTCTGGCCCAATGGTTGATTTGAATTAATTTTATAATGAATGATTTTAGAGTGTTGTTTGTGTTGTACTTTTGTATTGTTTTATTGTTGTTAGCCGCCCTGAGCCCAGCTTCGGCTGGGGAGGGCAGGATATAAATAAAATCTATTATTATTATTATTATTTTAAAACAATTACTGGAAGATGTATGTCTCTAGGCTGTTGGGCTTGGGCCAGGGAAATCTGAATTCTGTGCTCAGAAAGACTATTAGAGAGATGGAATAGGTACAAAAAATGGCAAATAAGCTGAACAAGGGTTTCCTAGGAGGAGACTGTGAAATGTATTGAGCTTATCTATTTATTTACACTTAGACAAAAAGTTGACTAAAGAGAGGGCACAATCAATGTCCATAAAATTACAACCTGAAGAAACTAGCAAGGGGCATATCTCCCCTCTCCCCACTGAATCAACCCGTGAAATTAATTGTCAGAAGTTCAGGACAGAGAAAATGTGAAGTGTATTATTAATTTATGAATTTCTATACAAAATATGTGGTGATGGCCTGTAGGTTAGGTGGCTTGCGAAAGAAAAAGAAAAAAGATGAGAGCTCTTTCAAAGGCTATTAGCCTTTATAGGTTGAGTGAAACCTTCACATTCATAGGTAGCATACCTGAGATTAGCAGATGCTGTAAACAAATAACATGCAAGGGTTTTAGCTCTGGTTCTGCACTCTTCCTACCTGTTGAAAACAGAATGTAGGACTCAGTGGACTTTGATTTGACCCAACAAAGTCACTATTTTCTTATTTGTTTCCTCCTGGATGCAAAAAGAACCTGGTTCAAATCAAATTTATTAAAAACGGTCACAGACCAGATTAACTCGTACAGCTAGTCAGCAAAGCATAACACCGGAAAAAACAAAGGACAATTTCAATACAGATTAGGCCATAACAGCAATTTAAAATTAGACAGCATAAATAAAATTAAGTATTTGCCTTCGCCTGCATATTGGCATTGGAAAGCTCTTGTTTCCTGCGCCTAATAGCGGCTACACAGAATTTGGCAACATTGATCGTAATTTCAGGAACCTTATCTTCTACCAAGGCTCTCATACGTTGGAGTTCTGGTTCATTTTTAAGCTTTTGTAGAACTGGGGCAATAAAGGTCAGGCGTAGATCCTCGTAGTAACTACAGTGCAGCAATACATGCAGATTTGTTTCCACTTCCGATGAGCCACATGGGCAAACACGTGACTCATATGGTTTGCCCTCATATCTGCCTAGCAGCAGGGCAGAGGGTAGAACGTTAAATCTGGCCAGGGTAAAGGAGTGTCTGTACTTAGGTATTTGTAAATCAGCCAGATAATTTGCGGGTGAGAACCCTCTCCCAAAGTCTCTAATTGTGGCATATTTATCCATTTTGCCCATATGACATTGCAGTTCTATGTCCCTAATGCGTTGAAGCACTTGACTTCTGGCTCTCTCATATCCTGCCGCTATCAAGATCTGCGGGGAGAATCCCAAGCTTTTTATCTTTTCAAACAGGGAAGCTTTCCAGGTAGAATGAAAGGTGTCTAAGAGTGTTAAAGGAGCCAAACCGGTCGGGGAAAAAATAAGTTTTAACCAGTAGTGTATCTTTAGAATCCACAACCGCGCGTTAACGGGTGGTTGTCCAACTTCTAAGCGGACAGCTATATTAGATACACAGGGGGGGATCCCCAATAAACACCGATAGAATTTTGTTTGAAATGCCTCCATAGGCGCAAAATTTTTAAAACTGCAAACCTGGGATCCATAAGTGAGTTGTGGGAGTATTTTTGCAGCAAAAACCTGGGAGGCCGCCGGAACGTATTTACCCCCTTTCCCGTGAAAAAATCTTGTAAGGGCTTTATTGGCCCTTCCTGCATTGGCAATGGCGTTTTTCATCTGTTGGTGCCACGAGACCCTTTCCTGAAAAGTTATTCCCAGGTATTTGAAAGTTGCTACCTGGTCAATAGGTTGACCATTAATTCTCCATATGTGTTTCCTTCTTTTCTTTGAAAACACCATAATTTTAGATTTGCTGTAATTTATTGATAGTTGTTCCGCTTGACAATAGTCAGCAAGTGATCTCAAAAGCTTCCTCAAGCCAACGCAGGAAAAGGAGAGTAGGACTGCGTCGTCCGCATACAGAAGCACCGGGAGGGGCATACCTGCCAGATTGGGAGGGTGGGCATTTTCTTTCGCCATATTTACTGCTAGAGAGTTGATATAAAAATTAAATAGCGTTGGCGCGAGGACACATCCTTGTTTAACCCCATAGTGCGTTTGAATTTCTTTAGTTAGATGGCCTGACCGATCGCATCTTACCCTCACCCTGGTGTTTTCATATAGACCACGGATAAGGCGTAATAAGCGTTTATCTATGTTTGTAGCGCCAAGCTTTTCCCAGAGTCTGTCCCTTGGTATTAGATCAAAAGCCGATTTAAAATCCACAAAAGCTGCATATAAAGACCCCCCTTTTCTAGAGTATTTGTCTGCCAGGTGTTGAAGGATAAGGGCCTGGTCTATAGTTGAACGCTTTGCTCTAAAACCTGCTTGTGCTTCTGATAGAATATGCTCTCTTTCCATCCACTCCACTAATTTATCACATAAATGAGCAGCGTATAGTTTACTAATAATACTTAATAGACTGATTGGTCTGTAGTTAGCTGGCTCAGTTCTGCTTCCTTTCTTGAAGAACCTGGTTGTCTTTTCAAGTATTGAGGTATTCTGCTGTTATTCATGCTTAGAATATATTTGATAACTTTTAGTGCATGTTCAAAATAACAAAATATTGTGTGGCAATCATTTCCAACACAGTTAAAAAAACAAAGTCTCTTTCAGCCAGTCCTCCCCTTCCTCCCTCTCCATGTAACATGTTCTCTCTAGCTTTTTCTCCTTCTGGAAGAGTATTTTCTTTTCTTAATTGTAAGAAGCAAATGAAGCTTGACTTCTATTTTGCTTCCTTCCTCAACAGTGATCATGCTTGCTGACCCCCGTTACCAGCAGAGACACTGCTGAGCGAGGCTGTCACTGCTTTCCGAATGGTGTGCTGGCACTGGAGTTATTGTCTTAGCAGCAGGGGGGTTCCCCTGACTTGGGGAAAGATCACAAGCCAGCCCCTTCATCTGGCAGATTTGAAGGAAGCAACTAAAAACTACCGCTGTGATTTTGTACCACAGCTGATTCCGACAGCAGAATGCAAATTTACAGGGCTTCAACGATCACTTTTTGTTCCAGCCAAATGCTTGCAACAATCGGTTCTCCTCTTTTTCACTGTGCTCTCTGATGCCCTAGCATTTAGTTTTCTATTCTCCTTTGTATGCAAATATGTTGATTCAATAAATTTATAATGCAGGTGTCACACAAAGCATTAGGAGATGCATAAAAACAAGCCCGTTTGCTTTCTGATGACATTTTTGCTTTCAAGGCAAGGTATTCCCTGAACATCTAATGCAGAGGTTCAAAGATCCGTTATTGAGTTTCAAAGATCCTTTATTGGATCCCACTCCACCATTTGGGGGTCTTCAAGTTCTGGGCCCCAATCATTAAAGATCACCTCTTCCCATATGCACCTGTCTGGACACTGCGTTTGCCATACAAGGCTATCTGTTCCTGTTGACCCATCTCCAAAAGAAGCATGGAGGGTGAAGATCAGAGAACAGGCATTCTCTTTAATAGCATCCAGTCTTTGGAATGGTAGTACAAATCTTGCTATCATTTTGGCACAGGTGTCATGAACTGGCTGGACACAGAGGAATGTTGGGAAGCACCAGCTGGGGACCCTGCAAGGGAAGAAGGCTCAGAGCCCAAGAATTCGTGGTAGGATGATGATGAGAGGTCAGAGGGAGAAGCCTGGGGGGGGGAGGTGGCGTTGGAAGCTGAAGAGGTAACAGGATTTAGTGAGCAGTGAGAGTCTGTGCCAGAGAGAAGTCCAGAATCAGAGACAGAAGCAGAGGAGAAGGGCGGCCAAAAGGCAGGGGTGAGTCAGGCTGGTGAAGAAGCCTGGGTGTCTTCCCTTTCTGCTGTGACAAGCTCCCTTCCCCCTGATCTCCAAGGACTAGAAGAGGTATAAAACAAGAGAAGCAAATACAGGTTCACTGGCATAGTCTCAGTTTGCTAGGCAAGGCTCTGCAGCAGGAGGAGACTAAGGGAGCTGTGGAAGGTGGGGACCTTCAGCTCCACAACTGCCTCATAGGGGCAAGACCTACTAAGAAGATTTGTTGCACTCATTAGGCTTGGCACTCCTGAGCAGACCTTGTTTCTTCAAATAAAAAGTTAACTTCACATACTCTGTGTGATTTATTGCCGATCCACTTCTGACACCAGGAAAAAATGTTTTCTCTTCTCCACAGAATTTGGGTAGGTTTAATTATATTGTAACTGTTACTCAATCTGGACTTTAGGGTGTGTGTTTTATAACTGGTAATATTCAGTGGGCTTGCAAGTTCTACTTTACATCCATGATTGCAACCTTATGCAGATGGTGGGCAGGGCAGGGGGAGAGAGAATGAATGAATGAATGAATGAATGAATGAAGGTGGAGAGAGATCTGCTGTTCTTCAATCTCCTTTTATTTATTTCCTACCTACCCCCACACCCAGCAGGTTTTCCTCGCTTGGTATCCCAGAGGCCACAAGGAAGGTCACAGTTCCTGGGTCCTCCCGTGACCTTCTCAGAGCCCAGTAAGCAGCCCTCCACCACACGGAATGTGTGAGTCCTGATTTTGTGTGATTTTGTTTTTGCTCCCAGATGCAAAGTGGCAGGCCAACTGTACTAGCATTGTGCATTGCTTGATGTGTTTTTTTTAAAAATAAAGTTTTATTGTATTATATTAAGATGCTATAGCCATTTGGAGTCTCCAAGAAATGAACCTAATTAGGCTTGCCATTAGGCCCACCAAGCCAGGTCCATCTGCCGTGTATGATGTCAGGTGGAGGCCAGGTAAAAACCTGGCGCAGTCTGATAGCGGTCAGAGGATTCTCAGTGCCTACCAAGTCATCTGCAAAGCACTGTGCAAGACAGTGACTAGAAAGGCTTATCTTCCACAGAGTTTTGAAAGGACAAGAAAGGTTATCAGCTATCATAGTAACATCAGATGACTGACAGGTGGGATATCTGCCTGGTGCAGTGGCCCGACCCTGTTTCCTACAATAGTGTAGCACACCAACTAGCTAATGGATGCCCTACACATTTCCACCTCCTTATCCCCTTTCCTATTTATTTTCTTTGGCTTCTTCCTCCTCTCCTTGTCCCTCTCCAGAGCAGGGAAAAGACATCCACACAATACCAGGATGTGCTCTCTGATCTTTTAGCGAAGATGGTAACAGCAATGGCAGGGCCTGGGCCTGGACCTGCCTCCAGGAACCAACTGGGCCCTTTGATTGACTCCCGTGGTGGAGCCCAGTTGCTCCTGCTCCTCCTGTGAATCTTGCTGTGCAATGGCAGTGCACGCTTTATAACCATGTACATCACAAAACATAGCCATAGCCATAAACAAAATTAACCCATAAACAGCAAAGCTTTACATAACATAAAAATAAGCAGAAAAGCCCCCCAGAAAAAAAAAACCCATCCATGTCATTTCTTTGTCTCACAGAAGAGGATAGCTACCCAATAATCATCACAACATAGAACTTAATAACTGGGCAGAAGATGAAAGGTCAGAGAGAAGGACATGGTAAACGTGCAGGCAGACTTTTATTACTGAGCATTCTAGAATGATTTATAGTTTGCATTGTATCCAGCCTTGAACCCACTTTGCTTATTTACGCTACAGGGATAACTGTGGAACACTACAGCTTTGCTGCATTTCTTATAGTCTACATGCCATCAGCCAGACATTTTTTTGCAAATATTCATATAACAACTGCAATGTAAAGAACTCGCCTACTGTTGCCTAACCTCTAAAAATTAGAGGTGTCTCAAATATCTGTGAGTTTGCAATCATAATGCAAAAGTGTATATTCATTTCTCTTGAGTGGTTTGAAAAATACTATCATTAATGTTTCTGTAAGTTGCTTCAGGTCACTTTTTGTGAAAAGGATTACTACTACTACTACTACTACTAATAATAATAATAATAATATGAAAAAGGAGGGTTTGGATGCACAAGAGGATGCACACTTAAGCCAATAGCATATGTGATGCACAACAACAGTTCTGCTTTGATTTAAAAAGATGCTATGCTTCGAATGGGAGCATCATACACAATTAAGCCAACTATTACTACTACTGTAGGGTTGCCATATTTTGAAGAGCAAAAAAAGAGGATAGCTAATGCATGGACCGCCCCACTCCCATCCTCACCATGAAATAACACAGTCTGTTATTTCACAGTACATAAACATATAGGAGAAAGCAAAGAATGATACTTGCGTGCACACACACTTCCTGGTTCTGTTTGCAAAACCCCAGACATGTTGCCGATTTTTTAAAATCCTCCCAGATGGTGATTTTGCCCTTGGAATCCCATACATGTCCAAGATAAACTGGACATAAGGCAACCCTATAAAACTACTGCTATTTCAAAAATAATTCAAAGCTGCATTGTAAAAATAGACTAAATTCATTGAAGTGTTTCAAACATGACAGATGACAACTCTACATGCAAAAATGCATTTTGCTGTATTTTTGTGCCACAAGAATAAATGATGATGATGATGATATTTATGCCCCACCCATCTGGCTGGGTTTACCCAGCCACTGTGGGCAGCTTCCAGCACATATGAAAACATAATAAACATGAAACATTAAAAACTTCCTGATACACGGCTACCTTCAGATGTCTTCAAAAATTGTGTAGTTCTTTACCCCCTTGGCATCTGAAGGGAGGGTGTTCCACAGGGAGGGAGCCACCACCAAGAAGGCTCTCTGCCTGGTTCCCTGTGACTTCGCTTCTCGCAGGGAGGGAACCAGCAGAAAACCCTCTGAGCTGAACCTCAGCTGGACGAATGTTACATTTGGGACTGCAAACTGAATAAACTATACATAGTTTTTTGATTGGCATTCATTTAGAGGGCATTAGTCACAAATGCTTTCCTGGTCAGCTAGTGTATCTGCCAAGTGCCCTTTAAGAATATGTTTTGGTATTGACATGTTACAGCATTGTAGAAAGGAGCTTTATGCTGCTTAAGGCACACAGAAAAACAAGTCCTGTGGAATTTCTCCTCACCCCCCAGGCCTTGCTCTGCTGGAGAACAGAGATGTCTGCCTCCCACCCCAAGCCAGGCTGCCACTAGGGGTGAAGTGGGATTCAATTGGCTGTCTGTTCAGCCCCTGTACAAGAAACAGAGAAAGGCGCCATCTTGTCCTTTGCCTCAGGCAGCAAAGTATATTGGTCTGGCCCTGTTTCATGTCAGAAACCCCACGGCTCTCATCATTTACGTTCTTGCTATTGTGTCATCCTTTTTTTGCTGATGCCAACGTTACCATGGGCACCTAGCAACATATTAATTTGCTGTCGTCTGATTAATAATTCACTTCATTGTGAGTTCAATAACGAGTTCAGAAGAACATGGTCAATAAATAATAGATGGCATTCTTTCTCTCTCCAACTTGGCTTTAATTAAATTACATTCATTATAACAATACAATAACAAGAGAGGGAGTTCAATAACCCATTTTAACAGTTTCTCCTAGAAAGAAAGATTTGCTAAATTGTATAGTCTATGGTTTAAACAGTTGACGCGGTAACAAGCTGGCTTTTTTGAAAAAAGAAAGAATAAAACTCAGACCAGCTGATATTCTTTTATAATAAGAGGTAACAGGTGTTCCCTGTAACATTGCTGTGTTGCTGCAGGGTAAAGTTTACCTTATTCAAACACTCCAGAGAGGCATGTTCTTCATTTATCTGCAATCATATTTTTGTATCACCCTTTCTCCAAGGAATTCACAGTTATCCCATTTTATGCTCACAAACATCCTTTGGGGTTTAGCCCGGCTGATAGAAATAGGGACATCAAGGCCATCCAGATAGTTCCTTGACTAGGGCTGCAATCTTAACTCCCACTTACCCAGGAGTAAGCCCTGTTTATGTCAAAGGACTTATTTCTGAGTAGACATGGTTTGAGTAGAGATTTGAGTAGCGATTTGAGTAGTGTCCCCAGTCAAGGTCCAGCGTTCTCTTCATTACACCACAAGTCGAAAAAGCTTTAAATGCTCACAAATACTTTCAGGATAACATAAATCTTAGACTCTGTCCCTCACTCTGTAGTCTTTAACATACTGTTCACTCTTAGGATGGATCAGGATTTGCTGTACTCTCTCACTATCTCCAAGATCTCCCCGTAGCCCCTTAAGTATAGAATTCATATTATTTTTTGAGACAACTATTGGATGCTCAGTTTATTATTAAGTCTGAATTATTTTCCTACTGGTCCAAATGCCCAACCCTTGTTTAGCCTCCCCCTGCCCTGGTTTGCTGAATTCAGACATGCTCCCCCACCCATGCGCGGCATTTTAGAGATTGCCATAATACGCAGGTGTCTTATCCTAGGGTCTCATCCTTTCCCTGGCATGTTGAGTCGATGATGAGGGAACATGATCCCTCCCAATCTTCAATGTATGATGTTTGTGCAGGTTGATACAACTTGTGCCAGGTCATATCAAATTCATCCCACAAGGGGATGAATAATCCTCAAGCTTTTTGCTGCCAGCATGGGGTTGCAAAAATCGAGGTGGCATCAGTATGTATCTTATGGGCTGCATTCAGTTGAGGTACACAAGTTGTGCAGGCCTGTCATATGCATAGATGGCCAAATGGTTGAGCAATAAAGATTCTGATGTCCCTCTTCAGCAGTTGTCCAATAAATGCAAGGAGGCAGACCCCAAAATTCACTGCTGGATTGCAAATATTTTCATAATCCAGCACTAACCCTAGCAGAACTAAAACATGTCAAAAAATGATGTGATACACAAGTACGCCCTCAGTATACAGGCACAGCCTTCATGAGTGGATTCCTCTAATTCCAAATTGCAAAGTCCCGAGAGTTAGAAGGCATCTTTCTTAAAATCGTAGGCAAACGGAAAAACACATTGCTATTGAGATCAGTGTGTTTCCACATAATAAAACACATGCTGCAATTTGATCCCCTTTAGGCAAACAGCACAGGAAAGCAAAGGCAAGCTTTTTCTTGCATCACTGCTATACTTTATTGCTGTGGTAAAATACCTCAGGGAGGTATTAAATGTTGATGTCATTCTCTTTCTAATTTCAGTGTGAGAAATACCCTGAGAAAAACTGTGTTTATACAGGGTGCAGAATGTAGACAAGAGTTTATTTTTAAAAGCCCACAAGGAGATATGAGTGTATGCATCTTATTTCTCTCTATCAGCTGGGTTCTTCCCTTTAGCTTACATATACTGGCAGAAAATGAGTTGTGAAATGCAAGGTGTTATAGTTTGAGATGCCATTATCCCCTGCCCTCTGGTGTAGAAAGTGCCAGCTTAACCTCTGCATATCAACATTGTCTGGTTTTAGAACTTTATGCCTTTTTGCTTATTCTTATAGAATACCTCAACTAGGGAAAATGTGAAATGCCTGCATAGGCAGAATTTGTAAGTTTTGTTTGTTTGTTTTAAATAACCTTGCTTTTCAAGGGACAGAAAAATAAATTTGTTATGACTGATGGTGAGTTTTAGCATTTAACTTTACAGACATCCTATTATTTGATCTCAAGTTAATTGTTTGGGCTTTTTTAAACAATAATCATTAAAAGAATAAAATACAGCTGCAAAATTCACCAATAACAAAGTTAACAAAACAGCAGTTAGGAACATCAATGCAGGAGGAGGGAATACAACCCCTAACCAAAACTCTGGGGTAAATTTGTGTGTCACAAGGGGGAGATCATTCCTCCACCTGAGGATCACAATCTCACACAATCTCACACAATCTCACCCTTAAGCCACAGAGGGAGTGGCACTGCCCAAGGGATCTCTCTTGCTGACCTTAATACCAGACAGTTTGATGTGTGGGATGAGGTGCTCCTTCAGTTAATTTGGACCCAATTGTTTTTTTCAAGACTGTATATCTTCTCATTGGAGTCAGCTCATACATTCAGTTATAAATCGGCAGTTACCTGAAATTCATGTAATTAACTCAGATGAAACAGCATAAACTTATATGACAGCATCACAAGGGTGCATGAGAACTACAGATGTTTTCACTCTCATTGCCACTAACCCACCTGCTGTGGGAGAGATCTCTCTCAGTGTCTTCTGCTCTTCTGTATTATCTTGATTTACTCTTGTTTTGCATCCAAGATCTTCATCTCAGCATGGTTATTTTATATCCTCTGCTAGGTTACACTTGGCATCCATTCTAATGCTATCTTCCAAGAATGTCAAATTTCCCCTTAGTTACACTCCTGGTGTATTGCCATCTGTTGCTCTTGATCTCCTCACTCATGTGCATTTCTTTTCCATTCAGTCAAATACTTTTAATTTGAAGTCCCAGCAGGGCTCATGCATAATCCTTGTGCTGTCCTTATGTCCAAGGATGAACATAGGGCTATGTATCAGAGTGAAATGCTACCACTGCTGAAACTAGAAAGGATTTGTTTTTTTCTTAAATAGGACTATGCATGTAGATAGAGAACATTCTGATAGTGCCACAGTGTATAAGATTCAGGTCCCTGTTTGGCACTCACCACCCAAATTTCAACAACAGGGAAGGAAGACTGAGTAAGGGACAAGGGATGGATATGCACAAATATGTATCCTTCATTGTACCATATATTGTTTTAACAGTATAATTAGCAACAACATCTGTGTGTATTTAAAATAATTCTAGGAGCAAGAGGATTTTCATCAGGACCAGCCACAGTTTTGATTACCCACCTCCCAGCAACAATTAACATCGGGAGGGGGGAATCATTAGCATCAAAGGGGACATTTCTGTGCCCCTTCCCAATGTTAACTTCTGTGTGTGTGTGTGTGTGTGTGTGTGTGTGTGTGTGTGGTGTGGAGAGTTCTGTCCCCTTAGCTAACCATGCTATTTAAGTGCTGTCTGATTTTAGCCTTAGTTGCAGCTTGAGAGACCTACGTGCTAAGTCAAAGGAAAGTGAGTTTTGAGGAAGGATTTGAAAGAAGAGAGCAAGAAGCAGCTTGCAGATGCTGTAGGCATAAGGAAATAGAAAGGGAGAAAGGACAGAGAGGTTTACAGAAGCAGGTGTCCCGTGACCCTGGGGTCTGACTCTTCACTTTGAGGGATAAGTCCATGGACTTGGAGGAAGTACCAGAACAAGAGAGGGAGTTGCCCTCAAAATCACCACCAGATGTGCCTCATAAGGCTCAGTTCAACTGGAGGGTGATAGAGGTGGAAAATCAAAAGTCACATGAAGAGCCATAGTGCAAGACAAGGACAGAAACAGGAAGACACACGTAATTATACTTAAACTTGTATGTTATAAAGGTCCACTGAGAAGGACAATGCCTCTTCTGAGATATGCATATGATTGTGACAAGCCTATAGCTAGCGTAGAACAAATTAAGGAGTGAATTGAGCCCTGAGGTTCCTGCGTATGAATCCTCTGGAGAGCAATGTGCTTTAAATTGGATATTAGATTTAAAAATAGAAGCAAGAATTGATAACTCAAAGGGCATTTTTATTTTTGTGGAGGACCACTTATCTTTCAGTGAAGTGATCAGTATAATAAGAGAATAGTGGCCACGCTTAAAAAGTAACGAAGAACAAAGTTATGTTTTAGGCCATAGTAACAACCTGTTAAGCTTGGCAATTTGGGGACTAGTCTTATAACAAGATTCAACTGGATGACAGCTTAACTCCCTCATCGTTGGCTCAGCTGAAGATATTCTGGTGTATCTCTCCCATCCCGTCTCAGCTGGAAATCAGCCAGCTGAGCTGAGCCAACAGATCTTAAGACTGCATAATTCCTGAAAAGGGGGCACAGTGTGACGGGACTAGATCCTGTGCATTCAGCTTGTCATGTGCCCTGGCCAAAGATTGGTGTAACTCCAATTCTATTTTAAAGGCTTGTTTTCTCTCTGCTGGGACGCGGGTGGCACTGTGGGTTAAAGCACAGAGCCTAGGACTTGCCGATCAGAAGGTTGGTGGTTCAAATTCCCATGACGGGGTGAGCTCCCGTTGCTCAGTCCCTGATCCTGCCAACCTAGCAGTTCGAAAGCACATCAAAGTGCAAGTAGATAAATAGGTACCGCTCTGGCGGGAAGGTAAATGGTGTTTCCATGTGCTGCTCTGGTTCTCTAGAAGCGGCTTAGTCATGCTGGCCACATGACCTGGAAGCTGCACGCCAGCTGTCTCAGCCAATAAAGCGAGATGAGTGTTCAGGGGTCCCTTCACCTTTACCTTTTCCCTCTGCTAGGCTTAGGCCAGTCAGCCGACAGCAGTTCTGCTCCCAAGTTTCAAACTGGTATAACTCAACCCCATCTTAACTGGGTTATGAGTCAATAATCTTGTACTTAATGATTTTTATATGCCCACATAAGTCTTAGAGAAGACTTGCACAGGCTGTGGTCCACCTAGGGGCCTGGTCCTGGCCCAATGCATCTCATCACCACCTTATATCTTGTGCTGAGGTTCTAAAATACACACTACACAATGCATGGCTAAAGAGCTGCGTTTGGCTTGGAAAGTAGGTAATTTATTGTGGCAATCTATAGGCGACACTCTGCTTCATTAGAACAAGAATTGACTGACCATGGGAAGGATATACCTTGGTTCAGGTATAGTGAAAGATAAATCAAATTTGCAAGGTAAGATTTCAAGCCAGCTATTAGACACACAAATATTGTAAAAGAACTGGATATGAACCACACATTTGTCAGTCTTTCATAAACAACTGCTCCTTCAGTTTTCTGCGTTCTGCAACAATCTGGCTTTGGACTTAAAATTCTGCATCTGATAAGGAGTCTATATAAGCTGTTTAGGCCATTGTCCTTCTGCATGCTCAAACTGCTTTTTGCACTGTGTATATACTTTTGCCAGATGTTTTCTGTTTTCAGAAATGTGTGACAAATAGATATGATTGGCTGGACATCACAAACCTTCAGGCTAATCATTCACAGCAAGGGTGACCAACTGGTGGCTCAGAGAACTGATCCTCTCCTCCTAGGCAAATGTATCTGGATCCACTCTCCCTATCAAATCTTAACCAAGGTATAGGGAAAGCCCTAAGCACAGTTTTAATCATGAATTGGAGGGACAGGGAGGCATTTTCAAGTTGGAGGGATAGAGATGATCCACATTTCATTTCTTTAGGATTCCCCCCCCCCATTCAGTTTATGTGTGTATGTCTCACATATGTCCTATAACTGCACATATGTATATTAAGCTGTGTGCAGGTGCTCCATAACATGATCATCAGTTGTGCAGCCAAGCACACTTGTGGCTCCAAGTCCAGTTGTAGGTGAATGGGGGCTACAGTGAAGAATTTGGCCTTCCCTGATACAAATTTCCTCTTCTATCAGGGTAGGTATTTCCAGCCTAATGACTCTTCCTCTCCCTCTTTGAGGCCAGTACCAGAGAGGTCTCCAGAACTGCAAAAACATTGTCAAACCTGACAGCCAAACAGATCAGTTCAGACTGAAGTAATCTCACCTTCCAAGTTTAGCAAGAAAAGCTTGTGCTGTTTATTTTTCTATGAATAAACACTTGTCATCCTCGCCCCCATTTGTCAATCCAGCACTTCTTTCTAAATACTAAATTCCATTTTGCAAATGGGTAAAGCCCCTAGTATGACAGGATATGCATTTCCTTTTATTGAGGGGGAAAATAGGTAGTTCATTCAGCGGAAACAATTTGAAAACATGTTTTTAAATTACTTGCTAGAATACATGTCTTCTTGCAGGAGATTACTCTGGCTCACGCCCCAGGAAGCAGAATTCTCAAACACCATGAACTTAAGAATTGAAAGGGGTGATCCAGACCGCTACTCTCAGGGTGACATGTGATTCTCCACTCTCTTTGGCTCCTGTCTCCCATCAGCTGCGGCAGAAGGAGGCAGGAAGACACAGACAGCACAGACCTCATTACACCATGAACTTTTGTTCATTGTTTCGTTTGTTTTGCTTCCCCCTGGCTGATCCTGAAGCAGTGGCTCATTTCTCACTAAGGTAAGATTTGTCCAAACTGCCCGAAATGTGGCTTGTACTTTCTCCATGTTGAGTCCCATACTCTGACTAATATCAGGCAGATGTATTGTAAATGGCAAGATATAGATTTAAATATATAGTTTTTCTTCTTGGAGAGATTTCTGCTGTTTGTTCTTTCCCTATACAGTGGTACCTCGGGTTACATATGCTTCAGGTTACATATGCTTCAGGTTACAGACTCCGCTAACCCAGAAATAGTACCTTGGGTTAAAAACTTTGCTTCAGGATGAGAACAGAAATCATGCTTAGGTGGCGCGGCAGCAGCAGGAGGCCCCATTAGCTAAAGTGGTGCTTCAGGTTAAGAACAGTTTCAGGTTAAGAACGGACCTCCAGAATGAATTAAGTACTTAACCCGAGGTACCACTGTACTGTAACAGACATAGCCCTCTTGAAGATATAGGGGTCTTGCTTTTCTTTTTGTGAAAATCTATTTAATCTTTGGAAATGCATTAGATTTTAATTTGCCCTCTTAGGTAAATATTAAGTGTAAGTTATTTTGCAATGTGTATGGTAATCAGTACCCCTTTTACTCTTTCAGGTGGAGCCTTTTCTCTAGACAAAATGGCTGCTTCCAGGAGGAGGACAAAACTGCTACTCAGCAAATGGTTTCAGCAGAGACCTTGGCTGTACATACATTACCATCTTAAAAGGCAGCATTTCATTTTTTCTCACTGCTTTTCAAGTCAAATATGCCTGGTGCACACAGGTAAATATGTACAGTATTGAAGTCCATAGCAGTGGGCAGAGAGTAGACAGTGATGTCCTCACCTGAGGGAATTGTCTGGTTAGTTTCTCCATCCTGTCTCTGCCCACAGAAATCCAGAATATCCTGGGATTCAATGCACCTTGAATATGGGTACTATGCCCAAATTGGACAGGATAGCTCTGGATACAGCCCTTGCCTTTCTCCCCCAGGGCAGAAGTGAGGGCTGCTCACTGAAATCAATAAAGAAATCTAAGCTATTCCTGGAGCAATGATTGGGCACAAGCCTATCCACACACAAAATACAGGAGCAAAGAGAGGAGGCTCTTTCTAACTAGGTTCTTATTTTGTGTGGAAGTTTCCACACAAAAGAATACATAATACCTAAAAATATAAATGTATCATTTATATAAAGTTCTAAAACCAACCTTAAAGCAATATATATAGCACTACACTTCAGAACACAAAACTCTGTTATCCATATATGGGCCAGAATTTCCATCTCCCAATGGCCCAAATGAATAAAAACGCCTTAAGCTGGTGTTGGAAGGTGATCAATGAGATGTTTGCACAACATACGATGAGAGTGAAGTTGTTTTGATGCTCAGTGTCTTTCCAGGCAACGTCTGCATATGCTTTGTGAAACACAATTCCCCTGTATTCACCAGGAACAAGTTTTATATGCTCAGAGGCCCTAATGAAAAAGCTCTATTGCTCTCAGCAGACATTTAGTGCTTCAAACACTTTGAAAGATTGATTCTTAGTGCTAAGTATTAGCATAATTTTGCTCATAGAATTTTTGTACCTTTCACCTCCCTTTTGAGTGCTAAATTTGAAACGTATGTCTTATTTTTTCTTCAGATATAATGGACTGTTGTGGCTTGAGGACTCCCCCCAGTTTGTGTTGGATATGAGTGTTTGAAGACATTGGTTCAGCCGCTTGTGAAATACAGTCTCCTTCCTTAACATTTAGTTTCCCCCACTGCATATAAAAGTCATTGAAATTAAATGCATTTGATGCTTCATCATGACCAGTTTCTATTGCAAAGGCTTTGTTAGGTGACATTTATAACTTACATGTATTAGGCAGTGATACAGTTCAAGTGTGTGTTCATTTCATTCCCAGCAAAGTATTGAGGAAAGGATGAGGAAACAGAGAGCTGGAACTTGGAATTATCACTTGTAGAAGTAAAAGCTAAAAGAGGTGAACAGAGCCTTTTCCAGGTTTCCTCACTAAGGAAGGAAGCTGGTGGGGCGGGGTGCACACAAGAGCATTTAATGCCAATCTAGGTTTTTAATTTTTTTATTTATTACTAATATTTAAATTTAGTATTTAATTTAATTTAGACCACTACAGTGGTGCCTCGGGTTACAAACACCTTGGGTTACAAACACTTCGTGTTACAGACTTCACTAACCCGGAACGAGTACCTCAGGTTAAGAACTTTGCCCCAGGATGAGAACAGAAATCATGCTAAAGTGGTACCTCAGGTTAAGAACAGTTTCAGGTTAAGAATGGACCTCTGGAACAAATTAAGTTCATAACCAGAGGTATCACTGTACAATATATTTGTGAATGGGGGGGGGGAATCAGGCAAGTTTGCGTATTATGCAAAAGCACTCTTTATAAGAATCACATGGCTTTCAGCATAAAACCTGCAGTACTAAAAAAAATCCCTATTAAAGGAAATGAAAGTCAACCTTTGTGCCCATCTATGTTCCTCAGCCCTGAGTGCTCACTGGAAGGACAGATCGTGAAGCTGAGGCTCCAATACTTTGGCCACCTCATGAGAAGAGAAGACTCCCTGGAAAAGACCCTGATGTTGGGAAAGATGGAAGGCACAAGGAGAAGGGGACGACGGAGGACAAGATGGTTGGATAGTGTTCTCGAAGCTACCAGCATGAGTTTGACCAAACTGCGGGAGGCAGTGGAAGATGGGAGTGCCTGGCGTGCTCTGGTTCATGGGGTCACGAAGAGTCGGACATGACTAAATGACTAAACAACAACAATGTTCCCCAGCTCTCCATAGCAAAGGCAAATAAAACTATTTAAATGTGTTGTAAAGTGCAATATGCAAATGTGACACTAGATGGTGACAGTGAGCTATGCAAAATTCAATGTATTTTTCAAAATGTTTTTTTTTTAAAAAAAGCATTTTCACTGTGTTTTTTATAAGTATGGAGATTCCACCTAAGTCTCACCAGCTCAAAGTTACTGCCTTTGCAGAATCAGCAGAAGTTTTTAATGGAGAAGAGGCTGATGGTTGGCAGTGGCCAAAAACTACCAATCTTCAGAGAGTTCTACTTCCCCCCAAATATCCCACACCAGGAGCTTTTATAGCAGCTAGACAAAGTCCAGCTGGCCTCATGGACCATCTTCTCCACTGAAATCAGCATCCTTCTGGTAAACAATTCCATGTATGAGAATTGCAGCATGCATTAAATGTTCATAAAAGAGACTATAGCATGACTTAATCATATGCACTGACTGCAATATTTTGTCCATGTTAACTAACCTTATGACCTATAATAACTCATGTAGTTATAAAAATATGTATATTCCACTATTCGTTTTTTTTAAAAAAACCAGAAATGTTTGCAACAATTGCAAAGGAACCGCCCACTAACTTTTAGGAGACCCTAACATGCATATGCCATGTTAAGTTGTGTACACTTAATAATTAACCGTCACCCTTCCCTGTATTTAGGTTGTTCAAGGGAAACTGTCTGATTGCCACCTCTCTCAGAGCATCAAAAAGTAAAAAAATAATCCCACAATGTATGCATACTAATTTAATTAGACCATCTTTAAATTTTCCCTAATTTGTGTCTAGCCATGGTAGGAACATATTTCAGTGGGACAAGGCATCCCCGACCTGTCAATGCCGCTGGTGTGTACAAAAACGGATACAAATTGAGGCCATGTTGATGTGAACAGCTAGGGAGGAAAGAGCTGGAATGCACTGAAAAGAACAACTTCACTGTTCTTGAAGGTTGTTGGTATCACTCCAGAAACCTTCCAATTCATTTTAGACAATATTTCAGTGGCAATTCTACAATGGCAAAATATTCATGTACATTGACTCAGTAATCTTTTCTGAATGTGAGAGTTTAGGTGAGAACTTAGGTCCAAACTAACAGCTGAAATGCCCTGAGCATGCATGAAATCCTCCAGAGTTTGTGGGGTGGACCATTTAAAGGCAAATGGGCCATTTGAAACCAACAGTTCAATTATGCTTGAAACCTGACCTTTCCTATTTAGGGTATAAATTTTGTTACCATTGAAGTGTTTTGTGGGGAAACAGGTGCACATATTAGATTGATTTATAAAACTATTTTGGATTGAAACATGGTCTCATTGCATTATGATATAGATATAAAAAGAGTTTGAAGCTCAAAGCTGAAAATGTGCCACCTTTTGTGGCATTAAATGTTGAATCTTCCTTCCTGCTCCATTATGGACAGGGGTGGAAATATAACAATTATGGAAGTACTCAGTGCTGAATATGCCCCCCCTCCCCATCCATACACCCCCCCCACACACACCCAACAACACAGTTTATTTCTGACCCAACACCACATTTTATTTTTATGGCCATTTTACAACCTCTGTTGTTCTTCATAGTTTACAACATGGCAGCCAATGTTGTATAGTGTTTGTTATTTCTGGATGAGCACACATAATTGTCTCTAAAAATCATTTATCCAACAGATGTCTCCTCTTCTCTTTCTGCAGTTGGAGAAGTATTTCTGTGTGTTTCCTTTTTAACAATCTGTAGAGAATTTAAAGCAATCTTCCCCTCTTCAGTCAAAAGATGAGTAGCAAAGTAGAAGTCATATTCTGCCTATACTGTACAGATGCTCAACCTAACTTGGTCATTTATATGATCCTTTCAAGAAGGAAGATTTTTCACATTACCTTGTGGAGGTAGGTGGTAAAATGTGTCATAAAATAATAATCCCTATTGTTATATATACTTTCAATTATTCTTTGTGTAAAATGTGTATAGGAAAATGTTATGTCCTTCACAAACATATATTGTTTTCATTCAGATTTTGCGCTGCAGCTGAAAAACCTCACAATTTTAGTCTGCCTTTTGCAGGCTACTTTGAAATGATTGCATAATTACTCCTTGTATGATTGCTAAAATCTTTTCCTGTTTCCTTAACCGGTCTTGTTCCAGAAACATAACTAGCTGCAAAGCAAGACTCCCAGCGCATTTGTCAAAACAACGTGAAACATGACCAAGTGCAATACCATTTAACAATGGGTATTTCTAAAGTGCCACTTAATTAAATTGTTGTTCATGCAGTAACTACAGCATCAGTTTCCCTATCCTAGTACAGTATGCTGTGCTGAGGGACAGATGAGCTTCATAGCAGGCAGTGGGAATAAACAGAAGCAGACTATAAACTAATCAGACATTTCCCCCCCTCTCCTTCTGTGCACATGAAAGCTTCAAGTGGGGAGGTCTTAGCTTAGTGACATGTTTAAGATATGGAAGGTCTCAGATTCAGTTTCTGATATGCACAAAAATATATTGTGCGTTTTGCTAAATAGTCAGCTGAATCATATTGAATGAGCTGATGATCGATGATAACGGCTGGCCGAAATTCTGTTGGCAGATGGATTTCCCCCTATATCAAACTAAAACAACTGAAGGGAAAATGGTTGTTCTGGAGTTTGCTCATGCCTGTTACTCCTCCCCCCATGAAAAGGTTATTCCACTTTTCTAGATACAGAGAGGGAAGGAAGGCGAAAGATTTATCTGCTGCTGCTGTATTTCTGAAGAGTTACAAGGAAGCACATGGTAGATACAAATTCACTTCTGCGTGTGTTCATACTTTAATCATTATTATGGAAATGGAAGGGTAAAATAATACTTAATGATGGTAGTAATGAGATTGCATAACTTGAGGGTGTGCTAATCTGCAGAAGATTAAGAACGTTAAATAAAAGGAAAGCTGTGTTATGTTTGCAATTACGTCTCAGAATTTTTCAAGCCTAGAAGGCTGGAAAATGCATATTCTTTATCCTTATTACTTCTGCTGAGAAATGCCCTTTCCATCAAATGTGGTCTGCCAAGCCCAATCTAGAACATGAACTATGTGGAAAAGATTGTGGAGCACCTGGCAATTGTCCTGTTTTTGGAGTTCTAGGTTCCCAAAACAACAACTCTCCAGCTCCTACTGGTAGCAGAAGTTATTTTAGTTTATTGAAGTCACAAATTGCTTCCCATAACAGAAAGTCCCAAAATAATAAAAATAAATAAATACAGTGATGCAGTAAAAAATAATAATACGTATGCATATTAAAAACAAACAGAGTAAAAACATCTAATCACTGGTGCTGCCCAAATGCCCAGGAAAACAAAACCTATTTGTCTGGTACATCATCTCATCTTGACATGGGGATGGTGGTAAGACTTCCTGCCTTCCGGTCACCCTCCTCCTGTCCCACCAAGGAAAACCACAGCAAAGTTTTCCCAGTCATGTGCATTGGGCTGATGACATGTTGGGACAGCCCAATGGCTGTCATGGAGGCCATAAAGTCCTGAGCCACTGTGGAACTGGCAGCCTCACCAGAAATGCTAAAATCCCTCAGGTCCAGCAGCCTGTGGAATCTCAACAAGTTGCGCAGGAGGAAGTCAGGAACACAGTCAGGAACTTCTAACCCAGGAGGAATCTTAACACCACAGAATGGCAGAGGTGGTGGTGATATTTTCCTTGGAATCTGAGTGGTCATAGATGTGTGGCCTGCAGGTGGGGGGCATTTTGAGTAGATAAAGTCCAGAGGAGGAAGGGTTAAGCAATTCCCCCTACCATTCTCTTGATCAAATTTGCAACTTCCATATATCCTCTTCATTTTATTGTATCATTTGGATTTTTTTTTTAAAAAAAATACTTTTAGGGAGGACCTTAGCATGCGCTTTTCATTGAATGTGTAATCTAGCCCTTTAATTACATAAAATGGAGTTGTGTACACAAAATTTGGCCAACACTTGGATGTGAATCCATTTTGTCTAATAGAGAAAAGCAGGCTGTGTAAACAGAAAACATGCTGCTGAAATGTGTTGGTTTGAAATCAGGGGTTTTTAAATCCTTGAAATCTGTCCAGCATTTCCTTTTTTCAATTTTGCAGCTCTTTCAATAAGTTCAGGTGCAGCATTTGAGCTGCAGAAAAGAGCAACCTTTTTATTCATTCATCAGAGGAGCAATCCAATAGTATCTTCGTGCCAAACTGACATGGCACTCTCATTTAGTTTACTAGATGCATTTTCTTGCCAAGCCATTTCTCTTCTTCTTCTTATTGCAAAACCATGGGGTGGAGATAGCACCTGACATGGTATTGAAAAGACATGTAATGTATAGCCTGTTCCTAAGCATATTTATTCAGAAGTAATTCCTCTGATGAAACAACTTATCTATGTATCTTCCGAAGTTTTCATATCATTTTGATCAGTTCTATTTTTGTATAAATAGCCGGAACTGGAGAAGAGGAGGTTAAGGGGTGACATGATAGCCATGTTCAAATATATAAAAGGATGTCACATAGAGGAGGGAGAAAGGTTGTTTTCTGCTGCTCCAGAGAAGCGGACACGGAGCAATGGATCCAAACTAAAAGAAAGAAGATTCCACCTAAACATTAGGAAGAACTTCCTGACAGTAAGAGCTGTTCGACAGTGGAATTTGCTGCCAAGGAGTGTGGTGGAGTCTCCTTCTTTGGAGGTCTTTAAGCAGAGGCTTGACAACCATATGTCAGGAGTGCTCTGATGGTGTTTCCTGCTTGGCAGGGGGTTGGACTCGATGGCCCTTGTGGTCTCTTCCAACTCTATGATTCTATGAACTCACTATGAACTCACCCTTGTTCTCTGAGAGGTGCCTTGTTCTCATAGAGGCACTGTGGTTGGTTAGTGCCTCTCCTGTGCCCAGGAGACTGGCCTTTTGCCTATCTTGGATGGCAATACTCTCCCTCTGAAACAAGTAGTTTTTGAAGGCTCCTTGAGGCTCAAGTAATCTCAGTGGCTAGGAGTGACTAGGAGTCAAATTCTTGGACAAAGTCAGTGGTGGAACCAGAAGCAGGAATTATGGGGTATACATATTAAATAAATAAATAAATAAATAAATAAATAAATAAATAAATAAATAAAATTAATGGCAGAGTCCAACAATGTGGGGGCGGGGGAAGTGACCGCATGCTCCTTGTGGTATGGTGGTGTGTCCCCCTCCACCCAATACTGCCCATGGACAGGGGTTGCCTGTTCATGGTGATTCATGCACTGGTAAGACTTGATTACTGCAATGCATCCATATGGGGCTCCCCTTGTGCCTGGGTCTGGAAACAAAATGGTTGCAGCTAGACAGCATAAGGATGGACTATGACCAACAACTCAAGGGCTCAAAAGCTTGCACTGGCTGCCTGTATGCTACCAGCAAAGTCACACAAAAATATAGCATTTTGCTATTATATCATATGTGTTGTTATATGCTACCAGGTCAGGTTCAAGATTCTTATATTAATTTACAAAGCTGTTAAGAACGTGGGTACAGGGTATCTTAAGGACTGCCTGATCTCTCATATGTCTGCCTGATCACTGAGGTCTTGGGGGGAGTCCCTTTTGGTGGTTCCTGCTTGGCTTAGATGCACAGCTCCTAACTATTAGAAGCTGTGCATTAAGTGTTGTGGGCCCAAGCCTGCCCCCACTGAGATGAGGCAGACACTCTCCTTGCTAACAGGAGACACCTCTCCAGTTTTCTGCCCAGCTTTTAAGACCTGCTGCCTTGCTGGATCTGACTGAGGTCCATCTATCTCCACATTTTTTTTGTAATGACAAGCCGAAAGCCTTTCACTGCTAGTAAGCAGAACATGCATGTAGTAGTTTTCCAGGCCCAACACAGGTTTTAGAGGTACTTTTTTCAAGATATCATCTACTCCACCCCAACTTGGTCATTCTATTCCCAGCATCTCTCTCCATTGCAATGACTGCTTTTCAGAAAAGAGGGTTGTAAAATGGAGATGAGAATTATATACCCTGGAAGCCTCTCAATTTCCACAGAAAAACACTGTCCTGTCACTCTGGTTTGGCCTCTGGGCACCTAGGGCCAAGAGCTGACTGGTCCAGCCTCTGGGACCAACCATATCAAATTAATATTCATAAGTGTTCTGTTTCTATAAATGGAAGAACCATGTAGTCAAAGCTACTATCCACTGATAGATCAACCAACAAGGAATAAGTACATGTCAGAATTCAAGTCCATTGTGGCCCTTGAACCTGGGACTTGAGGGACAGCAAGGAGGACTCCAGCACATGTACCAGGACCCTCCAAATGTCCATATTTTCCAGGGACAGTCCCAGAATGACAGAAGATAAATAGGGACCGCTTACTGGCGGGAAGGTAAACGGCGTTCCGTGTGCTGCGCTGGCTCGCCAGATGCAGCTTTGTCATGCTGGCCACGTGACCCGGAAGTGTCTCTGGACAGCGCTGGCCCCCGGCCTCTTGAGTGAGATGGGCGCACAACCCTAGAGTCTGGCAAGACTGGCCCAAACGGGCAGGGGTACCTTTACCTTTTTATTTTCATTGGAGAAATGTTGGAGGTTATGGAGTTATGCAACCTCCAAGGCAAGGAGATAAGTAACTATACAATGTTTGTAGAAGGCTGTAGAAGACATCTGAAGGCAGCCCTGTATAGGGAAGTTTTTAATGTTTAATGTTTTATATATGTTGGAAGCTGCCCAGAGTGGGTGAGGCAATCCAGTCAGATGAGCAGGGTATTATTATCTGTCATTATCATTATTATTGAATAGGACAGGGAAATATTGGAGAGTACAATGCACCACCACTTTGTACCATCTTATTTTTTGGCCTGTTGTTTTTCTACCTATACTAACATGTCTGATTTAATACTAATACTAATTTAATTTTGACTCTGGTGTCCCAAGTTATTTAATCATGAAAACTAACCTTGGTAATTTGGAGACGACCCTAAAGGACTTCAAAATAATAATAGTTTCTGCTCCAAAGGGAAGTGGCAGAACATTTTGGTCTCAATTTGTGCAACAAATGTGGCAATTAATTCTGGGAGGCTTTCCCACTGCTATTTTGGAAAGCCATCTGAAGGATCAACATAGTAACTATTCTGGTATCTGAAAGGTAGGCTTAGTTAATTTGCTTCATGTTACAAAGGCTTTTCCTGTACCATGCAATAAGAGAGGATTACATCCTTCCTGCTAAGAATGGCACTGCTACAGAAGTTCTGGTTCATAGGGCAGTTTTGTTTTTTTAATTCCCCAAAGAGATCTTAGAAATTATCTTGCTGAGGTGTCCATGAAACTTTGGCAGACTTCTCACAGAGGAAAGGAACTCAGAACTCACTGTGTGTATTTGGACTATGTGAAGCAGTGGGACCAGATGAAGAGTTGTTCTTGAGCATGTCAGAATCCATTAGATGCAAGTCTCCTGATAGCCTGGCTAGGAAGGGTTGTATTGCTCATGATAGGGGAAAGTTCAGCTCATGCTAAAAAAAGATAGTAAATACTAACAATGTAGAACTAAGAAGGTGCTTTAAAGGATTGTAAATGACCGTTGGAGATTTTGCTCATTATGAAAGTTCATGCCCAAGTAAAATTAGTGAATTGCAACCTTCAGCCAACAGCATATTTGTTTTTAATGAACTAATTGAAAGCATCCAGCCTTACTTGGAAATTCTAAGAAACCAAAAAACATGAGATTTATAAATGGAAAATGTAATTTGTACACCCTGTCCCTGCACCCTGGGCTGGCTCAGGGAACTCCTGACCCAGATCCATCCGCCAAGTGACTGCTGCTTATCCACCAGCTACTACTACAACTGCATTATAAGAAGTAGTCACCTGACCCATCTTATTCACTGCCACCCTGAAACGGGGTGCAGTTTGGAACTGAGATTCCAAATTGGGCAGTATTGTGCTAAATTGGGTGACAATATATCCAGAGGTGCCCAAATTGGTGCATTTTGGAACAGTTCAGTCTGTCATTTTAATTCAAAACTGAATCCAGAGGCAGCAGCTTGCGAGAGCAATTGGGGAGGGGGCAGTGTTGTGCGCGTGACATCCAAATATTGTGCGTGTGATGTCAGGACATTGGGAGGAGCAGGGGGCACAGCCGAATGTGGCAGCCACACAACTTCAATTACCAGCAGCTCTTCCTCCTCCTCCTGGTGCCGCCACTGGTGTGAGTCTGCTTCAACCATCCTTCACCACCACAGCAGCAGCAGGAGGAAAAGGAGCCACTGGAGTTGTGACTCGCTCGGCTCTGCACTTCGCCTCTGCATTTTTGGACACTGAGGCACCCAGCTCCCACCCAAAAAATATTTGGGGGACCCAAAAGGGCTCAGCCCCCAGAAGCTGGCACCCCTGATTGCATCCAACCATTTAAAAATGTAGAGCAAAACTTGAGCCTTGCTCTCGGATGCTGTCACGTCAAATTGGAATGATGATATCTTCAGGGGTGTCCAAACTGTACATTTTGTACATATTGGCTTGTTGGGTCATCTGTTGTGTTCTTGTGCTCACCTAGGCCTTTGGATTCCACATGAATTCCAAATAATCCATTAGGCTTGAGAAGTAAAAGTCATTTCATGTTTTGTTTGCAGTGTATGTTCCACATATAACATAAAACCATGGAAGTGGATGTGTCATAGTCATGCATAGAAGCCCAGAGGCTTTTTGAAATTATGGCCAGATTAATTCCCACACTGTGTTGTCAGACATACTAGTAATGTACAAGGGAACAGTTGCTGAACCATGCAAAATAGTGATTTGTTACTCTGACATCACCTTCTTCCAGTCAGCTTCCAGTGGAAGTGCGTCTGCAGTAGGTATTTGCTTTCAGAGGAGGCACACTCTGAACAGCGATTCATGCAGAAGCTGAAGATGTTCTCCAGTGATGGTGGGTAACTTCTACATATTATAAAAGAGTGATTCTTGTCCCATGTGCCTGACACGACACATGTCTATCTAAGAACCAGGTGGGTGCAAGGCTGCTAATTCCCTATGGGATCCTCTCTTTCCAGACAAGACTGTGTAGGAAGGAAGGATCCAAGCCAATTTTAAATAAACAAATTAAATGGTTATGATCCAGCCATAAGTCCTATAGATTTCAATGAGGGAATTATCAACAATTATCAAATCTCTCATATTAAAATCAGCAAGTCTTAAAGGCGCTAAGTCATTCTGAATGGCATATCAACAGTTTAATATATGAATACAAGTCTGATAAAGAATTGTAAAGTTATGGTAGCTCAGTTGAGCAAGCCCCCACAGAGGTTTCTGTTGGTTGGTTTGTCTGGTAAAAATACCAGCAGCCCTATAAAGAATTAAGCAGGGTGCTCAAATGGAGCCTGATAGATTTGTACATCTGTCTCTGTTCTGGCTGCCATACTGCCACACTTGTGACAGATAGTTCTGTGTCTCTAGGGACCCATTCAGAGTAGCAGACAGAAACAACACAAAGCAAATTTTAGTAAGGAAGTGGCTATTTATAGGAGCACTAAAAACACTTCATTTATTATTCTTTGAAAAATACCACTGTGAGATTTCTCAGCAGTACCCACTTAAAGTATTAGGGGGATAAAACAGTTTTCTTACTCTTGTGGGTTCAGTCTAATGTTGACCTCCTTGGCATATTAGTAATACTTATCAGTCAAGGCTCCCGTTTGCCTGTGTTTCAGAGTCCATTTTTACATATAGTTGCTCACCATCCCAATCTCTAAGCTGTGTGAAATTCCAAAGGTTCCAGAAGGACTTTCCTGCAAAACTTAAATGCAGGTGGACAGCCCTGTTTGGCTGTTTCCACTAGCCCAGCCCCCAGTGTCCCAACAGCACACCCAGTCTTTGTAGATTGAGTGGGAATGTCTGAAGAGGTGAACCCTGGGTGTTTTCCCTGAAGATGCCTTCAATCCTTCATGTGAACAGAGATTTCAAACACATGGAAGATTCGTGAGTGCATTCAGTTCAACATGAAAAGATCCACCCTTCAGACTTTCTACTTGCCATGTAGGTTTGGAGGATTGGGGACATGAGGTCAACTGCTAGTATGTCTGGCTTCATTCCTCTTGTGACATTTTCGTGGTTAACCCTTGAGCAGGGTTAATATTCCCTTGTGACCATTTGGATATGTAAATCCTCAGGTTCTGTGCCTGTTCACTTCTCTCTCTCCTCTCAGTTCTGGTAGAAAGGGTGGTGATAGAGAAATGAACTCAGGCTCCCAGCTGCTGCAGGACTCCTGCCTCTTCTGTGGCTCTGTGGACACCCAAGGACTATCCTTCACATTGAAAGGTTTGTGTTCAGGTCACTTTTAGATGCATCTGGCTACATACTGTGGGAAACAGGTCCGCATCTTCCTGATGTGTGCTCAAGTGCTTGTTGTTTTGCCCTGCTGCTTTCCCCGGGAAAACCAGCTCTTTAAGACTGAATTGGAACAAATGGCAATTTGAGGTTCCCATGGATTGCCATTTGTTCCAATTCAGAAGTAAAGAGCAGGTTTTCATGGTGAAAGTGTTGGGGCAAACAAAAAAGCTTGGAGTGGGAGTTTTAAGGTGCATAGGAACCTGTGCATAGAAATGCGGCACAAAAGCCAGTCTGGATGAGCCTAAATGGCAACTGGGGAGGTTTAAGCAGAACTGGGAACTGCTCTGGTGGGACAGAGCTCTCTATGCATAACCAGGGCACTGAACATTGCAAGCAGGGTGTTGGATACCTGTTTTAACTTTCCACCCAGAGTCTGTGACAACTAAAGTAGAATTCTTCAAGCTGTCTATAATACACAATGTAAGCAGATTTGCATGATGGATTATTCTACACTTTTGTTATTTTGCACAATTTATTTTCTTTCGGCTAGCCATAGGGGGAAAGGTAAGAAAGTCTGATCTATTTGAAATCTTATCCAGCCACCCCCAGACTTCTGAGATTCATAGAATCGTATATTTGGAAGGTACCCCAAGGATCATCTAGTACAACCCTAGATTCCAACACAAATTTGCCCACAAGGATGTATTTGCAAACACAAGGGATAGATATGTCATGTTACCATAATGGTTTAAACTAACAAACCTATTCGGAATAAGAGAATGAAAGGAATAAAAAATGGGGCAAGTTTGAATTATTATGGTTTCCCTTTCTGACTGAGGTCACTAACTTTTTTGGGCCAGTATTGACCAATATCAGGCATAAGCAAACTCCAGCCCTCCAGATGTTTGGGACTACAATTCCCATCATCCCAAGCTATCAGGACCAGTGGTCAGGGATGATGGGGATTGTAGTCCCAAACATCTGGAGGGCCGGAGTTTGCCTATGCCTGACCAATATAATCAGTGGCAGTCAAAAAATGGCAGCCATAAGGGTATCCAGTTTTAATATTAGATCCAGTTCTAATATTGTTTAATATTATTTTACTTTGTTGGAGGGAAATTATGGCATTAGCTCCTATACCTTCCACTCCGGTTCTCTTAGCCCGCTGCTTCCTTCCTTCATCAATATGAACGAACAAACAGAGTTCGTTCAGCACCCAGTGACCCAAAATTTACAGTATAAAAAAAGAATGTCTGAAGATAAACTGTCAGAGAATTTCACACACAACCCTTGACCAATTTCACTCCCTACACATATCATGGAGAACTGGGACACAATTTTCATTCAGCCTCACAAGCTCAGGATATCCAGTAAGCAAAGGGTACAATAATAATGCCAGGTTTGGTATCACCTGACGCTTGTGTTTCACTCTGATTATTATTATTTTTTGAACATTCACAAAGATTACCTTTGGTGCAAATTCAACTTCTTCTTTTTTTGTCAGTCTCAATAGGATTTTTTTTTTTTAAGTATTAGGGGCACTGAGAAAAGAGACTGTATTGAAATGATGAATCAGTTATCAATTATCACCAAGTGCAGACAGCAACTATAGCAAAGTAACTCTGAAAAACCTCTTTTCAATGGTGTGGACAAAGTAGTAAGACTGAACCAGGGGCAAAGATTCAGGACAAAAGGGAATACTTCACACAGCACATAGTTAAACTATGGAATTTGCTATCACAAGAGTTACTGGTGGGCACTAGCAGGGCCGTCTTAAGCATATCTGGCATCGTGGTGTGAAGATCCCTCTGGCGCCCCCACTTCCCAGTGTTGCCAACCTTTTTTAGGGAGGACGGCGCTGCCGGCGACATACCCAGCTTTGCTTTGCGGGGCTGGAGGAGGTGGGCAGCGGCTGGAGGGCAGCTCCTCCAGCGGGGAAGAGGTGGAGGCTGAACACGGCAGCTCCCGGCTCATTAAAAAAAACACAAAGCAAAAAAAGAGAGAGAACGTTCCCTCCTCCAATATACTTGCAGCGGAAGAAGTCTTTCTTTCTTTTATTAATTGAAGGTTAGTGGTAGAAATAGCCATGTACTGTAACTGCTTTTCCTAGACTGTCGTCATATACAATCCCATGGTTGCTGGACCAAGAGCTAACCTGGGACCAAGACTGACAGTTCCCATTCTGGTCTTAAAAGTTGCACAATTATTTCAGTGCTGTTTCTAGGTTAGGTAATTAGCCTTCCCTCCAAACTATCCAATTAATTAATAGCCTGTCCCTGCCAAGAAGTTTTAAAAGGACTCCATTCTTTGTGTAGTTCAAGCCCTGTTTGTTACACTGAAGACCTTGCAGCGAGAAAACTGCTTTTACAGAGCACTCTTAATAGGAAACAGAAGAACTGATTATTGATCTTCGTCCATAGTGTGGGCAGTTAATTTGGTTAACAAGGCAGTTGCTGCTCTAACAAACACACTGAGGATCATGTCCTTGACTACTTAGTTGGAACTTCTCCTAACCTTTTTAAGAGTTTTGCTAAGAAGATGTTGAAGAAACTACAGGTGAAACTCAGAAAATTAGAATATCGTGGAAAAGTTCATTTATTTCAGTAATTCAACTTAAAAGGTGAAACTAATATATGAGATAGACTCATGACATGCAAAGCGAGATATGTCAAGCCTTTATTTGTTATAATTGTGATGATCATGGCGTACAGCTGATGAAAACCCCAAATTAACAATCTCAGAAAATTAGAATATTAAATGAAATCAGCAAAACAAGGACTGCAAATAGAGCAATATTGGACCTCTGCGAAGTAGAAGCATGCACAAGTACTCAGTACTTGGTTTGGGCCCCTTTTGCATCAATTACTGCCTAAATGTGGCGTGGCGTGGATGCTATCAGCCTGTGGCACTGCTGAGGTGTTATGGAAGAGCAGGAAGCTTCAATAGCAGCCTTCAGCTCTTCTGCATTGCTCAGTCTCATGTCTCTCATCTTTCTCTTGGCAATGCCCCATAGATTCTCTATGGGGTTCAGGTCAGGCGGGTTTGCTGGCCAATCAAGCACAGTAATCCCATGGGCACTGAACCAGGTTTTGGTACTTTTGGCAGTGTGGGCAGGTGCCAAAGTCCTGCTGGAAAATGAAGTCAGCATTCCCATAAAGCTCGTCTGCGGAAGGAAGCATGAACTGCTCCAATATCTCCTGGTAGACGGCTGTGTTGACCCTGGTCTTAATGAAGCACAGTGGAGCAACACAGACTGTGGAAACTTCACATTGGACTTCAAGCATGTGGCATTGTGTGCCTCCCCATTCTACCTCTAGACTCTGGGTCCTTGGTTTCCAAATGAGATGCAAAAGCTGCTCTCATCAGAAAAGAGATTAAGTTGAATTACTGAAATAAATGAACTTTTCCACGATATTCTAATTTTCTGAGTTTCACCTGTAAGAAGTGTGATGCATGCAAGTCAAGTCAAAGATCCATCTAGTCCACATCTCTGCAACAATAGCAATCCAGCTGCCATTCTCAGCCTACTGTCCCAAAATCACGGGCAGTTTTTTAAAACTAACATGAGACAGACCTCTCTTCCGTAAGTTTATCTAATCCTTTATAAAAGCCACCCAGGTAAGTGGCCATCACCTCTTGTACCTGTGAGTTCCAAAGCTAAATTATAAGTTTTGTAAAGTATCGCTTCCTTTTGTCTCTCCTGAAGCTATTGCCAACTTCACTGAGCAGGAAAATTATATGAGAGGGAGAAAGTGTTCTTTTGGCTCTTTTCACACTGTTCATAATTTTATAAACTGCTATCATGTCCCACTACTTTTCTTGTTTCTAAACAAAAAATTCCCAAATGCTTTATCTTTTCCTCATTAGGAAGGTGCTTCATTTCCCTTGATCATTCGACAATGCAGAATTAGGCTCATCTAACTCCACATGGGACTAGGCTATTAGTTTCCCCTTTCCAGCTCTTTCAGATTCTTTTTTAAAAATAGCTGTGAATAGCATCCCATCTGTGGCCACACAATGCCTTTATATAATGGCTTTATGATGCTTGCAGTTTTATTTGCTACCTCTTTCCAAACATTTCCTAACATCTAATTTTGCCTTTTCTCTGCTACAGCACAGTTAGCTGATGCTTTTGATAAGCTTTTCTCCAAATCCAAGAAACTCTTTCCTAGGAAGTCACAGCAAACCTAGCAAATGGCACTCAAATCGCTTGAAAAATCTGCATTCAATATGTTTTCTGCAAATATGCTCAACAGTAACATTCTTTAATAAGATCCGCATGGGTTTGCAGACTCAGTCAGAAACACAGGCATCTAGGATGACAGTGCTGAAAGTGCACACTGTCTACATAAAATTTTGAATACTCCCTGAGATTTTTCACACTGTCACTTCTAACATTAATCTGAGCAGCTTTTGCTTTTACTAATAATGCTGCTGAATTTCAAGGCTGAGGTGAGCATTATGGCTTCAGCAGCTCTTTTTGTGCTTGGTTTAAAATCTGGTCTGAAAAAAAAAAGTCTTGTATCCCAGGTGTCAGTAGTAAGGGGGGACACTACATTTCCCAAGACTTGTGCAATATGTTAGACTTCATTCTTTGCCTCTGTTCCACTGCTGCCATTGAAGCAGGAAGTTTAGCAGAACCTTCCAAACATGTCCCTCCTTTCCAGCGAGGGTAGAAGAAGGAATTCTATCCCATCGCATTCCCAAGAACGCCAGTGGGGCAAAAGTTTAACTCAGAAGAAATTGAGCTTTCTCCCAAGTTAGAGATCAAGCCATTCACAATATGGGTGAAATGTCTGTGAAAAGGAGGCCCATTTTTCAATCGACCTGATCAGTAAGTGTTTGGAATTTCAGCAGTAGTATCCATAAAGTTCCCCAACCATTCATATCTCACCTTAGTTTTCACCAATTACTCACCACGGTGGTTAGTATATTTATTTATTTTATAAAATTTATGCGTTGCACTCTCTCTCTCTCTTTTACAAACACCTCTCAGAGTGGTTTACAAAAAGATAAAACAAGAAAATCAAGAAATTGACCTTCCTACTTTAAAACACCCAAAAGTTAAATACAGTGGTACCTCGCAAGACGAATGCCTCACAAGACGGAAAACTCGCAAAAAGAAAGAGTTTTCCATTTTTCGAGGTGCTTCGCCAGACGAATTTCCCTATGGGCTTGCTTCGCAAGACGAAAGCCCATAGGGAAATCTCTGGGGACAGCGGGGAAGCGCAGCGCATCTTCCCCTCTGTCCTCGGACCTCTTCTGAAGGCTGGCGGCGGGAGAAGGGCTTTTCTCCCCACCGCCAGCCTTCAGAACAGCCTTCTGAAGGCTGGCGGTGGGGAGAAAAGCCCTTCTCCCCACCGCCAGCACGGCAAGCTTTTTTCCCCTTTGTCCCTGGACCTAGTCTGAAGGCAGTCTCCATAGGAACGCATTAATTGATTTTCAATGCATTCCTATGGGAAACCGTGCTTCGCAAGACAAAAAACTCGCAAGAAGAAAAAACTCGCGGAACGAATTAATTTCGTCTTGCGAGGTACCACTGTAGTATAAATAAAAATACCTCCACTTTCTAAGCATTTGGGGTGGAATCTACACACATATAAAAACCGTTCTGAAAATGCTTTTTTAAAAAGCCTTTTTAAAAAGGCATTGAATTTTCCACAGGGCTCACCATCACAGTGTATATTGCACTTAAAACAGACTGAAAATGTTTTATTTGCAGCTGTGTAGCTGAGTCCTGGGTAGGCTTGTCTAAACAAGAATGTTCCCAGCAGGCAAGGAAAGGAGTGTGGTGGAGATGCCTTCCTGATCTCAAGACTCAGGGAGTTCCAAAGTGCAGATGCTACCCCACAAAACAATCAAGTTCTTACAAATGCAGAATGGATATGATGTGGCACCTGTATTTAAATTCTTTAGCTAAACATCTGTTTTAATCTATTTGTTTTGACCAAGAAGAGTGTAACTCCTTGACCACACTACCATCGTGTCGGAATGAGAACTGTGCCCATTTTAAATCCCAGCAGCTGTTGCAGAATTCAGCCTTTCCTATTACTTTAATTCATCTCTGCTAATTATCATCTCCAGCTATTCCTGTGAATGACAAAGTCAAAGGAGAAGAGTAATAATTAGCCAAGGGTTTTTCAGATTAATTTGTAGGAAAGTGAGAAATTAAATATTTTCTCTTCCCAGCAAAGTTCTTTGATCTGTAACAATGCTGACGTCTATGAATCAGTGCTTGGAACAAACATTGCAAGCCATGCAAGTGCAGAATGAATGACACCATTGTGCAAGCCAGCTGCTCCTTCATTCCTCAAAAGAAAAGGGGGAAAAACAGTATTACCTTGTGAATATCGCTGTACTACCCCACATATATTCTTCAAGGAGAATCTAAATGCTCAGTCTGAGAATTGTTGGCATGTGGAGAGGGGGTGGGGGGAGGGATGGTCTCAATGGCAAAGCACATGCTGGTCCCAGCTTCGTTCTCTGGCAGCTCCAGTGATCTTCTTCTGAGATCCTCCTCCAGGTCTTCCTCTGAGGCACAGAAGGATCACTACTAGTCAGAAAAGACAGTATTGATCTAGATATGGGGGGGGGGGGGAGGTCTAAATTGCTATAAGGCAGTTTCATCTGTTCCTGTGTGTGGCTTTTGCTCACATGGTCTGTAGGGTGGTCTCTAATATAACAGCTGCAGTAAATCAGGGGTCAGCAACCTTTTTCAGCCGTGGGCTGGTCCACCGTCCCTCAGACCATGTGGTGGGCCAGACTATATTTTGAAAAAATTATAATGAACGAATTCCTATGCCCCACAAATAACCCAGAGGTGCATTTTAAATAAAAGGACACATTCTGCTCATGTAAAAACAAGCTGATTCCTGGACTGTCCATGGGCCGGATTGAGAAGGTGATTGGGCCACATCTGGCCCACGGGCCTTAGGTTGCCTACCCCTGCAGTAAATGAACATGTGAAGCAGCTTTAAAACTATTCGTCTTCAACAGTACCTGCCTGAGGTATAGTGAGGGATGGCAGTTTGTTTGAGCAGGGTACCCTCAGGGTCCCACTCCTCTCCCCCACCATTCACTCTCAACTTGCCTCTGAACTCTCTCCCTACTGCTGCCGAGAGGAAAATGTCAGGTGAGTGGACAGGTGGCTGCATCACTTGCTCCTTCTCATATCATTTGTTTCTGTTCTGCTTTTGATCCAGTCGTTGGCAATGGCAAAACGAGTGGTGAAAGAACTGAGGGCTGTAGTAGGGGAAGAGTAGACCCCTGCTGGTGTGTGGACCTTGGCAGGTGCCCCCAGTAATGCTTACACCTGACTCTTCACACTTTCATTGGAATTTGTGGACACTGGGTGTGTGGGAGTGGGATCATGTTTGCTCCATGTGTTGAGCAAATGGCAAAGAAAACCTGATATGCATCATAGCTCAGTTGGCAGAGCATGAAACTCTTAATCTCAAGCTTGTGAGTTTGAGCCCCATATTGGGCAAAACATTCCTGCATTGAAAGGGCTTGAACTAAATGACCCTCATGTTGCCTTCCAACTTTACAGTTAAATTATTCTATGATTCTACATCCAACTTAATAGTCCTATGGCTTTATCCTGCTTGTCCCGGGTACCAAATTTGTGAAGGGAGACCCTTGTTCACATTGAACAAGCTTAATTCACATTTCAAGCTATTTCCTGAATGCATGCAGTTTCAGAGTGAAGACAGCAGGCCAAGGCCCATAGGTGAAGCATGATTTTCATGTGAACAGGGTCATTATGGCATTGGTTCATTTAGCCCATTATTGTCTCCTCTGATGGTTGTAGATATCCAAAATCTCACAAGCCTTGTCACCTAAAATCTTGAGCTGGGTATGCTACAGCCTGAATATCTAGGATCTTAATGGTGGGAAGCATGTCTTCTATTGATAACCTAAAGGTTCCCAATCATCCCATGGTTCCTATTCTGAACTCATGAGCTGAAACCACTGAAGCACATGTTCCAGGTCAACTATTTTTTTTTAAAAAAGAGACATAATTTCTATGCCTCTCTCAATATGGAAGGTATTGCATCATGCATCCCAAGGGTTTTATGTCAAGCACAACAACCAACTGCATGCTTAATCTACTGTTCTTGGGCCTTTGACTAATCAAGCCTGATAGAGGAGCAGGTCTCACACCACGGGCATCATTTTTGTTGGCAGTTGTAGCAACCAGAGTTTCAGCCAAGTCAGCCTCTAGTTATATTAACTCAGAAGCCACCCACTTAATCAATATAGCCATTCAACTATACTTTTTAAAAGGTCATAATTAGATGGTTTGTTGCCAAGACCATTCCCAGGAATTAGAAGTAACAATTAAAAATGTGTGGATGTTTATGCCACTGGTAATAAGAACTACTGATGATATAAAGCAATTTTAATGGGACCTCTGTATACTATGAAACTATGCTGGAAGATTATTGTAATGCTCTTCAGGTGTCATGTCTTGATTGTTTTGGATGTGCATTTATGTTCTTTGCACAAGCGTTTCTCACCAGTGAGCATGTCAAGAATGAATCCTGAAAGGTATTGTACCATTGAAAATCAGCCACTGTGACTTTGAAAAGCTTTGCCATGGCAAAATCCCACCTGATATAAGAAAAGAATTGTAAGGAAGTGGCCTATCTATGCAAGTACCAGAATCACCGGCTGAATTTTGGTTATCTGGGTCCATGTGTGGCTGTGAGGGACAAAAGGAGTTGCAGACCGACCACCGGGGCTTCCTGATGGTAAAGTAGCGGCATAAAGTAGCAGCTATTTTGATGAGCTGTGGTCTCTTCTAGGTGTTCTGCCCCTCTGCATCTAATAAAACACTACTTTGAGTTTTTGTATCATCTCAGAAAGGGCACATTTCGAATAGGCTGGTCCACGTATTCTGCTGTGAGCCATCCCATGTTGAAAAAACTAGCCATCATAAAACCAGGCATTGTGCATGCATGTGTTTGTTGTTGGCAACCGCCTTAAGCAATTATAAAATAAAGTGATGCACTTATGTGAGTAAGCCCCTTAGATCAGTATTGAAACAACAGCCCCATACTGTCTCAAACAACATTTAAGCGTGATTCCTCTGTTCTTGCTCAACTTCACTGTCTGTCACTTGAAGGATAAAGAAATTGGGGGCTCAGTGATGTCATGCAGAGGGAAAAGGGCCCTAGTCAGGCTGCTGTTGCAGCTGGCTGCTGTGTATTTACCACTAGGCCTACTTTGGGGCTTGATAAATTGTGCAGGAAAGGAAAGTTCACAGCAATGAATGGATTCCAGGGCTAGCACTCCAGTGTGTGTTCAAGTACAATACCTTGTCCCTTGCGAAGAAGAAGAAATAGCGAGGAGAGAGATCAGAGGGTGATCTGAGGAAGGTAAAATGCATTAATTAGAGAGGTAGGAAGATGTGACATGGTCAGAAAGAAAAGAAAATCCTATCAAATATTGAACTGGTATCTTTCTTTAGGGATTACTGAACCAGCCATTTCCCTATTATCCTCAGCAGTTGTGAGACAACATGTTTGATGTTTTGTGTTTCTCAGTAGGAAGAATACTACCGTACAGACTTTTTTCTGATAGAACACAAGAAAAGGATGCCAACCCTCTAGCAGTTCATAGGTTTCCTCCTTGTTTAAGGTATGACAAAAGGCTGCCAGCCCTCAAGAAGTTAACAGAAATCAAGTTAGAAGCATTAGCCTGCAATGCACTGTGTGAGTCATTAAGACAGCCAACAGGAGCATCTGGGTAGCTGCTGATACTCTTTTTAAAGTCAAGGAGATAGTTATTAATCACTAAATGAGATTATGGGTCTTTTAAAAAGACAAGCTCTCAAAACAATGAGTGAGATTATTCAAATGAGAAAAGAAAATAGAAGTATTGTGAAAGCCTCTTACCTCTGCAACATCAGCTTCACAAACTTGTGCTGTGCCCATAAAGCCTAAATCTATATTCACCTGATGCAGCTGCGAAGTACTTGGGTTCAGGGGCAACAACTGATGAAAAACAGTATGGAACCTTGATTGCTTCAAAACTGGGGAAAGAGTCCTCCTCTTCTTTTCTGGGTGAGCGTTTGAAAGAGCTATGTCAATAGCAGCAAAATTAGGAACTTTTGGGACAGGCAAATGAAAGAGAACCTTGTCAATGGAGTAATGCCAGAGTAACATAAGAATCCTTGAACATAAAATAGTTGACTTTTTAACAAACATATATCATTTACCTCTAAAATCGTCCTCCCTGTAAGCAGATTGTAAGATGGCCAATGCAATATGTTGTTGTTGTTGTTTTAAAATGAACCAGGGGAGACCTCTCAGCCTAGCTACTGACCTTAGTACACTGGTATAAATAATTATTAAGGCTACAATAGTTAAATGTATTGAATACTGTAATCCCTCTTGAGAGGTTGCTGCTCAGCAAAACATCTGAGGATATATTTTTGAGGGTTGGGGTAGCTAATAGATTGCCCTGGCAGGTACAATTTGAGACTCTGTGACAGCATTGAAATAACTAGGCAGGATACAGGATTGGCCAAATCTTTATCGACTACAGTAGAAAGTGTGGATGGCATGGCAGTATGGGAGGGATCTCACTCCACATTCCAACCATCCTTAGTTCTCCTTCAGAGTAGAGAAAAACCCAACAGCCACCATGGGAGTCACCTAGTGCTGAGCCTTGGCCTCAAATGTGACAGGAGTGAGAAATTTCAGCTTTGCATGTGCCCCATGGCCAATCTCTCTCTCTCTCTCTCTCTCTCTCTCTCTCTCTCTCTCTCTCCCCCGCACCTTTATTATGCTGATCCTTCCCAATGCCATTTCCACTAGTATACGTAGACCTTAGGTCCCCAAGGGAAAAGTGCAAAAACCCTAGCCGAGGGGCAAGTTTGAGGGAACAAAATCCTTTTTGGCCCTGTCAACCAGCAACTCAAATAGCCCAGTGAGGCTGTAACGTAACACCAAGGGTGGGCAAAATGGCCCTTTAAGATCTCACCCTTCATTCCCCTTGTGAGATCCTGCGAGACCTTGAGAGACGTCATGGACCTTCCTGACTACTCTTTCAGACCTTCCTGACTGCTCTTTTGTGCCCTTGCCACCGGCCAAAATCACCCTGCATACACAGGTGCCCAGAGCTTATACTGCTTAGATTTGATCCTCTAGCTAGACCTAAGGACAGACTGCAGATAGAGGATTCCAGCATGGGTCAGCTACCATATGAGGCCTGACAGCTATTTGTTTTGTATTTAATTTATTAAAGTATTTATATTCCATTTTTCTGGACAGGTGTCCTCACAAGGTGACATACAAAGCCAGTCTCAGAACATACACAGAGAAACAATAATTTGCTATGGCACGTCAGAGAATGTAATGGCTCACCAGTGAAGGGGTAAGACCGTTGTTGTGCAACTGTTGTGATGCATCTCTCAAGACACAGCAGTGATAAGGCAGTGGGACCTCCCAAATGCAGAGGTCCAGTAAGACTCAGTGGACCAGGAGCATCAGAAGAGGGCCAAGAATCTTTACTGTTCTTCCCTTGTCCTTCAACCCTGCAGAATACAAGTGATACTTAAACTATGTAACATAGTCACTTTTGCATGGTGGCTGAATAAACAGATTATACTGCATTCCATAAAAGCAAAACAATATTTTCTTGGATTCAGAACAGAAGGAAGGTTTCAACTTTGATGCAAAGGGTTGCATAATGATGACCTGTGTGCATGTGTGCTTTATAAATAATATATTAATAAGGTAGCATGTCCTGAAGTTTGTAAAACACACCCACAAAAAACACAGGACATTTTTAGTAATTTAAAGACATGCATAAGCTGTTTGACTAATTTCATTCAAACATATTTTGAGATGTGTTAAGAGCACTCTCGTTTCCACTTTGTATTTTCTGAAAAATGTTAACAATCTCCCAAGGAACATATAAACCACAGAATTGAATTCTAATGTCCCTGAGCCATGCTCCCCACTGCCCCAAGACAAGGCAAAACCCTATTTTAGGTCTGGCAGCATATCTGCCACTATCATTATTCCTAATTATTCTTGACATTTTGTCCATTATACCGTCAAGTTCCTCGGAGGATAGAAATAATCATCCAAAAGTGGAGCCTGGTTAATTATCTACATTGTCTGTGAAAGCCGGTGGTGTAATGGCTGAAACATCAATTACTGCAATTGGTGGTGTGTACTGACAGAAGAAATAGATCTTTGAAATCACCCCTACCACCGAATCATGGACATTTCTATCCTCACTCCTTCCTTGCCAACTTTGTGTCAGTGAACCTCATTTGTTAGCAGTAGAAAATGATAAGGGATGTTTAAAACGGCAGTACTTGTGTGAAATACAAGATGAATGCCTCTAGGGCAATACATATAAGCGTGCCCTTCGCAGGTCATCCAAATATTTATATATTGCAAGAAGCTAGCAGCTATTTTTATGGTAGCAAGAAGGAGTAAAGGAAAATATATTTGTGGGATATGATTTGGGACAGAAGTATACGCGCTGAGATTTTTTTAAAAAAAGCATTCACTGTGATTGTTAGCATAATTATATTTTATGTCTCTAGTAGCCATTGTAATACAGTTTGCATATGCAAAAGGGTGGTGTCTATTAGTATACATTTTTTCGCTCTATAAAAGCAACGGGCTGCCCTTCGTCTCTTCCCCACCTCCTGGAAAAGTGAGCAAGAGCTTTAAAGAGCCGAGCCGAGCCTGTGGAGGGAGCCAGGCAGCCCGTCAGTCCCTTCTCCCTCCTCGGGGAAAAGCCCCCAAGAGCCGCACATACGCTCTGTGCGGCTCTTTAAAGGGAGTGCTGAGCAGAGCCTCCCACCTGCATTCGCTCCATAAGACGCACACACATTTCCCCTTCCTTTTTAGGAGGGAAAAGGTGCGTCTTATAGAGTGAAAAATACGGTATGTGTGTGGGCATGGTGCCATCATTGTGATGAGGCCCGTGATTTAGCACGCAGAAAGCCCTTTGATAAGGTAGCGTTTATTTGCCTTACTGGGAGCATGGGAGGCCACCTTTACTTTCAGGTGGTCAGAGAAGACCCATCCTGTAAAGACCACAAATTCCAACTATATTACCACCACTTTCAGGAAGTTCTGATCACCAAGTGTTTTTTTCTTAGAGGGCCAACAAGGCCTGTTTTTTCAACAGTGAGTAGTCAATTTCCATCCCAGGTGGTCATTATAAGAGCCTTGTAACATTTAGAATTGAGATGCTTGTTTCCCTCTCCCTTCTGAATCCCCTTCTCCTTGTGTCCTTTCAATTTATGAGCCTGCGGGCAGGGACTCTGCTACTTTCAGGTGCAGCACAATGCTGTCCCATCATTGGCAATGAGGTATGATTCAAATTCCATCCTTCCCTTGACTTCAGGCCCCAAAATGTCTTGAGGCAGTTTACCCATTCAGCTGCAAGCCATCAAATGTTGCATATTAAAAAAGGTAAAGGGACCCCTGACCGTTAGGTCCAGTCATGGCCAACTCTGGGGTTGCAGCACTCATCTCGCTTACTGGCCGAGGGAGCCGGCGTACAGCTTCCGTGTCATGTGGCCAGCATGACTAAGCCGCTTCTGGCGAACCAGAGCAGCACACGGAAACGCCGTTTACCTTCCCGCCGGAGCGGTACCTATTTATCTACTTGCACTTGTGCTTTAAACAATGATAAATTATGCGATGGACATGCATATGAGAATCAGAGTGCAACCTAGCAAACACATATCTTCCTTTGCATTGTTTCCCGTATAGATTGTAGATTGTTCTAAAAAGCCTTAGGACATTTCAGAAGACAAACACCTTGAATAGTTTTAAGCTGAGTCTCGTTCTCACCAAGATAGTAAAGACGTGTTGGGGCTGTACCATTTCAGTCTGTAGTTTGGGCTCCTCTATTCCAAATAAATTCACTGCACATTAAAAAATAAAAACATAACCCTAACATGCCAGGTCAATTGAGAACCCTTAGAAACATGGGTAGAGTGGGACATCAGTGATATACATGTTGCTCCCCCAGGGATGCATGACTTTCACCAGCTCCTTCCATGATTACAGTGAATCTCTGTAGTGAGGAAGGTCCAGGCAGAAGTTCACAATAATCGTATACGGAGCCACTGGGCTGCAGGGTGGGGCAAAATGGGCACCCCCCTCCCACTCCCTGGTCTTCCTGTGTTCCTTCTTCTGGTGATAATGCCTGAAGAAGTGTAGCTGGTTTGTTTGTTTAGAATATTCTTTACCTTCAATCTGAAGTTTTACAGTCTAATACACAGTTCTATCACTTCAGTGAGAACTAACCCTTGGTATATATGAAATCTTCAATGGCATAGATCATATTAGTGTTTTCAGTCCACCACACACAACAGCATAAACAGCAATAAAAGGATATAGAGAGAGCTGAAACAGACTCATTATTATTGAAAGCCAATTCAGCAGTGTAAGTCCATGGGGTCATAAAAGTTGCACAATGCATCTTGTATATCAAGGTAGGAGTGTACAGAAAAGAAAGTGAGAAAAAAGAATGGGTCTGCAGCAATGTAAGAAATATAAGAAATGAACAGAAGAAACAAAAGCTGGTCTTCCTACACTGGAAATGAGTAGAAAAGTATTCCGTAATTCAGACATTTAGGATAGTGTCCTGTAATTATAATTATGAGCAACAGCACTAGGCTGTAGATGTCTTGTGGCAACTGTTCCACACAGCTGTAGCTTAAAGAGGAGCTCAGCATATTACTTTCATTGAAAGGAGAGTTTCTTCCCTCCAGTCTAGGGACATGGAACCCCACCATACCTGGGCTGTATGTCAGGGCCATAGCTGTCAAGCGTCCCTTATTTGGCGGGACAGTCCCTTATCCCAGCGCCATGTCCCGCTGCTGTCCCTTATTGATGATGTCCCTTAAATAAGCTACTGAAGGTAATGGGGCCCTTTCTATGTCCAGCTGTGCTTTGTCAACAACAAATTGTTGCTGTTTTTGTGTGTTGAATATATGCTATATGGTAATTTATGGACCTAATAGGTATCTAAAGCCATTTGCATGCAACAAAATATGTATTTTGTCCAAGTAATTGTTGATCCCTTATTTTGGCTGCTGATCCCTTATTTTTGAGGCTGCTGGTCCCTTATTTTCAAATCTGTTATTAGCCATGGTCAGGGCTAATATATGGAACAATCACTGTGCAAGAGGTTTTCAAATCATCTCCACATACCAATTGCAACAATGCCATACCTATAGAATGCAATCACAAGTAATGTTGGTTTGATGTTTGTAGGGGTGTGTGCAGCTCCCCACCCCCTGAGAAATTTCGTCTGTGTTACTGGATTTCCCTTAATTTCCCAGGGAATGTTCTACACATATTCTGCTAGCACAGACGCCTCCAAATTTACTTCCAATAGCATTAAGTAACATGACTGGATAGCATAAGAGTATGTGACCCTCCCTGGGTAAATGTTGCTAATTTTCTTCAATGACATCTGTCCTCCCTCAAAATCCCTACAAATGTTTCATTTTAGCAAAACTTTCTCAATATACATAGAGTTTTGCTTCAGGCAAAAATCATTAAACATAGAAGCACTTTCCTGGATTACCACCACAAAGAAAACAAACACTTGTGGTTTGTATTAAGCAGTGTTTCAACACACACACACACACACACACACACACACACACACACACACTATTAAAGGAATTAATAGAAGTAAGTGAATCAACACACATGGCCATCTAAAGAAAGGGGGTGTTTGTCTGGAGACTACTAAGTCCAGAATCTAAAATTACCTAACTAAAAGGTTTAGTGCTACGAATTGGTTGGAAGTAAACATTAAAGACTGTTGTTTTTTCAGGTGTTTTTTAAAAAAATTGCTAAAGAGCTATCTTTATTTCTTTTTTAACATCCATAAATGTTTTAATCTGGTATCGAGAAAATGTATTCCCTTTGCAGATTTACTAGTTTAAAAAATAGAGTTGTAGAGTGTGTTGCATTGAGTGAATAATTAATTTGATCTGAAGCTGCTTTGTTATTGCCTCTTACATATTAATAGTTTACCTTTGATGGCGAGGATGACAAGACTGTGTGGTACCATCCTGCAGACTTTGCTACTGACAGGTGTGTGCTCTGTTCTGCTGCAAGACACATATCCTTTGTAGTCTGAGCTTTCTGTTTGTAGTTGTCAACTAAATCCAGTGTTTGTTTGCCACAAATAATTTGATAGATTCCACATCTGTGGAAATGGGGGGACGGGACTTGTATCTGAGGGAAAAAACCACATAACATGTTTACTATTTCTGTTTGAACTTAATTAGAGTATACTATATTTTGTGAGGGATCATGTTATGCCACAGAGTAAAATGAATAATAATGAAAAGAGAAGGGTTTGGGATGCATACAATTTGTCTGGCAAAAGCAACAAATGTATAAATTGTGCGTATTTATCGTAGGAAGAGCTGTCCAATGGGAAGATGTGGTTGAGCTGAAACTATTCAGAGGGTTGTGGTTGTCACTCTGCGAACATCATTGGCAGTGTTGAAATTATGAAATTGCAGAATTGCTTGATCCTCTCTTGCTTTCACTCATAACTGACTTCCCTTACTAGAATTAATACTATTACACAGTCAAATCTTATTAGCTATGTAGCATTGTGACATCATCTTGCTTACCAAATGGCCTGAAGTTGGCTAGGGTTGCTTATACAGTAACTGGAATGGGGAAAGAAGAAACAGCTGCCTGGGAAAACAGTGATGCTACACAGGATAGCAAATGGTAAAGGTTTTGCTAGCTGATGACACTCTTCCAGTGAGCATTGGTGGGTTTTGATGGGTGGCACCTACTAGTTGGTAGACACCTCAACTAGGGCTGAAGAAGAAAGAAATCTGTGGTTTTTAACTGGCTGACAGAAAGTTGATATATGTATGTGTATATGTGTGTGTATACATACACTCCAATAATATACTAAGGATGCTTTGCTAACTAGCACTGTCTGTCTGGGGGCTGGCTGCCAAAAGTTAATCTTGTGTATGTATAAATGAGAGGTGACAGACCCTCATAAATTTCTAGTGCTTTCTCCTCACAATGGATCTGTTGTTGTAATAGCTTGTCCCATACCAGTGGGGACAATGAAATAATGTGTGTGTGTGTAATATAATATGATGTGATATCATTGCACGCCATCCCAATCTCTGAGTAGCACAAGATTCCTGGGGTTCCAGGTGCTCACCCAGGGTTCATGTTTCCTTTTGGAATGAGGCACAATGGAAACCATGGTGTCTTTATTATATATGGTTTATTTACACACATATAAAACCTGAACCTATGATTGAGGGGTTCACAGCATCAACACCCCCAAAGGGCCTTGTTTATCCCATAGTCACAGCCTTTGATTCAAACAGAAATCTATCATTGCTCTCAAATGGTGCTCTGACTGTCTCCCCAGCTAGTTGCTTTACTTCTATGTTACATCACTGACACTTTCAACTCTAAACTCAGGCTTTGTCCTTCTATCTCTGAGCTTTAGAGGCACCAGCTTCTCAAGATGATCGAGGGGGCTCGACACAGCGTCCTGACATCATGCACGTGACAACGTGAGGAGCCAGGGGGCAGAATCAAATGCCCTCTGAACATTGAGGGTGCCTGGCCCCCTTAAAAAAACCATAATGGGGGAGCAAAGTGTTTCAGCCTTGAGGAGCTGGTGCCTATGCTGAGTTCTAACTATCTGCTGAGCTCCACCCATTTGCAGTCTCACACAGGGTCCCTTTCCTCTGCTTCCCTAATGGCCCATCACCCAGGCTATCACCTCAACACAGGAAGCTAGCCTGGGTTATATTTTAACACTTGGTGGACCAAAAGGATAGAAGGATTTTGCCTACAGCCTACTTCCTCCCCCCGCCCCACCCAAAATTCATAACAATATGAATATAAATCATTTGTTTAAAGCAGAGATATATCACTAATGCTATTTGGCAATGAAATATAACGTGTGTTTCAGTTATTTACTACGAAGTAGTTTTTGAAGAAAATGTCCTCTAGCAGAGTGATGTTCTAGGCAAATGAATTAGAATTGCATTTGTCATCAGGTACATCTAAAGGTCAACCTGACTTCGGCAACAGTATTCTCAGCTTTTGACAGAACTTGATCAATCTTGTCCAGAGTCAATTAGTATCATGTTATGTGCTGGCTTGGCTCTTCTTATCAATGCATTTATCAAAAAGCACTGTGGATGTTTTTTCTCCTCTCCTTTTCCCATGGAAGCATTTTGGGAACTCCAAATACCCTACATTATACATTTGAAAATAGGTAACATAAAGCCTAAGGCCCAATAATGTCACATCTGGCTCCTAGCATGCTCTGATAATGGAAGAAAATGAGTCATTGGGAGCACATGTGTTGCATCTGTAATATACCAGGTTCAACCTCCAGCACCTCCAGTTAAAATACTCCACAAATAAACAATACAGTGGTACCTCAGGTTACATACACTTCAGGTTACAGACTCCGCTAACCCAGAAATAGTGCTTCAGGTTAAGAACTTTGCTTCAGGATGAGAACAGAAATTGTGCTCTGGCGGCGCGGCGGCAGCAGGAGGCCCCATTAGTTAAAGTGGTGCTTCAGGTTAAGAACAGTTTCAGGTTAAGAATGGACCTACGGAATGAATTAAGTACTTAACCTGAGGTACCACTGTATTGTGCTAGATCAATTATTCAAATCAGTATAAGGCATTTTCACATATTCATACATCACAGTCTCATTGTCCCAACCTAAGGGACAAAACCAGATGTGCATAGGAGCTCTGTAATTTGGCATTTTAAAGACTTAAAAGCTACCACAATGGTCTTGGATTGCTTCGGGGATACCGTGCTGGGGGAGGGTTTATTTATTTATTACATTTCTTTCCCTCATTTATCTTCCAAGGATCTCAGGGTGGTGAACTGTGGTTCTCTTCCTCACAACAACCCTGTGAGGTGTGTTAGGCTAAGAGATGGTGACTGGCCCAAGGTCACCCAGTGAGCTATGGCTGACTAGGAATTCGAACCCTGCTCTCCCAGGTCCTAGTCTAACACTATTACACCACACTGGCTCCCCCGATTTAAATTCACACACACAATAACTACCATATTGCCTGACTTTCTTCCTTTCTGAATCTGACAGCAGCTTTGGTGCACGTGTGAATTTAAATCGGAGATGCCATTGGTGGGTTAAGCCTCTCTCTTTCTTTCCTGCCGCTTCTGTTGAATCCTGGAGCCAAGGCTTGAGTCTGGGGCAAGTACTCTTTGGTGAGAAAGCCCCAGCAGAGATTTAACATCGCAAAACACGCAGCCAAGAAAAACATGGAAATATAGGCTGTAAAACCTTTAAAATGTGCTCTTCAGATGAGTTCCAAAATGTCCACTTCCCTAGCACAGAGACAGACCACACATTTGGTAAGTCATAGAATTGTTTACTTTCAAACATTTCTTGGCCACTAAACTTAAAAGTTCCTAAACAATTGATAGAGAAAAAAGCTAGTTTCAGACTTCATTGCGGTCTGAAACAAAAGAGGCTGGTTAGTCATGCTCAGAACTCCTCACATACAAAAGTCTGTATGCAGAGGCTTGGTAGCCCATTTCCTCTCAAGTAAGGAAGTGACAACATAGGCTAAGCTTGGCAGGACAGCTTACTCTATGGTTTTAACCCCTTCATGCACTAATTAGATTTAAACATACTAAAGTTATATGAGGCTGGAAGCCTACAATCTAATTTGCACACACACAATTCAGGGCTGCTTTTATGCCTTGAAAAAAAAGTCAGGAACTCTAATCAATTTCTAGGTCCCATCCAGTTTGGCTCCAGCTGCCAGAGGCATTTTAATCCCTATATTTGCAATGTGCAGAATGATGGAGATATTGTTCTGCATTAAGGGGGATGTCTTGGCTACAGTCCCATGTTGCTATTCAATCTGGTGCAGGGGAAGAAGGGAAGGGGTATCTTTAAAGCCTTTGCTGATGTCTTGGACTTGTGTCATTGGAATCAATGGGCAGAGTCTTTCAGCAATGATGACAGGAATATTAAAAAAAACCTGAAGTTTTGTTTTAAAGAAGCACAGGGCATAGCCCTCCTGAAATAGTCTTTTCCGCCTCTTTCAAGCTGTGTGTGACAGAATCTTAACACTTAGCATTAAGTGCTGTTTCCATCTTGCAGAAGGATACTGACTGGCTACTGGGCTGCTGTTTACAGCTGTACAGCTGCTTGAAGCAGCAGCAAAAGTGTTCTGTTTTTGTTTTTAGCTCCTTAAAAAAAGGAAGCGTGCTTTCTGTCTCCTTTTCTCATAATGGTAACCTCTGTCCTCTGAATTTTTTTAGTTTTGCCTATCCATCCAGTTACAGTGGTACTTCGGGTTAAGTACTTAATTCGTTCCAGAGGTCTGTTCTTAACCTGAAACTGTTCTTAACCTGAAGCACCACTTTAGCTAATGGGGACTCCTGCTGCCACCGCGCCGCCTGAGCATGAGTTCTGTTCTCATCCTGAAGCAAAGTTCTTAACCTGAAACACTATTTCTGGGTTAGTGGAGTCTGTAACCTGAAGCGTATGTAACCTGAAGCGTATGTAACCTGAAGCGTATGTAACCCGAGGTACAACTGTATTTGCATTGCCTTTTTGCTGCTGCCTCCCCTCCACTGCCCAAATGCCACTTGTGAAATCAGAGGGGCAACCCTGGGCCCAGTGCTTCAGCCTGGCTGCAGTTTCACAGTTGGCATATGAGGGGTCTATACTGCAGGCTGGTGGTCTCCTGCTGCAGCTGTAGAGGCGAAAGGTCATGTTTAAGGATGGAAGGCCACACATGAATTTTTTTTAACTCAGCCAGGCATATGTTTCAATTGTGCCTGAGAGGTTTAATTGGTGGCGGACCTCAAACATTCACTTTGGACCTTCTACTTGAGGCAAAAGTTCAGTGACAACTTTGGAACAACTAGGGACTGAGAAATTTATCAGTTTTGTTTTCTCATGTTTCCAAACTTCAGTTCAGTTCACACTCGTTTATGATTTATTTTATTTTTTTTAAAAAATTAAACAACAACCCCCCAAAAATTTACAGGATATTCTGTACCTTGCATTGTAAAAAAGAAAAAAAGGGGGGGGGGTGTAAGAATACAGAAGTAAAGTTCTATTAGTAACATCTCCCATCATCTCATGTGAGTTAAGTATTTGCCTTTCTTAATAAAATAATCCTTAAGATGAAATTGGTTATGGAGTTGAAAAAAATCAGAATGATTCTTGGAGATAACTGAGTAATTTGTGAGTTTTGGGCAGGTTTCTGAATTTCATTATCATTTGGCTGCTCAGCTCAAAATTATAATGAAATCGCATCAGTGACCATAGAATAATTGCTTTGATGTAAATTTATTTTTTATATTAAAAAGCAAAGGGAATAAACTGCAATATGATGGACAACATGTCTGGATTTCCAATAAAAACCACCATCCCACCATTGATGTGGTGTGCTGTTTAATTTGGGCAGAATCCAGCCAAAATTAAACTATTTTAATTGTCTTGGATTTCAATGGGGGGAAGCTAAACACATGCTTAACTCTCTTTAAAATCAGTGGGTCTTTAAAAATATTGGATTTTGGCTAGATTATGCTTTTTATGAATTAAATATGTTAACCTCTCCACATTAAACTCAACATAATTTAGATAGGAAAAAAATTAAAATCTGAATAAAAAACACATGCAAAACAAACCACAGGCAGCCCAATTAAGTGTCTTTCTCCAGATCATAATGCCACAGTTACTAATTAAAAATGTGGAAGGCTTTTTTTAAAAAACAAAACAAAGGAAGACCAGGGAGCAATCCTACGCATAAGAAGCCGAAATGAATTAAACTGGCATAAAATTACACAGATCTAAACTCTGTTCAGCAGCGGTGCTACTGCTAGCTGAGCCAGCTTAGGTCTAACAGAGGGCAGGGGAGCCTTTAAAAGAGTGTTTTATGATGCATCTGACTAGCCATTTTTGGTGAAAACAGAATATTGGAGTAGAGGGACATTTTGTGTGAGCCATCAGGACTCTCTCTCTCTCTCTCTTTTTTTTACCTTATGAGTTGACCTAAGTCTCAAAACACCACAGATCTCTGAGCCTTTGAATAACAGTCGTGAAGAAGAATGAAATCATACAGTGGTACCTCAGGTTACATACGCTTCAGGTTACAGACTCCGCTAACCCAGAAATAGTGCTTCAGGTTAAGAACTTTGCTTCAGAATGAGAACAGAAATCGGGCTCTAGCAGCGCGGCAGCAGCGGGAGACCCCATTAGCTAAAGTGGTGCTTCAGGTTAAGAACAGTTTCAGGTTAAGTATGGACCCCCGGAACGAATTAAGTACTTAACCCAAGGTACCACTGTATTTGGTCTTAAATGAACTTCAGCTGATAATGGTGATTTCTGGAACAGTCAAAGGTCCTCATGTTCTGGCTGATGTAGAATAAACAGGGTGTTTCAGATACTTTGCAAACTTTTTGCTCTTCTTGCTCCATGCTATCTTGCTCGTCTATCCAATGTGAACAGGTTCCCACACTGGCTATGAACCCAGGTTTTCATATTCTAAGCCCAATACTCTACGTTCCACACTGACATGCTGCTATATCACTCTGGCTCTCTGTAGCCCATCTGCTTATTGCAACTGATGTAAATGAGAACTCCAATAGAATTTTGTCCTGACTGCCATGTCTGCTCATGCACATTCTCCATGTAGCCAACAGTTTGGCCACCAAGTTAGTGCCTTTCCCTACTTCATGATATTTGCTTTTAAAATGACATTTACTTTTAAAGTGACACTTTCCCCCACCTTTGAGTGGCATTTTGATGGCACGCTCCGCAAATGTTTGGCAAAGATTTGTTGAACTGATTAAAAAGAAAAGTCAGTACAATGTGGATGTTGATTTTTCTAGTTGCTGTGTTGGTTTTTTAGAACGGCTGACATTGTTTAATGGAAAATATAGAGCAATGTATCTTTTTAGCAGCAGTAGCAATCCCCCCCCCCGCCACCCACACAGATACTGCATGCATGTGCCGACTTCATTAAATTGCTTCTGCACACCTCTGGTGAAGGAGGCTGTGTGTCAACTCTGACAAGCCACAGAACCACTGCAAGCAATGAAGCCATTAAAGGTGCTAATGCATCCATCACAGATTCAAAAATTCCACTTTGTGTCTTATACAAACTCTCCTTGTCTTTTCACCCTGGAGACATCAAGTCACAGAAACAAGTCCCTAGGCACTCCCGACCATTAGTTATCATTATTTTCTGTGTACTCTCAGCTCCATTCATCATGCTGGCACTGCTTTTGCAAATGGCAGCTACTGAAGTTAATGGACCACATGTTTCGTAACCGTGCTGCCTTTCTATCAGGGTGAAGACAACAGATGTAACATTTCCAGGATGGCAGAGGTGGCTCATTAGAGCTCTTGCTTCCCTCCAAACATGCATAATTTCATATCCTGGGGCAGCCTTGGTTGGGGGAATGCCCTATTTTTCAGGTTTCAGCCTGGTTCAGTTGAACAATAGTAAATCCAGCTGAAATGCTGTGACATCACAAAAACATATCTCCACCAACTGCAATATTTTAAAAAAAGAAATTGAACTTTTTGTGAAATGTAGGTTACGTAAGGTGTGCAAGTGTGTCCATGGCACATGCTACTTAGGCAACTAGCTGCCAAGATGCACAAAAGGTGCAACAAACTGGGCTTTTTTGGCATGGAAGACAATGCACCAGTCCAGCAATTTGATAGGCACACCTGGACACAAGTTCCAAAGCTGGTTTCACACAGTACATGAAGAAACTGCTGGATCTTTTTCTTATAAAGAATGCTAGATGTCATTCTGAGTTGTTGTTGTTGAAAAAATAATCATATTGGTTGGTTTATAGCAGGCTTCCTCAACCTCAGCCCTTCAAATGTTTTTGGCCTACAACTCCCATGACTCCTAGCTAGCAGGACCAGTGGTCAGGGATGATGAGAATTGTAGTCTCAAAACATCTGGAGGGCCGAGTTTGAGGAAGCCTGGTTTATAGTTTATATAAAAGAGTTAATAGCATGGAAGCTGGATCTAGCTGGTCCCTCCAGCACACATTCTGTCTCATTCACACATCACTAGCATTGCTTACAAAGAGTAAATATAACACACATAAGTCACACTATTAAGAAAGAAAAATGGCTTCAGATGCATAGCCTACATGGTGGAAGCAAGTTTCACAACTGCCTCAAGCCATGTTGGGTGGGGTGTGTGTGTATGTGTGTGTGTGTGTGTGTGAGAGAGAGAGAGAGAGAGAGGGGGGGGGCGCTTGGGAGTTTGACTGGAAACATCACAAAGAGAATTTTCTCTGGACTATCTGTTAGTGCTAACACTGCCCTCTACTGACTGGAGGCATGCAAGATTGCTGAAACCCAACAATGTTTTCCTCATTTTATAGCTGATGTGCTTTAAATGTATGGTGCAGATGTGGTGAGTGTCTGGCACAAAAGCACCCAGTGAGTTTCATGGATGAATGGGGAGTGGGATCCTTGTCCAGCTTGCTAGCCACTCCATCTCTGCAGCTGTAAGACTTGAGAATTGCATTTGGGATGGCATGAGTGCTTGGTAGGCGTAGGGTCATGTGTTTGTGTGTGTGGACATATTGGCAATAGGAATATTCTTTAATATGGCTTCTATGGTAATTTGCCTTAGGAGGGGAAAGTTTGCATTAAACCAGCCTTCCCTAACCTGGTGGCTTCCTGAGGTTTCGTACTTAATTCCCATTGGATCCAGTCAGCATGGCCAAGGGGTGAGGGGAGCACCAAGCTGGAGGAGTGTTGCACTAGCCCTTATCAGCCCCAGCCAGTGTGGAATAATGGGAGTTGTTGTTTAGCACTATCAGAAAGGCATGATGTTAATGACCCCTGCACTAGGTTATCCTTCTATGTCTCTAGCTTTACCTGTGAGATAAGCCCAAACCTATTTGACCATACTCAAACTGCGTTAGCAAACTATAATGACATAACAGCTGCTAATACACCAAATCTCATTATATATTATTAGTCTTGCACTGGAGGTTTGATAGAGTATTAACGACACTCAAGTTTTTTATTGCTGCACAATGGAATATTTGAGCATACTGGATAGCAATATGATGCCTAACTGGATGCAGATAGCAGCTATGTCACAGACATCTCCAAACTATTGGCTTCAACACATTTTTTCCTAAATAATGCCTAGCATCAGGGGTATCTGATAGGAAAATATTAACAGTTAACTAAATAACTTGCACAACTCCTAAAATTTTTATAGCTCCTGGTATCCAACTGTCAAATTGAACTTGGTTTCAAACTGGTAGCAGTTCTGAATATAGTAAGAAAGAAGCATTGGAAGCAGAAGATATATTATTAAAGATCTCTGGAGATAATTGTGACCAGCACACATGGTGACATCTGTGATCATACACAAGCTCCTCATTAGGGTACCCTAGCATGCCAAGACAGTTCTTTTTCTCACTAGTGAAAACACTATTGGAATTCATTGCCTATTTCTAGAGATCAATCAGATTTTTTATTCTTTTATTTTTTTTAAAAAATCTTCCCTGTAGATGTTGCTGCATGGAGGAAGTAAAATCTCATCTGGTGGGGCAGGCACCGCTTCCAGGTGGGAATTTATATGAATGTGATGGCAGGAAAATGTGCTAACATGCACATGCAAATTTTGCTCATGCAGATGAAGGCACATCAAATAGAGGATTTTCCAGAATCTGAATCAACCAATCCATTTTATGCAAATAAAATTGATTAATGTAGCAAGGAGTGAGGGAGGAGTGAGCAAGATGGATTAATACCTGAGGGTGGTTTCATCCTATTTCTCTTCCGAAACACACTTCATATGTATTCCTCTCAAAAATATATATATATATACTCTCAGTTGTTGGACAAAAATGAAAAATCTCAATGAAACTGACATGTGCTGGAATCAGGGCTTTTTTAGGGGGCCCCAAGGGGCAATTTTTTTCAGGGCCTCACACATGAAGGGCCCATCAACACTGGCAATGCTGCACTGTTGCCAAATTGTACAAGCCGCAGGCAGTAAGGAACTGCCATCTCCACTCGCTGCTGTTCTCAGCAGTTGGCTTAGACCATCAGGCCTAATGCACATTGGGGAAGAGCAGCAAGACTATATGCTATGGTGGCCCCCATGAGACTACCTATTTACATGAGAGTAACAAGAAGACAGAAGATTTCAGCTAGCTCCCCAGAGGCTGCAGTCCCATCCTGTAAAGTCAACTTATGGGTCATTTCCAGGAAGGTCAGATCACCAGGCTGTTTCTCAGGGTCAGCCAAGACTTGCTTTTTAAACTCTGAACTGCCCATTTCTATTCAAGCTAGACGTTATAAGAAGATTGCAACAGTAATAATAAAAAATAATAATAAACCTTTATTGTCATTACAACACCTGTGTGCAGTGAAATTAAACAGGCCACCCCCATACATTCAGTCTTGTTCATGCTCTGTGTGCTTGTCAGAAGTCAATTACACCACTATTTTTTTTTCCATTCAGCAGCCCAACAGCCCATGGATAAAAACTGTTGGTGTGGCTGACTATACTTCTGTATCTCCTGCCCGAAGGTAGGAGATTAAAGAAGTGCTGGCCAGGGTGTGAGTCGTCCCTAAGAATTTTCCTCGCTCTCCTGAGGCAGCAGTCTCCCGTGATGTCATCTAGCAAACTCCGGGGACAGCTGTATTCACCACCCTCTGTAGGGACTTCCTGTCCGTGGCTGTCAAACCAGCGTACCACACTGTAATACAGTATGAAAGGACACTTTCTATTGTGGCCCGGTAGAAAGAGATAATAAATTTTTGTATGACATTGTTCTTTCTCAAGACCCTGAGGAAATGGAGTCTCTGTTGGGCCTTCCTAACCACTTGGGTTGTACTGAATTTCTAAGTGAGGTCTTCACTAAGGTAAACTCCCAGGAATTTAAAGGAAGAGACTGTCTCCATACAGCCCCCCGATATACAACGGGGCTAGTTCCCCTCTCTTCCTCTGAATGTCCAACACCATCTCCTTTGCCTTGCTGATATTGCAAGAATTTGATGCCTGGATTGCTATAGCTTTACCATAGTTGTCGATGCACTGGTAACTTCCAAGTTGGATTACTACAGTGTGTTCTATGTAGGGCTACGCTTGTGATTGATCCAGAGGCTGCAGCTTATGCAGAATGCAGTGGTTTGTTGGGGAAAACGACTGCCAGAATATTGCACCTTGTCTGTGGGATTTGCATTAGCTATCAATCTGTTATCAGGCCAGGTTCAAGCTTTTGGTGCTAACATGCAAGTTCCTATATAGCTCAGGTTATCTGAGAGACTACCTTAACCCACAGTTACCTGGTAGGTAACTGTGTTCTGCAGGAGGGTTTCTCCTTGAATTACCTAAAATATCAAAAGCCCTCTCAACATTACATACATTGAAGCAGGGCTTTCTGTTTGTGGCTGCCCCTGTTTTGTGGGAAAATATCCCTGATGAGATTCAGCAGGTGGCCAATATTTGTACTTCCCAAAAACATTTTTGTTACAACAAGCTTTTCCAGCTGGATGGAAAGATTTCAGCCTTAGGTGTTCATTGTCTATTGGTTTTAAACCTACCTTTGGTGTTTTTTTGTTTTGCTTTTAAAACTATTTTAATTGCTTTTATGGTGTGCTTGAGACTCTTGTGAAAGTTGATACATAAATTAAAAATAATAGCAGCAGCTGCAACAACACCACATGGTATATACTTAGGTCTGCAATACCCCATCTCTCCCATTATGAGGGGGGAAGGTATACTATATATGGGCTCAGAACTGCTGTACTCAAGTTTTTACTGCGGTCTTGAAATGCTAAACTACAAAAATCCAGTAGTAGCCATTGGAACAGAATTATATAATTGTCCTTGCAGATAGTGTAGACAGTAGAGAGGGGCTCAATATGTCAATGAAATAGTCATTCAAATACGTCCATATATTATATTTGAATGGTAGTGGGGAAACACATTCACTGCCCCCGCTCTGCAGAAACATTATAATCAGTTTTAGCCTTTCCTGGTTACTTTTCATCCAGATTTCGACCCAATGGCCTTATTTCCTCCCTCAGGAAGGCACACAGATCTGTGCCCATCAGGCCATCTAATTATGTTGCTTTCTTCAGCTTCAGAAAGAATCTATGGCATATGCAAGATCTAAGGACTATTAGACCTTGTCGGCCTGACCAAAGTTGGCAGCACGCTGTGTGCCATGCTAGATATATTTCAGTGATCAGAACTCAAACCTCTAATATAGTTTAAATTCATTTTGAATATTTGATCTTTTATTTGACCTAAATAAAAGATGAACATGGAGATTTAAGCAGGCCAACAACTTGTTTTTCTCTTTCCTGATTAAAAAAACCAATCCTCCTGTCAGACTGGGAATATCCCCTAACTCACCCAGTTTAGGATATTCCACCGTTCTTCAGTGGGGTTTCTTTTCCTGTCAGCAAAGTTAGCGGCTCACGTATATGTCAAACAAATATTCAATAATAAAGAAAACTGTAACACAATAACATACTGTCTGAGAGAAGCTGAAACAACATCGTGAGGCAAGAGTGACAGTTGGCTTCTCTAACTGAACTGAACTGAACTGAACACACACTGAAGGGAGGGGCCAATTCCTGAGCAGAATGCACAAGCCCCGCCCACCAGATGCCAGACATTCTACTATTCAAATTAGGCCCCAATGTTTTCCTTGCAGTCGACAACTTGTTTTTCTCTTTCCTGAGTGCATAATTCACTGGGAAATTCTTCTCTGGAAGTCCCTTGAAGATGAAGAGGAGCTCTTTGCAGCCCTCAGTCATTTGAAGAGTAAAGATACTGCAGGCGAAAGAGTCTTCAGCGATAGGTAACAGGGTGTTTTTTCTCACATTAAAACAAGTTCCCTGCAGTCAAACAGCCACACTTTGAGTGGCTTACTGTACAAGTAAAATGCTGGGCCCCAAATCATGTATGCATTAATGTAGTCATATTTATTTAGATATTTATACACCACACTTTCATAGGAAGTTTAACAAGGCAGTGTGCAACATAAAACCACAACAATAGCAGTAAAAACCATCTATAACGTATGAATGAAGACTGCTTGGTCATAACTAAATAAGTAAGATCCCAAAGCCCTATGTCAGGGAATGGCAGGGCTCTGACAAGTGTGTGACAGAGGCAAGGTGCCCAGAGATTGATCCAGAGAGGAGGGCAGTGATTTATGGGGCTTGGTGTCAGAGACAGAGGTGCAGGATGTATGGGGAGTAGAGGAAGAGGCTGTTCAGATGAGGGGCAGGCCGGTTGAATCCCCACCATCCCCTGCCCTACTGTCTCCTAGAACCAGGAGGGGCTAGAAGATGGAACAACAGAGACTATTTTGAAATAAATTTGACTACTAATGTTGAAAAAAGAGTAATTTGGGATGCCAGTAAAGCCGTGATGAGAGGGTTTCTGATTCAACAGAATGCAATAAAGAAGAGAAGTAGAAATGAGAAAAAGGATAAAATTCTGGAGAAAATAAAAGAAGGAGAGAAAAAACTGAGAGTTAAGCCAAAGTCATCGGAGATCCTGAAAGAAATAAAGTTACTTCAGGTACAATACATGGAATTGATGAACCAGGATATAGAATGGAAAATTAAACAAATGAGACAGAAGACATTTGAATCAGCAAACAAATGTGGGAAACTACTAGCATGGCAGCTGAAAAAAAGACAAAAATTAAATACAATTACGAATCTGGAAGTGGAAGGAAAAGATATACATAACCCAATTGAGATTAGAAACTGCTTCCAGAAGTATTTTAAACAACTATATGCACAAGGGCCACAGAACGAAATGGACATAGATCGATTCTTGAAGATAAATGGATTACAAAAAATTTCACAAGAAAGTAAACTTATGTTGAACTGTAAAATATCTGACCAGGAGATAGAAGGTGCCATTCAAAATATGCAAGTAGGCAAATCTCCAGGACCGGATGGGTTGTCTTCCTGCTACTATAGACTTTTGAAAGAGTGGTTATTGCAACCTTTGAAGGAAGTGTGCAATGAAATTTTGGAGGGGAAAAGGGCACCAGAATCGTGGAAAGAGGCTTACATTACACTAATACCAAAAACAGAGACTGAAAAGACTCAACTTAGGAACTACCGTCCCATATCCTTATTAAATGTGGATTACAAAATCTTTGCTGACATTTTAGCTAAGAGATTGAAAAAGGTACTGATTGAGGAGATTCATAAGGACCAAGCGGGCTTTCTTCCGGGTAAACATCTTTCTGATAATCTAAGGAATATAATTGACATTCTGGAAAAGCTAGAAGTGAACATAAATACTAAGGCAGTTTTGATATTTGTGGACGCAGAGAAAGCCTTTGACAACATTTCTTGGAGCTTTATGAAAAAGAACCTACAGGGTATGGGGGTAGGCCATGGTTTTGAGAATGGTATTGGTGCAATATATTCAGAACAAACGGCCAAACTAATTGTAAATAATGTGATTACAGAACAGTTCAAGATAGAAAAAGGGACACGACAGGGATGCCCAATTTCCCCTCTGCTCTTTATATCGGTCCTGGAGGTTCTGCTGAATATGATTAGAAGGGACCGGATGGTTAAAGGGATACAGGTCGGAGCAAAACAATACAAACTGAGAGCTTTTGCAGGAGCCAGAATCTAGTACTAAAAGAGTTTTAGATTTAATTCAAGAATTTGGCCAGGTTGCCGGGTTTAAATTGAATAAGTTAAAAACCAAGGTTCTTGAGAAAAACTTAACACCGATTGAGAGAGAGAAGTTTCAGAACGAAACAGGTCTGACTGTGGTTAAGAAAGTGAAATATTTGGGGATTAATATGACAGCTAAAAATGGGAATTTGTTTAAAGATAATTATGAAAAATGTTGGGCTGAGGTGAAAAAAGATTTAGAAATCTGGTCGAATCTGAAGCTTTCCTTGTTGGGTCGAATTGCAGCTATAAAGATGAATGTATTGCCCAGAATGTTGTTTTTGTTTCAAACTTTGCAAATATTGGACAAAATGGACTGTTTCAAGAAGTGGCAGAAAGACATTTCTAAATTTGTCTGGCAGGGCAAGAAGCCTAGAATAAAATTTAAGATACTAACTGATATAAAGGAAAGAGGTGGATTTGCCCTGCCAGACTTTAAACTCTATTATGAATCAGCAGCATTCTGCTGGTTGAAAGACTGGCTGCTTCTTGAGAACACAGACATTTTGGACTTAGAAGGTTTTAACAACGTTTTTGGTTGGCATGCATATTTGTGGTACGACAAGGTTAAAGCACATAAAGCTTTCAAAAACCATATTGTCAGGAGAGCATTGTTTAAGGTTTGGACTAGATATAAGGATCTTTTGGAAAATAAAACTCCAAGGTGGTTATCACCAATGGAGGCTAAGGCTCAGAGAAAACTTAATATGGAGGCCAAATGGCCAAAATACTGGGAAATTTTGGAACAAGAAGGGGACAGACTGAAATTGCAGAGTTTTGAGAAACTGAAAGATAAAGTGCGAGATTGGCTTCATTATTACCAGATAATGGAGGTTTACAATTTGGATAAGAAAGTTGGTTTCCAGGTAGAAAAATCTAAATTGGAAATATAACTGCTAGAATCCAAAACTAAAACTTTGTCAAAAATGTATAACTTGCTGCTGAAATGGAATACTCAGGATGAGACGGTCAAATCTGTAATGATTAAGTGGGCACAAGACGTTGGTCATAATATTATGTTTGTTGACTGGGAACAGTTATGGACCACTGGGATTAAATTTACGGCATGTAATGCCTTAAGAGAAAATATTATGAAAATGATATATAGGTGGTACATGACCCCAGTCAAGCTTGTAAAAATCTACCATTTGCCCGATAATAAATGTTGGAAATGTAAGGAAAATGAAGGTACATTCTTTCACCTTTGGTGGACGTGCCCCAGGATTAAGGCTTTCTGGGAAATGATATATAATGAATTGAAAAAGGTATTTAAATATACCTTCGTGAAGAAACCAGAGGCCTTTCTCTTGGGCATGGTCGGCCAATTGGTGGCAAAGAAGGATAGAATTTTCTTTATGTATGCTACAACAGCAGCAAGAATACTCATCGCAAAGTATTGGAAGACGCAAGATCTACCCACTCTGGAAGAATGGCAGATGAAACTGATTGACTGTATGGGATTGGCAGAAATGACGAGCAGAATCCGTGACCAGGGAGAAGAGTCGGCAGAAGAAGATTGGAAAAAAATTAAGGACTATTTACAGAAACATTGTAAAATTAAGGAATGTTGATGGTGTTGGATTGAAATTGAGTGGTTTCTAGCTGTAAGGTTATAAATGAATATAGATGGGAAAAAAGGGTTTGAAAAATAAGGTAATAATATAAGCTGTAATGCTTTAAATGAAGGATTTGCTGAACAAATAATCTTAATTGGAATACGAGGAGGAGAATTATGGGGAGGTCTGAGAAATTTGTTATGGAAAAGCAAGTTTTGTATGCCTTTTTTAATGTTTTTGTTTGTTATGTTTTTGTTTGTTTGTTTAAAAAATTGGAAAATTTAATAAATATTTTTTTTTATAAAAAAAATAGAAGATGGAACAGCAGGGACGACTTCCATGCATGAGAAGCCTCAGGTTGCACTTGCACACTCCATCAGACAAGAGTACATAAGCCTGGGAGGGGCGGGGACACAGTCCCACTGTTGTTTCAACTTCCCCGCCATCTACGTAGTACACCTAGTACATCCAGTGCACCTTAAGAGCTGCTGTGTGTGCTTTTGTCCCTAAAGAATGAACTATCATTTGTTTGCCTTCCTTGGCTGGGTGTGTGCAGGACAGGCTGTCTGAACAATACTATTTCTAAAAGGCATCTGAGGGAAAGCAGGGATGACTGCTATCAAACTTCAGTTGTTGTTGTTGTTCTTTATTTGCATCCCACCTTCCCCCAGAAATGAGACTCAAGGCAGCTCACAAAAATTAAAACAAACGTGGATAAAACACAGAAAGCTAAAAAACATATAAAATATAATAGTTCAAAAGTAAACTATAATAGAATTTCATGTTTATGCCAGGGGAAAAGAACTATGTCTGATTGTGCCAGTGCATTCTGACTGCACTGGCTGCATGCAACCCTCATGGATCAATTCCAAGGAGGTCCTGGAATCCCAGCAAGTTGATTTGGACTGAACTGATTAATCAGTTCCTCTGCATTGAGAGGCATCTGGAATCCATGAAAGGGGACACTGGTGGAGTTCTGTCCCAGCTGTTCCCTAAGGAAAGACTGCTGATGCAAGTTGAACTTCTGCCCGTATTGTAGACATTTTGTCAGTCCCCAGACTCTGGTCAGTGAGAAACCAGCAACCCCCATTTTAATGGGACTAGAAGTTGCAGGGCTGAGACTAGACTTGCTTTGCCACTGTGGAGATCAGTGCTTGAGAAACCCAATTCCTAATGTCTAGACAATTCCTTCCATGTAGGTGCAAAAATGAATAGAAGACAAAACAGAGCCCTTAAGAAAACCAAGGGGCTGAACATTACTCACCCAGCACTACTTTCTAGGTACATTAAACAGGTAGAATCAAAACCACTACAAAACTGTGCCCCCAGGTTCCAAACTAGCCAAGGATCTCATTGCTGGGGGTACTGATTTTTGCTTTCCTGTCTACTTCCTAGTGTAGGTCATCAGTGAATGTGACCAAGGCTGTTTCCGTCTCAAACGTAAACCTAAACTCAAACCCATATTTGTTTCTGTATCTTCCTGCAGTGAGAAGAGCCTTCTTCATCTGTGAAATGTTCAAGGCTATGAAAACTTAAAATATAAGGGTGGAAATTGGGTGGAATTCTGACCTAGAATGGGAGTTAGTTTAGAAGCCAATACTCTGATCATATGTAGAGCAACTGCTGTTCATAACTGGGAACGATATAGAGGATTAGTTTGAAATACAAAAACATACAAGTCAGTTACCTAAGGTCTGTACAACATCAAATAAAATATTTAACTGAGCATGTATAGGTTCATGGTCTTCTTCAAATATTAAAAATAAGAATCATTAGTGCATAACCTATTCTCTTCTATTCATCCCTGCAGGTATAAAGTTAGATCACACATGTTGTCTGTGAAGTCCTTGCTCTTGACTATGTTGAAAGCCAGGCAGTGAGTGAATGGGTAGCTTGGAGCAAAGACATTCTATAAAGAGTGCCCTTCACTTATCAGGTGATACACAGCATAAAAAGCAAAGTGTGTTATTGAAGTGTAACAACCCAAATGAATGTTGCACAGGTCTTCCGTAGCTTGAAAGTTTAGTTAAAGTTATAGATTCATAAAGAATATATGACAGATTCATTAAGAATTTGTGATTGGTGCCAGTAATACAAATCAGAGAGAGTTGGCTTACAGCAGCCAGAGCATTTTACTTTTAAAAGTTCATGCTTGCTAAAGCCATATATGACCCAATCTTCATTTAAACTATGGAAATCCACTGCCCCCAGACCCACACCATAATTCACCTAACTCTCTGGGACTCTATGGAGAAAATGGAAGGTGAAACTTGAGTGGAATTACTAAGAATTGAATACGTTCCTCTTATTTCCATGAAAAATAGCTTTGAGTGTGACCAAGTGTGTGTTAGGTGTATGTAACTGGACCTCCTCACTTTTGTATCAGCCCCTCCCCTGTCCCTTGACCTCCCCACTACGTCCCACTTTCCCCTCTACCTTCCAGTAAGCAACAGCAACACAACTGACTGGATGCGACATGAGCAGCAGTACTCCACCACACAGCATGCTATTCCTGCTGTCAATAACATGATAACTCATTTCTCCAGTTGCCCCATCCCTCCTGCACATTCCAGTAGCATTCAATTGTGGGATGTACTTTGGTTCTGTGCTCCAATTTTAATTTATCAGTCATATGCTGCAATGGTGCCATGCTCCTGGGCCTTCTGCTCCTATTAGTCCTTTAAGCAAGTGTCCCTTGCAATTTAAACAGCAGCTGAAGACAAGCGATTTTGTTGGCACCATGGAAAAAACCAAGTCTAAACTCCCCCTCCTCACTGTCCACAGTCCTAAGGCTGGTTAGACAGTCATAATTTACACAATTAAGCTCACATCCCATGTGACTCTATGAAATGTGACCTTTGTCTGAAATCTACTGCCAATCAGAAGAGACAACATTAGGCCAGATTCATTACAAATCAGCTTTAAATGTCCACATCTCCTTTTTTGCAATGGCAGCAACAAACAGAACAACCATGGGTACAATTCAGTGTTGAAGGAAACCAGCCCTGTGTGCTCACTGGAAGGACAGATCCTGAAGCTGAGGCTAGAACTCTATATGCACAGAAGTGGAAAGAGAAAGGATTACCAAAAAAGGAGAAATGGCTTATGAAACTGATGGAATATGCTGAAATGGCGAAACTTCTAAATTAAGAGGACGTAATGAGGAAGTTTAAAGTGGAATGGAGACCCCTTATGGATTATCTATCAAAATATCACCAATATGTGAAGTCATGGGCAGATTTGAAATATAAGCAGTGGATTAATGAAAGATGTAATGGTTTAGATAATGAAAATGTATATCTTATAGCTAACAGCTAATAAAAAGGAGTAAAAAATAAACACCAAGGAAAGGAGGGATGGGAAGTCAAGAAGAAACTTTGTACAACAGCAGCAAGAGTTTTACTAGCAAAGTATTGGAAGACACAAGAACTACCCACACTGGAAGAGTGGCAGACGAAGGTGATCGAGTATATGGGACTAGCAGAGATGACGAGCAGAATCCGTGACCAAGGGAAAGAGACGGCGGAAGAAGATTGGAAGAAATTTAAACTTTATCTTAAAAATTCTTGTAAAATTATTGAGTGTTAAAATGTCATGGGTAAAGCATAACAGATTTGCAGCGATAAATGATTGGATAAGAGGAAAGAAAGAGGTTAAAGAAAGGAATTAATAAGTAATCTGGACCAGGGGTTGCTGAAAAAAAAAAGCTCAAAACAGGGATGCAGAAAAGGGAGGCATGGGGAAGTCGCTGAAATTGAGTACATGAAAAAATTTATGAAATTATACATGTTTATATGTTTGTTTGTTTGTGTTTGTCTTTTGTATTGTTTTATATTATATGTTGAAAAACCAATAAAAATTTTATAAAAAAAAAGAAACTTTGTATGTTTAAAAAATGTATATAATGATAAATGCTTTGAAATATTGTTGGAGACTTAATAAAATTATTATTATTATTATTTTAAAAAATATGTTTTACCTCACAATAGAGAACAGCATTCTCGCACAGAAAGAACCAAACCTCCAGGCTGGATTATGGGCTGTGGGAGTTTTGTCATACATTCACAGACTTGAATCAGATTTGTATGTGGGAGAAGCCATGCTTAAAGAATGGAAGTTTCACTTGCTACAATAGAAAAAGGAACTAAAAGTATATACGTATATACTACTCAGATATTTGTACACACACAGAGAGAGATACCACTGAGAAGAAAGTCAAAAGAAAAATATAGTAGCTTGGCTATAACAGCAAGAGAGATATCAAGAGATCTGTTTTGATTGCAGAATTTCATAGTATCCCTATGAAAAATGTAAGAAAATGTATTTTTAGAATTTAAAACTGTCTCAGCAGGGAAACATGAGGCAATGTGAAAAATGTTTTCATATAAATTGGTTCATTTGATGGTTTTCACCTGAAATTCATAGTGGGAAAGAAGTGAAATTGTAATGTTCAAAGTTTACGCTTGAACCTGGGACAAAGTTCTAAATCTGCTAGCTCACAAGTTCATCTGTAGTTTCAAAGAAATGCCATGTGCGTGTCCTTCTTCCCCTATTGTGGGCTTTTCCAAGAATGACCCAACTTAAATTTGGGCTCTGTTGTGAGGTAAGGTAAGCCAGCAACCTCAAGCACTGGATTTGAGGCACCTTTCAGGACGGCAAATGTTTGGTGTGCGACACCTCCAACAACAGGCTCTTCAGCCAGTTCCCCATTCTGCTAAGGTCTGGTATGGCCATCCAATTAGGCCCTCCTCCTCCATTGAAAATTATAACTAAGTGCTGCTTCTCCATCTCATATTAGGGTTGGATTAGCAAGGGGATGAAACAGGAAAAGAAGCCATAAGGCAGTAGCAATACGGTTAGAGGTTTTAGTATTGAGCTATAAAGCCCTGAAAAACTTGGGACCAGGATATCTGAACAATTAACATATTTCCCTCTATTGCCCTAAATGATCATAACAATCAGCTGATGAGAAATTCAGATGAATTCTAAGGGCTCTTCCTATGCCTAGAAAGCTCTGATCTAAGAGGTTTCCCATGTGTCCAATGCTTCCTAGGCATGGGTCTGAGTAGTGTTTCATTTGCCCCACAGCTTTCCCCAGAAAACATGATCTTTGCCACTGAACCAGTACAAACAGCAATCTGCAGAAAACCTGATTGTTGTTTTGTCCAATTCAGTGGGTTTTCTCAGGGATGAAGCAGCAGGGCTAACAGAGGTGTGGACAAGCCCAGACCCTCCAAGTGTCCCTATTTTCCAGGGACGTCCCTGATTTAGAGAAGCTGTACCGGTTTCTGATTTGATCCCGGAATGTCCTGCTTTTTCTTAGGACATCCCTATTTTCATTGGAGAAATGTTGGAGGGTATGGAGTTATCTGGCCACTGAGCTGTCTGAAGCTAATCCTGTACAGTACAGAGAAGTTTGGTGTTTGTTTTTTTTAAAAAAAAGTTTCACATTTCCTTCTGTTTTATAGGAACTGGAAGCTGCCCATAGTAGCTGGGCAACCCAGTAAGATGTGTGGAATATAAATAGTAAAATTATCATTAAGGAAGGGGACATCCCTATTTTCATTGGAGAAATGTTGGAGGGTATGCAAGCCCTAAGTTTCAGTTGCAGTGCTAGATTGCAAAAAAACTTTCTCGTTGTCACCATCAAAACCAGGGCACTACTATTAAAGGGAAGTCACAATTGTCTGTATTTTAACTATTTCTGACCGCTCACAGGCATTGTTATACTCTTACTTTAAATGGCAAAACTTGTGTACATGATCATTGTGTTTTTCTTTTATGTGCTTGTCTTGATAAATGATCATAACATATACTGTATTTGATTGTTAAGGCCTGTATACCAATAAAGAAAATTGAAAGCATTTGTGCTCCCAATATAAACTATACCTGGCGATGACCAAAAAAGCACTGTATTTTGCGCTCTATAAGACGCACCAGACCATAAGATGCACCTAGTTTTTGGAAGAAGAAAACAAGAAAAAAAATATTCTGAATCCCAGAAGCCAGGACAGCAAGTAGGATCGCTTGCTTTTCACTAATCTGCTCCTCCTTATTCACTTTCATATTACAAATATTGTACATACTAGGCTGCCCTTCTCATAACGCTCCATACCCACACTACATAAACAATGGTCATCATTATTACCAATTATTACATTATAACCAATGTCATAATCATTATTTACTGCCCTTAAGTATTTAGACGGATTGTCCAGGATTAATTACTTAAAGTTATTAGCAGGATTTTAATCCAACTGCTGATAAGATTTGGTACAATACAGTTTGTAGAACATCTTGTCTGATGACTGCTGTGTGCAAAAAAAAGACGTATTTGGCCCTATAGGAAGTAGAGACAGGAAGTGGAGACAGGCAGCATAAACTGTTGGTACTAAAGGGTTAAGAGGTAACAAGTCGCTCTAATCACTGAGCAGCTGGAAGTCATTAAGCATCCAGGAATGTGAGTTAGTTTGTATAAATAGTCAGTTCACCCGTGTGTTTTTCCCCCTTGACCTGACTCGCAGACTCAGTTTGTGGCCATGGGCGTGTTTGCTGATATGAGTTAAGTTTAGAGTAAAGTTTTCTTTATGCTGGAGATAAAAGCATGTGTGCTTTATCGCCAGGGTTTTTCTTTTGTAAATAAAGTTTTTTCCTGAGTTCCAAAGTGCTTGCTCCAGGATTCTTCATTGAAAGGTACTGACTCTCCTGCCTTCTTCAACCGCTGCACGAAATTCTCTGCTGAGATAAGACTTATGGCGTTGGAAGCGCACTGGATGTTTACTTAACATTAAACTAATTAAAGTTTAATGGACATAAACAGTGTGAATCATGTTGGTGCTAGAATACTATGCACCATGATTGTTGCAGGCAGCAAAATGTCTTCAGACAACCCTGCTCCATCGACAGTGTATTTATCCATCTGGCTGGACTTGTGAATTTGACTTGTGAATTTCAGCCATCTCAATTATTTGGCCCTTGCTATCTCCCTTGGGTTGTAAATTCTGCAAAGAGCATTTTACCTGCAAGAACTGCATTAAAGAGGTGAGTTGCGCTAAATTCACACATGGTTGCAGCTTACAAGTGAGTTCTTTCTGCACTGGTTCAGTAATTTATAGATGAAGAAGCCATGGGTTTGGAGGCAACTTTGTGGTTCCTTTCCATGCAACTGTTTGTCCACCCCATTGAAGGCAATGCTCATACAGGAAGAAACTGTGCTATTTTGTCCTATCCCTATATTGCCAGAGCAAGTTGTCTAAAACCCACAGATAAGTGGCTATCATTTGACTGTAGCAATGTGTGAATTAAGCCTGAATTTAGAATTGTATTCTACACTACTTCCAGGTTTCAAGACCACCAATCTTTTCAGTTCCCAGCCTGTCATACACAGCTGCTTCTGACCTTAGGACCTGTGAGAGGCTTCAGTCCAAGCCAAACTTACTTTTCATTCCCTCATAAAAATGAACTGTGAACATGTTGCTGTGACCATTGCTTTCTGAGGTGTTGAAATAACTGTGAATTTTCCATGCTGTCATGCCTGTTCAGCCAATTCACATCAAATGCAATATGGTACAGATGGATCTTTCTATTTGCTTTCCATAGCATTATTTATTTTAATATTGGAAAACATTTTGAACTGCTTAATTTTGTTATTTTAAGGATGTCTTACGATATCTTACTCCTCCTTTTTGTAGTTGCTTTCACTTTGAAAAACAAAGGGGTCATGGCATGCACCATCTTTGACAAGTCAGAATGATTATTTCTTGGGAACTGTCAGGTTAAATCAACTTCCTCTCCTGTGTTCTGTTTCAACAAGAGTATTTAATTCCAGCACAACCTTTCCGCATTTGACAGAATGACATTGGGAATCTACTGATACATGCAGAAGGTACATCTGGAATGTGAACAATTCATTGAACCTCTGGAAGATTCCCCTCATTGTTTCAAAATTTATCAACATTATATTTATTTAATGGTAGTGAAAGTTTTCAGAGAATAAAAGCTTCACTGAATATGTTTTCAACATCCAGCTCTTTCTATTGAATACAACTCAATTTAAAGCAGTCTCTTTAGCACAGGATCACACCTATTTATAACATTTGTTTTTATAGCAATTTTACTGTCATAGGGAAAGGCATTAAGAATTGTGGTTCTTTGTGTTAAGCACTAAAAATATGCTCCCAACAATTACTTCAGAGCATGATATTCTTCCATTATGTGCTGAGTCTGTGTATTGCTCCATGTTCTGCATTTGAACTTCACTGTTTGTCCATGACTGTGACCCTATGCAATTGCCTCCAGAGCCTATGGAGACAGAATTGGACTCACAACTGGGATACATTGGAGGCAGTGCTTGTGGACAAAGTGGCAGTTCTATGTGGGTGTTGTATATATATGACCTCTGAAATTGCTAGTGATGATGATGGCTCGAAAAAGTACTACCATCCATATGAAATTCTGGGTGACTTCTTAGTTCCACGTTCTGCATTTGAACATCATTGTTTGTATATGGCTGTAACTTTGATTGGCTTGTTGCCTCTGTATATGCTGAACACTGTGTATTAGAATACCACTGCACAGTACTGTAAATTACAGTTATTTAGCCTGTCATTTATTCTTCTGGTACAGGGCTCTCTCTTCTGCCTGTGGGTCCTTTGCCAGCAGCAGCCAGTAGAAAGGGTGTTCCAAGGTGGGGAGAGCTTGCAACAGCTTCAGATCACTTTGATCTTGAACCAATCTCACTGCCGTCACATTATGGAATTGGCCCCAGTTTCTAGGTGACACAATGACTTGCTTCCCCCACAAACATATCCTTCTGCCTCTGCCAGCATGCTCAGCATGTCTCTGGTACAGCAGTGGTCTGCTGAGCCTTTTTGGGTTAGGAGTTCACCATAACACTTTAGTTTGGGAGATCCAGGGCTGACACAATAAATATTGTTGCCCAATACAAAGTGCAAGTTGGTGAATGCATAGGCAGACATTCCAAGAAGAAAATCCAATGTAAGACCTCCCTCTGCTAGTTTCAGGTGCACAAGGCAGGTAACACGGCATGCATGATCCTGTCCTCCAAAGCATTGGAGTATTCGGTTGAAGGGGAGAGGTGGTAGTGACCATCACCTACCCCTCCTAATTCAAAGGTATTCCATTAAAGGAATCCAAGGGGCATGGTCTCTGTCTGAAGCCCCAGAGAGGGGGCTAGGGCCATGGCACAACCCCTAGCGGTGACCCTGGGGGAGTTCCTAGTTGATGTGCATCAGCTGGGATCCCCATACTGGTGGTTAACCCTTCCAAGACTTCCTGTGGATGGGCAGGAATCAAATATAGTCATGTGGTTTCCAATGCCTAAGCCAATACCATTCACATTCTGTAACAAATAAAGTTGTGGCCTTTTTCACCCATTAACCCAAAATACTGTTTCATGTGTCTTTATTTCAACATCCCGGGAGAGTTTGGCACCTTGCCACCCAACACCTGCCACCTGAGGCTGGCCTAATGGTATGGTCAGCCTTACAGATCATGTCAGTTCATATCACGATTCACAAACATCCAGTTCCTCAAGCCAATTAGAGGCTGAAGAAACTTCCTTTTTTGCTGCCTGCCCAAGACTGCCACAATCAAGGTGTTTTCAAGTACCTTTCAGGCTGTAAATAAGGTTTGCATTCTGGATTTGGCTTGGTGGGTTACAAGTTCTGCAGCCCTGTTGCAGACCATGGCCCACCCAGTCCCCTCATTTGGTCCTGCAAAGGGTCATTCATGTGGGTGAGTCTGTGGAGCCAGACTTCAGTAGATAGTTGTAACATGGGCTGCCAAAAATATTATTATCTCTGCTGGAGAATATTAGAATCCTTCAGGTAGAATCAACATCTATTGTCATGTATTATATGGAAATTTCTCTTGTTTTGTTGTACAATCCATCAAGTATTCCTGTGAAATGAGGCATGAGTTCCAAAAATGACTTTAGACATTTTACAGCTTTGTCACATTTTAATTTTGGTTGATTATAGCTGTGCACATGCATATACAGAAGTAATATGACGGTTTGAACAGAATTTTATATGACAGGTTGAATAATTGTAATTTACAGTACCGTGCAGCAGTATTCTAATACACAGTGCTCAGAATATAGAGAGGCAACAAGCCAATCAAAGTTAAGCACATTTAAGGCCCACTGGAATCAGTGGGGAGTTAACTCGCTCACTCCTATTGAAATCAATTAAGATGGGCCGGATTAAGACCTTTAGAGACCCTAAAAAACATAGAATAAAATTTTATTTTCAGAAATGAAATGAAACTTACAGTCAGATGGAAAATAATATTTATTTTTGTATACTTTCACTGTATTTATATTTGGGGGGAAATCTCCTACTATGCCTAATTGCAAAGTCAAAACTAATCTGCTCCTATACTTAGTAGAGATAAGGCACCCAGCCTGCCTTGTTGCAATTTATCAGTTACCAGATTCTAATTCTGATGTATTCCCAAGATTAATGTATATCATAGCAGATTTGAGTTTGAAGGAATACATTGCCGCCTGCTGCTGCCACTGCTGCAGTGGCAGCAATGATTGTGGCCTGCTCTGTGGATGCCAGCTCTGCTGCCTCCCAGACAGCCCCCCCCCATGCCACCTCTACAGCAGCCTCTTGGTGAATAGGAGGCATTGCTGATCTCCTGACACCACTAGGGAGGAAATGGTGGGGGCTGCCCTTTGGTGTCCTCTGGGTTCTGCATCCTCCTGGCATGATCCGCAGCACCCGCCACCCTGTGACAACCTTTGATTTCTACTTCAATCATTGGGCAAAGCTAATTTGATTTCCCCCTTGTTCCTGATGAGGAAGGAATGCACACCTTTACTCCACCCCCCCCGCCCGAAAAAGTGCTGAACTTGAGGATACTGTTGCAATAAGAGTGCAGAGTGGACAAAAAGTGGTCCTCTTGACCTTTGACAGTTTGGGGGCCAGGCCTCATTGGCTGGAATTGCAGAGGTGACAAAATGCTTGATTGTTTCCCGATCACACAGATACACTGTGTTCTCCTAGGTGTCCAGTGCAAAAACCTCACCTTTGCTTACTCCGCCCATCATGAGTCTGTTCATTTTATGAGCACACAAATAAACAGCACTCTTGGTGGAACGTGGAATCGCCACCTGGGAGACATTTTCACTTACCTGTTGGGCTTTGCTCCTCAGTGTGGTGTTTAAAAACATTTGAATTAACTTATACAAGCCGTGGCACTCCAATATAAATAATGAATAAAAGCATTAAAATGTATATCTTTTAAAAATGCAGCAGTCATTAGCGCTTAATTGCCTTTCACTGGTGCCTAAGTAGCTACTTTAATCACTTATTGGAGAAGGTGGCTTACTCAGGCAGAAATGAGAGTTCAAAACTTCTTTTGGGGTCTGATGTGAGACAGTGGCTCATCACGAAGTCATTTCTGCTTATTTAAAGTATTTTAATAGGGTTGGGGGTTTTTTTATGCTTCCCAACGCTTGAGGGAGAGATCTTTTCCATTTTGCGACTGTCATTTGGAGACTTTGTCCTTTCTTAATCATTGCTCTCCAGTCGGCACCTGGTAGGCATCTTTTCTTCATTATCTCATCTGTGACCTTCAAATGTCCTGGAGAGAGAGAGGCTATTTCTACTTCTACAATGACTGTTTGTATATGCCAGACTCCTTTTTCAACTGCAGGTTAGAAAAGCAGGAAAGAAATCGTGCTGGCAGAGTGTTTGTAACTCTTATCAGATGATTTACTCCCATCGTCATGCAATAATACTGTTTTAAAAATAAACTGCCTCTGGTTCCTATCTTGGCCTCTCATGCTCTGCATGCAGGTTTAGATTCCAGAAGATGTTGGTTGGGGAAGGCGATTAGAAAAGAAGCTACTTGCAAAACGGGCAAACTGCAGTAAAGGACTTCTATGACCTTTCGGCAATGATTGCCATACACAGCTGGATTGATAGCGGACATTGATGAGATTAGACGGCAGGAGCTTTTTCCAGGGGGCTCACAGCCCATCACCACCAATGGCTATTGCATTAACTGTGAACGCTAATTAGGTTAAGCCAATACAAAGAAAGAGTGTGAAGGAGGGAACGTGATTGGAATGCAAGAGGATGACTTTCCATAGAAAAGTCAAATGAAAAACTTTCAAAGTAAACAAATTATTAATCCTCAGTCCAGGTAGGGATTTGTAAAAACCTGTCCCTATTTTCATATGTCACCTCTGTATCTACATTGGTACCACATTCTCTGTTTTTGTGTATAAGCAGAATTGGTGGGGGGTTTGGGGCAGAATGAATCTGAAAGAATGTTATACATATAATAATAGAATAGTAGACTTGGAAGGGACCTTGAGAGTCATCTAGTCCAACCCCCTGTAATCCAGGAATTTCAATTAGATCATACATAACCTCTGCTTAAAAGCCTCCAAAGAAGGAGAGTCCACAACCTCCTGAGGGAGACCATTCCACTGTTGAGCAGTTCTTAGGATCAGAAAGTTCTTCCCAATGCTTACTTGGAATCTCCTTCCTTAAAACTTGAAACCATTGGTTCAGCTCCTACGCTCCAGGGCAGGAGAAAACAAGCTTATTTCCTCTTCCACGTGACAGCCCTTCAGAAATTTGAAGATGGCTATCATATCTCCTCTCAGTCTCCTCTTTACCAGGTTAAACATACCCAGCTCCTTCAAGCGCTCCTCATAAGGCTTAGTTTCCATACCCTTGATCATCTTGGTTGCCATCCTCTGCACATGTTCCAGCTTGTCAACATCCCTCTTAAATTGTGACGCCCAGAACTGTTTACAGTATTATCCGTAATAGGCTTAATTGCCTTTGTTTTTTTGTTTTTGTTTTGTAAATGTCCTCCAAATCAATACCTAAATGAGGCAACAAGACAGCAAGGTGTCTTTCAATTTTTTGATGCTGCATTGCCATTCTGTGTGTGCTATGCAATACTTATTACATAGCATTAACATTGGTGGCCAATCAACCACATTTTGAAAGTAGAAGCTGCTAGAGACACACCTCTCAACTGACCAGCCAGGCAAGTCTCCATCCAGAGTGAATGATGGGAAGCAAAATTATCCATCCCTTGCCAGGGGAGCCATGGGTATGGATACCTAACCTGTGCACCCCATCTCCACTTGGCTTTTGGGCACCCACTAGAATAATGAAAGGTGGCTGGAAAATGCTCTTCACACAAGGCTGCCTTAGGGTGCTTAACCTTGACATTCCTTAAATCCACTCACTTACCCACATTAAATGACGATCAAGTAACCACAGCAGCAAGTTAAATAACCAAACTACACACCAATTACACGCCAATTACAATTCCAGGGAACACAGAAGAGGTGAAAAATGGAGTCCAGATGGCCATTCGAACACATGCAAACAAAATTCATTCCCAGCATCCTGTGGGCAATTACCTTAGCCCACCTTACCAAAGTGTGTGTGTGTGAGAGAGAGCACTGCAAGAAGAAGGAAGACCATTGAGAGTACACCACTGATATAAATGCCAGGGCACCAGCTCCTTTGTGATTGACCAGGAGGGCCAGCCAGATCCTACTCCACCCCCACTAAAATTAATGGGCATAACGAAGTTAGGTCCATTCATTTCAATGAATCTGCTCTGAGTAACACTTGAATGCCACCCATAGTTTTCTTTGGATTGAGTATTTATTCAAGAAATGAGATTGTGACTAAAAACATCAGGAAGAACTTTCTGATAGTAAGAGCTGCTCAACAGTGGAATGGTCTCTTGAGAGAGGTTGTGGACTCTCCTTCCTTGAAGGTTTCTAAGCAGAGGTTGGATGGCCATCTGCCATGGATGCTTTAGGTGAGATTCTGGCATTGCAGAGGTTGGACTATATGAGCCTTCCAACTCTGTGGTTCTGTGATTGTGTACACCACCTTGTGAATCTGTGTTGAAAGATGGTTTATAAATATTAAAATATTTTGCATCATGTTCAAAATCACAGACCGGAATAAAACTGGATCTGAATCATTGCTGTTTTGCTGGCTTGCACAATTGGCATAATTGTTCATTAATTAACCCATTAACAGCAGAGGCAGTTGCAAAAGGTGGATCCGAATCACTGAGAACAAGCATTTTGGCAGTTTAAGTCCCTTAATACAATTTATAATGTGGTTTAAATACAATTAAATACATTAATAAATTTATTTATTTGGACATTTATATGCCACCTTTCACATTATATATACCCCAGAGCAGTTTACTGTGCAATCGAAATACAGTAAGTACAATAAGGCAAAAACAAATGCAAATTTTAAAAAAGCACAAACAACATCCAAATATGCCACTTAGTGAAACTACTAGTGTTTTAAAAAGTATATGAAAAGTAGTCTAAAAACCTGGAAGAATAGACAAGTTTCTGCCTGCTACCTAGAAGAGAACAGAGCAGTTGCCAGGCATACAGCTGGGGGTGGGTGAGGTGTAATTCACTTTTATTTTATTTATCAAAAATGTGTCTTCCGCTTGATTGTAACAAAAGCTCACAGCAGGTTGTAAGAAATATTAAAATAGTCAATAAAAGCAGTTTAAAACCAGCAATTAAAAACATTTTAAAAGAATTAAATTCCACAATTGGGGTTCTACAGCTTAGAAGGCCCCCTCCACAGTTAGCACTTACCTCATCCCTGGTCTCAGAAGAAGATCTTAACTTCCAGGCCTACTTCTTTCAGTTGGATGATGGTTTGGCTACTGAATTATATTCTAGCTTGATTAAAAGAAAATCTATGCAGAGTGTTGCTGAATGTAAGGATGTAAGGATTTAATTTTTTCTGTATTGTTGTTATTTTTATGTATAATCTTTTTAACTGTCAGCTGCTTTGGAAAGACATTTGCCCAGAAAAGTAGCCTAAAAATAATTTGAATAAAAAAACTAAAATAAAAAATACCTCCCTCTTCTGTTCCAATCTCTTTTTTTAACGGGACAGGGATGCATAGGGAGTAGGCTATGGCTCAAGGCTGACATTTCTGTGGCAACTCTGAAGTGTCAAGGCCACTGCAGGGGTCAAGCTCCAGCCTACTGGACTCCAGGAGCTGAGCAAGTGGCTGAGACAGGGCACCAGAAGCTGGCAGAGATGGGGGGGAGAAGGATCAGACGGGGCACAAGATGATGCATCATCAGACCCAGCAAGATCAAAGTAAACCGTGGAATCTCAGAGGGCCAGAAGCAGTCAAAGCCAGACAAGGGTCAAGCCTGAAGGCAGCAGTTGAGAAAAGGGAATAGAAGTTTAGGAAATGCCCACACACTAAAGCACAAATGTCCTAGGCATTCTTTTTGTAATTGTTACATTTTTAAAAAAATGTTTATAATATATTTCAAACTGTGGCAACCTGCCCTGGGATCTTAGGGGGACGGCATGAGGACAAGGATGATGCACCAAGATGGAGTTTGCTTGTTTGTCCGAGTCAGCTTGTACATGGTCCCAATTCTCCCTACTGTACCTGAAGATCTTGTTGTTACTTTACCACACCAACAGGCTCCAAAATGATCAAAAGAAAATCCCGCTGGGGTAGTGCTGGCTTTCGGAAAGCTGCCTGGGATGGTTGGCGGGAAGGGATAATGGATGTTTTGCAAACAACACAAGCTGCTTGCTGTGTCTTTGCCAGCAAAGATGTTTAGCCCGCGGATAATTCAAAATGCACTTGCATAACCCCAGGGAATGAAGATAAAAATCTCTTCTCTTTCCTTTTGCCATTTTAGCCATACTTCTTGAGGAATCAATGTAGCTGACACAAAACTGTAACTAATAATAAATAAATGACCTTAGTTACTGCAGCTGATGGACCCTTTTCACTCTTGCCCCACCTAACTGTGCTCCCCCCTCCTCTCCTTTTTACCCTTTGAGGAAGAGTGATGCAGCAGAGTGCAAGCTCCAGTTGACATCTATCTCAATTGATTAACTGTCTGGCATATTTGAGCTTCAGAACAAGGACCCTGGAGAACTCCATTTCATTAGTGGTGGCCCACATATGTTTTCAAGCTGTGGGTGGGCTAACTCCCTCTTTTTAATTGATCCTTCTCTATATTCCTTTTGTGGTCATTAAGCATGTTAATGGCGACAGAGCACCTGCATTAAGATGCCAGTTTAACAACACTGAATAAATGATCTACCATCACTGGAAGTCAAATTTATATTGGGGGTGGAAATTGTCATGACTGCCGCTGTGATATTTCTGCAGGAGGGAAGTGGAGAGAAGTAATAAAACGTTGCAATTGTTTAATCCATCACAATCAGGGAGTCATCACCTGATGATAACATGATTGTTATCTTATTACTGCTCTTTGTTACTGATTGCCCCTCTCAGCTCAAGAGCTCAATTCCCATTTTATGTTAATAATGACACTCATTTCAATCATATTATTGGGAAAAGAAATGAGATTTGACAAATACACCCTCTCTTTTCTTGCTCGTTGTTCTAAAGAACTACTGGCAGACTCAAGGAACAGTTATGATGTACTGATGGAAGACTGAGCAGGGTATGTGCAGACAATATGTGAACTGGGCTTTGAGTTTGGTGGCGTCTACTGTTTGTCTCCTGAGAAATCTCTATGTGGGACAAGAAGCTACAGTTAGAACTGGATATGGAACAACTGATTGGTTCAAAATTGGGAAAGGAGTACGACAAGGCTGTATATTGTCTCCCTGCTTATTTAACTTATATGCAGAATTCATCATGCGAAAGGCTGGATTGTATGAATCCCAAGCTGGAATTAAGCTTGCCAGAATCAACAACGTCAGATATGCAGATGACACAACTTTGATGGCAGAAAGTGAGGAGGAATTAAAGAACCTATTAATGAGGGTGAAAGAGGAGAGCACAAAATATGGTTTGAAGCTCAACATAAAAAAACCCCTAAGATCATGGCCAGTGGTCCCATCACCTCCTGGCAAATAGAAGGGGAAGAAATGGAGGCAGTGAGAGATTTTACTTTCTTGGGCTCCATGATCACTGCAGATGGTGACAGCAGTCACAAAATTAAAAGACGCCTGCTTCAGCCCTGAGTGCTCACTGGAAGGACAGGTCCTGAAGCTGAGGCTCCAATACTTTGGCCACCTCATGAGAAGAGAAGACTCCCTGGAAAAGACCTTGACCTTGGGAAAGATGGAGGGCACAAGGAGAAGGGGACAACAGAGGATGAGGGGGTTGGACAGTGTTCTCAAAGCTACCAACATAAGTTTGATCAAGCTGCGGGAGGCAGTGGAAGATAGGAGTGCCTAGCATGCTCTGGTCCATGGGGCCAAAGAGTCAGACACGACTAAACGACAACAACAACAAAATAAATGGGATTGTTTTTATTATTGATGTTTTCACTGTGAAATTGCATTGAAAAATATTATGGGAAGCCATTCACCAATGGAATAGAGGAGGAACAGGAAGAGGAAGGCCTTGCACAAACACTTCCAGATCTCATCAAAACTACTTTAGCTTTTCTTCAAATTCCTGAGATACCTTACTCAGAAGGAGTCACATTCATGCTATACAAGGATTTTTATGCTGGACAAAGAAAGCATTCAGAAAGAATGAAAAAAATTATTCTTGTAACAACTGGATATTCTGTGAACAGTGTGTGGGGCTTGCAACCTGTTGGGCACTTTTGGATATTTCTTATTCAGTACTGTTTCACAAATTATTCAGTTTTGTTTTTGATAATTTAGTGCAGCCCTCTTTGTCTTTGCTGGATATATCTGAGCGAGTGAGCGCATGAAGGGGAGACATCAATAAAATATATTCCTCCTTCTATTGCGAAGCTTCCATTTTCTTCTGCTCATCTGGAAGGTAGTGTGTGTGTGTGTGTGTGTGTGTGTGTGTGTGTGTGTGTGCATGCACACACAAAAGCATACTTGCCCAGGAATTTAGCATTTTCAGTATAGTCTGGAATCCCTGATGCTCAGTTCAAGAAGAGGCTTTTTGAAATTTTCTTCTTTTGTCCCCTTTTCTTTTGCCTTCCATTCTGACACTTGTTATTTTTATTCAGCCTTATAACCCCTTTTTATTAAAAAAAATGCAGTCATAGTGAGGGACTAGTCATAGACTGTACATACTTTGCAGATGCTAAGGGCCAAGCTTCTGGAAAAGTTAGATGAGGTACTGGCCAGTCATAACTTCTTCAGATCTAGAAGAAAGGAGAGCTCCCAGGTGACAGCTGGAAGGACCCACCACTTTCTGTGGGTCACAAGCCTTAAGAGCTCCCTTTGAGATTACAGTGGTACCTCGGGTTACATACACATCAGGTTACAGACTCCGCTAACCCAGAAATAGTACCTTGGGTTAAGAACTTTGCTTCAGGATGAGAACAGAAATTGTGCTCCGGCAGCGCAGCGGCAGCAGCAGCAGCAGCAGCAGCAGAAGGCCCCATTAGCTAAAGTGGTGCTTCAGGTTAAGAACAGTTTCAGGTTAAGAACGGACCTCCGGAACAAATTAAGTACTTAACCCGAGGTACCACTGTAGATTGTTCTTCTCTTTCTTTTTTTCTCTGTTTTTGCTTTAATTTAGATTAGGTTTTTATCTATTGTATTAATTAAATCTTTATAAAAAAATCTAGACAGTCCAGAAAGCTGATCCCATTAGATCTCTACTCTCTAACATCATCTGAGCATATGTCTGTATGACCAGATAGCAACAGGACAGGAACTGCTTTGGTTATCCACAACCTGCTGTTTTAAAAAATTCTTAGCAACTTGAAGGGTATGAAGAAAGTACAGTGGTACCTCGGGTTAAGTACTTAATTCATTCCGGTGGTCCGTTCTTAACCTGAAACTGTTCTTAGCCGGAAGCACCACTTTAGCTAATGGGGCCTCCTGCTGCTGCTGCGCCGCCGGAGCACGATTTCTGTTCTCATCCTGAAGCAAAGTTCTTAACCTGAAGCACTATTTCTGGGTTAGCGGAGTCTGTAACCTGAAGCGTATGTAACCCGAGTACCACTGTATAGGAGGCAAGTTTGGGAATGCAGTTGGAAGATCCTGTTAGAGTTGAAGGGGCTGAAACAGCCTATTAGAACCTAGTTGGCTAGAATCCAAGAGACTATGTTCAAAGAAGTGGTATTCAGGTGGCACCACAAAACAAAGACACACTATGGCACATAAACAAGAACCTGCATCCACACTGCTGGTGAAATGGTGACTGTGCGACTAATGCACACTAGTGCAGCACATTTACCATGAACCAGTATTAGCCCAGTTGCCTATCTTTTCTGAAAGGTGAATTATATTGCCAAGTTAGGATCTGATTTTTTTACTTCTAGTAGTAACTCGCATGGAAACTGCACATAATTGGAAGTCTAATTCCTCTTACACAAACATGGCGTGGTTGGACAAAGTGTGGAAATTGGCTTTGTCATAAAAGTTAGCTCAACAAGTAAAAATTTTACAAGGTGCATTGCAATATAATGGGTTTGGGGATGCATGGCTTCCCTATATATTGTTTATGAATGACCTACAAAATAGAAAGCCACCAGCAGCATAGATAACTTTTTAGAGATTTCCTTTTCCCTGTCTGTAATATTACTGTAGTGCCTGTAACACTCAAGAGCCAGCTTTATATTGTATGTTTTATTGGTAGTGTTTGCTAGTATACATATGTGCTTACTCGTAAAACCCAAGTTTGTACGTAAAACAGATTTATAGGAAAAGTCTTTTTACGTAGGACTCTTCCTTTGTTCCTTCATGTAAATGTATATATAAACATACCAGTGAAGTCAGAAATTACTTTGTCACTTAGAGGGCAGACTTTTAATGCCCTACTATGCAATATTGGGATCCTAGGTTAAAATGCAATCCTATGGCCACATAGGACCAGACCATAGGATGCATTGCGCTCTCCTCCTCTGTCATTGCCCCAAAACAGTAATCCATGGAGGCAAAGTTATAATAGCATCCAATTGTAGCCAATCATAGAAGAAAACATGTTCATTGATCTCAGGAGCAATCATGCAAAAGTTTGTCACGATATCTGAAGAGGTGTCCAGATGTGAAGAGAACAAGTGGTAGCAAGATCCCAGGAGGTTCCAGGCTCTCACCCAAGGCCTGTGTTCCTTTGAGAATGGTGGAGGTGGTGGAGGCTGTCATAGCTTTAAGAAATACGATTTATTCTCATATTTACATATGAGCATAGCCATCTCAAGAGGGACTTGTTCCCCACAGCCAGGGGTGTAGGTTGTAAGGTGCCAAGGGGTGTGTGTGGCCCCAGGCACACAATTTTTGTGCAGGTACAAACCAGATGCCCCCAGCACATTCTGGCCTGGTGGACAGCATGAAGACCCACAAAGGGTAGCACCGGCTGGCCAGACTGCCCCCTGCGTGGGCAGGTGGGCAGCTCGGTGTGGCCCCACTTTGCTCCAGAAGGGGTGGGGTCACTCCGGCAGCGTCAGCACTGGGATTTGCCAGTGGGGGGATTTGCATGAGAGGATCAGTATGGCATGAAGAATTAAACCCCACCTCTTCTCTCCCCACCCCTCACCACACCATGGCCCTGATCCAGATGTGCCCCTTGCATCCAATCCTGGGGGAACTGATCACAGATCTCTGGCGTTATATGAAGTATGGTCCTCACAACCATAGACTACCTCAGCAAGAAAGCTGGTCCTACAGCCACTTAAGATTATCTTTGTGAGGAGGCAGCAAATCATCCTTCAAATGCTTCCAGCAAGAGAACAAATTCTTTCTTTCCCTTCTCTTTCCCTGTCCATGTTCCAGAGGTCTGTATGTGCCAGATCTGTGTGCTTTTCAAAAGTTGTCTTTCGAAGCAAGTTGATGCTGCTCTCAGATAGCCTTTGGGCATGTTTTTAGATGGAGGCATGGCTTGAGTGTGCATTCTTGTTTTTAAAATGTATCAAGAGAAGCAGGCTGCAGACATCATTGATAGTGGCAATTCATAATTTACTTAACTGGCAATTGTGGCTTCAGGAATACTAAATCCACCTAATTGTTTCAGTACCATTTTCCTCTATGCTTTCTTTCCTAGTTAAATTTCCATGGTTAAAAAAATCATTATTAACTAGCTAATAAGAATACTTCAGTCATAAATATAATATATGTTTTCTATAGATAACTATTAGCTGAGAGTGGTTCATTTAATTCTCCATTAACTCCTTAGAGTGAACATTACATTATCTCAACAAATGTGCATTATTAGTAAATCTGATCTAATGCTTTTATTCCAAATGGAATATCAAAAAGCTAAAAAAACCCTCACAGCACTATTATGAACAGATTTTAGTGTAATTTCACATAGCTATTTTATATGAATAATTTCTAAGGGCAGGTACTGATGTAGATCTGCCACGGAAATAGTCTTTGAGAGCATCTTTAAAAAGTCATTGCTTCATGAACATCTCTATTATTATATTGCCATTCATTTGAATATTAAAAAATCATTATTTTGTCTTAGGTAAAAACCCACTAAGTAAGTTTGGTAATTTTATTTGAAATGTTTCAGCTTCTTTCAAAATTGTTCAGATGTTTTACTTGAGGAGAAACTTCTACATTTTAGAAAACTGGTGAGCACCTGGGGATCTCAGGGATTCCTGAGAATTTTTACTGCTCCTGCTGCTGCTGTTATAATTTCTCTTGCATTTGCTGTTCACTTGCATTCTGATGTGAATCTACCTAATTCACTCACCCCAAACCAACATGCATTGAGGTGTGTCTGGCATCTTCATTATACAGCTTCCAGCAAATGCTGAAGGCACACCTCTTACCCTGGTTTTTGACACCCGGTTTTGTTTATTTTTAGGACTCACTTTACTTTTTGATTGTAAATTGTTTTAAGATGCCCTTTAACATAGTTTTTTAATTGTCGCAACCCACCCGGAAACAGGCAATAAAGAGCAGCAACGGTAACAGCAACATATTAAGTGAAATGCAAATGCATACAGATTTTTATGCAGAGTTTTTGTGTTTTTTAAAAATTGCCAGGTAGTGTAGCAATGGGGAGAACCAAAGACTGTAAAAATGAGAAATTGAAAGTGGGAGATTTGTCCATCCCTAGGTGATGGAAATGCTAGAATGATAATCTTCAGTTGATTGTGGAACCTTTTGACACCCATTGCTACTACAATTAGATGGCTTCTGCTGTATAAAGAGGATGAAAGTTTAATAACAAGTGCTATGCTAAGGGTAGGACGATTGTGTTATGTTGTGTATCTCTTCTTAATTTTTCCGGTTTCCCCCCCAAATAGCTACTTTAATTTTTATTTAGCAACTACTCTAACATGAAAGGTACTTGTTTGTTCTTTAAAAATTAATGTTCAGTGAAATCATGAGGCACTCATAATGGAAGACGCCTTTGCTTCTCATTAACATTGCAGGACAAGCCTACAGCTAATACTTTATTTACACGAACCAAAGACTTTTATATCTCAGTTTGGTGACCTTGATGTTCTATTGTGTTATATATATATATATATATATATATATATATATATATATATATCTCCAACACCTTAATTACTAGGGAAAATGCAGGGCTTTAAAGAAAGACTAACATTTCACTTTAACATCCTCAATAATCTGTTATAAAGCCAGCTAAGCCAGTCCCCAAATACAGAGGAATGTTATTACATGCTCAGCTAGCTGTCAGGGGGCTATGAGTCAGTGGCTTACAGTTATCAAAAGTAACAAGGTTGTTCAGACTTTCCTCCAACAAAGACAAACAGCTTATGGAGGGATTAAGCTCCCTTTGATTAGAACAACTGGAACACATCCTGCCCTTTTAATTAGCATTCTCTTTGGGCTTGGTCGAGGCTGCTGATTTGATAGCCAGCTATAAGGAGGAGCAACAACAACAAAGGTACTGTCACTATTTTGGCTTGGGACTGTAAGAGCAGGACCATCTGCACAGGTTAATGTGGGAACCACCTTACCAATCCATGTTTGAACATCCTTGGAGTCTCAGAGACCCTTTGCTCAACAGGTATGGGCAATACTAATTTTCCAGTATAATGAATGTTGATAGCATCAGTGAGCCCATAGGCAAAAGCTATTGCCCCAAAGCCATGTTTCTTTAAAAAAATGAAAAGTATGTATCCTGGTGGGAGAAATAGAGGTTTCTTTGACAGCATTATTGATATTTCACCGGTTTACATTTTAATTTATACCCTCAGGCGGGTTGTCTGTAGAAGACTTCTATCTGCACAGGTGAAAACGTGAGCAAAAAGTCTCTTGGAAAAATAATCTGCCGTCTGTCAAAGTAGATTGGCAATACTATTCTTGACATACTGTACTAGAGATAAATATATTTTCTTTTGAGGCAAGTGATGGGCACCTCATACACGATTTGGACTTGCCAGTCCTCCTGCTTTGTGCAGGCTACAACTGGGAATGTGCAAAACCTTTGCTTTTCTATCTTTTCACACTGCCTGGCATTTGATGTTCAGGATACCTATTTTCAAATCAAGTGCTTATTATTATTATTATTATTATTATTATTATTATTATATTCATTGTCATGTATTTCATCTGCTTAACTGTCTTCATGTTTTGCATTCAGTAAACTCTTTTTTGTAGGTGTAACAACAATAGTCCCAAACTTGCTTTGGGTTTGTGATACTTAGGAAGCACCAAAAACATGACATTTTCTCAGTGAGACTGGAGAAGAAAATCATGGGTGTTTTCTGCGTCCTTAGATGCAAGGCAGCCACCCCTCCTATTCTGAAAAGAGCTCAGTGCTGCGCTTAATGCTGGTGCCTGATCCTCATGGATCTTAGTGCCTGCCATCTCTCCCTTACACTGTAAAGTGATTAACGGTAAGCTAAAAAAACATTAAAACAATAAAACTTGTAAAATATGAGATCAAATGACACCAAAACAGTTAAAAATACTTAAATCCAACAACAAAGCAGAATTCAAAGATACACAACACAACTTTCTTCGTTGCAAAATTCTGGCAGAAAAGGAATGTTCTTACAGCTTTTGTAAGTCATGGCCAGTGCTTTTCTTTTTTAAGGAAAAAATGATGCTGGTACTCCACCATGAAGTTGTTACATTAAGTGCCACACTTTTAACAATTGTGGGGGGAAAAGTGCCAGTACGGCGTACAGTACTCTTGAGTAATGGTCGTGGCTATGGCAAAGAGCAATATAAGATATGGAGTGTGTGTCTGCATGTGAAAACAGAAAAGAAAATGGAGGTCAGAAGAGCGGGGGGCAGGAGCTGACCTGCTCATTCCCCTCACTCCTTATGTTGTAGCCTTATTGGAGTTCACCGATTGGGTCTGAGTTGCTCCTGGGAGGGAGGAAGGAAGTCAAATGACACCAAGGTTGATTCAAAGAAAGAGTTTATTCTGCTCTCCGGATAGCAGAAGGCACTTGCGTGGTCAGTCCACAGCAAGTCCAAAGAAATGAGGAATTTCATGCAGTATATATATCCTCCAGGCACCCTCTCCCTCCTTCCCCAGGAATCCAGCCACGTCAGCTTATATATGCAGGCTGACATCACAGATGTTCCTGCTCCGGCACTCTTAACCATAAAAGGGTTTTCCTTCCTGTACTCCTGACCATATAAGGGTATTCCAGTTCCGGCACTCTTATCTTGGGGTAAGAAGGTCACCAACTCTCCTGGCACTGTTCCCGGACTAGGTCTGTGAGTCAGAGTGTGATCTTTGTGGTCAGGATGTAAGATAAGGCCCAGACGTGTCATCCCTGTTCCACTTTGGAATGGACAAGGTCATCTGTCATTACCAGCCTTCATGGACTGATAAGGGAGAGAGCTTTGAGCACTTGTTTATACAGCTGGGTTTTGGCTCAAGACCTCAAGTTAATGCATTTTAGAAATGCTCTCTTGGAGAAAGAAGAAAAAGGAGGGTTTTGAGTCAGTTTCAAACTGACTACACAGAAACCCATTCCTTCCGTGTAAGTATTCTGGGGTAGGTAAATAGGGTTGGAACAATGTCTTTCCCATCTCCAGAATTGTGTCTATGTATGATGTATATAATCAGATATGGAGCTTAGGAAAAGTTGTCCTCTATCCCTTCCCTAGGGCAGAAACTCACTCCACCCGGAGAGGCCTGAAGAGCGTTCCAGGCTCTCGTTCCAGGCTAACTGAAGCCATGAAGAGGCCCTCCTCTTAGAAGGTGGAGATGCACTTGTTTCAGCTCTTACGTGGTGGCTGTTTTTAAGATAATTTGAAGGGAAGCGACAAAGGCATCCCATTCATAGAACGTATTTTCCTCTCCATGAATGGTAGGCATTTAATTTCCTCTCATACACCACAGAGAACAAAGGCTCTAAGACAAAAAGAAAGAAATTATGATTAATAGTCTTTCAGTCCGGGTAAATTTACATGGATGATTCAATTAGTTTGCTCATTACATGTTTAAAAGGGTAGGCGGCGAAGTACATAACATATGAATCCAGACAGATAGCCGGATGCGCAGATGGGTGGACAGACTGGATTAGACAAAACAGGGACAAATCAGAACAAACTCTCTTATTCTGGAAGCTGCAAACAGTTACACTGCCAAGCCCAGGGGGGTTCAGATCAGATGAGCCAGGCCCAATATAATTTTTGGCAATGGCAAAAATTGGTTGAAAATTTTGCCTATAATAAGCAGGCTGTGTTTTCGTTGGGACAAATTTACATAACAAGAGGCAACGCTGAAAGCCCACTGAGTTGTGATATTGTATCTGTATTAAAAAGGCCAGTTTCCCAACATGCCTTCACACTGTTATGTGACCAAGAAACAAACAGGCTATAAGGATGGGGCTATGAAAGAGGAGGTCTATGAAGAAGACAGCCACAGGCTTGATTCCTAATGGCTAGAGTCACCAGGGTAGGAATCATGTTGAGCCTTCAGCACAGGCATAGGCAAACTCGGCGCTCCAGATGTTTTGGGACTACAACTCCCATCATCCCTAGCTGACAGGACCAGTGGTCAGGGATGATGGGAGTTGTAGTCCCAAAACCTCTGGAGGGCTGAGTTTGCCTATGCCTGTATTAGTCTGTGTCTGAAGCTAAAGGCAGAGGTGGAGGAAATAATTTGATCCTGTCTGTTTGAGCCCCAGGATTATTGTTATCTGGGTCCTTATTTAGAAGGAAGCATCTCTATCTTCCTTCAGTGTTTGCTATTCACTCATGTGGCTGCCAAAACCCGCCCCTCAACCATGACAGCTGCTTATTTGTGAAAGCAGCTGACACCGGATTCATTACAAATGATTATCTGCAAACATAAAATATGCATCTAATATATTGTTTGAAGCAGCCTGCAATTACACCTCTTTAACATTCTCTTGACTCAGACCATTTCTTCTCCCCTTCGCTATCTTATTTGTTTTTTTTATAAAATACAAGATTCCCCCCCTTAGACTCAGGCAAACATACTCTAGAAAGGGGAAATTCTGCAACTAGCAGCTCATGAAAAGAATTATAACCTATACATGACATAAAAAGTCAATTTGCAAGAAATTTGAAGTGCATTCTTGAAATGAGCAATGGGGGCCACAGTGCAGGGATGGGCAATTCCTTGAGTTAATGGATGTTAATCTTGGACTACAGCTGAGTATCGATACTAACTTATTTTAACCCTTATCTCAGCATGCAAACCTGAAAATGCTGTAGCATGTGCACATATATATGTGTGTGAGAGAGTGTTCTCTGATATGTGTTGTAGTCAGCTATTTATTTATTTCACAGATATCAACGCAAGATGCTTTATAATATAATTATATCAAAATAACATACTGTATAACACATTCCAAAAAATAAAAAGATAGCAGCAGAACTGCTTTTTTCTTTAAAAACAAACAAACCCCAAAACAAACAAACAAAAAGTCGGTGCCATAAAGCTACCCAAAGCCGACTAAAATATTTTTTTTGGGGGGGGAGGTTCAGTCTGGCACAACAGCAAAGGGGCCTCATTTTCCACACCTGGATGAAGCGTTTAGGCAAGGCAAGCCAAGAAAAATCTTCTTGATCCATTGACTCTTCAGGATCAGTGCAAGTGTAGAGATCTGCTGGAGGGTCCTGCCCCCCTTTCCCCCTTATTTCTCCTCTGAGAAGCTGTCAAGTTTGAAGTCTGGTCAGGGCTAAGTCCTGACAGAGAGGTCTTCACTTCTGTGAGTGAAGAAGAATCAGCTACTAGCAAACCTCTGTTAATGTTAAGGTAAGAAGCAGCCTTCACACCTCAAAGAGTTTTGGGAAATTTCCATTTTTTGTGGGTTGGGATCGCTACAGAACAGGGTAGAAAAAGCACAAAGTCCTGAGATTGCTTGTCTCTATTTGCAGTCTCATTAAAACAATCTTGGATTGTATCAATCCTACCCAAATCTACCACTGTGTTTCCCGCATCAGGTTTGTATGTGTACATAAGCCCCCTGCCCACACCTTCCAATCTAACTGAGCAGCCAAAGACATTTTGTCCTATTGTTGTAAGTGTGGCCTTGAATATAAAATTCATCGAACTCCGTTGTGTGATCATTCTTTCATAAGTGCATTTTTGATCAAAAAAACACACACAGGAAAAATGAAACTTTGGAAAATAGAATATAAAATATAATGACAGAGGTGCTTACATTTTTTATCTGTTTCCTTTTTGTTCTTCAAAAGAAATGGCATAAATTTGAAATGCATTGGGACTGGACTGTGTGCTACTCTAAAGCACTTTTTCACTTCACAAGCAACTTGATGCTCTAATTCTTCATTCAATGTAACAGGATGCTATGGGGAGCCTAATGTTCATTTAGAGGTGATAATGTTCTGCTGTCTCTTTGCAGGTGCCTTGACTTCCCAGTCTTCCTTGGAAGGAATTGTTAAAAGTTAAACTAATATAGGAACTTTCTTTTCTTCCTAATAACACAGCCATTCTGTCAATACTTGCACATTGTCTGGTGGGGGGCACCTAGTTGATTGAGTGTCATCTGGTATTTTGCAGACAAGATGTGCCTACCAAAATCAATTTGCCAGGCCCCTGGCAACCTTGCTCAAAGGGTTAAATGCCCGCTGACTGTTCCCCTGTTGAGCCTCTCCTCCTGCCCAAGAGGGAAGTTGCAAACCTCACTATATCTTTTTTCCAAAAGAGAAGAAAAAGCATACAAGGACAAAGAATTTTGTAATTTTGAACATAGTCACCAGCATCTGCTATTTGTTACTGTAATTAGAAGCTTTGTTGATTAATAACAATACAGATGTTATTGCTTCCCCCTCCCTGCCCTGCCCAGTCACAGCAGACCTTGTGGAGACACTAACTTGTACTGTAATCTTTATGACTATCTTGGCATTATGAAGATTATGGTACTCAACATTACCAATATCTTGGAAGATCATGTTTCATGTTTGTTACCTGTTAAAATTCATTAAAAATTGTTGTTGCTTTTTTTTTAAAAAAAAGGTTAAATGGAACACAGAATAATGTGTTAGAATCATAGAATCATAGAGTTGGAAGGAATCTTAAGGGTCATCTAGTCTAACCCCCTTCAATGCCGGAATCTCAGCTAAAGCATGCAGGACAGATGGCCATCCAACCTCCGTTTACTACCTCCAAGGAAGGAGAGTCCACCACTTTTGTGGGAGACCGCTCTACTGTTGAACAGCTTTTACTGTCAGAAAGGTTTTCCGTATGTTTAGTCGGAATCTCCTTTCTTCTAACTTTCTTGTAACTTTAATGTTCAACTCCAGTCTTTAATGTTTCTTGCTGTGGCAAGTCAAGGGTCTTTCAAAAGAGGCACAATGAACCTGCGTGAGTTTATCTGGTGACTTTTAGTGCACACTGAAAGGTCCCATTATTTGAGCTGCTGATTCAGATGGTAGAGGTGGACTGTGGAAGTTGTAGAAGTAAGCTATGTTATTAGCAGGGCATGTGCCGTTACCACTGCTGCCTGGGGAAAGGAGATTATTTTTTGACAATATATAAGCATTTTTCATAATCAGAACACTGGAAAAAGGGTATTATAGATTTTACATTTTCTGTGTCAACATGAAAATAAATAGGTTTTGGTGCCAAAGCAAACTTAGGGAATGATCCTTCATAGTGCTCCCCATAGCGCCCAAGGGAGTATTTATTCTCCCCCACGCGAGACAACAAATAATTTGCACTGGTCACAAATAGAGAATAAGAACAGATGTCCCATTAGCTGGAATACTACTTGCTTTAGGAGAGGAGCTGGGAAATAAGGCTTTATTTTGCCTTATAGGAATATTTTGTCTTGTACAACTGCAACAGGAAGGAACATTCACCTGGAGTTTTAAGATTAAAAGTTTTGTAATATTAAGATAGACACATATTTACATGTATTCAAGAAAAAACTTGAACCTGAAGTAGTTTTAAATACAGACACAGAGGAGGGGGAATGAAAAACTAGACCTCTTATTAGGAAAAAGAAAGTATACAGCAGTTACATAATACACAAATACCATTAGGATGGAAGAGAAAGTTGAAATAGAAAATGATGTTATTTGAATAATGTATCAGCTAAATCAGGCATGTCTAAATAACTTCTTAGAAAGAATTTTTATGCATATTTTCTCATCCCTCACCCCCTGCCTTTTTGAGGTTAGCAATGTAGACATTGCCAAAGGAGTCACGACAGCAGATAATTTGTACAATTCAGAAAAGAGATTGGCCTTTCTTCAAATTCTCCTTTGCCATAGACTCAGAAGACCTATTACATGCATTACACAAATGTAGGGCACATATTGCATGCCCAAGCTAGACCAACTCCCTGACGTGTACGCTTTGAGTCCACAAAGCAGTCCCTACCAAAAGCAGGTAGGAGATCCTTCACAGGTGTCCACACTCAGTGCCTGGATATCAGGAACACGGCAATGTCTGGGGCTGGGACTGCAGCAACGGCCTCTTCATGTGCATGCCCATGTGAACAGACTACAGAGTGCCACCCATCAGCTGTTAAAAAATGCCCTGCTCTCCCCAACAACTTTGCTCATGTTCTCTTAGTGGCCCTTTACTCCCCCAAAACTGCCCACTTCCTGCCCGAGATCATGGCTGTATTAAGATTTTAATAGAACCATCCTTGGATACTTTTTACCTTTTTTTGTTTTATTTTAATGGCATTAAGAGTTTCCGCACCATACACCTGCACTATACATTTAAAGTTGTATCATAGAATTATAAACAGTGACGGCTTCTCAAAAGAATCCTGGGAGGTGTAGTTTGTTATGTTTTCTTGACACTCACAGAAGGACAAATAGAAGGGCAGATTGCCTTTGTTCTTTTACAGACCTTAGCATTTGGGATGTTGAAAGCTGGTGGCATGGAACAGGTTGCTGTCCCTGCAAGCTCCGAAGGCTGGCAGGGTAGAACTGAGCACAGAGATTTGGTCAGTGCTGTACAGAGATTTGGGATTCTCTATCCTAAAGTCACAGCATGAACTCTGCAGCAGTAATGTGATGAGCAGCACTCTGTTCCTCTTAGCACACATTTTAATCATTGTATGATGCCAAACTAAAGCCTGGATATTGGCCCAGTCTCCCTTATCTATGAAAATGCCATTTTGCGCTTTCGGTTGGAGAGTAATAATTTGATAGTTGGCCGCAGGCTAGCCGTTTCAAACCACCATATTTCACCAGAATCTACTGACAAGCCTGAAATGTGAACACATATGAATGAAGCTATCAGTTTTTTTAATAAAATGAATCCTAGGAATCTTTTTAACAACAGCCCTTAAAATGGCTAACATTGCAAGCTAAGGATATTGAAACAGCCTGGGATTATCACATGATAGACTTCAGCAGGCCTCACATCAATTTTATAACACCCTAGGTAAAACAGACTAAACCAATTTATGCGCTATCAGACTTCCCGACGCACCCAGATGATCTCTGTGATCATATGGATTTATGAGTGAAGGAAAGTGGAAAGATGGTGACTAAGTAAAGTATCCCAGGAGAGAGCAGTAGAAAGAAAGAAAGAAAGAAAGAAAGAAAGAAAGAAAGAAAGAAAGAAAGAAAGAAAGAAAGAAAGCTACACACAAATGAGCGATCTGGAGTCATGCAGAAATAATTGAGAAGGGAACCCTTTTTCTGTGAGACCATTTTTAGTACAGGAGTGCATAAGCAGTGCCTCCTTCTCCAGGAACCATGGGTACTATAGTTTTGGGGTCTATATGGAGAAATCACTAACAGAGAATTGTAAAAACCCTCAAATGCTATGAGTAGCTTTTTTAAATTATAAAATAAATATTGTTATTGTTATTAGTTAGTGTCATCATCATCATCATCATCATCATCATCATCATCATCTAAAGTCCCTCCCAACAGACTCACATTAATATCCAAGCACAGGAGACATTTCCTTGTGGAAATGGCAACACATTTAGAGATGAAAGACTAACGTCCCGCTCAAATATATAGAAAGAACATTCTTTCCCTGCAAAGTAACAAGAAGAGGCTGTGGCAGAACTAAATTCAGACTCCAAGCCAGAAGTGGGGGCTGGAAGGGGGTGGGGCCAGGAGACAGAGAGGCAGGTTGCTGAAGAAGCCAAAGAGTCTTCTCCTCCTGCAGCAGCCAGCTCCCCTCCTCCTGGTCTCCTAGAACATGCCGAGAAATGAAACAGGCAGAGCAAAGTGTGGTTGTGCATGAACACAGCCTGAGACTGCATGGGAAGGACCCTGGAGAGGAGGAATCCTAGTGGGCACTGGGAAAGCAGTCTTTGAAGCTGCTTCATCGGGGCAAGAGTTGCTGAGGCCACTGGGCCAGATCTGTGGTTTGTTTCCTCGAATTAACTCCACTGTCCTCAGTTGATTTATTGTTTGGTTGCTGGCCTGCTCTTGACTCCAGCCCTGACACATGTCCACAATATGCACTTGGTATTTTTGTTGTTGAAGAAGAAGCAAGAAGGTGCCGCAGATATGACGGGGGAGAACAGCCCAGCCAGGTGTCATCTTAACCAATAATGCACATTTCTGCCTTTCAATGTATGTGGGAATCAAGAGCTCAGTGTACACTCTAGAGACAGAGCAAGTGCCTAGACAAAGAAGCTGTGGGGTTACAGCAATTCCCAGCATGTAGAAACTACTTGCAAGCTAGGGAGTAATTTTTCGGCTTGTGCAAATAAACCCCCAATGGTGCTTCTCCAGGAATCTCCGCTTCTCCCTTATTCCCTCACCACAGGAATAAAGAAAGAACCCTCCATGACAGCTGAGTACTTAAAAAAACCCTCTAACAAGTTCTAGCTACCTTTCAACTGAAATTTTGCATTACATTGGAGATGTCAATTAGCTACAGAGTCACTCGCACATATCAAACCTGTCAAGGACCTATTGTGACTCTTTAAGTAAATGCAAGCATGATACCAGGTGTTCTTTTGAAGATCAGAATTTGGAACATAGTTTGAAGTAGATACAAAACAAGTGCCCCTAGAATGTCAGCCTTCCAGATACAGAAAATGGAACCAAGTGGACTCTGCCAGGTCAGCATGGAAGCACAGAACAGAAAGCAGGTGTGATAGGCATCCTATTGGGAAGGCCCAGTTCTCTGAGTGCATGTTCTGGGAGTTGGGCAATAGGGGCAGTACAGGATTCCTTTTGGTGTACCGACCTCCCCGCTGCACCAAGGATTCCCTGCCCGAGCTGCTTCAGGTCATGGCAGATGTTCTCCTGGAGACACCTAGTTTGGTTGTCCTAGGGGATTTTAACAGTCAGGATTCAGGCCTCATCATGGGACTGAAACTGCCTTGGTCACACTGGTTGATGATCTCTGGCATGCTAGGGACAAAGGTGAGAGCTGTTTCCTAGTTCTGCTGGATCTCTCGGTGGCTTTGGACACCATCGACCATAACATCCTTCTGGACCGTCTAGAAGGGCTGGGAGCTGGGGGCACTGTTATACAGTGGTTCTGCTCCTTCCTCTTGGGCCGTGTTCAGAAAGTGGTGGTGAGGGATGAGTGTTCAGACCCCTGGGCTCTCACTTGTGGGGTACCTCAGGGTTCTGTCCTCTCCCCCATGCTTTTCAACATCTACATGCAGCCGCTGGGAGAGATCATCAGGAGGTTTGGGCTGGGTGTTCATCAGTATGCGGATGATACCGAGCTCTACCTCTCTTTTAAATCAGAACCAGTGAAGACAGTGAAGGTCCTGTGTGAGTGGCTGGAGGCAGCTGGAGGATGGATGACGGCTAACAGATTGAGGTTGAATCCTGACAAGACAGAAGTACTGTTTTGGGGGGACAGGAGGCGGGAAGGTGTGGATGACTCCCTGGTCCTGGATGGGGTAACTGTGCCCCTGAAGTACCAGGTGCGCAGCCTGGAAGTCATTTTGGACTCACATCTGTCCATGGAGGCGCAGGTCAATTCTGTGTCCAGGGCAGCTGTTTACCAGCTGCATCTGGTATGCAGGCTGAGACCCTACCTGCCCGCAGACTGTCTTGCCAGAGTGGTGCATGCTCTAGTTATATCTCACTTGGACTACTGCAATGCGCTCTATATGGGGCTACCTTTGAAGGTGACCCGGAAACTACAACTAATCCAGAATGCAGCATCTAGGCTGGTGACTGGGAGCGGCCACCAAGACCACATAACCCCAGTCTTGAAAGACCTACATTGGCTCCCAGTACATTTCCGAGCACAATTCAAAGTGTTGGTGCCGACCTTTAAAGCCCTAAACGGCCTCAGTCCAGTATACCTGAAGGAGCGTCTCCACCCCCATTTTTCTGCCCGGACACTGTTGGAAATGACATTGCAAAATTAAGGAGATGTGTGCATTCTGCAGAATGATGCAGTTATGTTTCTTGTATTGTTTCTGAAAGCATGAATTACAGTTGACTTCAATTTCTACACCATACTACACACATATGCTTTCCCCATTTCTTTGTAGCTACGCAACAAAGGATCTGTTTTCTTGGTCTTTAGCTATCTTCTTTCCACTGCTCAACAGATCCTGTGTTGGGTAGCTACAAAGAAATGGGGAAAGCATGGCACACCAATACAGGCTCCAGGCTCAGGTCTGAGGCAACAGCTTGGTGTCTTGCTATATGTGTGTAGTATGGCGTAGACATTGAAGTCAACTGTAATTCATGCTTTCAGAAACAATACAAGAAACATAACTGCATCATTCTGCAAAATGCACACATCTCCTTAATTTTGCAGAGAACTTTGGCTGAGAGTGGACTACAGCTGTCTAGATATAGCAGGAATAGATAGGTAAATAAATACATGTAACATGATCTGGATGATATAACAGGATGTGTTATCATTTTCTAAAGAGGAAGCATTACAGAAATTGTGCACACATCACTATGTCTATATGACTGGTGCACGGATTACTTCTTATGTGTTCAGTGGAACCAACTGCATTTCTGGTTCAGCTTTTCAGTGTCTGAGCTGGCCCACGTAAATTGACCATCACTACGGCCAAGATTCCCACTCTAAATTATTTCCCTGCCTGGCTCCTCACTTCTTAGTCCTATCATCTCTGATGCAGTCTCACACTTGGCTGCAGCAATGCATCACCCTGGGACCTTCACCTCATCTCTTGCCTGAACATCTATATATCATGCTCTTTCCCTCATCTATATTTCATGCAGCAATTTCTGTAAGTGTGCCCTTCACATGCATGCCCTCGCTTGGTATAAATTAACTTATTTTTCCTTGGAATGACTGAAATCTGCATCTAACTTCAGTGACCCTTGATAAATATACAACATGCAGATTTCTGCCTGTCCAGGAGAGGTAGGCACTAAACTTTATGCTAAGCACTTCCATTGTGGCTTCAGTGTAATTTTTCAGCTTGTCCTCTTATTGCTCCACAGAATGTGATGTGGCTCAGTGAATCCCAAAGTGCAGACATTTGATGGCTGCCTTCGCTACTATACATTCCTTCCAGTCCATCTCCTTAGAAATATCAGTTTACTACAGGAAAAGTATATCAGAATGAGCCTTGATCCTTACATACAGAAGATGGTTATGCTGTCAGATAAAATATAATGCAACTAGTGAGAGGGGAGGGGCAAGAAAACAGGACAAACAAAATATTATTTGGTGAACATAAATGAAAGCTTCTATCATGCATGTGAAATATTTTCTTTCATTGTTCTGCATATTAATAAGTGGTCTGTTTATTTTTATTTTTTATTTTTTAAAATTTTATTTTATTTACAACATAGTCCACAATAACTTATACATACAAACAAACAAACCCACCACCATTGACAATTTAATTATCAAAATTAAACTCCTATCCCCTTACACAAAGAAAACATACCATAAAAATAAAATTTCCCTTATCTTGTAAATGGCCTCCTTATTTACTTCTTGTGTGCTGTTTCTTTTATATGTGATTATTACAATTTTTCCTAGTTATGACTTTAAAAATCGCAAAGTCTCCTATAGAAATTAATCGAAACAAGTCCAGGTGTATATTTTGGGGCATTGTTTGGTAAACTATTCTCTGCATTTTCCCCATTATTTTTGAAATTCTTGTCTAGGTTGTCCCCTAATTGTCTCTGTTAATCTGGCCAATTCAGTATAATCTAATAATTTATCCTGCCATTCCTTTTTTGTTGGCACAAATTCTTTTTTCCAGTTTCTGGCAATTAAGGTGATTTTGGATCCAGCCTGTTAGGTGTTGTTTGTAAGTGGTCTGTTTAATGCTCCTGGTCACTTAGAATCATACAGACATCTCTCTGCTACCAAGATGCTGGACAATCTTGCTTTCATAATAGAGACTCTGTGTAGCATGTTGGATTTGGGGCAGAGGGATCCGGAGGTAAAACTCCTGCTCAGCCATCAAGTTCATTGGGGAGTCATGAGCTACTCACTAACTATCTCCAAGCTAATTCGCCAGGCTACAGAATACAGCCTGTGCAACTTTCTTACACAAGAACCTTTTCTTACACAAGTTTTAAGCAGGCATCACCACGTGACTGCAGAAGAGAAGGCATGCAGTATGGCAGTGTTTGGCTGTAATGTCCAAAGCAGCTCTAAGACTCTGATCTATTATTGATGCCACTTTTTCTTTCTAAACATGCTGAAGACATGTTGCCTACAGAGCCCTTTCATGCCAAGGCCAAGGCTCCAACAGAGCAAGGAGGAATAAGAAAAGAAGGAAAGTCAGTGAGGAAAGGGTGAGGGAATTCTCTTAACCCTCTGGACTATGAGCAGCACCCCTGATGTTTATAACTAAAAGGCAGGACCTTATACATCCTGTACGATGGTTACTATGGTTACTGGATATTGCAGTGTATTCTTATACTGTCCAGATTCCAGGCCAACTATAGGCATTTGGCAGCCCCAATAATGAAAGCTATTTGAGTGAAATCAGCCTTTTGTTCACATTTAACAGCGGGTGGCCAAAGAATGTGACGTTCAGCATTAAAAGCTACGTCCATGTTTTAAGATCTAGTAAATAATTTTTGCATGACTTTTGACTTGCCAGTTTCAAAAAACTTCATTTCTTTAAAAGGCAAAATTAAATGACACAAATACTGTACTATTGTACAAAAAACCTGAAATTCAGTACACAGGAGGCTTGCAAATTTAATTACAGCATCGAATGCATCATACAGAGCACCACAGAGAGAATTGTTCTTTCAACAACTGGGAAGGCTGTAATAAAAATATACCTCATAAGGAACAACTCCACAGTGAAAATATTAATAATAAAATATATAAATATTAGATCTAAAAATAATAGTAAATCTGCTCTTATTTCATAGTCAATTGTTTTCTTTAGTTATCTACCTACTCTTTGTTTGTGGAATATATTATAAGTGCCCTTAGAATTGTACAGTTCTAATTGTATACACAAATATACACCAAGAGGGCAATGAGCACACTTCTTATCTATTTGTGTTCAGCATAACTGTACATGTGCATGTTCCATACATGCCAGAGCCCATAATTCTGTGTGTTTACACAGTTCCCATATGCACATTCAGTGTACTTGATAGGGAATCAGTCATTTTGTCTTGACATTGTTTGCATGTGCCCTTCTCTCATCTGAAAGAGCATTTTACTCACACCACTGATTCTGATATGGATTTGCACAGTAAGGCTCATACAAGCCATGTTGAACTATGCTATATCTGTTAATGTGGGCTGGGGAACTACATTCTCACCTAGGGGTGATTAGAGGTAGATCAGTCCTGCTAAACATAACAGTCAAATATAACCCAATTTCCAACCATCACAGACTGTGACCTCAAGATGAGATGATGAATAAAATGTACATCTGAGAAAAAATGCATAGGCTTTTATCCAAACCAAATTAGTTACACATGTCCCACTAAAGTCAACATGAAAGATTTGTCATTAACTTCCATTAACTTCCAACATGGCATGAGGAAAGGTTACAACATTTTCTCTCCTCTCATAATACTCAGAATGCAATGAAGCTAACTGTTGCAAGGACAGGACGCGGGTGGCGCTGTGGTCTAAACCACTGAGCCTCTTGGGCTTGCTGATCAGAAGGTCAGTGGTTCGAATCCCCGCAATGGGGTGAGCTCCCGTTGCTCAGTTCCAGCTCCTGCCAACCTAGGAGTTTGAAAGCATATCAAAGTGCAAGTAGATAAATAGGTACCGCTCCAGCGGGAAGGTAAATGGCATTTCTGTGCGCTGCTCTGGTTTTGGTGTTCTGTTGCACCAGAAGTGGCTTAGTCATGCTGGCCACATGACCCGGAAAAACTGTCTGTAAAGCGAGATGAGCGCCGCAACCCCAGAGTCATCTGCGACTGGACTTAACTGTCAGGGGTCCATTACCTTTTTAACTGTTCCAAGAGTCAACACAGACAAAATAAAGCATTTTTTTTGTGTGTGCAGTGCATAGACAGACAAGAGGGAGTGGTGGCCCCTAGCATGGATACCTTTAAAAGAAGACTAGATAAATTCATGGAAGATAGGTGATCAGGGCTGCCAGGCACAACAGCCATGCTCTGCTGTTCTTAGGGCCAGTATGACACTGAATTCCTGTTGCTTGGAATTGCAGGCAGAGAGGGTGCTGTTCCTACATGTCCTGTTTGCAGGCTTCCCATGGGCATCTGGTTGGCCAGTGTGAAAACAGGATACTGGGCCAGGATCCTGGTTTCATCCAGTGGACCTCTTTCATTCCTATGGGTGTTCTAAAATGAGGTTTTACGCCACGATCACTGTACAGTGGTACCTCGGGTTACAGACGCTTCAGGTTACATGCGCTTCAGGTTGCAGACTCCGCTAACCCAGAAATAGTACCTTGGGTTAAGGACTTTGCTTCAGGATAAGAACAGAAATCGTGCTCCGGCGGCACAGCGGCAGCAGGAGGCCCCATTAGCTAAAGTGGTGCTTCAGGTTAAGAACAGTTTCAGGTTAAGAACGGACCTCCAGAACGAATTAAGTACTTAACCCGAGGTACCACTGTATCTATTTTGGTTGAGAAAACATTGATGCCTCTGTTGATCAATAAAGACTGGTTGTCAAGCCTACTAAGCTTAATTCACAACTTACCTGTAACATCTGTCATCAGGAAGTGCTGTGACCTTAAATAATTTCCCTGTGGGATGTGTCAGCATTTGCCACTCCACTTTGTGCTGTTGTAGACTTAATATATGCCTCCTCTACCCCAAGTGACAGATATTGGAGCCGTAAATCCCAGCGCTTGTTATGACCATTTTTAATCATCTGTTTTCTTTGGAAGGGGGGAAATGTAAAGCCCATGTGGATGATAAATATAATTTAACCATGCATGTCACCACGAAATCTGATAGTCCCACTGAGACTTCAGCTGCATTGTGCAGCAGTAAAGAAAAGGCTTTCAGCTTCCTTGAAGCTGCATGGCCCCCTGTGCATCAGTGATGTACTAAACCTGAGACTTCAATTGCTGCGCGTTAAACAATCTCTCTGGCAGAGTGAAAACTAATTGCTTCAATGGATTCTTCTCCCCCAGTGCTCCTCAGATGGCGCAAAGTGACATTGGCAGCAGAGAAAGGGTGCCGCCTGTTGTCTGTGATTTATAACTTATCTTGCTGGCACCTATTCAGCCGGCACTTAGCACAAAGCCAAACTTGCATGACATTTGAAAGGCCTGCATTAATACAGCTAGCCAATCAATGGCAGCTGCCCCTTCCACAAGGACACTGGTACATTGCCGCTACCTGATGCCATCAACAGAAAATGACACAGGAATCACAAAAGGTAGAATGATGTCAATTTAATCAGAGAAGATGCCTCCAAAAAAAAGAGCAAACAATGCTGATGCAGATAGAAAAGTGGGAAGGTGACAATTCTTGGCAGGCCGGTGATACTTGGCAGGTCCCAGTGAAACCAGAGTTGAAATTCAGTGATACGAAATCCCACGGCATGACACATAGGATGAGAACTCTGGTTTCCATTCAATTAAAATCTGTGAGTGATCTTGGCAGAAAGGAAGTCCGGCATAGATAAGAAAGAATGCTGGAAATGCTTTCCCAGAGGTCAAACTGTTTCTTTGTCAAAGGAGCAGAAAACAGCAGCAAGCGCTGCAAAGGGATCACTTCTAAACAATGGCGTGGAAATCTGGCTCAGTTTGCATTTGAAGGCAAACTTACTTACAAACCAACACACAGTCATTCTTTTAAATTCACCTTGTCCAAATTTTGCAGTGTAATGTGTACAAGAATGCATATACTAGGGAGCGGGTGGCACTGTGGTCTAAACCACTGAGCCTCTTGGGTTTGCTGTTCAGAAGGTCAGCGGTTTGAATCCGTAGGACAGGGTGAGCACCCGTTGCTCTGTCCCAGCTTCTGCCAACCTAGCAGTTTGAACGCATACCAGTGCTAGTAGATAAATAGGTACTGCTGTGGTGGGAAGGTAAATGGTGTTTCTGTGCACTCTGGCATCTGTCACAGTCCTCCGTGTGCCAGTAGCTGTTTAGTTCTGCTGGCCATATGACCCAGAAAGCTGTCTGTGGACAAACGATGGCTCCCTCGGTCTGAAAAGCGAGATGAGTGCTGCACCCCATAGTCGCCTTTGACTGGACTTAACCGTCCAGGGGTCCTTTACATTTTACCTTTACTAGCGTAAAAACACATGTGAATATAACATATAATAGTGCATTTATATTAGGGAAAATTGGTAGTCAAAACAACATAGAGAAATATGTTTCTTAGGAGAAATTAGTGCTAAAATGCTGGTGAATTTTCATAAAGGTTTTATTATTATTATTATTATTGCAAAGTGTTGCAGAATAACTGTATTTAAGAATGGGTAATGAGCAACCTGGAGAACCAGAATTGACAGATTAGTCCAACTCTAGTTGCAACCAATGTCCTTACTTGATAATTTCCAGCTTGAAATTGGGAGTGCAAAAATTCAAAAACCACTGAAATGGGGGATCAGTTTTGAAGGGGAAACACAGTTCATGGGGTGGCTATTGCCAATGGCAGTCCTTTTTTCAAGGTTCTTTTTAGGTCTACCACTACAGGTAACAGAAGCAGATTTCCTCTTAGTGGCCACAGCTGGCAGCCACCATCACCCCCAGAAAGTGGTGTTGATGAACTACTGCAATCCTTTGGCTGTTTGTGACACAGGCTGTTTGCCATTCATACTTTTTAGCTTCTGTATAAAATCACTGGGTGAAGTCATACAGAGATTTGCCGCCAGGCACATACAGCCAATTAATTTCTAAATGTATTGGTTAATATTTAGCCTTATTTGCATTTAAACATTTCAATATGGTGAACTAAATGACATTGTAATTGTCCAGACTATACAGTGGTACCTCGGGTTAAGAACTTAATTCGTTCTGGAGGTCCGTTCTTAACCTGAAACTGTTCTTAACCTGAAGCACCACTTTAGCTAATGGGGTCTCCCACTGCCACCGCCGCACAATTTCTGTTCTCATCCTGAAGCAAAGTTGTTAACCCAAGGTACTATTTCTGGGTTAGCGGAGTCTGTAACCTGAAGCGTCTGTAACCTGAAGCGTCTGTAACCCAAGGTACCACTGTATTTGATTTGAAATGATGCAAAGTATTCTGCAAGGGCAGGTGCTACATAAAATGGCATCTGACTGAGAAATAGCAGCTGAACAACAATTTATGAGTGAAAATTGGAGACCCTCAAAATAAGCAGGTCTCCTGCATATCTAGATGATGTGTCATATTGAACCCCCTGGACTCTGCTCTGTGTAGACTTTATTTCTGTTCTTTCAGGTTAGTAATATTTCTGGTATGAAGTTATTGCAATGTTTAAGTGAAGGGTGAAGCAGTTTGACATTTACTTCAGGTGACATTACGCTGTCTATGAAGTGGATATGACATTTCTGGTTCTGTCAGTCATTAACTTTGATCTATATTTCAGACCACTTGACTCATGGTTGCTAAAGAAGATTTTTGTGCAACCTGGAAACTTGCAAGGCCTCCACAAATTCTCTATAAGTTAACTTTTTTTTGTTAATTGGTGATTCTACGATTCCACGAATCTTTCATCTGGAGCAATCTTACCTGGCCCCACATGTCCTTATCAAGTTTTATTGGAGCTGTGGCAAAAGATATTTGTTCACCGTTTTCATAAGTGGGAATCAGCAGATGGAGCAAAAATAATACAGTTAAAAACACCAACAATATTGGTAAAGAAAACCCCCAAACCAGCAGCTTACACAGTGCAATTCAAGGCTGAAAATTATCTCTGAAATACTGTATTAACTTCCCATCTATCAGCGCAATCCCATGCATGTCCTACTAAGAAGTAAACCCTTCAAAGAAACTTACTCCCAGGTCAGCGTGTATAGGATTGCAGCATAAACCACATAAATTAAGATGAAATGAGACTCTTTGGGAACTCCACAATTTAGCTGCCACCACTGTTGAAGCCTTGCTTTGGGTAACCACGCATTGAGGTTTTGGGGGCGGGGGGGGCAGGAGCTGTACCTGGCATACTAGGTCAGCTGCCAAATTATATCTCCCAAAACACAACACCTGATGTCAATGTTGGCCATTGTATTTTGGCAGATACAAGACGGCTGCCACCTGCCGCTCACTATGGGCAAGTCATGCTCAAGTCCCATCCAAAACATTGCTGCTGTCTGCGATGAGCAATAATAACTAGGGTGAAGGGGGTGAGGGGCTAGAATGGAGCCCCCTTGGGAGATCCATGGCTGACAGTTATGCAAACATTAATAACATATTTCCCCCACTAATTTCCAAAGCTGTATTCATCTAATTTCCCCATAAATCTGAGTTCCAGCATTCATTTTCTAGTTGGCAATTTACACTTAATTTCTAAACCCCACAACAGCATGTTGAAATTAATATGGATGTATCACTGAAGCAATAGCTACTGAATAAAAATTACCAACCTCTGGGGTACTTGTCAGCCATGTGGACCATGTTATACATACACTTATACATGTATTTGATGGAAAACAGGAGTATTTTAATTTTTTTAAAGGTTTTTTGTCTAAATCTGAAAGACAACATTACTCTGGTGTATTCTACAGTCAGTCAGTTCTCTTCTTTTTTTAAAAAAGTGCAATGAAACCATCAACAAAATTTGCACATGTTTTTTGGTGATTGGGAAATAAAAAGCAATTAGATGCTCTTGCTAAAAGGAATGTGCTCATAGCATCTCATGACAAAGAGACTGCCGTGACTGGGGTTGCAAGGACACTATTGCCAAATATGAGAACTGGCTTCCAGTCACTTTGCAAGACAAGGAAAGAGAAAAATTCTGCAAGTGGCCCATCTGAACTCAACTAACAGGTGGAGCACTTGTTTGTGGTTTTTGTGGGGATGCCACTAAAAATGCCTGCCCCACGGGGAATCCTATTGTCCTTGCAACAGATGCTATGCAGAACAGGACTGTCATGTTGTGAGTCTCCCACTATATCCCAGAAGCTTCCAGGAATGTGGAAGGGAATACGCAGGTGTGCATCTCCCTCAACATCATGGTATTTGCTTTTAGTGCAGTGGTTTGGTGGAGTAGGAATGAGGGGAGATCAGTTCAGCCCTAAGACTTTTCTTTCTTCAGAGTATGAGTGATGTTGTCATCCACCAGAATGCCAAGATAATTGACTGGCACTCCTTGTTCTGGCAAACGAATCAGGTGACCAAGAAGCTGTCAGATTTTGCTGCTGGGTGTGACAGAGTAGCATAGAGGGAGTGAGAAAATGAGCAAAATAACAAACTGAGAGTGGGTACTTCTTTCCTTACATGGAGTTCCTACTTCATATTAGCAGTCCTGTGAACTGCTGAAGGTAGCATTTCAGCTGGTTGAAGGACCTTTTATCCAAGCCAAACCAATGCAGTCAGGAATAAGAATGGAATTGGCTTGGAATATGCTGTGCTGTTTCCAGAGTTTTCTTTGAGGGTGGATGGGGAGCTTGGCTGATTCCCGGCTAATTTGATGCTAACAGTTGGTGTGGATGCTCTTGCCCATCACTAGTTTCAGAGGTTAAAGTGGTCACGCAACAACAGCAACTGACACATTTGAATGCCTAGTCTGTTGAATGCAGGCAATGCAGACCCCAAATCAAAACATACTCATAACAGCCTTGATTTGAATTCTGAGCATACTATGCATTTTAGGGTAAGGAAGCTCTCTCAGAATATATCTGGGCATTATGGGCTAGAAAAATTCTGAACCCATTGTTTCTGAACTTCAGTAGTATCTCTAGTTAAAACTGTGTATACGACTTTTTATTCCTCACAGTTTCCCATGTTAAACCATAATTATTTTCTTAATGTTATTACAGGAAATCTGAACAATTTTCATCCTCGCCAAGCTATTTTTTCAGTACAAGAAGCAAACTTGTATTTTTTGACATGCTTGCATTTGCTGACTTTACCATCTTCCATTTGCTTTCGCCGTCATGTCTGCATTTGGCCAGCCAGTAGGACGGAGAGGAAATCAAATATTTAATGGGTGGACAAAGAGAATCCTAAAACAAGAAAGCTAATTCTATTTTCAAAAAAAGATATGAAAGAAGAAACATCTCAATGTGCTTTTCCCTTGGGGGGAGAAATCAATAATAAGGTGAAAAACCTGAACGGAACATACCCATGAAAGATGAACCATATTACTGCTATATGTTAAAGTCCCACCCCCCACCCCCCGCAACTTGCACTGAAAAGTTGTTAAACAGAATAAGAAAAAAGTATTTATGAAGACAATTTGTAGCGTTAACTTCCACAAGTTGTAAACTACTGAGCCAAGAAAACCCAACAGTCCTGTCTGATGGCCCAGTAGGGGCTCCATAAGCCACCTGCTTTGCTGTCTGTTCAGAACTGCAAAATCTGTGAGGGGGGAGGAGGGGTGGGTAGGCATTTGGTAACTGCAACATATAGCTGCCAGGCTACTGAAGGGTCGCAACTAGGGAAGTAGAGAATTCCAACAAAAATGGAAACGGAGTGGAAATTGCTGATGTTAGCTTATTTGTCCCACAGAAATCAATCCAGTGAATGTGATCAGTCTTTGCTGAGTTAGTGGTCTTTAGTCTGCAAGCATTAAAACATTGATTAGGTTCCAACCCACCATTTGAATTGTGTTTCCTTTGCACTGCAACAACTTTTTTAACATAATGGTAACATAATTATGTAATATAGGCAATTAATCATATAAATTATGTATGTTATGTACAACCACAGTGAACCGTGAGGCGAATAACATTGTTCATGCAGCAGGTGCCCACGTGAACTGCAAAGCATGACCACACCTTACTTTTTATGCATATAGGTATATAAAGCAGCTGGTGGCCCCTAAAACAACAATGAACTTCAGAGGGGGTGCCTTTCCCATTGTTTGCCAGTCCATAGACATGGGAAGGATATGGTTGGGTAGCATCTGCAGCAGCAGAATTTTGGTAGCAGACCATGAAGGGAAAAAGGTCAGCCCACCTCCGTCCTCTACATGGCAAAACTAGGTATGACCAAGACGATATGAATAAATAACACTAGGCTTCAATACAGGATGGATTCCACAGTCACTGGATGTGCACAAAAGTCTAGTTCACTGGTGAATGATGTCTGGATCCTGTCAGGAAGCCTAGTGTCTGCCAGGCTACAATCCTGAACACAATCCTCAGAGATACTTACCATACTTCTGAATAGACATGTATAGGATGGCACTGTTAATGCCCAGGGCTGTGAAATAATTCTTGAACCCCCATTCCCCGAACACTGAGCATCACTGTACATGCATTGTGCTGTTTCCCTGGTCTGCTCCTGTTTTGGATAGGAGCCTTCTTTTACAGACTACAGTGCATGGCTGGAAGGCTGAGCTTACCTTGCAAGGTCATAAGTTGTACAGGCCTGAGTTAAGCGAAACCCGGTGGCAACTCCACTTGCCAGGGTTGGACTGGGCTTCCAGAAATTTCAGGCAATTTGAACCATGTTTACAAAACTACTTTTTAAATGAAATGTGCTGTAATAATCCGAAGGCATCTGTGATATGCACTCAAAGCAAGCAAACCTCACGGGGTTTAAACATATTGTCCCCTAGAGACCTGAAAGCATCTTTGAAATGTGATGGGAGCTTATTTCAAGAGAACTTTCATTAATGTTGCACATAGGGCCTTTTGTCCTGTTCTGGCACCTGTTCAAGGGGTTCCTTTTTCAGAGCTATTTTCAGCAAAGGTAATTTTCCAAAGATACACAAAGAGCATGGACTTCTTTGAGAAACACTTTCTACTGCACTGATGCTGAAATCAGCTTTTTGCCATCACATCCCCAGCAGGTGTTAAGCTGTTTTCCAGCTCTAATTTAGTTTGACTGATTGCCATCAGCCATCATCTGCAACTAATCAATTTGTCCGTGTAGATAAGGCCAGCCATGGCCTTGTGTAGATTAAGCTGGGTGTGTTAATGACCTGTCATGCACAGTGACTTGTCCAGGAGCAAGGAGGGTACTATGGCGATGAAAATGAGATTGAGAGAGGGTAGTTTGCTGTGGCAGATTGAATGTTAAAAACAGACAGTGAAATATATATTTCTTCTTTTTGAGGTGAGAATAGATGTTAGGAAAACTATAAGTAAAAGAAAATCAATACCATACTATTGGCAGAGTTGTTCATATTTTGTATCTTTTATATGTAGCATACACTGTGGTTCAGACCATGATTACTTTAGTATTTCAACATTTTTTTAAAAAAAGGGTGGTGGTGAAAGGTTCTAGTCTTTAGGGCTGCAGGAAACATTCATTTCTGATGCTGATATATGCAAAATAAAAGGTGGAATTAAGCCTCCACATGCTGCCTTTTACCATTTCAAAATAATAGAATCACAGATCCTATAAAATAAACTCCGGGTAGCTTGTCATGGTTTCCATAAATGAAACCTCCACAACTTGACTCTGTCATTGAACATTTATTATGATTCACCCATACAGGTAACCTGCCTGAAACACTGTTTATCGTGTATTTCTATAAACACATATAAGATGGCACTATTGTTGGTCCTTCTAGTTCAATGCTATCTACTCCAGTGGTTGCCAGCATCTCTGGGCCCAGAGGAATCTTGAGAGAGTATTGTGGGCACCAGTCCCAAAATGGCTGCCAGGGGTCAAGGCTTGTCACAAAATGGCTACTATGAGGGTGTGGCTTGCCACAGAACTGGGAATATTTTAGTAAAAAGCTGAACAACTTTGGCTTCCTAGAAGAAGCTGAACAACTTTGGCTTCCTAAAAAAAGCTGATCCGCTTTGGTCCATCCAACAACAATGGGTCGATCACTGCCAGTTTTTTTATACTGTGAGTAGATCACAGTCTATTGGGAGTTTGACGTTGCTGCTATATAACAAAGAATAAACAGATTCCCCCCCCCCAATAAAACCCCTAAAATGAATTTAGGTGCTGGAAAAAGCAGGAAGGCAAGCCACAAGGTGAGTAGGCAGCCATCCCTGCCACAGGAGAGGAAAAGTTGACTGCCCAGCCAATTTTAGTGGAAGCAGATGGGCCATTGCAGTGCTCGGAACTGCTCCACAGTGCAAACCAATGTGAAGCCTCCTAAAGGGTACCTGCAGGTTCTGCTTCATAACTTTTTTCTAGGAGGTCTATAGACTGGCTTTTTAAAAATAAGAATAAAAAGCTCTGTCTGGGGCTCCTCCGCAAGGGCCCCAGTGAAGGCCTTCATGGTCTGCAGTAACTGGCCCATTTCTACATTCTCAAGCAGATGTAGTTCCTGGTCCTGCTACCTGATATCCTTTAATGAGAGATGCCTCAAGACTGAACCTAGGACATTCTGCAAGCACAAACTTTACTACAAACTTACATGTCTCCATCGTCCTGAGCGTCCTCTTGTATTCTGCTGATGATGTTTGCTCAGATGATTTCTCTGAAAGTTAATGTACATAAAACAAATATGCAGTGGAGAAATCAGTGACTTAAGTGAGAACTTCACAAGCTACTTAACCACTGTGGGAAACATTAGAGATTAACATAGCTTCCTGGATACCAAATTGACTGCTGGGTGGACTGTTCTATACTCACTGAAGGGAAATAAATTGGTGAAAATTTCTATCACTGGTCATTTCTTGAATTCTTTCTTTTTAGGATACTAAAATCATATTTTGTGTCAACTTCAGAAGTAGTCTTATTACAGTGGTACCTCGGGTTAAGTACTTAATTCATTCCGGAGGTCCGTTCTTAACCTGAAACTGTTCTTAACCTGAAGCACCACTTTAGCTAATGAGGCCTCTTGCTGCTGCCGTGCCGCTGGACCAAGATTTCTGTTCTCATCCTGAAGCAAAGTTCTTAACCCGAGGTAATATTTCTGGGTTAGCGGAGTCTGTAACCTGAAGCGTATGTAACCTGAAGCGTATGTAACCTGAGGTACCACTGTATATGGAATTTATTATTAAGGGGAAACTTTGTTGTTGTTGTTGTTGTTTAGTCGTTTAGTCGTTTAGTCGTGTCCGACTCTTCATGACCCCATGGACCAGAGCACGCCAGGCACCTCTGTCCTCCACTACCTCCCGCAGTTTGGTCAGACTCATGCTGGTAACCTCGAAAACACTTTACAACCATCCCGTCCTCTGTCGCCCCCTTCTCCTTGTGCCCTCCATCTTTCCCAGCATCAGTGTCTTCTCCAAGGAGTCTTCTCTTCTCATGAGGTGGCCAAAGTACTGGAGCCTCAGCTTCACGATCTGTCCTTCCAGTGAGCACTCAGGGCTCATTTCCTTAAGAATGGATGCGTTTGATCTTCTTGCAGTCCATGGGACTCTCAAGAGTCTCCTTCAGCACCAAAATTCAAAAGCAAAAGGGGAAACTAAACTAGGTCAATTACTTGCCACATACCTTATATTGGGTAAGATGCACTAGTTTCAAATTCCATCAAAAATATTTTTTTTCTTAACTTGTTCTTGCTTGGGCATAGAAGCCAACTCCTAGGGGCTCTGGGGGCTTCAGCTCCTAGGGGCTCTGGGGCATTAACTTGCATGCCGCTCTGTCAAACTGGATGCTTGCCGACTTCCATTATGCATCCAAACCAATAAACTCACTTCGTAAAGACAATGTCATGGTTTGTGTCTCCCCGCCCTCACTAATACAGCACAAAGAAAAGCAGTATTATCCCAGGGGTGCTAATTTAATGCCAGTTATCATTCTCCAGGCCTGGCCTAGTGAAACAAACCAGATGATCAAATATTTCATTTCCAATAAATCACTTGTCCTGGATTAATTATGTTATCCCATAGAGTAATTTTAAAATCCCCCCAGATTTAGATCACAGTCAAATGCAGATAGGTAGGCCAAAGTGTATTGATTTCAATGGGCTCCAAGAAACCTAAGCTCTGTGGCCCTAGTTATGTAGGAAGGCAGCCCTGTTTAGGGAAGCTTTTAATGTTTGTAAGCTTTTAAGGTTATTATATTTTAGTCTTCTGTTGCAAGCCGCCCAGCTGCTGGAACCCAGCCAGATGGGCGGGGTATAAATAATAATAACAATAATAACAATAATAACAATTATTATTATTATTATTATCTCACCTATATTTCAATACTTCTCAAAATCCCATTTTCACTCCAATGCACTGGAATACAAGGGGAAGGGAAATAGATTCTTATATATGGCTATTTCAAACTAGAATATCTGGGTTACAGTGGAGGCTGGTGCATGACGGCAAATGAGGCAGCCCCCCCCCCAACATAGTCTGCCCTTGGCCAGCCCCCACCTGCTTGCACACATCCATCCATTGCAAGGGGTGGCTGTCAGCTGCGTCCTCCTCCATCGCAGGATGGAGGAGGGTGGGGAGAAAACTAGAACCAATTGGCTCTAGCTCCACCTCTCATTGGCTCTGGCACCACTTAGTCCACCCTGCCTTTCCCCCAGGGCATCAGCCACCAGAGCTAAGTTTGGTATTTCATAGAATCATTTGTGCATCATCAATAAAAAGCACAAAAGAAGACACAGATGTGCATAAACTTTGCATACACTACATTATACGTATAGATAAAATTTTAGAAACAATCACTATAATGTAAATAGAAATACAATTCCTCTGATCACAGTGGGAAAGACTGTGACCCTGTAACACTGGTGCATGCTCAGTCCGCTGTCTAGTGGAAATGGGCAACGTGCTCCCCTTCCTTTGGGTTCCTTATCTTTTAACCAGACCAGGAACCAGGCTTGGTTGGCTCAAGTCATTTGGCTGCCTGAAATGAGGAACCACATGGCTCCCCTCCCCAATTTCATATACTGAAGCCAACCACACTGGTAGTAAAACCTTACTTCAGCACTAGTGATGGGACAGCATTCTCCATTACACCTGATGGCAACAGGCTCACCCAAGGCAGTCAAGTTTCACAAACACAGCTCTGCACTCCAACACACTTCATTGCTGTTGCCTGCCTGCCAGCCTCTGCCACCCGAGGCAACTGCCTAAGGGCAGGGCCAGCCCTGCTTGGGACTGACAACCTTTCAAATAGAGGACTCCCTCAAGTGCACCATTCATTATCTTTCGCAAAACCTTCAAATAGAGGGCTGTCCTTTGTAAAGGCACACCAATCACACCACATTCTGATGACATTTACAAGTGTGTCATCTGAATTTACTACAAGGGATAGATAAAGCTGCCCCTAGATATGTTGTGCTTAAGTTTTCTTTTGTGTTTGTTTTTTAAAAATACCAATACTTCACCTTTTGTGTGAAAATGCTATTAATAACTGGCAGCTTTCTAATCACGCCTAATATTTTCTTCCTTAGACACCAATTCTGGGCACTACAATTTAAGAAGGATATTAACTAGCTGGAACGTGTGCATAGGAGGGTGGCCAAGATGGTCAAGGGTCTGGAAATCAAGCTTTAGGGGGAGCAGATGAGGGAATTGGGTAGTTTCAGCCTGGAAAAGAGGAGACTGAGAGGATATATCATAACCATCTTCACTTATCTAAGGTAATTCAGAAAGAGAAGGCAGATAGAAAGAATGACTTGCTACAGATGCATGGAACATTATTGCAATGACAATATTTTTTAAGTAAGCAGGCAGACATTGTACTAATTTGAACACCATTAGAGGGAGAATTGATATGCTTACATATCTGTGTACCACAAACAGGAATGAACTGGCAAGAAATGAAAATTCTGGAAAAGCTTCTTGTCTCCTTCACAGAGCAAATCAGTAACAAAATTATTCAGCCCAGGGCAACAGATTTTTTTTAATATCAGGAACAGTTCTATTTTTGTTATTATGATCCCTTGACAGTCCTCAAGGACTGTCATGCTTTTGATACCAATTTCTTGATACAGTCACCTTTTGTAAGAAGTAGGGACGTCCTTGTGTACATTTACTCTTGTCCTCCACAGCTCCAAAATCTGAAGGACAGCCAAGAGTGAGAGCTCTTATTGGGGCAGCTTCACCATGCTACAAGCCAGAGGCAAACGATATGTGTGACATATTTCTTATTCTTGGGAATAAGAAAGAAAAACCTTTGGCTGTTTACTCCTCCTTGACCATTGCTTATTTTCTAGAAAGGTAGGTTCTTGGTTCAAAAGTGTCTGGAGCTCACATATTCTGACTGAACCCTTACTCTCATTCCCAGGTATGTGAAAGGAAGTGGTGGGGAGCTGTAACTCAGTGATGAGTAAAGTGAACTTTTGACACACCAGTTGTTTTGTCTTCAGCTCTTTGTGGGGAGACTCATGAAAAGCCAAGTTAATGGTAAATCAAGTTTATTTTGGATGAGGCTTTGAAGCCCATACAGAACAGAAACTCACTCTATACCATGCCTCTGTGTCACAGCTATTACTCTTACATGCCACATGTGTTATTGCAAATGCATACATTACAATGATAAGGTAAAGGTAAAGGGACCCCTGACCATCAGGTCCAGTCATGACCAACTCTGGGGTTGTGGCACTCATCTCGCTTTACTGGCCAAGGGAGCCAGCGTACAGCTTCCGGGTCATGTGGCCACCATGACTAAGCCGCTTCTGGCGAACCAGAGCAGCGCATGGAAATGTTGTTTACCTTCCTGCCGGAGCGGTACATATTTATCTACTTGCACTTTGACGTGCTTTTGAAGTGCTAGGTTGGCAGGAGCAGGGACCGAGCAACGGGAGCTCACCCTGTTGTGGGGATTTGAACCGCCGACCTTCTGATCGGCAAGTCCTAGGCTCTGTGGTTTAACCCACAGCACCACCCGCGTTACATTATACACCTTCTTAAATCAAAAAAGATGTTCAAAATAGGGTTTCTCTTTTCTTTCTGAAACAATTTTAACATTTTTAAAATAGACAGTTATTTGCGTTAATCAGAGCTTTTTTTCAGCTGGAATTCAGTTCCAGCACCTCTCAGGTGGGCACCCTTGCATTATAAAAGAACAAGGGAGGCATTTATGGTGAGTTCCGGCACCTTTTTTTCTAGAAAAACAGCACCAATCTTAATGTTTGCTTTCATTTATATACACTATATGACCCATGAGCAATATAACAAAAGATTTAAGGGACAATCCAATGGGATGAGTAGCTTAGGATGCAGCGGCTCTCAGGCTCAACCACATGATTCCTGGCTCAACTGGTGTAAAGTCCCCTTTGCTCAGGCAAAGATATGCCAATATAACTTGATCTTCCAACCTCAGGTGACTGAACCAAGCCTAGTAAAGTCCCCCCAAGGGATGTCACGGGGCGTGACTGGGCAGGACCAGAGACAAGGACTTAGGCTAGATGCTAAGCATATTGAGCTCAGTCACATGACCTGGCAACCCATGTAGAACACTATTTTAAAATCTTTGTCTCTGTTTCCCAGGCTTAGGCAGAGAAGTAGCAGCTCCACTGCTGAATGGAGTTTAGATCTGGCTTAACTGGCTTGCTTTATGTCAGTTTCTTGTGCATAGGATCACTCCCTTAGCTTTTACTATTCCCCATTTAATTTTGGAGAACAGCCAACCCCTGGGAAGGCTCTTATGAAGCAGCTTTCTACATCGAAATAACTGAAGTTGTTGAAGCTATTTTGACTTCATCACGTGTTTTGCCAGAAGGGAAATCACCAGCTTTGAATTTTGTTTTATCAAAACCTGGGGGATGCCTAAGGATGTGAAGAATCTCCTTGATAAATTCTGCTCTTTATCAAAACCCTTTCAGCTTTCCTTGATGTTCCTCAGATCTTTTGCCTGAAAAGAAACCACCTAATTCATACTGAATTTTCTTTTTGGTTATGTGCAAGGCTGAATCAAGAGAGTTGATCCTAGAGATCTTCCAACAACAGGGCTTTGTCTCCTCCAAAATGAGCACACCAGAGTGAGCTTTCTTCCAGGAGTTCATCACAAACACAGAAGGAGGGCATATTTTGCGATCACTGAGCAGTGAAATCCACACCCTACAGCTAATAATTAAAGATAGGACAATTAGTAAATGTATTGTCATAACTCAAAATCAGACGCATTAACATGCAAACCATGCAATGTAGATCGCTCTGGCTCACAAAGCCAGCCAGAGCAAGTGACTCCATGGTAGTAACATCACTTCCTACTTCTATCTAAGGAAATCCTTAAAAAGCGTGTTCTCGCTAAAAGGAGAGTGCGGGTTGCAGTGGGGGCCACCAGGCCAGCCCTTGGTTGCCAGGCAGGTTAATGGTTAGTGCCTGGCGCAACAATTGGCTGACCGGGTTGCTGGGGCAAATTGTATGTAGCAAATTGTGGGGTGGGATCATAGGTTATAAATATTGGGGCTCACTGCTTCTGCTTTCTCTTTCGCAGTGAGCATCGGATCACCCGCCCGCCCGCCCTGTGTTCCGGTTGACCTTGCTTTGCCTGTCATGGGGTCGTCTGCCTTGGTGCAGGGGCCTAGTAGGAATTTTGCCATTTGGCTGATTTGCTGGTGCCATCTGGTTTTTACCTACTACTTAGCAATTCGTCACAACTTCTAAGGTTGCGGTTAGGCATTGGTTATAAAAATTGGTGGTGGAGGGGTCAGGATAGGCTGTGCCTGCCCCTCCAATGGTGCTGGAAGGGAATTCCGTTAAAGGAACCCTGGGGCTTGCCACGATTTCGTCCAATCCCTGAAATGGGACCAGGGCCAGCAAGTCTTGGGGAGCTGGTTGGGTGAGCGGTGAGGGACTGACGCTCAGCTCAGCTGATCCCCAACACTGTCTTTCCCTTCATACTGGCGTCCGATGGAGTTCGGATAGTCAGTTCTGTCCCAGGCGGGGGGACAGATAGTCATAACCAATGCCTAAGCAACAACTCACAGATTTTGTATTTTAATAAAGTTGTGGCCAAAATAGTGCCAAAAACTAAAACTAAAATTACGTGTGACTTGTGAATTATTTCGAGGGGTGACTTGGGGACCTCCACAGGCAACACCCACCCACACAAAACAGACACAGAGGCAAAGACCCAAACAAACCCCCCAAAACCCCTTGAATTGAATAGGACCTCTGTTGTTTCTTGCTTTTAACAAGGTATAGCTGAGAGCAGATTCAAACCATGGCACGTCTGCAACACTGGGGTGGAACACTTTTGAAATAGTGCAGGAAGTGACCGTACACCACTTCCAATGTAATTCTATGCACAGAGGGCTGTATATACAATAAAATGGGTGTCACCATGTTGCACTTCTGGGAGCTACACAGTCCTTCAGAGAATTGGGGCTTACTATGGCCATTGCATAAAGGAATGGGAGGCTGCCAACAACGAGATGTGCTCCCAAATCTGCACAGGAGAGAGAAAGTGTCAATCCCCATGCAGTGCTACATCTTTTTTTGCCACAATTTTATAAATATCTTTAGCTATTTTAATGCAGATTATATGTCTTATGTATGTATCTTTAGGTGCTGGATATTTTAATGTATATACAGTGGTACCTTGGTTTAAGAACAGTCCGGTTTAAGAATGATTCGGTTTACAAACTCTGCAAAACCGGAAGTAGTGTCCCGGTTTGTGAACTTTACCTCGGTATAAGAACGAACTCCGAACGGTGGAAGGGCACCGGCGGTGGGAGGCCTCATTAGGGAAAGCGTGCCTCGGTTTAAGAATGGTTTTGGTTTAAGAACAGACTTCCGGAATGGATTAAGTTCGTAAACCGAGGTACCACTGTACATGTAATATACATCTAATATTTTAAATAAATTCATGCATATAACAATACTTTAAAATAACATATAAAATATGTGAGAATTGCTTGTGTGGTGAAAAATAACTTGCTTTTCACTGAGATCAATGAGCATGACAGGAATTTAAAAGATCCACATGGATAAACTCAAAACAGTGATTTTCAGAAAACCACATCTTTATGTCACTGAAATTACTTTTGTTTTCCTATAGATTCCTATGGATGCTTATTCTATTCAGTGTCCTTTGAATCTACCTCAAATCAGATTTTAAATGATGTTTAGTGGCAATTTCTCATTAGTGACATATGATTGTATATATATCTGGACTTGGACCCTGCAGTAGCTGCCTGGGGACTGCCATCTCCCGCACTGAGAGGACTACAGAGTCCTGCAAGGACCAGGATCCTGGGCAGGCAGGCAGCACTGGCCGGGGCAGCTCTATAAAGCCTGCCACCCTGGAGGTGGGGGGCAGCCCCCTTGTATTGAAATTATTGTTTTAAAGGGGATGAGGTTTTAACTTGGGTGCGTGCTGTTTTATTTGGTGGGTAGGGTTGTTTTAAATTGTTGTTAAATGTTATATGTTAATTTGGATTTTTGTATTTGTGGGTTTGAGTACTGCTTAGGGGCTTTTGTTAGGGAGTGTATTGTTTATTAGTAGGGACGCGGGTGGCGCTGTGGGTAAAACCTCAGTGCCTAGGACTTGCCGATCGCATGGTCGGCGGTTCGAATCCCCGCGGCGGGGTGCGCTCCCGTTGTTCGGTACCAGCGCCTGCCAACCTAGCAGTTCGAAAGCACCCCCGGGTGCAAGTAGATAAATAGGGACCGCTTACCAGCGGGAAGGTAAACGGCGTTCCGTGTGCTGCGCTGGCTTGCCAGATGCAGCTTGTCACGCTGGCCACGTGACCCGGAAGTGTCTGCGGACAGCGCTGGCTCCCGGCCTATAGAGTGAGATGAGCGCACAACCCTAGAGTCTGGCAAGACTGGCCCGTACAGGCAGGGGTACCTTTACCTTTATAAATTAGTACTGTTAATTGATTTGATTATTTTTATAATGTTTTGATTATTTTTATTTTTATTATGTATTTTGTTTATTATGTATTTTGTACTTTGATTATTTTTTATGTATTTTGTGCTTTGATTACTTTTTATGCATTTTGTCCTTTGAATATTGTAACTTTGTGTTGTGCTCTGCCCTGAGATGTATGGGTATAGGGTGGTATACAAATTTAAGAAACTATCTATCCATCTATCTGTCCATCCTACTACATACTATTCTGAAATAAGCAATCCATTCCACTGAGATGCTTTTCAACAGTACATCACTCATTCATTGTAGTCAACTCTGGCTCATAGATATGACTATTCTTACTAGTGAAAAACTTCATTTCGGACAATGTGACCAATCTTCTGCTATTTATCTGCATTTGTTTGATATCACAGCCAGTTGGGATTTAAATAAAAGGAGAGCAGCAATTATTTACACTTGCCTTTGAATTATTCTTACCTGGATAACACAAAGAAGATTGAGCGTAATCAGTTCCAGCTGGGAACTCTTCTGCACAACATCAAGGACAATGGGTTCACAAATTGACTTTACCTGCTATTCATGTATTATATAAAAGCATCCTGAGAAAGTGAATTTAATTAGCAGGAAAGCAAATATAATGGCAGGTATAAGGAGAATTGTTTATGCACCAGACACCTGCTTTTTTATGGAGTGAACAAACTAGGTTTAGGTCAACGTAAGTTAGATTATATAAGGAATCTATACCAGATCAATAAATTATAATTAATTTTAATTGAATATACAGCAAAATATTATTATTATTCCAATGTGCATGAATCAGGATAAGCTGTGCACCACTTGTTGCTGTGCAAAGAGAATGTAAATATTTACGTGGCCACCTTTACATTGTGAATGCAAAAAGGTGGTCTTTCTGTGCTAGCCAAAATCTATAACAAATAATGGTTTGAATTGTTGTTGTTTTTAAAGGGACTACATCAATCAAAGACTCTTGAGAGTCCCATGGACTGCAAGAAGATCAAACGCATCCATTCTAAAGGAAATCAGCCCTGAGTGCTCACTGGAAGGACAGATCGTGAAGCTGAGGCTCCAGTACTTTGGCCACCTCATGAGAAGAGAAGACTCCCTGGAGAAGACACTGATGCTGGGAAAGATGGAGGGCACAAGGAGAAGGGGACAACGGAGGACGAGATGGTGGGACAGTGTTCTCGAAGCTACAAACATGAGTCTGTCCAAACTGCGGGAGGCAGTGAAAGACAGAGGTGCCTGGCGTGCTCTGGTCCATGGGGTCACGAAGAGTCGGACACGACTAAACGACTAAACAACAACAACAACATCAATCTAACCTTTTACCAGAACATAGATGAGTTGTGCAGGAATAAGAAGGGAATCTGGGTCTCACATTGCAAGTATGAAAGCCTCTGGTATGGGGTAGAGTCAATTATAAACATTCAAAATTATTTAAAGAGGACACCTCCCTATCTGAGTGGGGAAGACACTTCTCATGGTCTTTCCAACTGATATTGCCCACTGCACAGTGACCCAGAATAGGGACCTCATTTTCTTGGTACCGCACTTACTCTACTCTCTGCCCCTGCAGATATGTCAATTATACTCCATGCCAACCTTTCATAGCTAACTCAATGCATCATCAGCATCATCATTTTATCAAGGTCTTTGGAATACCCTGGTGATTTGTGCTGCACCACTTGAACCAATTTATTTGGTGCTGCATTGTTTTTGTGAGTTGTGATTTTTTATTTTAATACATTTAGATGTTTTATTGTTTGCAGTGACACTGGCACACATTTTTCAGTTTTATTGTGCACTACAAAGCACCCTGTGAACCTTTGACGAAGGGCACTGTATAAATTAATTACCGTATTTTTTGCTCTATAAGACTCACTTTTCCCCTCCTAAAAAGTAAGGGGAAATGTGTGTGTGTCTTATGGAGTGAATGCAGGCTGTGCAGTTATCCCAGAAGCCAGAACAGCAAGCGGGATCACTGCTTTCGCTGTGCAGCGATCCCTCTTGTTGTTCTGGCTTCTGAGATTCAGAATATTTTTTTCTTGTTTTCCTCCTCCAAAAACTAGGTGCGTCTTATGGTCTGGTGCATCTTATAGAGCGAAAAATACGGTAAATAAACAACTCTCAATCATACCAAAGACATCTGTCACATTAGCTGTAGTAGGAAGTAGGTGGCTGAAAAGCCCCTACACAGCTATGTTGTTTGGCTAGTGAGGTATTAACTGAAGTTAGACTCTTTTCAGTGCTGAACCTTGTCCCACAAACTTGGGGAAAAGACAAAATAAAGAGCAGAATGTAACTGTGTAGGTTCAGAATGCCATTCCTTTACTGCTAATGAAAACTGGAGATGTATAGACATGACAGCAACTGGAGGCCACCTGGCCGCCATTTTGCATCCTTCATGATGCCCCACATCTAGCATCATACCAGGGTATTGTGGCAACTGCCCCATAGATATACACAAATGATGGGAAATATAAAGAGAATATTCTGCAAAAGCTGCTGCTTTTCCTAGGGGGTGGTATGAGAAAAAGAAGTTCCCTCAGGGAAAAGTTTTCTGATAAATTTCTGCTCAGCTCTAAGGAGAGCTAAGCTCCTCATTTTTCCAGAAATAGTGAATGGAGCTTTTGCAACTAGAGGTGGTAGTGGTATTATATATCTTGAAATTTTACTGTTTGACGAGAAAGGAGGATAAAGTGAAACGTGTAAATATTACCTTAGAAATTTCCGTAATAGCACAAACCAAAAAGTAAGTAAAGAAATGCTTTCCCATGAGGATTTTCATCTTTTAATTCTTTGCTGCTTCTCTTGCCTTCTTGCATTCAGAGCACCTGTAGCAATCATTTCCGCAGTTAAGCTGCAAAGCACAGCCATAGTAGGCAGTTTAATAAGAACACTTTAATTACCATCTTTAGTATATTTTCATCGTGTGTCAACACCTCACATGTCACGTCTTAATCAAATCTGATTTTTCTTGTTTTCACTTGAGACAAATTTGCAGTTCTTGGAGAACTCTACATGCAAATTCAAGGGGAAAGGGGAGTGTTTTCATTTACGCAAGCAGCAACACCTAAACATTCTGATCAATACCACATAAGGCAGGGTTTCATTCAAGAGGCATTTATGGTGAACATGTCAAAACAACCACTCTGGGACCCATGGGTATAGGGTGGTATACAAATTTAATATGTAGTAATAACAACAACAAAGTCTGCAAGAATTCATTATGGCTTCCCAACAATCTCTGGGATGGGGAACAGCTGTACAGCAGTTAGCATGTAGAACTTGGACTGGGGAGGCAAGGGTTCAAATCCCTACTCAGCTCAGCTGCTCATGAAACACACTGAGTGAAGGCCGATTTATCTGAAGACAGCTGACAATGATGAAACCCAATCAGAAATGATTGGAAAATAGCCAACCCACATAGCATAATGAGCAGTAACACAGTAAAACAGTTTAACAATCAGAATTGGGGGGGGGGGTGATTGTGGTGGTAGCTGCTTAAGAACATGTTTTAAGATTTTAAGATACAGATTCAAACAGATTACAAGTATTCCATGATTATGAATGGTTTTATGATTATCTTGTGAATATTTTTATGATTATCTTTCCTGGGCAAGGTTTTGAAGCGAGTAGTCGCAGACCAGATTGAGGCGCCTTTGGAAGAAACTGATTTTCTGGATCCATTTCAGTCGGGGTTTAGGCCTGGTTTTGGCACAGAAACTGCTTTGGTCTCCCTGTATGATGACCTTTATCGAGAGAGAGAGAGAGAGAGAGAGAGAGAGAGAGAGAGAGAGAGACAGGGGGAGAGAGAGAGAAGGGAAACATGTCCCTGTTAATTCTTCTTGACCTCTCAGCAGCTTTCGATACCATCAACCATGGTATCCTTCTGGAGCGACTCTCTGAACTAGGGGTGGGTGGCACTGCTTTGCGGAGGTTCCAGTCTTACTTGAATGGTAGTTCCAGAGGGTGTTACTTAGGGAATGCTTTTCAGCCCCATGGAATCTTCCATGTGGGGTTCTGCATGGCTCAATCCTATCTCCCGTGTTGTTTAACATCTACATGAAACCGCTGGCTGGGGTTATCCGAAGGTTCGGAGTTCATTGTCAGCAGTATGCTGATGACGCTCAGCTCTATTTCTCCTTTATATCTGCAGGTGAGGCAGTGGAAGTGCTGGACCAGTGTCTTGCCTCAGTAATGGACTGGATGAGAGCCAACAAACTGAAGCTCAATCCAGATAAGACTGAGGCACTGTTAGCGGGTGTTTCCCTAGACCTGATAGGTGGGAGGTTACACTTCCTCTGAAGAAGCAGGTTTATAGCTTGGGGGTACTCCTGGATCCTTGCTGTCGCTCGAGGTGCAGGTGGCCTCAGTGGCCCAGAGTGCCTTCCAACAGCTTCGGCTGGTGGCCCACTTACACCCCTATAGAGACAGGTATAGCCTAACTACTGTAGTCTATGCTCTGGTAACCTCAAGGTTAGATTACCGCAATGCGTTACATATAGGGCTGCCTCTGAAGATGGTTCGGAAACTTCAGCTGGTGCGGCATTCAGTGGCCAGGTTGCTGACCAGAGCAAGACAGTTTGAGCATATTAGACCAATCATGGTCTGACTGCACTGGCTACCGATTAGTGCTGGTTTTGACCTATAAAGTCTTAAACGGCTCAGGAACACAATACCTCAAGAACCGCCTCTTTCAATATGAACCTACCCGGACCCTGAGATCATCTTCTGAGGCCCTCCTTCATGTGCCTCCTCCTTGAGCGGTCCAGAGGGTGGCAACATGAGAACAGGGCCCTTCCTGCAGTGGCTCCCCATCTGTGGAATCTTCTCCCCAGGAAAGTTCACCTGGCACCTTCATTTAGGCACCTTTAAACATCAGGCAAAAATGTTCCTTTTTAACCAGGCCTTTGGGTGACCTGAACATCCTATACCCTTTTAAAATGTGGCTCTTTTTTTTGAGTGGGGGGGTGTTCTTTTTATTGTGATTTTATATATTGTGAACTTTTTTGTAAACTACCCTGAGACCTCCAGGAATATAAATTCAATATATAAAATAATAATAAATAAATACTTCACATACATTTAGAACAAGAATAGTTTATACAAGGAATAATAATAATAATAATAATAATAATAATAATAATAATAATATTATAATATTCTCTCATTTCTACAATTTAAATGTTGATGCTAGTGTTTGAGGATGATGTGTGAATCCTAGAACTATTCAAAAGCAAAGTGTTCCTTTTTTCTGCATGAGTTGCAGTGACAGAGCCATATTGATAACATGGCTAGTTTTCCACAGTAAGGCCACATCCTCCAATAATATCATCATCATCATCATCACCAACAGCAACAACAACATTGTTATTATTTATACCCCACACATCTGGCTGGGTTTCCCCAGCCACTCTAGTCACCACCACATACCTCATCATCAGCTGTCAATGGATACCTCTCTTTTCATTCATTCTTTTCTTCTGTTGGCCAGGAAAGAGTCTCCAATTTGGTATTAGTGCCCTAGAGTAGCAAATAGGTTGTTTTTGCAGTGGCACTATTTGATTCAGTATTTTGCCTTAGAACAGGGGTCACCCAACCTTTTCTGACTTGACAGCCTCACTGAGGACCCCCTCTGAGGGTCATAGATCAGTAGTGAATATGGCCAATGGATATGTATATATGCATATGTACACACACACACAATTCAGCACACACTCATCAGACTTACAGGCATACAACACTCAGATAAACATACATGCGGTCACACACATAGACTCTCACGAGCATGCACCCAGATGCAGATGCACTCAATCCGCATTTCTAGCCCTCCCCAGTCTAGTGCTGGGCTTGAGCCCTCTCCCATCAGATAACCCCAGAAGCAGAAGGAGAGAGAAAGGCGGTCTGTGTGTCCTCTGCTCTGCTCATGGCTAGCACAATTGGAGAGAGCAGGTGAATAGGCAGCAACAGCAAGGAGAATGAGGACAAAGAGCTGTAGGGGTCAGCAGTGAGCCCACTTCTGACGTTGCCATTGTCTGACACTGGTCTGGATAGGGACACCCTTAGAAATTACTGTCTGGGTAAACCCTTAGCTGAATATAAATCAGCCTTTCTGTCTGCATTATATACAATGCTGTTATAAGCTCCACTATCAGACCTTAGCAAGTTTCAGCTAACCAGATGGAAAGACTGAACAGCTGAATATCTGCTATTGACTTTTCTGGTACAAGAAACGACATTTGTAGATCAAGCTAGCAGCAGATGGAGAACAATTGGAGTATATAATTATTCAGCCTGGGCTCTTTTAAATGGATAGGCTGGACTCTGCTTCTTTGGCTGAAATGACAAAGGAACTGAGCAGCACATGGCAAATAAATCTTTGCAAAGGTTCTTTGAAATAGGTCTTCTAGCAGAATCTGTGAATTAACTCCATCGATTAGCATTTTTCCCTAGTGAAAATGAAAATCTGTCAAGTTATCATGGTGCTGATGTTGAAGGTCTGACATTCATCCCTAGCATAGCTGAACGCTTGTGTATTAATCAACCATGTTGATTTCAGTATGTTACCTGAGGTGTCCATCTGTTGACTCTTCTTTATTTTGCCAAGCTCATGAGAGCTTTGGCCTTCAGTGTTTCTTGGTGCCAAAATCTAAAATCCACCATACGGAAGTCATAACACACTGTGAAGTCCCTGAGGGTGAGTGAGTAAATTAAAAGTGAGTCTTATTCAAATTGCCCTCCCAGGAAAGCCTATTCTGTGAGATAACAGCTCTCAAGAAGACCAGTGGCTAAAGTGCTGTGCTTATAGCAGTGCATTGAATATATGTGCTTTATGTTTTGGGGATCAAACAAGTTATCAAGGATCTGAAAGCAGCAACTTGTTGAATATATTTAGCCAATTGCTATTTGTTTTCTATAATAGTAGCTATGAAATTATGGCCTGGTTTGCATGACAAGCTGAATTTTGGCTTAGCAAAACTATGCAAATATGTGGATACCTGGAGAGGACCTTACAACCACTTTGCTCCTCTCTGGCCCCTTTTTGCTGCTGTGCCACACGAAATTCAGCCAAGGTTTGACTTAATGTGTCATCTGAACTGGGAGTCATTGTTAAGCTCTCTCCTCACTAGCCATAACGATTAGCCAAGAACAAACCTGTATCACAGCTTGTAGTTTGTGAGGAGAGAGATTAACCATGAGTCTCAGTTTGAAAGGCATGCTAAGCCAAGTCTCATCTTAGCACAATGAGGCAGCAAAAAGGACTGGACAGGGACAAAATATCTGCAAGCTCCTCTCCAGGAACCCACACATTCATGCAGTGTCACTAAGCCAAGTGTTTGGCTTAGTGATGTGCAAACCAGCTCTTTGTGTGGGCTACATTTTGCAGCAAAGGTCCTTCAAAGTGCCTAACAGAACAATCTTACACATATATATTTAGAAGGAAGTCCTACTGAGTTTAATCAGGCTTACTCCCAGGTAAATGGGTGTAAGATTGTGACCTAACCACATCAAAATGAGTTCAATTAATTTATTATAAAATTATTAAGAGCTGTGAACTAAAACAACCAAATAAGCAGCAAAGTACTATCATATTCAAGGATCTTTAAATGCTTTCAGAAATAATATGGCCTTCACCTCTTGCCAGGAGACCAATAGCAAAGAGCAAATCTCCATAATGGCCTTTCTGAATGCTGATGTTGCTACAAAAGAAGCTATAATCCTCTACCATACTTAACATGGCATGGGAAGATGGAACAGGGACTCTGAGGAAGAGCTTCAGGAACAGGAAGGTACGTATTGGAGAAGGCAGTCTGTTAGGTCCTCCTGAGGATAAATGCACAATAGCACAGGACCTTGTTCAGTAGCAAGCTGGCCATAATAAATAGGGAATTGCAATGTTAGACAGCCTGGCACTATGTGAAATTGCATACTAGCCTGCTATTTTAATGGGGGCTCTTCTGAGTTATAGCTCAGTGAAAGAGCCAGTCCATCAGCTATTTAAATAATGATCAATGACCATATTACTTTTTGTTGAGGTGCAAGGGTTTGTGGAGAAATTTTCAGAGATTTGTATTCCCCAGTATGGTTATACTCACTAACTATTCAATATTTTAAAGGGACATCTGAAGGAAAATACATTGGACAGCAGGATCTGTCAATGTACGAAGGTGTTTATGTACAGCAAATATATTAACATGCTACTAAACACTGTTGAGAAAAATGTCGAAACAGAAATAAACAGAGAAGAACCCATTACACCCACACAAATTTAATGGCAAACCCTGTCTTTCCCTTTTATTGTGTACACACTGCATTCTGAATCCATATGTTCAGTCCACAAAATAATCAGATCTCTTTTCTGCAGAAGACTGGATTAAGCAGAAACTGGAAGTGCTGCAAGAAGCACTGAAATATTGGAATACGCTCAAGAAAATAAAGAGTTTTTCTCTGTAGATTCAAATAATGAGTCTGTGGCTCTAGCTAGTAGTATATTGCATCTTTTGTTGAGAAAATGGATGTGTTCCTGTTCTACACTGAAAAATAACCATAATTTAAAGACTAAAGAGAGTTTTAGTGTTCATTGTAGTGTTTACTATGCTCAAACCAAAGAATATAGAAGACAAATGGATGCAGAATCAGAACAAGCAAAGGAGTGGTATATTTTTCTGTTCTGCTTTATACCAACATCACCTGAAGGCTGCAGGGTAGCAGCAAGTCATTCATTATGGAGAATTGGCTGATGAAGCCCAGATCTCAACGATGACATAATTCCGGGCACCATGTACAAGAAGACAATAAAAGCACCAGAGAGTGATTGAAAGCAGATCTGTTAGAAAACTGAAAGGCCAGAATTTGGAGTCTACTAGTTTTTCAGACACCATATTGGTAACCTGCCAAAATGCAGTCTGACCAGTCAAACCAGTAAAATAGTGGATAATTGGACATTCTGGTTCTGAATTAGGAAAAGGTGCAACTTGGTTTGACAGATCAACGAGAAAAGGGGGAAAAACACCAAATGTATTGGACTAGCAGAGAGACAGAATGACTGTCCCCAAGTACAACTGGGGAAAGTGCCACTGTGGTTTTTTTTTTAAAAAATACCCTTGTTCTTAAGGGAAATTGGCATGAATTGTGGAGAAAGAAAATGAATTGGTTGCTTTGAGCTATATTTCTAATTTAACTACCCTGAAATTCTATATATAGGCTAATATATTTTAATTTCCTTAATTGTTATTCCTGGACTGAACTAGCTTGACCCTGTAAATATGAGCAGCAACTCCTGAAAGCACAAGAATTCAGTTAAATTAGACCTACAGGTCCAGTTTCACAACTTCCTTCTTTAACCCGCTTGTTGCTATAGTTACTGATTTCTGCCTGTTAGCAGCAATAATAAAATGTATCTCCTTGATGCCCAATGAGATTTGTGATCTGAGTTTGAGATTTAGGATACATTCCGGTGATAGGTTCTGAAGCCCTTATTTGAAACATGTTAGGGGACATTCCTTGGCAAACCTGCCAAAAATGGGAAATACATGCTTGGTTTAAAAATGGGTGTTCATTGCTTGACTGTACCAGGGCGAATGGTTATTCCAGATCACACATTGCAGACAGAACTTCCGTATGGCCGGTGTGGTGTACAGAGTGAGGAATTTGAATTGTTTGACATTTCCAAGCAGCCACGAAGCTCCATGCATTTAACAAAGATTGTCTGTGGCAGAGATGGAGAACCTATTTCAGTCCGAGGGCCAGATTGGAACTTGTCCAAACTTCCATAGAACAAATATACATCTATGTCTCCATTGTCATAAATGCAGATGTATCAGACACTAAGCACACAGCAGCCTGTCGTCACATGTATACATGCCATTGCCTAAAAACAGTGACAGTTGTGAGTAGCCAAGCTGATTCATTTCACAGAAATTGTTTAGTAAGGTACCTGTACATTTTGCTTCATAACCTTTTTTCTAAGAGGACTGGAGATTTATTTATTTAAAAAAGAAAGTTTGGGGCTTCTTCTTCGGTCACCCACAGATAACAGTACAAAGGGAGAGGTAGCACCATGGTACCTTAATATTAAATATATAATAACCTTGGGAGGAAGTGTTCGTGTCCTCTTGGGTTTCATGATACAGAGGCAAGGGAAAGCCAAGTGTAGTCAGACATGCATTCTGGACCTTAAGGAGGTTGATTTCAAAAAGTGTAAAGAATTACTGGGTGAGATCAAAGAGAATGGAGTCCAAGATGGATGGGAGTTTCTTAGAGGTGAAATACTGAAGGCACAAATCAGACAATTCCAACAAGAAAAAAAAGAAGGAGGCATCAAAAGAAACTGCTGTAAGTAGCTTACAGATTAGCTGAGATTTAAGAAGGGCATGTATAAGAAATAGAAGAAAAGGGGAATCACAAAGGAATAGTATACATGAGTAGCCAACAATTGCAGGGAGAAAGTCTGGTGGGCCAAAGCTCAGAATGAACTTAGGGTTGCAAGAAAGGCTAAAAATAATAATAAAGGTTTCTTTGGCTATACTTGAAGCAAGAGGAAGAGCAGGCAACTAGTAGGTCCTCCGCATGGAGAAAACAGATAAATGTTATTGGATGACAGAGAGAAGACAGAACTGCTCAACACCTACTTTGCCTCTGTCTTCACCCCAAAGGAAAACACTGCCCAACCAGGTGATAACAGAATAAATGGAGGGAGCTGCTGTCCAAGATAGCTAAAGAGGTGGCAAGGGAACACCTAGCTACTTTAAATGAATTCAAATCTCCAGGGCTTGATGAGCTGCATCCAAGGGTACTCAAGGAATTTGTGGGTGTAATTTCAATGTCTCTGTCTATAATCTTTAAGAATTCTTGGAGAACTGGTGAGGTCCCTGTGGTCTGGCAGTGATCAAATGTTGTTCCCATCTTCAAAAGGGGAAAAAGAAGAAGACCCAGGTAACTACTGATCAGTATGTAAAGGTAAAGGTACCCCTGCCCATACAGGCCAGTCGTGTTCAACTCTAGGGTTGTGCGCCCATCTCACTTAAGAGGCTGGGGGCCAGCGCTGTCCAAAGACACTTCCGGGTCACGTGGCCAGCGTGACGAAGCTGCTCTGGCGAGCCAGCACCAGCGCAGCACACGGAAACACCGTTTACCTTCCCGCTATAAAGCGGTACCTATTTATCTACTTGCACTTAGGGGTGCTTTCAAACTGCTAGGTGGGCAGGAGCTGGGACCGAAAGACGGGAGCTCACCCCGCCGTGGGGATTCAAACCGCCGACCATACGATCGGCAAGTCCTAGGCGCTGAGGTTTTACCCACAGCGCCACCCGCGTCCACCTGATCAATATGTAGTTGACATCATATGAGGAAAGGTCCTAGAACAGATAATTTAACTGTCTATGAGCATGTAGAAAAGGATGCTGTGGGTTTTTAAAAAACAAGTCATTCTAGACGAATCTCAATTTTTTTGGGGATAAAGTTTTTTTTGATAAAGTTACAAGCTTGGTGGATCAGGAGAATGCTGTGGACATAGTGAATCTTGATTTCAGTAAGGCTTTTGACAAAGTCTCCCATGGTATTCTTGTGGAGAAGCTGGTAAAAGAATGTGGGCTGAAGGAGGGAACTGTTAGGTTCCTTACCAACGTGTAGAATGGTTCCTTACCACCATGTTCCAGAAGGGCATATTCATGGAATATGGAAGAGCAGCTTTCAGAATAGGAGAATATGTCCTGAGCACCATCATATCCTTCTGTAAATTCAGACAGAGCACCACCTCAGTCTTGAACTTCTGAGGTTTGAAAGTTGCAAATAAATATCAGTTTTCTTTTTTGTATCGTTATCAACAGCTGCTTCACATGCTTAAGTTATAATGTGACCTGAAGTTATCACATCACATATTTTGTGAGCACTTATTAGCTAATGTATATCTAAAATCTGTTGCTTTCTATTAAGAGATAAAACCACATTTTACCTTTTCTGTATGTCTATATCCAGATATACCTCTAACTGAAAAATTATTATTTTTGTTTTATTATTTATTAAATTTCTATCATGCTTTTCATCCAAGTATCAAAGGGCAGTTTACAATGTAAAAACACAAAAATACCATCATAACAAAAGTACATAGATTATTATTATTATTTCATTATTATTTCATGCAACTTTAATAGCTAGATACTGTTTTCTATTATCAAAATATAGACACTACTAGTCTAGCAAATTAAGGAGAGATGAATCAGGCAGATTAAAATTCATGATTCTCTTAAAAAGGAGGACTAAAGGGAAATTACGTTGTGTGGCTTTTATTGGAACATTAGTTTCAGATCTTGTTGATTAAAGGCTACAAACCTTGTAAACTATTTTGTTAGGTCTGTTAGTAAAGTGAATAAAGAGATACTGCATCACTGGGGATTTCTATTTCATAAGCAATCTTACATAAATTATTAGGCTTTACGTTAATTTTTATCGCTTAGTTTACAAATATATGTCAGGATGGGAAAAACCATTTTCACTTCTATCCATACCGCCTAATTCCTATGGGTCTAGATTAAGTTAAAGCAAACTAATAGAGTTGTAAAGGTAACACCTCTCTCTTTCTCTCTCTCTCTCTCTCTCACACACACACACACAGAGAGAGAGAGAGAGAGAGAGAGCGCAATTCAAGAACAGAGAGGATAGGGAGCTAGAGTGACTGCCTTGTTAGGCACTGTATAGCACATCTTATGTTCTTAGAAGAATTTCTCATGTTACTTTGGAAAGAAAAATGGTACGGGGGGGGGTCATCATTCCTAAGTACGGGCTGAAAGTTTGGTCCCATTAAGCATAAACACACAAGTGTCAGGTTCACCCATTCTTTCTGCTTGTGAATTATAAGATCAAGTTCTCCACAAATTTTAGATGTTTTGATTATATAACCAGGAGCAGAGGCAACCCTGTCAGAAGACTATATGAAGCAGCACCTCAGGGGGACGATTATGAATGCCATTAAAGGTGGCAGAATTGGAAACTTGTAGATTTGGTCTACTGAGTGTCTACTCTGCAGCTGTCCTGCAAGAGTCCCAGTATGACTATTATTAGAAGTATTTTGACCAATCCTCTAAAGTAGTCAGACTACAATGTGTGTAAGTTTCCCATATTGCATCCTCACAACAACTCTGTGAGCTAGGTTAGACTGAGAAATGGAAATCAGCCCAAGGCCAGCTCCATAGCTCTTGTTGCAATGTGCCTTGCTCAGGCTTATCTTCCCATGTTAATTATTTGGGAAATGTACCATCCACATCTACTTCTGCTTCATTGACTACGCAAAAGCCTTTGACTGTGTCAACCACAGAAAACTATGGCAAGTTCTTAAAGAAATGGGAGTGCCTGATCACCTCATCTGTCTCCTGAGAAATCTCTATGTGGGACAAGAAGCTACAGTTAGAACTGGATATGGAACAACTGATTGGTTCAAAATTGGGAAAGGAGTATACGACAAGGCTGTATATTGTCTCCCTGCTTATTTAATTTACATGCAGAATTCATCATGCTAAAGGCTGGATTGTATGAATCCCAAGCTGGAATTAAGCTTGCCAGAAGAAATATCAACAATGTCAGATATGCAGATGACACAACTTTGATGGCAGAAAGTGAGGAGGAATTAAAGAACCTCCTAATGAGGGTGAAAGAGGAGAGCACAAAATATGGTCTGAAGCTCAACATAAAAAACTAAGATCTGGGCCACTGGTCCCATCACCTCCTGGCAAATAGAAGGGGAAGAAATGGAGGCAGTGAGAGATTTTACTTTCTTGGGAGAAAAGTGATGACAAACCTAGACAGCATCTTAAAAAGCAGAGATACCACCTTGCTGACAAAGGTCCATATAGTTAAAGCTATGGTTTTCCCAGTAGTGATGTATGGAAGTGAGAGCTGGACCATAAAGAAGGCTGATTGCCGAAGAATTGATGCTTTTGAATTATGGTGCTGGAGAAGACTCTTGAGAGTCCCATGGACTGCAAGAAGATCAAACCTATCCGTTCTGAAGGAAATCAGCCCTGAGTGCTCACTGGAAGGACAGATCGTGAAGCTGAGGCTCCAATACTTTGGCTACCTCATGAGAAGAGAAGACTCCCTGGAAAAGACCCTGATGTTGGGAAACAATGAGGGCACAAGGAGAAGGGGACAGCAGAGGACGAGATGGTTGGACAGTGTTCTTGAAGCTACCAACATGAGTTTGACCAAGCTGCGGGAGGCAGTGGAAGACAGGAGTGCCTGGCGTGCTCTGGTCCATGGGGTCATGAAGAGTCGGACATGACTAAATGATTAAAGAACAAAACCATTCACATGCTCTAGTTGAAGTGCCAAGGTGGCTTGTGCCAGCCCTGATGGACAGCCACATACCTATGTATAACCACGTGAGGAGGAAACTGTAGCCTCAAACCACAGGGTTGAGACTCTTGTTAGAACTTCTTCGCTTCCCTGAACTTCCAGGTAGCTAAAAAGAGGTGGTAGCATGAGTGGCTATCCGTTTATCTGAGTGCACTGCTTCTAAGAGCAACCATGTCTTTTTCTAATTCATTTTCATATCCACTCTGTAAGGAAGGTGGCGAACTGAAGATGAGAGTTAGTCACTTGTTCAAGACTTCCCCTTGACCTAAGTTTGCAAGTCCTTTGGGACAATTCCCTGCCTCTTTTTTTTATGAAACTCTGTAATGTGCCATGAAATTGCTGTATATATGATAAATAGGAGTATGGTTTTGCAATGAAATAAAAGATCCTGACATATGTTGCTTGCAAAGAGCAGGTAGAGGTCACTGTGCCTTTGAGCATGGGAAACTCTTTCTGACATGAGCCACAGCTGAGCAGCCACTGCCATCCACAGATGATCCTCTTTTGTTCCCCAAGCTAATTACAAGTCTAACATCAAGAGGAGACTCTAGTTCAACATTTATATCTGTAATGCGTTTGAATCTCTTCGTGCTTTAACAGCTGCACTGGGATTCAGCAGGCCTCTTGTGTCCATAGACAATTTTCCAAAGGTCTGATGAGGTGTCAGTCTTCGTCAACCCAGGAGTGAGATGGTTCTTGACATTGGGGCTTTCTCATTGATTAAATTGTCATAGTGTATTTGTAGCCTAAGTGCTGCCTTTTGGTCACTGTCCTTTCCTTCTGTGGAAAATGACCTTTGTGAATAATTGCATGCCCCAGATGTGTCAAAATGAGGAGAAAGCAGCCGTTTCTAAGTAATAACACTTTAGGAACTATTTGTCTCTTGTGCCTAATGTAGACTTTATAGGAGATAAAAATACCCTCAATAATTTTTTTGTAGCCAATTTATCTTTTAAAATGAATTTAAGGTGCACTTATAAGATGTTATTGATATTTTGTGTCTTGCCTTGTAAGGTTTTATTAGGTGGCCTCCCTGGCTCCTCCATATTGCCTTAGTAGGTAAGGACTGAGGCTCACAATCTCAGCTGCTTAAGAATAGCTTTTAATGTTGCTGTGGGGATATATGGGAAACAGGAGAAAACAAGGCCTCTTTTTGAGGGACTAGAATGGATGGCACAGCAAATCCCAGGAGAGAAAAACAGAGAAGTCTCACCATTGTGCTAAATTAAACAGCCTAGTAGCATAGAAGTGACCACTTAACAAAAATGAATATGAATTAAATGATTGTTTTACAATCCATATCAGTCTTGTGGTTGTTGTTTTTTTAAAATGTTTTCCAGCTTCAAACCGACTGGAAAACATAAGCCACATTCACATTGTACTTCAGAATGTTTTGTACATTTGAGGCAGCCACTGTGCATGCATAGAAAAGTGCGCATGTGCAGATGTCATCTCCAGGAGCTCCAGGGGGACTGCATGGAAAGGGGAATGGAAAAGGTCATGCACATCAGAGGAATACATCTTCATCCCCTCTCTGATAAAAACAGCACTGTGCAAATGAGGCTTGTTTGGGTGCCAAGTTGACCTGCTCTTGTAGAGATTAGCCCATGTGCCAGGGGAGAACTCCACTTGCACTGAATACATTGCTGGCTTCTCTCACGGTTACCAATTCACATATATTTTTCATATATATTACATTTTGGAAGATGGTGCACATGTGCAAGGACGCACACACAAATGTATAAATTAGCTCATCTAAATTACACGGTCAAGGAGTTACTTCAATCTGACATTATTTGATTTCTGGGATGAAGTCGAGTTGCTTCACAGAAGTGGAGAATCAGCACCATATCCAGCATTACAGAGCAATAAGCTTGATTTGGCTCCCACTGATACAAGCATAGTGAGAATTGTATGTTGGAGATGTTTACTGGGCAGAAGGTAGTTGAAGAAACTGAGAAAATAAAAGACATGGGCTTCCAGCCAGCTCACAGTGGCTTGTACTTATGCCCCATTATTTGTGGAATTTGGCTGGCACTCACATACTAAACTGTGAACTGAATTGCAACTGCAGTCATTTGACGCAACACATTAATACAACAGCTTGCAAAATGTGTAGTGTATGGGAGGTGGCAAGGAGGATGCAGTCATGGCCCATGTTGTCTGGTACTCTTCCGAAAGTGATGCATCTCTTTCACAGGTAAGACTGAGCCAAAGATTTTCTTGGAAATAATTGGGCAAAAGTGGGGAAGGGGAAGGAGACTCCTGAATTGTTTCCCAAAAGATCTCCAATGTGTACCTTTTAGGCCAGTTTGCAGCTTCACTGGTATGGTTTATTTGAAAAATATGGTTTCGTTTTTATGGTAGCCATGATATCATCATGCAGCCAGTCAGATCTGGTTATATGACTGTATATTTGAGGGCAAATGTAGCTTGTTCCATGTAATATTCCATGTAGTCATGTAGCTGAAATTGCTTGGTTACAGCATGATGTCATGGATCCTAGAATGAAGAAGGGTTGTTGACAAGAGTCTCACAATGGAGCGTTGCCACTGCCATCCATTGCCTGGTAACGAACTGGCGTCATCTCCCTGAAAGTGTCTTGGTTGCATCTTCTCTCTGCCATGATACCCATCAAAATGCCAAAAAGGCTCCTTACTAAACATTGTCATGGGTGTGTGTGTCTGTGCATTTCACAGTGGAGGCTGTGAAATGTTTGCAAAATGCTTCCTTCACTTGACTAGCCACAGAATGTGGGTATTTGGGAAATACTGTAATTTGTTCTTATTCAGAGATTTCTTAGAAATGTAGAATTGGTTAATATTGTTCTTTATGTTACAGTTTGTATTGATTAAGGAATATAAGTAGCTAAGATTAGTTTGGATACTACACTATACTGAACTCGGGATTCTGTTTCTGTTGTGTAGCTGTATTGTATACTGCATTGCATTGTACTTTAAAGCTTGTTGGCAGCTTTGAGTATTTTTAAGAAGGATAAATCAACTGAATACATTCTGTAACATCACTATCAAACAAATGTTTTGCACTCGCTTACACACACACACTCTTACAGAGTTTATGGGAAATAGCAAGTGTGCTTGGCTAGTAACCAAATTTCACCCTTCTTTAGATAATTAACAGGTACATTAAATTTCCCATGGTAGTTTTGTGAAACAATTATTTTTGGCACTTACTTGTAAATTCCAATGCCAGATAAGTGCATTTGGCTAATTCCCAGGTTATATCCTCATTTTCCTCATTTATCAGTTTCTTTTAGTCTGCAACAAGAGATTATAGGAGATGTATAACTGCTACCACAAAGAACACTGTTCCTCATTCATTAATATGTAGTAATGCAAAAGACATGGGTGGTATTTAAATAAGTTTTACTCTGAGTAGACCCATTGAAATAAATAAAAATGACCGTTAGGTCCAATAATTTCAATGGGTCTACTCAGAGTAAAACTTACTTAAATACCACCCATGCTGTTATTCTTTTCTTTTTTTAAAAAATAATATTTTTTAGTAAATTTTCTGTTTTACAATTTCAAATATTCATTTTACATCCTTGAAGTATCAATGACTCCCCTTCTTCTTTTTCCATGGTTCATTTTTCATATCTTAAATCCCTGTATGTTTTACAAAAACAATACCAATCAGTTTTCCATTATTTCATCCATCAAAACCTATTTACACTGTTGAATTTATCTAATGCTGCCAGCGTTTTCAGCTGTGTACAATTATTTTCCATAGATTCAATAAACGTTTTCCAATCTTCTTTAAACGTATGTTCTTCTTGTTCTCTTATTCTATATGTAAAGTCTGCAAGTTGTACATATTCTGTCAACTTAAGTTGCCATTCTTCTTTGGTCGGGACCTCACTCGATTTCCATTTGAGGGCTAACAAAACACAGGCTGCAATTGTTGCATACATAAATAACCTTTTCTGACACCTGGGAATTTCAGTCTGAATTATCCCCAACAGAAAGGACTCTGGGTTTTGGAGGAAAGTACTTTTAAACATTTTTTTTCAGTTCATTATAGATCATTTCCCAACACCCTTTTACATGTCCACCACATATCTTCCATGGTGTTTTTCCTGTCTGATTGCCCATTTGTAGTATGACATCAATGCTTTTCAAGTTTCCCCTCATTTACTTCATTTCATTGACTTTCACATGCAGTGGCAGATAGTGTTTCATTCTGGCCATGAACCAATTTTGTGTGGTTTTAGTAAAGATGAAAATAAGAGATTACATCCAGAAGTTGTGCAAATAGAAGACAGGTGTCAGCTTCACTCTTTTGATCCTCTTCCTCTTCTTGCACACCCCTTGAATAGTAGGGCTATGCAGACCCAACTGTTCAGGAGTGGCAATTTTAGGAAGTACTGGGATTTTAGGAAGTACTGGGAGGTAGGACAGTGGTGCCCTGTGCTATGCAAAAAATTAGCGCCCCTTGCTTCTTGTGTTCTGTTCTATAGCATTGTTGTGACGCCCCCTGCAGTACAGTGCTCCATAGGGCTGGTCACAGTATCCTAAAACCACCTCTGGAGGGGATCTGTTCCACAAGGTGCCTTCCATGCACACAACTACTAGATAGAGCTCAGGGGTTGCATTTTTAGGATAGCTAAATTCTGAATAAAAGTGCAACGTGATAAAGATTCTAGTGAAGAAGACATATGATGGTCAGTGACAATAAACTAAATAAAATGCTTGTATTTAATTGACTAGGAGTAGATAAATACAAAAAGATTAGCAGTATCTGCTCCATTATCTCCATTAAATAAATGGGGGGGGGGGGAGAAAAGCAGACATTCAAGGTAAACTTGATTTAGTGCCAAACACTATAAAGATGGAATTTAGTTGAAACTACTTAATAATCTTTTGGTTTAGATATCAAGAACAAAGATTACCATACAGCCTAATTTGCCTGAATAATGAGAGAATTTCTGGAAAGGTCAGGCTACTACGTCTAATTCCATGATGATCTCTGTAATCTAATTACATCAATCTCAGCAGCAAATGGAGCAATATTTGCTCAACATTTGGATGCAGGTTGCACATTGTCATTAAAGTATTATTAAACAAAATGGTAGTTTGCCTATTGCCAGGGAAAACATCGGCAGACATTTTGTATTCATTTTCATCCACTTGGATTTAGAGCCTGCTATATCTCTGTCAATTAGACATTAGTGCTCTGAAATGCCGAAGTCACTAAGTGATGAGGGAGGGTGGGAAGATTCTCACACACAGAACAGTATATATTTTCATACTCCAAACCTTTGTAAAATCAAAGGAGATTTCTGCATCAGACAATTGGCATGCCTGGTCCCTTGTGAAAGCCTTAAAATGCTAAAAGCTTTTTTTGTACTTATTATGAACATATGTTCTATACAGAATATTTATGGATGGCTCACTGATCGTGTTCCCAGTGAGTTACAAGGCATGGTGTGTGGGAGCAAATAACTACACATAGGCTCAAAGTGGTTTTGAGATGGCTACAACTTTATTGGTTACAGCTTATAGGGTCTGGCATGGCATAGGGCAGGGATCTGGTCATCAAAGGGCCCACTTGCTGGTTGGCTGATGCCCCATTCCAACCTACATTCTGGAATAAAGTTAATGGTGGTGGCACCATCCTCCCTGCCTCATAAAAAGTGGGTGGGCGGGCACCCCACTTCCCACAGGGAGGGATTCCCTTGGGGGTGTTGCTTCAGTGCCTCAGCCCCCTGTAGGAAGTGGCCCACCCACTTTCCTGTATGGATCCCAGTCCATTGCCTCCAGCACCTTCCCAGAAAAGCTGTAACAAGTCTAAGGCCTTGTCTGCACTTCTACTTGTCCCGCACCTAGAAAGCAGAGGGCTGAGAGCGTTTCTGCTTGCCCTGTGCTTTCTAGACATGGGTTCGAGGGGTTTTCCATTTGTCCCGCCACCTTCTCCAGGAAAACCTGCTATTTGCCACTGAATCAAAGAAAATGTCAATCTGCCTGTTTGATGTTTGCTCTGATTCAGTGGTAACGAGCAGGTTTTTCCAGGGGAAAGCAGTGTTGATGAGCCCTAAGTGTACATTAGTAATCTGTTAAGGAAAATTCTGGGTTGAGAGACTACTCAACAGCCCAGCTTGTCGGGGTACATGTCCCCTGTGGGTCCATGTGGTCAGTAAAAGAAGGAAATTCCAGCCAAGCAATTTGGAGCAAAACAGCGGTCAGTAGACTGAGATCCTTTATTGTTGCGCAACAGGTTCAACAGCAACAAGTGAACCCAGAGCATGGGGCGACATCGACTTTTAAAACTTCCCACAATATCCCAGAATACAGTTCGTACAGCATCATTGATACATCATCTTTACATCACTGACATGTCACAAAGGGGAGGGTTACACAAGATTAACATAGACAAATGTGTCAGGGCAACACCCAAATATAAGATTAGCATAGACAAACATGTTTTAAGTAACCCCCACCCAAAAGTACAATAGAACTTCCTTTGCATGTCTGGAGCCTGAGGCAAGTCCAGTGATGAGATTTGGTTTCCCTTGGAGAACAATGAGCCCAGCAATTGTCACCTCTGGGCATTTCCAGGGGTAGGAGGTGTGTATACATGTCTTCACGCTTGGGGAGGTGGCAGGGAAAACAGTCCTTTTTCCAAGGGCAAAATAGCGTTGGAATGGAGGAACTTGGCAAGGGGGTTGATTTTATATGATTTATAAAGCTAGGTATCTTCCCTGAGCTGTCAAGTCGAAAGGATACATTCAGGCATAATATTTGTTACATTTAACAACTTTAAAGATGTGCCCATCCTGTAATTTCCATAGCAAAATGTTGCTATGAGCAGGGCAAACCACCCCACAGCACTAACCCCAGTTGCAGCTGTGGGCACAATTCCTTCCTAGGAACTCTGACCTGAGCAACCAGAGCAACCGCTCAATAAAGAGAATTTGGGCAGGGAAGTTAATGACAGCCCTATCAAAGCCACAGGACCAGGCCTCTCAATGTGGAGCCCAGGAGCAGACCAGAGGGAGCAAGTTCTCCCCTCGAAGTACAGAGCGGATGCTGAACGGCTCCTAGTTCTAGCAGCAGACAAATTACACGAGGACGGGATGTTTATCTGGGCCCTGGGTCTTAGATCCCACATAATTATTCATTGAGTGGGTGGGTTTGAATTCTCCTTTGCCCGTAAGCCTAGAGTGTAGGTCTGTGAATGACTGAGTGAGTGTTAGTGAAAGGGTGAGGATGTTTTCCCCTCTGCTGATTACATAGAAACCCACTACAAACCTGAGAGCTCGTCCACACTTAAGCACAGAACGGAGAGGTTTCCTGCTTGTACAGCTCCGAGCAATGTTCCATTTGCCCTGCTGCTTTCCCCAGGAAAACAGAACAAACATTAATCAACAGAAACCCCGATTGACATTTGCTCCAATTCAGTGGTAAAGAGCGGCTTTTCCCTGGGGAAAGCGGCAGGGCAAACAGAAGTGTGGATGAACCCTGAGTTAATGGCATAGAAAACTTTATTCTTGTTGAGGCATTGGAGCCTGCATAGACTAGTAACCAGATTCTCCCGCCATGCCACACCTTGGAGCTAGCCTCCTGGGTCACAGTTGTTTCTCTTAAAGGGACAATGTGTCAGATAGTTAACTGATAATGCATATACAGTGGTACCTCGGCTTACATACACTTCAGGTTACATCTGCTTGAGGTTACAGACTCCATTAACCCAGAAATAATGCTTTAGGTTAAGAACTTTGCTTCAGGATGAGAACAGAAATCGTGCTCTGGTGGTGCGGCGGCAGCGGGAGTTCCCATTAGCTAAAGTGGTGCTTCAGGTTAAGAACAGTTTCAAGTTAAGAACAGACGTCCGGAACGAATTAAGTTCTTAACCCGAGGTACCACTGTATAACACGGGTGAAGGAAATGAGTGGGGGTCTAGGGGCAAATGTGTGTTGAGTAGCTTTGTAGGTGAGGTGGAGGAAAGAATGTACTTCGTGTGAGAGGCAGGTGATAAGAAATAGTTCATGGGATGGGGAAGGTAGGGAGATCTGTTACCAGAATTTTTATAATGGGGTGCGTGTGTTGGGGGGGTTGTTTCCATCCCCCAAACTGACACCATTCAATTTTGTGAATATCCCCATGAAACCCACCAGTTTTGCTACACTGTATCTTGTTCACATGGAAGGGGCGCGGGTGGCGCTGTGGGTAAAACCTCAGCTCCTAGGACTTGCCGATCGCATGGTTGGCGGTTCGAATCCCCGCGATGGGGTGAGCTCCCGTCGTTCGGTCCCAGCTCCTGCCTACCTAGCAGTTCGAAAGCACCCTTAAAGTGCAAGTAGATAAACAGGTACCGCTTTATAGAGGGAAGGTAAATGGCTTTCCGTGTGCTGCTCTGGTGCCGGTTCGCTGGAGCAGCTTCGACCTGGAAGTGTCTTCGGACAGCGCTGGCTCCCGGCCTCTAGAGTGAGATGAGCGCACAACCCCAGAGTCGGTCACGACTGGCCCGTATGGGCAGGGGTACCTTTACCTTTATCTTGTTCACATTCCCTCTTGCAGCAAAACCTTCAAATATTCATATAAAATCATCCTTACGTCGGATTGATACCATTCCAACTTCATTTTACTCAGGGAAAAGATCGCTACTGAAGGGGGGGGGGACTTCGGAAATGGGTAAAGACAGCCATAATTCATGAAACCTGGGATCACTGTACTCAGCAGCCTCTTGCGAAAGAGATAATCACTGGCATCCTGGCAAATGAGGGCCAGAGAGGTAGTCATCCCATGGGCAATAGCAGACCATCCAGGACAAAGAAGTGTGATTACCTGACTGTGAAGCCCAGGAACTTGTAGGTATTTCTTTTGTATCACTTGATGGGTGTGAGCTGGAGGGCAAAGGAGAGATGGGGGCAAACCTGATTATCAGGTTTCTGCCAGAAACCCCCTCCCATAATGTGACATAACCATGATGTATTTGTGATGTATGCATGATCCTTCACTAAGGGTGTTATGGGTGTAAGGGAAAACTTATAAAAGTTGGAGCCATCCTTTGTTTGAGGCGTCTTCCTGCTTCTTCCATATGTTGGGTGGAAGTCCTGTTGCAAAAGATCAGGCCTACTGGCTGCTGTTTTGCTCCTATACTCTTGGCTAGCGTCTTTGTTTGGCAATCCAAGTGAGCCCAAGGATTTTCTTATAACAGATCTTAGCCCAAACGTATAATGCTGCTGCAGAGATACTGGACATATTATGCAGGTATGAAAGGGGATGCTGCTACTACTGTTATATCTGTACTTTGATTCAGAGGGTGAACCTAGAAGCCCAGAAGGTTCTTGCTGCATTGCTCTATACTCTTATGACACATCCAAAAGCTATTTTTAAAACCTTGCAGTAAATCTCCCCTTCCTACAAATTCAAAACATAATTTTTATGTACTGAAGTTCTCACCCTGGGTCAGCAGGGGGATACTGTAGATAGTTATGCAAATGAAGGATCGAAAGTGACGTTCAGTGATTGGATTGTTTGTATGCAAATGAAGGATCGAAAGTGACATTCAGTGATTGGATAGTTTTAGAAAGTTGCAACAGTTACCTTGTTCTGGAGCTCTATATACGCAGGCTGACTGAGCTCCTCAGTTCAGTTCTGTTCTGGCCTTTGAATAAACAAGAGCTGTTTGAAGAATCGCTGTGTCGTCATATATTCGCCCACAACTTAACAATAATCATGAGTTATTTCCCCAACAATAAAGGCCCTACACATAATGGAATACTATTTTTATAAGGAAAGGGGTTGCTTGAGGGTTAGGTGAAAATTAGGCATAGTATAGCTGCTTTGAGACTGTGGTGAGAGTGAAACCGAAGGTATGGGATTATTAATTAGAAGTTATTTTATTGAGGCGACACAATCCTGAAAAAGTTCAGAGGATACATAACAAAATATCGCAATACAGGCATCACACAATGAAATGCCAACAAATGTTGGGCTTATTACTTCACTGCTACACAACCCACTTTTAATTGACTGACAAATCACCCACACAGCTAATGAAAGATCTCTGAAGGGCAGTGTGAGGCACTTTTAAAAGTCCCCAGCGCTGTAAAGTTAGCTTGTGCCACTTTCATTCATTTCCCCCTAAGAACAATCTGAAGTTAGTGAAGCAAATTAAGTCCAAGTTGGCCATATGAAAGCCTTTTTCTGTAATGTTCAACAAGTAAATTCCAATTAAGTGGTGCAAATTAAACAATTATCTGGTAGTGGGAATAATTTCAGAGACACTAAATCTGAATTCCAATATTCATTAGAGGGCACTCCATAGTCAAACTGAACCTAATTTTGGTGTTGGTTCCTTTGGAGGAAATACATACATACATGCATAAATACACACACACACACACACACACTCATTCTAATTTAGTAAATTTATCTGCTTTCTTACCAATCTTTCTGAATCATTTCCCCCTCTCTTACAGCCATGAGATGGGAGCTGCCACACTGTGGTTCTTCACTGTGGTTCTTTCCTGATCTCTGAAAATATTGTCAGAAGTGAAGCTCCCCACCTTTCAGTCTTTGCGCCTGGCACACGGTGGAGTGATGCAGGGAAGCAAGGGGCTGCAAGCATGGCTGCATGTCCCTGTGGGGTGGGCTGCATCATCACTCCTACTGGTCCCAGAACTTAGCATCTGTCTGCACTGTCTTCAGGGGTGTGTCCAACTCCTGCCCTTGGCAGACCCAAATTAAGATTTCTTCCATTGGGTCCATCTCTACACCATAGAAGTGAACCTCAGCCAAGGCAGCTCTTTGCGTTGGTGGGCCCTTACCTTCATTTCCCCATTTGTCATTGTTTATTTTCCCACTGTTGCCACTATGCCTTGTCCGTTCCCCCCACCCCACCCCACCCCAATGTATTGTTGGGCTTCTGGTCATCCACTGACCATTCCTTTGCAGTGGAGCATAGTGAATAAGGTTACATGGTTTTGTACGTATTGTGGTATTTTATGCATTGTGACTTCTAGTTGCTTTTATTTATTGTAATTGTTAAGAGTGAATTTCTGTTTAATTTGCTGAATTTGCTGATGTTTTGAGAGTTTATTTATTGTGTACTATTCTATTCTAATAGATTACTGAATATTACTTTGTTTTATATGTCATTCTATTTTAAAGTTATATTTTATTGTAACTTTCTGTATTGGATCAGATTATTATATGGTATGTGTTCTTTGTTGTATATTTCATTGCTGCAGACTGCCTTGTGTATATAGAATGGCAGCATGCAAATTGAAAATGAAATGAATAAGGGCAACTGGAACATTGTCCTACCAATCTCACTCTGCCTCCAACCTGCCTGCCTTCTAACTTATAATGAATCCAGCTTCTTCATCTTTAGTCTCCCCTCAGAAGGATGGGGTCAAAGCTAGAATTAGCTGGCTCTGTCCTCTCAGTGGCTCTGCATCCACCTATTGTGGACTCCTTGCCTTCCACCCAGCGAGTTCCTATGTGCACCAACCACCATTTGTTAGGCAGGTTGCTAGTTAATAGCCCAGAACAGCTGGCCAATGGGAGCTAAAGGGATAAAGATTTCTGCTATGAAATACTGTGCAATTTGTCTGTCTTTTTCCTGTGTTCTACTAGAAGACATCCTGGATGCCTGAAAACAAACAAACACAGGAGCATAATATGCACAGCAAATATGTATCCTCTGTATCATATTTTTAAAATGTTTGATGTTTTATTATGTTTTTATATATGCTGTAAGCCACCCAGATGGGCAGGGTAAAACAACCACAACCACAACCACCACCACCACAACAACTATTATTATTAATATTTATTTTTGATGATGATGATATACTGCTATCATGACCCCATGCTGTCCAGACTTCAGACCTCTAAAAAAAGATGCTTCACTAGAGCTGTGGTGAAAAGTGTGTGTGTGGGGGGGGATTGACCAGTTAGGTGGAAGAATCTACAAGAATAGCTGTGTTAGATCATTGCAGTGAGAATAACAAGATAGTCTTGTGGCATTCAGACTTTATTGAGGCATGACCTTCCTTAGGCAAAAGCCTATTTTGGCTAATGATTTAAATTGAATGACTGTATGAATCATTGTATGGATGTTGGACCCAATTATTCTCAAGCTCCCTTCAGCATTCCAGCAAACAATCAAGTACTTCCACTTTTCAAAATGGATTAGCAAAGCTACCATTGAAAAGGTCTCCAGGTGCACAGTTTTGACCACGGAGTGTTACCTTGCTCTGAAGTTATAAAGATTCTCTGAAATAAGTTGGCTTTTGGTACTGCAGGTGTGTTTATTTATGCAGACAGAACACTTGCCCCCTTCAGCAGAGCAAGTCTTTCACATCCCCCCAGGAACAAACGGACCTTCTAAGTGTAGAACAGGCTCTGCTGAGATTTGACTGGTGAGCTAAAACTCCAGGTGACGAGCTGTGTTGTAACAAATAGTGAAAAGCTTAGTCTCTGAGTGGTTACAATTCCATGTGTTTGCTTTTGGATGATAAGGTGTATGGCTATTCTCACTACCATAAACAACCTTTGTGATTCAGGTTCACCTCGTGGTTTATGTCAGCCATTGCTGAAAATATCATAGAACAGAGATGGCAATAGGTTTCACCCCCTTCTTTCTCCCTTCTCTTACTCCTCTTCTTACCATTCACCAACTTCTGACTCATCCATTCTCTTTATCACCCACACACAAACCCCACAACCCTAATCCACACACCCACAATTCACTCATCCATCCCCGACCCCCACTCTCCGGTTGTGTACATTTACTCTGCATCCACTGTGTTCTTGCTACTTGTTTGCAAAGTGGTGCACACACAATGCTAACCACAACCTATCCTATATCAGCTCTTTGTCTGTCTGTCTGCATGCCTGTCTGTTTTAATGAAGCGCTATATTTTGATGTATTCTCCCCTTATCAGCTTCAATCTGAATTGAAAAAAGAGAGAGAAAAGAACAACCTAGGCCCATTTTAAGGCATGTGGGTCATTATTCAGGGATAACAATACACTTTTAGAACGCCGTGGTGCCAATACAGCTGGGCCATTGGGCAAGAAAGGCAGAGCAGGAAAATCCTGGGTACCGATTGGTGCATTCCTAAGGAGGGGGTGGGGCTTGGCCCCTATATAAGTATGTATATATGGACCTTTCCTCTAGCTTCTCCATTTGCAGCAGCACCAGGGGCCTCACCTGATCACAGTTGGGGAGGGGGCCAAGAGAGAGATCCCCCCTTTTGCCTACCTGGATTCTTGCAGCAGATCTGCAGGAAGGAGAGGAGTCTTTGCCTGAAGGAGGAGGAGGAAGAAGCCTCAGCTGCAGAGCAGGGAGGCCAGCAGGAGCAGAAGGGGCAGGAAAGCAGCAGAGTTCACTGCCTAGAGAGGTGAGGGGGCTGGATCCTTGCAGCTTGCCAGATTTAATGACCCCCATTCTCTCCCTCCATGTGCCGTTCTCAGGGTTCTCCTGACAGTGCCACCCCCAAGGCAATATCAGGGATGTGGGAATGTCCAGGGGGTGAGGGGGAAGCTTCATTGTGCAAGCAGAAAACCTTGCATAGGGCTTCCGCTGTTGGACCATGCTAGGTGGATCTCACCCATGTTTTTGAACGCATTTCCTAACAGAGTATACAATGTATACTCCAAATATAAAGTTATAAGCACATTCTTTATGCTGAGAATAGCATCACAAAAATTAGAGAAAAGCAAAATCTAAAAGAATTATATTCTGGTTGGGATGTTGTCATGTTCACATCAACATTTCCAAAAATCTAATTCCTCAAGTATCTCTAGATTCTAGGCAACATGTGAAACTTTGTGTTTCTGGAACCTTGATTGGACTATCACAGAATAGATAAATATTTCACATATCCATTTCAAATAATTTATCCCCCCTGCTGGCAGAATATTAAAAGGAAGTCATTTAACTAACTCAGCACACACAGATTTTTTTTAATAAAAAAAATCATATAGGAAGACAGGCCATCAGTGCTGGATTGCTTTCAAATGAGGATTTTGTTTTTTTAAAGAGAGAAGAGATTAGTACTGGCTGAGATGCCAAATGAGAATGTCGTGCTGTATTAATAGTTTCAGAGATGGAAAGGAAATCCACTCTGGCTACTCAGTAACCTCTCTGGCTTCTAACCGTGACTAATGCAACCAAAGAGGGTGCTCTTTTGTGCTATGGCTAGAAGGCACTTGGCACGCAAGTAAGGGAGAGCTGAACGAATGCTCAGCAGGATGTGACAATCCTCCTTACCTGCCAGAAATGTAGCTCATGTCCCAGAGAGAAGATCTTAGGAACACCATTTGGAGAAAATATGAAACAGCAACACAAGCAATCATTATGTAGCAGGCCACGTTCTGACCTATCTTCCTAATAGACTCATGTCTGTTCCCTGGATTATGTGGGACACCAATGGTAAATGGGGAGAAATTTGGGTTAAGTGACCTTTGTACTCTCCATAGCCGTGTGTTTGAATCCCATTAACACATGGCAAAATATCTTCTCAGCATGTGTCCCCAAGTACTCATGGTTTGCTAATAGCACAAGTTTAGCTTTAGCATGACTCACCTCTATGTTCATTCAACAAACGTTGCTTCACTCTCTCCCACCTGTCACCATCCACTTCTCCCCTTTACTATCCCAATATTCTTTCTCGACTGGTATGAACAAGGGGTTGTTAAGGATATGTGTAAGAGTGTGAACAACTCAAGATAAGGGAGCACACAGAATACTGATTTTTTTTTTTTGTTTAGGCTGGACATCATTCATAACTTGGATATTTTCCACAAATCTTTACATTTTACATCAACTGACACACTGAGTTCCTTTATTTTTCTGGGGACCTAAAAATACCGTACAATGTTTTCTCCCGCTCCTGAAATAAACATACTGAAAATGTTCCACACTCTCACATATTTGCAACATGAAAATGGGCCAGCAAAAATGGAGGAGGGTATTTCACGAATGTTCCCTGGCGAGAATAACAGTTCGCAATGCCCCCAAATAATGCTTTCAGAGAATTTCTCACTATGCTACAGTTCAGATCCAGACATTTGTGATCTAGGAAACTGTACCAGCCCCTGTAGTCATGACAGAAGCTCTTCAGGGAGTTGTAAACTTCCTGCCTTTGCTGCTTACTTATTTGCCTGGAGTGCAGAAACAGGGAGATTTACAGACCATCATGGTTCCTGTTCTGCATTTGACATGCTAAGTCATAAGCTGTTTATGGCCAAGACCCAGGATTACAGACTACAAACTCTCCCCCCCCCGAAAAAGAAAGTGTGCATCTATTGTACGTATTTTGACTGATGGTGGGTGATTAAAAGAATACAATGAATGATCATAATGAGGACCATCTTAAGATCACCTTTCTACACATCATTTCTATTTTGTTTATAGTAAGACAAGGATGGCATCATTGCAGTGCATTAATGAAAGATGAAAAATTTATGAAAAAATTGAGTCAACAGGCCTGATCTGTACTGCAACAGGGTAAAATATTCCTAACCAGCCCATAATCCTCTTTCAGCATAATGTGCATTGAGACTGGGTAATTAACAATGTTATACAATATTTAATAGAAGCATTATGTTTTAAAAGATATTTCATGAGAACAGAAGAGCCATTAATCTTTCATTCTGACTCATTGAGTATGAAAGCTAATGTGTATTTTTATAGCGCAAGATTAAAAAAAGCAATTAGGAATAAAGCAGAGATCTTTTTAGAAAGTTTTGATTATCATATGCATTGGATTGTATAATTAAAAGAATAACATGAAACCATAAAGTTGAAAAATGATCAATAAAACCTGAATAGTTCCCCCTCCCGTGTAGTACACTTACCCTTAATTTTAAATTCAGCATCGTCCTTTTAATTTAGGGCACTAATTCAATTTATACCTGTATGTTTTGATCTTAATGTGAAACTGTAATGTAGCAAAGGAAACGTCACTGTTCCCTCTTGCTCTTCCAAATGCGATTTATTATCTATCTATCATCTATCTATTTTCTATGATTAAGCCTTGCAGTATGTTAAGATTCTTCCTTGTAAGCCAGAGCCCCGGATATTCTAAGCTACAGCTCAACCGAGAAGGTTAAAGGAAACCCAGGCTTGTTCCCACAGTTCTCCCTTCACCAGCCTGTTCAGTCCAAGCAGCTGGGCAGAGCAAGCAGAATAATTTACAGGAGTTCTGTTGCCCTTCCACAAACTTTAACTAGCTTTGGAAAGATTTGCAGTAGCAGCCAATAATGTTTATCTACATTTGCAGAATGCAAGCTAAATTTCTCTCTCTGTGTGTGAGAGAGAGAGCGTGTGTGAAATCACATTTTTAAAGCCTCAGCAATGTACTCAGGAATAATCTTTTAAAAGCTTTTAAAAAAATATATAGTCACCAGTATATAGTCAATGGTATACAGATTATAAGACAGAATCAGATCAGCTCTTTGTCATCTTTTCCAGGTTAATTCACATCAGATAAGTAGGGTATGCCTTTCTTGCTTTTGTCAAACTGTGTGAATATTAGAAACACTGTGTGGCACTTGGCAGACCTGTAGGTATCAAAAATTTAAGTGTAACCTGTAAATAACTGATAAAGCATCAAAACACTTCAAAATGCTGTACTTTCGATGAATGGCAGTGATTGGCTGGTAAGGTCACATAAAGATAAAACAAGTATAATTAATGTTCCTATGCCGCGGGGAAATGAGTTTGATTACCGGAGTTCATAGACTGATTTTGGTTCAGAAGCTATGTAACAAAGATTAATGGAATCAGCCGTCTTGAGGCTAGGTTAGAGTGTGGAGCTGATAATGGCAAGGTTGCAAGTTTGATCCCCATTTGGGACAGCTCCATATTCCTGCATGGTAGGGGATTAGCCTACTAAATGATCCTCAGGGTCCCTGGACTCCCTTCCAGCTCTATGCACATTTGAAGCAAGGAAATGGTGAAAGTGTTAAGCTTCCTCTCATTCGTTAAATATTGACTAATAATAATAATAATAATTTTATTATTTATACCCCACCCATCTGGCTGGGTTGCCCCAGCCACTCAGGGTATCTTCCAACACTAATCATAGGCTGTGATCTGCTAAAGTATGTTTCAAATATACTTCAAAACTACTGTGGTACCTGGAGTTAAGAACTTAATTCGTTCTGGAGGTCTGTTCTTAACCTGAAACTGTTCTTAACCTGAAGCACTACTTTAGCTAATGGGGCCTCCTGCTGCTGCTGTGCCGCAGGAGCATGATTTCTGTTCTCATCCTGAAGCAAAGTTCTTAACCCAAGGTACTATTTCTGGGTTAGCAGAGTCTGTAACCTGAAGCGTATGTAACCAGAAGCGTCTGTAAACCGAGGTACCACTGTATTCTCCAAGTTTGTATCATTGGATTTGTAACATGGTAGTAAATTGAAAATTATTTCATGTTAGTATGCTGATCATGCTTTTTGAGTATATTACTTACAGGAATATAAGATGGTTCAGGGCTTTGAAACCACTTCCACTAAACCTTTAAACAGTAAAAGCCTCTCTGATAGGCTAGGAAGCAGGGGTTGGTTGTTTGGCATCCGTCTGACTTGGGAGACAATGGAAGAGTGTGCCCTGGGGGGGGGGTTGAAGTCAAACTGTTGGAGAGTTACAGTGCCTACTGTGGCTGGAGAAAGTGTGTCCAGACACATGGTTTCAAAATAGGGATGTCTGAGCAAAAAACTGTTGACCTCATGAAGAGGAAAATGGTTTAAAATAGTGATGAAGATCTTCTCCAGATGTTTTGGACACCAACTTTCATCAGCTCCAAACAGCTGACCAGTGATCAGGAATGTGAGGTGGTTCTATACAATTGTCCTCTGTCGCAGGTGGAGGGGACTGAGGTTGCAAGACAGTGGTTTGCCTAAGGCCATCTAGTGCCTTCTTGGCCAATATGAGATTTGAGCTGCAGGCTTCATGGCTCAAACTATTAGCAACAGCATCCATGCTGAAAGGATGGGCCACAAAGGTCAAAGGCCACAGCAATAAGTGTATCAGAGGGACTTGGAGCACATCGGTACTAAGAAAGCCACACACTGTTTAAAGCTTCACATAGCATTTGCAAGCATGTCTTAAGTAACTGGATATATCCCAGCCAATTGAGTCTAGTGGGAATGCTAAGAATTGCTTCTGGGGAAGTATTAAAATATGCTAGCACATAAAGGCGGTTGGTTTAAAATGTCAAAACTTTGGCAGAATACAGGGGAAAAAATATGTAGAGAAGCATTTAAATGAAGGAGGTGATACAATCTGGAAAAGTTGAAATAGCATCTCAGGAGAATGCTTTGAGCTGATTTCTGTTTTCACAAGTTGCCTTTAAAATGCAGAGCAAATATACTGGAATGATCCAGTGGCACCAACTCCAGGGGGCCCAGGCACCCACAACATTTTTGTTGCGGGTGCCCAGCCCCCACACTCTGCCACCCCTCCACTGTTGTGCACCACTGCAACCGCCGCACCAACCTTCTGCCGCTAGTGCCACCAATACCCCCGCCACAGCCCCCGCTACTGCTGTGCCACCCCCTGCCGCCACATGCTGCCCCCAATACCCTCGCCACACACTGCCACCACCACCACCCTCTGCCGGCGTTACCACCACTTGCCAGTGCTACCACCCCTGGAATGGTAAGTCTAATAATGTGATGGTGGGGTGGCATTAGAATGGTTTGGAAACTAGAATGGAAACTAGCAGGAAGTGTGGTTTAGCTAGGGAGAGTATGGAGACAAGGGAGACTTGAGAAGTGTACACACACACACACACACACACACACACAGAGTATATATGATAGAAACTGTCCTTTGTTCCTCCCAGACTAATGTGCAAATTGAAACTTAAGTTATCCACCTGCTTTTGCTCCTCCCAAATTGTCCAACATAGTTTTCATATTGAAAAGCATGTAAAAACACATTTAAAAATATGTGGGGTTTTTTTGGGGAGGCAATATATTTAGAAATTTGTATTTAAATATACATTTAAATGCAATTTTTAGTGGAGTTGTTTCAGCATTGATCTTTGATTTTTTTAAAAAAAAATAAACACCACACACGACAGAACACACTTATGAGAGAACACAGGCAAAAGAAACATGAAAGAGATATAGATTAATTTATATATGGCTAATAGACTCATTAGCATTATAGGTGAGGGAGAAGAGCATTCATTATTGATAAGAAATTATCAAATCTATCTTCCATATTTTCATTGCTGGGAATATTTTTTTAATATTGTGTATTATCATTTTTTAATTAATATTCTATTTATTTGACAGTTGTTCCATTATGTTAGGGGTAGTCATAAGCTCGATTCACATGTCTTGGTCTCAAACCAATGAAGGATGCTTAGGCCAGGAGTTGCCCCATGTGATTCTGTTTGTTTGCCTTGCCTCCTGCAAAGATTAAGCAGTGGTCCCATCCCCACCCAAGCCAGCTGGGAGGTTACGCTGCTCTTGCTAGTGAGAACAACACTCTTAGGACTGTCCAGTGGAAATTGAGCAATGGACTATAAGCAGCATTCCTCTAGCCTCTGCTTTCTACAGACCACAACATATTTTTAATTCAGCAACCTGCATGTTCCTTGTCAAGAGGATGGGAAAAGGTTAATTTCCCAGCCAGTGCACTTTTAGCAGCTGGACTCTGTAAAGTCATTAGGGCCATACCGCAAAGGGGAGCAGCCATCTGCAGTTGTGCCCCAGGCAGGCACTTAATAAAAAGAGCAGAAGAATGTTATATTTCATTGTAAGCAGAAATTGCTGCTGCTGACTGAGAATCAAGGCTCTCACAGTCCCTGGGAATGATAGCTGAGAAAAGATAGCAAAAAGTCCCCAGAGTTAAAGAAGACCTTGGATAGGTAAGAAGGATGACACAAACGACTGAAGAGAACTTTGGGAAAGTGGGGAAGTGCATCCTTGAAACTTTGAAAGATAGAGGCATGACAAAAGAGCCAGTGAGAATTAACACGGTGAGGCATCTATAATCTAGATATATACTAGGAGTGTCTACCAGTCCCAAAATTTGCCTTGTATCTGTATCTCTCTCTCTGTGTGTTTAAATACATATGATCTATTTCCAAGTAGCTCTGTGATCTCGCCAATCAGTAATTCAGCTCCCGAGTCACTCCGTAGAAAATGAAGCTTTGTGTTGCCCTATTCATTATAGTGGGAACCCCAAAAATGGTTATAACATTTCCCATTTTGGACCGAAGTGTATGAAATATACAGGCACAGCAATCACTCAAGAGTGGATGAAGTCTGACAAATTGCAGGCAAATAGGTCCAGTTACATTAGTTGGGGAAAGTAAAAGGGATTCCCTTCCTTCCATCATCTGTTAGGCGAGCAAACGGGGGTTTGTCTCTTTTTACCTTAAATTAATTAAGATGTGGTCGAGTGGTGGATAGACTTGCTTGTACTTGTTGTTTTTCTTTAAAAACAAACAACCTTTAAAACAACCTTTAAAACGACAGCATTTGAACTTAAACAAGTCATAAGTGTTTGTGCTTTAACTGCCTAAAGCAGAACAATGGCACTCAATCTCACCACCCAAGTTAAATTGCATAGTACCCAAAGCCAGTCAAGTTATTTGGAACTTGAGGCAGAAAGTCCAGCAAGTGGGTCTCCTCCTTAGAGACACTAAAAATGCAACGATAATACATTAAATAGCTCACCATTTGCTGCCCCTTCATGCCATGCAAATTCTGATGCCTGAGGCAGCCACCTCACACTGCCTAATGATAGAGCCAGCCCTGTGGAAGGGCTTAGTTTGCACCCAGTGATGTCATCACCTAGCAAATTCTGACGCTGTGATGCTGTGATGTTCACTCTGTAATTGCTAATTATCTGGAACCATGCGGTGAAAAATCACCTTCAAATAATAAAATAAATTGCACTTACACAGTGAACACTGACTGCCAAGAGCCAGGAGAAATGTGTGAGATATGATGGATTTTTGCAACCATTCCTCCCCATGAGCAGTTTTCATACGGAAACAAACCTCACAAAAATTTGGCACAGCAAAATTTGGTACATTAGGTATGAGGTATCAAGGTATCATAACAGGGAAGAAGAGAGCTATACAATGTAGCTGTTCCCCTCCACGGTTAGGGCAAATAAGTTTTCCATCATGCTTACCACCATCATCTAGGCAACCTGCTTAACCCAGGGGTTGCCAGTGTAGACAGGGACACATTATTTGACATCCTCCCACGGTAGAACTAGCAGAAAATGACTCTTAGAGAGTACCTGGTCTCAGATTGGTTCATTTCACAGAAATTGCTTTCACAATTTCACTGCACAGCTTTCTTTCCAGGAGAACTAGAGACTTACTTTTTTAACGTGGTGCTTTATTCCAGGTACAGTGGTACCTCGGGTTACAGACGCTTCAGGTTACAGATGCTTCACGTTACAGACTCCGCTAACCCAGAAATAGTACCTCTTTGCTTCAGGATGAGAACAGAAATTGCGTGGCAGTGGCACAGTGGCAGCGGGAGGCCCCATTAGCTAAAGTGGTGCTTCAGGTTAAGAACAGTTTTAGGTTAAGAACGGACCTCCAGAACAAATTAAGTTCTTAACCCGAGGTACCACTGTAGTTGGGTACAGGATGGCAGCTTAGGCTTCTAGTTAGGGATGAATGGGGGGAACAGAGTTCTTGTGGCTTTAAAAGCTGTTTCTCCACAGTCAGCACCAGGAGGGCATAGCTGATTTCACATGGGAAACATGAGGTTGTCTGGGGATTGGGAGCAGGAGAAACAGTAATAACGGTACTCTAATATTGTGTTATGCCACACTCCCATGGCAGGCTTTTCGTGACTGGCACTCCCAGCACTCTCTCAAAATCTGAAATATGACAAGTGCTCTGAAAAAGTTGGTTATCTGTGTTTTAACCTATTTATGGCTATGGGTCCACCAGTTTTTGAATTGCTATAATTCAGACATTTTAAAAGCTTGTTGTTTAACACAACCTTCTCCAACTTGATGCCCTCCAAGTATTCCTCCCGTCATCCCTGACCAACAGCTGGGATGGATGGGACTTACAGCCTGAACCATCTGGAGGTTTGGAAAGGCTGGTTTGTGTGTGGAATTGTTTCTAAGGACAAGGGGAGATGTAATTCTGCAGGGTTATTTTTTGCTACAGCACTTTCTCCACACATCTGGTGCTTGCTGAAACCTGCAGCCAAGTGAAAACTGAGAAAATTAAATATTGGTTTCCCCCTTTTTGCAGTTCTTCTTGAACTTCTTTTGAGTCAAGGTTGTCTGTAAATAGCTCTAACTAGTCACACTTCAACTAGATAGCTTCTTATTTATTTATTGCACTCCCATTTGCTGCACATTTTTGTTGTTGCTGCATTTGATTTTAAACTGCTGTCTAACTAGAAGAAACAATTATGCAAATGAAAAATTAGATCTTTCAACACTTCAGAAAACTGCCACACTTATAATTGCTTAAAGTAAGCACAAAGAATCAGTTAATTTTGGAATAGTTCAGCATCTGCTAGCAAATTTAAAGAAAGAGGCTGTATTTATTGTAGATCTGTAAATACTCTAGAACCTGGCAGGTGGTATTTTTATGGAGCAGATCGTGAGATGGTGGCAGAAGCGAAGGGGAGAGAGAAAGAGAGAGAGAGAGATGAAATTCATGTCAAAGACAGCAACATTGTTTCGCAACATGAATTGGAGGTGCCATAACCTTTTATGATTTCACATCTTTAATTAATTCATGTATTGCTCCAGTGCATACTACTTCCCCAGATCTCATTCAGATTGGTACTACACAAGAAGTGATATGTTCCAGATTTGCTATCTTGTCAATTCGGGTATTGCAATCTTGGTAAACTAAGGAAGAAGAAAAATATCAGACTGATTGTTTCAAAAGGGGAAACGTCAGAGCTTAGAAGAGGCTGAACAGAAAGGGCAGGAGATTGTGTGCAGGTTGCTGAACTCTGTGGACTTCAGCTTGTATTGCAAAGAGTGCTATCTGACACTTTTGCATTGAAATGCCAGTGGTGGCAGAATAATTGTCAGATGAGATGACACCACACATTAGAACATATGCAAATAGGTGCAAAAGGTGACACCAGACAAAGAAACCAACATTTGCTATCAGCAGATAACTAAAGTGCCAGTTTGTAAATGAATGACTTCAAAATGCATGATACCAATTTGTGTTAACTGAGAACTGAGTTCATTGATAGTCTGTCTTAGCAGCAAGGAAGGGCTGGACTTCATTTGCTAGGCTCATAGCCCGCCATCGTCTGTTGAAAGCAAATGGGCTACTTGTTATTACACCAAATGTTTGTCAGGCACAACCATCAGAGTCCCCATGGAGAAATGCAGGCCCTGAAGGAGTCCCACTCAGCACCCCTCGGTATTACCCCAATAAGAAAAAAGATAATCCACTTTGGAGTGTAGTCATGCAGCATGTCCACTAATGTCTGTCTGTCTCCAAAGTCCTCCTCAGTTGCTACACTGAGGCTGTGGTGCTTCTGCCCAGTCACTTTACCAGCTGATCTGCTAAGGATCCAAGTGGGCTATTCGCCATCGCATTTTATTTTGATTGGTCTGTTAGAATTAAACTTGGGAACAGCCATGTGAGGCCTAGTTTTTACTTTTCATTCTGGACTTGGGCATGCGTGTGCTCTGCCAAGCATGAATGGCACACACAGCTGGCAGCAGGACTTGTGCCTCTCTTTAAAACAACTCCTAAAAACAGGTCCCCCTCCCCCCAAAACCATTCCTATATATCCCAGAAACCACTCCCCCCCCCTTAAAAGAGACATCTTTATTTTTGTGTGGTCCACTTCACAGTTACATTTTTAAAGGTAAAGGGACCCCTGACCATTAGGTCCAGTCGTGACTGACTCTGGGGTTGCGGCGCTCATCTCGCTTTATTGGCCGAGGGAGCAGGCGTACAGCTTCCAGGTCATGTGGCCAGCATGACTAAGCCGCTTCTGGCGAACCAGAGGAGCACATGGAAACGCCGTTTAGCTTCCCACTGGAGCAGTACCTATTTATCTACTTGCACTTTGACGTGCTTTCGAGCTGCTAGGTTGGCAGGAGCAGGGACCGAGCAACGGGAGCTCACCCCGTCGTGGGGATTCAAACCGCTGACCTTCTGATTGGCAAGTCCTAGGCTCTGTGGTTTAACCCACAGCGCCACCCGCATCCCTAGTTACATTTTTAGGTGCATACAAAATAAAATTGTAAGTGTAACTATGAGAAAGTTGTGTCTGCAAGCACAAGTATCATACAAGTGCACTCATGGGGTTATAATTTATTTTCATATCTGTTCTTATTTTATTGGAATTGAAATGTTAAGTGTTTTTGAGATATCACCATCCTCCCCCCCTACCCCGCCTCACCAACAAAAATACACTCTGGAGACATTTCAGCAGGTAGATGGGAGAGAATGAGCAGGACTACCTTCCCATTTACATTTCCTTTAGCTAAGTATTTTCAGCAGTTAATTCCCCTCACCTAATTACCAAGATATTCAGCACATCCCAGTCCCCACATATCTCTCCCTCATCACACATTAGCAGAACTTGATAAATTATTGTACGTTTAACCAGCAGATGAAAATAGACAAGTAACTGAGACGAGCATCTGACTTGAACCTCAAAACTATCTAGCCTCCCCTAATTAAATATGAAAAAATATATTTTAATTCAATCAAAAGATACTGTGAGGATAAAGTGTTTGGTGCTCAAAAATGACTTTTAACTTCTTCTCCACCACTGATCTTCACTTGAGTTTCACACTGGTCAGAATAGCTGAGGATCAAGCTGCCCAGATGCTGCAAAGTTCATATTTCAAAGTGGCGTGCTACAGTGCCATGTACACACAGGTTCATGAGAACGTTATAGGGCTTTTTATACTGACAATGGCTATGGGTTTACACCAGGTCAGCCAGAGTTCAGGAGTCTCTTTCAATTATGGAAACACCCAACAATATAACAGCTTTGTTCCAGGACAGATGGTCCTTGCATTGCATTGTATCAGTCTTACATTTCCAGTTAAAAGAGATTTGACACTCATCATCTTTTACGCTGGAAGGGCCTTTGCAGAATGGCCTACAGAGGACAGTCCTCTATCTGAAGACCTGTCAGGTGACAGTCATTTATTTGAATGAGTGATATCCGCATTATATACTTAAAGGATTATCATACCACATTAAATAGTCATGCCTTCCCCCCAAAAATCTTGGGAACTGTAGTTTGTTAAGCACTGGAGATTCCACTTTCCTTCACAGAGCTACAATTATCAGAGTTCCATGGGAAAAATAAAAGTAGGGGCAAGAAATTAATGCCACACATTGTCTAGTCGTGGGTATTTTTCTGCCCCTGGCTTGTTTTAATTGCTATCCATCAATACATGTTCCCTGGGGAGTTTACAAAGTCTGAAGTAAAATGCAGTATTGAAATACAAAACAATAAATTTAAAACATCAAAACACGCACCCATACAAAAAGGTGCACTTAATTGTTTTCCTATCCTGATAACGGTCTGTGCACACTGGGCGAGGCAGGCCAGGCAGTGATGCTGGAGGCAGTGATTTGAATGCACTCACTAAGTGCATGGGTAAAACATACATGGATACTGGCTTTCAGGGCAATGTGTGAGATTACTGTGTATCCAAGATATTAAAGGGTCTGTAAAACAAGCCTTATGAGAAACAATTGAGGGCCATACAGTTGGGTATGTTTAGCCCGGAGGAGACTGAGGGGAAATATGATAGCCATCTTCAAATATCTTAAGGCAGGCATCCCCCAACTTGACTCTCCAGCTGTTTGGGGACTACAGCTCCCATCATCCCTAGCTAACAGGACCAGTGGTCAGGGATGATGGGGATTATAGTCCCAAAACAGCTGGAGGGCCAAGTTTGGGGATGCCTGTCTTAAGGGCTGTCACATGGAGGATGGACCAAGCTTGTTTTCTCCTGCCCTGGAGGGTAAGACCCAAACCAATGGCTTCAAGTTGCAAGGAAGGAGATTCTGACTAAACATTAGGAAGAGCTTTCTGACAGTAAGAGCTGTTCAACAGTGGAACAGACTCCCATGAGAGGTCATGGACTCTCCTTCCTTGGAGGTATTTTAAGAGAGGTTGGATGGTCACCTGTCATTGAGGCTTTAGCTGAGATTCCTGGAGTGCAGGGGGTTGGACTAGATGACCCTTGGGTCCCTCCCAACTCTATGATTCTATGACCCATAGACACAAAATGACAGGATTCTGCTTACCTTTATTTTTTCTCCCATCCATTCTTCCCCCTAAATTATATCCAGACAGTAATTGTTGCTAAACATAGTTGCAGCTCATTCTACAATAACAACCAGCTCAAAACCAGCTTTAAAAAAGGGAAAATGTGTTTCTTTATTCATTTGCAAAAAAAGGAGAAGAAATCTGTATCATCAAGATTATGAAAAAATATCATGTTGGTGAACATTATTAAATCAACAATAAAATTGCATACACATAACAAAGAAACACAGATCACAAATCAATAAATCAAATTAATACATCAACACAAACTGGATCACCTATCAGGGAAAGCTGGGTTATGATGCGTTTACTATAGCAGTCTGCACTGTAGAGCAGCTTTTATAGGGTAAATTAATATAGTGGTACCTCGGGTTAAGAACTTAATTCGTTCCGGAGGTCCGTTCTTAACCTGAAACTGTTCTTAACCTGAAGCACCACTTTAGCGAATGGGGCCTCCTGCTGCTGCCGCGCCACCGGAGCACAATTTCTGTTCTCATCCTGAAGCAAAGTTCTTAACCTGAGGTACTATTTCTGGGTTAGTGGAGTCCGTAACCTGAAGTGTATGTAACCTGAAGTGTATGTAGCCCGAGGTACCACTGTACCTTATATCCAGCAAGTGGCTATGATCCTTCAGCAGTATGTAATGGGACTCAGGCAATGACCCCGAGAGAGAGAACATTAAAAGTACATATGAGTATATCCAGTGGTTCCCCCCTGCCCCGAGGCTACTCAAGGGTACGCAGTTCTGGCACGTCTTTTTGTTGCTGTTAAAAAGTGTGGCACTTACTGCGTATATCACATTTTTCAGTGATGAAAAGCTGGAGGGTATAGATATTTGCATTCTCCTCTTCTCTCTGACCACACAAGACTTGGATGCAAGTTGAAAGGAAGAACACCACCTGGGGAACTTGGGTATATGCTTTACTGAAACCTTGGACTCAAGCCCCTTGTCCCCTCAGCCTATGGTAACAAAGCCAAACTGTGTTTAACAATAATACAGTGGAACCTCTTCTTACAACCATAATCCTGTCAGAGGTCCAGTCATAACTAGAAACGTACATAAGTAGAGGCACACTTTTCCATAGAAAGTAATGGAAAGTGAATTGATCCAATCTAGACGATGAAAAACACACCCTAAAACAGCAATTTAACATGGATTTTACTTTCTAACAAGACCATAGAGCCATAAAATGAAGGCAGTAATCAATGTACTATAAAATAAATAAGACAGCATTGCAAATGAAAAAAAAAATTATTTTTTTTCTTATGTGCCCTGAGGGTGGGTGGGCTTACCTGGCTACAAGCTGGGGGTGGGGCAAGGATCAGTAAAGAGCTGATTCACTTTGGCCAGGGTCACTTTTTTTCTTGCCAGGCCAGGTTCTTCTCTGGGCTTCCTCAGGTTAGTTCCTCGGTGGGGTTTGGGGCTGCAGTGCACCCTGCTGTGCCTCTTGCAGGTGGCACCTCCTCCACAGCTTCGGGGGTGGGGTGGGGGTCCTCTCCCCAGTGGCAGAGGCCTCAGTGCAGCTCCGCAGCTGGCCAGGCAAGCTGCGGGCTGCTGGCAAGGCCTCTGTTCATATCTAGAGGAAAGTTCATAAGTCGAAGCACCTACTGAAGGTTGTAACTGGAATTGTACGTAAGCAGAGCTGTACATAAGTCGAGGTTCCACAGTAATCACATGTTTGCCCTGCTTTCACCCTTTCCTCCATCTCCCTCCCCTTTACCTCTGTCTTCTGTCTTGTGCTTTGTGAATCAATATGCTTCTTGGTGGAACCATATTATTGCCTGTTTGGTACGTGAAATGTGAGACTGCCCAACAACCCCAGCTCAATGTGATTCACATTGTTTCATGTTCAGGTTGGTCCTGATACCTGCTTGGCTGATCTGTTATCTGAGCATTAGATATTTTTCATCTCCAAAGCTTTGAAGATCACCTTTACTGTTTGCACACTGAAGAACTTCCTGAAGAAAGGCTTTGTTATAATTAGACTAAAGCTTTCTTTTTTTAAAAAAATAACAACACCCAATTATTTGCAGCACTCAGAAAAACTTTAATTAGAATAAATGCAGATAAAGCACCCCAGAAAAAAGATACCAAAACTGAAAGCATTAATTATTGAGCTATAACATTTACTGGTTCTTCTTTTATGTGTGGCACTTCCTGAATTCATTCCATGCAGATGCTACTGTTGAAAACGACAATCCTCTGACTTGCTTCTGCTAATTAACATTCTGAGTCATTCAGTGCAATTTTTGTAGAATGTTAGATCTCTGTGAGCTTAAACAATGATACAAGCAAAATACCATTAAAACATGACAATGAATAGGAAAGGGTTGCTGAACCTTTGAAGAAACATTCATGTGCTCAGCACATGTGCTCAGCTCCTTCTCCTCTTCTTCCTCATCCTTCTTCTGATTCAATCAGCAGCAGATGGTGCGCTCAGCAGGAGGCTTTTCCCTGACCTCTTGGCAAGTGAGCAACTACTGCTTACTAGGAAATTAAGGTCAAAGCATGATAAAAACACACCAGCAGGAGCATCATATTTGCTCTGTTGGTATGTTTGCACTTCGTTCGCCTCCATACTACCTTGCCCCTTCTCTTCCTGGTATTCAGAAGCAACTCAGATGCTGAGAGGTTGGGTAAGCATTTCCTCCTTGCCATGCCAGATGGTGGCAACGTAAGATCTGGAGTGGCTCCCCATTTGTTGAATGCTCTCCCCAGGAACAGTGGTGTAGCATGTGGCAGGTGCCTGGGGCGGGGCGCGGAGGGTGAACAGGACCCACACCCAGCCCACGCTGCCGCTACCCCCCGCTGTCAAGTAGGGCCACGCTGTGCTGCGCACTTGGCCACCCATAGTCCTTGGTGAGCACAATAGCTTTTCGATACTTTTCAATACTTGTACTTCCAGTTTACTTGGTAACCTCCCTCCTCAGGAAAAGCTAATGTTTGAATAGCAGCTGGTTAAGGAACAACATTGGGACGCGGGTGGCGCTGTGGGTAAAACCTCAGCACCTAGGACTTGCCGATCGCATGGTCGGCGGTTCGAATCCCCACGGCGGGGTGCGCTCCCGTTGCTCGCTCCCAGCGCCTGCCAACCTAGCAGTTCGAAAGCACCCCTGGGTGCAAGTAGATAAATATGGACCGCTTACCAGCGGGAAGGTAAATGGCGTTCCGTGTGCTGTGCTGGCTCGCCAGATGCAGCTTGTCATGCTGGCCACGTGACCTGGAAGTGTCTGCGGACAGCGCTGGCTCCTGGCCTATAGAGTGAGATGAGCGCACAACCCTAGAGTTTGGCAAGACTGGCCTGTACGGGCAGGGGTACCTTTACCTTTAAGGAACAACATTGGGCAGACACCATGATTTGATTTTATCTGGACTGTGTGTCCAGGCAGCTACCTGCAGTGGAAGGCTCCTGGACTGATTAGGCAGAAATACCAGTTTGTGAAGAGAGGATGTGAATTTACAGAGGGGAATCTTGGACTACAGATTTGGCCTATAAAGAAGAAGAGTAAAGACATAAAATCCACACAGAAACATTTTATTTGGACTTAAACTCACTTGCAGAATGAATGCAGAGGCTGTTGAAAATAATGAAGGATTAACATCAGAATGTATTAAGGGAATTATTGTAATATTTTGAAATGCAGTAGAAATATGAAATGATTAGGATTCTCTCTGATCTCGAAGCATAGGAAGTCAGCTAAATAATAATAATAATTTATAATTAGGCATAACTTTGGGGTTTGCTTGATTATTGGATAATTTGTATAAATTGGAATATATAATTTGGTTTGATTGGAAAATTTTAATAAATATTATTTAAAAAACCACAGCCATGTGCCCAAATGGCGCACTCACACTGCCTTCCAGCCCAGCGCTGCTTCGTAAGGTTGCAAGGTTGCATGAAGAGGATGCTTGAGATTGGGGTTGTCTGACACAGTACTGATAGTCTGACAACCATTTTATACAGAATTTGATATTTTTCAAGAAGCATTTCTAATAGTTATTTCACAAAGGGCAAGAGTTAGGGGTCAGCATCATCAGAAAACCGCTGATGGCTACATGGTCAAAGAAGCCCATCACTGCCCTGCCACACTTAGTGGACCTCATGCAAAGCTGTGCTGCTTCTGGCACCACTGCATTGTTGCCCCCCTCCCGTTGCCTAGTACTGCCGTCTGCTGCAACTACCATTCACTCACCTGTCCTCCTCACCCTGGACATATCCCCAGCTGGCAGTAGCAGCACTATGGAATGGGAGATGAGCCAGTAGCTGGGTCTGGTCCACTGTGGCCTGGCGCCATCTTAGATTGCCCCAAACACAAGGCTTGAAGTTGCCATTAGGCAGGAACTGCATGTTGGGCAGCCTAAGAGGACAGATTGTTGCCATGGATTGCTGCTGCCAGGGTTACATGCCTGGTGGGAGAAGGGAGGGGAGTGTTTTGCACTGCTCCTGGTCCAACTGTGGTTCTGGGCACCACAGTTCAAGAAGGACACTGACAAACTGGAACGTGTCCAGAGGAGGGCAACCAAAATGGTCAAAGGCCTGGAAACGATGCCTTATGAGGAACGGCTAAGGGAGCTGGGCATGTTTAGCCTGGAGAAGAGGAGGCTAAGGGGTGATATGATAGCCATGTTCAAATATATAAAAGGATGTCACATAGAGGAGGGAGAAAGGTTGTTTTCTGCTGCTCCAGAGAAGCGGACACGGAGCAATGGATCCAAACTACAAGAAAGAAGATTCCACCTAAACATTAGGAAGAACTTCCTGACAGTAAGAGCTGTTCGACAGTGGAATTTGCTGCCAAGGAGTGTGGTGGAGTCTCCTTCTTTGGAGGTCTTTAAGCAGAGGCTTGACAACCATATGTCAGGAGTGCTCTGATGGTGTTTCCTGCTTGGCAGGGGGTTGGACTCGATGGCCCTTGTGGTCTCTTCCAACTCAATGATTCTATGAACTTGAATGGCTATTGTCTGCTGTATAATTCTTTTACAATTGAACTAGGCCAGATTTTCAAAGTACCTGCATCAGCAGAAGCCTTTGGGGGGAAATGCCATGGCCTTCTATTTCATATTTATGTTGCCTTCTCTCCTTCATCACAGCTTGCAGGGGTTATACATTCTTTGTTTCATTTCTGTTTGAAGTTGGCAGTTACCAGCATAAGTGCACTCAGGCTTACCACACCTCTGAGCTGAGAATTATTGCAGCACTTTCTCATATGCTTGGTTTTCACTGATATACTTTTCATCAAAGTTAATTTTGAATGAAAAGCATCTATATTTTAAAAAGCAGTACAAATTATATTGGGACTCCTTGTCACATAGCCTTTAAAACGAAATGCATGCTTTTTCAGGAGTCACAACAGGGGCTGTCATTATGACACTTCCAGCATATGGCAGGGAACTGCATTCGAAGGGCTTATATCAGTCTAGTTGCCATGGCTTCCCTAGAGAATCCTGGGAACTGTAGTTTTGTGAGGGGAGATGAGAAATCTTTGTTAAGGAACCCTAATCCCTTCCCATCACAAGAGCTATAGTTCCCAGGAACCCCACCAGATATGGAATAACTGTTGGAACCGTTAAGTTTGCTAATGCCAATTTTAACTATGCCATGATGTGCTGGACACATGTTGGCTGATTCTATTCATGATAGCTGATGCTATCCAGCGAATTCAGTAATGTGTAAGACACATTCCTGGAAGCCGTTCCACGGCTCTGCATTTTCCTCCCTAAACAGTAAACAAGTTCTATATTATATTTCACACATCTTAAGGGTGTTATTTAGGATAACATATTTGTATCCTCTGATGTAATGTTACAAGTAGACCCAAAAATACCAAAATATGACCACATTTGGGCATGCAACAATTGTGGGCTTTGAATTTATCATCACTGAATGCCACATTGCTATACTGTTTAAAAGTGAAAACAAACTATCACTGTCACTTTCCAGGACTGCACAAGCCAGAGAAATGGTAGGATTTGAGTTCTCTTTCCCTCCCTCTCATCTTCCTTCTCTCTGATGGGTGAGTGGGAGTAGTCAGTTGTTTATTTATTTGTTTAGAAAAATCTAATCAATCCATCCTATCAGTTCAGCCTTCAAGGCACCTTGCAGTGAAGTAAAAATCTTCATAACAACCATAAGACAAAAATAGCAACAGCAACATTGCCTTCTATTTAAAATAACCAAATTAAAACAGCAGAAAACAACAACAGCAAATGCAGACAATGCAGTCAAACTAATGAAGCAAACTTTTTAAAGGTCTGTTGTGGGAGGAGGTCTTGTCTGACATCAAAAAGCCATGACTGGGCATCAGCAAGAGAGGTGATCTATTGATGGGACACCACAACCAATAACCCCACCTTCCCTATTGCTACTCACCTAAATGTGGAAGTTTGTGCACCTGAAGACAATCTTAGTGCACAGATATACGAGGTACAAGATGGTCCCCCAGGTTCCCGGATCACAAGGAACATACAGCTTCAAAAATAAGTAAGCATGTCTGAGTGTGCTTATGCAAGTTCTTAACTTCGGTGTGTGGCACAACTCAAGACAGTACATTTAAGGATGGGGGAACTAATTCTTGGTTCTTCATTTTCTCATTCTTAAGGTGATGCAATTTTTGCATCACCTTGCCTCGTTTTTTTTAAGCCACATGAAAATTCACACAGCCATTTCTGTGCACTTCTCTTAACACACACATTTTTAAATGCAGGTTTGCCCAAGCAATTTCCCCTAATGACATGTAATTTTTGTACACATTTTTGGGTTGGAAAGTGAAATGTGAACCATGTTCCAGTACATAGGAAGCCCACCACGTCTCATGTGGTGCCCTGTGAAGAGGCAGTGGTGTTTCCATCAGGGGCAAAGCTGCATCTCTGGCCAAACTGACCTGTGAAGCAGAGAAAATAGAAACTGTGGGGCATGTCTTATTGTATTGTTTCTATAACTCCAAACAGCCATCTTAAGTAACAAATGCAAATAGCTTGTTCTTCCCAGGACCCAGATGACCTTGCTTCAACAATAATTTCCTCTCAGTTCAGCAGCAAGTCTGCCTGCATATTCTTTACCCCAAATGGGGAAATACACCTTCAGTTAGAGGCTCTGGATTTTATGGTCAAAGTGAAAATATCTGCATAATTACTATACTACAGAGCCTAATCCTGCTGCAGAAACTAGGGCTCATCATGTCTGGTATAATTTTTCATCTGGAGCCTTCATCATGGATAACAAGAAGAAAAAAGCTGCTTATATGAATTATTATTTTGGAAAAATGTGCCCTTATTGATGAAAAGTGTGTTCCACGGGTGATGAGGCACTCTCATTCCAAACAGGCTAAACAGCAAGGAACAGCTCATGATGTTTCCTACAAAATGGCCTCCTATAAATAACTGTATTCTCAAAGCAATCTGTACCCATATTTAAAACATGTGCACAATTTATTGAAAGTTGCATAGATATGTGGGAGATTTTTATTTAATATTGCCTTTATAATTTTATGATTCTTTCTCCCCCCACCCCAATCATTTCCAAATGTAAAAGAAAGTTGAAACTTTTCTCTCTATATATTCAAGAGAAAGTAAGAAAGACAAAACCTTAGAACTCCGAATAATCTACCTCTCATATTTAGGCTGTGTACTCTTTGTAATGGCAGAAAACTACCACAGAATGGCTTTTAGCTCTTTGTAGTGTGTGTCTCTCATTAATATTTATATGCTATACTTGTTCTCTCTCCCTTTTTATAAAAAGGAAAACAGCTGCGAAAAAAACCTACTTTGAACAAAGTCTCTGACATTTATTATATATGTCTCTGAGCACACAAACTTCCAGATAGCATCTTGGAAAACAGGGGTCTAATAAAAAAAGATTGCATTTGTCTCTTTTGATATTTTGGCTTCAAAATTGAATTAGGTTAAAAATACAAATAACCTGCAGCAATGTGCAGAGTGCTGAGGCATGTTTCTGTTGTGGTTTAAAGATGTGCATTGCTTTTTCCATGAACATTTTTTAAAGCGTTTCTGATCAAAGGTCAGCAGCTTAGCATTCCAGGAAAGTAAGACACATATGTACTGCCAAATTCTCACTGTAAAGGTAGATGATGTTGTTTTTGTAGCTATTGTTGAGGAAGCCATTGTTCCCCACCTCCTTGAAACTGGGGCCATGGTGCTGCTGCTGCTGTTGTTCGACAGTTCAAATTAGGGTGCAGAAGCACCTTACTCTCAGTGTTAGTTGAGAGTCTGGACTTTGATTCTTTCAGGCCACATTGATTGACTAAGGTTCAAACCCCCAATATTTTTCTTCCTTGATTCTATTGCCAGGCTTACGAACCCTTTATTATTTGGTTGCAAATGTAAGAGAAGCCGTTCAAAAGTCATTGTGGAATTTTGGGGCCTAGGCAGGATCAATGTGGCTATAGGCACTCATTAAATTTCAAGCAGAAACATTTGCCACAACAAGATAGATTGTAGTCATTTGAGGAGATTCTGAATCTTGACTTCCAATAAAATGGCGCCTTTAGCTCTGGAGCACAATTCCATCTTTTCATTTCCAGAAACAATACATATTGCATATGATAAGGGTTGTCATCCAGTTAGTAAAAATGTGTTCCGGCATGTAGCCCATTGCCATGTGTTTAGGTTCTGTATTTGGGTCAGAGTTGTTGAGCTGACAGGGGCGTTGCATGTCACTGAATCCAATTCTTCGCTTGCTGCAGAAAATCGAGAACCTAGAGCATTACCAAAAGATGGTTGTCTGGCCTCTGCTTGAATACCTCTTGCAAGGGACAGCCCATCACCACTCCTGTCATTGGTTCAAATGCCTCTCGAGAAACTTCTTCTAATGTTCGCCCAAAATGTAGCTTCATGTAACTCAAGCTCATTCGATCTAAACCTGCCTTCTGTGGCAGCACATGGGGGAAAATCCTCTTCTATATGACAACCATTCAAACATGTCAATCGTATTATTACACCCACAACCACCCGCCTGCCCATGTCTTCTCCAAGCTAAACATACCTTTCCTTGTAGGACTTGCTTTCTGTATGTTTTTCCTCCTCTGAATCAGCTCTAAGTTGTCTATACCCTTTAAAAGTACAACATCCAGAACTGGACAGACTCCAGATGAGGTCTAAATACCGCATAATAAAATGAAACTTTTACTTCCTGTGACTTGGAAACAATAGTTCTATAAATTTGCAGCCAAAATAACATTAGTATCAGGGTTGCCACCTTTGTTATGGCAAAATACAGGTGTGGGGGTGATTCTCTCCCCCACCTGGTGCTAAAGCGAATTCAAAACAATCCATTACAATCTATTGCAGCGGAACAGGATGTCCCTTCTGTTTATGTGCACACACACATAAACATGAATTTGTAAATCTGTCTGACCTTGGCTATCCAGAGTTTAAATACATGACATTTCACATACCCTTTCAAACACATGCATTTGGAGAGAATTCCTAACTTGGCACAAAGAGAGACAGAAAGTGAAGACCTGAAATACAGGACCAAACTATATCACTACAGGATGTAGCATTTTACACTGAAATATGGGACAATCCTGTGTTATACAGGACAGGTGTCAACCCTAGTATTCTTTTCAGCCACCTCAAAGTGCTGACCCATTCAGCTTGCAAATGACTACAACCCTACACTCTTTTCACATGTTCTACTGCCAAACCAGGTATTCCACATCCTATAGCTTTGGCTTTGATTTTGACCCCCCCCCCATGTGTGTTTGTCTCTGTTGAATTGTGTTTTGCTGTGTTTGCTTCCATTTTCTGTGTTGTCAAGGTAATTTTGAATTTGATTCCTGTTTTCTGAAGTGCTAACTGTTCCACCTGGTTTTGTGTCATCTGTACAGTAGATTCAATAAGGATTCTCTTCACTAAGTTATTAACAAAAAAGTTTAAGAGTACCAGGCCCAGGACAGAGCCCTGTGGCATCCTACTCAAAACCTCCATCAAATTTGATGAGAACCATCAATGAGCACAGTTTTCCAACCAGCTGTAAGCACACCAGATGGTACTGCCATCTAGCCCATATTTAACCATCAGAGATTTTGTCAAATGTTTGCTGAACTCAAGGAAATTTAGATTAACAGCTTTCCCACAATCCACTAAGCTGGCAACATATACAGTAGAATGTAGGTCTGGATGAACTTTATTCCCTCGGGAGGTGGTGGACTGTCCTTCCTTGGAGGTTTTTAAGCAGAGGTTGGATGGCCATCTGTCTTGGATGCATTAGTTGATATTCCTGTATTGCAGGGGGTTGGACTAGATGACCCTCGGGGTCCCTTCCAACTATACAAGTCTATGATTCTATGAAAAGCTATTATGCTAAAAAGAAAAAAAAAATATTCTGAGCATACATTGTTCATTTTTGGCCTTGTCACACATCCCTCACAACAGGGACTCTATCCCTTGCATTGAATTTAAAGGTGGTCCTAGGATCCTTTGTCTATACAGTATGGAAATATATCTTGAGACACAGGTAGGGTAAAGCATTTGAATTAATCCGTCTCCCATCCCTCCCTCCAAGAGCCCTATACAGCAAAGAGAATTACCACACTGATAAATGGCACTTTACTCCCCTTTGATGGTACTACTTGTTTGTGAAATTTACCATTCTTAATAAGTTCACACAACACGCAAGGTGTCTGAAAATAATACAAAGTTTGAGTATATCTCTGGCTAGCATGCATCTGAAGTAAATTAGTAAGAGCATGTTGCATGTTGCATCTGCTCACCTTCAGCTATGCAGAAAAACTCACTTTGCTACTCCAAAGGTCATATTTAATTTAATACATGTTATGTAGCACCAATTGCAACATCAACACATTTAATTTCCTCAGTTCTAATTGGTCTGTTCAGTAGCTCACAGCCAGCAAGTGTGCAATTGGAAATTAATCAGTTGTAAAATGTAGAGAAGGCTTGGCGTTATCAGATAGTTGAAAATATACTAAACCTCTACAGAAGAGGGGGAATATCCTCTGTCTACAGACAGAATGCAGACAGTGAGAATGCTTGGTTGTATTATTTTATTTTTGTTTATTATAATCATATCATACCTTTCTTTTTGACTGAAAAATCATGGGATTCTACAGAGAAAGTGTATAAAATGCAAGTGGGTCAAAGGAAGACAACTGAAAGAGCCTGTCTGTCTCTCCCTCTTATTTTGCTGTGTGTGCAGGTGGCTAGCTGCCAATGGAATCAGGATACTTCGTGCTTCACAGCTCAGTCTTACAGCTCATCCTGACATCTTGAGTCTTCTTAGAACAATGTGAATAAACGTGTGCAAGCAGTCACTTGTCCTGTTCACCTCTTCATTCCTAAGACGTGAAGAGGATAACCCCATCCCTTTGGCAGTGAAGAGCCCTTGATTAGCTCAGCTGAACAGAGCCACTTCAACTCTCATCGGGTTTCCCTCTTCTATGGAGATATGAACCTTGGTCAGTCAGGATTCCCAGCCCCATGAAGGAGGCCCTGTGCTCAAAGTTGTGCTTCCAGTCCTTCCACACACCACTAATCATATATTTGCTAGGAGGCACTGCCATTGCTTTTGGAATCATCGAGGGAGTGGAGCTAGCCCTGCTTCTTCCCGCTGGCCCCTTCTGGCTTTCAGTACTGTGTCATTTGGCCACAGAGTACCTAGGTCAGGCTCCCCAAACTTGGCCCTCCAGATGTTTTGGGACTACAATTCCCATCAGCCCTGACCACTGGTCCTGTTAGCCAGGGATGATGGGAGTTGTAGTCCCAAAACATCTGGAGGGCCGAGTTTGGGGATGCCTGACCTAGATAAAGGAGGCATGAGAAGCAAGGGCTTGCTGAGTGAAAGTGCCAATGCTAAAAAAATTCCCTCCCAGAAAAGTTCTTTCGGAAAATATTCACCTGGCTTTTAAAACTACTAACTCGCCTATTTAGAAATGATATGGCATATAATCATGGATGTTGTTTTATATTCTACCCTGCAGCTTACATTCATTTCTGTTGCTGATTTTTAAACTGCCTTCTTTAGAATTTTATAAATTTATTGTATTTCATTGAATTGTCTTATTGCAATCCATTTGGAGATACCACTGTCAGTTTAATTAGGTGAAATATAAATTTTTAAATACTTATTCAGAAGCAGGGCTGGTCCAAGACATTTTACTGCCTGAGGCAAGGCACAAGATGGTGCCCCCTCCCTCATTCTATGAACAGAAGTCACATAGACATAGCAGTGGACTGGCCACAAAACAGTATTACTTTCAACTAGATGAATAGCGTTTAAATGCACCTCCTCATATACATTCTAGTGCAACAAGAGCTGGATATGGGCAAATGGGCTGATACCATTTACCTCAGTATTGGACTGCAGTCATCCTCTGTTGTCATGGTACAACATACAATCATGAAGGAAAACATTGCAAACCATTAATTTATGCAGAAGAAGATTTCTCTCAGTTGAAGTTTCAAAACAGTTAAAAATTATGAAAACAATCATCTTTAATATTCCAATCCACACACAAAGAACATCAAGTTGAAATTTTTGCAAGGTATGTGCTTTTAATTAGAGAATTATTGGATGTTGAAAATAAACCAAGCTGAGTCAAGGTTATATTTAATTAAGGCTATATCCAGATGGTGTGACAGAGGTGTTTATTTTACATATCACACATTAATGATTGTGGTATGAGATTGTGGTACTGTCACATATTTTCCTATTGGGGAAAGCCTATTGGCTTTTAAAAATAACAACAGCATAGCTTCTTAACTACTTTTTCCAAGGAAGGAAAAGCTCAAATGAAATCTGTGGCCACCATGATAGCATACTGGGGGCCATATTCACACAATACATCTAAAGCACTATGATACTGTCATTCCTTCCACCAAAGAATTTGGAAAGCAGTTGTTTTTTAAGGGTGCCCAGAGTTGCTAGGAGACCCCTCTTCCTCTTCCAGAGCTACAATTCCCAGAGTTCCCTGATGAAAAAAGATTGATGGTTAAACTGCCACTGTAGCAATAATGCCTGCTGCAAGTTGTCCCTTCCTGCTTTGTGCAATATCATTTGTGCTGCATGGAGCAGCAGGAAGGAAGGAAGGAAGGAAGGAAGGAAGGAAGGGAGGCGGAACAAGAAAGTGCTACACAGACAGGCAGATCCCACGCAGTGTGTCCAGTCCTAGGAGCCCACCTTTGTTCCCACAGGTAACACATGTCACTGTTGGGGGTGGGGCGGATGCTAAGAGCTCCAGTGTTTGCTACCAAGGCTTGTTTCCACATTGGCATGCTGTGATTTTTTGTGTGGAGTGTGTGTATGAATTTTTCAAAATTGGAGCATGGACAAGATAGATTTGACTGCTACGCCCACCCCACAGTTATGAGGAGGTATCTAATTTCACTCTTATATATTTTCTCATGTTTGCTGCTGACTTGCTTTCCCCCCAACTTTAAAGTATTCCAAGAGCAATGCTATAAGAATTCTCTGTGCTGTTGAATTTGAAGGGCAAACTGATATGCAGAGTGTTTCACTGTTCAAACTGTTCCTTAAAAAAACCTAGATCAAATTAGAGCATTTGTTTATTAGTCTTCAAGACTGTCGGTTTTTGTTCAGCCAACATATGACTTTCTTCCAGTCTTCTTAATTTTCTGTGCTTGTGGGACACAGTCACTCAAGGTGACAGGTGGCATGTTTCATAATTGCACCCCAGGGCCCAGACAGATGTTCGATTTGCAATTCTTCTATCTTTCCTTCTTCTGGACTTTGGCTTTTGCTCAAGGTAAAGTTTGCATAAGTACAGCAAAGGCTCTAAAGGTTAGGAAAGTTCCAAGTGTGCATTAGTCCCATGCAGTTCATTGCTCAGCGCTCATTACTTTGAAATATATATATAAATGTGGAATGCTGCTTATAATTGTTCTAAAGTAATTAGTGCAGTTTTCATGGAAGCATTGTTCATATCTGGGAAATGATTTTTCTTTTGGGGTGGCTTCCAATAACATTGGAATTTGACATTATGATATGTTCCATTGCAGAGAGAGGCAATTGTTTAAGTTGTAGGAAGTTCAGTAAGAAGAAATAAGTGATATGATTTTAAAAAAACCTATCAGCAGCAGTGCCTGGGAATAACTAACACCTTACATAAGAATTAAAATACATACAAATGAATTAAAATAAACTCAGTGTAAGAAAAATAATAATAATAATTCTGCCAGGAAAAAGGCCTGCTTATACATTGCTCATGTGATGAAACAGTGGTGTGCCACTGGCCTTACCACAATATCATGTCCCTGACCTAGATCCACAGCCCAATGTCTCTGTGTTGAGCACCTATGTCTGCAAATGAATCTGAGTTGTGTGGAGTTTTTATATGTGTGAGCAGAGTGAGCCCACGGAGGTGACATTGGGAGCAGAAGTGACAGCCTGGCCCCACTCCTGCTTCACCCTGCCACTGTCAATAATGTACACCTTCAATACAACGAAAATTTACTTTTTTCTGATAGGGAAAGGTACTTCCTTAAGTGAGAGACTGAACTCTCTCAAAAACAGTCTATTATTACCTTTTCACTACTGTCATTGTTATGAAGGTCGGGCTCCTGCCGAAGATGAATGGTTCAGGAGGATCAGGCTGTGAAACAGACACATAGGCTCCCAGATAAATCGAATGTTATCACAGGAGATGATGTGGCCCTCAGGACTGAGCAGGTTGCTCACATTTCTGCTGTGCAACCACGTCCTTAAAGTAAAGCCTGCTGCTGGAAAGGCATGAGGGCCTCCACAGACTATTGGCTGCGGCTGGAACTAGTTTTGAAGAAGAGAGACAAACACCCATGTCAAAATCAGGATTCCTGGAGGCAAGGTCAAAGCTACTATAGCATCATTAACAAGAAACTCTCCTAGTTTGTGGCCTCTAAGCAATGAATACTTCACTGCCAGATACCTTGCTGAACTTCACAGCTCCTGCTGATGTACTTTGTCTGCCAGATAACCTCTGGTTAGGACAGGATATTGTTTTCTGATCAGATAATGGTATCCATCCCTGGCTTCCCCTGGATCATCACTTTGTTGTGGGGCCTGCTTTGCTGAACTACTGCTCCATTTTAATGTTGTGCTTATGCCAGCAGACCATTCCTTCTTTGTCATTTTCACACACTGTCAAACCGACTGAGACCCAAATGCAAGCTGATGATCATGAGTTGGTGATTTTTAGGCCTGGAGCAAAAATCTGCCTCTCTTGCATTTCCTTTCTCCATTAAGTACAGAAGGGGGTGATATCCTATTAATAGGAAGGAGAGGAACAGAAGTGAGAATGATAGGGTGATAGGGAATAGCTCAGCACTAGGGTTTTTTTATGATCCGCACCTCTTCAATTGAAATAATGCATTAGGGGCTTATAAAGACCATAGAATTTGGGTCTGACTCCCACTGCCCATGTGCCACAAGAGTAGCATCCATTTACTCATCTGGCATGAATGATGAATACATGCAGAGCTCTGGATTGGCCAGAGGGTACAAAGGGTAGAGTTTGAGACCTCCCTCATAGGATCTTGAAGAGCAGATGCAAGAGGAAATGAGGTGAACAGGAGACAGAAGCTCAGTTGAAGGAGGATTGAACATAGGGATCTGAGAGTTGCAGAAAGTGGACACTAAATTGCCCAGACATATTGAACTGGGTGCTTCTGGGAGAATTAAAAAGTAATAAGCAAATAAATGAACAAAAGGAGAGATGCTGACAATACAGGCAGCACCAGAGGGCAAAGAAGTCAAGACCTCTCCCAGTCCAATAGCTCACCTCCACCCCAGTATTTTCCATTCCTTTAAGAAATCAAACACGTAACAAAACTTGCCTCACCCATCAGAAATAGATTTTGCCTCTTCTGTGCTGCTCCCTCCCCCAGTATACTTTTGTTCTGGTGCCACTACACAGAGCTGGGGAACATGGTTCTTCATCATCCTGGAAAATGTGACAAGTGGGGTGGCACAGGGTTCTGTCTGGGCCCATTGTTGTTCAACCTCTTTATAAACTACTTGGATGAAGGGGATGCTTCATCAACTTTACAGATGACAACCAAACTGGGAAGGGTAGCTAGTGCTGCAGAAGACAGACTCAGGATTCAATATGACCGTAACAGATTGGAGAACTGGGCACAAACTAACAAAATGAATTTCAATAGGGACAAATGTAAGGTGCACAAATATAAGATGGGGGGGGCACTTGGCTTACTAGTAGTACATGTGAAAAGGATCAAGGGGTCTTAGTGGACCAGAATCTTAACATGAGTCAACAGTGGGATGCAACAGCAAAAAACCCAATGCTCTTCTTCATTGTCAAGGCTCATAAGTTTAATTAAAACTTTACTTGCAGAACTTTCTTCAAAACAAAACGAAAGCATCTAAGATACAGCCAAATAACTCCATAAGACATATGGCACTTCAAGTCATAGGTTTGGCATCTTAAAATATGAAATAATTCAAACAGACCTGGGAGCAGAGGTCTGTCTCTTCCCACAACCTGCGTTCCAGGCTGCACATTGCTGTTTTCCTGAAGAGCTTCATTTACACCCTCAATCTCACAAAGTCAGGGAACAAAAAACTCCTGCCACCACCCTTCCAAGATGGCGAATTTGCAATTCAATACCTCTCATGTGATCTAAGGTTAAACACTCACATGTTAGCTAGCAGAAAACAATAATAGTGAATTATCAACTCAGTAAAAACTGAGAGTCCATTAGAATATTGCAGTGGAATTTCCCCATAGTTAGCAATACAGTAATACACATTTAGGCGTCTTCCATTTCTGTGTGAATTAAAACAATTCCTTAACATTTCCTGCATTGCAAGAGGTTGGACTAGATGACTCTTGGGGACCCTTTTAACTCTATGATTCTAAAACCTGACACAGGGCTGTAGTTCAACTGAACGTGCATTTGGATCAGGATAGAACTCAAGCAGTATTATTTTTGCAACAAGCCAGCCACACTAAAATGTTTTGCTTCTCTGCCCCATCCCTTGATAACAAGTTCTTGTATGCCTACTACCATGTGACATTAGTGAATAATCTCTTTTGTTTCTTCCTTTGCCTGTGGCAAGCCTTAATTTGATTACAATACGTTCTCATGTTTTATGAATAATAAAACATTGTTATTTTATTCTAAGACATGCATTCTACATCCCTCACATCAAAAGTTATTCTATTCCCATTTTGCATAATTTGCTTGGTTTCCCATGAGGGAATGCCTTGTGATTTTCTGTCCCTGTCCCCCCTGTGTTTATAGTTGTGGCCCAGCTGCCATGCAATGTCAAGTTTGTTGATGGTTTCTTTCAGAGTTCATTGGTTAGCGAAGTTTGCCCTGGTTGCAGTTTCACTCTACTTTATTTTTGTACACTTTTGAGGCTTGAGTATAGAAGGCAGCTTTTCTTGATTCCCATTTGTGATGAGCAATAGGTCACCATGCTCAGCTAGTCAAACATCCTAGCTGGGGGTGCGTATCTGCTTCACATCAAACAGCATCCCCAGCCAGTCCAACAGAGCTGAGAGAGATGAACATTGTGACTGGGCTGTGCACCTAGATGGCATCCACATGGCAACACACAGGTTGAAATTTGCTAATGCACTTGGATCTCTCTTGCTGAGCTGGAGCAATTATCTACATATTATTTATTTCATGTCATGCAGCTCCAAAGTGTGAGCCAAAAGTTTTCTGTAGAGGGCTCTCATGCATTCGTTCGTTCATTCATTCGTTCATTCAATAAATTTCATATTCAGTTTTTTCAATCTGAAATGGATCTGCAAAAACTAGTTAAGAAACATAACAGAGCTTATATTTCACGTGAATGGTCTCTGCTCCAATGATAGCTGCTTTTGCTTTATTGCCTGTTGTCGCCTGGAAAAGAAACACTTATGTTAATTTATATTTTGGGTTATACGCATTTTTAGGTTATTGTTTTCTTACATTATCTGTTTTCTTACATTATCAGCCTTACCAGCAAGACATCATTGTTGGTGTCATGGTGTACCACTTTTAGTATATTTGGGAGAGTAAATGGGCAACAAGTGGTTTGTGGAGCGACATTTGGAGCTTCGGGTGGTACCTCAGGAGCACCAAAGATTTCAAAACAGGATCTGAGCTCATAAAACAGCTGAAGTATTTCTCAGGTAGGTGTTTGTGCACATATGTCTTTGATAATACCTCAGTTTGCTGAACTCAATTCTGAACTGAGATGAGAATTCCCCCTCATTATTTTCCTCAGAATTTATGTGTGTAGTTTATTACTGTATGTGTGTGTGTGTGTGTTTATTATTACCTTACTGAAGCTCCCAAATGCCCGTCATTTCAGGTAGTTTCTACAACGTATGACTTTTTTGCCCCTTCTGCAATACTATATTCCTTTCTCATCATAGGTGAACAATATTTTAACTGGACTGGTTATCTGAGGTTGGATGCAAATTTTGCAGTGATGTCCTGAAAACCTACTTGTTATTTGTAATGGAGTGAAAGGAATTTCTTGTCTGTAAGAATGAGACACTATATCATTTTCCTCCTAGAGGGTAAAGATAATGACATGTTTGCTTTGGGAATCCTTGCATATTTGCATGCTTAGAATAGTAAGAAAACATAGGTTGTTAAAATGAAGGAAATTTGAGGGTTTCTTTGCATGTGAAATCGGAGTTACATTCTTAGTTTAGAATTTCTATTATGAATAAATTCCTCTTAGCTTTTCCTTTTGTTTTCAGGGTTCTGAAATCCAATTTTACAAGTTTATGTACTTGCAGCCCATTGAATCCTCTGAACAATATTGATAAGCTGTTTTTCAGGAGAAGAGATTGCAGAAGACATCCAGCTCCCATTTTTGAACATTTCTTTAGCAGTAGTAATCAACCTATTTTATTCAGGCAACATGCATGGGACTGGTATATCAAGCTTTCAGTTTACAGCTGATGTTTCTGCATATGATTCTCTATCAAGCCAGAGGTGCAGATGCAAGGTTTCAGGCATGGATGGACACTAGATAGGCAGATGTGAAGTTCCACAACTTTAACATGGCAGAGTTCCCCTTTTGCAATTTAGACATGGAAACCCTGCTTCTCCATAGAACTCCATACACAGCAACACAGGGAAATGTCAGTGTGGTGTGGCTGCAGAAATTCTTCTATGAGAAAAAGTGAATCTGTGAACTTGGTGATGTGAGCTAGCTCTCCCTCAGCTCTTAGATATTCAAATTATTTTCTCCATACTTCTGTAGCAACATGGAGAGCTGCTTGTCATGTAGTCCCTTCTGATCAGACCAGACTTTCCATGCCAGTGCTGAATGTTCCCATCAGACATTCAAGTCTGAGTACTGCCATGTTGTGCCTACACTTCCCTTCCCCCCTCCACTAGTGGCAGATGTTGGTCTTTTGAATTCCAGCAGCACCCTGTACAAGGCCTAAATTTGGCAAGCCCCCCCCACCTTCTGTTCTGCTCAGTTCACTATGTTATAATTGCACAGCCCTGCAGCATCTTCTAGTGTCGCCATCCGATGCAGCAGAACCGGTTGCACTGCCCAAAGCCCTCCTCCGCCCCCACTCCTGAAGATGCAGCAAATATCTATAGAGGAGAATGGATGGGTGGCAGCATAGAAGGAAACCTATTGGCTTCTCTCAGTTTCATGTTCCTCTGACTGAGAAAACTTTATGGCATGGAACTGGGTCTCTCCACTCACCTGTTTTCCAGGACCAGAAGATTCTTGGTACCCTGTCTTGAACTGCTTCAGCTCCCTCCTTCGCCTAGCCAACCTCATCTTCAAGGAGCAGGGGACCATTGTCTTACTTGGGGAACCCCTTGTTTGTCCTGCAGTGTCTGTCAGCTCCTAGATACAACTGGTATGGAAGTGGTCCACTAGATCAGTGGGATTGCGCCAGACCTTTGTGGTCTTGCAGAGCTCTCATGCTTGATCCTGTGTGATGCTGTTCCTGTGGCACATGAGATTAGTCTATCAGATAAATATTGTTTGCATTGACACACATCAGATTTTGCTCTTGGAAGAGGAAAGTCACGATGAAGAAGTCAGTGAGAATACGTGCCAACATTTCTTACTTTCTTTATTCTATATTTCCAGGAGCATTTCTCAAAGGCTTGGATCTCCACAAAAGAAAGTCTCATTTCTTTTCATTCCAAGCTCTTCTTTTTAAAGAAAAAAAAATACAGACTACAGATATGAGTCACCTCTCAAATTCACAATGCATTAAGTGGAATTAACCTTTTGACCTTCTGTGTTTCTCCTTCACCAGCTTTGGTTTATCTGCAGAGCATCTTCTGAGAGCCAAGAAAGACAATTATGATTACCCCACTGAAAATCTGCCTAACCCCACCCATCCCCAAAGCCACAAATTTCAGGCAATATTTTTATCCCCCCCTTCCCCCCCAGGTGTTTTAAACAGTCTATTTAGCACAATTGCAAGCTCATGTTCAATTCCAGAGGGACTATTTCTACAATACTAATAAAGGCAGCATACACTTCTATTGTGGCATAAAGATGCAATACAATGAAAAGCTGACAGATTATTAAGGTGGGTTGTTGTTTTTACAAAAATAACAAATTGCAGAGTCTTTTCAAATATGTTTTTAAAGTTCCATCCATTATTTGAGTAGCAAGGTGAAGGCTGTAACATTGCACCTGAAATTAAGACAATGAATCTTTCCTGATTTTGTTAATGACCCCCCCCCATTGCATTTAAAGCTCTTGTCTTTTGGCTAGCCTTCATCATGTTGTCATACCCTGACACATTTTGCAAATGAAAAGAGGGACATTCTTGTGTACTTGAGCATGTGCATGGTCATTTCCTGACCACTCGCACTCCTGTACATTTCTAAATGCCCCTCCACATCTATGGTTTAACAACCTATCCTGTGTTGATAGTTTCTGAAGCAAGGTGTAATCTAAACATAAAACTTCCGATCCAACAACATTTACTATTTGGATGGGTAGTTGTGGGGACAACACATTAATATTCTGTGCAGGACAGTCAAGCTCAGCATTCTGTATCTAAAGACGGTTGGCTGTTCCAGCACAGCCCTTCTTATGTTCAAACTTATGTTCCATTCTGTTAGCAAGGGTCAGTGCAGAGATGCAAGTTTTTGGACTTCAGTGCATAGGCCATTGTGTTGGCTGTATGAACTCCTGGCTCTTCTTGTCCACTGCTCCCCACCCCCTCACACAAGGTGTTTTCTTCAGCCTGGGCAGCAGCAGAGCAAGCCTATCGGACGCCTGGGGTGGTATGTGTGTCCTGCGCCCAGAGGTGGGGCCAGCTGCCAACAGGGCGGGGCGAGCTGGGGCTAGACGCTCCATGGGGCCTCGGAGGAGTCTGCCTGCCTCCTCCCACTCAGCCGCCCTACAGCTGAGGGGGAGGTGTTAGGCGGACCGTTTGGGGCAGTGTGGAGCCTGCAGGCACCCAAGCCACCACATCACTCCCAGGAGAGACGCATGGCTTGGGCGTGCTGCAGGCCCCACGGTGTCACCCGGCATTTTGTCACCCCCCTCAGTGCTGACACCCGGGGCGTTTTGCCCCCACCACACACCCCTTCCTCCGCCCCTGAGCCTGGGAAAGACCTGCTACTTTATTGCTAAATGGGTCTCTATTGGGAGGGGTTGAGCTTCAAGAACATGTTCGTACAGAAACCAAATTCTTGTCTCTGTAAAGAGTCATTTCGTGATAAAGGTGGGCCTTGCAGAGCAGTCATTCTTTACTGAACTATATTCCAAGAAGTGGACGTGAATTGGTGCATTCACCAATATATTCCAAGAAGGGGGGTTTCAAGGTGCATTTTACAGGTCTGCATTCTCAGAACCTGATTTTCTCCTCCCCTGATATCAGCTCAGAGGCAAGGGTGAGCTTTCAGCGTTATCATTGGGAGGCCTTAATTCCTGTCCGTTTTCAGAGATCCCTTATCATAGCCATTGATCATTATGGCCAATGATCACCCAGTCTCAAATCTTCTATTCTTGGGCAAGATAAATGTGTGGGTGATCGCTGAACAACTCCAGGCACGTCTGTAGGATGCAGACCATTTGGATCCTTTCCAATTGGGATTCAGGCCCCATCATGGGACTGAAACTGCCTTCATTGTGCTGGTTGATGATCTCCAGCGGGCTAGGGACAAAGGTGAAAGCTGTTTCCTGGTTCTGCTGGGTATTGTAGCAGCTTTTGATACCTTTGACCATGACATCCTTCAGGACCATCTAGGGGGGTTGGGAGCTGGGGGCACTGTTATGCATTGGTTTTGCTCCTTTCTCCTGGGCCATGTCCAAAAAGTGGTGTTGGCCGATTAGTATTCAGAACCCTGAGTGCTCACTAGTAGAGTACCTCAGGGCTCTGTCCTCTCCCCCATGCTTTTCAACATCTACAGGAAGCCGCTGGGAGAGATCATCGTGGGGTTTGGGCTGGGTGCCCATCAGTATGTGGATGATACCCAGTTCTACCTCTCATTCAAATCAGAACCAGTGAAGGGGGTGAATGTCCTGTGTGAGTGTCTGGAGGCAGTTGGAGGATGGATGGCAGCTAATGGATTTAGGCTGAATCCTGGCAAGTCAGAAATATTGTTTCTGAGGGACAGAGGGTAGTGGCACCCACCTTGTGGAATGCCCTTCCATCAAATGCCAAGGAGATGAGTAATTATATTACCTTTAGAAGATATCAGAAGGCAGCCCTGTATAGGGAAGCTTTTTTAGTTTTTAATGTTTTGTTATGTTTTATATATGTTGGAAGCCACCCAGAGTGGCTGGAGCAACCCAGTCAGCTGGGCAGGGTACAAAACAACAACAACAACAACAACAACAACAACAACAACAACAATAAAATTACAACATCAAAATATCTTTTTTGTGATAACAAAAATTGTATTGAAAATGAGTCATCGGTGCCCTGGAATAAGAGATGAAATGTTAACAGGGTCTCTCCCATGATAACCTGCTGGGTTCTGTTACGTTTTTTTTCCAGTGTTTAAATGAAATCTCTTTCACTGCCTTATACTGAACCTGTGTCTTTGGCCTCAGAGTTAAATAGAATCAGATGAAACAGAAAATCCAGTTCAGAGGCAATCATCACACACCCTGCGTTCTCTTTCATCTCTGATGGAAAGAATATAACAGATTCCTTCTTTGCAAAGAGTTACAGGAAACTGCCCACCAAGTATTAAAAGGCTGATTTCTCTGCAGCTACTTAGCTGAAGACAGGAAAGTGTCCCCATGTCGCTTAGGCCCCCAGGTGATTCCCTTTGATTTTCCATTGTTGAAGTGTAGAAACTGTGTAAGACACTTGGTTTCATAAGCAATGTGGGGGGGCTTTGTTGTACTGATAGGAATCCACACAATGGGAAAAGTTCATCTTCCTGCCCCCCCCCCAATGTTGACAAAAGACTAGATGCAAGCTCGCAGCCTATTAACAAGGCTGCGAGATAAACAGGTCAGTTTCAGGTCAGTTCAGTTTTAGTTCAGATCTAAGAATCTGTTTGCTGGGTCCAATCTATTAGCATTCCTCAGCTATTAACCCTGACTTTTACAGCAGCAGTGTGCAGAATCTAGGCTTGTAGGGGTCTACTTTGTTTTCTGCTAGAACTTTGAGATCTACCAGAATCCTGAGCCTATAGATTTGTTTTGTGTATCATAACCTTATGAAGCTTATACTCCTTCCATGCAAAAATCTGCTCCTGGGTACCCCAAAAAGCAGCAACAAAATGAGTTCAGTGAAATCATTTTTTTGCTCCTTTAGTTAAACAATTTGGAGTAAAAAATCCTTCCTGGTCCACAGCAATCTACCAGCACATCAAAATGTACATTCCGCCTTCCCTTGTATTAAAGGAAGTGCAATTCCACCCAGAATAGGTAGGATTTCAATTCTTGGTCATTGAACAACAATGCACTGGTCTAATTTGGACTAGGTTTCGGGGCTTCCGGTCTGACTGCGGAGAAATGGTGATGCAAAATGGATCGCTGCAATAAGGGGTGACCGTTTCAGGCTGCTAGGACATGAGGGGGAAGCGCCTGGGCTACACGCTCCCCTGATAAAGCCCCACAGAAGAGTGGGGTCTCGAGAGGACCAGCAGAAACGGAGGGAAACTCGTTGCAGGCCGCTGTGATAGCAGCGAGTGGGGGAGGGGGAGCCAAGAGCGGCTTGAGTCTGTTCACGGCAATATCACAGTCCAGCAGCTGATGCCACAAGTCGCCACCAAAAGAAGCGGATTTTCCAAGGAAGGTAATTATTGCCAAAACTTTAAGACTTTGTAACTAAGAAATTTGGACTTTAAAAACTAATTTGGCGAAGACAGAAACCAAACAGGAAGTCAACTACCGTTTTCTGAAAAATGAGCAAAAAACCCACATAAATAAAATAAAGTATAATGGAAAAGGGAAATAAGGGAAGCCTTAACTAATTTTTTTACAGAATTGTATAAAAAAGGGCAGGAAAGGAAGATGATGATGGAAGACTATATAAAAAGCAGTAATCTCTCAAAACTAAAAGATGAAAAGATAATGGTATTAAAGGTGGGCATCTCATTACAAGAAATATCAGAAGCAATAAATCAGGCAAAGACAGATAAACCCCCAGGACCAGATGGAATCTCGGCAAAGTATGATAAAAAATTAAGTGAAAAGCTTGTGATCCCTCTAAAAGATATAATGAATGAGATTCTAAAAACAGGGGAAATCCCAGAAACATGGAAAGAGGCCTACATAACATTAATACCAAAACAAGATGCACATATAACATTAGTTAAAAATTATAGGCTGATCTCACTATTAAATAATGATTATAAATTGCTTGCATATATTCTTGCTAATAGAATGAAGAAAATTTTGGAAGATTATATACATCAAGACCAAGCAGGACTCCTCCCAGGTAGACAAATGAAAGATAATATAATAAATGTTTTAAATATAATTGAATACCTGGAGGTAAGAAATGAAAAGCAGGCAGCGGTGATGTTTATATATACAGAAAAGGCTTTCGATAATGTTTCTTGGGATTTCATGAAAAAAGTTTTAGAAGAAATGGAATTTGGTCCAAAATTTAATAAGGGAATCCAAGCTATTTATTCAGGACAGAATGCAAAATTAATTATCAATCAGGTGATAACAGATAAAAGTGAAATACAAAAAGGAACAAGACAAGGATGTCCATTATCACCATTGCTATTCATTCTGGTTCTGGAGGTTTTAGCAAGGAATATTAGAGCGGATAAGGAAATAATAGGAATAAGACTAAAGAAAACTGAATATAAATTGAAAGCATTTGCGGACGATTGGGTTATTACCGTTGAACAACCACAGAACTCTCTCCCCAGAGTTTTAGAACAGATTCAAAAGTTTGGGCAGGTGGCAGGTTTTAAACTTAATAAAAGCGAAACCAAATTATTATTTAAAAAATTGAAAGAAGCAGATAAGAAAAAGCTATCAGAAGCTTTAAATATAGAAGTCCATAAAAAAGTAAAATATTTGGGAATTTGGTTGACTACAAAATTCTCAATATTTATAAAGCTAATTGTGAAAAAATGGAATGAAATAAAAAGGAATCTAACCATATTGTCAGGAAAGCATTGTTCAATGTCTGGATAAGATACAAAGATTTATTGGAAAATAAAACCCCAAGGTGGTTGTCACCAATGGAAGTGAAGGCTCAGAAAAAGCTCAATAAGGAGACCAAATGGCCGAAATATTGGGAAATTTTGGAACAAGAGGGAGATAGACTAAAACTGCAGAGCTTTGAGAAACTAAAAAACAAAGTGCGAGATTGGCTTCATTATTATCAGATAATGGAGGCATATAATTTGGACAAAAAAATTGGCTTCCAGGTGGAAAAATCAAAATTAGAAACAGAACTGTTAGAACCCAAAACTAAGATTTTGTCAAAGATGTATAACTTGCTGTTGAAATGGAATACACAGGATGAAACGGTGAAATCTGCTATGATTAAACGGGCACAAGATGTTGGACATAACATTATGTTTGCTGACTGGGAACAGTTGTGGACCACAGGTATGAAATTCACGGCATGCAATGCCTTAAGAGAGAATATTATGAAAATGATATACAGGTGGTATTTAAGTATACCTTCCTGAAGAAACCAGAGGCCTTTCTTCTGGGCATTGTCGGCCAATTGGTGCCAAAGAAGGATAGAACTTTTTTATGTACGCTACTACAGCAGCAAGAATACTTATTGCAAAGTATTGGAAGACACAAGATCTACCCACTTTGGAAGAATGGCAGATGAAGGTGATGGACTATATGGGATTGGCAGAAATGACCGGCAGAATCCGAGACCAGGGAGAAGAGTCGGTGGAGGAAGATTGGAAGAAATTTAAAGACTATCTACAGAAATATTGTAAAATCAATGAGTGTTAGAATGATGTTGGACTGAAATTAAGTGGTTTCCAGCTGTAATGCTTTAAGAGAATATGAAAAAAAAAAGGATTATAAATAGGTAATAATATAATGGTAAGGATTTGCTGAACTAATAATTTGTGATGGAATACAAAAAAGGGAGGTATGAGGAGGTCCGGGAAACAAGTTAAAGGAAAATAAGCAATTGAAAATTTATGTGTTTCTAAATTTTCTTTATTCTGTATTTTTGTTATTTATCTGTTTTTTCTCTTTTTTTAATTTATTGTAATATCTTAAAAAATCTTAATAACTATCTTATAAAAAAAGAAATAAAAAGGAATCTAGAAATATGAAATTGGATGAATCTCTCCCTCTTAGGAAGAATTGAGCAATAAAGATGAATGTATTGCCGAGAATGTTGTTCCTCTTCCAATCAATACAGATAATAAGTGACACAATGCTTGCTTCAAAAAATGGCAGAGAGATATCTTGAAATTTATCTGGAGTGGGGAAAAGCCAAGAATAAAATATAAAATACTTACAGATGTAAAAGAAAGGGGAGGCTTTTCTCTTCCAGATCTTAAACTTTACTATGAAGCAGCATGTCTTACTTGGATTCGGGATTGGATCTAATTAGAAAAAGAGGAGGCAATAGATCTAGAAGGACATGATAATAGATTTGGGTTGCATGCAAACTTATGGTATGGGAAAGCAAAGGTACATAAAGGATTCCATAATCATATAATAAGAAGGTCCCTATTAAAGGTTTGGGGAAAATATAAAGAGTTACTGGAACCGAAACTCTGTGGTGGATATCATCTGTTGAAGCATTGTCATTTAAAATGTCCTCAAAGAAAGGAATATGGCCAACATATAGAGAATTATTAATTGAACAGGAAGGAAAATTAAGGAATATCTTCAGAGTTGGTTGCATCATAGACAACTGAATGAAATGTTCAAAGAGGATAATAAAAAAGGATTTGCCTATACAGTTTCCAAATTCCAAAGGGATGTCATAGATGATAATTCTAAACTGTTAAGGGAATGGGAAACTAAAGATGAGGAAGTTAAATCAGTAATGATTAAATGGGCGCAGGATATAGGGCATAACATACAATTTGATGATTGGACAAACTTTGGAAAGTGGATTTGAAATTTACGGATTGTATATTGCTAAAAGATGAAGATGATGTACAGGTGGTATGTTACACCAACAAAATTGGCAAGAATGTATAAAACTGAGCAGAAGAACTGTTGGAGGTGTAAAGAAGGGAAAGGTACCTTTTATCATATGTGGTGGGAATGTAGAAATATCCAAATCTTTTGGGAAATGATATATAATGAATTGAAAAAAAATGTTTAAAATGACTTTTCCAAAAAAGTAGAAGCTATTCTGATAGGAATTTTGGGACAACTACCGAAAGAAAATCGAACATTGTTTACGTATGCGATGACAGCAGCAAGAATCTTGATAGCACAGAATTGGAAGACTGGAGAAATACCATCAAACAAACAATGGCAAGAGAAGTTGATGAATTATACAGAGTTGGCAAAGTTAACAGACAGACTACGTGAAAAAGACAATAGTGACTTTGAAAAAGAATGGGAACCTTTTACAACATATTTGCAGAAACAACAAAAATACACAAGAGTCATTGGCAGGATTTAAATAAACATTTGCAATTTTATTTGTAAAGAACAAGAAATATAACAGTATGACAATATGGAAGTATATACAAAGAGCAGATTGTAATATGAGAGATAATAAACCAGGGATGGAAGTTGAGGGTATTCACTAGGGAAAGGGGGGAACTGAAATTTGAATGTAATGTAATGATTGCAGACATTGTTATAAGAGAAAAAACGCAATAAAAATGATTAATAATACTAATAATAATAATAATTTGGGCTAGGTTTCAGTCTGTTAGTCTTTAGCTACCTCATTAGGATGCCCACAGACCTGTGTGTGCCATTAGCATAGTAATGAATCTTCATTTCTCTGAAGATCATTTCTGTTGTGTAGGTGCTAAATATCATGGGAGACAAAACAGAGCCCTGAGAACCCCATAATATAAATGCCACCAGACAGAGTAGGAGGCTCTCTGCATGGTATATTTCTGGAACTGAACAGTCAGGAAGGAATGGAACTATTAAAGCATGATCCCAAATAAGCTATCTAGAATGATACTATGTTTGATTATGTCAAAAGTCACTGAGAGGTCCAGAATGGGGGCAAACAGGGCAAGTCTGATTTCCAAGTCAGAAGCTAAAATAACTAGCTACAAATAGTTACAAGCATATTTGACTTTTGTTTTTAAGTACATACAAAATATTAATTGTAATAATATTTAAAATTCAGTACCTTATTAATAATGTAATCATTCCAAAGAATTTACAATCATAAAATTGTTCAACTGATATTAGTAATCCAATTCTGGAATGATGATTTAAAATTCAGTAAGAAAGTAATAATTGGGGGAGGGGAGGAAAGAGAGGAGAAAAATGATGAAATGTCAAAGTTGTTCCATTTGGACAACACTTGGATTAATTTGGAGAACACAAAAGCTTAGGTTACCTCCCTTCAAATTTAAAGTATTTATTTATTGCTGTTATTATTTTTAACTCACATTTAAAATTACTATAAAAGCACAGCATGGTAGCAATTAATTGCTTTAATTAGCTGTTCTGTTCCAGCTTCTTGACGGTGCTGGTATTTGGCATTTCCTAGAAGCCATTTGTTCGGCTTAGAAAAATATCCTAATATTTATCAGCTTCAAAAACAAAGTCAGAAAAAAGAAAAGAAAACATTCACAAGAAAAACTTTTCCCAACATGTTCTAGCCTTAAGGGGTGAAGGTTATTTATTTATTTATTTATCTATCTATCTATCTATCTATCATCTATCTATCTATCTATCTATCTATCTATCTATCCTTTTTTTACTGCAGAGGGTGACTCCATAGGCGCTGGGAGAGTATCCCAGGGACCTGGGGATGCTTTTGATCTCTTCCTCTTCCGGTAAGGCTTCTCCTCTTATACTTTTAATGATGTCAGAGTTTCAAGACTGGTAGAATGGGGCACACTGGGTGTGTGTGATTTGTACCCAACACACCTCTGAAATGTTGGGGATATGTATGCCAGCTCTGGAGTAGGCATGCATGCATGTGCACACACTCACACACTCATTGGAAACAATGGGAACAATTTTTATTTTTTAAAAAAATCATCAATAGTGCAGTTTTTCTTGTAAGAAAAGAAATAATACATATATCAATGACTTTAAGTTACTCTAGTTTCTGTCAAGTCTTTCCGAATACTAATGTATCCCCTCAGGCAGCGCGCTTCTTCAATATGATCAAAGAAAGAAAGAAAATGTCCATTCAGAGGAAACAGATAGACATGTAGCAAGAGCGCAGGAGTCCCTTTGCTCTCTGACAAACGTATGAAGCTCTGAAGCAGGGCCACGCAACTTGGGTGATCCACCAAGCCAAACATGACCTGTCACCCATTTGTGGCAGGTGAGGATCATTTAAGAGATCTGGCATAGTCTTTGCTGCAAAGGATGAATCTGTGTGTACTGCTAGTTTTTCTTTCCTATTTTTACTCTTGTATATAGGTATGCTGTGAGCCTATAGGCTGTGAGCCACCTGAGTCACTCTGTCTGGTGTTGGTTAACAGACCCAGGTTCATAACAATATATAATCTTTCTGTTTTCCCAGAGGGAGGAAATACACAATGTTGTCTAGTTCAAAAACAGTAGTTTGGTGCAGTGGTTGGTTGGAGGGCAAAATTGGGTTGGATCTAAGCTATGTTAATTGATCTTATTTCTTGCTGAAGTCAATGCTTCAAAATTACAGCTCATCCTCATTTTTGTTTGCCCCACTATTTCCCCCTGGGAAAACCTGCTCTTCAGCACTAAATCAGAACAAACAGCCATTGGGTATTCCATGGATTGCCCTTTGTTCCAATTCAGCGCTAAAGAGCAGGTTTTCCCAGGGAAAAGTGGCTGAGCCAAAACCGCTTGGACTCAATGCTTTTTAGGCACGGGACAAGCAGAACTGTAGATCAGTCCTTAATCATGACTTAGTTTGCACTGAAATCAATGTGACATTAGTTAAGCTTACTTAGTCTAGACCCAGTCTGTGTTGTAGTCACTTTAGATAGCAAGAAACAAGCAACAACAACAATTACTATTAAGCAAGTCTTTCTGACTTGCTTTGGCTTTTATGATAAAATGAGAAAGGTTACCCTATCTCTACGCCACACATAGCTTTGTAAACCTCTTTCACATCTGACAGTTATCTTTTTCTGACCAAAGAACTTCTGAAACAGTTTTGGTAGCCTTTTTTGGTGTCAAGGTACTGAAAATGCACAAATGAGATATTACCTTTACTGCAAGGATTAAAGTTTGAGATGCGTTGCTTCTGAGCATTAGAACTTTATAAAAATCTGTTAGGGTAAGAGGTGCTCAGAGAAACAATTACATTCCAGCATAATGTTACATTTACATCTTGATGCTGGCTTTACTTTAAAAGCGAAGAAGAATAGTTTCAGCAGGGGTCACATTAAGGCAGCAACCTGTGGGTCATGACCTATAAGTGGGTTGCGGAGTCTGTATGAGGGTGTGTGGGCTTTATAAGCAGAACGAAAATGATTATAGCTTGGAATCCTTCACTGGCACGATGAATACAGTAATACCTCCGCAAACATCCACCTCATCTAGCATCCATTCCGACGAACATCTGTGGCAAACCCAGAAGTACTAGAATGGGTTACTTCCAGGTTTGCTGCTCGCGTATGCGCAGAAGAACTAAATTGTGCTTCGCACATGTGCAGAAGTGCAAACTACTCTGCATGTGTGCGCAGATGTGGCGTTTTGCCTCGTGTCCTTTTCAGCTAGTGGCCGGGGCTCCTTTTACAATCTTTTGTTTTGTTGTCATATTATAATTTTTTGTATTGACACTTGTAACTGAACATCAGACATGTAGAATAGAGAGATGTATCTTAATCTTATTTTTAGCCTATTGCTGATTTTCATTATTTTTCTGAGTATTTTCAGTGCTTGTTTTTAACTGTTTTTGACTGATTATTTTATTATTTTATTCTTTTGGCAAACCATGTTGAGGTTTTATTACAATCAAGTGGCATATAAATCTCGTGAAATAAATAATAAATAAATAAGCCAGACAATTTAGTGTATGTGTGCTTGAAAACCTATATTCAGAGATGGATTCTGAACATGTACACTTATTACTTTGTACACATGCTTGTTGGTTGTCAAGGAGTTATGTGGTGTATACTCTGAGTTAAAACAAGAAGTATATGTACTTTTTTCAAAGAAAAGGTCTGGACTTGCAAATTATTTAATTAACACAGATTGGCTAACAAATTCAGCAAGCCTTATTAACATGTTTGGTAATCTGAATGAATTGAATTTAAGCCTATCAGGTAGAGACAAAAACATATTTATACATGCCATAGCTTTCATGAGAAAAAATGAGTTCTGGGCAGTTTGGGTTTGCCAAGCAACAATGCTTGAGATAATTTCTTATTTAAGTTGAAGATAAAAGAGATGACATTAAAGCTAAGGTGAAGTAAACAATCACCAGCCATTTGAGTTCACTAAATGAAAAAATATTGTATCCTACTTTCCTACTGAAGATATAGAGAAGTGGGTTTGAAACCATTTGCAGCTGATGTCACAAAGTTGTCTTTGTACAAAAATAACAACTCTTTTAACTGGCATGTGAAAAGATCCTACAAGATAATTTTTTTGTGGTGAAGTTATCTGAATTTTGGCTTCATGTTATCACTGGGAATCTTAAGCTTGAAGATGAAGCAGAAGCTGTGTTTCTGCCATTTGTTAGTACACATCTTTTTGAATCAGGGTTTTCAGCAATAACTGCTATGAACATGAAATACAGAAGCAGGCTATGTATCAGTAATGATCTGAGATTATGTCTGACAACCATCAAACCCCACACTGACCTACTTGGTGGCAAAATGCCATAACGAAATTCCATAACTGCCAAAATAGACGTTATCATGAATAAAACTATTTAAAATATTTATAGTTTGTTATATCTAGCACTGCTTGGGTAAAGGTAAAGGACCCTTGGATGGTTAAATCTGTTGAGGGGGCTCAGAACTGACAGGGTTAAGAGTTCTGAGTGATGACGCCTCACATTCTGAGGGCGGGCAGAGAACACGGAAGGGGCGTGGATTTCTCTGTGTGTTTTTCAGTCTGCGTGTTTGCTTCAAGGAGAAAGGAGCAACATGAGTTGCGTCTCACCGGGAAGATTTACGATGTGTTGATTTGTACAGCAATAAAGACTTTAAGATAAGGACACTGCAGCGTTCAGCCTGAGTTATTGCTACCACACGACAGAACGTTCAAGCTTCTACTTCCGCTGTGTTTTATGCTCTGCTGAGTCAAAGGTCCCGGGGGGAAGACCAGAGCTGCGCAGAGGGAAGTGTGCCGGACCCCCCCGGTCGATCTTGACCCCGAATAGGTTATGGAGATCAGCAATAAAGATAAGCAACGTTCGTGCGTGTGAGGAGGCCAGCCGATGAGACGCTGGGAAAGAGAAACTGCAGGCAAAGAGGCCAGCAGCCAAAGGCCAGCTAAGGAGTAGCTGGAGCCAGCCAAGAGGAGCTCGCTGGGAAGGATCTGCCGGACCGGGAGGTGCTACTGTATCGTGAGTAAGCTGGGCCCCCGGGGAGAGATGGCAGACAGCCATGAATCGTACTCCGTCCCTTTTGATAAGGTGGACGGGAGCAAGCCCTGGGTCGGTTGGCAGGCACTGAAGAGAGTGGGAGCCACACCACTGGAGGGGGCTGAGAATTGCTCTGAGGAAGCACCATGCCCAGGAGGGGCTGGTGGATGCCCAAGAAGCCCAGAGGGACGCCCAGAGGGGGCCAAGAGCTGCACAGAAGCTGGGGAACGCCCAGAGCGTCAAGGAGGGGCTGTGGGACGCCCTAGAAGCCCAAAGTGGGCTGGAGCCGTGTCTAAAAGCTGCTGCGATGCTTTGACACGCCAGAGAGACAGGCAGCCGTGTGCTGGAAAGCTGCTGGAAGCTGGGAAGAGGAAAGCAGAGGCTAGCTGTTCCTCTGGAGGCTGTGCACCCAAGTTTGGGGGTGCAGGCCAGGAAGGCCAGTCCAAGGGTCTTGAGAGTGCCCAGGCTGTTTGGCAGGAGCTGAGAGGGGTTTGCAGAGAAACCACAGCAGAAGCCAAAAGCCATTTTCCCAACAGCAGAAAAGCCTCAAGGAGAGCTGCTGGAGAGGTTGGGAGGGCAGAGAAGACCAAAGGCACTAGGCGATGTTTTGTTTGTGCCTCGGCTGAACACCTGCGACGCAACTGCCCACAGAGAGCGAGAGAGCCAAGGCAGGATGCGCCCAAGGTCGTTTCCCATGGGAACCAGCCCGGGAGAAGAGGCCAGCGTGGAAAGTCCCAGGGTCGGCCGGAAAGGGAGGAGAGCGTTTTTCAACTGTCTGCGGCGATGGCGGTTTTGGACAACACCACCTGCAGCGAGAGCTCCAAGGTCGAGGGGAGCAGGAAGTCAGTTGCTAAGGCAACAAAGAAGGACAACTCCAGAGGGGGGAGGGTCCTACGTTGGGTTGTTGACTCAGCTGCGAATGCCCATTTGGTAACAGCGCCACCTGATGGACAAATGTGGAACTGCAAAGCTGTTTCAACTGAGAAAACTGTTAGATTTGCTACAGGTGCACAGGGCCGTGTAACCCATATTTCTAACTTGTTTGTCTCTTTTTTACAGGCTGAATTGAAGGTTTATGTTCTCCCTGAGATAAAGCATTGCTTGCTGTCTGTACCTGCTCTTTTACAGGAGGGATATTCTGTGAGTTTTGAAAAAAATGTTTGTACAATTTCCAGAGGTGGAGAGCAACTGGTACGTGTTGAAAGAAATCAGAACAACCTCTTTGTTCTGGAATCACCTCTCGAGGGTGAGGGGAAAGCCACTGACCACACTCATGTGTCGTGTGCTTGCGTGTGGCACAAGAGGATGTCACATGGGTCCTGTGAGGACGTCCAGTTGTTATCAGAGTGCACCAAAGGTTGCAAGGTAAAAGAATGTGGTAAACCTTTGAAGTGCAAGGCTTGCAGGAAAGCCAGAAACAAGGGGTTTAATGATCCCAGAGTGGAGAGGGTCACCACAAAGCCTTTTGAGCTTGTGCATGCAGACCTTTTAAGTATGCCACAGCCAAGTCTGGGCAAGGCCAAGTGGCTGATGGTGCTGACAGATGATTTTACAAGGAACGCATGGGCGTTCACGCTGAGAACGAAGGAGGAAGCAGCGCAACTGATCAAAGATTGGGTTGCAGAGGTGGAACAGAGGTTCTCCACCAAGGTGCAAGGTTTCCAGTTTGACCGTGGTTCTGAGGTCACTGGGTCTGCTCTAAAGGGTTTCTTTCGCCAGAGGGGGATACGTCACAAGGTGACTTCTCCTCAGAAGAGTGGCGTGGCAGAGCTGAGGAGTAAAGCCCTGGTTCGAGCATCCGAAATTCTACTGGATGACTCTGGTTTGCCTCACAGTTTTTGGGGGGAGGCGGTAAAAACGGCCAATTTTACGATGAACAGGTGCTACAATTCAGTGGTAGGTGACACCCCGTATTTCCTGCTTCATCGACAGAAGCCGCTTGTGCATTTCTTTCGCACTTTTGGTTGCAGGGCCATGGTGCCTGTACCAAAGTGGTTGCAGCAAGAAGGTGGTCCAAAGTACCAGGAAATGATCTTCTGTGGGTATGAACCCGCGACCAAGGGGTGGAGATTCGCATACCCAGAAGGTGATCAGACCAAGCTTCTGGTCAGTAAACAGGCTGAGTTCTTTGAGCAGGATGGCTGGGCTAGGCGCAAAGTGCGCTCTGACGTTCACTCAGATTGTCTGTCTGACGCTGAGGAGGAAAGAGAGCCAGAGCCTGAACCTGCTGGTGGAGACCAGGTCCCTGAACAGAGTAGGGCGTCTCCACAGGTTGTGAAGGGAGTGTCCAAGAGTGAGCCCTCATCTCCTGTGCGCATAATGGAGAAAGCTCACAGACGTGTCAAGTCAGAGGGGGAGTCTTCTGATGAGGAAGACGCACATGCTGGCCCCAGTGGGTCAGGAGAAGAACCCCAGTTTGTGCCCAGGCGGTCTTCAAGGGCAACAAAAGGAATTCCACCTGAAAGGTTTCAGGTCACAAATGCGTGGGTTGGTTTCGCACAGTGCGAACCTGAGGTTTGTGAGGTTCAACAGGTGCCTAACAACGATGCCAGGAAGGGGCGGAAGGCAATTGGGAAGGTGTTGAACACTCAGAAGTCCTCTCAGAACGTGATTCGAGAGGGGGTGTTGAGGGGGCTCAGAACTGACAGGGTTAAGAGTTCTGAGTGATGACGCCTCACATTCTGAGGGCGGGCAGAGAACACGGAAGGGGCGTGGATTTCTCTGTGTGTTTTTCAGTCTGCGTGTTTGCTTCAAGGAGAAAGGAGCAACATGAGTTGCGTCTCACCGGGAAGATTTACGATGTGTTGATTTGTACAGCAATAAAGACTTTAAGATAAGGACACTGCAGCGTTCAGCCTGAGTTATTGCTACCACACGACAGAACGTTCAAGCTTCTACTTCCGCTGTGTTTTATGCTCTGCTGAGTCAAAGGTCCCGGGGGGAAGACCAGAGCTGCGCAGAGGGAAGTGTGCCGGACCCCCCCGGTCGATCTTGACCCCGAATAAAATCAAGTCAAAGGCGTCTATGAGGTTGCAGCGCTCATCTCGCTTCAGGCCGAGAGAACCGGTGTTTGTCCACAGACAGCTTTCCGGGTCATGGGGCCGGCATGACTAAACCACTTCTGGTGCAACAGAACACTGTGGCAGAAGCTAGAGCACATGGAAATGCCGTTTACCTTCCCACCACATGCGGGTGGCACTGTGGTCTAAACCCTGAACCTCTTGGGCTTGCTGATCGGAAGGTCAGTGGTTCGAATCTGTGCGACCAGGTAAGCTCCCGTTGCTCTGTCCCAGCTTCTGCCAACCTAGCAGTTCAAAAGCATAGCGATAGGTACTGCTTATTTAACTGTATGTTTGCAGAATAAATTTGTACAGCCACCAGGTGGTTGATGTTCTTACTTTCACATAAACAAAACTATGAATAATTTCTAGGTACTACAAACATTTCAACAAAATCTACATTAATAGGGGTCTTAAGTAAATTTTTGCTTGGATACTTCAAGTAATTGTTATAAAAAAGGCAATCTTGCAATTAAAACGCACAAACCTCTCAGGTTGCCACAGACTGAATCCCTTGCAAATGTGAAACCATCAGGAAAGGGCATCCTCACTGGATCACAAAATATGAGCAGGAACATAAGGATAGTTTCATGGAAAGTAATACAGAAAAAAGAACGAAGAAATTGGTCTGTCTCTCTACTTACACATTTATATACACTTTTTTTTCTGAAGATACACACTTCAAAATATGCTTTCTTTGCAATTCTTATTTCTCTAAACAGATATTTTAAAATGTGTACTGATACGTTTTTGAGCCAAGAGCTGTGTCACACATTCTGTAGTGTGAAAGCTGGCAGGTGAGTCAAGTTCTGATCAGCACATTAGTCTATGGAATGGGTAGGCAAACTAAGGCCTGGGGGCCAGATCCGGCCCAATCGCCTTCTAAATCTGGCCTGTGGACGGTCCAGGAATCAGTATGTTTTTACACGAGTAGAATGTGTCCTTTTATTTAAAATGCATCTCTGAGTTATTTGTGGGGCCTGCCTGGTGTTTTTACATGAGTAGAATGTCTGCTTTTATTTAAAATGCATCTCGGGGTTATTTGTGGGGTATAGGAATTTGTTCATTTCCCCCCCAAAAAAATATATTCTAGCCCCCGACAAGGTCTGAAGGACAGTGGACTGTGGGGTGCAGAACATGTTAGTTTGTATAACAATGAACAGAGATAAATTTCCCTAGTGTCTGAAACAAAAAAACCTTTACATAAATAAAAAAACCTGTGAGGTGTAGTGGTTAAAGTGTTGGACCGGAGCAACCAGGGTTCAAATTTCCACCGAGCCATGAAGCTCACAGACATGAAGCTCACCTTTGGCCACTGACTCATTCTCAGCCTAACCTACCTCAAAGGGTATTTGTGAGGATAATGTGAGGAAGTAGAAAGTCATCTATGCACCTTGAGCTCCTTGGAGTTGGCTGTAAATGTAATAATAAATATGTCCTTCTTTCAGAAAGACAGCCCACTAATTGAAGGGCTGTCTAGTGCAAGCTCAGTTTAAAGATAAAGTCAAGGAACCATAAGAAGGGAGATCAGGGTTAGCTCCTGGATAGCGGACGGAGCAGACACACCGGTCACCTGGCCACCGTTTCCCCCAGTATTTTAGCATCTGTATCTATTCATATTAATCAGCCTGGGCAAAAGTTATACAATTCTGTTTTCTCTTTTGTTCTCTTTTGGGGGCGGGTTTGATGCAAATGTGGCTACTATATATCAGATACCAAAGGTCTGAGTATATGAATAGCAAGGTAGTTCAGCCACTGTCATGTTCCAAACACTTTCTTTGTAAATTAGCCGTCTAATGAACATGTATTTTCTCAGGTTGACAGAACTTAATATGACAGCACCTAATGTACGTTCCATGCCTCATGAAGAGTTGTTGCTTTTGGGCGTAAGTTGCTCTTCATAGCGTACCAATACTATATACTGGCCTCTTTCTCATGTCACTTAAAGGTTACTGTGCAGCATGATGCTGCCTGAGGAGAAAACTGCAGCCGCTTTGTAGCTCCCCTCACTCCACCTGTTGCCATGCCAAAGGGAGCTAAGCCATGGTATGTTTGAGCATTACGTCTGAACCTGGGCTTCTGGTTTGTCTCCCTCAAACCATGAGCAGCAAACCAAGAACAACCTTGGTTGCAGATCTTGGGTTGTTTGAAGACACACCATAAGCCTGACTTCAGACATTTTTGTTGTTTAGTCGTTTAGTTGTGTCTGACTCTTCAAGACCCCCTGGACCAGAGCACGCCAGGCACTCCTGTCTTCCACTGCTTCCCACAGTTTGGTCAAACTCATGCTGGTAGCTTCGAAAACACTATCCAACCATCTTGTCCTCTGTCGTCCCCTTCTCCTTGTGCCCTCCATCTTTCCCAACATCAGGGTCTTTTCCAGAGAGTCTTCTCTTCTCATGAGGTGGCCAAAGTATTGGAGTCTCAGCTTCAGGATCTGTTCTTCCAGTGAGCACTCAGGGCTGATTTCCTTCAGAATGGAGAGGTTTGATCTTCTTGCAGTCCATGGGACTCTCAAGAGTCTCCTCCAGCACCATAATTCAAGACATTACTTCAGACATTACACTTCTTCAAACCATTTTAACCATATTTAAGCTTAACTGTGCTTTAAAGTGGGATGTGAACTAGGCCATGGGGTAGGATATTGGTCCATGATCCAGCCATAGTGAAGTACTTTGCAGGTCCCACTGATTTCAATGAGAGTTGAACATACTTTGCTCTCTAAAACTTGGTCTGGATTCCACCTCTACATTTCAGTTTAATGACAGTATAAAACATATGTTTAACATTACTTAGGGAAAAGAATCTAATTTTGAAAAACATTTTCCTCTCTCTTTAAAATGAAATCATATAAGTTATAAATTTTTAAACATGAACTAGCACTAAAAGAAAAACCCAGACAGATGTTGAGCTAGAAAACACATCTGTGGTTCTGAAAATAAAGCATGAAACTGCCAAATTGCACTTGTATTTTATTATTTCATTAAAAAACCAATAACAACATATTTTTTTAAAAAAATGCAGCAAAGTACCTGATTCCAATAAATTAACAGATTGCAACAGTATTAAATTTCAGCATTATATTTTAAAAATATTTATGGGTGACTGCTTTACACCAAGCTGCTCAAATAAATAATTTGCCTTTATCATTTTCAGCTGAATATTTAAAGCTGAATTAACTTTAACTCAGCAGTGACCAACCAGCAAATGGCATACAAATCTAGCCCCAAAGAGAATTTATCAGGCTTCTGGTAGCCCTGATGGATTTTAATCAAGGTGTGATTTAAAAAATATGGTCCCATTTTCACTAATAAGAAATATGTTTTCAAATAACATGAAATAGAAAAATTCCAGTCTTTAATCATACATTTCTTTTTCCCTTTTCAAAATATGAGGTGTAAGATATGAAAATGCATTTTGCCTGTGCTTGATGAATGTAATTGTGAAAAACTATAGCTGCGTATGGTTAAATTTGTGCCAGTTAAATGCATGTAAGATGCAACCATACTATACGCAGCTAGACACAATGTACGTATAATTCTATGGGGAATGTGCAGCAAAGTTATGCAAAAGTTGTGCTGTGAGGATTTCCTTCCACTTTCTGTAGGAAATGTCATGGAATGTGACTCTAAGAGGCAAGACATGTGAGTACACACACAAGGACAAGGCACAGGTGTGTTTCAGTGATGTATTCTATTCGCACAATTTACAGTCACCTGTACTATTTGAAAATTCCCCTTTTAAAAGGCACTTGCACACTGCCTTATTTTGGATCAACATACACCATATGCTAAAACACTACATAAAAGCTAAATTCCATCACCTCTCTCTCTTTGAGACTCTGACTAGTGGCTTTCAAAATGTCCAGCTCATGCTTTCTCAGAGATTCCAGGAGAGAGAATTTATTCAGTGTGTAAAAAGCCAAATTCACTATTGGCTTGCTGAACTCGCTCGGCCTGTTCCTTCTCAGGATGATAAAAGTCTAGCAATTGGAACATGTATAGTGATTTTTTAAAAAATTAATTTCTCAATCTGAAGAATCTTTTTCTCATGCTTTGCACATTTTGAATTCCCCCCCATTGTGAAGAATCTTTCATAATACTGCAACAGCATGTCATAACATTTTCATACAGAACCACAGAAAGATCCAAAAACCCACTCTGTAGAAAATGCATACAATTAAAAATAAACATCGATATTGCATTTTCTGTTTTTCACACATTATGTAGAATCCAGATTCACGATCAGCTTCCAATAAAATATTATATCTGAATAGATAATTGTGTTCCTTTTACAGACTTTAATAGAAAGAATTATATTTATAGTCAAATCTAAATGAATCTTTGAAATGGAAAAAAGTTTTATCTTTCATTACTCTTTCTTCAGTATATAGCTTTTTAAAAAATGATCCAAAAATGTTTATGAAAATTAAATGAAAAAGTCTTCCTATTTAAAAGGGATTTTATTAGTTTTGTACAATGCATAATTAGGTTTCATAATTCATTATCTCAGATGTAAAGAATAGCAGGATTTCCAATGAAATAATTATTTATAAAGATAATGAAAGTAACCAAACTGTATATACATAAATTACCCGCAACAGCCAAAATAATTGTGTGTGTTACTCTGTGGATCTGTTATGTTTTCATTGAAAGCCAAAGTGGTGGTGCTCTTTTTTAAAAGCCAAAAAACATATTATTTAATTGTTTTCATACAAGATGCACAAGTAGGGAGATAAAATCACCAGCAGTCCCAAGTGGTACAAAATCATAGAATCATAGAATTGCAGAGTTGGAAGAGACCCCAAGGAATTTCAACTAGATCATAATAAAATACAGCATGGACACAGGTGCAGCACCCCAGTGAGAACTCAGCCAAAAAGTATTTCTTTAGTGATATGAAGGTGCCATAGGAACCAACTCCGAGGGACCAAGGTCCCTTCTCCTCCAATGAAATATTTGAGGGGGCTGCCCCCAAAGTTGATGGTCATTGCCATTCAAATGGTGTGTGTGTGCCGTGTCATGACTGATTATGTGGAGCGGAACTTACCTGCCCCGCCCAATACTTTATTTGAGTTGGCACCCATGGAAGTTGCTGTGTCTCTGGCAGTGGTCTCTGGCTTCCATTTTTTTCTGTCTAATGATACATCCTTTGTGCCAAAGATACTGTATCCCTGAGCATGTGAATTCAGGTGAACTGTGGTCTAGTGAACAGAAGTCTACATACTGGAAACTGTCACCTCTCAAGGTCACCTCTTGTTGCCTGCCCTGTCCTTCCTTATACCCACTGTTGTGTCTCTGATTGTTGATGCATAAAGTGAAACTAAACTATACAAAGGAAACACCTGCGATAATCAGATAACGTTTGTAAGTTTTAAGGAAGTTTTGTGATAAGATAAGTTAGAAATATTGTTTAAAAAAATAAGATAAAAAGTAAAATATGATCGTAGTGCAATATTAATTTAAGAAATGTGGAAGAAGTAAGCAAAATGGAGGATTACCAGGCAAGTTGAGAGAAGTCCCAAAGGAGAAATTGGTGATAAATAAGATGTTTTGATTGTATAATTTTGTATTGGAAAATGAATAAAAATATTTTAAAACAGGAAACACCTGGTTGTCTACCCTGCAATTCCCTTGCCATGCTAATATGGGAACTGGGACCTATTTATGGGAAGACTTGGTGGGCAGGAGAGGAGGGGATACTACCCTCACCCACTCATTCTGCACTTCAAATGCCTACTCAGGACAATTTGAAAGGTTGGCTTTCTTCCACTTCTGGTGGGACATGGAAAGAAGTAAGTAGAGCAAGAGGGGGAGAGATTTGGAGGAGTGAATTATCTGGCACTTGTTCTCTACCAGGGCCCCATTTCACACACAAGTCATGCATTACTCAAAGCAAAGTGAAAAGGCCTGCTGTGAATATATTAAGGAAGATACATTGCACCAAGGTGTGTATTTCAAGAGAATAGCTGTATACCTTAATAACTGTAGCACGGTTGTCAGCAGCTGATGGTTAAGCATTGTGGTTTTCTTTCATTTGTTCCCCCCCCCCAAAGGAAAGGGGTTTGGACCTTTGGACCTTTTAGCACAGAGCCCATTAAATTTATTATAACAACCAGAGCTCAGTGTATGGAAAAAATGTGTTAGCTTCAGTGCTCCTCAGGAGTCCTTGCAACTGAGTCTTGTTTTCCCCCCAACAGTGCAATCATCTGCATGTTTACTCAGAAGTAAGTAACTAATGTCCAGTAGGCCTTACTTCTAGGTTAGTGTGCACAGGATTGAAGTATTAAATGCTTACTGTACATTGCAATCCTACATATGAATTCAATGAGACTTGTTCCCAGGCATTTTAGGATTGCAGCCTTAAAGTACTATTAGGGCAGTATGACCTTTGAAAGTAGTTAATATGGGTATCTGTGCCATGGAGAACATCTGCTCTCCTGCTTTCATAGTCAGATGGCACATATTTTATTATCCAATATCCCTTCCATTGAGAAGCAACAATAAAGTTAAAGAACAACATGGTAAAAAACTATTCTGTAGACCAAGAAACAGCAATCAAAATGAATTGTTGTAGGTACTTTTCCAGAATCTGCCTCTCGTAAAACTCTAGACTTTTATTTTGATATTTTTATAAGCCTCACTGCTCAGCACCTCTTCACTGTGACTTCATGATCTGCTTTGGCAAAGGGCTTTACTCTTCTGTCAACAGCTCTGGACCTCTAACCTGGCAAGTACCAGCCATGTATGCATTATGCATGCAAACATGGGATGCAAAGACCATTTTAGGTGCATCAAATGGCCTATGCAGTATAGAATTTTGGACTTTTCTCTCTCTCTTCAATAGTTCAAGCCCCATCCCCGGTAATTTATTACAAGCTGTTTTTGAAATTCTTCTTACGAAGCAGTTAGTGATATAACATAGGAATCTGCTACTTAACAGAACCAGTTCCCATCTTTGGTCCATACCCCTTGCAGCCCTGGGCACCTTGGGGAGGAAGAGTATCATAGACTCCTAGAATCTTAGATTTAGGATAGGCATTTAATAAATAAAATAAAGTAAAATAAAATAAAATCAATACCATGCAGAATTTGTGATCCACTGAACCAGCAGCCAAGTATGGTGAACTACAACGGACTAAATGAACCTCCTATTTTCATGTCTGGTTGGGAACTGGAAAAATAGGCTGGCAGTCTCAAGTGGAACTGCTACATGTGATGTATTCAATAAAGGGAATACATCACATGAAGGGAAGAAAATAATGGGTCACTGTACGGAAATATTGCCATTCTCATTTCTGTGTTATAATGATGTGACTAGACTTTTGACAAATGCTATCCAAAGTGATCAAAATACACATATCTTCAAGGTCTGCATGTGTTGCCGGACTGTTTTTAGGTCCAATTCAAAGAACTGCTTTCAAAGAGAAAGTGTTTTTGTAGTGGTAGCAATCTCCCTCTGAAACTCTGTCCCTCAGGGTGGAGGTAGCACCATGCCTTGGTAGGTCTCATGTGGTTTTTAGAATAGTGTAGACCTTTGGGACAGTAGAGAAAGAATTAAACTGGTGCATTTCCTGATGATTCTATGGACTGAACTGCAGTTTTGTTTTCATTGCTGCTGCTGATTTTATTGTTTTTATTGTGTAATATTATTTATTGTGAGTCACTCCAAGAGTCTGTTGGGCTGATAATGAATACAGGATCCAAATTTAAGAACTGAACAAACAAATAGACAGATGGACCATCTGGGAAAGAAAGCTTGAACAAAAGGTTTTCCCAGTCTCTCACCTTCAGAACATGCTCAAATAGAAATTTCATTCTGTAAAGAGTTCATTTCTGGGCTCCTATTTGGTAGTTATAAGAATCACTCTCACTATAACTAAGTGGGGAACCAATATTATATGGACATATTCTTTGCCTACAATGGATGGTTTCTAAACACAGACATAATCAAACTGGATGGCTTTGTTTTGCTCAGTATATTAATATTGGTTTGGAATATAGCAGTACGTTCTGTTTTCTTCAGACACACATGAATCAAGATAAAGTATTTGTATAAAATGCTGCCCTAGTGTATCATGACTTTCCTGACCTATTTGAGAACAGCACAAGAATATACAAAATAACAGCTCAGTTTTGCCATTAGTATTTTGGCTAAGATCAGCTGTGGAACAAAATGGAGGAAGTTTCCATGGCTACAGTGGGAGTTATACCTTCATATACCATAATGAAGATTCTCTCTGTCCCCTAAGAAGACAGTGGGGGAGAAACCAATTTACTGCAATGCCAAGGCACTCCCTATGCATGTGTGTTTCATTAGCAAAGCCAATGATTCTATGCTGTGGATTCATTGCTTCCAATACACATTTGTGGTAAGAGACAGACACTCTTATCCTGAAACTTTTACTGCATTTGTAATCCATAATGAGTCTTAAATCAAGTTGATGTCCCCCTTTTGTGCCAGCACAGCAGCATTTCTCAGACCAGTGTGGCTGCTAGTGATACATGCTCAGAACTTGATTTACTTTTACCCCTTACTCAGTTTCACTTGAGAAACTGACATGTCTTCTCAATAGCTGAATTTCACTTTGGTCTTAGTATTCCCTTTGCAGTATGACCAAAGCTACCATACATTTTAGTCCATTTCACCATCACCTGCCCCACAATTTTATTTTATTTTTATTTCCTTGCTGTTGTCTTTGAATATTCATTAAACCAGTGGCTCTCAAACCTTTTTCTGTGGGCCACTCTTTCAGAATAAAAATTTGCTTGTGCCATACTGAATTTTTTATTTTTAAGAAATAGATTGGAAAACAAAAAGAAACAACTCCTAGCAGTGCTTGATTTACAACACGGAACACAACTGCTTTATAATATGATCATAGGACACCCAGAAAGCATAAAACAATGAAGCTGCATAAAAACATGAATCGTTCCCAAAATATAACTAAACACTATCCTCTTACATATGTACCTTAAGTATATATACAAACTCAATGAGAGGTGTGAGCTTGCTTTGGATGGGTAATCTCATTTATATTAGGCCTAATTTGAGACAAACAAACTCTGCTACTGGTGTTGAATTAAATGAGTCTTCTCCAGTCTTCTCTGTTTGAATGGCAATTCTGGATCACAACCAGGATTGTTCTCAGATTCACTTGATGCTTTTGCTCTCATTTTGAAAAGATAGCTATCCATATTCTGCAAATAATACTTTATTTATTTATTTATTTATTTATTTATTTATTTATTTATATACAATTGTACCTTGATTTTTGAACAGCTTAATTCCCAAACGTTTTGGCTCCCAAACATCGCAAACCCAGAAGTGATTGTTCCAGTTTGCGAACTATTTTTGGAAGCCAAACATCCGACGGAGCTTCCTGCAGCCAATCAGAAGCTGCGTTTTGGTTTTCAAACATTTTGGAAGTTGAACGGACTTCTGGAATGGATTCCATTTGACTTCCAAGGTACAACTGTACTTTGCTACACTGAAATAATGTTAATTGTTGCAAGGTTTCATCACACAGTGTGTACCCTTCCCAAACCCACAGGATACTATGCTAATGCTTGAGATTTTACAGTGCAGCCCTAACCATGTCTACTTAGAAGTCAGTCCTGTTGAACTTAGTAGGGCTTACTCCCATGTAAGTGGTGCTAGAACTGTCACCGTAGTTTCCTCTTTCCTCTCATGCTGCTGTGTTAGGAATGGGAAGCCTTCAGTTACCTTTTCAAACGTAATCAGAAAGGTTGCCAGTCCATCTGCAGCTTCATTTGCAAGGTAGAGAAAGATGTTGAGCAAAGGTCCACTAAAGGCAGCCCTCTGGGGAATGCGAGATTAAACAAAGCTGAACTGCTGAGACGGAAAAGAGCTGTGATCAATCTAAATTTGGATTAAACCGAATATATTTTGCAGCCTTTCGTAAAGACTGCTGAATTTCATTTCCTGTCTTCAAATATGCAGAAGGAAGACTCGCCCAGTATAGCAAAGAGCTTGAGTTTAGCTGTGCACCTTTGAAATAAAAAGTGGTCAAAGCTCCCTCAGAGCCAGGACAGGGTTGTTAGCAGCAATGCCTGAATCCAGACCCAGAGTGAGAGGTTTCCAGTTCAGGATACCAGAGATCAATCAATGGATCAGATGTCTAAAGTACAGAAGGCAAAACATAACACTATTTTAACCCGATAAAGATAGGAAGTTAGACTCTGAGTATTGTGGCTGATACAACCCAGAGGGATTTTGTGCTCTTATTGCTGCCTTTGCTGAACAGCCCTGGTCCATTCTATGTCTGTGCCTGAAGGGTCTCTGAGTCCTGAAATAGACCAGTAGACTAGGTTTCAGCTTCAGCCCCAGCAGTGCTACAGGCTTTTGAAGAGATCAGATCGCTTTTGTCCATAAATCATAGCTGTCACTTGGTATGAGTCTTAATACACTTGAAACATTCTTATGAATGTGGGTTTTGAGCCAAAGTCTAAGAACAGCCGGCCATTCCCTAACATCTAAGGGGTGCTGGCCTGTTTCCAGGAGAACAGTGGCATTTGGTGTACATCTAGACACTTTTAAGATTTCCTACTAAAACAGCCTTGTATCCTGCTCAAGTCCATATTTAACTGACTCATGGAAAGCACAAAGTCAATGTGTTGTCCAAAAAGCTGCATAGCTTTTGGTCATGTTTTGTCTGACCTCATTAACAGAAGAGCATGTGGCATATTGCGAAAGTTTAAGTCACCTCTCTCTCTCTCTCTCTCTCTCTGTGTGTGTGTGTGTGTGTATGCATGCTTTTAGCATCAGGTGATGAGTTAAATATGAAAATGTCAGGATTCTGTCAGCAGCTCCCGGCTGGTTGCCCAGGAAAGTGTAAAGACAAGGAAAAGTTTCTTACTGCCCTTTTTTATTTCAAACTTTACAGAGAGAGGCTATAGAACCCAGCCTCTTGGATAATGGCATTGTCCCGAGTGAATTTCCACTCTCCCCCCTTCTCTCCCACTTCCTCATTCATCATTGTCATCATCTCTATGGGTGCTGCTAGGTGCCCTCTGTCTTCAAGCTCTTTGCTCTCCTACTTTGAAGGCTCACCAGGTTCTGGGAGATTCTGAGTCTGGAATGCTTTCTAATGACAACATGTCAGCCTGCTGCCGCTCCAGCTCTGCCTGCTTCTCCTCTCCCATGATTTCCCAACTTCCTCCCTCATCTGCCTCTGAGCTGTGACCTCCCTCAAACCCATGTTGTAAATCTATACTGTCTTCCTCTTTCTCCTCCCTGGAGGGGTCAGGATGGGGAGGCGGTCTCCACCATTCCTCTTCTTCCTCTGCCCAGCCCCTGACAGTAAATGAGCTTTTTGCAGGTTAGACATCACCAACAGATCTTTCACAAACACCTCAACCCAAATACTTTTCAACCAGTTCATGCTTCATTGCAAATTATCAAGGGCTAAGTAGCCAAGTGAGAAGAAACAAAGGATATCCATGTTTGCTGAGCTACAGTGCCCATTTCCCTTTTCAACACCCACTTCATGGGTCATGAAACTGGAGAGGATTTCTTAAGTTTACAGAGGAAATAGGTGAAATAGGAGGGAACCTTGGGGATTACTGATGGTGGCAGCAGCATGGCATGCTTTTGCCAACTGACACTCTTTTATTTTTATCTATTTCTTGGCCCCATAAGTAATTTGGAACACCACTAGGTGATGATGTAGCATCATTCTTAGGTGACTTCTAAGGTGGGAAACAGCCCTAAGTTTGCCACTACATATTATAAAGAACTGGTCACTAGAATTCCTTGTTTATGTACTCCATCAAATTCTGCACTGAAAATCTGACTCTGAACTTTGCCATTCAACTCATGTCAATAATTCTTTACAGTTCTAAATTCATCAGGATTTTGGTACAGCACTAAAGTACTAGTTCGCACATCCGTGACAGGAGTCCTGGAAATATAAGTTGGGATCTCAGGTCCAAACGGCTTTTGTTTGTTTGTTTGCTTGTTTGTTTCTTTTATTGCATTACCAATCATAATGTTTTTGCAGTGGGAAGACCATGACCTTGAAAACTTCACACATTTCTGCATTTTCTGTGATAAGAGTTTAGTACAGCACTAGCATATCAGATGAGGAATTTAGACCACAGTTGTAATAATGGTTTCATTGTAAGAGTGCTGTTAGAGAAGTCTGCCTTTTTGTTTTGTTTTGCTATTCAATATATTCAGTAACATGGCAACATTGAAGGCTGATCTGTTCATTTTTGTCTTGTTTTGTTATTGTTCACAAGTCTGCAAAGAAAAAGCTGACAAACCATTAATTTTTTCAAATAAAATAATCGTGGATACTCGAAATAAACCTATAGAGAAAGATTGCTGAAAGATTTTTGCAGTCATTTGTCAGAAATAAAACATGGTTGAACAACCTTGCATGCTTCTTTGTTCTTGATCAGCAAGAACGTTTAATCCAGACACACCGAAAGCCGTTTGTGTGCTCTTGCGCCATCTAGCATACATACAAGGAAACAGTTCTCAATACAGATTATTTGAATAGGATGATTATGAATTTGTACAGTTGCCAGTACAATGGGACTAGAGTTCTCCATGCAATCTTCATGATTCCATAAGGCAAGTATATGGCACAGTCATATAACTACAGCTGGACAAGCTCCCCTCTGTTCATGTCAAAGCTGAGCTGTTTACCCCAAAGTCAATAAATATTTATGTATCCTGAACCAATCCAAGCAACACTTCAGAGCAGCTGTCAGCAATGCAATGGACACGTTGCTCCATGGCTTTGTTAGATGGCTGTTGAACAACTGCCCCAAGGGAAAGTAGGGGTAAGAGTCAAAGACCCACCCTCTTACCCTATTGATTCCCTGTGAGATGTTGGCAACAAGTGTCATGAGAAACTGACACACAGTGATATTCAGAAATATTCTAAGAACTTCCTTTCCTATACTGATGTGTTTCCCCCCAGGATTAATGCCTAAGTTAAAATCCCCCTGACCAGTTGCTGCATGTCAGCTTGTCTGATTGAAACTGGCGCTTATGTTGTTAGTTGAATATGTTATGCATCAGTGATTGGGTTTTGCTCCATGAACCATTGGCAGGTGGGTAATAAATGGAATTACCTTTCTCTGTCTTCTGTGTGCTTCTGGCTCAACCTTCGGTCACATAGGTGATAGCAATCTGTTTCCTCCAGAAAGAATTTTGCTAGCCAGCATGCTAGTGAAATATAGCAAGTGAGCTACCTGCAGGCCTCGTGCCGATACTTAATTTAACCTGCATTGCCTTTGGGAATAGAAAGCAGAGTCATTCTGGCCTGCTCTTTCCTCTGTGGTTTCCTCCGTTTCATTACGTTGTGAGAATTGCATTGACCTTTTGCTTTTATTTAAGTTTAATTTTATATGGCTGTGGGCTTGAAAATGAGACTTCAGTCGGATACAGAATACACACTAACGTGTTGATGAACTATATTGACACAGTGGTTGTATTTCTTCTTTGAAGTGGTCTCAAAAGGAAAGCTTCAGATTGAGATGGAAATACATACCAAGTGCTTCTGTAAACTGGTGCTATTTCTCTGTTTTGGGGAATAGGGAAGATATCTAAGTGGGCTAATCATTCAAAGGTTCAGAAACATACTGCATTTCTCAAAGGGCAATGTGAAGAAATCTTAATCAGGTTCTGTGAGGAACAAAAATAAAAAAAAATGGCTGCTGCCTAATTTCCTGACTTCTCCCACAGTGCAAACAATTAATGATACAGCAAAATGCCGTCATGTAATTTTGGTGCCCTGCATTTGAACTTAAATTTGATTTTAGCTAAAATATAAGGATTATGCTAGTCAACTAAACTGTGCTAACTTCTTTCAAAATTCCTTAGAATTGTAGCCAGGCAGAAATTCTCTGTTTTCCATAACATTGTGCTAGGCAAATTTTGTTGGCAACTAGTGAAGTTGTCAAATATTGTAATAAGGTACTTTGAAATAGAAATTTGATATGCTCATAAACATACCATTTTCTGAATTGGCCCAATTTCTCCCCTTTAGTTCTTATCTTACTTGAATAGTACAATAAGTCAAGCCAGGAAAGAACTCTTTCATCACTTACCAGGCCTGTAATGGTGATGGCAGTACAGCATTTCTCTTTCTGGTGCTTGAAGTCCCCAGAAGTGCCCAAAGTGCTGGGGAATGTATTACCCAGCTTCCTGCAAATCTAGCAGAGATTCAAGTGTTGCAGTCATGTCTATCTTTGAGTTAGCTAGCACCACAACTTTATTCAACATAAAAGGACCTGCGACAATCACTAACACTGTGCCAGACACTACTAATACAGGGGCCTATCCATAATCATGGGGTGGTAGGAGAGGGGTAATACCTCTGGTGGGAGAATTGTCATGCTCCTTCTGGGGTTGTTTGTCCACCTTTGGTCTCCATCCTGCACTCAGCTCTTACGTGTGGTTCTTAGAAGCTGTGAGTTGGCCAGCTAAACCAAGTGAGGGTAGCCAATGGGTCTCAAGCCCTCATTGAGTTAGGGACTTCCTCTACATGCGAAGGATTGAGTGGACAGAACCGATATTGGGTCCAACAGTAAATGAAGCAGTTTTTGCACATGCTTTAGAGGGAGGTGAGGAGCAGATGGAGCTCATCAATGTGGGAAGATAAAACTCTGAGAAGTAAAACTCTGATCCTGATCCTAAACCTCTGCTGTCTTGTGGGAGATCTTCAGGAGAGGAAAAGGCTAAGGAGTAAACCCTGCCCAAATCGGAAGTGGAATCCCTAAGATGGCTGCATGGTGCCTTCCAGTAACTCCTGTAGCCAAGCTGATGCCAAATGTTTTGCTTGGATTTATTTTCGACCCCATCAGCAAGGCCGAGGCAAGGACCTTGTCATCTTGGCAGCCCAGGACCTCCATACACACTGACCAGACTTGTGCCCTGGAAAGGTCACTTTGGTTTGGTTTCTCCCTGATGGCACACTCTCTTTGGATGGATGGGTGTCATCAAATCCCTTCCTTGAATTAGGGCATGCCATACCCGTTCATTCTGTCCCCCTCCCCATTATCAACACTACAGGTGTTGATGGAAACCTTCTTGCGGTATCTGCCCTAAACCTAGGGGTGAACAAGACACATTTGCTCCAAATGGGTTCTGTTCCCTGCCCCTGCATCCCCCAGGCCTGATGGCCAAGCCTTTAAATTCTCAATCAACTTATATCCATATCTACCAGTATAAGCTGGTGGGAAGGGGTGTGATTGTGCACTTGACCTTTCATCAAGAGAATCACAGCTGCTTACTGGGAGTGAGAGGGGAAAGTGTGAAGTGAAGGGGGGTCAGTTCTGTGCAAGCACAAAAGCAGGGGCACTTGCATAGCACCAGTCCTCCTCCTATCACTCCTAGTAATTGTAGGACTAGCCAGGTACGGAAATTTGGTTTGATGTCTCTGATTAATCTAGTGTGCTATGTCACTGAGGAAACCTAATGGGAAAGCAGAATGTGTTGATGCATTGGTGCTGTGAGCCCTTCTATCTCATGCACAGCTGGCTGGCTGGTTAGTTGGTTGCCATCCTTCTGTCTCGGGAGACAACAGAAGAGTGAGCCTTTGAGGATGAGGTCAAACCATTGGAGAATTACAATGCTTGCTGTGGTGTTAGGGACTGGCTGAATAAAAAGGAGTGGTGGTGGGAGCTGTTAGCCCAAGAGCCCCCTAAGGAGGGCTCTGAAGATGACACTTAATGCTGGGAGCCTGTTGGTGGGACACTGAGGAGCAGTCAGCAGAAGGGATGATCTGAGAGCTGATAGAAGCAGGAGACTTGAGTGATCAAGGAGGTGTGTGTCAGGAGAAGTTGGACCCTCCAGGACAGGAGTAGAAGGTGAGTGTCACAGCATGAGTGCAGACAGTCCCCAGTCCTGCTGACTCTCCTCCTCCTTACTCAAGGAGGATTTTGCATGTTGCTGAGCAACGCAACAGATAGGCCCAACGGAGGAGCCCATGTCTCAACACAACCTTTGTCTGCTTGGGAGGGATCCAGAGGAGAGGGCATGCCTGGAGCTTAGTTTCAGCAATGCCTTTGTTAAGACGAACTGGGGACATTGCTGTCTTGTTTTTCTGCTAATAAAAAGCTAATAGCATTCTGTGCCTTCCATGTATGTCTGGTGGATAACCTGGCTCCTTGACAGCTCCTTGACAGGTGACTGTAGAGCCCAATATGGAAAAGACCAAACCCAGAATATGTGTTGAAACACCAGAAACTTCTCGCCACTCAGAGATTGAGATGCATATAACAGCACTATTGAGTTTGATAGGGCTATGACTGCTGAGCAGCAGTAGTAATTGTTCAGTGGTATGAAGTATTTGCCTGCACTAACTTGAGAAATGCATACTATATGATTTTATCTTATTCTCTGGAAGTTTGTTGTCTCTTGTGTTATCTTTTTCTTGAAAATTCATCTGTTTAGTTTTCTCATGACCATGATCTCCACAAGGCTGCAAGCTCCGGAGAATTCTCTGTGAGAAATGGATATTCAACAGATAATTTTAAGTATGATAATACTCAGCTGAAGGAAAAAGTAGAGCAGAGCAAAACATACCTACATTTAAGAGATTTCCACCTACTCTGTGTAATATTTGCTGCTCTGAATTTTGTATAATTATTCATACAAAACCGTGGCTGTGTTCTACTCTTACATGAAAACAAAGTGCCTGCTATAGTGCTGTCATTTCTTTTCTAACCCTTTTCACATAGTTCAAAACTGTCTGTAATCAACTTGAGGAGGGGTAGAAGGGTCAGAAAATTAATGTTAGTACAGATTATCTTTACACATTTGTAGACCACTAAAGCCCCTGAAAGTGACTAACCTTCCTTTTCTCTTGAAAATATATCTCAAAAGAAAGTAGTAATTTTTTTACAAAAAAGTTTTGAACGAACACACAATGATTTTCTGGCTTTACAACTTGCCACTCCAGCAACAAGACAGGAGGATGTTGTAAAGCCATGAAATCATACTTTAATTGCATAATATTGGGAGAAAACAACCCTACCTACAGCAGCTGAGTTTAGAGCTATCTGCAAATCTCCAGCCATAGTAAAATAACACACTATGCATGACTGGAAAAATATACACTGTAAACTGACAGACAATTGGAATTCTTTCATTGTAGTACTGAAAAAGAAAATATATGAAGGAAGCTTTCAAGAGAAAGACAAATATTGTGTATATTTTTTTTCCGGTGGGCTCCTTCTTCCTTGTAAGATTAATTGCACCAGAACCAAGAAACAAGCCACAAATGTCATTGGACCTTTAGATGACAAATGTGTGAAAGGATTACTGAAGGACCTTAAGGAGACTGCAGAGAAGCTTAATGACCCAAGCCAAGGGGCTACACTGCAGGGCATTGCGGTGCCAAGCCAAAGGGGGCACCGTAGGACATTGCAACTATGACATAGTGCCTGCACAGAATGGAAGGTGGGGTGTGGGGGGGTTAATTTTGGCATCGCAAGGGTGCCACTGAAATTTGAGAGACCAAGTTCTGCCCCTGATATTTTGGTAGCAGGAGACTCACAGAAGCTCAACCACCTTCCTCCTTGTTTTAGCAGTCCCAAATAGGTAGTAGTAATAAGAGCATACCAAAGCTGCTACACGTGGCTGAGGGCTGTGTTTGATTCACAGGAAGACCATAATTAGGGCAGTCTGGAATGGTTAAAAATCACTCCATACAGAGCAAGCTGACCATTTTCAAGGATGTGCCCAGATGGAGAAGATAACACCTGATCGGATTTGTTCCAAGACACAGATTTCCATGTGCTGGTGGAATAGCCAAGCCTCCCCATGTGCAGCAATTTATAAATACGAAAGCTGGGCTTTAGACTTACTCCCCACATTTATAACCTAACATAGGATTTAACTTTCTATTTAATATTGATATAGTAGCTTCTCAAAGTGTTTTGCATACAGATTTCAGTAATCCTTGCAATTATCTTACTCATAGATCACTCTTTCAACATTGCTATTATTTTATGTAAGCCGCCTTGGGGATCCTTCAGGATAGAAAGGCAGAGTTGAAATTAAGCTAATAGGCAAGTAAATATTCATAATTCACAGTAACAGTTAAAATGATGCCCCAATCTATTGATATTATATAGTGGGATTGTGAAATATCTATCTAAAGTGGCCATTTCATAACCCAAATTAGCATACCAATTATAATTATCCTAAGAGCAGCGGGTGGGAAGGAAGAGAAGCCTGACCGATGCATTTAAATAGACTGGAACTTGTCATCCATATGCAAGTATTTTGGCAGGTTTTTTTGCATATAAATATCCATCAAAAACAAGAAACCCTTTCTCTTCAAAAATCCTTTGAGCAGCCTTAGCAAAATGTATGCCAGCCACAGCATTCATTGTCATCTCCATCATATCAAATCCTTACCTCATGCAGATATATTCTTCCTCTCTATTGGAATTGACATTCTCAGGGGGCTGAGGTGAATGGTGACAAACAGCAGCAGACACCTGCAGACAGCATAGCCCCAGTGGTATATGAGCATGCTCTCAATTGGAAGTGACATCCTTGGTAGGTGAGGGGAACATGTGGAGACAGATATAAGGTGCAGGTAAACTCTCCAAAAAGGCTGCAGATCCAGTGGAGACATGGTGAAAGGAGCTTCCAATACACTGTAGTCTTTCCATGAGCTCTGTGACATATGTCTCCCAAGAGATCAGCACACATAGTAGACTTGTGGTTAGAGAGGCTCAATTGGAAGTTGCTCCCTAGTGTGTATTTATAAGCCTTCATTTCTTGTTAACAATTTAGCATGTTCACGATGTCAAACACAGGCATGTAGAAGAAACAAAGAGTCTTGTGTCACCTTAAAAACTTGAAGATACCACAAGACTCAACAGATTGACACGCCCACTCCTCTGGCAATTGGCATGCACGTAGCAGTCACATTTTCTGCTGGCTCAGGGAGGAGTTCATACTGTGAGCTCCTCCCATTTGACCCTGTGATTTCTTTGATACCTTGTTGTACAGGAAGGAGTGTATGGAGTGTTAGGGGGAAGGTGGTTAGGGGAGAAATGCCATGTTCCTTCTGGGGTAGTTTGTGCATCTTTGATCTCCACCCTGTACTCACCTGTGGCTCCTAGAAGCTGTCAGCATGCAATGGTGACCACACCCCGGGAACAGCTTTGACTGGCTGCATAAACCAGATGAGGGTAGCCAATGGGTCTCAAACCCTTGGTAAGTTAGGGACTTTTCCTGCATGCAAAGACAGGCTCTGGTGAATTGAGCGAACAAGACCAATAGTGGGGCTAACAGTCCAGAAGGCAGATTCTGCACATGCTGTAGAGAGAAGAGAGGGACAGATGGAGCTCATCAACCTGGGAAGGTAGCCCATTCTAGGAGAAGGAAAACTCTGATCCTAAACCTCTGCTGCCTTACAGGGTATCCTCAGGAGAGGAAAGGGCTAAGGAGCAAACTCTACACAAATTTGGAGTGGAGTCCCTAAGGCAGCTGGATGGCACCTGGATATCCTGCAATTCCTGCAGTTCAGCTGGTGCTAAACTTATTGCTCTGCTTTCCTTTGGACGCCATCAGTGAGGCAGAGAGGGGGTTGTTGTTGTCTGGTCAGCAGCGGAGGAAGCTGCTTGTGCTCCTGGGGCAGTGTGCCAAGGGGTGGGGTGCACCGTGGGGCCTCCAGAGTCTGTCTACCTCCTCCCACTCAGCTGCCCTACAGCTGGGGGGGGGGAGGCAGAGGGCGGACCGTTTGGGCAGCGTGGAGCCTGCGTGCACCCTAGTCTCTCCCAGGAGAGATGTGTGGCTCTGGTGCACTGCAGGCCCCACAGTGAGTGCCGCCCAGCATTTTGTCACCCCCCTCAGTGGTGACACCTGGGGCGGTCCACCCCCACCGCGCCCCCTTCCTCCGCCACTGTGAGCAGCCCAGGACCTCCACACACACTGCCAAGGCTTGTGCTTTGGAGAGGTCACTTTGGTGCTGCTAACACAGCAGTTTGACTTTATCCCTAGAGGCACACTCCATTATCTCTCAAGACAGATGGATGCCAAGAACAACAGGACGGAACCTCATTTCAGCATGAATATGACTGGTATGTCTAGAATATTTTTTAGGTCTGATTCTTACTGAGGTACTAAATCTGTGTCTGGAGTCACATACCACTTTAGGCTGCATGTGGGACTTGTTTATTTGAATGCTTTTATATGCAGGAGTATTCTCTCCACATGAAAAATGTGAGAGAGAATGGTTTGGGCACGTGATAGTTTCTGTGGGCATGGTTTCATTCCTTTCCATTTTGTATGGAGAAGCACTCAGCCACCTGAGACCCCAGTTGCAGTCTGGTGCAGCCCAGACACATAAGAATGAATAAACAACTTAATAACTAAAAAACCCCCCAAAATAATACTGTGAGTCTGAGGACTAGTTCATACTTTTACAAGTATGTAGGCTTCACGTAGAGCATGGAGCTTGTGTGCACCTTAATTTGTCCCTCAAGCTATTTAATATTTACATGAAACCACTGGGAGAGGTTGTCCGGAATTTCATGGTTCAGTGTCACCAGTTGGCTGATGACACCCAGCTTTGGGGAACTGACTGCTTTTAATGAAATGACTGGTGTTGTGCTGTTTTTGTTGTAATTATATCTTAATTGTATTTATTGTAATTATATCTTATTGTAAATATATCTTAAATAAATATTATACAGTGGTACCTCAGGTTACATACACTTCAGGTTACAGACTCCGCTAACCCAGAAATATTGCTTCATGTGAAGAACTTTGCTTCAGGATGAGAACAGAAATCATGCTCCGGCGGCACAGCAGCAGCGGGAAGCCCCATTAGCTAAAGTAGTGCTTCAGGTTAAGGATAGTTTCAGTTTAAGAACAGACCTCCAGAACGAATTAAGTTCTTAACCTGAGGTACCACTGTATATGTATATAGTTTTAATTCGATAAATGTTTAATTGTATTTTAATGATGTGTTTTTTTCTATTTTTTAACTGTTCTTATCTTTATCTGTAAGTTGCATTGAGCCAGTTCAGGGAAAAGGTGGGGTACAAAGAAATATAATACAGACAGTAACCATTTCATGTGGGGGTTCCATTCCCAGCCCCCCTGTGCATTGCCAGAGCATGTATCAGTGTGCCCTGCCGTGTTACACTCTGTTCTGCCTCTCTCCCATTCCATTCACCCCATTCCGCCCCCCTCTACCCCTGTTCTGCCTTCTTCCAGGTGCAAAAGGACTCACGCATTGGCAACCACACATCAGTTGGATGTACCTAAAATGGTCACTGCCTGTAATATTAATACTGTAATAGGAATAATAATAGCCTTGCTGTACCCAGGTCCTTGTGGGGGGGGGTGTACATCCATATGCAAGTATGCCCTATTTGCATGATCCAGCAATCACTTCTCCATAACAAATGATTTGCATGTACTGTATGTATACGGCATCCATATTCACAGATGGCACATTTACCTAAACTTTCTCTGTCCGATTTGCTGCTGCATACCAGGATGGGGAATAGCAAATTTGGCAAAGGTGTCAGCGGAATCACTGCATTAGTTCTGCCAGCACATTTTCACTGTGCCAACCTCTCCACTGCCTTGGTGCTCTCCCTCTTTGACCCAGTATGCAGCAGTGAGCCTGCTGGAGAAAGAGCAGGTAAGCAACACAGCTCCACTGACCCGTAGATCCTTTTCACATCTACTATCGGCAATCCAGGTGTCCCCCATCTTATATTTGTGTGGTTGGTTATTCCTGCCTAAGTGCAGAACCTCACATTTGTCCCTCTTGAAATTCATTTTGTTTGTTTTGGCCCAGTTCTCCAATCTGTTAAGGTCATCTTGAATCCTGATTCTCTCTTCTGTGGCATTAGCTACCCCTCCCAGTTTGGTATCATCTGCAAAGTTGATGAGCATCCCCTTAATCCCTTCATCCAAGTAGTTAATGAAGATGTTGAACAACAAGGGGCCCAGGACAGAACCCTGCATCACCCCACTTGTCACTTTTTTCCAGGGTGACGAGGAACCATTAATGAGCACTCTTTGAGTTCAGTCATTCAATCAGCTACATTGACATTATACAACAAAGACACTACAGTCATATTCATCCAGGTAGAATCTACCATTTAAAACAAATCTTCCAGTTTATAAAGCCTCAACTGTAACAAATAAGTTTGATAGAAAATAAAAGTGAATTCTGACTCAAGTGCTTTTGGAGTAGCTTACAAACATTTATTTTCCTTGTAAATTATTGGGACTTTTCATTTCAAAAATACTTGAACTTTAAAGGAAATGAGAACCGGTGAGGAAATGTTCGGTATGTAAATAACCACTGTAACATTTACATTAATACCATCCCGGCTTCATGTGAAGTAGCATCTTATTTCCAGCAAGGAGCTGCTCCCCCCCCCCCTTTAAGGGGAGATTACAAAATAGCATCTCTCCCAACCTCAATATTTCTTCCCTGTAATAAAAATCTCCCTAAATAGTATTAATCTGGATGGTATGGAGGCAGGTCAAAATAGCAAAACTCTATCTAGCATCCATTTTCACTGCAATTTGGAAATATGTTCTTATTTGTGGTATTTTATTCACTACTTGTGGGATCATAAAAATAAGACCAATAATAATGATTAATTTTTACTGCTCAAATAAAACTGGTCAATAAAACTAATTTGATGCTAATCTAGATGCAAAGTGTACTGAAATTGGATACAATGTATTTTACAGTAATCCTGTTTGACTCTTAGAACTATGACATGATGTTTTCCTCTCTAACCGAACTCAATTTCTGTAGCTCATTCTTTGAAAATGGAAGCTAAACATCTATCAGAGACGCCACAAGACATCTTTATTTGGTTGCAGAGTTGGTAGTTTAGGGGAAGCATGGGATTATTTATGTCAACATTTTAGCATATTACCTCTCTCACTCCCGGTATACTGCTTCTCAGCATGGAAGTCTGATTTAGATATCACTCTCTATCAAGTTTCCTTAAGTGTAATGGAGACAGGTCAGGATAAGGGCATGGTTTCCACTAATAACAGAAAATAGAAAAATGATTCTTCCCTGCCTCCACCCAAATTTTCAAATATGGCAGAGGCTGAGAGTTGCGTCTGTGCAGTTCCCACAGAAAGGCTGTGAAGGAGATTTTCCCATATCCCTATGCCCTTCCCTCCTTTTGTTACTACACCACCAGTGTATTACATTCATTGGTGGAGGATGAGAACTGAGCTGCTTTAGACAGACACTATGAAATCCTGGCTTAGCCAGGCTTGTATAAATACTGGGATCTAGGTCCTCTGCCCTCACCTTATCAAGACAGCATGCCCTTCTGCCCTAGTGACATCTGAGACCTGCTCTCAGATCCAGTAACAAACCAGGACCTAGGATGAAGAGAGAGAATGTACTCTCCCAGTCTAAATTTGGGTATTTATGGTCCCACCCAGGTACTATCACATGCAAATTCAGATAATTATAGGCATGTTTCAAATGCTCCTTCTGGGGTAAGGTGCTCAAATGTGCTGTGACATCTTGGTGTCTGGTATTCTTTCATGAAATAGATTATTTAACTTTAGTCCTGAGTTTGGGATGGAGGTGATTATGGTCATACTGACTGATAACCTACATTAGGAACTGGGCAAGAGTGTGCATTCCTGATGGGTCTGCTGGATCTTTCAGTGGTTTTCACTGCCACTGACTGCCAGACAAGGATGGGTCTTAGGGGCATCTTTTATGTTGGTTCCAGTCCTCCCTAGGAGGTCAGATCAAGAAAGTGGTGGTTGCTGTGGGCTGCAGAACAACAGCAAAGTGTTAAGTGGGCAAAGCTATGTGGGCCAGGAAACCTACCCTGTAGTCCCTAAGGTAGCCTGCCACCCTCGGACATGCTTTTACTGTTTTTAATGGTTTATTTATTGGTGATAGTTTTATCTTTGAATGTTGTTAGTTGGCTTGAATACCACTCTGGTAAGTGGAAAGGTGGGAGATACTATTCCAGTAAGTACTGAAATATGAACCCCACAAATCCCTTAGAATTTAGCTCAGAAGATATTTGGGTGGCTGCTCAGAACTTCTTTTCATGGCCATTTCCCAGTGTCTGTGAGAGAGCTGTGTGGGGTAATGGTGCTCAGAATAACTCCATGGTCTTTGAGTATGAGCATGTTCCTGCCACGCAGGAAGCAGCTGCTACCATGCTGGTAGATGGTCATAAAAATGACCTCAGAGTTGTACGAACATACGCACACCACTCCATGAAATATCACTAATCTTATCAAAATACTTTTAACTTCCCAGGAAATTCTGGCACATATATTGCCTCAACAGCCCTCCTGAAATATTGTATGCAGGCTTTTTATATAGGCATAAATGACTCAACAAGGAGAAAGCTAATGGAGGATTAGGTCTTATTAGAGGCAGATTGGCTTGAATTTCATTCAGATTTAATAAAAACCCTTGTATATAACAATAACCACCAGCAGAGAAGGATGAACTCCAGAATTGCCAGCGGATTAGCAAATGCAATGTGAGTCCCATTTTCTTCATTAAAAGGGTCACAATAACTGTAATAATGCTATAATAGAGCCAGTGAAAAGCAGCAAGGGTTAGTTACATATACTTGTCTTCTTTCCCTGGTGGACTTCCCATTTATTTCTTTGTGCTTCTCTTTATGAATATGCCCCACAAGAGCTTTTGATCTCTCTAACATTCTCTGTTAGAATGTAGGGAAACCTTAAATGCAGTTTTTCAGTCAGATGCTAACCTCTTTCTGAGGCTATTATTCCACTGAAGGGAAATACCGGTAAATGATTTCTTGGCTTTTATTATACAAACATTCTGAACCATCCTCAGTGGAGGATGCCAAATGGTCAGAGGAAAAATTGCTCAGATGAGTGTTTATTTAACCTCTGGGCTACTTGGCCATTTTCATGTGTGTAGAAAAACCAGACATTGCCAGATTTTATTGAGCAAAGCTCAGCAGCAGCAGCAGCAGCAGCAGCATTTTCACTGTGCATGTGTGAACTGCTTAGTCTACCTATTCACACTGAATTTGGTTACTAAACTCCATTGCAATGAGAAACAACATTCCACATGTATGAGACTGCAATATGTGTGAGTGTGAATGTGAGTGTGTTTTCTTCATACTACTGCCAAGAATTTCTGTTAAGCTGAGGGGAGCAGTTAGCCAAACATCAGGAGGAAAAAATAATATAAGTGTAATAAAAAATCAGTGAAAATATCAGATTCTACCTGTCTGAGATTAACCTAGATGTAACTGCAAGGGTGGCTGAGTTTCCATCAATAGTATCTCCTAGAGTGGTGAATGGCACCGTTTAGTGGGAAGACACTCCAATGAAAATTTCTGTTACTATATATTTTATATGGCTGCTTCTTTGTATATATTTTAAAATTTTTGTATGTGAATGTCTTAAGATGGTCTGTATCTATAATGCCTAATAAATGTTTGGAGAAAGAAAGAAAGAAAGAAAGAAAGAAAGAAAGAAAGAAAGAAAGAAAGAAAGGCAATAGATAATTATAATGTGCTTGTGGGAAGAGGGTTATTGGTTTATTTTTGTTCTTGTTTTATTATGTATTTTGTGTCCTCATTTTGTATCTTTATGTTGTGAACTGCCCTGCGATCTTCAGATGAAGGGCCACAATTAATTAATTAATTAATGGTTCTAGTGTAGCTGTGAGAACAAACAAAATCTGAGTCCAGCTACTGCCAGCACCTACCACTGAAACAAGCCAACAGTTTTTGCATACATGTTTTACTTCGAAGATCAGTATGACTCTAACTGGTTGGTTGGACATGGCTTTAGGCCAAGAGAATACATGCTATTTATCCTCGATGATTTTGAACACGCAATGCAGCACAGATTCTGTTAACTTTTTATAGAATCTGAATATCCAACTAATCTCAGATCTCATTTATGTAATTGTTGGGTTTCAAAAGCAAGTGTCAAGCTATACTTTGCTTAAGAAAGACTGGAAGCGTTTCTGAAAAATTACGGCATGCTAGAAGTAGTTGTTTCCTATAGTGCACCAGCAAATAATACTCTGGATAAACTAAACTCTCGCCCAGCTCCCATCCATTTTTGCTACCATGGCAGGCCTTTGGGCCAGAAGTTCAGGGCCCAACTCACCAGAACTGGCCCAGGTGAAGTAAACCTTGCCGACCCCTGATCCAAAGAGTGCCCCTTTAGACCATTTAGTCTACATCAATACCTTGCTGTACTACAACTCCTTTTCACCAGGAGCAACTGGGTGAGTGAAGAGGAATCTTCACTTCTTCCTTAATATTGGTAGCATTGCAAAGCTTTTATTTAAAAGTGTAGATCCCTGATAACAGAGAGAGGACTGCTGTCAGCAATGACAGTAAGGCTGCCTCATTGTCTGCTTAGGCAAATACAGAATTCATTGCCTCAAAGTTGATGGGCCATTCAAGTGGTTTTTGTGCATGTGATTATGTGGGGTGGGGCTTACCTGACCCCCCCCCCCAATATTTTATTCAAGTTTGCACCTCTCACAGAAAGCACTTTGTGTCAAAGCAGGAGGAGAAAAGAGGAAAAGCCAATGGGAGCAATGCAGTAAATGCCAAGTGATGGTTGTGTTATGGGATTTGAAGTTACATCTCTAATATCGTTCCCCTGGGAAGGCTTCTTTTTCACAAGGTGTCACTTCCCAGAAGGCAGTGGCGCAGTGTGGGAGGGGAGATGAAGGGACCATAGCCCCAGGCCCCTTTTTTAAGGGTGCACAACCAAGCGCCCCCACAACAGGCTCCCTCTGAGCAACCCCCCCCCCGGCATGCCCCGCTCACCTGCCCCAGGCGGCATGGGCTTATGCTCTGCCACTGCCACATGGCCCTGCTTTGGGGCTTCTTTTAGGCATCTGGGGGCCTCTATGAGGGCAGAATGTTGGACTAGATGGGTCATTGGCCTGGTCAAGCAGAGCACTGCTTATGTTCTGAGACTAGGCAGATAACAACTATGAGCAGGGCTTCTCAGTTGTACCCGACATTGTTTCATATGGATTTGTTTCTGTATGATCTGGTCAATTTGAGCTGTCTTGAGAGCCCTTGTTGGCATAAATTAAATTATTGTTGGCATCCATCTGTCTCAAGAGGCAATGAAATGTGCCTCTGGGGGTGAAGTCAAACTGCTACATTAACAGCACTGAAGTGGCTTCCCCAGTGCGCAGTCTGGGCAGTGTGTATGGAGGTCCTGGCCTGCCCTGACGGCAAGACCCATCTCTTGGCCTTGCTGATGTGGTCCAAAGGAAAGCAGAACAATACGTTTAGCACTAGCTTGGCTGCAGGTGTTGCTGGAAGAAGCAACTGTCTTAGGGACTCCAGATTTGTGTAGGGTTTGCTCCTTAGCCTTCTCCTCTCCTGAAGATATCCTGCAAAGCAGCAGAGGTTAAGGATCAGTGTTTTCATTCTCCTAGATGGGCTACCTTCCCAGGTTGACAATAAGGCTGACCATGGCAAGAAAAGATCTGGACCCCTCTCTTGTGCAAGCAAATGGTCAACCAATCTGGTCAAAGTGATTGGTCTATAGTAAGACACCCCCACCCTGTTGCATAGCCAAAATACCTGCATTCCTAGGGCCAAACTACAGTGGTACCTCGGGTTACATACGCTTCAGGTTACATACGCTTCAGGTTACACACTCCGCTAACCCAGAAATAGTGCTTCAGGTTAAGAACTTTGCTTCAGGATAAGAAGAGAAATCGGGCTCCGGCAGCGCGGCGGGAGCAGGAGGCCCCATTAGCTTAAGTGGTGCTTCAGGTTAAGAACAGTTTCAGGTTAAGTACGGACCTCCGGAACGAATTAAGTACTTAACCCGAGGTACCACTGTATACCATAGATGTTAATGTACATAACAGCAAGCAATTTATTTTTATTTTTATTTTATTTTTGCTGGAAAACCTGATAGGGGGTTATTTGCAGGAAGGAAAAGCAACTGGTCAAAACAATAACAAAAAGAACCCTCAATCTATTGTCATATGTATTTGTATGTAATGTGCAGTTTGGCCCTTAATATCCACAAGGCAATGTAAGGCGTGTGGCATAAAACAAAGAATCATGCTCCTTAATTCAGTTTGTGGGTTAAAGCAATTCAATAAGCAGTAACAGCTGTGGCTTTAATCACTCAAGAAATAAACCCTCTCATTATTTCCTGCCGCATATAGAGAGACAGAATGTGATAACTATACACCAAAAGGAAGGAGGCAATCAGTGGGGTATTTATTTCCTTTTATAGTTATGTAGTCTCCTATTTTCCTGTAGAGTAATGTGCACTTTTCAAATTTATTGTTGACTTAGAGGCAGCTAAATATTCATCAGCAAAATTCTAATGATTCTTTTTACAACATAACAAAGGTTAATGTTGTATTCTTCAATAGATTTATAAAAACTCGCTCACTATATTAATGCTCAGTACATTAATTTAATCATTTTACGTAGCCTGATTATGTTGTGCCCTGCCAGTTAAAACGTGTGAAAAGGCAAAGCAGTTGGGTAAGTGGGGAACATGCCGTAACTGGAGGGTGCCCACCAACCTTATACCACACTAGACCTATCCTTATCGGTCCCGTGTCACAACCGAGGCCTGCCACATATCCACAAATGATAGCCTGGGCTGTCAGAATTATTTCCTTCATATACCAAGTCTACAAAGGACCCCAAACCCACAGGAAATCATCAGCAACCAGATACTTTGTAGAAACTGGTTCACACCAACCAGAACCTTCTAATAGTCTGGTGGCCAATGCATTATATATAAGAAACAGTGATAAAGAAGGAAGGGATTACATTAAATGTTACAGCAGATCCCAATTCCATTTAATTCAAATTTTATGCCCATGTTTGTTAACTCCTAAATACATTATCCACCTCCTCCTTTCTTTTGCTGATTTCTGTGCAGCCTCAGACACTGGCACCATCACCCATTTGCTTGTTCTTCTACACAGCCCAAGTTTGTTACTTTGTGCTAATTTATCTACACTAACTGAAAACATACAGGGGAAGCTGAAGGCCAGTGTTCAGCTAGGTAGCCATGGTTCTCATAGTATCCTGAGCTTGAATTGGAACCGAATGACCAGTGGGGAGATGTATGAAGGCTAAGATAAAAGTGAGCACAATCTACAAGACTGTATAGTGGAAATGGGTGAACAACACTAAGGGGTTGACCTTAAAGATCCATTTGATTCTTGAGCATTACTATCCAATGCTTGGAAACCTTTGAGGGGTTCTCTTGATTGTAATGGGGCTTTGCAGAGGTGACTACCTCCCTGTGCAATGCTTATCCACCTAGCAGTGCCATATTTAGGCACATAAGGCACAGAGCCCAGGGGGTGCAAAATTTAGATGGTAGGCAGCCTGGTGACATCATTATCTAGTTTTAAGCACTCAACTTAGAATTTTCATGCTTTTTTGGTCAATGAGTGAATTTGTTACCATCTTATTTTTTCTTTTAAACCAGAAGATTCTTCTCTCCCTCCCCCCCCCCCCACTTAGCAGAATGAAACCCATATGTTTAATGGGCACTAAGTACTTTTAGAATGGATATATCAATTGTTTAATGTAATACTTTCCCAAAAGTATTTTGGCTGATGAGAAAAGAAATATTGGACATAAAGTGCCCTGCTGGATGGTATTAACATTTCCTGGCTGAAAATAAAGTTTTAAAATAGATATTCTCAAACATTATCATGAGAGGAGATACCTGCTTTAATTATGAAAAAAGTACTTGATTTTTTCTATGGTATGCATCACTTGTCCCCCACCTAGTGCCAACAAAAAGCCAAATTTCTTACCGTGATGGGCAGGAAGTAGAGGAAACCTCCACTCCTGACTGATGCAGCACAGTGTATTCTTGGAAGGCTTGGAATCACACTGGAGAAAGGCTGAATATTCCTGCATTGCAGGCGGTTGGACTAGATGACCCTCGGGAACCCTTCCAACTCTACAGCTCTATGATTCTATATGATCTGTAGATTCATCTGCAAAATGTGAGTATAAGAGAATATTTCCAGAAACACTAAACATCAGACTGCCACTCAACACAACAGTCATGCGTTCATCTTTACCATACAACTTATAGCAATAAAATTTCCAGTGCTGTTTTTCTAGAAAAAGAGGTGCCGGAACTTGCCCTGAACACCTTCCTTGTTTTCTTATAATGGCAATGGCACCCACCTGAGAGGTGCCAGAACTGAGTTCCGGTGAGTTTCAGCTGGAAAAAAGCCCTGGAAATTTCTGATACTGCATCATACATTTGCTGCCTTTATGCCATTGCTTTATTTTACAAGGAAGAGAAATGGGCCACAGTTTTGGACAATGGATCCTAGAGCCATTCATATGTTATACGTCCACCTGTACACCGTGCACATGGAATGGGAGTGAGATTGCATCCACTGGCCTCACCCTCAACAGCCATACACTTCACCTTGAGAGATCATACATACATGTGGTAGAGTTCAATGCCATGCTATTCCCATTGTTCCACTATGCAAGTGCTACAGTTTGCCAGATAGAATGATCTGTCCTCTGCTAACCCCCACTGCCTGCTGCTGTTCTGGGGAGTCTCCTGACCCTGCCCAGAGCCAATTTCAGGGGGAGGGGGTCCCCATTGCACAAGCAGAAGTACTTGCACAGGGCTTTCACTGATGGGGCTGGTTCAGTGAATCTCTCCCTTAAAGAGTGAATTGCCTTCTAGTCTTGGTCACAGTGCAGCATTTCCAAGAGTGGTGCCAATCAGGGCCTCCTAACATGCATTTTTAGAAACAGGTTTCTCTAAGATAGCATCTGCCATTGCTAGGGAGCTGTCATTGAAAATATTGCACAAATGGTATGTGACACCAAGGAAGGTAGTTCTAACCAACCCTTATATTTTCCCTATATGTTGAAGAGGTTGTGGTATAGTCAGCACATGCCTCCACACATGGTGGAATTTCCCTCTGTTACAAGGGGTTTGGAAGTTGTCATGGCAGGAGATCAGTGAGGTTACTGGTCAACGGATACATCTATTTCTGACATTTGTGTTGCTAAATATGTTTCTAGATTCTTGGTCATAAAGAGCTGTTGAGTCATTTTCTCTGGGCAGCACGAGCAGTAGTAATAGCTCAGAATGGGAAAATACTTCAAAATATACAGTAAATATTGACCAGTGGTGCCAAAACCTTTAGCAATGTGCTCTTTTAGAGAAATTAACACAAAAACTAAGGGTGACAAGGGGACAAAAGATAAAGGACTTATTTGACAAAACATGGGAATTGTGTGTTGATTAATAAGGTATAAAGGTGAATGAGATTTTAGAGGAGGTGCAGTACCTCTGGTGAGGAGAAACATTGTGCTCCTTCTTGGATAATTCTTTCACCACTTTGCACTCAGCTCTCACCTGTGGCTCCTAGAAGCTATCAGCATGCGACAGCACCAAAACCCCGGGAAACGGCTTTGCTGGGCCAGCTAAACCAGGTGAGGGTAGAATATAGGTCTCAAACCCTTGCTGAGTTAGAGATTTCCCCTGCATGCAAAGACATGCTCCAGTGGATTAAGTGGGCAAGACCAATAGAAGGTTCAAACATCAAGACGGTGGTTTCTGCACATGCTGTAGAGGGAAGTGAGTGGCAGAAGGAGCGCTCATCAGCATGGGAAGGGAGCCCATCTAGGAGAAGGAAAGCTCTGATCCTAAACCTCTGCAGCTTCATGATTATACTCATTCATTAGATAGGCTTCAGGAGTAAACCCTGAATAATGACATCTATCCACTGCCTTGTGCAGTATCTTCAGGAAAAGAAAAGCCTAAGGAGTAAACCCAATACAAATCCGGAGTGGACAGTTGCTCATTTCGGCAACTCCTGCAGCCTAGCTGGTGCCAAATGTACTGCTTTGCTTTCCTTTAGACTACATCAGTGAGGCCAAGAGGGGAATCTTATCATCTGGGCAGCCCAGGACCTCCATACACACTGCCTCAGAGTTTTGTTTTCCCATGGTGCACTCTTCCATTGCCCCTCAAGACAGACATATGCCAATAACAAGAAAGGATTATGCCTGCTCCTCCACCCCAATATACACTTTTGAATTATCTCTTCATCTCAAAACCCTGTAAAGAAAAACTGTAAAGAAAACTCTGTAAAAGAAATATAAAGGAGAAAGAAAATTATTAGTATTTATAGCTATTGAACTATCTTAAGCCTGTTGTGTTAATAACTCATCCTTTGAATCTGTTCTATTTTTAATGCGTACTTTCAAAAAAAATTTTTTAAGAGCTATTTAAAAAAAGAAACGCACATCCTTGTGTTACACTTTATGTTGTGGTATATATGTGACACATATTCTTGCCATGTAAAACATGAGTCACCTCTAATTCAATCTTCCGTTCCTTTTCCTTATGTGTGTAGATACAGAAGTATCCTTGGTGATTAGTGAATCATCCTTGCAGGCTCTTTGTTAACATGTCCTCATTAAAGAAAACGTTTGTGTTGCTTTCAACGATTCCACAGCATGAAACCTTTTGAGTGAGAAGTTCATTATTAGATATATAGACCTATGGAATCCAATCAGAAGCTGGAGTGGAGCTTCCTATGGAGTTCCTCTAATGATAACATTTACTTTCTTTCCTGTACATTTGTGAAAATGATTTAACTTCCTGGAAATCTGAACATTCTCATTATGCTCTAGTACAAAAACATGTTTAGCAGTATGGAAGCAACGATGCTGACAATATATGCTTTTCTTTTCCTTTCCATCTCTACCTACCTTTATTTATTTCCCAGACTTAGAAACTGCCCTTCATTACACTGTAGTCTGGGTGTGATTTCCAATACAATAATACAGGCAATATATAATATATACATCAACACCCACAAAATTTATTTAATAGAATATACTACCATACCAAGCAGTAATCAAAAGCAGATTAATTATAGACTAAAAGCTTGACACCACTTGAAACCAAGACAGCGCAGTTTATTGTTCCTACAAGGGAATGTGACTGGTGCTGACAAAGTTTCCCCAAACCTTGCCTACAATGTAATTCAAAGTAAATTTGGTAGCTCTTGTTTTGTAGACAACTGAGGGATATTAAGTAGATCAGGCTAGCAAAATTTATTTGGAATCTGTTGATTCACACCAGTGCTTTTAGACATAATTTCTACCCACTCCCAGGCTAAAAATATTCAAACCAAACTCATCCCTCCGGGATTTAAAACATTTACAATTACAGATATTGTAAATTTCCATGTTGTTGTTTGTTGTTGTTTAGTCGTGTCCGACTCTTCGTGACCCCATGGACCAGAGCACGCCAGGCACTCCTGTCTTCCACTGCCTCCCGCAGTTTGGTCAAACTCATGTTAGTAGCTTTGAGAACACTGTCCAACTATCTCGTCTTCTGTTGTCCCCTTCTCCTTGTGCCCTCAATCTTTCCCAACATCAGGGTCTTTTCCAGGGAATCTTCTCTTCTCATGAGGTGGCTAAATTGTTGGAGCCTCAGCTTCAGGATCTGTCCTTCCAGTGAGCACTCAGGGCTGATTTCCTTCAGAATGGATAGGTTTGATGTTCTTGCAGTCCATGGGACTCTCAAGAGTCTCCTCCAGCACCATAACTCAAAAGCATCAATTCTTCGGTGATCAGCCTGCTTTATAGTCCAGCTCTTCCATAATTACTTCTAAAACTTGTTGAGTTTTGGACAACGGGTCCTAACCCTGACATCCTATGTTGCGTGGAGAATCGAACACAGCCACATCCTTTTACAAAGATTCAGAATGTAGGCATTGTTTCTTGCAGAGGCAACAGACTGTTTGGATCTGACGTTTATCAGCTGTGCACTTTCAGAGTGGCACAAAACACCCGAACATACTGAAAAATCCCAATTAACAAATTTATATGCTAATGTCGTTAGCTGAGCTCAAGATCGAGTAATTGATACTGACATATCTGGATTTACACTGCTTTTTAAGCATCTGTGGCCAATTGGCACTTAACTTCTGAGTAATAGAAAACTCTGATAAACTTCAGGAGGAACTCCTCTGAACATAAAAAGCTCCAAACTATAGTAATTTGCCATTCCTTCCGAATGGAGGACTCTTGATTTTAATGAGCTAAGTTCTCCTTTGTTTTTGTGATGCAAAATGTCAAAGAGAAAACCAGCAAAATCCATTACCCATCAAGGGCTAGAAATTGGAACAATAGATTCTGCGAGGAGGTTTGTACATCATTGTTATTGTACAGGTCAAACAATCCTCACGCTGCAGATCTGATATAATAAAAGTCTGGTACAGCATTACTGCTCTTGCTATTTCATTCAGCACAACAATGAATAAACGCTGTTGTCCTGCTGTAGAGGGAGGTTGAAAGACAAGTCAACAATGCACCCATAATTATATTGCCCTTTCTCTTTTCCCATGACAGCTTAATGTTATTCGTTGGTAGGAACAATAGTCAGGGTTCTGTGAGCCACAAGTCTGCACAAATGCTGCTAAGCATAGAATGTGGCATTAGGAACAGCCCTCAACCTGGAATATAGGAAGCTGCCTTATACCAGGTCATGTTATTTACCCAATATTGTCTACCCTGTACATTGTCAACCTATCTGATAGCGACTCTGCAAGGTCTCACAGGCAGAGGTCTTTCCCATCACCTGCTACCTGGCCTTTTAAACTAGAAGTGCCAGGAATTGTACCAGAGACCATCTGCGTGGCTTCTCTCCCATCATTACATTATGCCGACGAAAAGTTTGCGACAAGAAATGAATTGGCAGCAGATGCATATTACTGAGAAAGGAAGTTTTGGCACATGGTTGCCATTTTCAGTAGCAACCCACAATAGGCACCATGACTGGCTAAATTAATGGGCTTGGTGTGTGTGTGTGTGTGTGTTGCTTTAATGTAGTTCCTTTGTTATGTATTTTTGTTATGAATAGTTGCATATTTATAACTGCCATTATTCTTGTTATTTTGCTCTTGACTTTTATTTGTCTGGGAACTGCCTTGATATTTCCTTTTGGAAACGAATGGTGGTATAAATTCTTTTAATAAAAATAATGATGATGGTACTCAACCTGGTGCTGAATGGGTTTGCAACCCTCCAGTCCAGGGGTGCTTACTGATCTAACTTGGTCATTGGAGATGCAGACTGGAGAACTGCTTCGGCTTATGCACCAGCTGGAGTTCAACCTTGACAGAGATAATCTGCCAGCAATGATCCATACCATGGGAACCTCCAGATTAGACTACTGAAATTTGCTATATGTGGGTTTTGTTTGAAGAAAGTGCAGTTAGTCCCAAGTATAACTGTTAAACAGGACTGGGCATTTTGCCTGTATTTTGTCAACTGCAGTGGCTCCAAGCCATTTTCAATCTAAATCTGTCATGGCCGGACATCGGAAGGATTACTTGTCTCCTCATGAGCCTGCTCTCACACTTAGGTCTTGCTTTGATATATCATTTTGGCCCCAGACTTATTTCCTTTGGAGATTGCTTTTGCTAATGTGTTTCATTTTTATTCTTATTTCCACTCACTGTTTTTATATTGCTCCTTTATAAGGTGGTGGTCTATTGGTTTCCTTCCTTCCTTCCTTCCTTCCTTCCTTCCTTCCTTCCTTCCTTCAATTTGCCTTACTGTTGTTTTAGTTTCATTTTAACATGACTACTTCCAGCCATCTACTACTAACGCCTCCTATCACTTAGAGAGATGCATCACATCCCAAAAGAATCAGCACATGTCAGGAATGGCTTGGGAACAGTCATGGTGGAAAATCAACCACACTGAGGTCCTTGTAAAGTGATCCTCATTCTGTAGAATTGTAAGGGAAGAAGTTGGGACAAAAGAAAGGCAGATTCCATAAAGATCATTAGAGGTTCTGAAGGCTTTTGAAGTGCTGGCTTCTAATTTGTTAAATCCGTGAAAAGTTGCAATTGTTTGACACAGGAAAAGCTTGTTGGAGTTCCCTTGAATGAAATGCTTTTGCTGCCTTGCATGGCCACAAGAAGATTCTTCCTTTGTTTCTCATCACTGGCTCCCACTACCTCTCCCACTTCGCCACCCAGTAAGTAAAATTTACAATAAAAGCAGGAATGGGTGGCTGGTGGGAAGGGTAGTTTAAGGATTAGGATAGCTGGGTGGGTAAGATGGAACCCACTTATGCTGGCCCTGCAGTATTACTATTCTGCGGTACACAAGCTGACGTTCTGTGCAGAACACTAACAATCAACTTTTAGTACCTCTTGCTTCCCAGCATAGTTGCTAACCGCCTGTTGCAGCTTTGTTAGCTCCCTTGACAATCCTAAAATATTCACTGATGAACAATACCCTTCCATGCTCAATAAATAAATAAATAAATAAATAAGTCCTTTCCAGCTGCCTAAATGCAATTGGGTTTCAAGGTCACCATTGTTTTCAGATTTCATATTTATTCTGAAATTAAATCTTCAGTCTAGGTTTTTCATTGCCTCCTTCCTTCATTGTTTATTTCTTTGGCATTGATTTGGGCATCTCCAGTAATGCATAAAAATAACAACTTATTATCAGGTTCTTCTTCAGACCTAAGCATAATTATGAAGGTGAAGCTGTTCCTTTAAAACTATTATTCATAATAACAGTCACTAGTTACTGCTGAAAGACTGGCTGTTGTCCTTAACTATTGTGCTCAAGCCAACAGAAAATGTCATTATACAATTCAGTATTTGTTGTGTTTTGTTGTGTTTTGTTTTAGTTGCATGCACTTCTCAAAGTACTGAAACAAGGAAATGAAGGCCTTGTTATGAATTTATTTTATTACTTTATTTATACAAACAGTTCTATATCAGGAAATCAAGAAATCAGTGTACATAAAAACATCATGAAAATGATAAAATCAAAAGTAAAAAGCATAAAAGGCAAAGGGAAGAAGAACACAAAACTGGGTCATATGGCAAAGTTGTTGTTGTTGTTGTTTAGTTGTTTAGTCATGTCCAACTCTTCGTGATCCCATGGACCAGAGCACGCCAAGCACTCCTGTCTTCCACTGCCTCCCGCAGTTTGGTCAAACTCATGCTGGTAGCTTCGAGAACACTGTCCCACCATCTCGTCCTCTGTCACCCCCTTCTCCTTAAATAAATAAATAAATAAATAAATAAATAAATAAATACTATTTATTTAGGAACTTTTATACTCTGCAAATAACTGAAGTTATCAAAGCAGCCTACAATATATTTAAAAGATAAAAATAAATAAATGATACAGTAGTCTTGCCCTTGTCTTCTGCACCTGGGTCTCCTGGCCTAGAAAGGTCTCCCTCCTTTCAAGTAGTCTAAAACTAAACACAGAAAACACCTGACTAAGTCAATGAATTTCTACCATGTAGATCCTTGTTGTGCTAAATGCCCCATTTCTTGCAGCTGCCAAAGAGATGCCATGAGTTAGCACTGTTCCTCCAGCAGATCTCAGAGAACAGGCAGGAATGTATGGAAAATGTATGTAGATTAAAAAGGTATTGGTTCACTGAGTGTATGTGCCCTGATTGCGCTCACGGCCAGGTTTTTGAGCGGATAAAATAGGGAGCTGACACAATAGGCAGCACCTTGGAAGAATAACAGGATAAAAAGTTGATAGGTCGATAAATAAATAAATGAAAAGTTGCTCATACTGAGGAGTGGTTTCATTCATACAGATCCCTGACCACTGGTATTTAACTATGTACACAGAACACAATCAGGACAGGTTATGGATCCATCCAGTCCTGGATCCAGCAGTAAATTCTTCTTTTCTTAAACTCAGCATGAAAGAGGAGAGCAGGTGCCAATCCCCTTGGAATGCAGTAATTATCTTCAGTCTAGTGAGCCATAATTACTGTATTCCCTGGGGAGCAGAACAGCCAAACCTGATTATAGCCAAATAAAACCTGTCTAAGTAGAGTCATGATTTCCTTTTTCAATCTGTGGAAGTCCACTAAACCTCCGCTGCAGCTGTTTCCATCTTTTACTCCTTTCCATTATGAATGTAGCTGCCTTGTAAGTAGATATCACTGTTATGTTCTTAAAGATGTGGTTAACCGCAGTGGGATTCTTCTCGGTGAAGGAATGATGAATGCTTGCTTCAAATGTGATATTGAATGTATTTGTTTGAAGATGAACATCTGTTTCATTTCATACTCCTTTCCCCCTACACATCATATATTATGTTTATTAGATGCACGCTTGCCAAGAAACCTATTTATAATCTAAACAGACAGCACTAGCACTAATTTCAATTTTGTTTAGGTTTTGTTAAGGTATCAGAACTGCATGTAATTTAAGGGTTTTAAGTCATTATGATTTTTCAGTAATCTGTTTAATGAATGAGCTTTAATCAATAAGAATTTGTAACATTTTACAAATTTAGTATCATGAGGCAGTTACTTCTATTTCAATGAGAGATCATCCATTGTAGAAATAGTTTAGCAAACAAGTGGGATTCCAGTGGCACCCCCAATGGCCCCTGGATTTGATTTAAAGTACCTCACAATCGCTTGGTTGTCCAAAATATCTACTTAAAAGCAGGTCACTAATAATTGGTTGTGATGGCAAATTAGAGCAAATGGACAAATAATCCATTTGTTGACTGACCAGAGGACATCCCTGAACTCTCAGCAAAGTGTGGCTGTTTTCATGTGGGCACTTACACAGAACTTTCAAGCATGGCCTGACCAGATCAGACCAAGTTCCATGTAGTCCAGCATTCTCTTACCACCACTAGCCAACTAAGAAATTTTTGGATGACCACAAGCTGGGCACAAAGGAGAGGGCCTTCCCCTGGTGTTTGTCTCAGTTATGTGGTATTCAGAATTATACTGCCACGGTAATTCTTCTGTGTAATTCTATAGCTTGCACACCGCATTATGAACCTTGAATAGTCCTATTAAATGTATTTAGTGCTGTGCTAAATTTTCATGATGTTCAATTTGCCTTGTGAAAATTGCCACTTTGAAAGAGCAGAGTTATGTGAAAAAAGACCTACCTCCCACTCTTTTGCACATTTTTGCACACCCATTGTCAGCTATTCTTCCCCTGATCTACTGTTGCTTCAGTACTAAGTGGTTGGGTTTTTTTACTTGCAATTATGTTGTACCATTACACCACTTTTCAGCCTGATGCTAGGACCTTATACACAATAAAATACGCCTTTTAAAATCTCTTTCTATTCTGATGACGTGCATAAACATCTGGCTTTAAAATAAATTGCAGAGTTAAGAGACTCTCTTTAAAGCCCATTACCAGTTGCAATCCTAAACTCGTTTACTAGAGGGTAAGTCTCACTGAACACAATGAAACGTAATCCCATATAATGTTTAGGATTGTGCTGTCATAAATTTTTAAGACCTGTTGCTTGCTGATGCATATTGTGGAAGGACATTCTGGGGTAACATTTGTGGACAATGTAACTAGTACTCAGATCAATATACATCACCACAAATGTATGTTTGGTATTAGAACTGAGTTTTAATTAAGGTGTGGTTAAATGCTCTCTTGTGAGATAAAGAAATTGGTTTTTTAAAGTTGTGAGAGGCAAGCCCTTTTGCACCTAATGCTAAGCCAAAGAATGGTCTACTGCAAATGAGGAAACATCTGAACTACTTGAGAGGAGATCATGACCCCTCTGGTCCTGCTGTTGCTACACAGCTGTGAGTTAAGCCACGGTTTGGCTCTGCATTACCTCCAAACCCAATGCTTTGTCATTTCTCTCCCCAATGAGTGGTCAGCCGTAGAACAAGCCTTGGCAACTGCTTCTGGCTTGTCTGGAACAAGATAAACCATGAGCCTGGGTTCAGACATAACACTGACTAAGCCAAAGCACATCTTAGCTCACAGCAGTGCAACAGCAGCAGGAATGGAGAAGGAGCAAACTGGCTGTGATTTTCCCTTTAGAAGCCCACATGTTTACTTGTTCATGCTAAGCCAGGCTTTGGCTTAGCTTTACACGCAAACCAAATCACTGCAATGCAATCTTGGCTTTTTGCATTTTGTATGTAACGCCTGTCACCCAAGTTACTCTGTTTCATAGTTGTGAAGCCCTCACTTTAATATAGAACCTGCCCCATCAGCTCCTAACTGGAGGGCAAAGTCCACACACACAAATAATCCCACGGAAGTTGGGCATCTATATGTTTTAGGCTTAGATCCTATATGTTTTCTGCTGTAGCTTGAATGAAAGAATATTAACCCACAGATATACATGGCACATATAAGAACTATGGTAGGCCTTGGTTGTGATTGGTTCCTTAATGTTTTAATAAATTAGATTAATTGATGTTAGCCAAACTGCTCAGCTAAAACCGCTGTTCTAAATTGCCAATTTTGTCTTCTTCCAGCAGAGAAAATGCCAGCCTTCGTCTGTGCTGTAAAATCTTCTTGTTATAACACGGAAGCAACTCCAGAGCCACTGATATTGTGAAACATCTGGTAACTGCAAGCTGTGAGCTCCTATGAGATAATCACAGGCCTGGAAAATTAGGAGAACTTCCTCAACTCAGTTGTATTTCATGTTTTGTAATACCCCCGAGTGCGGTTACCTCATAATACAGTAATCACTCTGTTTCTGTGCCGTAAATGAAACCGCAGATGCTACACTGGGGTGGAACGACCACCTCTTAACATAAATAAATGATCAAAGTACCATTATTTTGAACCAAACATATATTTCATGCATACATGTTGATAAATATTGTGGCATATGAGCATCCCTGAGTGAGACATTATTTAGGACATTATTTGGGACCTTATTTACGAGATGTGGAGAAGAGTTGATGAAAGCAGAGGGGAAATAAATCAAATGGGTATTGCAATTTCTATACTGTTTAGGAATTATGATTGGTTTTGCCCTTGTAGACATGCAGAACATGCCAGAAGACAGTAAACAAAAATGAAGAAGATACATTTTAAAACTCAGAATGAGAGTCTTGCAAGTAATAACTCATGGTTGTGAACATAAGCTGCTCTGAAGGCTATGGACGGAGATGGAAGGGCCAGAGCTTGATGGAAGAGCTTCTGCAGATGGTCCCTGGTTCAAACCTCAGCATCTCCAGGTAGGGCTGAAAGAGACTCTGCAGGACTCAGCATAAGGCAACTTCCTATGTTCCTAAGGCAGGGTACACACGTAACAACAGTTAATGCAATCTTAATCAATGTGTAGATGTGCTGGTATGTATTGGTTACTCAGGGAACTGCTGCAAATAGTTGTGGGAAATTAGGAGCATATTGCAGCAATCACCCAACATCTGTTCTGCTTTCCTAGTTAACAATGTCTAATTATTGAGACATTCATAACTTTGTGGTTCTCTTCTTAATCTGGTCAGACCAATTTTGCTTATGATGTGCGCCAGAATAAGCTTCATACTGCAACTAATGCTGCAATTAATAACACTGAGTTAAGGACTTTTAAGTTCCTTTAATTTTAATGGCAGTTATTTAAATAGAGCTGCAACAAGTGTTTGGCATCAGAAATGGTGGTTTTTGTGATGGAGCAATTTTTCTTGAAACACTATTTGATTGTGTAAAAATTCACCTTCCAATGAGCCTGTTCAGCGGTATTGCTGGCCACATGCTGGAAAAGCTGTCTGTGGACAAATGCAGGCTCCCTTGGCCTGAAAGCAGAGATGAATGCTACACCCCAAAGTCGAATTCAACTGGACTTTTTTTTTTTAAAAAAAAAATTATATCCCGCCCTCCCCAGCCGAAGCCGGGCTCAGGGCGGCTAACAACAATAAAACAATACAAAAGTACAACACAAACAACACTCTAAAATCATTCATTATAAAATTATAAAAACTGTCCAGGGTCCTTTACCTTTTTACTATAGTCACAAGCAAAAATTCAACAATTGAGGAACTCCTCATTGCTCAAAAACATAGCATTAAAATGAACATTCATACTGTCCATATTGCACATTGAAGCTTGACATTATTCCATATATGATGTGGGGAAAATTGAATTGAAATAGCTTAAAATGGAATTGGATCGGTCACAACACCAGACCCCATAAGCACAGCAACCTCCCTAATCAGAGAACTCAACACATTTGCAATGGTGTCGGGCCTACAGGTAAATTTCACAAAGTCAGAAGCTATGTGCTTCAACACCCCTCCTCACACCCAAAAAGAACTCACGAAGGTCACCAAAATAAAACTTTGCCACACCAAGTTCAGATACCTAGGGGTACAAATAACCAGAAACCTCAATAAACTGCACCTCCACAACTACAAGCCCCTGTGGCGACAAATTAACAAAGACCTAAAGAGATGGAATAACATGAATTTCACTCTCTCAGACAAAATAGCCATGATCAAAATGATCACACTCCCAAAACTAACCTACCTATTCCAAACCCTCCCAATCTGGATCCCCCCAACCCAACTCCGCAGTTGGCAAAGGAAACTACACTCTTTTATCTTCTCACATAAAAAACCAAGAATAAGCCCCAAATGCCTGCACCTCCCCACCTCAGAAGGAGGATGGGGAATCCCCAACATAGAAGCGTATTACATTGCCAACCAAATACGACATATAATCCCATATATACTAGAAGATGAGACAAAACAATGGGTACACCTAGAGAGGGACACAATTGAAAATACCTGCACCACAGCATACCCACTCCTCCCAAACAAACTAAAGAAAATTCCCACAACACTCAACAGGTACACACAGACCATGCTCAAAGCATGGAAAACACAAATAGGCAAACTATCCCCAACCCCATCCCCACTAATCCCCCTGGCGTACCACCCATTATTCCACCATGCAGCACAAAACCTCCAGATAAAAACCTGGCGAACCAAAGGCTTATATCGCCTAATAGACTTTTATAAAAATAACAAACCTTTGTCAACACAAGAAATACAAGACAAACTAGAAGACACCCAAATGCCCTGGTTAACACAACACCAACTACATGCCCTCTTAAACAACCCAACAGTAAAATTAGCAGCAACTAGGCCCCTGACAACCTTCGAAAACCTCCTCCTAACAACAAAGGGAAACAGTAAAGGGACGGTATCCGCAATATACAAAATAATACTCCAAAACCCCACAAACCCCCTAGACGCAATCAAAAAACAATGGGAGAATGACATAGGCTATGAGATTAACCCCACGCAATGGACCAGAATGTGGTCTAAACCTCCCTTTAAATCCATATCAACGAAAAGAAAAGAACTCACACTGAAACTCACCTACAGGTGGTACCTAACACCAAGGAAACTAGCGCTAATACGCCCAGGAACCTCACCAAAATGCTGGAGAGGGTGCACCTCCACAGGCACATACCTCCACATGTGGTGGGAATGTCCCAAAATCCAACTATTCTGGGCAACAGTCATACGAGAAATATGTAAAATAACTAAACAAGTATTAGATATCACCCCAGAATTGGCCCTACTAAACATCTTCCAAGACAACAATGCCCATTTACACCACAAAGAACTCATAACCCACCTACTTTCAGCAGCCAGAAACACCATAACCAGACACTGGAGAGACCTGTCAGGAGTAAGCATGGACCAATGGTACCAAATAGTATGGGAAACAGCCCTACTGGAAAAATTAACTAATAAACTGAAACTGACACGGGGACAAACCGAAGAAGACACCTTCACCCCGGTATGGCTCCCCTTTATCACATACACGGCCCAACAAGACAATGACAATAATCCACCAACAGCATACAAATCAATATGGCTAACCTGATCCAAAACACCCACCCACCTCACTCACACACGAAAACAAAGATCACCACAGCCAATCACAAACAAACAATCACACCCTACGCCAACCCCAAACTCTCTCACTACCAAAGGAACACAAGTGAACAACACAAACAACGCTGACACCAAACTCTACATACACTAAGCGTAATAGAAACACTGCCACCCGACCCCACCCCCATCCATCTTCCCTCTCTCCACCCCCCCTTTCTCTTTTCTTTCTTTTTTCTTCTCCCCCTAATGCCTCAACAAATGAAACGGATTTGTAAAAATGTTACATGGGAAAAAAAAAAAAATACGAGGCATTACACTTCTGTAAAACAAGAAAATCCTAAATAAAATATTTAAAAAAAAAAAAATGGAATTGGATCCTGCCCATTTCCTCCCCCCCGGAATGCTAATCTGCAAAAAATGTTGCAAATGTTAATTGGCACATGTGTGCAGCATCTGGTTGCTTTTGCTTAATAGCAAACAGGTATTTTTATATCATTAATTAGTGACTTTATTTAAATATTGTGTTAGAAAATCATATCCACAATCAACCAGTGAATTTGCTCTTTTTTAACTCAAAGAGTAAAGACAAGTGAAATTGTGCAAACAGCCCTACTTTATTTTTGTCCTAAAAATTAATTTTTCATCGCTGCGTTTTGAAATGGAGAAAAATGTGACATGTTTCAAAGGGCTACTTTATAATTAAGGAAAACATTGGCAAACACACGTACACACACATTTGAGGCTGGGGGTGGGCTCTGTAATGTTCAGCTGTAACAAAACAGTCTGCAAACAAGACCAGAACCATTTTTATCCATAAATATTTCACTTCCAGAGCCAACTATGGGAAATTTATACACAGGCTCTAAGGACTTAAGCAAGTCTAAGGACACACATTTGAAAAGCAGAATTAGTATTAGTACTATTGATGCCTCCCCCCCCCCCGTACCCACTCTCCCCAGCTCATTTCAGGTTGATTTGGAAATCAGCTAATCCACATTGGAAAGTTGCCCACCTAATCTGCACAGGAACTTCAGTCCTCCCAGTGCCCTGAACCTCTTCTTTCTTCTTTCTTCATACCAGACTGGACTCATGGCAACAGCCAGTGGCCTGGTGCATCATCACCACGCATCACAACCTGGGACAGGTGCGCTCACGAAAATCAGTTAATGTGGCAGCAGCTATGCTAGCTGGCTGCTCAAGACAGCTGCTTTGAAAGACAGACAGAAAAGGGGGCAGTTCTTTGACCACCTCGTAAAAGCAAGATATTTCTTTTAGTTTGGTTTGGTTTGGGTTTTTTCAGATTTTTTTTAAGGCTGTAGAAATGAGATGGAATGGAGTTTAGAATGAAAATTGTGAAAGTGGCACAAACCGGAACTGTTTTCCCACCCCTAGCTGGTATCTGCAAGTATCATGACTTGCCAGCTTTCCCTTAGAATTTAATCACACTGTCACCTAATGTGGCTTCTAAATTGAACCAATTGTGAGTAGAACATATTCTTGGCTTGTTGTGTGCTGTATGTGGAAGCTTGGAATATCCCTATAAACACAAGCTGCTTCTCATTCCTAACCCCCAAAGTAAATGAGGCCGTTTGACAGCTCCAGTCAAACACTTGGACAACCTTCATAGGTTATTTGAATGTTTAATGGAACATTTGAAAAGCCTGATTTAGGTGCCAACCCACCTTCACTTCCCCCAAGCCCTTGGGAAGCGGGTAACTATGCAGATATTGAAGGACTTCTATCATTTGCATCTCAGATCATGCGATTTATCTACAAGTTCTACAGTTCCCAGCTACAAATAATACAACTGAATACAGGGTTCCTTGGCTGAGAAAAAGCATCATATTCATATGCAGTCAGAGATGGTGGAACTTGAATTTATAATCTCAGATTTAAAATGGAAATGTTGGAGGCAGAATGTAAGATCCAGTTTGAGTTGGGGCAGACTTAAAAAGGGCTTTTGGAGGGTTTGGAGGAGCTCCAACTCAAATTGTCAAGAGAAGTTCACATTTTGAGCTCTTCCTATCGTATTCTCATTTATTCCTAAATGTGACATACTAGAAATCCCCTCAAGTTGCATCAGTGCTCTGCAGTGCACAGATTTTTGGATCTGACTGCAAGTTACCCACTTGTATTTTTTTTATTTTTTAGAAAATCTTTATTAATTTTCACATAGACAAAGATACACAAATTACATAACATATAAAACAGAAAACGATACAAATGAATAGAAACGATGAAATAAGAAAAGATAAAGAAACAAACATAAACAAATACAATATATTACACTTACATGACAGATTAAAATGTGTAACTTCCAATAATTCTCATTATACTACTTATATTATCTGTATTCCTTGCACAGATTCATCTTATTATTATTTTGTGTGTGTGTGTGTGTGTGTGTGTGTGTGTATTCCACTATTATATTTTATGTAATTCTTGGTTACCAGTATCACTCTATTTCTGCATGTATCTTATTGTTCGTACAGTACATTTTTAAATATTCTTTAAATATTTTTCATTCTCTATAAACCTTCTGGTTTGACACTCCTCTAATTTTTCCAGCAAGTTACCCACTTGTAAAGGTAAACACAATACAATGTACGGGCAATATCTGTGCATCTGGCCATGGTGGTGGGGAGACAGGGAAGCTGTTTCAAGGCTGCCTTCAAATCTCTTTCTGCATGTTTAGAGCTGTGTGAATGGAAGGGGATGAATCATGCCCCTGAATTTTGGAAGCTGAATTAAGTAGGCAAAATGATCAAACATGTGCAAACTTAATCTGTGCTGTTTTATTTGAGCAAATAGTTCCTTGTTGAAGATAGTTCATAGTTAGTGCTTGGTTCTTTGCAGTCGTCGTGTTACTCAACCACAGAGAAAATGATTTTTATATTTATTTTTAGAAATCCTAGGTGATTCTTCAGCCTTAGTTAGAAATAAGCTTATGTGTGCTTAAAAGCCTACGACACTCTGGCAGAAAGTGGCAATAGGACCATTCCCCTGAGGCTCATGGCTTTCTTCAACAATGGGTGTCTTGAAATGTTCACTTCACCAGTCACAAATCCCACACAGGGGTATGACGGTTGGGTTAACTTTTTCTGACACACGAATGAATTACTGTTCTCCATAATGCATGACAAGTGACCCCAAGTCATTTCAATAAGATTCAGGAGCTACCTGAAAGAAAATCAAGAATGGCAAAAGACAATGGCATGTCAGCAGCAGCCTCAAAACCAGACAAATTCCAAATAACTTCAATCTAGCCCTAGACCAAAGTCTATGCATTTGCACAAAAACACAACGCAGATGTGCAATTATCATTTGAGCACAAAGAGTTAATCACTATGGATATGTATTTTGGCAGTCCCTTAATCTTTGTTGCTCACCATATACCATAAATTCCATCTACCTTCTTCAATACCTAATGCCAGGAGGACGTCCAGCAGAGCTCCACTGAAATGACCAGTTTTGGTGGAATAGGATTTCCATCCATAAAATACTTAGGGTGATGTTTGACCAAGTCATACACAGGATAGAGCCACTGAAATATTTGGGCTTTAATCTAACCTGTCTATTGATTTCAGTGTGTCTACCCCTGAATATGACTTAGTTGGCTATGCCCCCAAATTTTTATTGGGGGGGGGGGTTAACCAGCCCAAACTGGTACTTTCAGTGGACCTTCACTATGTTTACTGTGTAAAATGGGATACTGGAATAGATAGCAGATTTTTACTATATGCATTTTAACAGAGTCCCCCTCCATCATTTTAGTTCCATTATAATTAAATTACTTTTAAACTCTCTCTTACTCTCTCTCTGTACAGTGCTTTTTTTCTTTAAAAAAATGTTTAGGGGATACTTTCATTTTCCTACTCGTATTGAAATAGTGTCCCTCAATGAGGCCATGTTTAGGGGGTATGTGTACCCCTACGTCCCCCCAGAGAAAAAACCACTGTACACACACACACACAAACACCAAATCTATGGGCAGATCTACACTTGGTGTTTATAATGTTAAAATGCGTTATTAAAATGTGACACCAGAGGGCGATGCAGAGCAGCAAGCCACTGGCAATGGAAAACTGCTATTAAGCACTATAGAACATTATTTTTTCCAACGTTTAGAAGATCAATGTAGACCCAGCCTATGTTTTATCTGTGTTTGCTTAAATGCTTGTGAACCACCTTGAGTCCCAGTTCTGGGGGAAAGGCAGGATATTTTTTAAATAAATATATAAATAAACAAATGTCATTTGTCTGAGCTAGCAGGGCTTTCCTTATGTTCTTAGACAGGTGATAAGAAATGTTAACTGCCAGAGTAGACACTATAGGGCTATGTGGGCCTGCTCACAGTTAATTTAAGCCGGCTCGGCAAATGTTGCTCTAAAAATAGGTAGGATGTGTGCAAAATACAGGTAGTCAGATCTCTTATACTGATCACAGTGTGGAAGGAAAAAACAGAAGTATCTCACCCACCTGAAGAAAGTGCTCAACCCTGTATTGCAGAATGCAAGCCCTTTGAAAACTTAATGGATTTTATTTGGATTAATAATATGCTGTGTTCCTTGCATGCCATTAATAGCTGGCAATTTTATTATGTGTTAATTTGATTTGTATGTGCCATTATTTGTGATTTTAACATTTCCCGATTTGTCACTTAAATATTTATGTGACTAGAAAACACGTGTTAACAACGGCGATGCTACTTTCAAGCGGTAGAGTAACAAGTGTTAAATGATGCCTTACAGATATGCAGATGATTAAGAGATAATTAGAAAGATAATGCAGATTAATTTATGACTTCAGAAAAACAAAGGGTGGAATACAGTGTTGCGCTGTTATGATTGTTCCATCAGGGAACGCATCTTGAGCCCCCAGAGCTAATATGCGGGAGCAAAGCGTGGGGAGAAGAATTTTACTGTCTATTGGCTTCCAGGTTCAGTTCAAAGTGCTGGTGCTTGCCTTTCAAGCTCTAAATGCTTTAGAAATCTTCGTATTGTGTTTACTCTTTTGTTGATTGCTGCCCAGGGCTCTTTTGAGGGGAAATGTGGGATAAAAATCTAATCAATAAATAAACAACGCAAATGGCTTCATATCCAAGTACTTGACACATGTCTCTTCTCCTACCAAGCTGCCGCATGCTGAGCTCTAGGGCTGATCCTCTTCTCCAAATACCTCCTCCATCAGGGTTGGCACATCTACTGCAAAAGGGCATTTCAGCAGTGCCACTCCAGCTACTGAATGGCTTTCCCAGGGAAAAATGTCTGACCCTGGCTGTTTTTAAGATGTCAGGCAAAAACCTTTTATTAGCATTTTATCCATCCGGCCATTTAAAAATATTACTCTTATATTCAACGACTGAATGAATGAATCTTTATTTGCATCAGCCACCGGCCATAGCAATAAAACAACAATACGATATACAAAGGATAGAAATAAAAAGTCAATTATATAAAATACATTTTAGGGTTTGGAATCAATAGTCAAATAGTGGATCTTATTCTGATTGCCCCACCTAGAAACCTTGCAACCTTTGCTGTCACCTGCTCATCTTGTTCTGCCAAGAGAAAGGACAGTGTGACAGTGGATGGGTGACCCGGAATGAACAATAAAAGGGGGAGATAATCTCATTCCTCAAGTTTTTATAAAGAGTGCAAACCAGAAGGGCATGCGCCACCGATTCAGTACTGCCATCTCCAAAGGGACATAAGCGGTTTTTGTGTGGAATATATTCAATATTTTAAGCTCTTTTTATTAATTGTGTTTTTATGGGCTCTTTATTTTGTTTGTTGCTTCACTTGTTTTATCTTTTTATAAATCACTTTGACATAATTGATAAAAAGCAATGCCCATTTTCAATAAACAAGTATGTGACTGAGAGGCTATTAGAGCAAAGGCAACATCACAACGTCATTGCTAAAAAACCTTGGGTTACATAGAGACAGACAAACATCGTTTTAGTTGTATGCCGCCTTTTCACAGTTCAAATTATGCTCAAGGCAGCTTACAACATGAAATGTTTTTGTTGTTGTTTAGTCGTGATTGCTGTCACCATCTGCAGTGATCATGGAACCCAAGAAAGTAAAATCTCTCACTGCCTCCATTTCTTCCCCTTCTATTTGCCAGGAGGTGATGGGACCAGTGGCCATGATCTTCGTTTTTTTGATGTTGAGCTTCAGACCATATTTTGCGCTCTCCTCTTTCACCCTCATTAAAAGGTTCTTTAATTCCTCCTCACTTTCTGCCATCAAGGTTGTGTCATCTGCATATCTGAGGTTGTTGATATTTCTTCCGGCAATCTTAATTCCGGCTAGGGATTCATCCAGTCCAGCCTTTCGCATGATACTTAACTATAAAATAACAAAAGAAATCATAAACAGTAATCAAGCATTTAAAAAAATACACAATCAAACTGAACAATTGCCACATATATAGCAAGATGTAAGATAAAGTTACAAAAAAAACCAACAACTACAAGAGAAACAACTCCTCCCAACAACAAAAAAAAAACAAAAACCCCAAAGAACACCCCAGCTCCAATAAAATGACAGTGTGATAAATGATGACACTGGCAGGGCAATGAGGAAAGGAGAAAAAGGAACCAAAGGGGAGAGGAGAAAGCAAAAAGGGGTTTTGGAATGTCTTTGCAAAAATTGCTGAAAAGTTACCCACCGCTTGATGTTGGGTATTCCCTCTCTGGGGAGGCCTACCTGGCACCAACACAGTTATTCTTCCAAACAACCACATTTCTATTCCCCTGACTTTTTAATGTATTATGTTAACACTATGTAATGCATTATATTTTAAAATTGTATTTTACCTGATTTGGTAAACTGCATTGGAAACTTTGCTGAAGTGCAGATGTAGAAATCCTTTAAATATACAATTTAAACCAAACTGTTAAATCAAAGCACTTGGAAACAGGAAGTGGAAATACTGTTTGTTTTTTTTGTTTTCAGGCCAGCCTTTCCAAGCGCTCAATCACTATTGAGGATCTGATCTACAACCTGAAGACTAGCTGTCTGACAAAGGAGCAGAGAAAACAAGTAGGTTAAATAGGAGATTCCTTCTGTATGCACCCTCACATTTATCTTGTGTTAATTCATTATGTATTGAAATTAAAAGGGCCAATCTATAGATTGATTGGTTTAATTATAATATTGTGTGTCTTGATTCATTTACACCTGGGGTGCTGTGTAAGTTTGGTAATATTTTATGTGTAGGGATCTATCCAGTTTGTGGGGGAGATTCTGCTACTGCTTCTATTTTTCAAGTGAATTTTATCAGAATGACTGTTCTTACCTTGCCCAATTATATGTGCATGCTCAAGTGATTATACAAAAAAACAAACAAACCTGAAGCTTTTATTCTAGGGATTATTCTAGGGATTAAAAAAAAAAAGATGATTAAGTTGTTTATGCATGTAACAAAAGCAGATAGGATTCTCTGTGCACAAAGATGGAAGAAGAAGTTCCCACTAAAGAGAAGTAAGGTCAGGGGTCAGCAAACGCTTTCAGCAGGGGGCCGGTCCACACTGTCCCCCAGTCCTTGTGGGGGGCCGGACTATATTTTTTTGGGGGGAGAGAACGAATTCGTATGCCCCACAAATAACCCAGAGATGCATTTTAAATAAAAGCACTCATTCTATTCATGTAAAAACACCAGGCAGGACCCACAAATAACCCAGAAATGCATTTTAAATAAAAGGACACATTCTACTCCGGTAAAAACATGCTGATTACCGGACCACCTGCGGGCCGGATTTAGAAGGTGATTGGGCTGGATCTGGCCCACGGGCCTTAGTTTGCCTACCCATGAGTAAGGTGATGGACTATGCGGAATTGGCATAATTAACAGCCAAAATAAGAGACTCTAATGATGATTGCTTTGTGGGAGAATGGAAGACTCTTTTGCACTATTTAAGGAAATATTACAGTATGATGAATTCAGAAGCAGTATTTGAATTAGGAGCAACAGAAGGAATTAGAGAATGTTGTTGTTTTGGTATAAGAGACAGAAATATGCAGCAGAGGGGGGGAAATAAAAACACCCTGGAAAATGGGGTGGGAAAGAAAAAAAAGTTTTGTTTCCTGCCAATCTAGAACAAATCTGGTTCACAAATCAGTTCAACCTGGACATTTGGATTAAGGGCAGTTATATTTCCATTTTCACTTTGTATGGGACACACAGTAAGTTTACAGGCAGGCAGCGATATGGGATTATTCTCAGTTTCTGAGGCAGGGAGCATTGAAGCCAGTGCACTGCAGTGTGTGAGAGCAAGAGAGTGGAGGATATTGATGGATATAGCCTTGTCTGTTTTCACCCCCCCCCATGCAGGCCAATCAATTCCACACTTAGACAGCCACACTCATTTTGTGGTTTTTGTTTGCTCTGGAGACCAGAAGAGGAGACTGTCATTTCCTTCCTGGTTTGTGTTCATTATGATCTGCCACGAAGGTCCTTCTGTTACATTATTTGCAGGTGGAAAAGGAAATCCACAAGGAGTCTCTCTGGACTGCTCTATCCCATTTGCACAGGCAATCATGTTTTGCATCTTCATTTCTGGGCTGACTTGCCATGATCAATAAAAGAAATCACAAACGCTCACATTAAAATATTTATAAAGGGGAAAACAAAATAGGAGAAGGGGAAAGAGCAAAAGCAGAGATAGCATAGGGCTGACTGCATGCATGCTGGTAATGACCTTCTGTCACTTTATCCTGTATTATGTATTGTAAAATGCTGGCATGAAGGTTGATCTATGTTTGCAAATAATTTTGAAAAATGGCACAGGAACACTATGCAGACATTATCCCACATGTAATGTCGACTTCATGAGTGGGAAGGTTGGGGGTGCATTATCTGGCTCCCCACACTCTGTTGCATTACCTTAGGGAACTAGTTGCAAGGTTCTTTGGATCCTGGTAATAACATCTAAAGGACCAATAAAGGCCTTCAAACAACACTTTTTATTGAGAGGAGTGGGGAAGTACTACTTTCCCCCTCTTTAATCTTGATTTGTCGCAATGCTGCCCAGCACGCAGAATGCAGCCTTATAGCAGGGAGGGCTGCTTGCCTGTCTTTTTTTATATAAATTTATTCATTTGGTTTTCCAGATTAAAGTTATACAATCACATATCCCTCCGCCCCTTTGTGGGTCCTATTTTTAATCATTTACTCCTGCATCTTTTATGATTACCCGGATCTTTTACGTCTCCATTATGTCCAAGATTCACCATTAAACTACAAGTGTTATTCCAATCCTACTAATGATTTTAGCTGTTTACAATGGTTTTTAAGGTAAATTATATATTTTCCCCATTCCTTATTAAATTTTTGGTCTTCCTGATTTCCGATTCTTCTCGTCATTTTAGCCATTTCGGCATAGTCACCAGCTTAATTTGCCAGGCTGCTTGCCCATCTAACCCTCGATTGCTTACTACATTACGCACAAGACCTTCAGGGACTCCGAGGAGGTCATTCATGTCACCTCCTACCTGTTCCCTTTAACTGTAGCTGCTTTGGAATGAATCAGTGTCCTTCTGCATGCAAACCATGCGCTCTATCACTGAGCTATGATCCCTTGCCACTTGCCAGTATTGCTCAGTAGTCTTCATCTTAGTAAGACTATATCCACACACTACTTTCATGCTCTATCCTGTCCTCCCATGAATCAGTTCTACAGATACATGCCCTGATGGTATTTATTTTACACAATCCTGTAGCAGCTAAATCTGCTCCTGGAGCACATTACCTTCTACTGGATAGTGGCCAGAGTCCTTCCTTCCTTCCACATTCCTTATTGGTAGACGACACACTTAGACAGTTGAACTGTCAATGCTCTAAAACTATTGATAATCTCCACAAGTGATTTATTTTTTGCTGTCAGTTTTGATTATGACAGTTATCTTTTAGTTAAACAGGGCCTTTCTGTAAAATATCTTTTAAGCTTCGTTGAATTACCATTCTTTGAAAAAAAGTGCTAAACCCCTAGCCATTATCACAAGGTTTCAGAAACATTCTGTCAGTAAGTAGCGGGAGATTATATTAATTTACTGGCTGTAAGGCTTTTGATATAATGATTTCTCTAACAGTTTGCAACTTAATAAAGTACGACAAGGCAAAGCTGGAAAAAATGTCCTTCATCAAAAACCACTGCCACAAAGCTTGGCTAGCAACAAAACTATTACTCATTAACACAAAATGTGGCGGATGGAGTATTCAAAATCTAGAGTTACATTATAACACAAACTAAATTTCCCATGCAATTCCCCTTCTTGTGGAAGATGAGGATAAACCATAGACCAGACCTGAAATAATAGATGGTCTAACATTACATGGTCTTTGGTTCTTTGAAAACAAATTTAGATCCTGTCCCAATGTCAAAACAGATTTTTATTTATGACTTCCAAATGCTGGACATGAAAGCCACCTTGCTTAGCTCCTGAACTATCTCCACACTTACCCTTGGTATACTAGTCAACATTCAATAAATGCTATAGTTACGATATCAGGGGATGGAGTGTCAAAGGTATAAAACTTCTCTGTAATCCCTATGTAAATAGAATCCCAATCTCTAAAGAGCAACTAAGAGACCAAAGAGGAAACCAGACTCTCCCATGGAGACTCTACCACCAATTCCAGAACTTAACAAATAGCAAATCTTTCTCAGAGAGTGCTATTTGACACTTAACCTTTTTCGAAACATTAATTAAAAAGCAGAATACTAAATCAAGAGGCTTATTTTCATCTTTGTACAAATTTCTTTTGGATGCAAAATTTAACAACTTAAATGGCACCAGGATGATGTGGGGAAATTGGCTGCACTATTGATGCTGGCGCTTGCACCAAACTATGGCACCAGCCCCACTTTCAAATCCATCTTAGTGAGGAACAGAGAAGTAACACTAAAAATAATTCATAGGTGGTACTTAACCCCTCATAGATTGGCACACATGTCTCCCTCTGCCTCGCTGAGATGCTGGCATGGTACATATCTGGTGGTCCAAAACCCCACACACACTCCCCTTAGAACTCATTGAACCTCTACCCATTCTCTTATACCTAGCCAACCACCTCACTCCCTTAAGACTTGCCAACCCCCTCTCTCCCCAGACCTTGCCAAACCCCCCATCCCCTGTAGAACTTGCCAAACAATAACAAAAACCCCTCTGTCTTTCTGTGGAGTGGGCAGTGGCCAGAGTTGGCCCATATGTGCCAGTACATGAGACGTTTGTTCGTTCTTTGCCCACCTCAAACATATAGTCAATCAGTATAGGGAGCAGGCCAGGAATAGGGGTAAAGTGTAACCTAGGGATTTGGGGGGTGTTGATGCTTTGAGCCCATTTGCTGCTTCTGAGGTACATCCTGCATGATGCTGGCTCATGTTCGCTGCCTGAGATGTGTTAGTATCAGCTGTGGATTCACAGGCTGGCTGGCCACCACTTCTGCCCACATGCCTCATCTGTGCACTGCCCTTCCTGCATCCTAACAGCCATCTGATTTGCAGCAGCAGCAGCAGCAGCAGTAAATCTCCAGGCCAGTTGGGGAGAAGGAAGGCAGCAGTGCCAGCCAGGCTGGGAATCCAGCCTTCTTTCCCATAACCAGGCCTTCCTTTGACCTCGCCAGTCATATTGTGCATGATGGTAGACCAGACAGAATTTTAGAATAGAGAAAAGCAGAATGAAAAAGCAGCAGGGCAGGAAAGGAAAGGGAAAACCAAAAAGCAGCAGCTGCACTGTTCCCCACAAACTGACCTAAAAATGTGAACTTTGAACTTACTATCCCCCAAAAAAAGAACACAAGAAGAAGCCTGCTGTATCAGTCCAAAGGTCCAGAACCCTTCACCAATCTGTTTCCAAGTGGCCAGCAAGATGACTCCAGGAAGTTTAAAATCACGGCATGAAGACAATGACCTTTAGGTGTATAGCATTCCTCTAAATGTGGAGGGTCCATCTTGTAATCATGCCTTATAGCTGTTTGTAGGCCTGTCCATTAATGTGACTAATCTCTCCCCCCGCCTTTAATATAAATAGTCACCATGTTTTGTGCTAGTCAATTCCATAAATTACAGAATTGGCCCAAATATATGCTGTACCCGCAAATAAGCCACACCTTTAAAATTCAAGGCTTATTTGCGAGTGCAGCCCACCTCCCGGCACTACTGCCCTGAATGGGGGGTGGCTGGCACCGGTGCTTGGCACCCTGCTCCCCAAGCCAGCGCCAGCACTCAGTACCAAGTGTGCTACGTGCCCGCCTCCTGGCAATATTGCCTCCCGGCGCTACCTGCCCAAGCCGGCGCTGACCGCCCCCATCCCCCTTTCAGGGCGGTAGTGCCAGGAGGTGGGTGTGCAGCGCTCAGTTCCAAATACAAGCTGCACTTTAACTTTTCACAGTCAGAATTTGGAAGAAAAAAAAAGGTGGCTTATATCTGAGCCAATATGGCAATTGCATGTTGTATGAAGAATTGCATTTTTTCCTTTTGCTTCTTCCTTTTATTCTAGAATCTCCTGACAGAATGAGTATCAATTCAAAAATTCATAGTATGATTACTCTTTTATGCAAACATCTACAGATTGCGTGATACACACTAACCCAACTTCAAGTTTCAGAAAGACAGCGGAAAAGGCCTTGCTCTTTCATTCAATGCACATTTTACTGATGGGTTTCAAAGCTCTGGACTGTTCCTGAGCAAGTGTGTTGAAGGACCGAGTCTTATGTTTCTGATTTGAAAACGCAAAGTGGTATATTTGTCAATTTTAGAATAACAAAGCTGCCATGCACAGTGTCACAATACAATTTTCCATTTCTTCACTTGACCCTATTAGCTTTTGCTGCCAGGGCAGTAAATTCAATTTTCCCAGCAGTGTATTTGGTTAAAATTCTCTTGTTTTAAATGAAATGAAGATTGTGTTTTCATCTTTGCTTGTCTTGCTCCAATTACTGTATTATTTTAGGCTTTGTGGACGAGACTATACCAGCCTACCTAAAATTTGTTCAATGTCACTTGAAACGTCATTAATTCTTACTCTCCCATTCTTCTAATTAAGGAGCTGGGATTACAGCATCATGTCCCTCAGGAGGCTAATGCTTTTGCATGTGACAATTTATGCTTCGGGAAATAAAACAAGGTAGGCGGTCAAATGAGTGCAATTCCTACCTTGATTGTGAAATTGCTTTGAGAAAGCATTATGCCCTTGGTTGTCTTTGATGGATTATCCATTCAGTATTCAGGGCTTCGTTCATCTATTATTGACCAAGAAAAGGATGAGCTACAGATGGCCCAGGTTTTTACAGCGCTAAGGAGAAATGTAACAGTTTATTTGCTTTTGTGTATGCAAGCAGTTATTCTTCACGAGTACAGGCATAAAATAACTTGGGGGGCATCAGCCTCATGTTGCCTCTGTATACTATCAGGATCAGGCAGCAAAACGTTGAACACTTGATTTTTATATATCAGAACCTTAGAGATAGGAAACACAATTTGGAAATGACCTCTCTGTCAAATAACTATGTTATTCAGAAATATACTTCATCTTTTCCCATGAGTTCCAAACTATGGATTTGAGACTATCTGCCTGAGAAACGTTGGTGATCCTATTACAACTGTTTAATGTTTTGAATCATTTGAGGGAGGCTCCAAATTTGCTTCAAATGTCACTTTTGGTGGAATTCATCATATATTTCTCCTCTAAACTTGCTTCAAATTCTGCTTTCAGCTAACTCAAGCAACTAGCTTTAACATTTCATGGTGGTGGTTTTGTTTGGTTATACCTGTTGTGATCATGGTTATTGTTATTCTTCTGCTAAGTACACGCACTAAAGGAGAAAGGCATAGAGGTGAAGATGCATAGCGCTCATCTGGTGGTCCTCTGCAACAGGGAGACAGCTGAGGTGATAGAGAAGTGCAAGAAATATGGGAATCTAGCAGGGTTTGGGGAGTACTGGGACAAACTCAAGAAAATCCAAAGAGCAGTCAGACGAGTCTATACTCTCCAACATGCTGCTTTGCAAGACCTGTTTGCTGTCTTTCCTTTAGTTCTTTTCTCTCTTTTTTACTCAAGTCTTTGTTCAAACCTTGCTAAATATCTTGACTGCCGTTCTTTAGTTAACAAAGGGCTATTTCATGTAGCTCTTCACTCACACAGTAGGGTGTTATTAATTCTCACCAACAGCCCCGTTCTTTTGAGGTTTCTGCTGTTATCAGACCCCATATACTTAAGTGGAATTTGTTTCTTGCCCGTGTTGGGAGGATTGGGCTGCCTCTGAGAACAAGAATTCTGATGGTGAGGAAGGTAAAGCAGATAATAAGGGAGCCTACTGTGATCCATGCACTGCTGTGAGCGACTACAATGAAGTAAGCTTGATCCTGTGTTAACCCCAGTGCCTGAATCCATGTCTGTTTTCTAAAGCTCTTTTCCCCCACCTTGTAGACAGAACCCTGATGCCAGTTCACCTGAGTGACGATAACAAAACAGACTTTTCAAAACAAAAGCCCCCAGTGTGGCGAATGCAAGGATGCAGCTATCCATAAATGTTCACAGAAGGAAGGAACACCTGTTTGCAAACAGGCCTTATGAAAATACACTAGAAGATTTAATGACTGCAAAGACAAGAATTAAATTAGATTGCATAGAATATATCATGCTAAAAAGCTTCACAAGTTACTTTTCTGGCTTGTTGAATATAAGCACTTTAAAAATTTGTCCAAGGAGCAGGTTCAGGACAAATTAAAGTAAAACTAGCACCTTAATCTAAGGTAGGTAGCGGTAGGTGGTGATGATGATGCTTGCAGAATGACTTGAGGATTTTAAAGAAAAGAAAGGGTATTCAGGATTTAAATATATAAGAATCATGCAAAAATACTAAAATGAGGGATAATGCAAAGCAGTAAGCAATGGAAACCATGTTGGAGAGTTAGGAAAGGGTAGATGCACATCACTGTTTGAGCTCTGGGTTGAGCTGTTAAGGTCCTAAAGATGGAGAGAAAACTGGGACTTAGGAAAGTCCCAGTATGCTGCTCTGGTCAGACCTCACCTGGAGTACTGTGTCCAGTTCTGGGCACCACAGTTCAAGAAGGACACTGACAAACTGGAACGTGTCCAGAGGAGGGCAACCAAAATGGTCAAAGGCCTGGAAACGATGCCTTATGAGGAACAGCTAAGGGAGCTGGGCATGTTTAGCCTGGAGAAGAGGAGGTTAAGGGGTGATATGATAGCCATGTTCAAATATATAAAAGGATGTCACATAGAGGAGGGAGAAAGGTTGTTTTCTGCTGCTCCAGAGAAGCGGACACGGAGCAATGGTTCCAAACTACAAGAAAGAAGATTCCACCTAAACATTAGGAAGAACTTCCTGACAGTAAGAGCTGTTCGACAGTGGAATTTGCTGCCAAGGAGTGTGGTGGAGTCTCCTTCTTTGGAGGTCTTTAAGCAGAGGCTTGACAACCATATGTCAGGAGTGCTCTGATGGTGTTTCCTGCTTGGCAGGGGGTTGGACTCGATGGCCCTTGTGGTCTCTTCCAACTCTATGATTCTATGATTCTATGAAAGAAATGAGTAGCATGCTGAGAAAATGGGAAATGAATGAAGACAGAGGTGTTGGTCCAGAGAAATGTAGAAAAGGAAAGTCTGAGGGAAAGAACTGCGAAAGAAGAGGTGAACAGGCCCAGGTGCTACAAAGTTGAAGAAGCCTCAAGTTTGCATATTGATTCAAAATGTTAGGTGATGAGGCACAATCAAATCTGGTCAAGGCCCACATACCAAATTTGGAGGAGGGGAATTTTTAGCTTTTTAAGAGATGCTGAGTATTCCCAGTCATGAGGCTGAAAAAGTCAAAGCAGCTTCTAATCTCTGATGCTTTCCTCGTAATGTGTTTGTGTGTGGGGATAAAGACCTGTCTTTGAGGTATTTATTTCTAAATTTGTATGCTGCCTTTCATTACATACTCCAGGGTTTACTGACTTCTATAGCTACTAGCTTTGCGTGCACAGATCACTATAGGCCAATATGATGTGGTAGCAGAGTCCTCACAAACATGTACCAACTGCTTTAGCTGATGAATAGCCCAAGGCAGCTCACCCATTCTTGAGTTTATGATCTTCTGTGGCAATTAGACTTGGCAGTGAATGGACTGGCAGTATGTATCTTGAATATCAATGTCAAAGATAAATATATGAAGTTGCCTTATATTGAGTTGATCTCTGAGTGCTTCTTCCTGATATCACACTAACCAGGGACTGCATTCTAAGCATGTAATCTGCCACTGAACTCTGGCCCTTCCCTATCCTCAGGGGGATAAGCAAGAGCGGAAGGTCTATCACTGTCATGTGCTGCTGGTGAACTACCAGAGCATGGGCCTGGTCACTGCTCTGTTCAGATTTGAAAACAGAATGCTGGACTAGATGGACTTTGGTCATACCCAGTAAAGCAATTCATGGGTTCTTGTGTTTCTCAGCACCTCTGTTTTAGAAATTAACCTCCTGTGTTGGTGCTGCTTTTGTTTGTACCTATGGCAGATGTCTGGTGGAGCTTACAAATGCAATTCTGACCTCGGCAGTTAATCTGATTCTCAAGCAGTGCACGATCAGACTGATGCGAGCAGACAGCACTTAAGCCCAGGTGTCATCACTGAGCATACCTCTTGACACAAAATGCAACTTGACAGGTCTTATTGTTCAGTTTCCCTTTCTCATGTGGTTCTTTTTTTGCTAAACTGGAAATGTTGAGGGACAAACTATTTGATTAGGACATATGAAAGTCCACAGTAGCAAGTGGCCCCTATTTTTACCCTTTGGTGCATTTAATGCTTGCTTGAACTTCATGGTTGCTCAGCAGAGATATTTGTTTGCCTCATTGGCTGTTGTTCCCCTTCTCTCTCCCATTACATTTCTGTTTTGGACTGTTGCAAGCTTCATAGCAAAATAAGGAAGATGATGCAAATTTTGCAACTTTTTCTGTAGTGGTACCACAATGGGCAGCTGTCCTCAGAGAAGTCCATCATTCAGCATACTTGTTTATCTTAGTTAAAATTCACAAGGCATTTCAGGATGTCTGAGGGAATAACATGACTTTGGTGAAGTTACTTTTCCTGATTTTTCTTTCTGGATTTGTATGTGTTCTTGCTTTTGTTTTATTTTAATAGCTAGCAAAATATTGGTCATTCCAGCAGGCATATGGCATGTGGAGGTGTGGGTATATATATAGCAAAATTGGGTTTAAGGTATAGTGGCCTGCGTAAAGCCACCTAGTGAATTTGTGGTGTGGTGTACAGGTTTAAGTGTCAGATTTGGACCATGGAGATGCAGGTTCCATTTCCAAAGTTATAAATTGACTATCTTTTAGCCTAATTAAAAAGATTAGCATGGTGAGATTGAAATGGGGAAGAACCACATACACCACTTGGAGTTTCTTAGAGAAAACTGTGGTATATAAATGTAGTAAGTATAAATGAAAAATACAAATAAGGTGTGTCTGTATATGTTTGTGGGTTGTTGTTTTTTGTGTGTGTGTAGCTTTATGTTTGTTTGGACTTTGTTGCTCATCTATCAAAACCTCTGGCATAATTAATGGGTTCTGATGAGCAGAAAGGCTTTGTCCCTTTGGCCTATAAACTTTATCCTACAAGATGAGAGCAAAGTAACAAAAATACCCACCAGAGTTCAACTTGGACACAAAATGCTCCCAGCACTATCAAATATATTGATAGCTATTAAAATAAAGTTACATTAGGTTTTCTTTTGGGGGAAAACAACAACATGTATGGCTCAGCAAGCTTTCATATCTTGACTGCAACATCCGAGGACCTATCATTAAAATAACTAGAGATTATCTGGTCAGCTGTATACTAAATTGCAAAACCAAATTGACAAAAGTAATATAATAGATTCAATATTGCAACAGTGGGGAATAAGGAAAACAAGAGTGAAATGGACCATAGAGTGCAACTTCTCATTTGCACAATCAAACAAATGTATTCTTTCATTTAGTATGCCACAGGAGACTTCATTAAGAGTTTCTTTTGTGTTCTAAAACAACCTCATAAAAGAAGCCTGAATGAATTAAATTATGCTAGCAGCCAGAGAATTTTGTCATATGGTACTACATAACACAGCAATGATGGGATTAGCCATAGCAAACCACAGAAGTTAGGGCTACTGAATATTGTTTCGATTTGCAAAGATGAAACTTTATTCTAAGTTGATGATTATGCTTTGTGATTTACAAATGAGGCTTAGTGGTTTTTTGAGCCTGTGTTTCTATAACAAGACTTTTAAGCACCTTTTCCTGTGTCATAGCCTGCACAACGTTCTGACCTACCAAGAAATCATTAAATCCTGCTATTCCAGAGAGCTACATATATACCTTCTGTTTTTTTGCTGTTTCTTTGGGACTGTGGAAGTGAACCACAGCTTATTAACAGGCTAATCCATGCAGGGACAGCTTGCAGGTTGTTCATTGGAACCAGGGAAAAGGGATACAGCTCAAAGCCAGTTCCCATTGTTTGGGGAAGAGTATTGGGATTTCATTCATCCCTGTGTTACATATAGAAGGCCATATATTATACAGAGAACATTTATTTGTTTGGGCATGTGCTACTCCCATTCAATCAGCAGCCTTATAAAGATTACAATTTTCTAATCTATTCAAGCTGTTACCACAGCATAGACTTCCATGGTCAGGCTCCAGTTTTCATAGCAGAAACTATTTTGTGTACCCTAGTAAGGTCAGTCAATAGCAGCAAAGTGGAATGGAGGCAGAATCATATTTTATTAGGCTATATTGCCATACTATGCAATCAATACAATTTATACATCTTCAAAACTGGTGTTTCATAAACACTGGTTATTATTTCACCAACAGATTTAATCATCTGTGAATGGTTTCTGATTTCCATGATTGTGGAAAAAAGAGAGACCCCAAGTGTGTGTGTGTGTGTGTGTGTGTGTGTGTATAGATACAGAGGTGGATTTGAAAGAAAAGCTGAGATACTGAATGATGGAAAGATATGGATTCAGATGTATTTCTAAAGAAGGGTTGAAGGGGTCTGTACTGATACAACTGAATTTTCACAATAATATGACAACTACCAGTAGACAGGTATAAAATCTGGTCTGTCACTAATCATAAGCACACAGACCTGAAGTTTTTAGATGCTATGTGACAAGTTAAAAGCAACTTAACAAAACACAACAGACAGGCGAACATCATAGCATCACCATCATAGGCTTGAAGAGGGATATGATGAATATTACAGCCCTTTTACATTTTTTTTTGAATTCTCTTCAACCGCATCCTTTGATGAACATAATGAGAGAGAATGGGACCATGACGGGGGCGGGGCACAGCTTGCCCATGCCCCACCTCGGGTATTTACTTAACCTGAATACCTGAAGGTGGCTGAATTTCTTTGAAAATCTATGTACAGTTCACCCTAAAAGCTAAGACATAGTTTTGTAAAACTACAGTGTAAGCAAAAGGGGGGGGGAGAGATGACATTGAGCTGTAAGTGTTGATATAAGCTCTTTTCTCACAAAAAGGTAAATTTGACCCAAGTCATTGTGATGGAATAACAGTATTTTTGATCATACTTCATAGCCTTTGCTATTGTTGAAACCATCACTTTCCTTTCACAATCATATAAACAAGATGCAGACTCCATAATTTACTCACAATTACTTCTTTTCCTATCTTTCCTCTGTTGTTGTGAACTCTTCCTTGTTTTTCCTGGCCTGCATCTGAGATGAATCTCTCTGTTAGAGACTCATAAAATATCTGTGAAATGCTTTTCAGACATCAGTCAAACTAGTTTTCATTGCAGTCCCAGTTACGTTTAGACATGACCTAACCTGTTCCAGATGATACTAATATGGTCCTCTGACAGCCAATTCACTTAATTTAAATTAATTCACATTCAAATTGGTTTACATGTATACAGCATGTGATAATTCTATTGCATTTTTGATGCCTCCCCTTGAAACAATCAAAGAAATGGCAGTAAATTTTGAGGCAATTTTTTACATTAGAAACATGAATTCAAATATATACAATTTTCACATCCTCATCAGACTATTAAATGTGTTGCACATGAGTCTTGCTTTTGTTAACTTCACAGGTACTAGAGTCTTGTGACAACTTGTGGAGTTTATGCCATTTTTTTTTTGTTTAGTCTTAACAAAGACTAAGGTGCTATAATAGACCAATATGACTACCTTTCTGAAAATTCTCAGAAAACTAGTTCTCATTTGGCTTCTAATGGAACAGCTGGATGGAAAAGGTATAATAATAATAATAATAATAATAATAATAATAATAATAATAATTTATTATTTATACCCCGCCCATCTGGCTGGGCCTCCCCAGCCACTCTGGGCGGCTTCCATAAAAACCAAAAATACAGTAAAATATCACACGTTAAAAACTTCCCTGAACAGGGCTGCCTTAAGATGTCTTCTGAATGTCAGGTAGTTGTTTATCTCTTTGACATCTGCTGGAAGGGCATTCCACAGGGCGGGCGCCACTACCGAGAAGGCCCTCTGCCTGGTTCCCTGTAGCTTGGCTTCTCGCAATGAGGGAACCGCCAGAAGGCCCTCGGCGCTAGACCTCAGCGTCCGGGCAGAATGATGGGGGTGGAGACGCTCCTTCAGGTATACTGGACCGAGGCCGTTTAGGGCTTTAAAGGTCAGCACCAACACTTTGAATTGTGCTCGGAAACGTACCGGGAGCCAATGTAGGTCTTTCAAGACCGGTGTTATATGGTCTCGGCGGCCGCCCCCAGTCACCAGTCTAGCTGCTGCATTCTGGATTAGTTGTAGTTTCCGAGTCACCTTCAAAGGTAGCCCCACGTAGAGCGCATTGCAGTAATCCAAGCGGGAGATAACCAGAGCATGCACCACTCTGGCGAGACAGTCCGCAGGCAGATAGGGTCTCAGCCTACGTACCAGATGGAGCTGGTAAACAGCTGCCCTGGACACAGATTTGACCTGTGCCTCCATGGACAGCTGTGAGTCCAAAATGACTCCCAGGCTGCGCACCTGGTCCTTCAGGGGCACAGTTACCCCATTCAGGACCAGGGAATCCTCCACACCTGCCCGCCTCCTGTCCCCCAAAAACAGTACTTCTGTCTTGTCAGGATTCAACCTCAATCTGTTAGCCGCCATCCATCCTCCAACCACCTCCAGACACTCACACAGGACCTTCACCGCCCTCACTGGTTCTGATTTAAAAGAGAGGTAGAGCTGGGTATCATCCGCATACTGATGAACACCCAGCCCAAACCTCCTGATGATCTCTCCCAGCGGCTGCATGTAAATGTTGAAAAGCATGGGGGAGAGGACAGAACCCTGAGGCACCCCACAAGTGAGAGCCCAGGGGTCTGAACACTCATCCCCCACCACCACTTTCTGAACACGGCCCAGGAGGAAGGAGCGGAACCACTGTATGACAGTGCCCCCAGCTCCCAGCCCCTCAAGATGGTCCAGAAGGATGTTATGGTCGATGGTATCAAACGCCGCTGAGAGATCCAGCAGAACTAGGAAACAGCTCTCACCTTTGTCTCTAGCCCGCCGGAGATCATCAACCAGTGCGACCAAGGCAGTTTCAGTCCCATGATGAGGCCTGAATCCCGACTGGAAGGGATCCAAATGGTTTAAGTTTTGGTGTTGCATCTGTGGAATGCTCTTCTCAAGGATAATCTCCTTCATGCTCCTTCATGCTTCATGGTCTGGCACTGGGGGGCGGAGAGCAAGCGGGGGCGTGGCTGGTGCACGTCCTGGGGGCATGGCATGCCACCTGCAGGGGCGTGACACCCAGTGCAGACGGGGGCAGCCGCGATGGCCCCCCTCCGGGATTGTGCTGCCGGGGGCGGTGCTCCCCCCCGCACTGGGTATTTTGTAATTCATACATTCATATTGACACAAGACTCTCAGAGTTTGCCTAGCTATTGGAGCATGCTAAGTTATCTATAAGAAATATGTGTGGCATGGTGCTGTGCCAAAAGAATTCTCCCCCATTTTTATTTTTTATTATTCTTTAATTAACAAGAAAATAAACTGCATTTCAATTAGCAAGGAAAGAGAACATTTTGGGGAATTATCATGGGTGGGAGCAGGTTTTGTGGCCCTTACTGTGCTTTTGAGGTACCCAAGGCATATTTGTTCATACGAGTGTCAGAGAAATTCATTGAAAACAGACTGTTAGTGGATTGCCTTCTACCATTTGAGCCCATTGTTGCTGTTCAGATCTTGCTGTGAATACTTTTCATCTTAGTTCTCTGTAGTGAAAGGTTGTTTTTCTTTTAAAAAAAACCCAAAGCAAAACATGCACACATTGTGTGTAAAAATAGATACATAAATTGCTTTGCAATACACATTATTTACACATTCATTGACATTTAATTGCAGCTTTCCTGACCGGTAACTCTTTGCTTTTCTTGTTTCAAGTGTTGTTTGATGGCAGAAGCAGCCTAGATATGCTAAGGCTGTGATCCTAACCATGTGTACTAAGGAAATTCCATTTAATTCAGTGAGATTGACTTCCAGGTAATAGGGGTAAAAGTTTCAGCCACAATCTGCTCCCTATTGTGAATTTTAAAAATCAAGGGGTTGCATTCAAAGCAGCACTAAGGAAATTGGTTCATCAGTGCAAACATTCCTCCCTGCCTGATAGAGCAATCTCCCCTCTCTTCTCCCCACCTGCTGTTTTCGTGGTTTTTCCAACACACCAGAACAGATTAGTGGAGAGTCACAATGGAAAGACTGGGAAGTCCCACTGCACAACTATTGAGTTGCCTAGTGGAATACATAACTCTCTCTTTTCCCACATGGAAAGAAAACATGTCTCATGTTATCTGTGGATTTTATCTGTGCTCCTAAGTTAAAGACTGCAGCTCTTTGTCAAAGTATGGATTTGACTGCTCAGTTTTGACCACATACCCATCCCTTAAATCCTTGTTTTAAAAGGAAAATTAAGATCTCTTTCCTTTCCTGTCCCTGAAGAATTATTGACGGATGCCTGACTGAGCTGTCAAAATAAATAAAACAAATATTAAATATAGCCACAGACGTTGTAGAAAAGCAATGATGTTATGGAGTTTCTCCATCTGGCTGAGATCCCTGGTCCAGATCTTGTCATTTAATATTCATGTGATCATATGTTCAGGCTGCTTTCTGTGACATGCATAGCTGTAAGTAACCACTGGGGGAAGAGTAGCACAGCCTGTGTAGAGTAATGTGTATAGCAGTGGTGGCCAAACTTGGCCCTCCAGCTGTTTTTGGACTACAACTCCCATCATCCCTAGCTAACAGGACCAGTGGTCAGGGATGGTGGGAATTGTAGTCCCAAAACAGCTGGAGGGCCAAGTTTGGCCACCACTGGTGTAGGGTATTCAGTTAATACTGAGAGACCTGGATTCAAATCCACACTCGGCCATGGCCCTTTTTAAAGGAAATTTTTTTCCTTAAAAAAAGGGGGGGCCTTCATGAGTACTGGAGACTCTTCACTTCTTCCTAAGTTCACCACACAACTTGTGGGGAGTAAAGGGAGTGGTGATGGGGACAAAGCTAGTGTCATGTAGTGAGTTGAATAGGATCCAAAATGCAGTAGTCTGACTGGTCCACAGGAGCCACCCAATCCAGCTCCAGGTGGAAGTGAATCTGCAACCTGATTGGCCTACAGGAGAATCCCCAAATTAGCCAATCACGTGGGGCTCATTGTGTAAATAATGTATATAAAGCAGACATTCTGGGGGAACTTCCATTCCTCCTCACCACTATGAGCTGAATAAAGAGCATGAAATCCACTCTCGACTCTGAGTATATTTCAGCTAGCATTTTTCTCCCCACACATTCCTTACATCTTAACACCAAATAACTCTTGTGGTAACTTGTCTGTTTTGGAACTGTCAGACCAATCCTGATTTCTCTCTGTCTGTCTGATTAATATCTACATTTGTCTCTGCATGGCAGGTTTATCCCCCACAACAACTTCATCTCACCTATTGGGCTCACACTGCTGAGCAACACAGGACATGTCTTCAATAGTGCAGGTTCATGAGAATGTTGTAAATCAAGGTCATGATCCAATATTTTTGGGTGTCTGGTGTGCATTCAATTCCCTGACATCAGTGTGATATGAATGGTAGTGCCCTTGCTTGTATGATATTGCAATCCTGCAGGGCTTTGAAATCTCACCAGGAGTGCCGGGTGGTGAGATTACTCCTATTTCATGATATTCCACCATGTGAATCAGTCCAGGAAGGATTTTTCATTACATACCTGTAGTTTTTGATGCTTAGGTGATCATGCCCTCATTTCCTTTAACACTGTTGCTCAGGCGTACATTCACCCTTCACAGCAGTGGACTACATTCTGAAATATGTAAATTGTTGTCATATTTATTTCAGGGTAATTAACCGACCATGACATAAAACAACAAAACCGTTTGTAGCCAGATGTGTCTCAGCAATATACACCTGTGATTTTAAAATTACAGTTTTACAAATAATTTTCCATTTCCTGATGCCTCTTCTCTAACCAACCAAAGCCAACAAAAATAGGTGTTACTTATTTATATCTTTGCTATGTGTATTAATTGAACACCTGTGAAATCTAGAAGACAATGACATCTTCTTACTTAAATAGCATATGTGAAAAACAAATGTTTTCAACTGCAGGTTAAACTAGAAACAGTAGCCACTATAGAAAAGCAAAAAAGGAGTCAAATTATACAAGAATGGCAGCTTTAAACCTGCTAAAAGCCTTGTCAGTTGAATAAACTATGCTTATTTGCAACCCAGATACTGTATTGCAAAACATCAAAAAAGCACAGCCTAAGCTGCAATGCAACAACAAGGAACACTTTCCTCTTAATCCTTTGCTTGGTTTTTGTGACCTCTTGTGGAATTCTTTGTCTGTTATGTTTTTGGACTGGAAGAGGAAGGGCGAGAAATAGGGTCATGAGAGGAGATTTCCAGCAAGCCAGCAACATGAGTAGTGTTTGAGATTCTATCCCCTCTAAACTAGACTTGAACCCTACAGCCTTTCAAGTGGAGGCTCCTTCAAAACAAAGGACTGTCCCCTCACACTGATAGTCCTTGTTCTGTAAGGGAAAGAGTGCTAGAACATTTGTTCTGCATGCAGAAAGCCTCAGGTTCAATGCCTGATATCTCCAAGTAGGGCTGGGAGAAACTTCCTGTCCGAAATCCTGGAGAGCTGGTGCCATTCAGCATATTGAGCTGGATGGACCAGCAGTCTGATTCAGTAGAAGGCAACTTCCCATGTTCCTATGTAAAGTAGGAAACAGCCTGTGGCGATCACACAGGGTCCCCGGACGTTTGACAGTCTATTGACCCTGTGCCATCACTGTGATTGCTTTCTTTGCTGCCACCACCCCGCTTCTTACAGGGACACACGGAGTCCAGACAGTTGTTAACATTAACAAATAATCAAGTTTATTTTTAAATGCAGGAACAAGCGGATGGTTTCGGTTTATTTTTCTCTTGTCAGTTTCTTAATCTTAGTTCCTAACAACTCCAAACTGATTATTCCAACTATCTATCTGACTCAACCTAACAATTCCTCTCACTCTCTCGCAATACAACTTGACCAACCCGCTGCCTGTTCCTCCCTCTTACTTCTCCAACCCCCAAACCTCAACTCTCAACTCCCAAACCTCAACTGACTTTCAAAACTTCCCACTCTAACTTTTACTCACCCCTTGCATTCTCACTGGCCAATCACATCACACCCATTTTAACCCTTTCCTTATGACCCGTCCTAGGAGGCAAACACCACACAGCCAAACTAATGTGTAGGGTTAAACATTCCCCCCCCCCAGCATACAATCATGAGGAATGCTATATGCAGCCCAGATATAACTTCAGTGGGCATTAGCCATAGGTTTTGGGGAGTGCTATTTTAATAATGGAACCGAAAGTGAAAGACCCTCACACAATGTAGCATTCCTTGCCACAAAAGTCAGCCCTTTCACACACTGTTTTGCTTCTATATGGGCAACTGGAGGAGGGGAAAGTATCACTAAGAGGGTGGTAATTTGGCTCAGATTTCTGTTGCTAACCTTGTGGCACAGAGACCACACCATCAGTATTACAGCTCTCTCTCTCAAGTTCTGTCAAGTTCTTTGTGCATTTCTGACTATCAGAATTTCAATGGGGTGTTTAAGTTTCTAGCAGCTGCAAGGAAATAGCTCCCTTTGTTTGTCTCCTTGGTGGAAAGATGGTGGCAGAAATCGAGAGATTGTAATACTGGATTCGCATGTATGGCTGAAGCACTGGAGGAACAGATTAGGAAATGATACAATCGGGAACAGAGTTGAAATCCACTGCCTGATATATGAACAAGCAAGGGAGAGAACTCTGCAGGGCTTTGCAGCCTGTTTGTTTGATACTGGCTGCACCAGAGCAATGGTTTATGTAATCACAGCAAGATTTGATGAAGGGGTTGAACAGAAGCTGCTACAGATGGACTCCTTTAGGGAAATGTGAGCACTTCGCATATGGTCTCAGCTTGGATTGCAAAGATGTTAATTTATAAAATGTAAAGATGCCCATTAAAGCAACACAGAACTGGTATGGATGAATCACAGAATGGTATCCAATTTGTACCATATTAAAATTTTGACTGCAGGGAATAAGTCAGTGATACCAATTCTCTCTTGCCCTTGGGTCAGGGGCATGTTTCATTCTTCTTTTTCAGCACTTGCATACTGATAATGGCTTTGTGGACAAATTACAGAAGTCACTTGAATGGGTGTATGTAGATTCACAGGTTAATAATCTCACTGTAATATATGGCTGAGCCAATTGGTCAGAAGAAAATTTGGGAAGAGGATTAGGAGTTTGTGTGTTAAATTCTCCTACCCCCCACCCCCCAATCAATGTGCTTTCAATATGTTTCTTCCGTGTTTGTTTGCACTGTTGTTTTCCTTAAAGATCAAGCTAGTTGCCTGGTTATGAAGATTACAGGCAAAACATTGCTTAGGCAACCAGGTAGTTCTGCTGATCTTCCAGCGCTATGCAGTAGCATAAAGTGCAGGAAAAACAAAATTGTCAAGATCATCAAGGTACTGAACAGTCACAGGAGAAATGAATCTGAAGTCAAAAGAGGATGGGAGTCCAAACAGGCAGCTTAATGGGTGAATTTGGTGCCACTCCTGATGCATTGTCCAAAGCCAGAGTGCAGCTCAGCAGCTTGGAAACAAGGTTACAAAATTATGTTATTTGGGTCACTGCTCTATGGAAATTGTGATAGTGCAAGAACGTTTCCTAGACTAGGCTTACACAACTTGCGACCCACCAAGCCATTTTTGGCAGGTCGCTGAGGGTTCAATTATCTTCCTGATTTGGCTGCCTGACCAAGACAGCTTCTTAAAAATTAATTGCACTGTCACCTTGCATATGCCTGCCTGCCTGTGTGTAACACACAAACATCCACACCCCTCTCCAGTCAAAGATTGCAGATTACACCCATGGACCCATGCTTATTTGTGGATCTCATCTACATCATGCTGCTCTCTTATTGATGATAAAATAAGAGGATTAATTTGCAGAAATTTAAATAAAAGAAACCCACACGTGAAAAAAGGGGGAAAAAAGAACTGGCATGTAAGTTAAATTGAAAATAGTGCTCATTTATAATACTGCTGACTTGTGTGATTTAATACACATGTGACTTTCAGATAGTATTATTTCCAGACATTCTAAAAGGCCCCCTTTTAACTCTTTTAAGCATTTCTGCCTGACACTTCTTTCCCCAAACACAGATATATTTCCCACACACAAGGTCAATACCAAGAACGTGGTCTGACTCTGAAGTGAAGTGAAGTGTAAAAAGAACTGTCACAGTGATAAGGGAAAAGATGCAGGTTTTACTGCTGTTACCACCTATCCTTTTCTGTTATCAGTCTCACACTTTAAAATCACGGTTAACTGTTGTCTGAGGGGCCTACCAGAAAATGGTGACACTAAACAGCTTTTGCCAAGAAAGAAAGTGCAGCACACAGCAGTTTTAGGCTCTTTTTCAGACATATGGCAGCAAATTCAGGATTAGCACTGCAGGAGTTTTCACACATTCTTGCCTAAGAATAGTTAGAGATAGTTATAGTTAGATCCCATTGAAATAAATAAGATATGTTATTCAGGACTAAATTAAGGGCTTCATTTAAGGTAGGCATATAATCTAATTCCTTATACTGGTTTGGATTAAGATTGGATGTAAATTGTAGTTTGTATTTCTGGTTCTTACATCCTCTAGTTCATCCTAATGTGGCAATACTATTATATATAGGAATCTATCTTGCGAGTGGTGGTGGTGTTGTTGTTTTGGACTTTTCTGCAGCTCTATGTAGATATTTTTTTAAAAAAAAGTTTTCCACTGAGACCTGGCTTTCATAGTGGCTCTGGGGGTAGAATCATGTTATATTCACAGCCTGGACTGCTTCTTTTTTTTTTTAATATAATTTTTTATTAAAGAATTTTTTTGTAACAACAGAGACATAACAATACAATACAATAAACACAACAAACAAACAAACAAAAACAAAAACAAGTACCATTTCAGATCTTATTTTCTTATACCTTGCTTCTCTGACTTCCTCATGCCTCCCTTTTCTGTATTCCAATTTCTAATCATTTATTCAGCAAATCTTCCCTTATTTTAATTTAGTTTGATCTTCCTTATTCTCCTTATCTTATCCATTACTAATAGTAACCATTTATTTTCTAGTCCAACATCATTTTAGCTTTCATTAATTTTGTAATATTTCTTTAAATAGTCCTTAAATTTTTTCCATTCTTCTTCCGCTGCCTCTCTTCCCTGGTTTCGGATTCTGCTCGTCATTTCTGCCAGGCCCATGTAGTCAATCACCTTCATCTGCCATTCTTCCAGAGTGGGTAGATCTTGTGTCTTCCAGTACTTCGCAATGAGTATTCTTGCTGCTGTTGTAGCATACATAAAAAAAGTTATATCCGTCTTTAACACCCCTTGGCCGACAATACCCAAGAGAAAGGCCTCTGGTTTCTTAGGGAAGGTATATTTAAATACTTTTTTCAGTTCATTATAGATCATTTCCCAGAATGCCTTAATCTTCGGGCACGTCCACCAGAGGTGAAAGAATGTACCTTCCTTTTCCTTACATTTCCAACATTTATTATCAGGCAAATGGTAAATCTTTGCAAGCTTGACTGGGGTTATGTACCACCTATAGATCATCTTCATAATATTTTCTCTTAAGGCATTACATGCCGTAAATTTCATCCCGGTGGTCCACAACTTCTCCCAGTCAGCAAACATAATATTATGACCAATGTCCTGAGCCCATTTAATCATACTTGATTTAACCGTTTCCTCCTGTGTATTCCATTTCAGCAGTAAATTATACATTTTTGACAAATTTCTAGTGCTGGATTCTAACAGTTCAGTCTCCAATTTTGATTTTTCCACCTGGAAGCCAATTTTACTGTCCATTTTAAACACTTCATTTATTTGATGATAATGCAGCCAATCTCTCACTTTCCCTTTTAGTTTCTCAAAACTCTGCAATCTCAGTCTGTCCCCTTCCTTTTCCAGAATTTCCCAATATCTTGGCCATTTAGACTCCATATTTAGCTTTTTAACTGCCTTAGCTTCCATTGGCGACAACCACCTTGGAGTTTTGTTTTCCAACAAATCTTCATATCTAGTCCAGACATTTAGTAGTGCTTTTCTGACAATATGGTTTTTAAAACCTTTGTGTGCTTTAACCTTGTCATACCACAAATATGCATGCCACCCAAAGATATTATTAAAACCTTCTAAATCCAAGATATCTGTATTTTCAAGAAGTAGCCAATCTCTTAGCCAGCAAAAAGCTGCCGCTTCATAATAAAGTTTGAAGTCTGGCAGGGCAAATCCCCCCCTTTCCTTTGCATCCGTTAGTATCTTAAATTTTATTCTGGGCTTCTTGCCCTGCCAGACGAATTTAGATATATCTTTTTGCCACTTCTTGAAACAATCCGTCTTGTCTATTATTTGCAATGCTTGGAACAGAAACAACATTCTTGGCAATACATTCATTTTTATAACCGCAATTCAACCTAACAAGGAAAGCTTCATATTTGACCAAATCTCCAAATCTTTTTTCACTTCTATCCAAGTTTTTTCATAATTATCTTTAAATAAATTCACATTCTTAGCTGTCATATTTATCCCCAAGTATTTCACTTTTTTTACCACAGTCAACCCTGTCACATTCTGAAACCTTTCTTTTTCAAACAGTGTTAGATTTTTCTCCAATACCTTAGTCTTTAACTTATTCAATTTAAATCCTGCCACTTGACCAAACTCATGAATTATTTCCAAAACTCTTTTCGTACTAGCTTCTGGCTCTTGTAATGTAAGTACCAGGTCATCTGCAAATGCTCTCAATTTATATTGTTTAGCTCCGAACTGAACCCCTTTAACCAACTGGTCCTTCCTAATCATATTTAACAAAACCTCCAGGACCGATATAAAAAGTAGTGGGGAGATAGGGCACCCCTGACGTGTCCCTTTTTCGATCTTGAACTCTTCTGTAACCACATTATTTACAATTAATTTTGCTTTCTGTTCAGAGTATATTGCACCTATACGATTTTCAAACCCTTGACCTACCCCCATCCCCCGGAGGTTCTTCAGCATAAAACTCCAAGATATATTGTCAAAGGCTTTCTCGGCATCCACAAATATCAAAACTGCCTTAGTGTTTATATTCACTTCCAACTTTTCCAAAATGTCAATTATATTCCTTACATTATCCGACAAGTGCCTTTTCGGGAGAAAGCCCGCTTGGTCCCCGTGAATCTCCTCCATCAAAACTCTTTTCAATCTCTTTGCTAAAATATCAGCAAAGATTTTATAATCCACATTTAGTAGCGAGATGGGTCGGTAGTTCTTAAGTTGGGTCTTTTCAGTCTCTGTCTTTGGTATAAGTGTGATGTAGGCCTCCCTCCACGTATCTGGTGCCCTTCTCCCCTCCATAATTTCATTACAGACTTCCTTCAAGGGTTGTAATAACCCTTCCTTCAAAACTTTGTAGTATTTGGAAGTCAGTCCGTCCGGTCCGGGAGATTTGCCCAACGTCATACTTTGGATGGCACCTTCTATTTCTTGTGCTGATATTTCCTGATTCAAAATAGTCTTACTTTCCTGGGAAATCTTTTTCAGCCCATTTTTCTTGAGGAATTGTTCTATATCCATTTCTTTCTGCGGCCCTTGTGTATACAGTTGTCTAAAGTAGCTCTGAAAACAGTTCCTAATCTCCGCTGGGTTAGATATATTCTTTCCATCCACTTCTAAATTTGTTACCGTGTTGAGTTTTTGTCTCTTCTTTATTTGCCAAGCCAATAGCTTGCCACATTTATCTGCGGATTCAAAAGTCTTTTGTCTCATTTGTTTAATTTTCCATTCAATTTCTTGATTCATCAGTTCCATAAACTGTGTTTGATATAATTTAATTTCTCTTAAAATCTCTTGCGATTTTGGTTTCGATCTTAGTTTCTTTTCCCCTTCTTTTATCTTTTCCAAAATTTTCTCTTTCCTCTCATTTTGACTTCTTTTCTTTAGTGTATTTTGTTGTATCAAAAATCCTCTCATCACGGCTTTACTTGCGTCCCATATTATTCTTTTTTCTACTTTAGTCCTCAAGTTGATTTCAAAATAGTCTTTCAAAGTTTTTTGGGCCTTCTTGCAAATCTCCTCATCTCCAAATAAGGTGTCATTCATTCTCCATCTGAAAGAGCCAGTTGTTGTTTGCTTCATCACCATCTTTACTGCGTTATGGTCGGAGAAGGTTTTTGGGCAGATTTCCACTTTCTTTATATTCGATGCCATTCCGCTAGTGACCCAAATTTGGTCGATCCTAGTCCATGTCATTTTGGCTTCAGAAAAGAAGGTTCCCTCTCTTTCTAATGGGTGTTTTGTTCTCCAAATGTCAATCAAGTCCATATTGTCAGTCATTTCAAAAAAGGTTTTTGGTAGTCTTCCGTCTTTTGTAACTACCTGTCTTTGTGATTTGTCCATATTTGTCGAAACTACTCCATTCATGTCTCCCATCATAATTAAATTGTAATCCATGTAGTCCATCAAAGTCTCATGCAACTTCTTGAAAAACTCAGCTTTCCCCTCATTTGGTGCATAAATTCCCACTATCAAAAACTTTTCTCCTTGAGATTGAATTTCAATTGCCAAATATCTTCCTTGATCATCTTTAAAAATTAATTTCGGCTGCAATCTTTCCTTTGCATAGATCACCACTCCTCTCTTTTTTACTCTATCTGAGGATATAAATTCTTGTCCCAATCTTTTATTTATAAGTAATTTTCTATGTGCTCTTGTCACGTCTCTTGTAAACAAATCAAGTCCAATTGGTCTTTTTTTAAGGCATGAAATATATTTTTTCTTTTTCTGGGGATATTTAGACCATTACAATTCCAGGTTAGAAGTTGCAGAGCCATGATGGGGCTATTTACTCTTTCCTCCTACAGCTCCTGATTGTTGTTCCTCTTTTGTCGGTGATTCCGTATCCGTGTCTAATGGTCCCTTGCTTGAAGGATGTAGCCCTTGTCCCGGAAACACCTCCTTCTGTAGGTCTTCTTCGTGTTCTCCTAAGAACTTGTCTTTATCACTCACTGTCTTTATTCTTCTTTTCTTCCCCTTATATTTAAAAGACAAGCCTTGAGGAAACTCCCACCTGAATGGTATGTAGTTCCTTTTCAGCAGTATCACCAAGTCCTTATATAGGCCTCTTGCGTCTAGAATATTTTTGGGAATATCTTTAAAAATCTCAATATGAAAGTCTTCAATCTGAAGGGTTCTTTGGTAATGCAAGTTCAGTATTTTATCTCTCTCCTCCTTTGATCTCAAAGTTATTAAGCAATCTCTCGCTCTGTTCTTCCTCTGCCTTGTTCCCAGTCTGAATGCGCCCTCTATCTTAAATTCTTCCTTGTCCAGCTCCTGCTTCCAAAAGTCAGAAAATTCTTTTGTCAAAAAGTCCACCAAGTTATCTCCTTCCTTTTCTGGCACAAGTCTGATCCTTAAGTTCCTCTCCTTCCGTTGCATATCCAGCATAGACAGTGCCAAATCATGCTCATCTAGTTTCTTGAACACCGGTGGGAACTTCTCCTCAGCAGCAGTTGCAATTTCTTTAGCATCCTCAGCTATCTGTCGTGTAGTAGATGATTCCTCCAATATTTTTCCGATTGCTTCTGCATTAGAGTTCACTTTATTTCCAAGGTCAGTTATACTTTTTGTATTTAAATCAATTTTCCCCGAGATTTCTTCAATTTTCTTATTTGTTTCAGCAACTTGTACTTTAGTTTCTGCTCCTTGCTTTTTTAGTTCCTCCAAAGAGTCATTTATTTTCCCCAATGCTTTAGCAAGTGCTTCTTCTGAAAGCATAGTTTTCACTTTTGTCTTTGGGACAGCTGCAGTTCCAGAAGCTCCTGATACAGAAGCCCTTCTTTGCATAGAGAGATCAATTTTGTATTGTCTGCCAGATCTCAAAGTTGTTTCCTGTGTCTCCTCTTTCTCTTTACCATCTGCCATAACAAAATCTTTTAGTCAAGGTCATTCCCACACTCTTATGCTGTCAGACAAAGGTTCTAAAATTTTGAAGTCCACTTGTTGCTGAAACTATTCACAAATCCTCTAGAGGGCGCAGAGCAGATTTTTGCCTTCAAATCAGTCCCACACTTTCCAAAAAAAGAAAAACAAAAGCCCTCCGAGTCCTCAAAGTCCCTTTCAAATAGTTTTTAAAAGATCCAAAGCCATGGTATCCTGCATAAGACTTTACAGTGTAACAAAGTAAGATGTTTCTAAGTTGAGAGTAGCCAAAGTCAATATCTCAGTTACTTTTTGCTTTCATGTAGCAACAGTCCTTAGCCGGTTTTCTTTTCTCCGGCAGTCCGATCCCGGGTTTAAGAGCAGCGGTAAACAGTCCAAATTCTTTTTTAAACAGGCAGGAAGATACTGTAAGGTTTTCTTCCCCCCCCTCCTGCCTTCGGGGGAGGGAGCTCTTTTTTCTTTGGTGGTGGATTCCTTAATTCCCACCAGTCTCCTTTCAAAGGTTACAGCTTAAATGTCTTTTGCTTTAATCTTACTGCAGAACGGAAAGCAGACTTCCTTTTTAGTGCTTGTCCGTCTCGGTGCCCAATTTCTTTAATTTTAGCGTCCAATTAGTCTTTAAAATTTGATCCTACTCACGGAAAGTTGTTTCTCATTAGTCCAATTCTCAGGAAGAAATCAGCGCTCTCCGCTAATGGCGACGCGGCTTCACTTCGTAGGCTGGGTAAAAGCGACTCTCAGCACCGCTCCACACACCCTCAGCTGTTCCGTAGCCTTTAAAAAGGCTCCTTCCCAGCGTCGGGGGGGGCGCAAAGGTGCCCGCCGAGTCTCCGGTTCACAGGCTTCGCGCCTGTGATTTTTCAGGGTCCCCGCTCCGCCGTAGCTGCAGGACCCGAACCCACGAAGCAGATCTCCCTCGGGAGCTCCGGGAGAAATCCGCCATTAAGCGCTGGCGCTGACCGGAAGTCTCCACAGCCTGGACTGCTTCTGTTGAGGAATTCAGTTTGGGGGTGGAGAGTTGCAAAAGTTAACTCATGTGCTTTTAAGAAATAATTGATCCCAATATATTTCAGGGTAACAATGCTGATCTTGAGGAAATGTGTTCTGATGTTCTCCGTTAGTAGATTATGACGAGGGGAACATTTCAGACTCAATTGTGTTTCTAATAGAGGGAGCATTTTGGGGTCTGAATTCTCTCCTCTCCTCCTCCAAGTCTCCTTCCGTCCTCTTGTTTCTTGACATGGCTAGTTATCTTTAAACTACTCCTGGGGAAGAGTCATGGATCAGTCATGGGACACATGCTTTGCACGCAAAAGATCCCAGGTTCAGTCCCTGGTATCTCCAGGTAGGACCGGGAAAGAGACTCCTGCCTTGCCTGAAATTTTGTAAGTCTGCTTACTTCTAATATTCTCTGCTGGCATCATTTTACATAAAACAATAATGGCAATTCAAAGCTATAGTAGGCTGGAACATGTCATCTATTGTGCAAGTGGAGACCACATAGTGGAGCCTGCAGATTTCCTCCTTGTCTCCCTTTGTACTATATTGGTACCTCGGGTTACATACGCTTCAGGTTACATATGCTTCAGGTTACAGACTCCGCTAACCCAGAAATAGTACCTCAGGTTAAGAACTTTGCTTCAGGATGTGAACAGAAATTGTGCTCCGGTGGCGCGGCGGCAGCAGGAGGCCCCATTAGCTAAAGTGGTGCTTCAGGTTAAGAACAGTTTCAGGTTAAGTACGGACCTCTGGAATGAATTAAGTACTTAACCCGAGGTACCACTGTATCTCTGAGATCTACTGAGGATAACCTCTTAATGATACCATTGTTGTGATGGAAAGGAAACAAAGATATATTAGTTTTATTCTTCCTCCCTGTTTTTGTGTGTGCAGCATTTCATAAAGGAGAACTTCAAGGCTGTGAAGCCAGACTGTGGTTTGCCTGACAAGTGAAAGAAAGGGACCCATCGCTTTAGTTCTGCCTTATTTATGAGGCAAGACAACCCTGGTTCCTTTGCCTATCGTGAATAGTCCCCATGGATGCAACTAGAGTTAAAATGTATCAAACAAATCAGTTACTCATTCTTGTTTTATCGGCTGCTTTGTCTATAAAATAATATTCTTCGCAGACATTTGTAAGTGAATCAACTTATCTATGTTTTATGAAAATCTTCAGCCACTAGTTTCTGCAGATCAAGCTAGGTTGCAAAAACATTCTGGTCATTTTTTTCCTATTCAGCTGGCTTTCTATGCTTAAGAAGAAGAAAAAGACTCCAATATCATATATGTAGATTCTAACAATATCCCTGGTCCCTTTGAAATCATGTGAGATTTAAAGAGATGCAAAATCAATGGTGTCTTTGCAGTGTTAAGTGATTATGGTATTGATCCTGCACATACTTGCATAGGAGTAAGGCCCTCTGGATGCAATGGCATTTACTTCTGAGTCAACATGTACAGAATTGCACTGTGTACTTGGAGGGAAAGGGGTTAACCTGTGATCCCCTCGGATGTTACTGGGCTTATTTCTGACCACTGGCCATGTCCACTGGGGCTGGTGGGGATTTGCAGTCACAGGTTATCACCCCCAGCCTGCTGCGCATGACAGGGCAGGGGAATCCATCTACAGCAGGCACTTAGCAGGTCTTCAATGTAGCATGTAGTGCCCCTTGAGGGACCAGGAAGCTGACGATGGTCTTCATAGGACAAAAGGTCTGACTCCCAGCAGCTGCTACTTTATGCCACAGCAGGAGCCAGAGAAATCCCGGCTTGCAGTGGGCTTGCTGGTGTGAGGGGTATACAGCCAATCTGGACTCCTGGTGTGGTGCTGCAATTTATTGTAACCTTCTCAAGGCTTCAAGGTTTCGGTTTGCCAAAATCCAAACAATGTTTAAGAACATATCATTCGCTACAGCTGCAGTAAACAATTTCTCCCCACGCTCTCAATTTTAATATCTAATAGAAGCCGGTATCTAATTTTAGTGACTAACAGATGCAACCGTTTAATTTTAGCATCTAATTGAGGTTAGTATCTAATTTTAGCATTTCATGTATCATTTGTGATTGAAATCAGATGGAATTGATATTTTTTTCAATCACTAATTTATAATTATAGGTGTGGTTCCTGAATAAGTGGTGGATGGTGAATTTGGCTCACTAGTCCATTTGAGTTTGACAACCCTAATCTATACATTTAATACAGATATATTTTTAAGCTTCCTTAAGTCTTGAATTAAAATCATTTATTGATAGGCTTTTTCTGTTCCTCCCTAAGCAAGAACATCAAGTAAAATCACAGGAAACAAACAAATTGGGGAACTTCTGTGTGTCTCCTGCATTCCGATCACCTTATCTCTAGGGAGAATGCAAGATAATGTCCTTAATATTGGAGCATAAAGCCTGTATTATTTTTCTTTATGACAAGTAAGAAACTACAGTGCATTCGGAAGCAGGTCTTTTATATTTGTCTTGCTGCAAATGGTGACAACTATGAAAGCGCCTATGGGAGCCTGTAGAGAACCTGACATTATTGCAAGGAATCGGGCACAGAAGGAAGTCTAAGCAAAATAAGTCACCGCAATACAGCTCACAAGCAGTTTTCTGCAGATCAATAGCTGGATTGAAACTGGGTGTAAATCTGTTGTGTATCCAAATGGTGAGTGGAATGGATGTGGCTGCTGGGCTGTCTGCCCTGTGTTGCTTTCAGTGGCATTTGAATCCCCACTCATAAGCTGGTCCAACTGTTAACACACAGTCAAAATATATATATAAAAATTGTCTAGTAGCACCTTAGAGACCAACTAACTTTGTTCTTGGTAAAAGTTCTTTGTATTCAGTTGAAGAAGTGTGCATGCACACGAAAGCTTATACCAAGAACAAACTTACCGTATTTTTCGCCCTATAGGGTGCACCGGCCCATAGGGCGCACCTAGTTTTGTTTTGTTTTGGGGGGGGGAATAAAGGAAAAAAAAAATTCCCCTCCAGGCGCAGGGCTGGGGCGGGGGAAGCCCCAGAACAGGCTGCTCAGGCCCCAGGCTTCGGGATGCAGGCTGCTATCCGCAAGCCTGGGGAGCCCGGCTCTAAGTGCTACTGGAAAATTTTTTTATTTTTATATATATATTAACACACACATAGAGATGGATCAGAGTGTATACAGTTCTGATCCATTCCAGGTTCCTGATAGTTCTTCCACCTCATTTAGGCAGGTTTGAATAACACACACCTACATGTTACACATTTATTTCCCTGGTTTGAAACATAACATTGAATAACCGTAACAGATCGTGGTTTGGTCTTGTTCAAAAAGCCCAAGAGTTGGAAATCTTTTAGCAAGTCTGTTTTTGGCATTACAAAATTTATGTTGTTATGTTAATGGATAAAATAATGGCTGTGTTGCATAGTGAAAAGGGACATTTATATACTAAAAGTGAATTTCTCAAAAGTTCTGAATAACTTATATCTATTAGAATGCTTGATACAAATGTAAAAATGCATAAGTGCTTCTGCCTAACAAAACTAAAATTCTGGTTGACTCAAAAGCCATCTTTATGATTACTTATTTGGTCTTAATAAATATAATATAAAGCTAAAATGACTATTTAATTAGTATTATGGATTTTTAAAATACGAGGCACTGCAGGTGCAATTCCATATAAACTCATAGCTCTTTTAATTATGGGCTGAGGTTGATCAGTGAATGTTGATGATAGTAGTGCTATCAAGACAAGACTTTGGTAAGAAGTCCAGGGTCTGAAATCAACAAATTAGCATGAGAGTGCCCAAAAACAGCATGGGGATAGCTTACTACATTTTGAAAAAAAAGGATAGTGCTACACATTACAATCTCAAGGAGGGAAGGCATAAGACTATGAAGTGTAGAGGCTGAAATTACCCAACTATGCAACTGGTTAGATTTTTCAAGAGCGTCTCAAAATTCCAAGCAGTGGTATGCCATGACTCTCCCAGCCAATGTTGTCTGTTATAGTTCTATTTTTTTTTTTGGTGCAGCATGGGCTCCTGATGGCTAAAAGCTTAGATGTGTAGCCAGATCAGCAATGGCCAGCCCATAACACATCTGGCTATGTTCCATTAATGTAAAAGATGAAGTAACATATTATGGGATTGCTGCCTCCCTAGCACACTTAGTGTGTTGGGATTGGTATGACGAGACAGGACGAATGCGAAAGAGAAAGTGAACCAGCATTAATCTCATGGAACATCAGAAAAATGGAAACTTCATCCAGTGATTGAAACATGAACTCACAAATCTAGAGTAATCTAGAGAATTACCCAGGCAGAGACATCCTTTCCCACTACCCATGGCACTGCTATGTGGTTTAAAGAAGAAAATGGAGAAATACATAACTTCATTTAAACTTAATCTGGATTCTGTAGTGCTTCTCTTATAAACTGATTATTTAAAATGGGTTACTCATGCACCATTTACTTCTGAGTGATGAATTACTGTGTCCCCGGTGAACAATCAGCGAATAGAGAAAGGTTGCCGAAAATAGCATTAATGCCTGGCTAGGACTATGCTGATTTATTTTAAAAATGTGTGTGAACCACAGGGAAGCAAGCTACTAAGCTGCATAACTTGATTAGGTAAAAAGAGCATTACATGTGAAAATCCTAAACTCTTTAGCTCTGCTATTCTGCATATAAATGAGAGATTAGGTAGGAGCTGTGCGAGCAGTCCCTTTGTAATATATAGGCCTAATTACAATAAATTTAGAAAAGTCTGAGTGTGTAATTTGCACAAAGTAGATTAAGAGTGCATGGAAATTATGAGGTGTCTCAGCTTTTTTTTATGCTTCAGATGCAGTTGATAAGGTCTCTTTGGTGCATTTATTTATTTATTTACTTGAAGCACAGACCACCTACTACATGCATTTTAATAGTGTCTCCTTTTTATATTTTATCAGCCCAGTCATGAGGTTTAATTAGTAGGGACAGGAGGAGTGATTGAGATGCTAAGATGGGAAAATGGGTAAAAGCCTGAATCAATCAACATCTAGGGAGAAGTGAGTCTACCTTTTTAAAACTCTCCAAATATAATTACAGTAAGACAGGACTCTGGTATTTCTGCTTATAAAGCCAGAATCACAAATTTTGTACTCAAATAGTGTGGAAGCCCAGCCAAGACCTCTTCTTTATCTCCCTTTGTAGAACTTTGTACAGAAATTTATTATGACTGTAAAATGTGTTAGGCAAGGAATTCTCTTCTATTGGCTATATATATATTCCTATCCTAGATATAGTTTCCACAAAAATTCAGAGTGGATTGGAGAGGTTCCTCTTTTGCCCATATATCTAAGGTCAGCACTCATGGCCACTGTGGTCACCTGGGCCTCAAGCAACAGAGGTGGATCAAGGGGTACACAACCAAGCTGTGCTTTTGTTCTTTCCAGGGGAATTCAACCCCATCCAAAATAGGCCATTTCCCAAGACCTGAGAACCTGCATCACACACCAACTCTGTTTTGTCTTTCTGTTTCAAAGGCATTAGCTGTGGCGAGTAGAATAGAGAAGGTTTTGTATTAGTTTCCTGAAGAAAAGTGAAATTAGAAGATGTCAACCTTTCTCTCTAGTTAAGTGCTGTCCACACAATTCTGATACTAGAGTTTTGCTAAGGCTGCTTTTTCATGAAATGACCAAACACTTGCTGGGGTAGCAGCAGATGCATTTTCCTTCTTTGAACCCTTATCTCTCTGCATCACTGAAATATGACCAGAGTCCAGGGGCTCTTTTGATTAGAAAAACAACAACAGCTAAGGATGGCAGCACTGGACTGGGAGAATCCTCATGGTAGCAATAGCTGCTAAAAAGAAGGAAAAATGCTCTCACACATTAAATCCACTACGTTGAATAAGGCCAACCAGACGTATACTGGGGTTTTCATAGCATCTACTGGACACGATCCATGGACGGTAGGCTCCATTCAGCTTCATGGTCCACAAAGTGTCCTTATTGCAGGTCTGTGCAAAGAGGCTGCAAACATGAGAATCCTAAGGTACAACAGCTGACTGGGTAAGTAAGGGAATGAGATAAAGTTAAAGAAAAATATGGTTTGTGGGTGTTTGTGTCAGTAGAATGCAGGGAAGATTGCCAAGAGAATATAAATCTAGAGGTGACCTCAAAAAGATCTGAAAACAAATTAACATATGTCAATTATCTAAAAGTCTGAGAGATAAATACGCTGTAAATAAAAAACCCATTCTGGATGTCTGACTGAGGAGACAGAGAAATCCATAATATTAGCAAAGGATAAGAATAAAGGTGCAATGTAAACACAGGCCGAGGAGAAAGCAAACCAAATTAAAAAGGATATTAAATGAAAAGGCAGCAAATGAAAAGTGTATCAGGAAAAAGAGGTCATTGGAGGAAAGAGCAGGATGTTTAAGAGATGGGAAGTGAAGTTATTAGCTGGAGACCACATAAAGAAGTCTTCCACACACAAGATTGGAAAAAAATACCCCTTTCCTTCTTTCTTTCCCACCAGAAACCTTTTTAGGAAAAAGCAGAATTCAGTGAAACTGAGAAGTGAAAAACAGTCACACAGATAAAAATTGCAATGGTCGATAGCATTTATCAGAATGAAAATCGACTGGGAAACAGGATGATGTTAATGAACACTGGTAAATCTATTTTGATGAAGGGGGGGGAAGAGAGAGAGAAATCCCTGATTGAAAAGCAGCCTGATGTTAATGATACAGCACAGTGTCAAACCATTAATTGGTATTTTTAACTAATGGATGGTTGGTTTGCAGATTATAACGATTCTGGTAACATGTTGCTACTTCTTTTTTGAGGATCCTCCATTGCTGGAATTAGAGAATCAGGGAATCATAGAACTGTAGAATCAGAAGGGACGTTGAGGGCCATCTAGTCCTAGTTCCTGCAAGGCAGGAATCTCAACTAGATCACAAAAGACAGATGGCCACCCAGCACCTACTTAAAAACCTCCAGTGAGAGAGTCCATTCAAACAGCTCTTACTGTCAGAAAGTTCTTTTTGATGTTTAGTTGAATTTTGGGTCCTACCCTCCGAAGTAGGAGAAAACAAACTTGCTCCATCTTCCATATGGAAGCCCTTTAGATAATTGAAGATGGCTATCATATCTCCTCTCAGTCATTCTCTTCTATTCCAGGCTAAACATACTCATCTCCCTCAAACGTTTCATTTGGTTATGTTGGATGCCCATGATTGCATGGGAGGAGTCTACGTGGAATGGTTTCTTTCCATGTCATAATTGCTTTCATTACAGGAAGAAATGGCATTAGCAGCGGAAAAGTCATATCGGAAAAACACATACACATTACTGGAGACACACATTTGATAATCTACTACCTATGTGGTTTATAGCCATTTATAGGGATCTCCTATGAATCTGTCTAAACTATGATGAGGAAAGCTCAGAGGTGCAAAGGAAATGGTTTATTGGCCAACATATTTTGGGATGGTTGACTTTTCCTTAGCACATCCAAAAATATATTCCACACCATCTGAAAATGACCACAAAACTTCCTTTTGGCTCTAATGTAAACCTGAGTGTGCATGTTTGCCTACTTGCTTGGGAAAGAGAAAGTGTTTGACAAAGAGGAAGTGTTGAGAATTCTTGCACACTACTGCACATTGAAATCTTTCATAGTGCCATTGCCAAAGTATTGTAACTATGAGGCAAGGATGTTGGTTCTGTTGGGAACCTGGTTGTTAATCATTCATGACTGAGATGATTCCTCCTGACTTTAATTATCATCAGTGTGTGCATTTATGACACATCAGTTTAAGAAACACACTCTCAAATTGCATGTTCCACTTTATTTTACTAATCAGAACATCAGTGTAATAACAGACATGTTTTGATTGGTTTCAAAGGAAATCAGCTGAAGAAGTCAAATAGCTCTCCAAAGAAAACGAATTGCACATGATAAGTATGTGCATCTGTGTATTTTTAACATGCTGGAATTCTTGGGGAAAAGATGTGAAACTAGATATTGTCAGTCAAGAGATAGGCTATCCCACAGGTTTAAGTGATTCACAGAACTGTAGAGTTGGAAAGGTCATCTAGTCCAACCCCCTGCAATGCTGGAATTGCAGGAACATTACATATAAGATCAAAGTAGACAGTGGTGTGGGGAGGGGACAACTTGTTCTGGGCCGCCACACAGCCCCCACCCCAGTTGGCTCATGTTGTCTGAGATTTACAATGCCAAACAAGGTGCTACCAGTAAATACTTCAATACAGTGGTATCTCTGGTTACGTACTTAATACATTCTGGAGGTCCGTTCTTAACCTGAAGCACCACTTTAGCTAATGGGGCCTCCCGGTGCCGCTGCACTGCCACCGTGCGATTTCTGTTCTCATCCTGAAGCAAAGTTCTTAAAGTACTATTTCTGGGTTAGCGGAGTCTGTAACCTGAAGTGTATGTAACCCGAGGTACCACTGTACTTCATAGTCTGGTCTAAGCTCATCTTTAATCTCCAAATTAGTGAGTGAAAAGTGTCCTGGTGGTATGCAACCTTTAAATTGCCTTCAGCACAAACATGCATTTGGGGCACATTTCTAATTTTCTAATTTTTTACCATAGTGTTGCTGTTGCAATCTACCTTAGATCAGGCTGCAACCCCATAATAGGTCCTGACCCACAAGTTAAAGACTAACTAAGCCCTAACTATTCCCATGGTTAGTAAGGTATGTCGCCATGCATGCACGGCTAAGTCATTTCATTTGGGGGAGGAGGAGGGGCTAGCCACCCTAGCTGTTATTTTACAGTATCAATATTTAACTTTTTCCTTGTTAACAGAAAGCAATAAAAAGTTTAATTATTTCATAAAATTTATACTCTGCTTGATCATAAGAAACCTCAAAGCAGTTTACAAAAAGAATAAAACAATAACATTACTGGTGAAAAGAGTTAAAAACAACTATGAAAAATTATCATCAGCAATAAACTAAAACATTTTAAAACAGACATCAGTGTTCTACATATCTAGGTAGTTTGTCTAAACAAAAATGTTTTAAGCAGGTGCCTAAAACAGTGTAAAATGAAGGCACCTGCCTGGTGTTAATAGGAAGGGAGTTTCACGGTGTAGATACTGCTACAGTAAAATGTCGATTTATTACAAATGTAGAATGAGTATTAAGCGGCATGTGTAACACTGCAATTTCCACAGATCAAAGTGGTTGAGTGAGCATATGTGGGGTAAGGAGGCAACACAACTAGTGGCAGATGTTGGGGAGGCCCAGCAGTAGGGCTGGTCCATCCATGAGGCAGCCGCCTCAGGCGGCATCTCTGTGAGCGCTTCCACCGCCACTGCAGAAGTGAGGAGAAGTGGATTCCAGCGAAATCTTGTGAGGACCCCACAAAATCATTCAGAGGCCTCTTGCTGGCTCTCATGAGATCTTGCCAGGACACAGAAGCCACACCATGCTGCTAAATGAGGCTTCAGCTGGTGTGGCAAAGGGAGTGAGTGGTGTGGCATATGCACAGGGTAGCACCTTCCTGTTTTACCTCAGGCAGCAAAATGAGACAGACCACCCCACCCAGAAACACAGTTTGCCCAGGGGTCCCCAAGCCTGCAGCTGGGCCTAGTAATATTTCGATAATTTGAAACAACAAAAAGAAAACTCAAGGAAGTACAAGGAAATGAGCAAAGCAGTGCCAGCGTTAGAGGTCTCTTGAAACACAACAGTTTACTGTAAAAAGTCAAGGTGGATTTCATCATTCTGAGGTCAAACGTTACCTGACAGCATATTACACTGCATAACTTCAAGCCTGCAACACAATTGTCACTTACTAGAATTAGATGCTATAGAACTAAAAAGGAATTAAATGAACAGTGCTGCTAGACTGCTGCTTAAAATGAGAAATGCAAACAATTTAGACCCAACATGGGACATAATTGGTGTCTTGAAGCTTGAGGGGATATCATTGAACAGTAGTTACACAGAACAGAACAGAACAGAACAGAACAGATAGGCTTTCTCTTAGATCCTTCAGAAACAGAGCAGAATCTACACATTTTAAGCACAATTGCTTCTAAGTACAGATTAGATTACGTGTAATGAACCCAAAACCATGTCAGGTAGGAGCAGGAGATAGGGTCCTATTGCTCTATATCAGAAGTTGTCAGGGTTTTCATGAACACCTGTGATCGACTGAATGAATGAATAATCCAGAATAGTTCAGGCTGTCACATTCTAATTAAATTAATTCAAATGTGTGTAGTTTCAGATGCAGACAAGGAAAATTTCACTGAAGTCACACTGAATATAATTTCAGTATTTAATAATAACATTTCTACTCTGTCTTTTGCTATCAAATGGCCTAAAGAAACCTAAAATCACAAAACACTATCAAATGCATGGTTTAATAAAATAGTAGTGTGATAGATTGCAGGAATGATAACAAGTTTAGGTACAGTAGAACCTGGTCGAAAATAGACCAGGATTGGTAGCTATGTGCATTCTTATGTAATATAATCAGTATTAGGATCCCACAAAATTTCCTTCTATTTCAGTCAGGTACCTATTTTGAAGTTCAAGACATATGTCCTCTCCACCTTCACATACTTGTGCTCAGTATATTGTGATATCTTCAAAGGATATTTCAACTGAAACACATACACAGTAAATTTGAGATATCTCACATTTCAGAGATGTCCCCTCCCCAATGGTGTGCAGAACTTGCAAGTAAAATCAATTAGATTGTGCTTTGAATGTTCTTTTACTATCATGTGGAAACATTTCTTTTTCATTTTAACACATAGCTGGTATCCCTTAAGTTGAACTGCAATTTCTGTAGTCACACAGACACACACATAGACACACACACTTGGCAATGTGTACAGTTTGCATAAGAAAATATTAAGAGGTGTGATATTCATGTGTACCTGTTCCAGCAAAGGTTTGCCATCTGCTCATACACATTCCAAATTACAGAATTGCGTCATATTGCTAGCTAAAATAAGGAATTTAAGTTTTGTTGTTGTTTTTTTAAAAAAACCTAATTCACTGCAGTGGTACTCATACTCCATGATGGTCCGCATACTGAGGAATCAGGATGGCACCTACAGTAATGTTGTTCTGCCAGTTAGTGTAAACAGACCTATTTGCAATGACATTCCTGAGCAACGGAATTGTGGATAGGGGCTGGGGGTCATTTTGTTTTCGTTTTTAGCATTTCATTTTCTTTTGCCCTGATTTAATGCTGTATACCACCTTGTTATGTTATATGAAGAATATAAATATTTTAAATGACAAGTAAAGATTTAAAAATGCTGCCTACAAAAAGGAACTTAAATCCCCAGATTCCTGAATCCAACTTTCGTGCAGCAGCTTAAGTGCTCACAAGCCAGTTTATGACAAAGTGCAGAAACTGAGGCCTGTTATAAGAATTCTAAGGTCTCAAATATAGAATAAATGTTCATAAATGTACAAGGCAAACACATACATAAGTATCTAAACCATGTGTCTGAAATAGTACAGGAGAGCAATCCTGAAGACATTTTGACTCTCCCAAACTGACTGCAAAAAGAACAGTCTTTCTCCTCCGGATAGTAAAACATATATTTGTGTGTGTGTGTGTGTGTGTGTGTGTGTGCTTGCCTTTGTAGCCTGAAACAGGGATTTCCTCCCCTTTCTCCACAGCAGAGGGAGGAGGGAGAAAGAAGAGGGAGAACTGTAACTTTGAAAATGTTTTGTTTGAAACTTGGAGTTTGTGAGAGAATTTATGGGCACTGGAGACAAGACCTCATACCTCCCAGGGCCCACGGGCCTGAGCAGGTGTCCCCCAATACCACCTTCTGGAATCAGTTCAAGTAAAAACTTGCTGTGTGTAATAGAAGTACTTTAATGGAAGCCATCTAAGAACTGGAAAGCAATACCTATAACTGCTAAACATTTGCCCCATGTCCCATCTGTGATCTCACAAAGGTGTGCACCAACATCAGTAGCTTATAGTAGCATATGTTGTGTTATTTTAAATGATAGAAAGAGTAACACTTCTAAATCGAATGTTTTCCTTTAGCCTTCGTCCTCAAAACCTCAGATAAGATTAATTTCTCATCCCTTTCTCTAATCTCAGACCACTAATAATATGTATTAGGGGGTGGAAACCTTAGATGTAAATCTGCAGGTTCTAGAGTCAACATTCCCTTCCGCTAAATGAAAAGGCAACCTATTACTAAAAACTCAGAAACCCAGGATGTGAATTTTATACAGTAGATTTATCATCCATTTGAGCAAAGCAGCAGCCTACCCAGTTCCAATAAAATGGGGGTTATATAATAATGAAGAGGGGAAATATTCAGCAGATTGGATTTCAGGAGGTGAATTTGTAATATGCACACAAATCAGCAAGAATAAATTCAGTCTCAAACTCTGAATATTAATCACCCTTCGAAAAATACAGTAATAGGTCACACAAAGCTTATTAAAAATGTGGATTAAGATTTCTTGCTATCCTTGCACATTTGGAAATGTATGCACTAAGGTGAAAAGAGGCTGCCCTCCATTATCAAACCTCATGTGCTCTTTGGTCTTGTATATTCTCTTTCCTCCAGTAATATAATAATTGCCTTGTATAAGACTAAAGGCCATCTAGTTCAGTTGCTCCTCTGGGCTATGGGCTCCTCTTTCAAGACTCAACCCACCCTTTCTATTTAGCCTTTCCCAACTGAACCGAAAGGAAGCTGGGAAGCTGTCTTGCGCCAAGTCAGACCACAGACTCATCTATCTTGGCACGGTCTGTACTGACCAGCAGTGGGACTTGAGACAGGGGTCTTTTGCAGCCCTTCCCGGAGATGCCATTGATTGGACTCAGGATATTCTGTCTAAAAAGCATATGCTTTAGCTCTGAGCTATGGTCCTTCTCAATTAGCAAGAATCTTCATCTGCGTTAACGGCATTTTTAAAATTGTGTGGGATGATGTTCTTTTATTCTTCCCTTATTTCCCATTTCCCACCTCTTACATTTTTTTATTTGCTAGCAGGTATCTTTTTAAGTTATCCAGCACCTAGCACAACTTAGGTACCTCATTGTCAGTATTCTGCTTTTAACTGTACATGATGAGCCACTCTCAAAATGCAGAGCATGAAGCCATCCTGTGTTGTCTGGGAAAGCCATTTCCCGATCCCAGGGAAATGACATTGCAGGCTGGGAGCAAGCCCGACCCACGCGCACGGGGGGGGGAGGGGGGATAGCCCCTGCGCCATTTGGGGGGGTCATCCCTTGGCCAACCAATCTGGTAAGTCCGGGGGCATGGCACGGGCTATTTAAACTGCCCACGGCTGAGGACTCACCCCTTTTCCTTCCTGCTCGCTCAGTTCTCCTGCCCTCCCTCCCTAAGGTTAGGCTCTTTATCTCTTGACCTTGCTATGGACCTCGGTTGGTCGTCTGTTGAAGGGGCCTGGTAGGAATTTTTTCTACTTGGCAAATTGGCACTGGCCATTTGGTTTTTTGCCTACCTCATAGCAAATTGTCACAACTTTCTAAGGTTTGGCGGTTAGGCATTGGAGTACTAGGTTGAAGGTGTGGGGAGATAGTGGCCATCACCTACCCCTCCTAATTCAAGGGTATTCCATTAAAGGATTATGAGGGGCGTGGTATTTGTCTGAAGCCCCAGATGGTGGGCTAGGGCCATGGCAAGACCCCTAGTGGTGACCCTGGGGAGTTCCTAGTTGATGTGCATCAGCTGGGCTCCCCCTACCGGTGGTTAACCCTTCCAAGGCTTCCTGCGGACAGGCAGGAGTCAGATATAGTCGTGTGGTTTCCAATGCCTAAGCCAATACCACTCACATTCTGTAACCAATAAAGTTGTGTCCTTTTTTGCCCATTAACCCAAAATACTGTTTCATGTGTCTTTATTCCAACATCCTGGGAGGGTTTGGGACCTTGCCACACAACGGTAGCCACTAATCTAAAGTATACTAGCCCTGAACCTAAGCAGTGGGATTCAGCAAAGGCAATCTGTGCATGTTGATAAATATGTGCATTGCAATAATAGTCTGGTCCCCACTGCAGTGCCATAGCTAGGGGAGTTAACAAGGACTTGTGCTCCAGGTAAAGCCTCCAGGGGACACCATTGAGGCTTCTAGCCTGCCAGCCATTTTACTGTCTAGGCTTCCAACAAAACAGCTCTCCCTGCTCTCTGTGTGAGTGACTGAGTGAGCCTGAAAAGGAAGAGGAGGAAGAGGAAGAAAATGAGGAGAATGGAGTTTGCTTGCATGCCCATTCCGAAAAGTGTGCGATTCTCTTCCTTCCCCTATCCCCAATGAAGCCAAAGATGGCATCTCCTGTCTGGTTTCGCAGCTGTGTGAGTCTTCTAAAGAAAGGCCCCCCACCTTATTTGCAAGAGGGAAAGTAAAAGAGCAGTTGGAAAACTTGGAGAGGAGAAAGGGAAATACATAAAAGGATGTCACATAGAGGAGGGAGAAAGGTTGTTTTCTGCTGCTTCAGAGAAGCGGACACGGAGCAATGGTCCCAAACTACAAGAAAGAAGATTCCACCTAAACATTAGGAAGAACTTCCTGACAGTAAGAGTGTTTGACAGTGGAATTTGCTGCCAAGGAGTGTGGTGGAGTCTCCTTCTTTGGAGGTCTTTAAGCAGAGGCTTGGCAACCATATGTCAGGAGTGCTCTGATGGTGTTTCCTGCTTGGCAGGGGGTTGGACTCGATGGCCCTTGTGGTCTCTTCCAACTCTATGATTCTATGATTCTATGAAGGGAAGACTGCCTTCCAGGCAAAGTCGAAAAAATGCACATTTTGTTGCTGTCAGCCATGGGCCTAGCCAAGGGGGGTGGGCAGGGAGGGGCAGCTGCCCCCCCAGTCAAGTAAACAATAGAAATACTTGGTGTGTGTGCCAAACTGAGCCTTTGACTGGGTGAAAGAAAGCCTCTTCCACTTCTAGGGCCTCTCTTAATGTGATATAAATTGCATAATAAATTATAGATATAAACTGTCCTTGATTAGGCAATGTGATGGGAGAGAAAGAGAATGGTGGACTGGGAAAACAATGCCTGTGGCTATTGTTGTTGTTCGTTTGTATCATTTATGTCCAACCTAATCCTTTGCATGTTCCTCAAAAGTAAGGCCCACTGTGTTCAATGGGATTTACTCCCAGGTAAATAGGCACAGAATCTGAAGTCTTTGATTATGATTTCTTGGGAAGCAGTGATTGCTATAGCTTTGAACAAATTTATATAAGCTCACAGATAGGATGGGGTATGAATATTTAGTAAATAAATGAACTAGATGGTGATAGACTTACTTCTATGGATTTGTCAAATATTTCTAAAGTCATTTATACAAGTAGCCATCACAACAACATTGCAACAGCGTCATATTCCAATAGCTCCCATATGTTTATGATTTGTTGTGTGAAGAAGGCCTTCCGTTCTGTGTTCCAGATCTACTGTCAGTCAGGGTTGTGTATTTGTGTGGAGGTTTTTTGGAAGGCTGCCAGTGCTATTGCTGTGAGAGCAAGAGAATGTTTTTCCCCATACTCACTTTGTCCGCACAATTCACCATTTTATAAAATTATTATCATTTGATATGCCTATTCTAAGATTTTTTTATATATAAAACAAAACAAAACACTGTTCAATTAAAGAGGAGGGCTCTGGTTCTCACAAATTTACTAATATATCAGAAAGTATAGAAAATGAAAAGGCATTTTTCTTTAAGTTCCATTCCATGTTCCATGCAACTCATCCTACAGGCTTAAATCCTGTGCCCACTTGCAACTTAGGGTTACGGCACATTCTTCCAATCATTCTGTCTGCACAAGCATTGCAGCTTACCAGAGGAAATAAATCCCCACATTCCTCCTGACTTCCCAAGCTAATTTTGGGGGGTGAAAGGGGGGAGGAGAGGGAAGAAAGTCCCCTCTGCAAGCAGAAGTCCTTGTGTAGAGCTTCCACTGAAGGGCTGGTTAGGTGAATCCTGCCCTTAGTCTCCATATATTGATATTTTCCTTGGTTTGTCAGCTCCTTTCCAAAACATACCCACACACGTATAGGGAAGGGCCAAAGCTCATTGGCAGAGCCTGTGCTCTGCATGGGAAAGGTCCTAGGCTCAGTGCCAAGGATTTCCAAATAGGGCTGGGAAGGATCCCTGTCTGAAAACCTGGAAAGTCATTGTCAGCATAGACAGTATTGAACTAGATGGACCAATGGCCTCTCTCTCTTTTTCTCTCTCTCTCTCTCCCACACACCCACACACCAGTCCTCTTCTTTTCTCCCATTACTGATTTCTGTAGCTACATGCCTCCTTGTCTGATGGCAGCCATTTGGGAACATAAAAAGGTAAAGGTAAAGGGACCCCTGACCATTAGGTCCAGTTGTGACCGACTCTGGGGTTGTGGCGCTCATCTCGCTCTATGGGCCGAGGGAGCCGGCATGCAGCTTCTGGGTCATGTGGCCAGCATGACTAAGCCGCTTCTGGCGAACCGGAGCAGCGTACGGAAACGCTGTTTACCTTCCCGCTGGAGCGGTACCTATTTATCTACTTGCACTTTGACGTGCTTTCAAACTGCTAGGTTTGCAGGAGCAGGGACCAAGCAACGGGAGCTCACCCCATCGCAGGGATTCGAACCACCGACCTTCTGATCGGCAAGTCCTAGGCTCTGTGGTTTAACCCACAGTGGCACCTGCGTTGGGAACATTGTCCACCTTGAAAATGTCCGTCTGGCAATAAGCCACTTTTCTAGGTATTTGGGGATCTGTTACATACTGGCCCAAAGGAGACAGTGAATGTCAGAAGATGAGATTAGACCTGCTGGACCAAGCCAAAGGCCCATCTAGTTGAGCATCCCTTTCTCACAGTGGCAGTCATGTACCCTTGGACGGCCCACAAGCAGGAGCCAAGTATAATCTTGTGCGCCTCTGTCATTATCCCCCCCCCCCCGCTACTTGCTAACTAAAAGGCCCTAATGTTTCCTCCAAGGGGAAGTTTATCCAGCCAGTCACCTGATCATTTTGGCTGCCCTATTCCAGAGGGGTTATTTTTAGGTGAGGCAACCAGAACTGTACACAGTGTTCCAAGTACAATCACCCCATAGCAGCATTCTGATATTTGGAGGCATTTTGAGGGGGAAATGACTTATATATGCCAGGACCTGGATTCCACCACTACAGCAGGTGACCCTGAGGAATCGCTGCCCAGAGCAGTTTTGTTGGATAGATAGGCTTCAGTTGGTACAGCTTGAGGTTATTCTACTCTCAGGAATTTGATGGTTTGCAATGGCATTTGTTAGGTCGTTTATTAATTTTGTGTTCTGTTGGTTATCTTAGAACTAGTTATTACTGGTTATGATACAGACATTTTTATAGGGTAATGTGATTTAGAGGTGTATTGCAGTTTGCTGTTCTGTTGCTTTAAATCTTGCATTTATTTATTTCCTAAAATTTATATACAGTTTACAAAAAGATAAAACAATAAAATTGTTGCTAAAAATTACAACCCTAATTTAAAACATGCAGAAGGTTAAAACTGGAATAGAATATTTTAAAACAAATTAAAACTCAAGCAACTTTCTAAACTTCTGGCATGTTTCAGTTACATTGTCTATTCATTTTTATGGGTAGTTGCCTAGAAATTGTTTCTAGTAGGAGGTGGCTAAGAAATTAAAATTTAAAAAGTGCTTCCTACTTCCCCACAATGAATTTTGGCCCAAACCTGAAAAACACAACTCTGAATTATCCATCAATTAATATTATGTCTTAATTACATTGGTTAAGAAAAGGAGAAATTGAAAGCATGTTTCCAGTGAAAGGAAAGATAGCTGCAAAGTGTGGAATGCCTGTTGTTTCAAAGCAAATAACTCAAGAAGTTTTCATTGGAATTTTCTGAGGTTATGCATCTGACAAGATAGGTTCTGTGTGCCAGTTTTCATACTGATAGAGGAGAAATCTTTATTTTTTATTTTTACCATGAATATAATTTTCATGCTTTGTAATGACGGAATGCTGAAAAGGTGAGACATCTTAATCTTTGGAGGCTCCATAATATATGATATAAAGGCAGTCACTTTTCTTGCATGCACTTATTATCTCTGTCTTACTGTCAGCAATTCTGAGGCTAAGAGAGAGTGGCTGGCCCGAGGCAACTTGGAGAGTTCATGACTGAACTGGGTCCCCTAATGCATAGTTCATGTCCTTAACTACTAAGTTACATCACCACTCTGTAAGTGTGTGTGGCGCATGTATTTGAGGAAGGATGCACCAGTACATGGCAATTATCAGGAAAGAGTAGAGCAAATAAGCATACCCACATCCTTAAATCCTTGTGTAAGTCAGAGACACTTAAAAATCCAACCCATGACTTTCTTCTGCCTAGCCTGACAATGTTCACTGTAGTCTTATTTTGTCTATAAATCTTAAGCTTGAGGTCACTTTAATTTGCATTGAAGGAGAATTAGTGAAAGACAGTCTATTATCTCTAGTGAAGTATTGACTTTTCAGATGAACAACATAGTATATGTCTTTCATTTCTTAGTTATCTGTTTCTTGAACACCAAGGGCTAGGACTTTAAATATTTCTGAAGGTATTCCTTTAGGATCAAGATGGTCAATAAGATTAGAAATGTCTCACTGCTACATATACACATCTGTAGAAAGTCAATTTGTCTGGTTTTGACTCCTGAGGCTCTGTGGCATTGTGAACATTGTGCATTCAGAAACCCCAGTTTCTAGCAACTTCAGTTAAAAAGAACTCAGGTAGGAGAATGGGCAGAGACCTTTGCTCAAGATCCTGAAGAGCTGCTGCCAGGCTGAGCAGAAAGCATCATGGAAGGCTAAGAGGGCATACCACTTGGAAACATGGCAATAACTTTGTTGCATTTCTTAAACAAGAATAGAACAGTAAGAGGAAACCAGATGTAACTCATTCCATTTCCATCTTGTGCCTGCTGGATCAGGCCAAGGGCCCCATCTAGTCCATGACCCTGTTCTCACAGTGCCCAGCCAGATGCCTGTGCAAAACCAGCAAGCCAAGCAGGATCACAAGGAGACTCTGCCCTCCTGTGGCTTCCAGCAGCTGGTAATCAGAATCACTGCTTTCTCCAGCCGTGGAAGTAGATGAGAGCCATCATGGACTGTCGCCATTGAGTGCCCTCTCCGCCATATAAACCATACAGGGGCACGATTCACATATATTCCCCCTTTCATTTAAAGAAACAGCAATTAAATTAATGACCACTGTGGAAACATCTCATGGTAATTCCTTCATGGCTAAATCTCTTTTTTATATATATAAATAATTTTTATTAACCGACCAATCAAATCAAATCAAATCACATCACATAAATTCCAAATTACAAAGCCGAATTTTAAATTTTTGTTGGGGATACCCATATTTCAAGTTCCGAAGGGGATCCAATCATCTTCTTGCTGCTGCGTTAATGTCCACAAATCTGTCCAAATAATGTTCATAATTCTATCCAGTCCTATCTTGCTGTTTCCCACATCTCATCTTATTATTTTCATATATTTTTCCTTTCTCTTTGTGACCTCTTATAATAATCTCCATAAGCAGGTAAAAACCAATTGTGGTCCTGTGTGAATTTTTCCGTTCATCCAAGAACCATATCAAGATGGTTTCCATATATCATCGCTTCCATAAATAAAAGCACTCTTTCCATCATTAATCTTCACAAATCTGTCGCCTTCTTTAGTCCTCTGAGGACGTTCGCCCGCAGTATGAAAACAAGTCCATTCCTCCTCCCGAGGCGTAAATCTTTCAACAGAACTTGCCAAAATGGCGACGCTATTTTTTACTGCGTCATCCCAAAAGCTCTTGTACTTTCCTCGATCTCCTTAAAACATGCTTTTGGTTAGAGTTCATTTTCACACAGTTTTAAATCATCCAGCTTAGGTCATTTAAGTGATGTTTCTGACTTGTGGGGGGGATTATTGGTTAATCACATAGAAGAAAGAGAAAAAAGTCCCCCCCCCGATCCAGTCCCGCTGCCGACATACCGAGCCTTGATGTGTCTTCTCATGATATATTCCTGTTGATCCAACCCGCCGCTCTTCTTTCACAGAGGTCCCTTCAATTAGCAGTCTTTACTCCCCATTCTTCACTTGAAATATGTGCATTTGCTTCTTCCTAATTGTTTATTATCAAGTTGCTGCAGCTAGTGCAGAGACAGCGTCCAGGAGAGCCGAAATCCACACAAGGGCTTTCTGCCTAGTGCCCACACCCCCTCGAGTTCGGGGGTGGTATATGGGCACAGCAGGCAAGGGCAGTCCCCCCCATTCCCTTGGGGGGGCAAGGGAGGCTGCATACTCCCATAACAGCCTCATAATTACCTCGTGTGGGTCGGAGAGATGTTATTGTCGGCCATCTTCCCATGCGCCCCTAGTGCCCCCCCTTCATGGCTAAATCTCAAAGGCTTCTACAGAAGGAAGAAGGCCTTGATTTCTGTTCTGACCCAAGTTTGTCACATGCAACAGTGTTTTCATTTCACTACAGTTTGGCTTCTGAGAGAATGTATGTAAAACAACTGTGTTGGAATTGTTATTATCATGCTATTCCAGACCACTCATTCCAAAGGAAATACAATGGAAAAAGTTGTGGAGATCATCAGTTACGTGCATATTGTTTGTGGACTGAAAACAACAACAATGAATAATGCTCATATTCTTTGGATGGATTTCTGTTCTGTCCATGGGACAAATAAGCAAACACCAGCAATCTCCACTCCTGTTTCTGCTGGAAGTCTCTAACACCCTCCAATACTTCTGAATAACTCAAGCAGAATAGTACAATTACTGTCAATATAACATAATTATTTAGGCAGAGTCCCAGAAGGTCAGCTTGATATTTGTTTTTTTTTAAATATTTATTATTACATTTATAACCCGTCTTTCCTCCAGGAAGCTGGCGATGCCATAAATGCACTCCCTCAGTTTATCCCCTCAGCAACCCATGCGGTAGGTTGGGCTGATAGAAGGTGACTGGCTCAGTATCATCCAGAGCTTTATGGCTGAATGGGGATTTGAACCCTGGTCTCCCAGGTCCTGTTCAAACACCCACACCACAAAGGCTTTCAGGTATTATGTGTGCATTTCTCTGAAGGCCTTTTTGCTGCAGAGTGCTTTTTAAATTGCTTTTTTTTTTTACTGCGGCTTTCTTTTGTTCTGCTTTTACAGACACATGAAGAGTGATTTTGCTCTTTCCAAAATGGCTGCTGAAACTGCTTCTTCTGTTTTGCAGAGTAGAGGTCATCCCCAAATTGCCTTTGCTCCCTAATCTGTGTTCCGATCAACACAGTTTGCACCGTCATCTGTATGACTTTGTGAACGGTTAAGTCCTCTGTTAGCTGTGCTCTTTCATTCAGCCCTTTGTCTAGAATTCTAAGCACCGATCTATTCTCAAGTGCTCCTCTTTTTTTTACAGAAATTCAGTGTTCAGCCTGTGCATACTTGGCCCTAACAAATGACCCATCAGTTTCTACAGTTTCTGAGCACTTGATAAGAAGCAAGCAGGCCTTGTCACAGAACAATTTTTGGGCTGTCAAAATGGGCACTGGGACATTAAAACGTGGTCAGAACAATATTGTAGCTGTACTTTTGGCCCTCTACAGCAATACTAGAAAATTTATAAATGCTGAAGGTGTCTTTCTGCATGGCATTAATGAGTGAATTAGCTTAAACTATTCATTCTTCCTCATGGAGCTCTGTGGCCAGGCAAAAACAATCAAATGTCTGTCTGTGCCAGGCAAAAATTGGAAAAATAGAGGCCTGAATTTACATGTTGCTGCCTTGGATTTCTCCTGTTAAAGTCTTCTCTGAATTCCCCAGTTGGCTTCTTCCTCCTGGTCTTCTTGTTCCATTTGTTTCTTCTTTTTCCCCCACCTCTGGCTTTTCTGCCCCATGTCGCCTTCTCCCAATTGGTATTGAGAAAAAACATTTTTATAGTTGCATATTCTGGGAAATGAAAGTTCTTTCCCATAGATTGTGTCCTCCCTAAAAGAGGGCACGTGTTGCAGTGGGACCTGGAGACTGACCTCCTGGTTGTGGGTGGGTATATTGGACAGCCACAACACCCGATTGGTAGGTCCCTCATTGTTGGGTTTAATCTGGCCAATGGGGTGCAGTCTAAACGGATCGAGGGACCTATATATACCTTTGCACGTGACCCAGAGTTTCCTCTTTCAGCTCATGCATCAGAACACCCGCCCACCTCTTCCTATTTTTAGGGCATTTTGCGATTGAGCTTGCTATGCCTTCGTGTGTCATCTGTCGTTGGGACAGGGGCACGGCAGGAATTTTCCCCACTTGGCTGATTGGCTGTTGCCATTTGGGTTTCGCGTGCCATGTAGCAATTCGTCACAACTTGTAAGGTTGTGGATAGGCACTGGTTCATGTGATAGGGATGGGAGAACGGTCTCACCATCCCTATCTGAAGGGTATTCCGTTAAAGGAATCCAGGGACTCAACTTGGTTTGGTCAACCCCCGAAAGGGGGTTGTGCCCGTGCCTGAGTCCAGGGGAGCATCTGGGGAGTGAACAGGGTCGGTTCCCAGGCCTTTCACCTGCCTCAGGTGTTCACCCTTGGCTGACCTATGATAGAGCTCTGGGTCAGCGCTACCTGCAAGGGTGTAGGGAGCTAGTCGAACCAGAGCCTATGCAACCACTCACTTTTCTGTAATCAATAAAGTTGTGGCCTAAATTCTGCCAAAAACCAAAACTAAAATTTGAGTCAAATGTGTGTTTATTTAAGGGGGAGGTCTCTGGGTCTAAACACGCAAAATCCAGAAAGCCAAATGGAATATGAAAACGGCATTGTTCTATTCGAAGATCTAGTTTGAATGGTGTCAGTATTGCTCTCTGCATGGGGACAACGTGCATTTCCATAGGCCCAAAGTTTAAAGTAGCAAAAATCCAGATGGCCAACATTGCAAATCTTTCTAATATCCTAGCAAGATTAAGCCTGCTTCTTTACTTCTTAGCCTCCCTGTAAGCAAAACCCATTCACACCCACCCAGGCAGTCACTAAGGCTTGAACTATTTCTGATTAAAGCTGATACATTTTGCCCTGCAAAGATCACAGGTTTTCAGGTTAACTGAGTTAAAAACACAACTTTATTTACTACTCTTTAAAATTAAAATAAAAAATAAAGGATAGAATAAAGAGGTCAGATACATGTTATAAAAGCATGCTTTAAGAACATTATATGGTTAAGTATAAATGTGTCTAACAAATGTTAACTTACTAGGTTATCTCTAGTTCTTCTGCTTATTAGCACTGCCAAATTTGCTCAAATCACATCTGAAAATTTAAGGTGCATTTTAATTGTGACACTAGCATGATTTTTGCCTTTTTCAAAACTTCTGCTCGCTTGGTCAGCATCTTCATTGAGCTATTTGCTTTGAGCCCAAATTCTCATTCCTGGTCAGTTCAGATCCCTTGAGCATATATGTCACATTGAGATTTCACATATCTCATCTGACTGTGAAAGTTCTACGCAAGCTTTGTTTACAAAAAAATATATGCATATTTTTTACATGTTTATCCCTATACAGTACTTGAATTAGTTTATAAAGTCTAAAAATGTCATTGTGTTTGCTCTTGATATTTATTTGTATCAGTATTAAAAAATATCAGCATTCAAGCACATACCCTCGATTAGGTATGTCACACAATCTCATCTGGTACTGTGAGAGCTATTGACATTGATCCACCCACTGTAATCATGTCAAATGGCCAATCATAAAATTGGGGAAGCAGTAGTAAAAGCAAGGAATATGCTGACATAGCAGCAAGTTTGCATTATGTATAAGATGGCAGCAATTGTGGTCAGTGTTAGTTGGAAAATACTAATATCAGACCATGCGTCTATGGGTTTAAGTATACGGTTAAGCTTAAAATAGCATCGCATTTGTGGTACTTCTCTCTGCTACCGTAATAGTACAAAGAAAATACTGAAATGACAAGATAGTATTTTGCCACATGAAAGGGCAAAGGCTATCTGAGGGAATTGAGTTTACCCGTAGGTGAAGGAATGTCTGTAACTGTGCAGTTCCTCTAGAAGAAGTTTTCACCTCAGTGTCCTCTAAAACAGAGAAATCTGAACAAGTGAAAATGCTTTGAAGACAGGTTCCCTAATCAGATTTTTTTATATATATAAAGAGAGAAAGATCTTTCATCACTCAGCCATACAGGGCAGCTGAATGCCAATTGGTAATAGAGGCCTTTCTGAAGAAAAATGAAATATCAGTCACAACCTCAGCCTTAAAGGAAGGAGGGGGGAAGTATACAATTGAATCTAGTTTTATTTAGAGTTGATGGTTTTCAAAAAGAAAAAGAAAAAAAGCCTGAAATACTGATTTATGCAACTGTCAGGTTTGAATGTATGCAACACAACTTTCTCAGATTGAATCCCATTGATTTTCTATAACCGTGTCAAGCAGTCAGTGCATCACGGCAGTTTCTGGGACTGTAATAAATAATCCCTTTGGAAAGAAAGTGATTCTTCTCTTCGTAAATACATAGGTGAACATCTTGTTCTCTTGCTCTTTCATGTCTGTTACAGCTTAAGCTGCAAGGCTGTTGTTTTTAAAGAAAGCGATTCCTTAATTCCCTATCTTCATTTTCGTTTAGGCTAACATGCTTTGTTTTTCTTCTGACCTTCTTGGGGCTTTTACTTCAGGGAGACGCTGTTAGAGCGGGATGTCATTCTGCTTAGGAGATGTGAAGAGATGAAAAGACCAAAATGAATGCTTGCAAATTCAACTTGGAATAATTAGCAGCAGTACATAATAGTGTGTGTTAATTCTGAAAGGCACTAACCTAGTCTTGAAAGACAGCCTTATATATAAAAGGAGAGTTAGCGCTAGCTCAAAACAAACACCACTTCCACAAATTAATATTCCCCATTAGATCTATTGGGTTTCTGCTCCAGTGCCAATCATAATCACTTTTGGGTGATGTGGTTAGTTCTGCTTTTGAGCTTCATGTTTCTAGCCTCGAACTTCCATTTATACATTTTTGGGTTGATGTGTTTTGCGCGCCACACTAAATTTATAACTTGCTTTGCTATTGATTTGCTAGTTGTTCACTATTCTCTGTCATACATATTATTTAAAGTTGGTAAATAATTTAAAATGTGCTAAGGCATTCATTCAAGTGCCTTCATAAGTAATTCTAAAACTGTTTACCAGAAGCATAATACCAAGCTAACGTGTATAAGAAATGACAATACTGTTTTCAAGTTAAACATTTCCTGCAGAAAGCTTCCCACTCCCCAACTCACAAACATTCAATCGGCATGCAGCACATGCTTTTTGAACTCTACATAATGCCTTGAAGGCAAATGAAATGGAAAAATGAAACAAAGAAAAATAAAAGGAATACCTCTCGTGCAAGAAAGACAATGAGGTCTCAAGAGCAGGATTCTTCTTTCTCTCACACAACTTTCAAGTCGGTTCAGGCCGTTTCCTCTGACCAACAAATCCTGATGGCCGAAATTCAGTTGGGTGTTTCTGTGTTCTGATTTCCAGCTGAGAATTTTCAGGATTTCAAACTAAAAACTGTGGGTTGTATTATCTAATGCTGCCATTCTGCCTGCACAAAAGGCTTCCACTTGGGCAACACAACTCCCCCCCCCCTCTGCAGCTCCCATCCCACACCTAAAAATTTGCTCCACAGGCTTGAGGGGCAGGAAGGGGACAGAAAGGGGAAGACCTGTTGCACAGTCCTAGCTACCAGCCTACAAGTTCCAAGATGAATATCTTGACAGTTAAAGTGACATTGAACAGCATGAATTTGGAGTACAAGACAACCACAAGAGCCCTGATGGTTCAGTTCAAAGCCCCATCTAACTCAGCATCCTGTACTAGTGGTCAACCAGGTACCTGTGAGAAATATGTGCAATCGGGACACGAGTGCAATGGTTGAAAGCCAAATTGGGCTAGTTTGTCATAGTATATTAAAGGGAAGTAATAGTACCACTCTATTCTGCCTTGATCACACCACACCTGGAGTACTGTGTCCAGTCCTGGGTGCCACAATATAAGAAGGATATTGACAAGCTGGAATACGTGCAGTGGAGGGCAACCAAGATGATCAAGGGTCTGGAAACCAAGCCTTAGGAGACTCGGTTAAGGGAGTTGCAACTAATGGCTACAAGTTACAAGAAAGGAGATTCTGACCAGCTGAAGCATGTGAAGAGGTGGGCAACCAAGATGATCAAGGGTCTGGAAACTATGCCTTATAAGGAACAGTTGAGGGAGTTGGGTATGTTTAGCCTAGAAAAGAGAGGAGATATGATAGCCGTCTTCAAATATCTAAAGGGCTGTCACATGGAAGATGGAGCAATCTTGTTTTCTCTAGCTCTGGAGGGTAGGACCCAAACAAATGGCTTTAATTTACAAGAAAGGAGATTCCGACTAAACATCAGGAAGAACTTTCTGTCTGCAAGAGCTGTTCAACAGTGGAGCAGACTGCTTCAGAAGATGGTAGACTCTCCTTCCTTGGAGGTTTTGAAACAGGTTGGATGTCCATCTGTCATGGATACTTTAGATTCTTGCATTGCAAGGGCAGGGATGGATTTAGGGTTGTGTGAGCGGTGTGCAAACACTAGGTGCTGAGCCCAGGGGTGCCATCTCAAAGCCCAGTTAGCAAGGCATGAGGCTTTGACAGGGTCCTAGATTCAACCACCCTTCTTCCCAAAACCTAGTTAGCACTTTCCCAGCTTTGGGAAGGAAGTGGAAGGGCTCTAGTACCTTGCCAGAGCCCTTGCACCTCATTTCCAAAGCCGGGCACCTGCTTACCCGAAAGGCATTTCAGAAGGCAGCATGAGGGCTGTTGGGAGGCACATTTTGGCCTCACATGGGGCACCATAGTACTAAAGTCTGCGACTGGAAGGGGGTTGGGTTAGATGACCATCAGGGTCCCTTCCAACTCCACAATTCTAGGAAATATTGCGGTGTAAATATTGGCTGATTATTTGCTGTAATAAATCAGTTACATTTACTACAAGCTGTCATCAGCATCAATGTTAACCATTTATAGAAGGTAAAGGGATTATAAGGATACATGTAAGTCTGTAAGTATGATGTTGTTTATCACCTCTTTAGTATAACTAACTGTGGAACATGTTAGTCATATGAGGTGAACAAAAGGAGAACCTGGAAATTGCACAAGTTAGGCCCATGGGGACTGGGCAGAACAATGAAGAGTAAAAAATGACTTACTTTTTCCTATAGAAAGCTTTTCCTGGATTCTAGTTTTATTCTTGCATACAAAAGAATCTGTGGAATATGAAAATTCTCAGCACTTCATTATTGGTTGCAATACCATGATTGTGGAACTTTCTTTCCAAAGAGGCTGAACTGGTGTATGCTAGAGAGGCATGCAGTTCTTCCTTAAAGACATTTCCTCAAAAGATAACATTGAGCAACCACAGAGACTACCTTTGGAGCACCTGAAAAGAGCATGATTATCTTTTTTAAAGTTTAAAGAGTGCAGAAAGTCTCCACCCTGATCTGAAGAGCTCTGAAGGCAGTGAAGAAGATGCCTTTTCCATCTAAGCTGCTTCTGGTACAACGGAACACCAAAAGCAGAGCAGCGCATGGAATCGCCATCCCCCCCCCGCTGGAGTGGTACCTGTTTATCTATTTGCACTGCATGCTTCCAAACTGCTAGGTTGGCAGGAGCTGGGACCGAGAAATGGGAGCTCACCCCATCGCGGGGATTTGAACCGCCGACCTTCTGATTGGCAAGCCCTAGGCTCTGTAGTTTTACCCACAGCGCCACCCATGTCCCTTTTAACTGCCTTTAACTTGACTAGAGACAAATAGCAGGGTTTGGAGGATGGGAAGTGGGATAATATGTTTCCATCAGCAAAAATGACATTGGGTTAGGTCACATGACCTGTCAACCCAGCATAAAACTTTATTTTAAAGGCTTGTTTCCCCTTTGCTAGGCTTGGGCACAGTAGCAGCAGCCTTCCTGCTGAATGAGGTTTTGTTTCTGGTGTAACTTTATGCCAGCTTAATTTACACCAGCTTGCTTTATGCCAGCTTCATCTACATTACATTGCTCCCTTAATGTTGTGTTTGGCTTGAGATGTACATGTTAGAAAGGCTGGAAATTGAATGGGAGTTGCCTTGGTGGAACTCTGATGGCGATGTGGGTGGCGCCTGCATTTGGCTATAGATCGTTACAAAATAATATAAACTAATTGTAATTTCTGTGAATTTGGGTGTCATTCAAGGAGTTTCAGGGGAATGGAGAAAAGGGACTTTCAAAGAAATGGGAAAGCATTTGTGCTGAAGTGTCGCATGGTTTTGGCTTTCTTCTCTAACAGCTGAGAAAAGTGATGGAAGCTTGTTATCTGAGATACATAAAAACCAGACTGAACAAAGCACTATAAAATGCATTGTAAGAAGCAATCCTGCAGCAACAGGAAAAGTGAATACATCTAATGGCTTTCTCCCCCCTCCTCCATATCTCACATCTATCGTTTGGGTGTGCAGCTCTGCTGAAAATGATGCTCTTTTAGAAGGGGGAAAAAGTATTCCATTTGAAAAGGTGGTAGAAAAGACAGAACAAATTCTATTGCTGAGGGAAAAAATAGACTGAAAAAGCCAGTAACTCATATATTCTACTGAAAGTGGGTCTCAAAGAGAAGAGCTTGTTAAAACGGAAACATTAGCTGCAGTGCATTTGATTTTCCAATCTGCTCTTGCATGCTGTAGTAAACGGGAATCTTTAGGAGACAAGCTGTGATTTCTTGAACTTGGAGAGGGCAATAGCTAAGGTGGACCATCTTCTATTCAGACATATGTGCATGCTCCACAGCCTCCATAATCCAACGAATCAAAAAGCTCATCTTCAAACAAGCCATGGGAAGAAAGAAGCAGAAGCTGAGTAAAGGTGAGATTAACCAACAAACAGCTGAGTGTAGAGAGTAGGCAAAGCAGGTCAGAGGCAGCCTGAGAAATGCAAAAAGTGGGCTAGATCAAAATGTGCATGTTTCCTTTTCATGTTATTAGCAATCCTCGCAAAACATTTGCCGGAACATGCTGGCACTAAATCACAGGTGGCGACCAATCTTGTACACATACAGTGACCTGCTCTGGAGTTGTCATCCACAGATAATTGCAATCCCATTATAAGCAGTTTTGTTACTTAACTGCCCATCAACATGAGAGGCAAAGTAATGGGGAGAAGGAGGGCTAGTGGCCCTCTAAACCTCTTCTTCAAATGACAGCAGACCCAGGCCCTTGTGATAAGAATTCCAGCATTGGGGGAGGAGGATTCAGATACTGTGTTGAATTGAAGGGACCCTCCTTCCCCTTCGAAAGAAAGACCCAGAACGATGCAAGTTTGCTCGGTCTGTGTTGATCAAAGTACTGAACAGGTGAGTCAATCCTGTTCCACCATCCTCCTACTCAATTCTTTCCCCATCCAGTTCTGTACCACAAAAAGATTTTCTACAACACCAATATGTATATCATCAACTTCAGAAACCAATGTTGAATTGTGTAGGTGAGTGAGCCTTTGCAGATCATTTTGGGACACCCCAGGCGCAACACCTCCCAAGATCCCAAACAAGATGTTTTTCAGGGAGTGACTACGTACATGTGCAAATGGCCCTATAGGCACACCAGGGTGTGTGGGTTTTTTTTTGGGGGGGGGGTTACATTCCTGGAGGTGAGTGAGTGGCAACAAGCAATCATTATTTGAAAACTTGGAAAAGTGGATAAATTGTCTGGGGTGTTGGAATGACTTATGGGCAGCTGGAGAGACTACATTTGAAGTATGCAAGAGAGGTATGCCGTTCTTCCTTAAATACATTTCCCCAAAGGATAACCTTGTAAGAAAAGGATAACCTTCCAAAACCTGTAAGAATTTAGGAAATTGAGGAATGTATTATACTAAGTTTGGGCAGCTGGTGAAGCTGCAGAGCCATGCAAGGATCTTGTTTACTTGTTTAAAGGAAGAACACCTTGGCCGCTTCCTGACATTACTAAAGGTAAGCACTGCAGCATGCTGGAGCATTCCTCAGAAATTCTTCCCACTACCATTGCCATCTCATGAAAAAAGAAGCAAAAGACTTCTTCTTTCAGGATGCTGGTGATAAAGACTTTCCAAAAAACTGAGGGCAGGGTTGTGTATAGTGCTGCCTAGAAACAGTGGTTGTTATTCATGTAATAAGACCAAGCCACACTGATTCTGCCCAGCAAAATGCTGGGTTGATTCACAGTGGCAGCATATCTCGACACTGCACTGCCGCACGAATATTTCCCTTGTGCCAGTCTACATAGTCAGTTGAGGAGCAAAGGCAGGAGTGAAACCTCTCTCTGAACACAGTGAGCCGAGCCTCATCAAATCGGGCGCAGACATTCACATATTTCACAACTAGTTTTAAAGTCCAAAGGCCTTCAATCATCTGATTTAATCTAAATGACTAGCAGCTTTTTGCCTCCTTGTTCATAAAAATGATTTAACACAAAGTACAGAGCTCAGAAATCAATCTCCTGCAGTCAAAGAAACCTGTGTAGTATTGTCCTTTTCTGTCTACAAAAGAGAGCTGACGTCACTGCTGCCTCAAGAAAATACGAATTCACATAGAAACAAAGCACAATTTTTCTAACTAATTACCTTCACTCACATTGTTGGTGAATACACAGTTTATATGCAGGTAAAAAAGAAGATGAAGCAGGTTTTGTGCTCATAAACACTGGGTGTTGTCCATGTTATCCATGTTGAGGTGCATGTGAAAACCTGTTCTTTAGCACTAAATTGGAATGAATGGCAGTCAAATCAAATCAGATCAAATACTGTTATTAGGATCACAGTATAAAACATTTCAGGTTTCTGGGATAATTAAAAGGACAAGGGTGAATCTGTCGAGGGTCATAAGGTCACAATGTGATTGTGTGCACTTAGATATTCTGCTTCGCCCTGTCTGTTCCCCAAAAGGATGGTTCGTTGGAAACCCTTTCAGGTAAAATTGTGGCTAAAAAGGAAGTTACTAAAACAGTGATATCTTTGTCCCGATCTTCCAAGAGATACCTCATTTGACTTCTTCTTGGAGTTATAGGCTGGAGGTCCAACATTTTGGTGAGTTGGTGAGGTCTACTATGTAGAGAGAAATCTAAGAGAATGTGGTCCATTGAATCAGGTACTCCATTGTTGCAGGCACACAGACGGGCTTGATATGGCAGTCCACAGAAAACGCTATTGCCGTTTGTTCCGATTCAGTCCTAGGCGGTGGGTTTTCCTAGGGGAAAGTGTGAGGCAAACAGAACTGTGGGTGAGCCCTAAATCAAAAGCAGGCCATTCTCCTGGCCTCCCTCTGCCCCAGCTTCTTTATTTTACTTATTATTTTATTTATTAAATGGATACCTTGCTTTTCCACTTAAATGAGCCCAGCTGCCAAACAATATTACTTATTTGCTTTGGGGTTTTTTATCTCACCCTTCTCCCAGACCTGGGACTCAAGGCAGCTCACAAAAATGAAAACAAACATGAATGAAACTCATAATGCTAAAAGCATATAGAACATAATAAATGGTAATTAAACGATAACAGAATTGAAACAATATAAAAATAAATCTATTAAAACACAGTAAAAGAAAGAATCGCAAAGCAACACTTTAAACGAAACATACACATAAATGAAAACATTTAAAAAGAATAAAATATCCTCACAACTAATAATTTCAAGGTTTCCAGGAACTTTATATTTCAACTAGCAGTCTTTTATAGTAAAAAAAATCCAGTTTTGCTTCGTATCAGGCAGGGTGAAAGAATAAATTCATGGATTTCATGATCTGGCCATTTTCTCAATGGTAAATGATGGTAAATCAGAATGGCCTATGCAACTATCGCCCTACTTTACAAAAAAAGAAAAAGGACACATTTCCTACAACCTCTGCTTTTTCCCTTGGGGAACCTGAAGGAGCTATGCTGTGATAGCTGCTGTAGGCACATTTGATGATTGCTCTTTCCTATTAATTCCTAATTAATTCCTATTCAGAGGCATACTTTCTCTAAACATAGAGTTCTCTATAGCTTTCATGCAGGGTGGCCACTAAGAGACTTATCCTCCATGAATTTATCTACTCGTCTTTTGAAAACATGTATTTTATTTTTATATTACTTTTTATTAGTTTTCAAATTTTAACAAATCCATCCAAATTATTTAAATTTAATACATTTTTTCAAAAAGTAATTAGGTTTCCCACTCCCGTTGCAAGCATAAGCCCATTACATTCCTGATGTTACCGCTTCAGTTTTCTTCTTTAATCACCTTCTCAACCTTCTACTAGTTTTAATCCATTTTCATAGCCAGCCCACTTTTTAAAACATGTAAACTAGGGCCTTTCACTATATCTTGTGACAGTGAACTCCATAGATTTAATACTTGCTGAATGAAGAAATGCACTTTTGCCTGTCCTGAATCTGTTGTCTGTTTCCAAGTTCTGGACCACCAGACCCCTTTCTCTGGGTAGTCACTGGCATTTCAGAATCGATCAATGTATATTTGAAGGGAGTGTTTTTTTAATTGCACTAATATGTTTCACTTAACTTACTCCAACTGAAGTTCATTTTATTACCTATTCACCCAATTCAGAAAAATGCCTTTTGATATCTTTGAAGTCCACTTCAGTTTTTTACAACCCTGAATAAGTGGGTGTCATCCACAAAACTGACTCTCTCATCCATAGTCCCCAGGTCCCTGGGGCCCTGGGTGCTGTGGCTCTCACAACATTTTAAATGAGGGGACTGGGCCTTCACGAAGTGTCATGGTCATTCATGCATGCACCCCCCCCAGCATGCGGACGCTATATTACGGCGCCCCACTATGTGAGTGAGTGATGTCAGCATGCCAGGGGCATGATGACGCAGCATGCTCACACTGGGGGGCGTGATGATGTAGCGCATGCACCCTGTGGCATGCGCACACAGCCTGGTGATGGCACATGGCCCTGGGCACCCGCAGTCGTGGGGGCAAGCTGGTGCCACTGATCTCAGCACCCAGTCCTAACTCCAGACCAATTATGCATGTTAAAAGGACTGACCCCAGTACAAATCCTTGGGGATCCCATCTTTCCCCTTCCATCCATTGTGAAAACTCCCTTTAGTCCTCCTTCCTGCTGCTAGTTGTTTAAGCAGACCTGACTTGTCCCTTGGCTGCTTTGATTACTCAGCTTGCGTAAAGGACTTTATCAAAAGCCCTTTGAAAGTCTGCTCTTTGATTGTTACACCATAAGAAAGCTTAAGCATACTTCCAGGCTGAAATTATGCCCAAATATATTGCTATTTTTAAAAGCATTTTGTTTTTGCATCTGTAATTTATTAAAAGTCATAATCCTAAAATTAAACAGAGTATCTGAAACATTTTAAAATATGCCTCATTGTTTAATTTATTATGAATTGTACTGCAAAGGAAGAATATATCAGCAAGGGAGCAATAGGATCACAGCTATGGAAGTTCTCTTTTATTGCATTTCTGATTAAATGTCTGACTTCTTGTCAAGAGTGAGTAATGTAACCCTCATGAATAGCAAGGGAAGGCATTTAAATTCTTGTAAATATCTTGTAGCATTGCTCAACTAGCTTTACTTTTTGTGATCAATCCAGGGAGTGTTCTGTAGGGGACGGGCGGGGGGGGGGCGTGTATTGCAAAAGGCATTTACCTTGATCAGTTTAGATCAGGACAATTCAAATCTGTAAAATGATTTTGTGCTAATCAAAACTTCTCTCAGAATTCTTTTGATGCTTCCCCAAACCAATTTACTCCAAGTTCATCTCAAATATCAATTTAGGCATAACTTGCTGTGTGGAACATATATACAGAATTGTTCTGCTCTTCTAATTCTAGCTGGCATCATGGGCTTTCACCCTGAGATTTTGTTTGCAGAAGTCAGAGTTGCCTTAGATTTACCGTTTACCACTTTGGGAAACTATCTTCCCAGAACAAATCATTGGGAAATTTTCTGAGCTTTTCTGAAACCACTAAGAATATTTTTCAAAGCAAAAAGGGTATAATGTGCTCTTTCTTGAGATGCTGGAAAAGGTCATCTCGTTTGGGCCCAGACATGAGGTTCAAGGGCTTGATATGCTGACAGAAGAGGCAAGAACAGCAAGGCATTTTTCTGTGGTTGGACCAAAACCTGAATTTCCAAGATTAAACCTCTCTTGGCTTCCCAACCCCTTGAACCCTGAGATGACAGCCTAGCACAAGCAGGGGATGCTCCTCCTCGCCCACTTTTGGTTACATGAAACATTAACACCCATCAATTGGCGCTGGAGGGATGGGGGAAGTTCTATGATTCCCCGGCAGCCAATGTGAGCTCTGTGGCCCAGGAGAGTTCTGGTCGCCAGTTCTGTTTACAGCTGGAGACTGCAGATACATCTCTGTGAGACTGCAGATACACCTCTTTCTCTGCCATCGCAAGAGGATAGTTTCAACTGAGGTCACATTTAAAGGTGAACCTACCTAACTCACACTTTCTGTGACAATATGAAAATCAAAAACCAGCGATCATGGTATCCTGCCGTAGGATTCCAACGTATAACTTACTATTCTCTTTTCGGAAGAAATGGGGCAGGGGTGGGAGAGCCAATAGAAAACACTTGTTTTTTGAAAAAATCTAGTGGATAAGCCCAGCTATGGAATGGAATCTTCCAAATTGGATCTCCATGTGCCCTAATGTACCTCTCTGCTCTACATTCTGCATCCTATATGCTGTGTTTGTTTTCTAGGCAGAGGCCCAGGAGGCTTAGCACATTACATGGGACTTTCTACAACCATTTTTATTGTTTGGGCCATTTCTTTGTCATTATTTGAATACCTTGCATTGTGCTAAAGAAGCTGCTCATATCACTTGTGTGCAGAGTCTTCATAAAAAATGGAAAAGCTTCAATAATTTTAAATCATTCGGCACTGCTCTGATTTAAATTTCAGTACTAATTTTTTTATTAGCACTTCCATTTGGAAGGTACCAGGCTTCTACAAGATTTAAAATTATTGGAGCATTTCAAATTTTTATAAGCTTTCCAGTGAAGATGTGACTGTGGTTCTGGGCTTGTAAAGTGTAGCACAATTTAAATTTAATCTAAATTATTTAAGTGCTTCAGACTTCAGGGAGATGTTCAATCTTTCAAACTGGAATTCATGTTAGGAGACTGGAGCTAATCTATAATGTGAAGTGCTTTCATCATTTTAAACCCCCTTTGGGCAGTATTCATAGTAAGCCTTTCCCCCCCACCCCACCCCTTGTCAGGTTGTTCATTTACAATATTTGTTTTCCCCTCCAACAGATGCCTGGGAAATACTGGCAAGAGGAGAGAGAGAGTGTGTGTGTGTCCTGGGGAAGCAGCAAAACCAGGTTTACAACCTGTCTCCTGGGCTACCTTCAAAATGGCATGCTGTAATTCTGCATGTGGACATAAATATGGATAGGTAAGGATTTCACCTCTTAAGTGCCACAGAAGCTGTTATTAGCTTGGTCCGAGGGGGTGGGAGAGACTGGTAGGCACACCCATATTGTTAGTCGCCTCCTCCCTTCCATGAACCTGATCTAAATCCTTTCTCAAATCCTTAGTTTGCTGTGAGAGAACTGTTGGTTTTCAAGCCAAAAGTCAGAGGAATTGGCCACCCTCCAGGTGCCCGGCTTGAAACCTTGTTGACCTCCCTGTCAGCGACTCCCGGCAAGACCAGGCGAGGTCTCAATCGGCGATCCTTCTCAACGTGAGAAGAACACACCACTTCACCCCTCCCATTCCCAGGGAGGGGAGAGAGACAGACAGAAATGTATTTACATGCCTTTATTTCTGTCCTTCCAGCAGTACAGAGAAAACGTGACTGCTCTCTCTCATCACCAACAGCAGAGAGAGAATACTTCTCCCATGTACTTCCAGTACAGGGTCATGTGACACTCTGAGCTAACATCCGGTGCTCAGTGCACTGAATAGACTGTGCCTTGTTCCCACGGTACAGTCCCATAACGTCAACATCCAAAAGAAGTCTTCAGTTCAGTTGTGCCGCTGCTTGAGCTCACTGGATGGTCCTAGGCAAGCCATACTCTCATAGCCCCTGTCTGTGGTGCGGCAATAGATACAAACACTGACCTACATTCAGGGGTGTTGTGCGCAGGGGTGTCTTACCCATAGAGGCTAGTGGCATGGGGCTCCAGGGCGCCAAGTTCTGGTGGGCGCCAGGGAAGAGGCAGAGGCCGCCCTTGCCCACCTCCGCCATGTTGCGCCAAAGCACCACTACACCTGAAGCCTCCGTCTGCCCTGGCCACTGCGGCACGAAGCGGCCAACTGAGCCGGGAGGTGCCGTGTCCAGCCTCCGCCTCTTGCCTGCCGGAGGAGCCGCCCTCCAGCTGCTGCCTGCCTCCTCCAGCCCCGCCAGCAGCACCGTCCTCCCTAAAAAACTCTGGGAAACGGGGAGGGGGGCACCAGAGGGAGCTTTCCCCCCCCCCCCGGCGCCGGGTATGCCTAAGAGAGCCCTGGTTGTGCGCATTGCCACAAGGTAAAGAACCTGAGGAGAGCCTGCCGGATAATAATAATAATAATAATGATAATAATAATAATAATAATAATAATAATAATAATAATAATAATAATAATTATTATTATTATTTATTATTATACCCCGCCCATCTGGCTGGGTCTCCCCAGCCACTCTGGGCAGCTTCCAACAAAGATTAAAAACACATTAAAATGTCACACATTAAAAACTTCCCTGAACAGGGCTGCCTTCAGATGTCTTCTAAATGTCAGGTAGTTGTTTAGCTCTTTGACATCTGGTGGGAGGGCGTTCCACAGGGCAGGCGCCACTATTGAGAAGGCCCTCTGCCTGGTTCCCTGTAGCTTTGCTTCTTGCAGGGAGGGAACCACCAGAAGGCCCTCAGCGCTGGACCTCAATGTCGGGGAAGAACGATGGAGGTGGAGACCACTAGCCTGTCTAGATCAGCAGCTTGTTCTCAAAGTAGCCAACCAGACGCCTGTGAGAAGCCTGCAGTCAGGACCTGAGCACAGGAGCAGCCCTCTCCCCACTTGAGATTCCCAGCATAGTTTCCCAGCATAGTTAAAACAAAATGTTTTAAAGCCTCTATGCTGCTATATAAGCTATTATTAACATTTATTAGTTTCTTGGATTTGTTATTGTGTGTGGGTTAAACCACAGAGCCTAGGACTTGCCGATCAGAAGGTCGACGGTTCGAATCCCCGCGACGGGGTGAGCTCCCGTTGCTCGGTCCCTGCTCCTGCCAACCTAGCAGTCCAAAAGCACGTCAAAGTGCAAGTAGATAAATAGGTACCGCTCTGGCGGGAAGATAAATGCTCTGGTTCCCAGAAGTGGCTTAGTCATGCTGGCCACATAACCCGGAAGCTGTACGCCAGCTCCCTCGGCCAATAAAGCGAGATGAGCGCCACAACCCCAGAGTAGGTCACGACTGGACCTGATGGTCAGGGGTCCCTTTACCTTTACCCTTACCTTGTTTTGTTAATTTTACTATGAATCAGTAAAATTGCCTCTTTATTCCTAGATCCATCTTCAAATTTAATGGTATCATTATTAATTGATTTGGATAGTCAAGGTATGCTTTTAAAAATATTTAAAATGAGCCAGGTCTTTGTTCCAGTTTCCTGCTCTCAGGCTGCCCCATCTTGTAGTACAAAGAGCATTCAGAATATACCAGGAGGGATATTTGAGTTTTATATGCTAATAGTAACTGCAAGAGACTCATTAGCAATACAAAACTGAAAACCCGGATAGAACATAAGATTTTGAACGATACGAAAGAAAGAGGTGGTTTCACCCTCCCTGACTTACACTTGTATTTTGATGCATCATGTTTATGTTGGTTGAAAGAGTAGATTTTACTAAAGAACAGTTATCTGCTGGATCTGGAAGGGCATAACCTAAAATCTAGATGGCATGCGTGCCTATGGTACAGGAAGGCTAGTATATATAAGAGCGTCTCAAATCACATAATCAGAAAAAATCTTTATAGGGTATGGGAAAAATACAAAAACTTATTAGAAATGTAATGGTTATATGGGGTTGCTCGTGCGTAAGTTGCCGCCACTCTTGGCGAGGTTGCCTGGTTAAACCTTTTCCTGGCTGGACAGCCCTTCACTTCGTGGCTGTTTCAGTCACTAGCAGAATCCGTCAGTGGGCGTTTCTTGAACTTCTTCCAGCAAAGAAGTTCTTTGACGCCAAGTCTACGCCTACTTTCCCTGCGCGGAAGTCTTCTGCGCAGGGTGGGTGTGGGTAGCGGAGGACCTGTGCTCTCCCCGCTGGTCTCTGGCGAAGAGTCCTGGAGCCCCCTCTCCGATTCCCCCATCCGCACCCCTTTATCCCTGGTGTTACGCTGATTTCCTTCCCCAGCCAATGAGTCCCCTCTCTCCCTGCTGGGCCCTTCTCTGGCATCGCTTGGGAGCCTTGCCTCCACTCCTGGCTCCGATGTCAGTTCCCTGACAAGAAAGAAAACACTGGTGTGGTTGTCACCAATGGAGCTCTGGCAAAGAAAAAAAGTAGTTGCAATAGACGGGGTGAACCAAGAAAACACGAGAAAAAGAGGAAGCAAAAGGAACCATGGAAGGAGAGGATGGGAAATTGGTGGAGGAATGCTTTCTGCTTTTCCGTTTATTTTTTGATATTTTAACATTGTTATTTCTTTTGCATTGCAGCATTTTCTTTTTTGTGTTCTTTGTTTATTTCTTAGATATGGAATTGTATCAGAAACGCAAATAAAATAAATATTAAACAGTAATAAAAATCAGAGGTTCTGCCACTGCAGATGGTGCCCAAGTTACTAAAATGTAGCCAGATACTACACTGAAAATGTATATTACATTTGCATATTGCACTGGCAACCTGTATTATGCTATAGACTTAATATAATGTGTGCATGTATCTAAAACTCCTTCTTATCCAGATTTTTTTTGCTCATCTGTTGCTGAAGGGAAGATGCATACAAATGGGTAAACTGGGTTTGTTTTTCATGTCTGAGAAGACCAGTCCAGGACCCCTGCCTCACCCCTAAGACCACGTGTGGTTAGTCCTCAGAATTAAGGCAACCAGAGACATGGTGCAGAAAACAAGATGGCTGCCACGTAGGTAAAAGGGTTTAGTCACCATATTTCTGTGTAGCATACAGTCGCTTCCTGCAGCATTTAAAAGGCATTTTACCCACATGCTGCTGTTCTGCACTTGCTAGCTGATCCAAGCAGATTGAAAGTGTTAAAAGACAGAAAGAAAAACGTCATTATCATGTGCAGAAAGGTATATATGCAGACTACTCATCTGTATTTTGATTCAGGCACTGGTAAATTCTTTCCAAAATTTAGACTGAATGAAATCTTCCCCCATCTGTATTAGGTATTTGTGTCAAAGGCATAAAGTGTCTGACTTGGCTTTTGCTACTATGAGGTATAAAAAGGTAACCACAACTTGGGCTTTTACAATATAATGCTTCTTGCAGTTTAATATTGGACATATGGAGCAGTGGGCCTCATAATCTTGCTTACAGTCTCTTCCCACAACTGACATGTGAAATGGAAACCCAGCTTGTATGTTATTCCATTGCTTTCATCTATTATACAGTGGTACCTCGGGTTACATACGCTTCAGGTTACAGACACTTCAGGTTACAGACTCCGCTAACCCAGAAATAGTACCTTGGGTTAAGAACTTTGCTTCAGGATGAGAACAGAAATCACCCAGCAGCTGCACAGCAGCAGTGGGAGGCCCCATTAGCTAAAGTGGTGCTTCAGGTTAAGAACAGTTTCAAGTTAAGAACGGACCTCCAGAGCAAATTATGTTCTTAAGCCGAGGTACCACTGTATCTCCCAGCTCCCTTCAAGATTCTTCCCAAATCTGGGGAAGTGGAGGACAGAGGATTTGCCCCTCATATCATGTTACTTCAACCATGATTTCCAATGACATTATCTGAAAAGCAAAGAAACTATGGATCAACTTTCAAGGATTTATTTGGGACTGAGATACTGTCTTACACTTTTGCAACCTAGAGAAATACAAGTCTGCATACAGTATTTGTTCTCTGGTTTTGAACCCAGGTTAGGAATCTCCAGGCCACATAATATGATGCTCCAGCCTCCAAGAGTAGCAGCTGACTGCATTAATAATAGAGACTGCATAGACAGTTGCAATGTCTGTAATCAAGCATTCAGTCCTCTGGAATGTTGCAAAGCAAATCCTTGTCATGATTATTTTATCAGGCCATAGTATGTGGAAATGAATTAACTTTGTTTTGATGAGGATACCAAGTCTGCATAGAAAACTATTATGAATATTCACAATAAAGATATAATGTGAATGTGAATGTGTGGAGGGGAAGGAATCCATAAATACAAATGGTCCAAATAATTCATGCCACATTCTGATCAGATTTTATTTTATGATTCAAAGGACCTGGAAATTAAACACAATGCAACAAAAAAGAATGACTCATATTATACTAGGGACAAGTTTTTAAAATATCCAAGAGTTCTTTATTATGTGTGATGGTTCAAACAGATCTATGTTGTATGGGTCTATTGACCAAATAAATCTCCTGTTTTGTTTTCCTTTGCACATATTGCAGCTGAGCTCCTGGGGAAGGGAAGTGGGGGAGGGGTTGTCAAGCATTTCAGTTGCCAAAATACATGGTTGGTGGACTGCATTTCATAGGCCATAAATTTTGTAGGCCTGATGTTTGATATTGAAGGATCCTTTTGCAGATGGAAGCCACTTACAGACTTCTCTCACACCCAATCACTGAGGTAGCAAAGGTTTTGTTTGTTTGGAGAGGCATCCAAGGGATAGCGTTTCAAACCCAAAGTTCAATGCAGGGCAGGCTTGGGGGTTAAAGGCAGTAGACCAGGTTTCCCACTGCCCATATGAAAGGATGCAGGACCTGGTTTGCTGCCTACAATCCTGAACACCAACACAACCAGAGGCAATGCTTCAGGTAACCTTAAGTTGATACAAACAGGCCCTACCCACATACCAATGTTGGTGCATAGAGTTTTCCTTCACAGCTGAAAACCCTAATTGGTCCAGAGTTCCGCAGTGTGAGGATGAACTGTACGCACATTTTTCATTAACACCATATGCATAGCCACTGGAGGGGGGTTGCTGGCAGATAAATATATGAAGTGGGTTTAAACTGAGTGTTTGCTTCTTAGACTGCACATTTCATTTAGACATGCATTAAAGTGAAGCAGACTCAGGAATCTCCACTATGCATTCAGTTCCATCCGCTTTAGTAGATACATGAACAGGCTTTTACATTAGGAATTTACCTAAAGTAATGCAAGTTTTGCAGAGATTTGCCCACTAGGCAATCCCTTGCAAGCAGTCCTCTATCTTCTCAGGACCAGCCAATATTCTTTTATTTAAGATGTAGTTTTAGACGGATGCTGACTAGTTGATACATTTAATTTATTTACATCACACTTTGAAGGCTCTTGCATGCTTGCTGTCTTTTTAAAAATTTGAAAATATCAAACAAAACTAGTGCAGTATAATTTGTAAATACAGCTTTCAACTCATGTTTGTCTCAGGGAGTTATGATTTCCTCTTAGCAAAAGTCAGAAAGACATTACAGCCACAATTTAGCAGCTGAACTGGGAGGCTTGCTCTGTTAAATCTATGAGGACCAATAAACAGTTGTTTTTGATCTTAAAGTATTGGATTCCTTTTGCCGCTGCTAAAGACAGGGGGAAAAGAAAATCGATTTACATGTGGGGCCATTTCAGCTAAAAACTTGCGTTCCCTGAACATCACCCACAGCAATCAATGGAACATGCAATGGAAGCAGAACTTAAATAATTCTTTGCCGAGTTGTATACCATGTAAGGATCAATTTGTTTGTTGTACTTAGCTTCTATTTGCATATTTAACAGCTTTCATAAGTAGTCTACAGGGGTGATATTCTAATATGTGAGAAGGGAATTCCTGCCAAACGGAATAGAGAAACTCCTTTCTCACTCTCAGATATGTGTTTTGCTGTTCGGATATGCAATGTAGGAATGAGTCCTAAGCTAATACCACTTAAACCTTGGGAAAAAATAGGGACTATGCTTCTAAGAAGTCTTTAAACAAACGATGATCTAGATTTAGATCACACAGACACTAAAGTCTCTGAGGGAGCCATCCAAGCCCATGATCCACTGAGATGAGCAGAATTTGGAATAGGCACATGCTGGACTTAGCCAGCTGAAGTCCTTCATCCTGACTCAGCAAGAGATATGCTGACAAGTCTCCCATGCCAGGGTAAGTCCCAGAAAAGGGGTATTCTGAGGGTATGGAGGGATGAAGCAGGGGAAAGTTAACCTCTATTCCAAACTCTAGACACCTAAGTCACATGTCCTAGTAACCCAGCAAAAAGAACGGTGTAAGTCAAACTCTGTTTTAAAGAATTGCTTTCCCTCTGCTAGGCTCAGCCAAACACAGCCAGCAGGAGCCCCACTCTGAAACAGGTATGTTACACAGTAAAATTTACACCAGCAGAAATTACGCCAGCTTCCTATGGTTCAAATTTATCTGCCCCTCATGAGGCAAACTGGCATCCCAGACTCTGGTCAAAGTGTGTGGGGATAATGACAGCAAGGTAGGCTAGGGGTAAAGGGAGGCAAGGGGTCGCAGGAGAGGCCAAAGTTAGTCTGGAACCAGGAACACAGTTTCAGCCCAGCTCTAATAGCATGGGCTGTCTGACTTGTATGGTGCCTGTTTGAAGATGTAAGCAGTACTAATTGAACCAGAATTCCACAACGATAACATAAGAGTCACACATCCAATTCAAGTGAGCACAATATGTGTTTCAAGCCTCACAGTACTGTGGGAGGTAGAAGTGTTGATTCCCCTGAAGCGCCAACCAGACTAAAACATAGCAGGGCTGGAAGTAGCATTGCATGGAGCTAGTGAGTCACCTTCTTCCCTCCCATGCCTGCAATATACAGGGAGCAAATGTTATTTATCTATGCCACAGCATGACCAGCAGTGGAGACATATTGGGGAAAGGCTGGAGAACAGAGCCCCCAGCCGCCAGCTGCAATGAGTCAGAGGACTAATTTAGTTTGCGTCAGAGACAAGGATGTGCAGTGCAGAAGTGGGGAGCCAATTATGAGCTGAGTCTCAGGGCTTAGCCATGCTTCCTCTTGTCCTGCTATTTTCCTCCCAGGGAAAACTGCTCTTTAGTGCTCAATTGGGGCAACCAGCAATTCAGGTTTTCCCTGGATTGCCATTTGTTCCAAACTATTGCTAAAGAACAGGTTTTCCCTCAAGGGGATGACCACTTGGACCTCTGTGTAGAAAGTTTGTGTCAAGCCGAAACCTCTCAGATGACACAAGGAGATGTGTGGATGAAACTCCATTGTTCCTTAGAACAAGGAATGCACCAGCTCTCCTCCAAAGACCAACCTGCAGGAAGGTTGGGACTCTGAGGGGTACTCAGAGCCTGTTCTCCTACACCGCCTTCCAAGAGGAAAGGTGTTGCATGTACCAATCTTCCACAATGCAATGTTTACAAGGTGGATAATTGTTCTTGTATGTCTAATAAAGTCTTTCAGAAACATGGAGAGGAATAATAGAGATGAAGGATTCAAGGAAGTTTGTTTATGCTGATAAAAATCAGTAGGCAGAATTCTGAAAGTAACAAACCAAGGTGTACGTTAGTTCAATGTTAGCTCTTGAAAGATGGGTACCATATTTCCCTCTTATAAGATGGATGGGCCATAGCTGAGTGACTGCGCTTTGTATGCAGAATGCCCCATGTGGCATGACAAGGCATCTCTAGTAAAAAGGCATTTAGCTAGACCAAAGATGTAATTTGGTCTAAGACTGCTATAATTCCATCTCATCATTTAGGCCATTCTTTAGGGTTGAGGAACTTGTGGCCCTCCGTATGTTGGTGGATCCCTCGTTGCCCCCAACGAGCGGTGAATGGTTGGGGGAATGTGAGTTGCAGTTCAGCAACATATGGAGGTGCTCCCCTCCTGTTTTCAGCTGCCCTACAAGCAGAGTCCATTCAGCATTTAGCTCAGGGGTCAGCAAGGCTTACCTTGCCTGGGCCGGTTCACTGCCGCGGAGCCCCCTCCGTGGGCCGGATTGTGGGCGTGCATGCCAGCGATTTCCAGCACCTGCATCTGCACAGACATGAATTCCAGTGTCTGCATCTGCGCCGATGCAATTTCCAGTGCTGTGAAAGCGAGTCCCCGCGCTGTGCAGCATGGGTTTAGCACACCATGCAGGGACTTGCTGAGCGGGCAGCTCGGTTTGGGGATGGCTCGTGGACTGGTAAAACGACCCCCATGGGCCGCTTGTGGCCCATGGGCCTTAGGTTGCCGATCCCTGATTTAGCTGAACTGCATTTGAACTGGTCACCAGGCGGGGGCAGAAATGTTTCTATCCTTACTCTGGTCCCCTGAGCAGTCACATTTTTCTATAGTTTTTTTGTGCTTAACAATAACAACTGTTCTACAGAGCAGACAAGCTGTAGAAGCTTTTTATCTGTTTCTGGTTCTTAAGCAGATCTGTTGCAGCCAGCTTTCATATTCATGTCTTTGGGGCCTCTGGGTATTGGAGCTTGTGTCAGGGGAAAAAATCACATTGAGTAAAACTGATATTTTTATTTATTTACTCCATGATACAAGAGGATTTGGTGATAGAAAAGGATATCTGGGGAGAAGGCTAAAATGAAGAAGACATATATGTCTGTAAGTTAAAGATAACTGTGTGCATCATGGGAGATGCTAACAAGTAATGTGCAAAAATGGCTTTAGGTTTGCAGCACTTTGGGTGCATATCTTTATCTATGGAGAAATTCAATGAGGAGGAATTTTAAAATGTACGTTTTTCTCTTGCATAACCAAGATTGTCCTGTGATTAACTGTGATTAATGTTAACTGTGGTTTGTTTGAACCAAGCAACTTTGACCCATGGATGAGGTTGAACAAACAAGACAAAGGTGATCCAAATGGTGACCACTGTGAGGCTGCACTTCCAGCTTCTCAGGAGGAGCGACCCTAGCAAGTGGAAGACCAACCTGACCCCATCATTTATCTTGAGAAGGTGTTGCTGCTGCAGTACTTGTTTTCCTCTTCCCCTACTTTTTCATGTGTATTCATGCTTAGGACCGTTTAGAGTCTTCATATGTTGCTTGTGGATAATCTTAGAAGTGAGGGTGATGGTGGCCAAATTTTTGTATGATCAATGAGGTACGATTTGCTCTGTTGGAATATGTAGACAGAACTTTCCTGGAACATGTTGTGCTTAGTGGTGCAGACAGCATGTCATGCCTTCTCTCCACTCCTGTTGCTATGTAGGCTCTGGTAGAAGACCTCTCTGGAAAGGGGGCATCTTCCCACACTCACAAAGGTCAGGAGGTACATATACACACTGGCTTCTCAGAAGCTAAAAAATCTGTAATTGTCATATTTTGCAGCAGTTCTAAATCCTGAGGGGAGAGCAGGAAAATATTTTAATGGAGACACACCCATGTGGCTACTCTTGACTCCTAATTTACACCACATTTAAAACTGGGACAATGGTTTCTTTATACCATTTATATACCACCCAACCAAAGTTGTCCTCTGTGTGGTTTACAAATTTAAAACAGTAAAACACTAACTGAAAGGGATCGATAACATTTTTATTTCATTTTATTTTTTGCAAATGATTGGATCATTCTCTAAAAGTGCCAAAAGCTCAAAGTATTTAAAAGGGAGAAAATATTCAGGAAGAGTTCCAAGGTTTGCTTAACAAAATGTTCTACAGGTCTATTAGGGCTTTCTCAGGTTAAAAATCATTTTTTAAAAGATTCTGTTGCCGGCAGACAGACATAAAATATGTTCATTGGCTCCTTTTTACTTCCCAGTCCTCAGAGATTTATGTTGCTGTGTCGACTGATAATTAAAAGCACAAGGATAAAACACTGGATTGATATGGAACCTGGCCTGGACACTTAATTGCAGAGGTGCAATAAACCCCAAAGGAGGCGTCCCCCAAGAGACAGGAAATGAATTAGCCAGTGGTGAATATATTTCTGCCACCAAATAAAGGAAAATGTATTTGAGGTAAAATATCCAGAAACACGGGTGGGACGCGGGTGGCGCTGTGGGTAAAACCTCAGTACCTAGGGCCTGCCGATCATATGGTCAGCGGTTTGAATCCCCGTGGCAGGGTGAGCTCCCATCTTTCGGTCCCAGCTCCTGCCCACCTAGCAGTTCGAAAGCACCCCTAAAAAGTGCAAGTAGATAAATAGGTACTGCTTTATAGCGGGAAGGTAAACGGCGTTTCCGTGTGCTGCGCTGGTGCTGGCTCGCCAGAGCAGCTTCGTCACGCGGGCCACGTGACCCGGAACTGTCTCCGCACAGCGCTGGCCCCCGGCCTCTTAAGTGAGATGGGCACACAACCCTAGAGTCGGACACGACTAGCCCGTACGGGCAGGGGTACCTTTACCTTTACCTTTTATCCAGAAACATATAAATAAAACAATAAATGACAGCTGTAACTTTGGAGGCCCTGACCTATGGAAAAGAGTAGAAAAGTAAACAAAAAGAAAAGTACACAAGTAAAAGTGTGGGTTTTTTTGGGGGGGGGGTGGAAGTTATATTGGACCAGGTTTTTACTCGGGGACCTTGATGGCATTATTAATGTTCCCCTCTCATTTTCCCAAGACATATCAGTGTGTCTCTTTTCATCTGTGCCGCAAGCCAGTGGTGGAGAACATGAGGACCTCCAGAAATAGCAGGACTAGAACTCCCATTATCCCTGACCATTGGCCATGCATGCTGGAACTGATGGGACTGAAAGTGCAGTGACATTAGGCACAAAGAGACAGGAGGCTCTCCCACCCACCCCATTTTTTTTACAGAAAGCATTCATATAAATCCTAAGTCTGCCTCTCCCACCCCACAAAATGCACTTTTTAAAGAATGCTTGGGAGGGGAAAACTAAATGCTTGTGGGTGACTAGGAAGCTGTCTCATCATAAAAGGAAAACTGTGATCATAAGGCGGGGTGGGAACCAAATCCAGTCTTTTTCTGGAATCCCACAGGTAGGCGAGGCTCTTGCCCACCACTATAGTGTCCCTTAAAAAAAAAATCCCTTCCATTTCCTTCCATTGGAATAAGGAGGGAAGGAAGCTAGTCCAGCTCTAGCATAGATTATTCCTTGTTTCGGAAGGGTGCTGATGAACTGGGAATGTGTGACCCTCTCTTTTCAGCCCTAGCAACAGTGACACTCTGACATCAGTACAGCAAGGGCCGTAGAAATTGCTGCAACACTAGGGAGGGGCAGTGCTTTTCCTCTAGAAAAAAAATGGTGCTAGTACTCAAGTTCCACACTTTTAACCTGTGTTTTTCTTCTGGAAAAAGGTGCTGGTACTACGTACCCTTGAGTACCCCCAAGGAAAAAAGCACTGGGGAGGGGTAATCCAACATCAGAGATCTGTCTCTAAGGTTAGGGCGCTCTCCCTCTCCCCCCCCCCCTCTCTCTCTCTCTCTCTCTCTCTCTCTCTCTCTCTCTCTCTGACCTTTGAAAAGGGAGCTCCAATACATCCCATGGCCCTAGGAAAGCCATGGGTTTGCAGAGTTGGTTGTGATTTTCCAGCACGTTCCTTCATTCCAATCTCAGGGGGACGTGATGGGACAGGAGACAAAAGATTAGATTTTATAGCATGAGTCATGACCATTCAAGTAACCCATTTAGTACTCTATGATTGCCTTATGCATCCAGGAATGTCCCCAGCTCCTGCCAGTCAAGGGAGTAGGCAGTACACTTCCAGAACAGACACAGCAACCAACTCCATCAAGCTTCTTTTCTCATGGGCCCTGGAAGAGCTTTTCTTGATTAGTAATGGCCAGTAGGAGATAGACTCAATTGTATCTCTATGGGGATGCCCTCCTGTGTTAGGGGGAGGGAGGGGAGTATCACACAACTGACTTCCGCACTGGCTTGGTCATGTGCATAGAATGGAAGATGGCAGGACCCCCAAGGATGTGCTTTATGGGGAATTGGCCTTGGGCCCCAGGCTGGTTAACAGACTAACTCTGCATGATAAAGATGTCTCCAAATGTGACACATGAAGGTTGGTAACTTTAACCCCACCATGTGAGAATCTGTTGCCAACAACTGCAGTGCCTAGAGACAGACAGTTCATATATCCACAGCAGTGACAGGAGGAGAAATGACCACTGGGAGGGGCACTGAGAAAAGAAACACCAGGGTGCATCTGCAACAGCAAAGTGGGGCACCTTCATCTGCCCCAGCTGCAATAAAACATGTTTCTCCCATATTGATCTCTACAGCTACAGCAGATGCTGTAACTCTCCAGCAGTTTGACTGCACCGCCAAAGGCACACTCTCCCATTGTCTCTCGAGACATACAGATGCCAATGAAATGAACTAAGAACACTGTTGCTACACCACTCCATGATACTAAGTGCTTCATGACATACCATCATAGGAGGAATTTTTCACCAATAATAATACACAACTACTTTCAAAGATGGTACTATTTGGTACTATATTTTTTAAAGGAAAAGCAGCAACAGGTTCGCTTTCTTTTCCACTCAAAGGTCAGTGTGTAACTTGCCTTTTGTATTCTTGAAGATTATTTTAAAAATGTATTCTTTTTCTTGCTTGGGAAGATAAATGTGATGGTGGGGAATTTGCAAAGAGGGAAAATAAATTAAAGAAATATTTGTGTAATTCCATCCCCTGCTATTCCACAGAACAAAAGCATGCTTTTGGGATCCATCTGGCCAGATTCCCCTACCATCTCATTCATGCAATTGACAGATGTTTTACCAAAAATATCTTGTCCCTCCAGTCAATTTTATTTGTGTATTCCCAAGTTTCCCAATTTGTTGCCAAATAGAGCTTTAAGCCACAAGCTCATGAGGATTTATGAATGTGTACAAGTGTCTCTGTGTGAATGTCATACATCTGTGTATCCAGGGTGTGTTTTTATTTTTACATCTTTGGATGTAAACTTTTAAAATAGTAGTTTATTTCACACAGCCCAATATTATAGAGCAATGTTTTAATCACAAATCTCCTATGGTCCATTGACAAAGTAGACATAAATTACAGAATAGTGTCACTTACATCAAATGTACATATACCTGTCAAAAATAGATCTATAGGGCATACTACCATGCCAAAGCATTCAAACTATAAAAATGTTCCCATAATTTATTGACTGGTTCATGACTTTCTGGTAATTCCCAATGCTTGCATTCATGCTGTGCTAACTCACAGTATGTGTGAGAAGCAAACAGGCCGAACACACTCTGCAGCCTAGCTCTTCAGGAACATATCTGAAAGCTTTGACAAGGCTACAAAAGTTACACAAGCCGTTTGGACGAGAGGCTAATCTATTGGCAGATAGGCCATGTCCACCACAGGTCCTTAAATCTTGCTAAAACTGTTTTCAGACTGTTACCATTTTCAGACAGTTACCATTACAAGTGGGGAATCACATGACTAAATGCATCAACTACACAAACAAACAAACTTTGCACATACAGAATCTGAATAAAAAAGCAGGAACGGGAACTACCAGGTAGGCAGAACAGTGTAGTTGACCTCCAATATTCTCACACATCCGTGGAATAAGTAATAAATTGAGTAAATAAGGTGAATAGCTTAGAAGCATTCAAAAGTATGAAATGGAATGAAATGGAATGAGACAGTCAAATCAGTTGAATTTAGGGTGGTAACAGATATTTGTCATATTCAATTTTGGAGTGCAAATAAGCAATTTTGATTGAGCAGACATTTCTCACCATCTGAATAGCACCAGCTAAAACCTGGGAATCACTCTGACCCTGGTATTGGCCAGCATAATTGAATCCTCTGGGCACTTCTATTTCCTCCTTCATAAACCAGCGTGGGGTGGGGAGATCCCACCAATCAGGGATCATTTAGTGAACAATATGATCATGTCTTCATGTAACACTGTGTTATTATAGGTCTGATTTAGCTGCATACTGATATCACTGAATAGAGGGCAAGCAATGAACAAAGGAGGCCATGTTTTTCACAAGGACTGCTAAAAATTATCAAAAGAGGCAAATCATTTTTCAGCATTGCTAAAAATATTAACACCAACAAATTGTGAGTAGTTTTACCACTGCTCCAGTTTGCTGTGAAATTGTTATGGTAAAATCTGGGTGCGAGGCTGCTCTGCCACCCAGCTCGTCGGACTAAGTCCGCGGGTCCCTGCGGAGGAAAATTGAGCTCAGCCGAAGACAGGAGCAAGCTGCAGAAGATCCAAGTTTATTGCGCAACAGGTTCAAGGCGAGATTGAACAGCGAGAAAGGGGTGACATGAACTTTTGAAACTTCCCTCCATGTCCCAGAATACAGTGCAAAATACATCCCAGTTACATCATGAATACATTAAAGAGAGGTTGGGTTACACAGATTACATCATGAATACATTAAAGAGAGGTTGGGTTACACCGGATTAACATACAGAGGAGGGAGGGGGAATATGCAGAGCTGGAGATATGCGCAGATAAGCACTTCCTGAGTACCGGTGATGAGAAGACAATAGTCCAAGTATGTAAAGTCTGCCACCTGGCATTGCCCGGAAGAAAGGCTTGGCAGAGTGATTTGACAGGGTCTTGACACCTTGCTTGAGGGATTATGGAGGACAGGGAAGGTGTCATGGAGTCCTAGAGAAATTGAGCAAATTGGCACGTTGATTTTCTATGAATTTTATAGATTCTAGTCCCTTTTGACATTGACAATTGGAAATAAATGGATATATTGTAGCGAAGAAGAAGGTGAAGAAGACATGCCCCCCTCTTCCGTATCAGAAATCAATGGGATTGATTGAAAGAAAGCACATTTAAAATCAGAGTTCCAGTTATCTTTCAAGGATATATAAAGAAAGTCCCTTGGCTTGGTGGATCTTGGTTTCCCCTGCCATCATAAATTGGCAGTGCAAAATAGCTGCAGAGAGGACACTATGATAGCATCCTTCAATTGTACTAGTTGGAATATTATATTTAAAACAATTTTTATTGTGAAATAGGAACATATACTTCACTATATGGTAGGCTTATCTCCAGGGAGGGCTTTGCTTCGTAATAAAATGAGACCTGCATTATGTGGTTATTACCATTTAAATAAGGCACTTCTTAATGCATCTGATGCCTAGATAAGGATGAGTTTTAGAGTAGCACTGATGTGATATATATATATATATATATATATATATATATATATATATATATACACACATACACACACCCCTTCAGTGGATTTTTCATTGTGAGGTTCACTGTATAATGGTGTTGAGGATTTGAATAAAAAAGGAGGATGGTAATAATAGAAGGAAAGAAAGGCTGTTACAAGATTGAAGACCAGAGCTGGCTGAATCACAAAGAGTAAGGGAAAGTTCAACTCCCTACCTTCCCACAGTTGTCTCCCACAGGGGAAGGTCAATTGATTCAAAAGAAAGTTGAAATACATCTGATGCTTTGCTGGTAACTCAAATGGAAAGTGCTACTTTTTGAAGTTTGGAAATACTGAAACAGCCTCTGTATACTTGGCTAGAGCTGGATACTGTTATAACAAATGTCATAGGGAACGATGAGCTTCCTGTGGCAGCTTTCTGATAAACTCATCTGAAGAGTCTGCCACTGCAGGTTTTCCTTCCATCCAGCAAAAACTGAGTTACTGGTCTCGACCCAAGCCTCATCTTCTGATCCTTTAAAAAAAAAAAAGTTTGAAAAGCAATATGTAAATGGAAATCATAAATATTTAATGTGATTTTGCATGGACTCTGTCACAAGATGGGCCCCAGAAAAACTCTGCTTTTGTTTTATTTTTTTTCTAGCCTTTGGGATTGGAGAATAAGATATTGGCTTTCAGGGCATGACTTTCGGGGAGGAGAATGTATGACTAGTTGTCGGCTGTTGATACTCTGCCAACAAAAATAATTATGTGGTGATTTATGATAGCCAGGTATCACACTCCCCTTTGAAGATAGGGGGATTAACTGGGATGTACTTCACATGCTCTGAAGGAGCCATTTATCACATCAAGACAATAAGTTTGTTTTCAGATGCAGAAAAGTGTCTGAAAAGTGTGGATCAAGTTGGTTCAGATCAAATAAGATCCTCAAGCACCCCTATTTTAAATTCAAATGCCTGTCCTTGAAGGGGAGGTGCTCCATCTACCTTGGCCTGCAAAGGAAATATACAAACAAGGTTTCGAAATCTGTGAGCCATAGTTTCTCTCGCAGCTGAAACTGCTGCAGCAGAAAAAGTTCCAGTTGCAGCTATACATAACACAGTCCATTGCCCGAGAAGGTTTCTCCGGAAACTGTTGGAACTTTATTTGTATTTTAAAAGCCACATTGTTCAGATGCACATACAAAAAGAAAAGCTGCTTGCAGAACAACTCATAAAATGATAAGCTGTTCTTCTCCCCTCAGAAATGCCATTCTAAAGGTTGGAATCTATAGACTCACCAAAACATGCAGGAGGGTGGTTTGCATTTGCTTGTTGCTTTTTTAATACAGCAATTTTTACCCAGCACCGTGCAAGTTATTTTCTGTAAGTTGACATGAGTTGCGCTGCTATTTTCCCAGGCTTCCTTGGAGTGGTAGAGGGCCAGGGCCCTGTTGGGACGTCTCCTGGCTGTGGGAAGCTGTCACTTGGCATTTTGGGACAGGATGTATGAGAAGAGAGAAGGTACGCTGTGAGTTTATTAAAATTTAGTAAGAAAAAAGAAAATGGGATTCTCTCACCTATGAGCAGTTTGGCATTCACTCTCCATAGCACTTTATCCACACAAAACAATTGAATAGCAGGATCTCAATATTTTTAATCATAATTACTGCTGTTTATGTGTTGCTGTTGTTGCTATTGTGGTATTGCTGTTGTATTGTTGAACTTGATGGATTCTTAAAGTTGTGTATGTTAGTCTCCCAAGGTCATATTTAATTAGGAGGACAAACACATTGAATTATTATTAATAATAAAGAAAGGCTGTGTTTCCCAACCCCAGAGGCTACATACCAACTATGTCTGTATACCAAAGGATAGACTTCTGAGTGTTGTTTAGCAGTTTTTTTCAGTTTGGAGCATTCTTACATATTGTTTAGCAAACAGCTCCATTCAGCATTTAGTTCCTGATCAGATGGGAGTGTGGTGGATAAGTGATATAGCCATTGTACCACAGCTTCACCATGCTGCCAGGACCTGTAGATTAAGGATTTTCACTTGAGTCTGAATCTGGCCCTGTGCTTTTTAGGGTGATCAGAAGCAAAACGGGGAAGGGGTTCTATTTAATAATCGTGTCATGTGTGAGTTGTAATGGGTGCAGCTTGTCATGCAGGAAGGAGAAAAGTTGCATCTGTTGAAATTCTTACAGCTCTGCAAAAATGAAAGGGACAGGTCAGGTGTTCATCCTGCAGACATCCACAATAGATCATTTGTGAGTATGTGTCTCATTTCACGTAATTTCCAGCAGCACTGAACACTGCAGAAGCATGAATCATTCCCTAAGCTCATTAACAAGTTAGATCTCCAACACATTCTTCAGATAATTTTCCCTTTCTCCCTAAATCAATAGTGCTCTGCTATGACACAGGCACATTCTGCATAACACAGAGGTGGAGAGTATAGATCTCCCAACCAATGGATCACTGAACCTTAAAGTTTTAATAACTGCTTGGCTGAAGAGTATGAGCAGTTAACTGAGCCTCGGTGAGTCCTTGGTGCTCTTCCTGCTTGCGTCCTCCTGAGATGCTGTGATTATTAAAAAGGACCTTGTGACTCCCCCATCTACAGATGAAAAATATGTGGTGGAAGGGAGGCCTCAAGCTGCTGGTGAAAATTAATGAATGAAGACTCCCTTCAATTGACCTTGAGAAAGCTCATTAATTGCGAAAGGAAAAGAAAAAAGAAGAAAGAGAAAGGATAGGAAAAGGTCTTGTAATTATGGTACTGGGAAACATGGGAGTTATTTTGATAATAAAAAGGAACATGGTGCTTGAGAGTAAACACAGAATACTAAAGCATGCATTGTTCCTTAACACTCAACAGCTAGTTTGCATTTTTATTTTTATTTAGTTATTTTACAATTGGTGATTTGGCTCCTGTGGGGTCATTACTATTCCTCTTCTGTTTTCAGTCATATGTGTTTATTCTTCAGGAAGGCCTGATTCTTCATTGTGTCTGCTCATTGCTTGAGCACGTCACTGCCTACAGAACCAACTGCAAGTTTCAGGGGCCTTTGATAGTTCACTCTTTGGTGGGGCCCTGTCTATGAGTATCTTGACCTGGACGTGAGTGGTGGCACAACAGCAAACTAGTCAGCAGTGAGTGGCTGCCATTACATTTCCCAAAGTGCCTCAAAGCAAGGTTAAGTAGGGGGCATTGTGGGAAATTAAATTGGCAGCTGCCCAGTGCTAAATTGAGTGCCAGTTCTAAATCATCTGTGTATTGTGTTTTATCTTGTAACTTCTTCCATGTTTTTATTTGTGAACTGCCTTGAGATGACTTTTTTTGCCTAGAAAGGTGGCATAAAAATAGCTGAATAAGTGTCAAAAGAGGAAGTTCCTGTGTTTAACAAAAAGATGAGCATTTGACCATTGGTTTCTACCTAATTTTGTACTTTCTAGTAAGCATAAACACCCACTATTTACTGGTTTTCTATCAACTGTTCCTCATAAATCACGTCCCATAGTTTCATTCAGAGGATACCTTGTCTAAAAAATATTGTAAGGGAACAATCTGAACTTCCCTCCTGGCCCAGGAGGGCTTGGGTGGGTGGGTGGGTGGGTGTTTACAGCAGCACTGAGAGCCACACCATGCATTGCATTTGGGATGGAAGGTGTCAACCAGGACTGGGCCCAGATTGGACCAGTGTCATCACACGATGGCAACAGAGCCACCTGAGTTTCGCCCACTCCTTGCCCCATGACTTTTGTTGGTCTGAACGTGAAGTGGGCAGGAGGGAGAGCTCCACACTTGGACAGGTGGCAGCTGCGGCAAGGCTGATGGTGGCTGGCACATCTGGTGGAGAGGCTCATCCACACTTTCCACACACACCCTCAGCACCACCTGGGTTTGGGTGGCCATACTTGTTGTTAGACTTTCTTCAGGGCCATCTAACGCTTCAGAAGTTATATCTCGGAGGAGAGAATCACTGGCCTGCTATTTGCACACTGCAGCTGCTGCGATAAATGTTCAGCTGTTGGTATCTATTGTAGGAAAATTGTGTTTTCCTAATATAGATTTAATTAAAATCTATACTATTTAATCAAAACAACTAATAATGTCCCAGCTTTTAAATTGGTGGATGTCAGACTACTGCTGATGTAATCAATGAAGTACACAGAAGGAAGAGTTGTGTGACATAGTTAGGAGGGGCTCTGAACATGTTTTTAAATACTGTATAAGAATTGGAGTGTTATATGTCCCTATTTCTGTCTGCAAAATATTGTAAGGCACATACCACTTTCCTTCTATAATATTTGTGTAATTCTCATTTTGAGAGTCACAAAGCTACAAAGATGTCTGCAAAAGAGACGTGAAAGCTGGCAACATCAACCCTGCTGTGTTGGAATCCCTCGCAGACAACTGCAGTGCCTGGAGACAGACAGTCAGATTGTGCATCCGCAGCAGTGACCAGAAGAGGAACAACTGCTGGGGGGAGCACAAAGCAATGCCATGATGCACCTGCAGCAGCACAACCAGATGCCTTCATGTGCCCCAGCTACAATAAACCATGTCTCTCTTAGTTTCTACAGTCACAGCAGGCGCTGTAACTCTCCCGCGACAGATGGATGCCAATAACAAGCAAAATTCCCATTTTAATCTTAAATAAAGACACATAGGCCATCAAGGTTTGTTGAACAGAGGTATGGAGCTGAAGTTTGAATACAGAGTTAAAGATTTGATCTCTAGTCTCCCAGGTCCTAGTCCAGCACTGTAACCACACTGCCTCACAGATAATTATGATGCTAAGAGGAGATGGCAGAGGAAAAGGAGAAAGAGAAAGAGGTGGAAGGGAGAACAGCTGTCCAGGAAGTTGCTCAGAAGCAGGAAGGAGCGGAAGTGAAGAGGAAGAAAAGGTTGTGCAGAAGGTCAGAAGATTCCCCTGCTCCACTCCTGGCTTGGAGGAAACACCAGAAAATGTCTCTTATTGGCATCTAGGCCTCTCTAACCCCAACCTTCTCTGAGGCTGGGCACCTGGTATTAGATTTTTAGAAATCACACCTCAAAGGAGGGGCAGAGAGAATCTAAATCTTGGCCCATGATGGCTGGTTCCAGTGAAGGAAATGTATTCCTTGAGGTGAGAAGGTCATGTTATCAGTTGGTGCCAGGATGGCAATACTTGTACAATCGTACCTTCGAACCCAAACTCCTTGCAAGTCGAACATTCCTGTTTGTGAACATTCTTTGGAACCTGAATGTCCGGAACAGTTTCCGTTTGAATTCTGAGGTACCACATAAAGATGACTTGCAGGGGGAAGCAGCTGCAGCTCAAGCTGTCCCCATGTAGTACAGAACTTCCCTTCTGTCTCCAGCGGTGTTGGAAGGTGCCCTTCTGCTGTGGGAGTGGGGAAAATCCATTTTGTTTGCATTTAAGTGCAAAGCAACCTGATTCACATTTAAACAATAGGTGAACTGAAACCTCAAGACATTCTGCAGTGAAGTTCTCAAAAAAAAGTGTGTTTGGAAATACATATATTAGGGGAAAGTGTGTGCACAAATGCATATATTGATGGAAATGACATATGCAAATGCATTATATTACATAAAATTGTTTGCAAAAAGGAGAAAGGCATTTTTGTGAGGAGAACTGTTGTTGCCATCTGTCTCAAGAGGCAATGCAGTGCACCTCCTGGATGAAGTCAAACTGCTGTGCTAGCAGCACCAAAGTGGCCTTCCTGAGACGCAAGCCTGGAGATGACAAGACTCCCTCCCCTCTTGGCCTCGCTGAATGAAAGCAGAGCAATACGTTTGGCACCAGATTGGCTGCAGGACTGCCACAGGGGTAAGCTGCAAGAACTAAACAAATAAAGGGGTGTGTGTGAAATTGATAGGTTTTTCCACCCCCAGCAGTGACTGCCTTATGTTTTGCCAATTACCACTGCAGGTTCTTAAAGGATCTTTGGTAGACAATATATGAGGGAAAATATATTTTTATTTTAACAGAATAGGAAAACCTCCTGAAACAGCAACAGGAAACCCACTCAAACAGTAAACCTTAAAACAGCAATAAAAATCTTCTTACACCCAAAAATAAACAATTCCCCCACCAGACCTTCACCCACATCCAACACCAGATCTAGCCATAGGGAGCCTCAGCAGTGTTTGGTCCATCCTCATCCTCCTTGACCGCCTTGTCCTACACCATTGGTACCTGCCCCAGCCAAGCCGATTAGGGCTTCCAATCTGAGCAATCCAGCTCCAAGTGCTCCTGCAAGGACTCACAGGAAGGGTTGGCTGCGGAAGGCAAACCTGACATCTCCTTGATTTTTTTCCACTACACCATATTACTTGTACATTGTAAGGAGGGTGCCTTAGGCGCACTTCAGTGTGGATTAAGCAGACAAATCATGCCACATACAAATGCTACAGAGACACAAATCTGGGATTTGGACAGAAGCACAATTTCCCATGAAGTAGCACCTGTGAACAACATTGATAAAATCAGTTTCCTTCCCTACTTGAAGAGCACCAAGAAAGGAGATCCCATCCCCTAAGCAAAAGACTCTTGGGTGCACCCAGACTCTAGCCCTATTGCCCCTGAGTCCAACTTCTTGAGCACTCAGACAACACTCCTCCCAGGGACCGGATACAAAGTTTATCAGGTCCTTGGTTTGGTTTAGAAATCAGTGCAACAGATTGCCCACAATGAGTGATAACTCTTTAGCCACTCTCCAGGGTTATCTGAATTTGTCATAAGGCATCAAATGAATTCAGCCCTGGGTATTTTTTCATTGATTGAAAACAAATCCTTTGCAGATGAAAGGTTTAAAACAAATGGTGTAGTACTCCAACCAAGTGATTTATGACTGCCAGAAGAAAACCCACCATACCAAAAGTACAAGCTAAGGAAATGTTTTATTTCATGTTCTTCGAAATGTCACAAGAAATCATGTCGGGGAGAGAGGGGGCAGAAGGATATAGAACCATTTCATGCCAGCCCTGTCAGATGATCTGTAGTTGCAATGATATGGAAAGAGAGCATAAATTTGCTTCTTGATGAAGATGATTGTACCAAATGTAGCAAAGATATATGTATATTTGGAAGACTTTTAGAGTATTGCTAAAATATTTTCTGTTTGCCAACTTTCTAGCCCTATGTGAAGCAATATAAAGAAATATAGCTGGCCTTGTGATATTTTAGTTTTTTAATCACAAAATCTTGCACTTGTTATCCTTCTGTTGTCCTGCTGTCTACTAATTTGCAAACCAAACAGTCATTTTCAAAGTGAAGGTGCAGAACAGCTGTGCTGGCTGGTGCTGATGGGATTGAGTCCATCAACATCCGGAGGGTCATTAGCCACCTCCTGGGTAGAATGCAGCTCATATGAAGAAGACCTTGAGGCCAGTCTTTGCCACAACAAAGTGGTGTTGCACCATGGGCCAGTGGTTGCAATGTCATGGGGTGCATTTCCGTGCCAAATCAGAGCACTTAGAATCACAAATGGTTAGACCCTTACCAGGATCATTCATCTGAAGGTAAGAACTTGATGAGGTATGTGTAGGTGCCTGCAGCAATAGGTTGCTGCCTCACCTAGAATATTTGGAAGTACTTGCCATGTAATTTGTCCTCAACAGGGTTGTGTGACTCCATGAACTCCTCCCCCTGCCCCACAAAAGGGAAATGTAAAGTAGGGCTTGGGGAGTTAAGATAGGGTACAACACTTGTTTGAGCATAGTGATATGTGGACTTGATCCCATATCCAAATAGTTCTTCTCACAAGAGCAAATTGTGATCGTATGGAACTAAAGCAAACCTGTTCCTTTTGCAACCCATGGCTCTTTTTCTGCTGGAGGATAGAGCAGAGCTGGCTAAGAAACCTAATAACTTTGCCAAGTTAACAAAAGCTAGCATATGTAATCTAGGACCCTTGGCCTAGATAGTGGAGCATCACCACTATAAGAATTCTTAAGAGAAAAGACAGACCCAAGTTTTCAGGACTTAGCTCAGAAAATGGAGTTTGAGAGGAAGGCAAAAGAAACACCAAATTAAGAAATCCCTTTTACAGGGTACAAGTTTGAATACTTCCTCAAAAAGAGGGGAAGAATGAAATGAGGGGATGAAGTGGGGAAAGAATTAAAAGATAGAAATGGGTTCGTTGCCTATCCTTAATCTTTTGAGATGGCAGACATAGAGGGAATCTTCTGTGACTGGTCACATTCAGGCAAAGGAAATTATATGTTCCCAAGCCATAGAAGAGGACCCCTTGGCTGCCAATTTGTTTCTGGGCCCAATTCAGAGTGCTGGTTTTGATCTATAAAGCGTTAAATAGCTCAGGACCTCAATACCACCTCTCTGAGCCTTCCTGGATCCTACAGTCATCATCATCTGAGGCCTTTCTTTGTGTGCTGGAGGGTGGCAAGATGAGAACGGGACTTTTCTGCAGTGACTCTCCATTTGTGGAATGCTCTCCCCGGGGAAGTTCACCTGGTGCCTTTGTTATACATGTTATACGCCATGTGAAAATGTTATTCTTTCACCAGGCATTTGGCTGGCTAACATCCTGTATATCCTTTTGAATGTATTTGTTGGAGGGGGCGGGGAAGAAGGTGTTATTGGCTTGTTGCTGTTCTTTTTATTATCTATTTTGTGTTTTTATCTTGTATTTTTCTGCGGTGAGCCACCCTGAAATCTACAGATGAGAGACGGTATGTAAATTGAATAAATAAATAATAAAAATGCAGCATAAAACCCCACATGACTATGTACTCAGCCAGGACCTTCGGGTGGGACTGGGGAAGTTTGGGTGTTCCTAAGCTGTAGTAGGGCTTCCATAGAGTAGGAATGCAGGGTGACGATGTGCAAAGATGGGCACCTAGACATGAACTTCAGGAGAGACAGGGGCAGAGTTGATGTCACCCATGTGCTCTTGAAAGCACATGAAGCATGGGAATATGAGAATACATTTTTAAAAAACGAAAGGCACAAGACATTTCATGGGAAACAACAGTGGTGCAGATGTCAGGATGTTTTCTGAACGGAGTTCATAGACAATGAGTGAGCAGGTACTGTGGCCAGATGGTTACACTGGCACTTAGGGCTCTCAATACTGTCAATTAATCATGGTTGGCAGGTGTTGTTCTGATTGCATTTGGGCACAAGGGACATTGGCTTAGCACATCTCGGAGCCTCATTGCTCTGAGGCATTCAGATGCAAGGACACTCTCATCTCCGTCCCAGCAGAGGGGCCTTTATGATGAATTCTGGTCCTGAGAACCAAGCGTCGTTGACATAATCTGCCAGCATGACAAGTGGTAAGGTAGAGATGCTGAGACACAGTGGAGGTGATGTGGAAACAGGAAGATCATACCATGAACACTTTAGAAGATACAAGCCATGTGGGGATCCCTCACCACAGGGAAGCCCTTTTCAGTGCTTTCCCTATAGTAACCATCGCATGTATCCTAGCCCTTAATTTCTCTATTTCATATCTGTTATTGCTGGTAAATTTTGAAGGCTTCACCATATTTCTTCCAGTGTTCAGTCCCTTTGAACCATTCACATCATTTTCAAACTGCCACTCATGTCAGCAGGAACTCTAGAAGTTTAATTGGCCGGCAGCAGCAGGAAGCAAAATATCGACAGCTTAGAATGCTGGGGCAACTGCTGCCATCTGCTCTGGTGTCATAAGAATATACCCATAGAGAGATAAAGGAAGATACATTTTCCCTGACAAATGTATTTTTAAAGGCAGCTTTATGAAGCTGTTCAGTGGCTTAGAACATTATATTAATTCTTTGGAGAGCTAGATTAGTGGGTAGAGAACAAGTGAAGCTGTCAGATAAGTGCCATAGATTCATTCATTACACTGGATTGCCATTGGTTGTATGGAAATGCCATTCCCTACCAGTATTTGACAATGGCAGAAAAAGTGGTGGTGTGATGTGGAACTAATATCATCCAGTGTGGAGATGTCTGGTCTTTATATACAGCACTGGCTTGTGTTAGGATGCCAGATATAACTTCCTGTAATAAAGTTACCCCCTCATTCAATCATCAATTACCTTATTCTTTGTTTTGCTTGAGTATGACCTCTTGGTGGATTTCCCGATTTCTCTGTGCGAAGTGAAGATGGCAGCTATTTCAGTGAAGGCAAGCACTGTCTCAAGAAGGTAGCAATCTGTTCCCCCACCCTCAGCTATATAGGAATTCTCTCTCATGTCTCCTAGTTGTATTTGGAACATCAATTTCATGATAAAGGGTTTTAGAATTAGAAGAGCCAGTGTCTAAGCACTAGAACGGGAATGCCTTTTTGTGCACTCAAGTTGAAAGCAATGGAAAAGGAGGACAGACCCATTTCTCTGCAGTCAGAGGAGAGAATTCTGTTTGCAAAACCATGTCCTACAACATTAAGATACTGATTCTGCCGTTGTATTAATTCATATATGTTTCCTTACATTTAGAACAAAAATGCCATTCCCACCATTTTTGGGGAAGAAGAAGGGAGGTGGTATCTCCCTAGGGGAGAATGTTATGGCCTGATGGGCGATCCTCTAAAATTGAGGAACAAACCTTATGTTAATGAAATTTGTCAGCTTTTGCAAATTGCTTTTCTTTGGCTGAAATGTTTCATTGGCTCATATAGCTTGCTGTTGGTGGCAGAAGCAAGAAGACACTGGTGAATGATAGCTGTGTAGAAAAAGGGTTAAGATGCGGAACTGTCCAAAATTCTGGAAAAACAATTAGATCCCTTCTGCTCTGCCCATCAACCCTAAATACACTTAGAAGGGCAGGAATCCCATTGGCCTTAGTGGGACTCCTCAGAAAATCTGCATAAGATTGCACTGCATGAAGCATGCTGTTTAAGAAAATGAACACTCAAAGTTTCAGAATTTTGTAGGGTCATGTTGCCTTATTATTTTCTGCATGGCCTTCATGCAGATTTCTATGTCTTCTATCTACAGTATATAATTTGCTATCATAGATAATTTGATAATTTAAGAGCTTCTCCACACAAGATGATCTTCTTGCATGATCTTCTTGCATCTTCTTGCTTTCTGTGTGTAGTTTAGTGTGCCAGCAGGGCCCAGTCTTTGTCAAACACATGGACAAAAGGCATGTGACTTTGGTACTGAGGGATGTGGCTGCCAGGTGTGACCCCAATGTGTGGGCAATGTTTTTGTGGAAACCTCTCTCTTCTCATTCTCCCTCAGTCTGTGTGCAGTGAAGAACTTCATCTTTACCATTTGCATCTCAGGCCTGGAGGAGATGGAGTCTCTTGATGAATGTAAGACTTATTTCTGCAAGTTGTTCATTTTGAACTGCAGTAGGTCTTTGTATTGTTGAAGTACAGCACTATTCAGGTCTTTACACTTTTATACCAACACAATAGTAATGTATCATTTAACTCGTTGCACATTTAATTGACTGCAAACTTTTTCTTCTTCTTTGACTGTGAGTATCAGGCAGAGAAATAAGACTTTTTGTTAGAGAAAATGAAGATATCAGGAAGGACAAAAGTGTCAATTTGGGTCATAGCCTGCTAAGCATATGAGAAACTTAAGAGAGATAGACAGCCACCAGAAGAAATACATAATAGTATCACTCTCAGATTAATTTCATAGCCAAAGTCCATCCAAAGGGGAGCAAGCTGAAATGGGAATGGAGAACAGCAAGCTGTTAGGGTAACTGGGAGGCAAACTGGGAAGGAAAGCAGCATCTGAGGACAGAGGTAAAGAGAGGAAGTTGAGACAAGCATATGGGCAGTAAGACAAAAACACAGTCTAGCTGTTGCCAAGGCAATGTCTAAAGCTGGCCTAGTACTATTTATACCTCATGCTGGTCATGAGGTTCCAATGGGATGCTTGGAAGTGGAGCCAAGATGGACCCTAAGTGAGTTGTCCTGCAATTTCTTCATTCTCTTTTCTGCAGTCTCAAGCGGCTCACTACAAGGTGAACCAGCACAGGACCAAAAAGCTGATCCCAATAATAAGACAGCAGATTAGCTACTGCTGAACTCCTGAAAACTATTACAAAAGTTGTAGATCATGCCCAATGTTCCCATTGTGCTATTTATATACTAAAAAAACAAAACCACTTTCATGTTACTTTGATGGATGCATAAAACTTTTATTGTATTTTTCGACCAACCAAAATTGAAGTTTTAATATTAGGCCTCTTTTCCACTGTCATTTCTTGCAAAGTCAATTAAACACAATAGTTGCTGCATCCCTTTGATCATAAAAACATCTATTTGCCCTTCTTTATTTTAATACATTTGAATATAAATGAATAATTGAAGTGAAACTAAAGTTTCTGTTGAATTGCCCTGGGGTAGCTGATTTCCCCTCTCCTCCATCAAATAGATTTCCTTAATAGCCTTCCTGGGAAGTATGTAACAAACTTATTATGGACTGTGTTGAAGGAAATACAGGCTAAGATATATAAATCCTATTATAATCTAGGAATCAGATGCTCCTGTTTCATCTACATTGGAGTGTGTGCTCTAATTTTTATTACCATTTTTTAAATCTTCTGATGAAAATGTAAAAAGAGAAAATACCCTTTATACTCAATGAACCATTAAATAAGTAGAAATCATTTTGAAGATTTTTCAGGATTCTTAATTATCATAATATGCATATACTGACCTTGGCTAATATTCTAGTTAGAAGTCATTAAAATTCTTATTTGATGTTCAAGAACTGTTAGTCCCAGACAATACAAGATGTAGAGTAGGTAAAGCTTGTCCAGCTTCCGTTAATAGAAGAGAATGAAATAGTTTGAACCTCAGAAGGCAAAAGAAACAGTACAGTGATAAATTAGTCTAAATCCGAGCATACATTGCTGATTAAGTTCATTAACAATGTAAATAGTGTGCTCATTAGTGTCCTACCCAGCAGCACTTTACAAGGTCAAAGAACAGTTGACAACGACACAGGAAGAAATGATATCCTTAAAAAAAATAAATCCATTTTATTTTGTTAAACCACAGAGAATAGCCAAGTATTTGTCCCCAGGCACATTCAGTTTTCTTGGAAGTCACTACAGCTACCAGGAAAGATCTTGAGCATTGCTGAAAGCTGACCATCACATGCTCTGTATAGTTATCTCCAAAAGCATATACATACTGTTTTTTATTTGTAGGATTTTCAGAATTGTTATTACACATATTTCATATAAGTTGTTTCAGATCCTATCATTATCCTGCACTGTTTCCATTTAAAGGTTCCAGCAGTCTCTGAGGGTCCATACAGGTCCATCACTCTTATGGGGGAATTGCCACTACTAGTTCAAACTTCACCATGCATTTCACCCTGTGCCTTTGGTCCATCCCTCACATCATTTGGGGTAATCACTACATCAAGGGTATGCCCTGCCCAATAGATTGGACTGATGGCAATTTAGACAGCCCCATAGCTGTCATTGATATGGGAGATTTGCAGTCAAACCTAACAATGCTAGTTAGTATGTGAAGGGGTTAAGGACCACAGAGTTCTAAATTGCTAGAGTGGGCTCAGTGATAGAGGAAGGAAGGCTTGCTTCCTGTTCCTTTCTCTCTGTGTGTTCTCATGCTGCAAGCACAAAGGCAGACATTCCTCAAAATATCTCTCTGCCTGAGACATGTGTCTGAGGCTTCCCTTGCATGACTGTAAGTAAAGTATATTTTAAACTTACTTCAGTGTGTGGTCTGTTTCTCTGCAGCTGGAGTAAAGGGGGATAGTTGCCTCAAGTAGCCAGAACACATTACACGAATGTTTAAAAGCCTATTCCTATGCTTCTCTAAATCTGTCTAATGATGGGATTTAAACTCTGCTGCTTGGGTTCTTTATGTGCAAGCCCTGCATTTTAAAAACAAGCACCAGCTGTTTTTTCTATTTATTTATTTTTTGCTAAACACTCCCCCCCCCCCGGGTTTGTAGAGGATTAAATATAATTAATACATCATCTTATCAATAATCTTCAATGGAGGCCATAAAGTCCTACACTAGCCCAAGGAAAATCACCATGTGGATGCTGATGCAACTCAGAACTGTTGTTGTGGGATTGTCTAAGACTACACCAGAGACAACCTCAGTCATGGATGCCACTTGGCAACAGGAGGTGGGGTTGATAGAGCAGCAGCAGCCCAGACTTCCTCTCTGGCCCAACACTGGGCTAAAGCCACCCCAAAATGAAGAGATGGTGCTTCTATGGACAATAGCAACAGCTCTCCTTGACCTCCTGATGCTGTCCAAATCATCCAGATGGGCCCAGCTGAGTTGTCAGGGCCACTCAGTTCACCCATCTAAGTCTCAGCAATACATGCCAAGTCAGCCCCTTTATCCAAAATCATATTGTAAATATGCATGGTCTTAGTATGGACTGATCCAGCATTCAATAAGAGCATCACCAGACTAGAGGGATCAACATATAAGTTACCAATAACTTCTGGAGGAATGGGATTTCTAGTTGGTCTCCCATCCAGGTCCTGACCAGATCCAGACCTGCACAGAATCAAGAAACTGGTCACATTATATACCCTACATGCCTCTTGCATGATTTCAGCCTATTTCTAGAATTTGGAGTGTATATCAGATTGGTTGTCTTCCTGGCCATTTTTGATTGGGGAGGATTGTGATAATGATCAGATAGTGATGACAGTACAGATCCAGTGCCAAAATGGGGATGAGCTAGTAATGGGGATGTGGAGGGGAATAGAAAATGGAGACACTAACGCGAGGGGATGGTAGGGCAGATGGAAATTTAAATACAGGTTGCTCCTGTTCCCTCCCAGAATATTCTCCCTATAAAGTTTTATGTGTAAAAACACACAAAAGATAATGTTAGGGCAGAAATCATTTGCAACTTGGAAGTAACTAAGAGTTAGGCTTACATCTTAGACGTGCACAGGATTGAGTGGCTGAAATTTGGGTCAGAGATATGCAAAGGAAGTTACCTTTCTAAATGAAAAGCAGAGAAAGGAAACTGCACACCACACAGCTGACACCTCACCCACCTGCATCATTCCAGAATAATGACACTGAAACTATGCTAAGCACTGAAGATCTATGCATGAAAATTAATAAGTAAATGCCTTCATTTTATCACAATGGCAGTTGGGAGTTTTAGAAGCCAGTCGTCCATTAGTCAGTTTTGTTAATGACTTTGCTTATCCTTTTAATCATGTGCAGCACATTGACTAAGCTCCACGTAGTTCAAAGTGCCTTTCAGATGCCTGAGCAGCATCTAGGTGGTGTGAAACTTCTCAGAGTAAGAACAATACAGAGCTAGATCTACATATCGTGTAAGGTTGATCCATGTTTATGTGAAATCTTCAAAAGGAGACACATTTGCCAAGAAAAATTGCATTCCCTGTGGAATGAACTGTCTGCTTTATGGCTACTTCCTAGTCATCTTCTGCATCAATTATCAATTATGTCTCAATTAGCAATAATCATATTTCATGATTGAGTGAAAACATCCCTGCATTTTTTAAATAAAAAAATCAGAGAATGTCAGAGAAAAAGCCTGAAAAATTAATGTTCAATCATGGCCCTCTTCCAGTATCCCTTGGTAGCATAAGAAGCACTGCAATGTACCTCCCTCTTCTACTCCCAAGAAATGTCAGAGGCCATAACATTGTGAAAGTAGCCCATCCTTTCTTGCCTCAGTTTCTAGGAGGGCTGGCAGTGGTGGGGTTAGAAGCCACTGCACTAGATTCTTCTAAGTAATCCAGAAATTGTAAGGTTGACCAAATTGTGTTGGAAGGAGGCACAAGGCAGCAGCTCTTGCAGGTTCAATCTCTGGCATCTACAGGTAGGGCTGGGAGAGACTCCCTGTCTGAAATCTTGGAGAGTCCCAGCTACTCAGTCCTGAACTACAACACTAATAGGAAGCTTCCTATTTATTTCCATATGTGAATGGTCTCTGTTGCTTGATGTGGACATTCGGGCAAAAAGCAGTGAGCACCACACTCAGGTTCCAAGAAAAATTGTGAGGTGGTAGAATGCTTTAAATGAATAAAACCCTTCTTCCTTGGAGGGAGGTTTTAATGTTGGATAACATTTTGAAAAATGATGCCCTCCTACCTGTGTTCTGAAATGACTGCCGTCCACTCAACTATCTCCTGGTTCTACTCCCTCCTTCTGCTCCATGTGGAGACAATTCCCCCAGTCTCTGAACTGGTGGGGGACTAAGGGCAGAGAGGAAAACCTACACTATTAATGTGAGGCAACTTTTAAAAAAAGGTAACACTTTTTTCTTACTTTAATTCAGATGCTCTGATGGCGCAAGTGATGACAGAACTGCAATGAGAGGTGCCCACTGAATGACCCTCTCCACCCCATGCCTTCCTCGGAATAGTTATGTCATATTGTAACATCATTTCAAAGGCACTGCTGGGAGAAAAGGGATGGTGAACAGTGGAAGAACAGCTGTGTTAAGAAAGTTTATTTTAAAAGGCAATGTTGCCACAACATTATTGGTAAGCTTGCCTACACATTATTCCCTCCACCCAATTTCTTTTTCATTCTGCAGCTTCCCACTTTTGGGTTAGGTTTCAATTAATTTTCATGTTCCATTGAAAACAGTGGGCTTTTCTTCAAAGGAAATATGCTTAGGATTGCAAGGCTAGGCAAAGTTAGACTGAGAGCAATATCCAACTGAGGGAATTTATTTTTAACACAATAAATAAAATAAGAGAATACATAAAGCTCTTTAAAAGAAGCAGAAGCTGAAACATCGCTACTCATTAACCCATGACACTTCCTCAGAAGCAATCTAGAGAAATCAGGAAAACAAAGCAAAACAAATAGCAACACAAAGCACACGACTCCCTATATACTCAACTAGCAGTACCAGCATAATGACTGTTTGTTTATTATAAACATAGACCACAGTTGATCATATCAGATTTCAGGGCAGCATGCAAAGCACAAGAGCATCCAAGACAGTAGTAAATGTGGCAGTTGCTGTTGTTAAGCAAAGTGTTTTGTCCCTTGCCACAGCTGTGTGGCTTGGTTAGTTCAACATCCCACTCCTCCGCAGTCCTTTCACTCACCCAGGGCAGGCTCTGTTGGGGAGCCGACTTTTGCGGTCAGAGAACATGCACCATGGCCTTGTTGGCACTGGATGAGATGAGTGAAAATACATCAAAGATTCAAGCAAACAAATCAGGAGGATCAAAAGAGACTGTGTAAGAAAAGACGCTGCTAATAATGACATTATCAACACATTTCAGTGGCATTTATCAAAGGAAGCTAGAGATACAACTCTTTCACAAATCTGCCCAATAATGTTGCATATTCCAGTAGTGTATTTAGTAATGATTATTATTTACCTAGACTCATTATGATGCATTTGTTCCTTCAAAAAAAGCATTTTCAGATATTTAACTACACATTACATAGAAATATGTCTCTTCTGTTGGGAAGAAGTAAGAGAATGCCGCTTGGAGAACCACAAGGAGTGGAGACTTAATCATTTGCTGACTAAGTGCTTTTCTTAAATAATTCCTCAAACTACTTACTCTGATTTGGTGGTATTTTTTATTTAGAAAAATCCCTAGTACCAAAGGTGCAAAACCCAAATTGTGCACTAAAACTTTTGTTTTGTTTTATGTAGCTGCCTGCCTGGAGATCGAAGCCTTGCCAGCCCTTCTTTCTTTTTCTTTTTGTGTGTGTGCAGGCTTGATTTTAAAGAGTTGGTGGTTCAGGTCGTAAATGTATCAATTCTACCTTTTAAACACAATTCACCTGTACAGGTGTTACCTGCCAAGCCAAATGCAACACACCAACTGTTCACTGTGGCCAGCCAATTGCTTGACACTCCTCTCTTTTTGCAGGCCCAGGTGGAAGGGCCACCATCCATGGGTTGTGAGATGGATTTGGTCTGGCAGAACAGAAGTAGGACAGGTATCATGTACAACATGACCTCAATTAAATGATGAGAGGACTAAGGAGAAAGAAGCTCAATGCCTTATGAAAGAGAGAGCTTTAATGCTAACGTCTTTGGGCAAAGATTCACCTTAATTTTCTCTTAATATTGTCTAACATACATGGCCTTGGGTGCCATAATAATTGAAATGGTGAGCTGGTGTTTGTGTGTGTGTAACTTTCAGTGTAGACGTAAAAGCCCAAACAGTGTCAGACAGACAGCAACTAATGGCAATGCCCTAAGGAATGTTTAATTATAATCCTATTTCACATTCATGCGGCATTTTTAAAGTGACTGGAAAGGAATTTATTTTCAACCATAATTGTGCCCCTTTTGTCTGGAATGGTAAGGAAATTAGCATAGAGAGAGTTTGGTCAAAAAGATTCTGTAAATAGAAAGAGAAGGTTTGGATAGCTGCAGGCGTTTTGACTTCTTTTGAACATTTTGTTCTCAAGATGCAAATTAACCAGAGGAATATTTAACTTTGTATATTAATTGTTGGTTTCCCTACCCTCCCCCACCCCATGTATGTATAATTTCATTAGGATTCAATTTAAGGAAATAATAAATCCTCTGTAGTGCTAGAATAAATTCAGAAGGCTCTACCAGTATTACTAAAATGTACTTTCCTCATCCTCTCTCATCATATAGAAAGGAAACAAAACTAGACGCATTGACATGCTCGGATATAATGATATGTCCCTAAAGACACTTGTGGTGAAAGCATCTAACACATCAAATGGCGAGAAATCAACATTATATAACTGTGGGCTTAAATGCAGTGTAGTGCCCCATGTTATGGTACAGAAATATATTACTGTGTTACTATATGTGGAAGAGATAATTTATTTTTAATGTGTGCTGTATAATTTTGGACATTGACAGTGCAAGCCTATATATGTCTTCTCAGATATGAATCCCAGTGAGTTGAATAGAATTTGCTCCCAGGAAAGTGGTGTAGGATCCAGTTGTTGGCACTTTTCTGTCTCGAGAAACAATGTACTAAGCTTCTGGGGGCAAAGTCAGACTGCTGGAAAATCATAACACCTGTGCAGCTGTAGAGATAACTGCTGCCTCCCACATTGCTTTTGTTGCATTAACAGCCCCAAAGTAACCTTCCCAGGGCTCAAACCTGGGCAGTGTGTATGGAAGTCCTGGGCTGATGTGGTACAAAGCAGAGCAATAAATTTGGCACCAGCTTGGCTGCAGGAGAAGCCAGAAGGAAGTGTACAAGATGCGGAAGGATCATGGCATTAATGTGTGGCTTGCAATGCACTATTCTGCATCACCATCACATCAGGTTAAATATTGTTTCCACTGTTCTCCTGTTGCCTATTTACAGAGGGCAGTAATTATCAATCAAATAAAAGAACCTGTTAAGGCTGGGCATGAAAGAGTGGTGATCAAAATGGGACTATCTGCACTACAATTTCTTTTGTGTCTTGGGAAATAGCAGCTACACCAGTTTAATTTTAAGCATGGCTCATCTTCTTAAATGGCAAGCAGATTCTGGTCTTTTCTGTGTGCTTTGGGCAATGCTCCTATTTCTCTGCAGTGGGTATGTTCAATGCGTTGGGCTTGCCTGAGATGACATTAACAGTGTAAGTCCTTCCCCGGCACAATATCATTTTGAATGTTCTAGGTCACATTGGAAGAGTCACAACATGGCTTTTTCCATATCAGCATTGTCCTATTGGGTGTGTGTGTCTCTGCCTGCTTCTCCTATGTGGCCTGGAGCCATTCTGCCATTGTTGCAGTAGCATGGGAAAGACACACGCTACAGCACTGCCTATTGTGGAAGACACACTGAAAAAGCATTTGGAATCTCTGAAATATTATGTACACTGATGTCCAATTACCGGAGAAACATGGAGGGAAATACACTTTTTTATTTATCAAATAGTTCTGTGAAGTACAGATATTGTCTCCTCGAACCTTTCCTGAACATTATGTGTATCATAAAATTCCAAAGGATTCCTTTTTACCAAATATATTGAAGTAATGCGAAGCAATAAAGCACACTTGTTATATATATAGGCTGTGTGTCTCCGCAAGACTTTTTTATATGATCACACCTATCACATTTTCCATTTACTTTAAAGTAAACCTTAGACCTAATACAGGTGTTAAGAACCCCAAGGGGATAATGTATTTCAAATGTGGATACAGAGAAATAAAATGTGTTACAGAGGAATGTTTCTTTTCACAGAGTGCATTTATAGCGCTGACTTATAGGGATACATTTCATTCAGATATCATTATGACCCTCACTCTCTGCTTCAGAATTCTTAGCTGAAAGGCAAAACAACAGAAGAGTCTCTTAGCCTTCATTCTTAAAGGTACACCATTCTATTGCACCATGGTGGTACAGGGGGCAGTTTATCAACTGTAGGTTCAGAAGGAAAATGTTCCACCTTTTCATTCAAGCTTAATGCACATATATTACTTTCAACCCTGATCTTGTATCCATCTAGCCCTGACTGTCCCCCTCTTTCAATTTTCAACAGAAAATGTTTATTTTGGTTGGGTAGACATTTTTTTTCCTGGAAAACAAAACCATCTTCTTATGATGCTGTTTGGTGCCCTTCCCCTCCCCCCTTAGCTTTGGCACCATTTCATTCATTCATTCATTCATTTTACTGCACTTCACCCGTAGATCTTAGGATGGTTAACAACATAAGAATACAACATAAAACCACAAAATACATAATTAAACCAAGAATGGGAACAAAACAAAACAAAACAAAACCCCACTCTTTCTCTGTTGTGGCTCAATCATACAATAAGGGATGATATACTTAAGGGATGATGTTACAACACTACAATAGGCAAGCAGAATTAACTACATGAAAATGTCACTGGGGATGAGAGCAATGCATTCTGGACTTGTCACATAGGTGAACCCACTCAATCAAAGATCCTGCAATGAATAGAATGGCTTCACAATTCCATGCAGCAAATCAGATATGGCTGTGTGATGGTGTCATGTAAAGGCAGTTGAACCTGAAACCAATTTCAATGAATAAACACAACATTTCTTGCACGAAGTGCTGAAGAATCATCAGTAAAAGTGTGTGATTTTCAACAATACTTAAAATGCTAATGAAAATCTTTGATTTGTTGTGGTTAAGTTCTATATCTACCTCCTAGCATCGAATCAATCACATGTTGTTGCTTAACAGAATGGATGTGTTTGTTGTTGTTTTGACCATCATGGTCATATCAACTACAGAAAAATGATGATGATGGCATACAGTGATATAATATTGAAGAACAGCATTGACCAAAATACGTATTTACAATAAAATATATCAAAATACTACTACTATACTATATATAAGGGATGCGGGTGGCGCTGTGGTCTAAACCACAGAGCCTAGGGCTTGCCGATCAGAAGGTCAGCAGTTCAAATCCCCACAACGGGATGAGCTCCTGTTGCTTGGTCCCTGCTCCTGCCAACCTAGCAGTTCAAAAGCATGTCAAGTGCAAGTAGATAAATAGGTACCGCTCCTGCGGGAAGGTAAACGGCGTTTCCATGCGCTGCTCTGGTTCACCAGAAGCAGTTTAGTCATGCTGGCCGCAATCAAACAACGGCTTGTTTTTCCAGCTGCACTTACCTTGTGCCATTATAGTTTAGTGAGTGTCTGGGGGGTGGGGTGGCCAAAACAACAAAAACAACCTATGCTCAAGAAAAGGTGTTTGGTTTCCATGCCATATCAGGTCATTGTTAAATCAAGTTTAACAGGTTACAGTTCATTGGTAGCAAACAAACAATAGTTAAGCTGCTAGACAGGGTTAAGCTTGGTTTAATAAAGTTAACTATGCGTCTTTGTCCATGCACAATGAATGAAGTAGAGGACTTCATACACTTCTTTTTCTACTGCCCTATTTATGAGCTAATAAGAACTAAGCTCCTCCTCTTGATCCCGCCCACCATCACATCTAAGGAAGACTGTTTGAAATTCCTTCTTGTGGACGCAAATCCCCAAATTTCACGTGGGGTGGCAATCTTTATAGTGCAGGCTTTGAAACTTAGGGCTACACTGACTGGGTAGTGGGTCCCAGACCTGGACCTGTTTTAATTCTTTGTATTACCTTTTTAACCAAATGTGCCAAGCCTATTTTGGGGCCATTATATGTTTTATATACATCTGCATTTTAGATTCCCGGTGCTGGCAACTAAATTTTTATATTATTGTTTTAGGGCAATTTAAATGTTACAATGCCCGTAATATCGTCTGAATTCTGTTTTATCAGGTTATTTCTCTCTTGCTTTTTTGTCTTATCTTGCTATGGCTGTATGCTAATGCAATAAAGGTTTGATGATGATGATGATAAAGTTAACTATGGCTTGCTGTTGTGTGTAAACCAGGCCATTTAGAAAAATGAATCAACATACACAATTGTCAAAGCAATCCCCATAATTAATTTTCCTGAGAGCTTCAGCCTGCAGCACCCCCATAATTTACCCCTTTACCATATTCCTTTGTGTATGTCATATTTATCACCTCTTATCCATTTCATTCCTCTGCTATCCTCAGGTTTGCTAATTTAGAGGCTTTTACAATATGAACAATGAGAGTATCCATACATCTAATGTTTTGTCATTACAGCTCTATTAATTAGACTCATTAGATATGAATGACTATTGTTTGTTCAGCATCATTTCAGGGAAAGTTAGGCAAAGAGGTGATTAAAAACTGGCGAGAATATCACAAATGGCAGTGAGCAAATACATAATGAACATTGCACTAATTGGATTAATCATGAACAAGACTGTTTCTGTGGCATTAGTGTGCTTCAAGTAGCTTATAAAACTACCCTGACTGATTTGTAACCAGATATCAAGTTTGCCAAGACCTTTAACATGGATAAATTTGGCATTGTGCTTTCCGCTGCTAAGAAGGCTTCCTCCCTCTTTTATTCTGAACGAATCTGAAAAATGTCTGGGTATTAAAACATAACTGCCAACCTTTTCATTATCTCCTTATTTTTCAGGGCTCCCCTGCTACAACCCAGGCTCTTAAACTGAATTTGATACAGTGGTCACATTTTGCAAGATGATGTCAAGGCGAGAAGTACTATAGATGTTGTACTTCTAACAGCCTGCGTTTATATATGTTTGAAAATTATCCACTACCACATCTTGTCTGGCTGTCTTCTGGCTATAACAAGTAGCATGGGAACAAACTGACGGCTTTCCAATTCAATGAAACAAAAGACTGTCAGTTTTCATTTGGACTCCATGGACCATCTATTTGACCTATTCTAATTCATCCTCAAGCTAGCACATTTGTTGTTATTCCCTATATGTAGTTTGCCAGCATTTCATCATATGGTTATACAGACGGGGTAATTCTGGAGGTAGTTGCTTGCTCCCTGTTGAGAAAACACCTGCCTTCATTTCTGCACCTGAGGGCCTCATTCTCCCCTTTTGCTCTCAAAAAATCTGATCTATGAAAAGCATAAAATTTGCAAAGGTCCCTTCTGCTTGTGTCTGGGCATTGCACTTCTCATGATCTCATTTCATGTTTCATTGTCCCTGTTTTTTGTTTGTTGGCTGGTTTTCCTTTTCTTGGCAGACCTTTACAATCTGTCCGTTTCTTTTAACCTGAGTGGGAACAGGAAACAAATGAGGCAGCCCCAGAGAACTTCATAACCACACACACACAAAACTACCCTACACAGGATAGCCAGAATTGAGCTTCGGATATGTACATTTCCTCTCCACACGCTAGGGTATATCATCCACACAATCTAGCATTTAAGTAGCTATTATTACCATTCTTCTTATTTCATGAATTACAGTGGCCAAGTCATGGGCCCAGTTTGTGTGTTGCACTAAGATAAACCATGGCTTAACACAAACATGGGGTTTCCAGGATTGAGGAGGCAATGGCCACTTTGCTCCCCCTGTGGTAGCTCTGCTCCGCTGAACTAAGCCAGGGCTTATGGTTTTGCTTTCTCCAGACAAACCATGAGCAGACAAGCCAGGATTTGCTCCTCTTGTCCTTTCTACATATTGACTATATTGGCCGCTTTTAACTGTATTGGTCAACTTGATGTTTTTATTATATTTTGCTCTTATAATGTATAAACTTCTCTGAGGTTTTTTTCCCTACGAAGAACTGAATGATAATAATAAGGCTTTAAATGGTTGTTGCCATCCTATTCCTCTTACTACTGGGTCATACTACATTATTCAGCAATAATATTTTATGGCAGAATGCTTCCTGCCAGCACCCCTGAGTCCAAGTGGTTATGCATTTCAATTTGCTAATATGCACACTGCTTTTAAGCAGCAGTCATCACAAGGATGCAGGATTGATCTGCATCTGAAAAAGCCTAAGATAAGTATTTTGCTATTTTGAATGCACCAGTTTATGTTTTTTGGGTCTAGATCCTCCAGAGAGCTTTAAAATAAAGAAATAGTTCCTCATTAAGTTGAGTTTGCTTCTCTTGTTTTTTAAAGTAAAAACTGTTTTCCTGTTGATGTTTTACATTAATATTTTAGTTATTTTATGAATTTTTATAATGGCCTTGGGTAACACTATATACATATTCTGTATATAACTAAATAAAATAAAATATTGTTTGCCAGGTGTGGGCCAGAAGTTAACATGCCCCCACCAATCTCTAAGGAGTGCTTGATGGCTTCTTTATTTTGTGGAAACACAAAGGAATATATTTTATTTTTTTAGTTTTATTTTGGTAAATGTACATGTGCAACTATTGCTCAACAAAGGGAAGACAACATTCCTATTGTGTTATCCCAATATTAGGGCAGTTTCTAAGCAACAATCCAGGTTATAGCAAATATTTTTGTTAACACCATCAACTCAAGAAATGGTTTGTACCCTGTAGTATTCATGGCAAAATGTTAATTATGTAAATTATAATAATAATTAAAGGAAGAGTGTTTTATGGGATTTGACCCTGTAGCTTCCATTTATCTATAGTGTGGAACACCAGGGAACACAAAATTCTCAGGTGAGCATATTCATTTCTCTGGGTTCTTTCAGAAAGCAGATATTTCTCCTGTTCTTGCCATTAACTCTTTCTTTCCCTTGTCCCAAGGTACAGTTCTACAGAAATGATGTCAATTGCTCCTGTCTTCCAGAGTAATTTTGGCAGGTTTTCTGGAGGGAGGAATTGGGCGCCTATTGTTGCCGGAACTGCTTTTGTCCCTGTGAATTCATATCTTTCACACATATCCATGGAATCTGGAGTATTCTTCTTGGGATCTCTAGTGGTGCTGATTACACACCACAGGCCTTATTGCAATAGACTTAATTACTTCGCTTGCATTGGGTAATTTTAATTTAAATGACCCATAAATGCCAATGTGAATGCTTGCTCCAGGGAATTAGCAACGATCACAATGTTGTTATAATTAATTTGCCAAAAAAGTGACTTAAGGAATAAAAAGGCTTCTGCTGATACAAAAGCATAGAAGAGTAAAATGATTAATGCAGTATTTACACAATATAAAAGCTACTAACCCCATGTTGCCTGGACCATACTTAGTTCAGCTGCCATATGAAGGTAAGAATAGAGGCTAGAAAAGTGGAGAAGTGCCTAGTGTAGAAATATGAAGACAGAGTCTCAGAGAAACAGCTTAGCTATAGAGTGGCTGACAAAAACCAGGAAGCGGGACAATTGACATGCAAAACACTAGTTGTTCCAAATTCAGAGGGTTATGCAAGGAACAAAGAAATGAGAGAGCTGGACTGTGGAGAGTTCCTTTCCTGACTAGAATGAAAACAGAGAAGTGAAAAACAGGATATTCACTGTAACATTGTGGCACATCGTCACAACTAGGGTTTATTCATTTATTTCATTTCAACAACTAGTATACCGCTTTAATCATAGTTATTTCTTAGTGGTTGGAGAACCAAAAGGATTTGGTGGGCAATTTATCTGCAGAGAACCTAATGAGATAGTGGGAGCTTATAGTTAGAGAGTGTTACATCTTAGCCATAGCATGAGCTGTACTAGTGTCAGTGGAAGCCAAAGAGGTGCATCACTATAATAGAGATGAATTATATGATCCTTCCTTGATACTCTGATTCACACACTTCAAATGTGGTATTCCTCTCCCCAGAACCATGACATTTTTGTCAGCAATCACATAAAAACTGCAATGTGAGGATTGGGACCCTGTCAGCACAGAATATTTGCATAACTATATGCAAAATTACAGACCCTTTTGGCTTTGAGTTTCTGCCTTTTTGTAGCAAAATGAACTTCAGTCCATCAAACTTTTACTTATTAATGTCTTTTTCCCCCCACAGGAAAAAAGAATGCAATGCAATTGCTTCATCCCCCTGCTCTTCATAATGAGCTGAACAAATGTTTAAAAACATAACAAATGATGAGCGGACAGCATGACTTGAAAAGGACAGAAATAATAGTGAGGGGCTACAATAGAATGTTAGTTATGTACTTTTGCACCATTTAATTGTAAAAGAAATATCCTGGAGAATCAAGTTATTCAGCAGAACCAAATACCCTTAAAAATGCATGTGATGGAATAATCAGAGGGCAAACTAGATCTTTTCCAACTCAAATAAATGGAGTATCTTAATACTAAGCCTAAAATTATGGACAAATTGCTATCTCATTTGGATCACTGTTCCAGAAATGGAATGAAACAAAAGAAGTCACTGTGGAAAAACATGAAGAAAGGTCAGAGCACAAACTTGAAGGGCTTATTAAGGGTTTGCATAAAAGATGCTAGGTAAAATTGCATTCCCTGAAGTAGGAGCTTAGGATAATTCTTCAACGATGTGCAGAGACTATTGTATCATCTACTGTGTGTATTGCAGAAAATGTAGTTATTTGCCTCTTACCGAGGATTATTACTTCAAGAAACTTTAATCTCTCCAACCCATTCTCCAAGTGCTTCAATTAGAGCAGAATAAATGATTTACCCATTTTTCACTTATTTTCATAAATGTTATCTCTTCAAAACTTTTAATACTGTTGGAGAGAACTTGTTTTTGTTTTGTAATTTAAAATTCCACAATGCATGGAACTGTATTTTACTGCGTTCTTGCATTTTGCTGTAGAATATATACACTTTGCTCCAAATTGTGTGGAAATATATTCTTTAAAATTTGGATTTGAAGAACGTAAGATGAACCTGCTGGATCATTTAGAGGCATACTGCCTCCAATGGTGAGGTTCAATCACAACCATTGTAGGCTGCAGCCATGATGAGAGGCCACAATGAGTGACTATTACTATAAAATGTAAATGGGTGTTCAAGCTCATATGCAAAATTCATGACTCTGCTTGGATCAAAACAAAGCAATTGATCTTCAACCTGTGTTGCTATAGAAGAAAGTAACCATAACATTTAACTTAAAAAAACACTCACTTTTCTTTTCTTTTTTCATTTTTTAAGCAGGAAAAACCCCTTGAATTTATCCAACCATTGGCCTTTAAGCATTTGTGAGACTATCTTTTAGTCCTTCTCTTACAGAAATGAGGATCCTACTCTAAAGCCATGTTGGACCAACAGAGAGTTGGATCCAAAATAAAGAAAGCCAGCCAGCTAGCACACCTTACCCTCAATTCCATTCCCACTCACCTTTTTTCTGCTGCCCAGATGTTTGTTTTTTTATCCATGATAGGCAGTTCTTGGCATTTGACTTTTCTGGGAGAGAATAGAGGAGTGCACCTTTGGTGGCTCTAGAGACCGATACAGAAGAGAGATGTTTTGCTACAGGTGGGACAGATGAAGAAGAAGAAGAAGAAGAAGAAGAAGAAGAAGAAGAAGAGTAGTAGTAGTAGTAGTAGTAGTTTGGATTTGATATCCTGCTTTATCACTACCCTAAGGAGTCTCAAAGCGGCTAACATTCTCCTTTCCCTTCCTCCCCCACAACAAACACTCTGTGAGGTGAGTGAGGCTGAGAGACTTCAGAGAAGTGTGACTAGCCCAAGGTCACCCAGCAGCTGCATGTGGAGGACTGGGGACGCGAACCCAGTTCACCAGATTACAAGTCCACCGCTCTTAACCATTATACCACACTGGCTCTGAAGGTGTCCGGTTGTGCTGATGTAGGTGTGCCATGACATTTCTTCTCTCTGCACTCTTCCCTGTGGTAATTCCTCCTTTGGTCACTACTGTGGACATATGAAATGACCGGCTGTCTCTAGGCACGGTGGTCATCTGCAAGGGATTCCTGCATGGCAGGCTTGATGTTGCCATCCTTCCAGTCTCATTTGCAAACATCTTTGTAATGCAGACTAGGTCTGCTAAAGGGCCTGGTGACAGAAGCCAACTTCCCATAAAGCACATTCCTAGGGATCCTGACATCTTCCATTCTGTGGACATGAGCAAGCTACTGTGGGAGAGGTAAAATAATTTGTGGATGAAGTGGGTTCTGGTCAGCCATCGGGAGATGGGATGCTTTAGCAAAGCTTGCTATGGGATTCCCCTACTTGTTTCTACTACTTTGCTTGCTTCTGTATGTTTTCCATGGAGAGTGGAGGCATGGCAAATATGTATTGTCCACTGGGTGTGTGTGTATGTGTGTGTGAATCTGAACCAACTCAGGTTTCCTTGGTTGTGGCTGGTGCCACTTTCTAGTCTTTGTGGTGGTTCTTTTGTGTGTTTCTTCTGTGTTGGGTCCATGTCACTCATCCTGTGTGAATTGGCTCCCTCCATGTCTGTGTGGTTTTTTGCCATCATTGTTGTTTTTGCTTGTGTGTTTCCCCACTCCTGCTCCATGTACCACACATTTGATGTTCCTCTAGCATGGATGTGGCATATCTCTGGGCCCAGCATATGGTATTGTGAGTCGGGGATTGTTCTCTAAATCATCTTATATATCCAGTATCTTGGAAATTCATTCTAGTCCATGTCCAGAGGCAAACTAATAACTTCAGAGTAGGCTCCCAGTATGTTTCCGAGCACAATTCAAAGTGTTGGCGTTGACCTTTAAAGCCCTATATGGCCTCGGCCCAGTATACCTGAAGGAGTGTCTCCACCCCCATCGTTCTGCCCAGACACTGAGGTCCAGCGCCGAGGGCCTTCTGGCAGTTCCCTCACTGTGAGAAGCAAAGCTACAGGGAACCCGGCAGAGGGCCTTCTCGGTAGTGGCGCCCGCCCTGTGGAACACCCTCCCATTAGATGTCAAAGAGATAAACAACAACTTGACATTCAGAGGATATCTGAAGGCAGCCCTGTTCAAAGCAAAATGGACGCCCATGGGCAACAGGCCTGTTGATGTTTTCAGGATTAAGACACTATTTTGTGTTGGTTCAGTTCTTTTTTTTTTTTGAATGACAGCTGTAATGGAAATTTATGAGATTTACCAGCAGTTTTTAAAAAAGTAATGCAATTCACATATATACAAAGCTGTAGGCTGAAGCCAAGCATTCTATACTGATAAATCTGATGCAAAACATGAATTAGTAAGCTGTAGAAAAATAATAAAAATACACTAATATATTAAGTAAGTTTTAGCACAACCACTTTGGAATTCCCTTAAGAAATACCATTTACATTTTCAGCTATTCTTTGCATATTTGTTGTTAATAAGTGTGTCTTGTCTGTGCACTAATAATGCTTTACTAACGAACTATTCACAATGTAGCTGCACTTGAAAATAACCCACTCTAAGCTATCCAGCTGTTGTGATGAAATTCCGTCCGTACTTTTCTTGGCGACCTTAATGAACAGATAATAATCTAGAATTCATTACCAGATCAAGAGCAATAGCATCAAAAGGTTCAAGTAGTCTGTTCATAATTATTTTTCCTTCCAGCATCAAATTATTCATACTTCCATCAATACTTTCTTTAAAATGTAAAGAAAAAGAGGATATTTAGATTGTGAAGCATTTTAAGGATAAACCGCAAAGTACAAAATTTACAACATAGACTCTAGTCTTGTTGGGAGATAAGTTCAAGACTTTGCTGCGCTTCTGAGGTGGTATCAGGCTATGTGAGATAAATCATAACAGCCAATATAAAGTATTATTTCTTTAGCAAGATTTATAGATCCCTTAATGAGAAAACTCTCTAACTGGTATGCACAATAAGCTTATCAGTAAATCAGATAAAAGCAGCAAAACTGATTTTAAAAAACAAGCATACATAACATAATAATCAATAAAACACAGATTAAAAACAGGAAAACTTTTTTAAAAAAACAAGTATAGATAACTGAAGTATATGTCTAGAGAGGCTTGTGAGCTTTAAAATAAATAAATAAATAATAAAGTTTCCAAAGGCATCTAAAACAATATTGTGAGAGAGTGGTGAATGAATAATTGGAGGAGCCCAAGCCATTTTGCTGCCTGAGGCAAAGGACAAGATGGTATATTCCCCATTCTGTGCACAAAATCTGACTAGACTGGTAGTTGAATCTTACTTAGCACCAATGATGGAACAAAGTCCCCACTGCATCCTAGGACAGCCAGCTAGCTTAGGGGCTGCAGGACAGACCACATAGGACACATTCTACCGCCAACCCCCCAGAATTTGCCGTCTGAGGAAGCTGCCTTGGGACTGGGACCATAGAGATATGCTTTTTAATCATCAGCTACAATGGGCTGAGTTTTCTGTGAGAGAAGCCCATGGATAGTGCCACACAGGAAAGATGTGATACAAAATAATCAGCAATGTCAATGCTGGAGCCTCCAGCTCCACTTTATCTAAACAGCAGGGACTTTAAAAAAAAAAAAAAAAAAGGTTTGGTGTTGTTTAAGTTTCACTTACACTGCAAGAGAAAGTAAGAATGACTGTGGGTCATTTTTTATTATTCCTATTATTACTAGTACAGCTACTATTTCAAATTATTACCTGCCCTTCACCATAAGGTCCCAGGATGGATCACAGCAATTGAAAAATACAATATTAAAAGCAGTTTAAAACAAACTACAGTCACACAAATCAGGTGGATTCTGAAAATATGTATTTCAAGTATCAAATGCTTGGATAAAGAGTCTTCAGCATAAGATGGAAACAGCTTACTACACAGCTTCACCAGAGCCCCATGAGCTTCATTCAGGTGGTCCGTGACAAAACTGTAAAAACGCCATTAAAATAATACAGAATCTAGCATAGCGCATTACAATAGCTACAACAAGCAGAAAATCATTAAGCAGTCCAACAAGACCCTCCGTAATTCTTATGTTGTCCATGTGGAAAAAAGGGTGGGGACCACTGGTCTAGAGAATATCAAAACTCTAGAAAATACATTACTTGGTCACCCCTGGACAGATTACTGCAATGGTTTTCAACCAGTGAGTTGTGGCACCTTGGGGTGCCTTGAATCATGGTCTGGGTGCCGTGGGCAACACTGGCCTCTGACCCTTTCCTTTGACCCTTTCCATCTGATGCCCTTTCACATCTCTGCCTCTGCATGTGTGGCTGTTTGTTGCAGCAGCCCTGACTACAAGCTCCCCAGGTGAATAACATCTCTGGGGCTGGCCAGGGGCTGCCGGTTGCCAGGAGCTGAAGTGGCCTCAGGGTAAGCAAGCAAGTGGGTGAGGGAGCCCAGCCAGCTAGTTCACCAGCTGTTGGGAATGGATGGACAAGTGGGAGGGCAGGCAGGCAAGCACTGCACTGGCCTTTCTTGTGCTTGCTGTGTGCAATGCCTACCTGAGAGCTGAGTGTCCGGCACCGAAGGGGAGCCTTTCCACCATGCAGGCCTGGCGGCACCTGCTGCTGCTCCTGCTGCCTCCCAAGGTGAGTAAGGTGCTGGTTTCACGTTCACCTTTGGCCAGTCTCTGTAGGGCTGATAAGCATCCTCTTCCCAGGCTCCTGGGGGCGTGAGGAGGCAGCTCTCTTTGGGGCAACTCAGAGACCAGGGGTTGGTGGCAGCAGCTGCCCAGAGGACTCCCAAGGAGAGAGGAGAGGCGGTTGAGGGAACATTCCACAAGGGTGAGGAGCTGCAGGCAAGGGGTGAGATAACTGGGCTTTTGAGGCTCAGAGCACATTTCCCCACAGGGGAGCCACAGAAAGAATGTAGTTGATCAAGGGAGCCATGGACTCAAAAAGGTTCAAAACCTATGGATTAGTGTATTCACTAAGGTGACTCCCCAAATCTGCCTTGTGTCTTCATGTTAGGAATGTAGATGAACTTCCTTTAAATGGAACAATAGAAATAGTGAAGCAAGTGCTTGGCTTACACTCCACTGACCTTGAAGGAGTGTTGATAGCTTGTTGACTTACCTTTTGTCTCAGCTTTGGTTTCTTGTCCTCTTTTCCCTCATCAGTGTCTATTTCTGGTTAAGGGACTTCACTTCTCATGCAGTTTCACCTCTTCTCTCATCCATTTCCGTCAAACTTGCCTGCTTCTTGTCACTCACCATAATAAGTCAGATATTATTTTATACAGTAAGTCTGATATACACATATATTCATTACTCTCATTCTTCTATTATCCATATAGTATTACTATTTGTAATGTAATCAATCATAAGCTGAATCAATGAGTGAATGTTTGAATGGATGATAGCTCTGCTTAAACTGCTGAAAGCTATTGATGGCTATCTCAAGAAGGGGGGAGGGCTTTGCCTTTGAGAATCTGAGAGGTGAGCTACCTTCCTCAGAAGCTACAAATTAACAAGGAATGAACTTGCTGAAATTGAATAGTCAGGGCAGTCGTCTTCCAGAGAGAACAAAATTCTGTTAACTATGGTGCCAACCTGCCTATTGTGTCACTTTGGACGTAAGCTCAGAGTTCTAAAAAGAGGCATTTTGAGGGTGAACGTCCCTACAGCACCCCAAAGAATAGTCCATCAGTGTCCTACTCTGTGCTTCCAGACTGGTCACCTAATTAGACACAGAAACAATAATTGGAAACACTATTCTTGCAGAGCATGTACGAATGTACTGTTTAACTCAGAGCTCTTGAAAAGATGAAATAAATAAATAATTTTTGGGGAAATCTGGTACCTTTGTTTTTTAAAAAAATATGCTTTTTATTAGTTTTCTTACACACAAGATATTAACAAAAATGATAAAATAATAACAATAATACATACATACATACATAAATCTATATGTTCTTACAAAAGAACTTACGCCACCATATTCTTCATTCCCAGTTCCTTATCTTCCCCAATAGACTTCCGTCCTCCTCAAAGCGGGTCTGTCTTAACTGTTTAATAAACTGCTTCTTTAATCATATCACCATTTCTTCTGTTATCTGAATACTATACTTATAATCCATATTGTGTTTTGGGAAAATTAATCAAAGCATGTCCAGGTTTTAACTTGAGGGCACTGTTTTTTAAGATATTCTTTATAAATTTCCCACTCCTTTTGGAACTTTTGGTTTGGCTGTCTCCTAATTGTCTCTATCATTTTTGCCATTTCGAGATATTCAAATAATTTATCCTGCCATTCCTCTTTTGTTGGTACTAATTCTCCTTTCCAAATTCTGGCAATTAATATTCTTGCTGCTGTTGTAGCATATAAGAATATTCTCTTTTTTCATTTGGAATATCTGAAACTAAAATGCCTAAGAGGAAGTCTTCTGGTTTCTTTATGAAAGTTTGCTTAAACATTTTTTTCAATTCCTCATATATAATATTCCAAAAATTCTTAACTTTTTTGCAACCCCACCACATATGAAACAGTGTCCATTCTGTCTGTTTACACCTCCAGCATGTATTAGATCTCATTTTATACATTTTGGATAGTTTGCTAGGAGTTATATACCACCTGGTACCTTTCCATGTGCTTTCCAAGTAAGTAAGTAAGTAAGTAAGTAAGTAAGTAAGTAAGTAAGTAAGTGTTCTCTAGCATTCCCTGTTCTTCAAATTTGTACTCTGTATAGAAGTCTCTATTAACAGAGGACCTTTGTTCCAACTTTGAATATCCTTCATGCAGAATCTAAGTGGAGAATGGAGTACACCTGGAGTACTGTGTCCAGTTCTGGGCAACACAATTTAAGAAGGATATTGACAAGCCGTAACATGTGCAGAAGATGATCAAGCATCTGGAAAACAAGTATGATGATGAATGGTTGAGGTAGTTGTGCATATTTACCCTGGATAAGAAGAGACTGAGAGAAGATATGATAGCCATCTTCAAACAGAGGTGCCAACTCATGGGGGCCAGGCCCTTTTGGAGAGGGGGCTGCCCCCATGTCCCCAAAAATAGAGATGGAGGAGGCTGAGAATGGAGGCGAGTGCAGCACAGCTTCAGCTGCTGCCTCCTTCTTCTCCTCTTCCTGTCATGGAGGAGAAGGAGAGTTGAAGCACCCTCCTGCTGGTGGCAGTAGCAGGAGAAAGCAGATGAGGAACTGCCAGCCACTGAATCCATGGTGCCACTGTGTCTGGCTCCTCTCCTGGCTCCTCTTGAGATCCTGACATCACATGTGTGTGACATCACGTGCGCAAAGTTGGCCCCCCATTGCCCTCACAAGTTGACGCCTTGTCTTCAAATATCTAAGGGCTGTCAAATGTAAGATGGAAGAAGTTTGCTTTCTCCTGCTCCAGATGGTAGGACCTGAGCACATGACTTCAAGTGACAAGAATGGAGATTCCGACTAAGCAGTTGAATGGACTCCCTCAGACAGTGGGGAATTCTTCTGCACTGGGGGTTTGGAAGCAGAAGTTGAATGGCTATCTGTCATGCTTTAGTTGAGATTCTTGCACTGCAGATGGTTGGACTAGATGACCCTCAAGGTATCTTGCTATTATACAATTCCATGATTCTATTGATTCATTGAGAGAGATCATTGACCCCATCTCATTGCATAAAGCGTGTTCTCCATAATAGTGAGTACGTGTTGCGGTGGGGGCCAAAAAGGCCACCCCACTGTTGTTGGGCAAATTGGCCACATGCTGTGATTGGGCAAGGAGTGTTGCTGGGGAGAATGTTATGTTGCTAAAGTGTGGGAGGGGTCAGAGGTCTTAAATACAGGGCTCGCAGCCTGGGGCCTTCTCTTGGGCTGCGTGCACCGGATCACCCGCCCACCCTCCCTGAAAAGGGGAGGTTGTTGTCCTCTGACCTTGCTATGCCTGTCATGGGGTTGTCTGCCTTGGGTCAGGGGCCTGGTAGGAATTTTGTCCATTTGGCTGATTGGCTGTTGCCATTTGGTTTTTGCCTACTGCGTAGCAAATCGTCACAACTTGTAAGGTTGGGGGTTAGGCATTGGTTAAAATTGGTTGGTGGAGGGGTAAGTGCCTACCCCTCCAATGGTGGTGCGGAAAGGGAATTCCGTTAAAGGAATCCAGGGGCTTGCCATTCTTTTCGTCCTTGTCCCTGGCATCCGACTTGGGCCGTGCAAGCCACCAGGAGCATGAGGGTGAGAAGTGAGGGACTGAGGCCCAGCTTCATTTTCTCCCCAAAAATTGTTTCCCTCACTGGCTTCTGCTGGAATCTGGAAGTCAGTGCTGTCCCTGGGGCAAGGACAGATAGTCGTAACCAACGCCTAAGCAACCACTCACGTGTGTGTATTTAAATAAAGTTGTGGCCAAATTCATGCCAAAAACCTTAAACAAAAATTGATGTGTGAAGTGTGAGTTATTGGGGTGGCCTGGGGGACCTTGACACGCAATGGGCAGAAATGGCTGTTAAACCTCTCTGGTGTAAATATGTCATTACAACATCCAGAAGTCCCACTGTCTTCAAATGAGCTTACTGCCCATTTGTGTTTAGGACTGCATTGTTAATCTACACCAGGGGTCAGCAACCCGCGGCTCCGGATGTGGCTATTTTACACCTTTGCCGCGGCTCCGGGGCAGATACTAGCGAGGGGAGGAGACGCATTGTACGCCCCGACACTCCCCACTGTGGCGGACGCTGTACTGGCTGTGACGTCGCATGGGGGCGGTGCGTGCATTAGTCACGCACCGTCCCGACGTCACCTTCCCGCCCACTGTCAGATCGCGGCTCCGGAGATATATTTGTTTTAAATGTCGCAATGGTTTTGCGGCTCCCAGGTTTTTTTTCTTCAGAAACGGGTCCAAGTGGCTCTTTTTGTCTTAAAGGTTGCAGACCCCTGATCTACACCAACTGAATTTAAACAGACTTAGAGTACAATCCTCTATATGACTACAGAGAAGTCCCATTGACTTCAATGGACTTAATCTATGGTTGGCAGGTTGCAGACCATTCCTCCTCCTCAAGGAATTCTGGGTGCTATGGGGAATGTAACATATCTGCTAATTCTCAGCATAGTCATAGGATCCTTTAGGGGAAGCTGTGAAAGTGAAACCAATAGAAAATCATTATATGTCTTCAATGCAAATATACTTTAATTATTTTGAGAATCCTGTCCTTTCTACTGCCCTGCCCCCTGAATTCACACTAAGCAACCCAGAGTAAGACTTGATCACATCATTAAGCTACTGAATTTTGACTATTAAGTAATTGTGGCTTTGGGCTTTTATATGTTCTCGTATACAGATGCAAATGTTGTATTCTGCATATCACTTTTATAGCAATAAAGTAATTACTTTTCAGAAATGATTCATTATATTGGGCAAAATGCTAATTTTCATTGCTGGAGGATATACAGATAACTGGCAAAGACATTGAGATTCACAATGAAGGGATGGGTACCTTTAAATGTCATCAGAGTAATTTGAAACATTAAAAACTCTGCCTTGGAAAACTTGTCTGAATGCATTATCATAACTCACTGCAGTCACTTTTCAGATATATCTTGAAGTCTGTAACCCACAAACTCACAAATAGTTTCACTGGATTAAGTACTCTGGAGTGAATCAGTTGACATCTTTAGCCTATCAGTTTTTAGTGTTCTGAAGGTCCAAGTAAACTCAGGAGATGACCTTGGGCCAGTCAGTATTTCTCAGACTACTACCTAACAAGATTGTTGTGGGAATAAAAGGAAGGAAGAACTATAGTTGCAACCCTGAACTCCTAGAAAGCAAGCAGGAATGTAATGAACTTAATATATTTATCAAATTTGTGACTTAACTTTCTCCCTGCAGCTCCTATTTTAGCATGCCAGGAAATCTGTTTCTTAAGACTGCTCAATAAGCTTCATGGCTGAATGTGGATGTGAATGAACAGACCTGTTAATGACCAATACTCTCATTTCCCCTCTGGTTCCTATCCAGCGGTATGCATGGAATGGAATAAGTGTTTGTAGGTGTCTAAATCTCATACATGCTCCCTCACCACCGAACAACTGATCAGTTCAACTACCATTTTCTGACTAAGGCAACATGTGCTTCCTCACCATCAAATGATGGAATTATTCTGTATGTGTATCTCCCTTTGCCCCTGGCTTTTAAAGTCAAAGAGGAAAGGACTGGAGGAAGCCATGGTTCTGCAAAAGAACAGAGAGTTATATTTCACTGGTCATCAATAGCACCAGGCAAGACAATTATTAGGGAAAGATCTCACAATCTCTAGAGAGGTCTAATGTTGCACTTAATTTTTTTTAAAAATCCTACCAACATTATTTTGACTTTTGTGTTAGATAAAAACTGGTGGTAATGCTAGACCTTGAGGACCACCTAGCCAATGCAGTCTCATCATAAAACACTTCAAGAGGATCAGAAGTGCTGTACCCCTAGCAACAGCTTAAAAGAAACCTGCTTTACAGTTCTGGGAGCTATGGGTAAAACAGTCACCAGGAACTTATGAGTGTTATAAACATAGGAGGTTATCTGACTAAGAGTGTAAGGTGAGGTGTGTCTGACTCCCTCAATATTGACTTTCAGGTGGAATTTAAAAACATTCCTGATTACCCAGGCATTTGGTGGCTGAAAAATCTTGTTTCTGTATCTGAAAGCCAGGAGAACATGATCACTTCCTCCCAAGTTTCCGAGCACTTCCACTTCATCAATCAGTTCCTCCCTATTGGTGAGGACCAGGTCCAAGACAGATGATCCCCTTGGAAGTTCTTCCACCTTCTGGGAAATGAAATTGTCAGTGATGCAATGGAGGAATTTGTCAGACCTTACACTCTTGGCAGAGTTTGAGTCCCAGCAGGTATCAGGGAAGTTGAAGTCCCCCATGATTTCTATTTCACTCCTTTTTGAATGTTTGGTAATCTGCTCTAGTAAGGCCAGGTCTTCAGTCTGGCTTGGCGGTCTATAGCAGACACCCACAGTAAGGTCACTGTTGTTTCTCCTACAATTTTTACCCATATACTCTCAATCTGCTTTTCATGCTCCAGGTCATGGATTTCTTCACAAGTGTACAGATCCTTTATATACAATGCTACTCCTCCTCCCTTCCTATTTTGTCTATTCCTTTTGAACAGGTCATGTCCCTCAATTCCTACATTCCAGTCATGAGTCTCATCCCACCAGGTTTCAATAATGCCTACCAGGTCGTATTTGCCATCCTGTATTAGAAGCTCCAGTTCATCTTGTTTGTTTCCCATACTCTGTGCATTTGTGTGGAGCCAACTGAAACCATGAGTTGTTCCCTCCAGCTGCTTCCTTCCTGTAGTTTCTTGCGCTTTAGCAGGTTTCTGGAGCACCACCTCAGTTTCCTGTGCATCAATGAGGCTATTATCCTCAGTGCCAGGTGCTGTTTTGTCATTCGTATTGTTTTCTCCTTCCCCCTCAAGATCTACCGTAGTTTAAAGCTCTCCTGATCAGATTCTCAAGACTCTTGGCAAACACATTCTTTCCAACTTCTTTGAGGTGCAGCCCATCTCTCACCAGAAGTCCTTCCTCAAGGAAGCGGAGACCATGATCCAAGAAGTCAAATCCTTCCTGACGACACCACCTGCGCAGCTAGTGGTTTACGGCAGTATTTTCCTCTTTCTTCTTGGGCCACGACCTTCAACAGGAAGGAGTGATGAAAAGACTACCTGTGCCCCAAAACTCTCCAGCTGCCCAGTGAGTCCTAGTTCCTTGCTATGTGTTGCAGGCTATGCATGACAGTATTATTTGTACCCACATGAATCAGAAAGAAGGGGTAGTGGTCAGTGGGCTTTATAAGACTTGGCAATTTCTCCGTCACATCGTGCATCTTTTCACCCAGAAGACAGCACACCACCTGTGACAATGTGTTTCCTCCGCACACTACTGCCTCTGTTTCCCCCAGTAGGGAGTCCCCTATCACCCTGATTCATCTCCTCCTCCTCTGGGAATCATTCTATGGGCTGTGCCTTCCAAAGTCTGCTTGGAGTGTTCTGAGGTCTGCTTCTGTTCTTCTCAAGTCTTCCCCTCTTGTTTAATGGAACTTATTTTGATATTGTTGAGCTACAAAATGGAATTCACTTGAAAAAGGAATGAGCTGAAAACTATGATGAGATATGCATACTCCTGTTATGGAAAGAAATTTAGAAAATCTCTAAGGTAAACTGAAAGGCATATATGACAAAACACAGCAAACATTTGAAACAACAGAGATAACATGGGAAAATCCATTCATCCTTACAGAATATACATTTTTACAGCACAATTGTATGCCTGCTTGGTGAGTAGTAAGACCCATTAAGCTTAATGGGACTTAATCCCAGGCATGTGCACATAAGAGTGCAGCCTTGGTTGTTTACTCAAGGAGAAACAACCACTTTTTCTTCCTGACCCAAAGGTGTCTCATCACAATGAGGCTGAAGTGATACTTGCTGAGTTATTTTGGCATTAATCACATTTACTATGTGGCAGACCACAATTCTCTTGTTCTTGGGCACCACCCTTGGGAGCAGGAGGTCACTGTTATCAAACAGCAGTGTCTGCAGCCGCTCATGCTGAGTCCCACTTCCTTGACAGAGGTCAGAGAGAAGCAATTGAAGTTAATTTTATGAGACATCTGTTATATCTGTGGTTATAGTAATTCATCAGGATTGCCCTCCAAGTATCACTTGCTGAGAGGAATGGCAAAGATAGCAGAGACCCTAAGATAATAGTAGCAGTTCATCTTTTTAATTAATAATGTGCAATGAAACTATGCTTCAAATAGGTAACAAAACCAGTCCACCCTAAATGGAAATACATCCGTGGATAGATAAAGTGTCTCAATAATTAGCAAGTTTTGCTTTCCTATGCTGGTCCTAGAACACAGGAAGCAGCCTCATTCCAGACTATTTGTGGCTGGATATTCTGAAGTTCACCTTGTTTTCTATTAAGTCGGACACCACCCATTCACCCATTAATCAAGTAGTGACTTGCCAAAGCCATCCCATGAATTTTAGGGAGTGGTGATCCAGTGAAGCAAGAATTTGAACACCAGCCTATTTGATCAAAATATCATGCCACAGAAAGTGTGTGTTGGCTATCAGCACATGTTAACTAACAGTAGTACATTAACATCCTTCAAAAAGTTTAATTGGCCTTGAGTTCATTTAGACTACACCTGGGGAGCTTTGACCCACTAAGCTGTTGCTTGAAAAATAAACCTGGTTTTGCAGGTCTAGATAATCAGCAAGAGGTTTACAGATGGTGACCTGCATTTGGCCTGGTGATCCACAAGTTGCACAACCCTGATTTAGCCTAACCCCTTTGTAGCAGAATAGATTCTCTCAATCTAAACACATATTTAATTGAACCACAAATGAAGAACAAAGCCAAGATACTGAAAGGTGCATATACATATGCATACATGTGTACATATTGTTACACATCCAAATTAGGAATGCACAAGCATCCTGCCTCTTGCCCCCGAAGGGATCAAACCTTTGTCAGCCTTCTACTCAAACATTTGCAAAGGCTTACAGTCAGCACTATGTGAGCACTTGATGTGAATATACACAAAGCGTCTACTACCACTCCCCTTCCTTACCTTTAAGAAACCTACCTTGAATCGGGGAGACCAGGAAAGGTGTTGACTGTGATTGGCCCCCAAACTGCAGCACAGAGTCCTTTTCTGTTAGGAATTACAAGCCCCAGAATCTTTCATAGGGAAATTCACATGAAACTTTTAGCCATAGTACTCAATGGGAAAATATATTCCAGCAGAGTCTAGAGCAGTGGTTCCCAACCTTTTTTTGGCCATGCCCCACCTAAGCATCTCTAAAATCCTGATGTCCCGCCCCATGACATATAATTCTTATTATTCAAAAATGAACTCCTATTTACATGGAGGAAGCCTAAAAGGCCATTAACGGTTCTGGGCACCACAGTTCAAGAAGGACACTGACAAACTGGAACGTGTCCAGAGGAGGGCAACCAAAATGGTCAAAGGCCTGGAAACGATGCCTTATGAGGAATGGCTAAGGGAGCTGGGCATGTTTAGCCTGGAGAAGAGGAGGTTAAGGGGTGATATGATAGCCATGTTCAAATATATAAAAGGATGTCACATAGAGGAGGGAGAAAGGTTGTTTTCTGCTGCTCCAGAGAAGCGGACACGGAGCAATGGATCCAAACTACAAGAAAGAGGATTCCACCTAAACATTAGGAAGAACTTCCTGACAGTAAGAGCTGTTCGACAGTGGAATTTGCTGCTAAGGAGTGTGGTGGAGTCTCCTTCTTTGGAGGTCTTTAAGCAGAGGCTTGACAACCATATGTCAGGAGTGCTCTGATGGTGTTTCCTGCTTGGCAGGGGGTTGGACTCGATGGCCCTTGTGGTCTCTTCCAACTCTATGATTCTATGATTCTATGATTCTATGGTTAATAACTCATTCTTGAATTGTCCCCCATAAAAGTCAAATTGCCCTCCTGTGGGGCGTGTGCCCCACATTGGGAACCATGGGTCTAGAGTCACCTGCTGGAGACATGCTGTGACTTCCTCTGCCCCAAGGCAAGTTTATGGGCTCTGGAGAAGGGGGAGTGTGGCTTGACATTGATTGTTCACAGGCTCACCAGGAACACAGCTTTGCTTGTGATTGTCTTGATTCTGCTCAGAAATATTGCTTGAATTGCCACCTCTAATTAATGGTTCCAAATCAAACTTTATGTAACTATGAATACTGGGTCATGCAACACTTCTAAAGGGAGATGATAATATCTCATTTGTAGAAGAGGAAACAGACCAACAAATGATGGAGTAGGTAAACTTTAGTTGTGCTACCTTTTACTTTTACTCTACGTGGTAAAAAAACACAATTCTCACATCATTTTGGATGTATGCTGGTTTAGCACCATAAAAGGCTATTAGGCAAGGCTGACTTAAGGTGCAAATGCTCTGATTTTTGTGGATCTGTTTTTGTGGATCACACTGTGCCACTCTTTGCATCAAGTTTGATTTGATTGCTTGTCATAGTAAATACCCAACTATATATTGTGCTGCCTTGTCATGACTAATTTGTGGTTTCACTTTTATCTGTACAGTTAGCATCATTGCTTTTCCATTAGGAGTGGTAATGTAATCTTAAGGACAAGTAATTTTAGCATCTACCAGATGGTGGTCTGGAAAAGGAATGATGATAATGCAGGAAACTTAACAGGCACCAGAACAAGCACAGACAGCAGGTGCTTGACAGCTGCCAGGGACACATCTGTCAAGAAGGTAAGCATAACTCATGTTCTAGGATTGATGTACATACATGATTTGGCTAGGAGTGAATAAAACATATGGTTGACCTGCAGTACTAGCTGGAATTTTGCTTCCCTGCACTTGAAGTGAATTTGGAAGATTCTCCCACTGAAGAACTTTTGAGGGCATCAAAAAGAAGACTATCACATTTTCAAGGACACTTTGCAAATTTTTAAGCTCCCACCAAGTTCTGACTAAAGCAAAATTTTGAACAGAATCATGCAAAAGGTTCAAGGAAAACAAAATGAGTTTTGCAAGATTAGGGTGTGTCCGTCCTCCGCCGGCCCAGAGCCCCAGAAGATACACTTTTGCCATCTTTCTAGTTCAATTTCACCACCACACAAGCATTAATTAGACCAATGGGAAATTATTACCCACCAATTCTGGATTCACAACCCCCAAAGTAACAAGAAACCTTGTGTCACTTATAAGCATGTGTTGAAAGGATGGAAAGAACCCTAATATTCTTTGATGCCTTATACTAAACCAGGGGTCAGCAACCCGCGGCTCCAGAGCCGCATGTGGCTCTTTTACAGCTTTGCCGCGGCTCTGGGGTGGATACTAGCGAGGGGAGGAGACGCATTGTGTGCCCCGACACTCCCCACTGTGGCGGGTGCTGTACTGGCTGTGACGTCGCATGGGGGCGGTGCGTGCGTTAGTCACGCACCGTCCCAACGTCACTTTCCCGCCCACTGTCAGATCGCGGCTCCGGAGATATATTTGTTTTAAATGTCGCAATGGTTTTGCGGCTCCCAGTTTTTTTTTCTTTCGGAAACGGGTCCAAGTGGCTCTTTTTGTCTTAAAGGTTGCAGACCCCTGTACTAAACTATGATATGGTCCATCTAACTCAGTGCAGTCTGCTGCAATTGCAAGCAGCTCTCAGCACTGCTACCAAAGTTCCTTTAAACCCAAGACAGCAGCAATTTAATCTGAAATACATGGAAAATGTGTGTTCTACCACCAAGCTATGTATTGCCATCATTTTCACCTACTAGTCTGTGATTCAGAAAACATGGATGAGCTGGGCTAGATAGAATACATTCCCATACCCACCTTTCATTCAGATCCCGAAATGCACAAGTCTATGCTGTGATTGATTATTCAACAGCCTATCCTCTTTTCTTTCCATATCAGGAACGCCCACCTACCACACCACAGATTCTACTAACCTGGTACACAGAAATATAATCAAAGCCAGATTATCATACTACATGACAAGCAATCTGTGGCCATCTGGATGTTGAACACCAGCAACAATAGTTAAGCATGATAGGAGTTTTAGTCCATCGTCCTTTGGATACCCACAAGTTCCCCATCCTATACAGCAACCATTATATGTTACCACCAGACTAGCACATTATTTCCTGCATTACAGAACTGACTAGAGACCTGATACCATAGGTTTCAAATGTTGTTTCAAATCAATATGCCAACCTTCCTTGTACAGCTCTGTCTGCTTATCCCCCACCCCTATTTTCCTCCCCTTTTCTCTTCTTCCCTCGTTTCATAGTCCCTGCCTTTGCCATTCCGAGGCCCCTCCTTCTTCCACGCATCCATCCCTAGGCATTTTGACCTGCTCTAGTCCTATCTAAGCTGTGAGTACGTTAATCAATGCAAGTCAGAAACAGAGAAACAGGAGCTGCCTGCAAACAACATCTCAAAATCACCAACCAATTTGTGAAGAGAAATTGGGATGGGGGAATGCTTCATCAAGTTTATCCAGGGGAAAGAGAAATTTTCCAACACTAAGTTCCTCAACCGTTTACTTGGAGGTAGGACTTGGAGGCAGTAGCACCACTCCTTAAATTTTCTCAAGGTGTCCCTAAATTCTTGGTAAATTGACCACAATTTTGCATCTTCCACAATGCCTCTGGCCTAGCAGGAAAACAAGCCGGGGATGTGTGTGTGTGTGTGTGTGTGTAACGACAATACCCCACCAGAGATTATTATTTTTTAATTATTCAGAGAAATTATACAAAGTGATCTTATTTTTTTTAGGGGAATTGAGAACAAAACTTTTCTCTGAAAATTGTATTCTTTGAAAATCCAGCTCAACATTATTACGGGTCCTTTCCCCACCATGGCCCTTGGCAGCATGGACTTCAACAGTATATCTCTCTATCATACTATCATATGCCCTTTTCCAGTTGACAGAACTCTTTATCAGCTTATAGCATACCCTCCAACATTTCTCTGATGAAAATAGTTACATCCTATCCAATAGTAATAGTAGTAGTATTAGTGGTAATAAATATTATAATAATAATAATAATAATAATAATAATAATAATAATAATACCCCACCCATCTGACTTGGTTGCCCAAGCCACTCTGGGCAGCTTCCAACATATGAAAAAAAACACAATAAAACATTTTAAAACTGCCTTCAGATGTCTTCTAAAGGATGTGCATTTACTTATCTCCTTGGTCACATAACTCCACACCCCATAACATTTCTCCAATGAAAATAGGGATGTCCTAAGGAAAAGTGGGTCATTCTGGGATCAAATTGGCTTCTGTAAATCCAGGACTGTCCCTCAAAAATAGGGACACTTGGGGGGGGGGCTATTATAGTATATGATCCAACTAGACTTTTGAGGAAGTCCCTCCAAACCTCTTTGCTTATACAGCAAGGCTCTTTTGAGGAGCCTGACAATTTATTGGCATGGGTGTCGGTGTATCCAGAGTTGCCTGACACCAGCAACACAGGGGCCAGTTCTCTCTGTTTCCTCAACTCTTTGTCTTCACTAATTTTCAAATCCCATCAGAGTACCTTTTCCTTTCCCCTCTCAAATTTGCTTCCCCTCTGCCCCACCCCTCTTTCACTGAGCTTGGAATCTCAACTTTGAGAAAGACAATACACAAAAGGAAAGCTGCAGGGTTCATTCAGCCTGTGAGTTTGCAACCCTGCATCATGGGTTGCCTTTGTTGTCAGATTAGCAAATTTGTTCTTTGCCACTCCACTTTTATTAACTGGTTATTTAGCTTTTGTGCCTGCTGCCAGCCCATTAAAAAAGGGCAGGCGCCCTGCAGAGGTGATATCCTCTTTATCTGGAAGAGGAGATGCAGGGAAACAAGCCAATTTGGTCAGCTATTGCTGCAACAGCATAAGCAATGGCCTTGGACAAACTTTGTCTCCTTGATAAGGGCAAAGTTGCCAGCACAGTATTTTTTTAAGCAGAACAAAAAACACAAAAATGTGAAGGCTTCATTTGCCATGAAACCTGTATTTAAGTGTTGTGAAGTGACCCCCAGACACTCATCCAAGAAATCCTAAAAATTAATTTATATTCTCTGAAGGAACTGTTGCAAAGTTATAGTGTTTGTTCTAGATCAGTGTTTCTGTCTGATGTGGTGGAGACTTTACTAACTGAGGTTCTGCCCCCACCCCCAGCATGAAGCTGACCCATAACATAAATCTTGGCTACTCCCATGCCTCCTATCTGTCAAGTGTCCCCACTGGGAAGTTTTGCCTGACACTGCCCTGTTTTCTCTTCAACACCAGGTGTAACCCTTTTAATTTGTCCTGGCCTGTTAAGATCCATTAACTTTTAATTGAATTCACACCCTGGAAATGTTATCTGCTTCTGAATTGTTTTCTCACTTGACCAGATATTGTCATTTAGAGTATATGGTTTTTCAAATGTGCTTAAGCTGCTGTGGTGTAAAACTGAAGATCAGCTAATAAATCACTTAAACGAATAATACATACATAAATGATGTCACTGTATCCTTAAATGGTTCTGTCATGGACTGGCTGGATGTGGAGGAATGGTGGGAGGAACCAGATGGGGAAGCCCCGAGGGACGAAGGCTCAGAGCCAGGGGATTGGTAATGGGATAGTGATGATTAATTTCATAATGAATGATTTTAGAGTGTTGTTTGTGTTGTATTTTTGTATTGTTTTATTGTTGTTAGCCGCCCTGAGCCCGGCTTCGGCTGGGGAGGGCGGGATATAAATAAAATTTATTATTATTATTATTATTATGAGTTGTCAGAGGGAGAACAGGGAGAAGATTGGGAGGAGGAGGCGTCATAAATTGAAGAGATAAGAGAACCTGAAGAGGTATGAAGAGGAAGGAGCAGAAACAGGCATACCGGTGGAGTCTCAGATTGCTTAGGAAGGACTTGGGAGAGGAGGAGGCTTAGGCAGCTGTGGGACCTTCAGTCCCCACAACTGCCTCATAGGCACAAGACCAACTGATAAGAGTTGCTGTGCCCATTAGGCCTGACACTACTGAGCAGCTTTGTTTCTTCCAATAAAGAGTTCACTTACTCTGTGTGATTTATTTCTGACCTGTTCCTGACAGTTTCCTAGGAACTTGGTGCTGCTATGGCACAGAGTTGTAATAACCCTCCCAGTAATAGGAAAATGTATAATATTAATGGTCCTTTTCATTCCTCTTTGGATCTTATAGCTCCACCAGGCTACAGCTCTAAACCAACAGTGTTTTCAACTAGGCATCAGGTTGGCAAGGTAAGACCAACCTTGTGATGAGCACAGAGGCGATATCTGATCCTTCTTGTCCCTGCTGTTCCTCCACTGCCTGTTCTTCTACTCTCTTTGAGTAAGGGGAGTGAGGGAAAAGAACAGTAAATGCAGCACATCTTGTCCTCTCTCTTTGGGACTTGGTGTACCCATTGAGCCAAGAGGCAACATCAAATGAATGGGCCAGTAGGTAATAGAGGCAAGGAATGTTAAAGTTCTAAGTTTAATGTACATAAATTGCTGCGTTTGAACACATTGTATTTTGAATGCTGTAAAGAGAATTTTACATTAAGCAAGAGTTTCCACTCTGGATGACAGCAGAGGGCTGGTGCTGTTTTGTTTCAGTGAGTTAAACTACCTGAAGACTCATCACCGGAAACATAAGCTGCAAATCTCACAGCTGGAGAGGAAACTTGGAAAGTCAAAGATGGCCAGTAGCAGTTGTAGAAAAGCTCTGCAATGATGAACAAGCTTAAGATCTCTCTATGGGACCACAGAGGTGAAAGTTAACTGAACTTCATAAAGGTCTGAACCACATTGCTTATTTGCAAATGAGTTGCTTTGTTATTTTGTTCCTGTAACGTGTATGTAAGCTTAAGAACTGTTCAGAAACTCATTCTTGAGGTGGAAAGCTCAACACAAGGTACATATCAGGGATTTTGCTGAACAAGTCCAAAAAGGAAGAGACAGCCCGCCTGAGAGCATTTTGTTTACTTCCCAGCTCCTACAATCCTGGATCAGGCCCTGTTTTTAGCTGGCTGTATATTTATCAGAACATTATCAATGTACTATAGAACAGTCCACTGAATGTTGACTCAAAGTCACAACCGAAGGTTGTGGTGTGGTTTTTTTTGTTTTTGTTTTTTTAAAAATATAAGTTATCAAACCACAAATGTAACTTAAGATACATTTGATTCCATTTCTATTTGCCTTCTTCTTCTTATTTGCCTTCTTATTCAGCAGATATCCATCTTGAATAAAAGGAAATTTCAGGTTTTATCTATATGGATTGTTCTCTAATAATCTGAGTGCAGGGAAAGTTGGTTCATCCATTTGGTGTTAAGTGGCTGCCTGTGGAGCTGATTTCCCCCCAGATTATTTTTATACCTTGCAAAGTGTTTATGGTAGTTAAGTTTCTCAATCATGCTGCAGTGCCAAGAGTAATGGAAAATTTTATAGACAAATATTTCATATTTTATTCCAGTGGCTTACTGAACAAGGCGGGGGAGGGGGGTTGCTATGCTTTTTTAGGAGGCAGAAAAACTTGATATCAGAAGGAATGATCATATACATAGAGCAGTGTCAACCATCACCTAATTTTAGCAACTTGAAATTCATATATATATATATATATATATATATATATATATATATATTCATCTAGGGCAGATAACAGATCAGCTGCTTTTCATCTTCTTACAGAAAAGTGACTGTCAGCATTTTCAGTGTTATTAACAGTATGCAGAGAGTCCCTGAATCTCTCCTGTCATTTCTCTTCCCTTTCTTTGTATCCCATTTTGAAAGCCAAGAATGAGAAACGGCTGTGATTTATTTAGTGGCTGTTGCTCATCTGTTGTCGCTCTCCTCCTTCACAAGTAAATGTCTGTGAAAGTACCAGTCAGCCAAACAAAGTTTCCTTTGTGAAGGTTATTCAATTGGGGCAAGCCGGCTGGAAGCTCCTGACATTTTCTATTTAGAGTAAGATAAATTTAAGACTTCTCAAGAAATAAAGGACTGGGGGTAGTTTTTCCACTAAATACTGTGGCTTTTTCATCAACTTCATTGAACTGAATTGCATTCATAGAAAAAGTATTAATATTCGTGATCTGGTGAATTACCACTGGGAGGCAATAATCAATTCTAAATCATATTTTCATTCCTTGGACATGCCATTCTGGCAGGTAAGTTCAGTAGATGCCCTAAGGCAGGCCTATGCAAATTGTGATGCACCAAGCTGAAAGTAGGTCTCAGATCATATACAGTGATCTCTCCCATTTTTGCTGCTGACATGTGACTGCAAAAAACATGGTGACTCTCAAGTACTTGGCTGTTCATGATATATGGTATCCTTGCAGTGTTCAACTTACTGGGTCACAAATTGCACTAACAGCCTCCTGCCACTTGAAACACAAACCCTGGGTAAAAGTCTGAAACCCCTGGAATCTGGCCCTGTTCAGAGATTGGGGTGGTGCATGACAATATTATAAAAGGGGAAGCGGATACCTTTGCTGCCGAGGAAGGCATGTGCTAGAATCGAAAGTCACCTTCGATAAAACTGTATCTACAATCTTTTTGATTCAACACACTTCCCCATTAATGGGGGAACAGGTGAATTAGCCCTTGGTCTCAGTCTCAGGCACCTGCACTGAGAAGATAGGCTCCAAAATGATTTCTGTGGGAGCTTCTTTTGCTGGCTGCTTCCAGTCACTGCACACTCTTTTTTATCAGGGCTGTATAAACTGTGGAAACATAAGAACTGACAATGCTACATGCTATGTTTTGTTATCAAGCAGTTTTGCCTCAAACCTAGACAGCAAATAACTGTGGTTCCCTCAGCAGAATCAGGTCTGTCTGCAAGCTGTGCATGATTAAATTTTACATAAAAGAGGTTACATTCCAGAGAGTGTTACTTACATGCCCTAGCCTAGCAGTTTCCCTTTCTAAGATATGACAAAGTAACATCACTCCTAATCCTTTTATCGTTACTCTGTCTCTTCTTCTTCTTCTTTTGTCCTCTTTTAGGTAAAATGCACATTTAGCAGTAAACAGAGGAGAAAATACGATCCTGATGCAAAAGTTGTTGCTAATGACATGATCTGCTTTCAGTCTCATTATTTTGCGAATAATAACGACAGCTAATTTAAGCTTAATGCACAAGCAATTTCATAGAATATCCACGCTAACGGTTTTTGGAAAGACAATGATGCCAAGACTGAGTTCAGAAAGTGAAGCATAATTTAGCAGATTCTCAGCTCACTGAGCAAAGATAAAAATCCCTTTCGTTAGAAAATTACCCCACTGCAAATGTAAAAATCATTCATAATTCAGCAGATATACAAATACCTCAAGTCATTCATTGAAATGCAGGGGTTTGGTCTGATGAAATGCAGAACTGCATGGATTCAGCCCAGCTCAAGTAAAAAAAAAGAAAAAGAGTTCTTTTGCCCATGTGAACATTCATATTTAACAGTAACATATATTGGATCTGTAACTGCTTACTTACAGCTGTTCTTTATCCTGGACGTGAGTTTGTGGCCACTTGATGCAAATGGCAATGTCAGTGGGGCCCTTCCAGTGTAATCTTCTGTAGCACGGGCACTCCTGCAGTGTGGCTTCTTCCTGTGCCATTTTGTAATGTTGGAATTCTCAAATGACAGGGCAAGAGCTCATGGCATGGATTCTTCTCACTCAGGCAATGTTTCATGCAAGAAGGAGTCACAGGACTCAGCTATACAGCTGTAAATATAATGTTTTAAGTGCATTACACAAATGTGATAGTAGGTGGCGATGGTGAGCTAATGGCAAATTCAATATATATTTGAAACCTTTTCTCAAAAAGCATTTTCACAGCATTTATATATATATAGGTCAGTGTGGTTGGCTCTCTTGTGTTCTCAGATGCGCAGTGTTGTTAAGTGAAGCAGGGAAGTGCTGCCATGGCTCCTATTTTTTTCGTCGTTTAGTCGTGTCCGACTCTTCATGATCCCATGGACCAAAGCACGCCAGGCACTCCTGTCTTCCACTGCCTCCCGCAGTTTGGTCAAACTCATGCTGGTAGCTTCGAGAACATTGTCCAACCATCTCGTCCTCTGTCGCCCCCTTCTCCTTGTGCCCTCCATCTTTCCCAACATCAGGGTCTTCTCCAGGGAGTCTTCTCTTCTCATGAGGTGGCCAAAGTACTGGAGCCTCAGCTTCAGGATCTGTCCTTCCAGTGAGCACTCAGGGCTGATTTCCTTCAGAATGAAGAGATTTGATGTTCTTGGAGTCCGTGGGACTCTCAAGAGCAGGGGTCTGCAACCTTTAAGACAAAAAGAGCCACTTGGACCCGTTTCCGAAGGAAAAAAAATTGGGAGCTGCAAAACTCATCATTATAAAAATAACTTTTCTGTCACTTTTTTATTATTTCTTTGTTTGACCCCTCAGAATTACTCCTCCTCATAGAAATAAACATTAAATTAACAAGTTACCTTTTTGTGTGTGTGTGTTCTTCACTCCCCTTCAAAACAGTGACCAGCGCACATGCCCCCTTTCAATGCAGTGACCAGCGTAAATGCCCCTTACAATGTAGCGGGTGGGCGGGAAGGTGACGTTGGGACGGTGCGTGACTAACGAACGCCCCGCCCCCATGCAACGTCACAGCCAGTACAGCGCCTGCCACAGTGGGGAGTGTCGGGGCGCACAATGCGCCTCCTCCCCTCGCTAGTATCCACCCCGGAGCAGCGGCAAAGGTGTAAAAGAGCTACATGCGGCTCCGGAGCCGCGGGTTGCTGACCCCTGCTCAAGAGTCTCCTCCAGCACCATAATTCAAAAGCATCTATTCTTCAGCGATCAGCCTTCTTTATGGTCCAGCTCTCACTTCCATACATCACTACTGGGAAAACCATAGCTTTAACTATACGGACCTTTGTTGGCAAGGTGATGTCTCTACTTTTTAAGATGCTGTCTAGGTTTGTCACTGCTTTTCTCCCAAGATGGCTCCTATACTGTTGAATATAATATTGGAAGAGACCCTGTTTATAGCTCATATTAGGAGTGTGGGTAAATGCCTCAGCGCCTAGGACTTGCCGATCGCATGGTCGGCGGTTCGAATCCCCACGGCGGGGTGCGCTCCCGTCGTTCGGTCCCAGCGCCTGCCAACCTAGCAGTTCGAAAGCACCTCTGGGTGCAAGTAGATAAATAGGGACCGCTTACTAGCGGGAAGGTAAACGGCGTTCCATGTGCTGCGCTGGCTCGCCAGATGCAGCTTGTCACGCTGGCCACGTGACCTGGAAGTGTCTCTGGACAGCGCTGGCTCCCGGCCTATAGAGTGAGATGAGCGCACAACCCTAGAGTCTGGCAAGACTGGCCCGCACGGGCAGGGGTACCTTTACCTTTACCTAGGAGTGTCAACAACTTAATGACTTCTTGAGCCCTCATATGTATCCCCTGGGATAGGGAAAAGACCCAAGGATACTTAAATTAGCTCAGTTTCCATAGATATCAATGGTCTTGGTGGAAGGGAGGCGTATAATAACAATACTAGCAATAGCTAACAAAAAAGCTTGGAAAAAACCCTAACAAGAATAATGTGATTTGCCTTTGAAATGAAGTTGGTGAGCTGCAACTGCTACTGAGATAAAGATTATGTCAGTTACGATGGAACAGACTAGGATAAGAATATGCTAGCAGATCAATACAACTTTTAGAGCAGAACTTCACAAATGTAGGTAGCATTCAATATACCATATTTTTCGCTCTATAAGACGCACCAGACCACAAGACGCACCTAGTTTTTGGAGGAGGAAAACAAGAAAAAAAATATTCTGAATCTCAGAAGCCAGAACAGCAAGAGGGATCGCTGCGCAGTGAAAGCAGCAATCCCTCTTGCTGTTCTGGCTTCTAGGATAGCTGCGCAGCCTCCATTCGCTCCATAAGACGCACACACATTTCCCCTTACTTTTTAGGAGGGAAAAAGTGAGTCTTACAGAGCAAAAAATAGGGTAAATTGTGCAATAGTCTGGAGGAACTGCTTGTGATACCAGCTGGCAAAGTGTTATGAAACACCAGGTTCAATTTCTATTTCTGTTATGGAACCCATAAAGCTGTTATGGCAGAGGGCAACCCGAAAGTTCAAGGATCTGTGCAGACCTATAGAACAATGACATGGAAACTAGATCTAGGAAGCAAGAAGCAAGAGAGGTCACCTTACAGTGGTACCCATGATTCTGAAGGGAATACGAAAGAAGATAAATGCTGCAAGACTATTTGAGCTTCTGTCAAGCGGTAAAACTGGAGGAATGGTGCATAGAAGCTTACGGAAAGGTGAGACCCATGTGGAATCTAAGGCAGAATTTCTTTGGACTCAGAGTAGATACATATAGACTGGCCTTTCGAAATCTATAAAAGAGCTGTTGTATAATATGTTTTCAAAGGAGCTAGGCAGGCATTTTATTTATTGTACGAAAGTATCCTCCCAGTATCAGCTGCTCCAGGCTGCATTTTAAGAATTGAAAGGTCTGGTGATATAAACAGAATCATGGAATAAAATACTCTTGGCACAATCCACTTGGTGGTTCTTCTGTGCAGATGCCAATGAAATTAAAGAGAATTGTGCAATTAGCTGTGGTTTTTCTCCCCAGTTGATGCACGACTGAGGAAATTGAGGACTGAATTTTCACAAGGAAATAGTTTCCAAATTGTGCGCTGCAAAAAATAAATTATTCAGTAACAAATGCCTACTGAAACCCCAAGGCACCCGTCTACAAAGGAAGTTTTCTGCTGCATCTCTGTATGATTCAGTGCTCTGGCCTTTCTTTCCATAACTTGCACCATGTACTTCACTCATTGTTTTGTACTGTATGTAAAGCATAAGGAACTGGACCTATAATTTTTTGTGCAGAATGGTTAGTTTTTTAAGCATCATATTGTGAGTCTGAGGCATTTGGTCAAAAGGCAAAGAGCCTTTTGCCCATATTAAAAAGTGTTTAAAGTACTTATTCTAACCTATGAGCCCTGCACTTCTCATGTTTAGGGAAGCTTTTAATGTTTGATGTATTATGGTATTTTAATATTTTTTTGGAAGCCACCCAGAGTGGCTGGGGAAGCCCAGCCAGATGAGCAGGGTATAAATAAAAAATTATTATTATTATTATTATTATTATTATTATTATTATTATTATTATTATCATCATCATCATCATCATCATCAAGCAACTAGGCATGCTCTGAAATCATCTGCAGGGGCCCTCCTTTGAGTTCCATCTTATTCTGGAGTGCAGATGTTGGCAACAGGAGAGAGAACCTTCTGCGTGTTGTGCCCCCCCCCCCGTGGGGGGGCACTTTCTCTAAGTCTAATTGGATGCCATCTGGTGTGGCTTCAATGTATTTCTAGTACCAGGCAAAGACCTTCTTACTCTTCCAGTACTTTCAACACATTTTAACACTTTTAAATGTTATTTTAATAGCTATAGTTTTAGTCTAGAGGTTTATTGTATTAGGTGACTGATAAATATAACAACCAAGCAAATACAAATAGGCTTGTTAAAATGTCTTTTTTAAATATATGCTGTCTGGAATTTAGTGTGAAGATACGTTGCGTATCACAGTGCCAAGTTTTATCCATTTTGCATTCTGATGCTTTCCTTGTGGTGATGATGATGATGATGATGATGATGATTCCAGAATTGATATCTACAGCTGCCTTTGCTTAAAATTTTTGTCAGAATGTGCTGGCAAATTCATTGGTATCAAAGCGTTCTCCTTCAGTACCTGTTCTCTTTCCTCCTTTAATCAGCCTCTGAAGGCAGGTCCTTTTACTGTGCCTCTTCGTTGGCTGTGACTGAAGTACTCCAAATGCTAAAGCGCAGCAAAACTCACCCATCCCCAAAAGAGGCTTTCTATTTCATTATGGTTTGAGTGATGGCTCTGGGCTTCCTCCCAAATATGCTCAGAAGAGTGATGCATCAAACACAGGTCCAGCTCTTGTTTAGAGTTCCATTCCACCTTAAGGAACAGGCATGTGGAATTGTTGCATGTCACATGTCTGTTTACATTCCAGCACAGCTTGCTGGGAACTTCCGTTTTGTGTATAGCTTTTGCTTTATGCTGTTTGCTTTGGACATGAAGGAGATCAGACATGTTTCCTTTTGTCCTGATCTACGCTGAATAAAACCTGCTTGTAAATATGCTCACACAGCCTCTCGTGCCACTTCTGTTTGCGCAGCGTGTTCTCTGCTGAATAGCGTGCACAGTCTTCTAAAGCCTGAGTTGCAGTTTTATGCTGCACCAAGGACCGGAGTCCACCCAGCACACTGGCTGGTGGCCTAGCCAGCTGGGGGCCTGCCAATTGCCCGTGTTTCCTTGGATGCATGCCAACAGCTCTACCATTGGCCGAGTAAGGTGGCCACCTCAGATGCTGGATGTTGAGAAGCAGTGTAGGAGGACAATGCTATGTGCACCGTGAGGACAGGTAATTCTTACCCTGACTACTCTGATAGGGAATCTTTTGCAGTGCAAGTTTCAAGTGTGTCTCCAGCTTTGATTTGGGCTGGGGGATGTGGCTCAGCTAAAAGAAATTTGGGGAGCACTGCATAAAGGCAACAAAAGTACAAATTTGAATGAAGCTGGCAAATTTCTGAATTGCTTCAGAAGCACACTGCGTGACTTTGAGAAGAAAAAATGACTAAATATGAATGCATTAATCATTCCTAATGGACTTAAAAATGAAGCAATCATTATTTTATGATTAATTCTTTAAAAAGGTAGCAGGTGATAAATGGCAGCACTGAACTTTTGTTGTAATCGAATAGGAATTAACTCATGGTGGCCTAATGAATTTGAGTGAAGTTGTGTTGTCACATTCATAATTACTCAATTAAGATACAAATATAAAATATCCCTAAGTTTAAAAGGAAAGGGTTCTTTTTTCATAATGGGCCAATGCTGTACAACAGCTGTGGCAGAGCAGTGGAGCTGTCATCCTGAGAACATAAGAAGAGGCTGCCTGCTGGGTCAGCTCAAATGCCCATTGAGTCCAATAACCAGAGGCCCATGCGAAGCCTGCAAGCAAGACCTGGGTGTAACGGCAGTGCTCTCCCTAGTTGTGACTCCTCACATGTGGCACTTGGAGCCATTCAGCCTCTGTCTACCAACTCTGGGTAGTCTTCTCAATGAATTTGCCTATTCTTCGGCTGGTGGCCGTTATCACCTCCTTTGGAATTGAATTCCAGTTTAATAATGTGCTGTATGAAGAAGTGATTTATTTTGTCTCTCCCGAATTGTCCCACATTCAGTTTCATTGGATGTTTCTGACTTCTAATGGTATGAGGGGGGGAACCTTTTCTCTCCATCTTCTCCACACCATGTGTAATTTTATACACCAGTGTCGCTACAGCTCACCCCAGGCAGATGCCAACTTTGCCAGTGCATAGCCACAGAACTGACTGTGCCATCTGTCCTGCCCAGACCCGTCCAGTTAAGCTGTAGCAGTGCCTGTGTTCAGAGCTCCTGCCCCATCACACAGGTGACCACAGATCCACATAATGTCTTAGTAAAGGCTTGGGCAGTCACACTGGCCACAGTCTAATTCTGTTGTGTTTAGGTATATATTTCAGAAGGATTACAAGCTTGTGCAGCCTAAAGATAAAGTAACAATTGAGTGCTCACACATAAGGGACCACTGCTGCTGCTTTGCCCCCTGCTGGCCTTCGTTGCTGTTGCCAACTCTCCTGGGCACTGGTCCCTCTCCCAATCCCTATGCTCAGTTTTGGAAAAGAGGGAGCCAGAAAAGAGGGACAAAAAGACAGCAGAAGATGCTTGGGAGAGGGGGACATTGAGGATTCTTCCCCTCTCCAAGAAAATGACTAAATATTAAGACGACTACAAAACCAGCCGCTAGGAAGCTTCTCTACTGCTGTTTCAGATGTTCTGTGCACTCACAATTTAACAATGTACAATAATGGAATAATATATAAAAGCCAAAATGAGATAAAAATAGGGGCTAACCATATGCATTATTATTTATTATCAGTGGTGCAGTGGTGAATTTTGAAGTACAGAAGCTTGTCATGACAGCTGTCTTGCTACATTTTATGTGTGATATATAGGAATATGTAATATAATACACAATTTATTAGGATCGGAGTGAATGCAATCCTCTGCGTAATTTCCTGGGAATACATTGCATTGAACATACTGGTGCTGGCTTCTCACTGCATCAGTTGTAAATGATGCTGAGCTTCAACAAAAGATTTTCAGCCATATGAAAAGAAAACTTGAGCTTCTAATTAGAAATGCAAAAAAGTTTTGCCATTGAAACTGCTAGTAGAAATCCCAACAAAGAAAACAAAAGAACTAGCCAGACTCTGCTTGGTTATAGTCCTCATTCTCTTAACTTTATCAATTCTAACCTGTCACATAAACTTGAAAGCCTCATTATCACCTCAGTCATCTGCCACAGCAAGGTTGGTCTGACATTATCACTCTGGATTTTAAGAAAATCCAGGAGTTATGCTGCTGGCACTATTCCAAGACATTTTGGCACTTGAGGCGAACCACAAAATGGCTTATATAAAGTACTTCAACTGTCCAAAGGTAAAGGTAAAGGGTAAAAGGTAAAGGTAAAGACCATTAGGTCCAGTCGTGACTGACTCTGGGGTTGCGGCGCTCATCTCGCTTTATTGGGCGAGGGAGCCTGCGTACAGCTTCCGGATCATGTGGCCAGCATGACTAAGCCACTTCTGGCGAACCAGAGCAGTGCACAGAAACGCCGTTTACCTTCCCGCTGGAGCGGTACCTATTTATCTACTTGCACTTTGACGTGCTTTCGAACTGCTAGGTTGGCTGGAGCAGGGACTGAGCAACGGGAGCTCACCCCATCACGGGGATTCGAACCGCCGACCTTCTGATCGGCAAGTCCTAGACTGTGGTTTAACCCACAGCGCCACCCACGTCCCCCCGACTGTCCAAAAGTCATATATAATATCTTTGTAATCTTGAATGCCTGCTTCAACCACCTGAATAAATTGTTCCTCACACAGGTCCCCCACCTTCCTGAGATCATCAGGAGAGAAACTGTTTCAGTCCTTCACTGTCAGAGGTAGGTGGGCTCCCAGAGACAAGAGTATTCTCCAACACTTCATCCTGTTTATAATTTTCCCAAAGAGGCTGGCCTGAGAGCCCAGCTCATTATTATTTAAGCAAGTTTTATGACATGAGAATTATTGACTTTTATTCTTTGATGGATTTGTTGCTTTCTAATGTGTGAGTTGTTGCTAGGTTTTTTTTTGTTTTTGTTTACACTGATTTTATTGTGCATTTGAATTTTGTAAAACACCACAAGAGTCTGTTTTCCAGGATAAAAGTGGGGCTCACATTTTAATAAAACGAATCCTGAGTCCCTGTAAGGTAGGCAAGTCTTATTACCCACACACCATATATTAAAAGGTGAGGGAATAATGATTTTTCTTTAACTAGTGTGTTACTGTTCCTTGAGCTGCAGAATTCATGGTTCAGTCACAGCTCCCAACTCTTAGACATTGCAAATGGTTGAAAAAATTAGTGTCCCACAAAAAATACCAACCTGCCTTTCCACATAATACTAGCCATTTGTGGCACAATGCTACTATGAAAAAAGATAATGCACTCTTCTAATGTACAAAAACCCTTTTGACTTGTTACCTGAAGGTGATTCTTATACACTGTAAGCAAATGTGGCACTAAAACCCAAAATAAAAATGGAATCTTCTCTGACTTTCCTCATGATTCAACCTTGAAGAATTAGTATGGACACAGGGTCAAAGGTAATTAATAACTGAGGGCCTGCTATTTATTTATTTTTAAATTGCTATCTGCCTACTTCCCCAAAGAGTCTCAAGATGGTTAACAGACAGCAATAAAAGTCAGGGTGGGGGGGAAGACACCTTAATTCCCCTCCTAAGCTAATAATCCTTTGAACATGTATAAAGTCAGTGACTCAGTACAAACTATTAACTCTTTATGGCCTAGCCTTGCAGGTTTGAATTTCTTTTCCTTCCTTTATCAGGTTAATATAGAAGTGCACAATGAGAGTAACACAATGTAGATAACTTAACAATATAACACAGCATTATTAAAATTTCCAAAAGTCCAAATACTCAGCTATGTTCTTCGTTCATTATCAGAAGAGGCACTCTCTTCTTTCCCCAATGAATCTACAGATCCAAGCAGTGGGTCAAAGAGAGGTATGTAACAGAATTGTGCAGTTGGAAGGGACCACGAGGGTCATCTAGTCCAACCCCTGCAATGCAGGAATCTTCTGCCTAACATGGGGCTCAAATCCATGATCCTGATACCTACAGCAACAACTGTGAGGTGAAGAAGACATCCAGAACCCTTTAAATAGAAGAACCTCACTGAGGATGTGCAACACAGAGTGCTGCTGCCTTTCATAATTGAAAGGAAAAGCCAAAAAGTTACAAAAACTCACCTTGGTTTGGTGAATTATTTAGGGCTGCTATCCCCAGTGTGCTGCCGGACTAACCACACTGGGGAAGGCCGGGGTGACATGTCAGACTAGGACTGAGAGACCTTTGTTCAAATTCCCACTCACCTACAGATCTAACAGTGACTTTGGTCCAGATGCAAAAAACGATGTACACATCCTGAGCTCCTAGGTAGACGGGTGGGATAAATACGGTATGATGTTGGTTGTTTGTTTGTTTGTTTTATACTGGGTATTATTTGGATGTATTTTCATCCTGAAACTTGGATGGACTTTCTTATTTTTGCTTGAACTTATTGACATCTGAAAGCAACCCTTTGTTTTTGTTTTCAGCCTTCATTGCCGTGACTGTGCTTTTGCAGCCATAATATATATTTTTCAATTACTTTATTGAATTTCACTGGGAAATTACATGTTAGCCACTGTTTAATTACACTACATGTGACATGAATTTGGTCAAGCGTTGCCATTCATAGAATTTATGTCTGAACAGCCTGTGTTACCTTCCAGATTTGCTTTCCAATTCTTTTTACCGAAGTTCTTAAGAAAACAAAAACACGTTTTTAAACCCTACCATTTCATAAAATAATGTGAAAGCATTCCGTTGATAAGTAGCCTCCAGTTTATTTGAGGGCACTAATACAAATTTAGTTTTGACAGAAATTAGCCTACGAAGCAATGTTGTGCAACTAATAGACCTAATTAAAGAAAATAAGAGGAAGCCTAAAGAGTCATCAGCTGGAATATATAATCATCCCCTGGGATTAATTTCGGTCTTCTTGACTGAATAAAATTCTTTCTATAGCTGATTTAAATGCATTGATATACCTCAGTGAACAAAGGTCATGATCAAGATAATTTTATCCCAGTGACTTATCCCAGTGATATTACTCTTGAAAGATATCAGTGGCACCATTTTAGGGAGGGACAGTTCCCCCTTCTCTTGTGTTTCACAACACATGACATGGTTCCTCAGAAGTCCTGAAACTTTCAGTAAACTTACAGGTTCTTTTCACTGGGTTTCTATCAACAATTAGGTCAATATATGGAAGTCTTGCGCATGACAAAGACATAAACCATTTTGCTTTTGTAAAAAGGGTGACTTTTTTTTTACTTGTGTTGATAACAATGCTGTACCTGTCATAAGGTCCTCAAAAATTACAGCAAGATGTTCCTAAAATAATATGTTTTGTGCAGCCCTTAATATATCATTGATATATATTGTTTGCCACCCACATCTGACATGTCTTTTCCACACAATTGAAATACCACCCTGAAAGAAAAACAAATAGTGTTTTTTTAAAAAAAACACACCCACAAAACCCACCATAGCATCTTTGCATACAAAGCAAGGTCTGCAATGTTATGGGAGCATTTTAAGGCCACGATATATTTGCCTCACAATGCAGAGAGGTGAGAGGAAGTGTCACAGCTGCCTCTGTGCCATGATTGATGGGCTTGGAGTACACAGTTCAGGATTATTTTAGCTTGGAGTATCAGCCTTGAAGGACATCTTTGGGAGAAGAAGAGGCTAAGGAGCAAACTCTCCACAAATCTGGAGCAGAGCCCCTTAGATGGTTGGATGGCAACTTGTACACCTCCTTCTGTCAACTGCTGCAGCCAAGTTGGTACCAAACATATTGCTCTGCTTTCCTTTAGACCTTATAACGAGGTTGAGAGGAGGGTCTTCTTTTATGGGTACCCCAGGGCTTCCATACACACTGCCCAAGCTTGCACCCCAGAAAGGGCACTTCAGTGCTGTTAACACAGCAAAACAAACATGGGAGGTAGCAGTTACAAGTCACCTGTCTCTGCAGCCACAGCAGCTGTTGTGATTCTCCATTGGTTTGACTTCATCCCCAGAGGTGCATCTCATTGTCTCTTGACACAGATGAATGCCAATGAGTAGTCAGTATAGTAAGTTCTGCCTATATGCTCCACATATACCTGTACTCTGAAGAAAAGTGACCATTTGAGACTAAGCACCTGATGGAGGGCCTAGTGCAGCCATGGCATGTTTCCAGGCTGCACTCTGACAAAGTTTGGTATGTTTTGCTTCCTCTAGTAGTTAACCACAGCTCTGTTTCCATGCTGGACAACTCAGGGAGGACATAGCCTGAAGAGATCCCTTGTCCACCATGGGTCCCGCAGCACATAGACTGGGTTGCATGCTCTGTTTTGGATTCCACTTTCCAAGTTGAGACATAAGGGGTTCAATCTAGACTTGATCATGTTCAGAAAAGACCTGCTGAAATCAATGGGACTTAAATTAGTCAACTCTGAGTTGATTGGGTCCGATTTAAACATAACTTAGCCTGGATCCAGCCCACAGTTCACAGCAATCTTATAAATGCAGGACTGATGTCCTTAGTTTATAAATTCAGCTGCTGGCCCAGCAATCATAACATAAATGGAACAGTTATCTGGAAGCGTCTTTGTATACACCATTACACCCAAAGGGATAACAGATATGTATCTTAGAGACTGGGCTACAACAAAAATGGTCACAATGCCATCAAACCTCTGGCCAATTATGGTTAATTAAGAATCTTCTATGAGAGAAAAAATTGTAAAACATGTTATCAGGGCAACCTTTTCTGTCATCCCTTATTTGTCAGCCTTTCTTCTCTAGATTAAACATATTCATTTTCTTCAGTCTCACCTCATAGGTTATGGCATACATTAAGTATTTAAGACTGACATTGCTCCCAGTGGGCTTTTGATTGTATGTTACAACAATGCTAAGCAATTCTCTTGGTAACAATCATCACACAGAAATGGAGTAGCTCTCTTTCATCGTTAATGGCTCCACTTTGCACTACTAAAAAGCTAAACTCGAGCAACTAAAAGAGAAATTAATATTGCTCTAAAGAACCCTCCAAACCCTTGAAAACCCAGTTGCTTTTCATATTGTCCTTTCTTATCTTTTCCTCGTAGGCAGACCCTTCTACATTCTGTGTCGTATAATTAGGTAATCAAGTAGCACTAGTTCAAGGCAAATTATTATGTCCCATTTTAATATGCTGATACTGATTTCTCATAACCTTCTTGCTGGATACTTAACAACTGCAGCTTGAATGTGTGAACTAAATTCACTGAAAAGCATTATGTTTAAGGTGATGTGATACAAAGATTATGCCTGTGTTGACACATTATTGCCAGAAAGCCACCCCCATGCATGTTTGAAATGAATGAGCCCTAAGAGGAGACAAAAGCTGTCAAGATGAGAGGCAACAATTAACAAAAAATACTGTACCTTGACATGACATGGGAAGCACAGCGAAAGAGTCATGAGCTGTTAGTGTTCATATGGTCCATGCCGGGTTAAACACAGTCACTTGTTTTGATGGTTGGGGCTGATTCTTATAGTTTGAACCTATTTGAGGTTGAACCCTATCTGAGAAAGCAAATGAAGGGAGTTTAACGTTTGTGCAGTTATCATAATGCTATCAGCATATTTCTGTGCCATGCATATTTCTGTGAATGAATGCATTCACAGGACCCTTTCATCCCATTATCCACTGAAACCTGGCAATGTGAGGATTCTCCTCCAAATTTTTTTGTTTTCCATAGGCTTTTACCTCCTCTGGTTCCCCTCCCAAATTTGCATCAGGAGAGGTTTCACTTATATTTCTAATATTAGATGCAACATTTGGTCCCCAAATGTTTCCCTAGATGTTCAGGATCATCAGCCACTTTAATGTGCAGGAAAAGATGAAGCCCTGTGAGTTGTGGACACAGGACCATAAGTACTTGAACAATCACATAGAAATAGTTTGGACCAGGCTGGAAGTATACTGAAAGTATTTTCTTCTGCAGATTGTTTGCTTGTATATCCGCTGATCTGTTTTCTAAGCAACAGGTCAGTTTCTCTCCCATGTCCAAATGTTGGAGCTATGTCTCTCTGTAACCACCTGCATTGTCTTGTGACAGCTCTGTAGTGTTTAAGAAAGGAGTCCTTTGCAGTCTTATCTAGAAATGCCAGGAATTGTACCTGGGACATTTTGCATACAAAGAATATGCTCTTCACCTGAGTTATGGTTGTTCTTGTTATTTGCTGCTTACTTCAGAAATGATTTATCTCAAAGCAACCTACTTTTAAAAACCACCAAAATAAAATACATCAAAAGATTATGAAACATGATTAACTAAAAGTCCTCATCCTGCAATAGCATAAAAACGAAACTGCTTACCCCCCAAAACCAGAAGATGGACACTAGTTAAGAGGTAAATGCCCAGGTAAACAAGAATGTCTTCTGCATGTAGTACTATGCAACTTATTACTGTAACTCTTGCCTCACTCTGCCCTCGGAAAGGAAGATAATCACAGCATAAAACCATTCCACTTGCGTCAATCCAGTTTGCAAGTAAACAAGTGTTCAAACAGACTGACATCTGTTCTTTTTACTGTGTAAAATTTGTGCACATCAGATGTGGATATTTCCCCCCCTCCTAGATAACTCTCATTTTTGCTGAAGACCAAAATAATTTATCAAAGAGACCAATATATAATTTAAAAGTACGTGATGTTTCAGCAGCTGCCAGTTCTGCAATACCATACATGTTTCATTGTCTGCAGGGTTTTTTGTTTGGATGATTCTTTTTGAAAAAACCTCAAACCAAAACAATACTTTCTTTCAGACCATCCTCTGTGCTGTTGTTTTTACCTTCCTCTCCCCCTCCCTCTCTGCTCCCCTTAGGAACAACATGTATTGCAGTTTTGAGTCAGGCATTGAGCTCATTACTATGGTTATGAATGGAGATCAGGGGAAGGTCAGGGGGAGGAATCTGGGTAGCAGAGCTCCCTGGTTCAGTTTCAGGAAGGGCTGGAATATGCAGTTGCCCCATACAGGGATCAAGCCTGCAGCCTTGGCATTATCAACATCAAGGTCAACAGACATTAAAATTATCCAAAATGTCTACAACTTAACCTGTTGCATTTCAACACTTATGATGCTGTCTAACTAAAATTTTGTTTAGTGATTCACCTGTAGTGGATGGAGAAAGGATCCACATATAACAAGCCAAATGAAGAACTCCTTGCACTAGGAACATGACTAACACTATAGCAATAAAGGGAGGCGTGGGAAGATCTTGCTCTGTTTGGCACAAGTCAGCCATAGAAAGGAGACTTTGTGTCAAAATGACTTCTGGAAAAAAGTTTTTGCTAGCTTCTAAATCTTGCCTGCCAGCTGGCCTAACTAGTCTCCCCTTCCATGGAGTTCCGTATGAAGATGGTTGCTACTGTAGAACATGCCTAATCCTGTTTGGCTACTTGTCTAACCTCAGTAGCTATGGGTCCATGAAACAGGGCATCCCTAGATGGATCCTGAGCTAGTCTTTCTGCCATTGCACATGGCATCTGGCCTAACTGTTCTGCCCCCTCCTTCTGCCATAGCCAGCACAAACAACAGTACTACAGATGTGGCAGTGGCACTTGCTGCAATGCCTGTGTTATGCCCGAAGGCCCACACTCCTACAGTGATGTTCAGACATCTGCTTTGGATTCAACTCAGATCGACAACATTTGGGCATGAAATGTCAACAATCATCAAATTTGGACATTCACTATAACAAAAAGGTGGCCTAGTGTTTAAAAACAGCATCATGTTGTACTTTTAAATAAAATCCATGACAACCATTTATTTCTTATTAATATTTGCAAACAACACAGCAATTCATGCATGGTCTCATTGTTCACTTTGCAGTGGTACCTCAGGTAAAGAACTTAATTTGTTCCAGAGGTCTGTTCTTAACCTGAAACTGTTCTTAACCTGAGGTTCCACTTTAGCTAATGGGGCCTCCGGCCACCACCACGCCATTTCTGTTCTAATCCTGAAGCAAAGTTCTTAACCCGAGGCACTATTTCTGGGTTAGCGGAGTCTGTAACCTGAAGTGTCTGTAACCTGAAGCATCTGTAACCCGATGTACCACTGTATACAAAAGGGAAAAATATTTTGAATATAATATTTGAATATCTTCTAGTCTTTGCGCAGCCACCTTTAGCTTTCCTTTGGTTTTAAGTATTCATGGGGAAGAATCCTCACTGTTATTTTTCTGATCTATCCATAGTAGCTTTGATAACTTTAAAGGGGTTGTTGCCAGTGCTATCGGTGTAGAGTCTATTTCTTCACAAGCAATCTAGCTCCTGTACAGAATCCACTAGCTCCCTCGGGTAGCAAGCATGAGTATGCTGTATCCTTTACAAGGTCCCAGTGATTGCAAATGGTGTGTGCTCCATTGATCTCTCCTACTGGGATTTCGCCAGCAATTCAACCCTTCCTTAGCAGCCAAGTGCTATTACTATAGGCAGGGAAAAGCAACTGTAGATAAAAGTTCTGATGAAAAAGGACAAGAAACATTTGTCATCTTTGATCAGGGTTATGAAAATTTGTGGCATGTGGGGGAAAGTTTTTCTAACAAACTATCATTCTTTATTGTTGCCTTGTATTTTATCTCTAGAAGTAGTTCAGCAAAGACCCCATTCAGCAACTTTTATGCTACTTTAATTTTAAGAAGCTATTTGTTTATATACATGTTCTGTTGGTTTGTATTACATGAAAGGAAAAGAGCAGATTCAGAATATATGACACATTTCTCCTGATTAAAATGATTAGCAATGACCTAGTACACAGGCATCCCCAGTTAATACTGTGTTGTTCTCAAACTGGCTCACAATCATTACTGATGAACGATTTGTCTAGTTACAGTAGATTGCAAAGTTAAATAACAGTATTTAAAATTACATATTACCAGCAGTAAGCAATTTCCACCACCACCATTCACAGTGCTATCCAGAAGAACCCCCCCCCACCGTTGTTTGAGGTCTATTTAAAGCTGGTCAGGTAGGAGATGTGAAGGAACTATCACTCACTATTATGCAGGGCCTGATGCGTCACACCCAAGGGTATTAAAAAAGAAATTATGGATGTAATTTCAGAGCCTCTGTCTATAATCTTTTGAGAATTCTTGGAGAACAGGTGAGGTTCCTGCAGACTGGGGATGAGCAAATGTTGTCCCCAAAAGAGGAAAAAAGAAGACCCAGGTGAACTTGACATCAATACAGGAATGGTCCTAGAACAGATAATTAAACAGTTGGTCTGTGAGCACTTAAAAAAGGATGCTGTGATTACTAAGAATCAGCATGGGTTTCTAAAAAATAAGTCATTCAATCTCATTTTTCCCCCCAATTACAAACTTGGTGGATCAGGGGAATGCTGTGGACATAGTAAATCTTGATTTCAGGCTTTTGACAAAGTCCCCCATGATATTCTTGTGGTTAAGCTGGTAAAAACGTAGGCTGGATGCGGTAACTTGTTAGATGGATTTGTAGCTGGATGACTAACTGAATCCAAAGAGTACACAATGTTCCTTGTCATCCTAGGGAAAAGGGACAAATGGGGTGCCGCACGGTTCTGTCCTGGGCCCATTGTTGTTCAATGTCTTCAGAAACAATTTGAAGGAATTGAAAGGATGCTCATCAAATTTGCAGATGACACCAAACTGATAGGGGTAGCTAATGCTGCAGAACACAGAATCAGAATTCAAAATGACTATAACAGATTGGAGAACTGGGCCCAAGCTAACAAAATGAATGTCAATAGGGCTAAATGTAAGGTTCTGCACTTCGGCAGGTAGAGCCAGATGCACAAATATAAGATGGAGGACACCTGGATTGCCAGTAGTACATGTGAAAAGGATCTAGGGTCATAGTGGACCACAAACATAACATGAGTCAACAGTGTGATACAACAGCAAAAAAAGCTAATGCTCTTCTAGGCTGCATCAATAGAAGTATAGGTCAAGGGAAGCAATAGTACCACTCTATTCTGCCTTGGTCAGACCACACCAGGAATACTATGTCCAATTCTGGGCACCACAACTTAAGAAGGATGTTGACAAGCTGGAATGTGTGTAGAGAAGGGCAACCAAGATGATCAAGGGTCTGGAAAGCAAGCCTTATGAGGAGCGGTTGAAGGAGCTGAGTGATAATTTCAAATTATCTGGACTCCTGATCGAAATCATCTGAAGCACCTACACATGAGCAACATGCTAAATATCAGTGGCAGGTCTGGAGTACGGATGTCATGGAGATAATGCCAATCAGCAAGTCTGTGTTTCATGCCACATGTTCTTTTTATGCGTAGATTCTAATGAGTGGAGGGATCATTAGAGATACTGTTTCAGACTACAGGTGGGTGCTGGCATACTTTTATGCCTCTCCACAGAAATAAATTAATGCCACAACAGAGATAACTAGATGACAAAGTTAAGTCCAAGCCTCGCCTTCTCCTTGACTGCTAGTTTCCCCAATGCAGGGAACACTTTTGCATGAAGGAACAATCAATCATATGATACACTTCAGAAACAGGCTAATGAATCTGTTGTTTGCAGGAAGTAGGCTGAAGAAATCCTTCCTTCCTACATCATCATGACCAACTTTTTAGTATAATAATTTAGAACATGAGGTTTTGAGTGTCAATGCCATGTGATCTTACAAGCAGAATTAATTACATCTTTTCCAATGCATTAACCCTTTGCAAGGGGATTCTTGACATAAGTAAGTGGCATGTATTAGAAAGCAAATAAATGAGGTCCATACTTTCTGCACAACAGAAGATAAATATCATATAAGATTATCATTGCCCAGGTTTCACAATGAATGTTTTTCTGACCTCGCACAACAACATCATTTGTTACCATTAAGCTGCTGGCAGAAATGTTTAGATGGCAGCTTGCATTTTACAGTTCCCCAAGAATGATTTAGAGCATAAAGCCCACACTCCTTTTCTACTTCGCTGACAATTAGTAGGTTAAAGAAGCTTTAACCTTTTCTGGAAACCTAATTTATTAAATACTGTGACAACAAGTCTGGCATAAAGTCTGTGGAATAAAAATGCACTGGGAAGCTTGGCTTGGCTTTTTCCTATATAGCAAATTATGCAAAGGAGCCATTTTGTTTCAACAAAGAAAAATGTGTTATATTAATAAGGTATTTGTCATTCATTTAGATTCCTGACACTGGGACGCTAATATTACACATTGCCTCTAGAGGGAGGGGGAGAGGTGAAGAAACAATAATTGGGTTCAAATGAAGAAAAGCTCACTGCAACAGAAGACAGGCCTGCTAGTAAACAAGGGACATTGCGGCATCCAAGCTTTGTAAAACCATCCCAGCAACTATTCACATTTAACATTTAAACGTCAGGATGTGAAACCTCAGGGAATTGTACATTACAATTTGAGTGATTTCTCAGCAGTAGAAATTGAATATGAAATTTCATAAGTTACCACTGTATTCCAAATTCCAGCATGGTCCTGGTCCTGAAATCAGCACAGCCCTTACAACATAAGCTCCATCACTTCAGAGTTCAGTGTGTAATGACAGAAGTGGTCACCACAGATTAGGGTTGCCACACATCCCTAGCAAAATGGGATCATCAAGTGTCCCCTGTCCTGTTTGGTCTACAGGATGCCCCCCCCCATATTCAAGTTCCCCCTTTCCTCCTCAAAACTGTGCAGGCAGAGGGTGTCAGAGCCTCCGTACTACCGAGCTGTAATGGCTACTCCTGCGGCCGTATCTTTGGCACCCCATCCAGGCTCTCCTCCGACAGTGATTAATGACCTAAGCCTTTGAATGAGACTTCAGGCACACTCTCCATTGCACAGAATACTCAGACAGCAGCAGAAGGAGCCAGAAACATATGCTACATTGCTACTTTATTTATAACTATGCAAAACAGAAAAGAATATGTGTCTGCTCTCTGTGAGAGACAGAAAACAACAGGACACAGAAACAGGAAACCAGTAACTTCAACATCCGTCTCCCGTGAGACTTCCAACAGTCTGGAATGTCAACAGAGTCTTGTGACTCCAAGAACTGCACAGTGGCATAACAGAAACCTAACAGAGGGTGGGTCTGGTGGAGAGAGAGAGAGGTTTGTGCAGGCAGGGCAGAACGTGGGTCTGGTTCATTGGCTGGTGTCACCCGCCTGCCTCCCTTCCCCTCACCTGCTGTCAGTGTCCTCGCCACTGCTGTATTGTTCTACCCAACCCCAGGAGCAGTCCCTCCCTTCCATGACACCATCGGGCATAAGAAGGAGGTGGCCAGCCCAACATGGCAGCTGCATCGCTGCTGGTGCAGCTGATGAGGAGCCTGGCTCAACACAAGTGACAATAGAGAGAAGGAGGAAGGAATCACTTCCTCTCCCTCCCTTGCCCCCTCCTTCCTTCCCTCTCTCTGGTACTCCTCCTCAGCCGCCACCCCCAGACGAGAATGGTGTGGGTCCATTGCCACTTGATCCCCTCGGTGGTCCCTACCTGACCTCTGCTCCTCCATCCTCTTCCTCCACACTTGAGTCTCTGCTGCTGGCAGCATGGGGCCATCTACATGAGTCAGGGAGAAGAGCAGAACCAGGGGGTGAGGGGAGTGGAAGGCCAAATGTGGGAAATCCCCCCCAAAGGGAGTATGTGTGCCCCCAATCCCCACCCCTACCTGTCCCATATTTTGACCAACCAAAGTTCACAAATCTACCAAAGAATAATAATAATAATAATAATAATAATAATAATTTATACCCCACCCACATCTGGCTGGATTTCCCCAGCCAATCTGGGAGGCTCCCAATAGAATATTAAAAACACGATAAAAGATCAAACATTAAAAACTTCCCTAAAAAGGGATGCTTTCAGATGTCTTCTAAAAGTGTAGTTCTTTATCTCCTTGACATATGACATATGTTGTTCCACAGATGAGCAACACTACCGAGAAGGCCCTCTGCCTGGTTCCCTGTAACTTCACTTCTCGCAGTGAGGGAACTACCAGAAGGCCCTCGGAGCTGGACCTCAGTGTACGGGTTGAACAATGGGGGTGGAGATGCTCCCAGAAAGGTTGTGTGAATCAGCTTAGATTTATCAAGTGTTCTGCTGTGGCTACATTCTATGTTACTGCATGGGAGGAAACAAAATGCTTATCTGGCTTATTTGCATGCTCATTTTCTAAAAGCAATTTATAGAAATTATAGAAGAAATCAATTTATAATCGGTGTTTCAACATTGTTAATTTTATCAGAATTTGTTGATCTCTTGAAGATTGGGAAAAATTATGGAAGGAAAATTTAAAATTTACTGCATGCATGGGGTTGAAGGAAAATGTTATGAAAATGTTTTATAGATGGTACATTACACCGGTAAAACTGGCAAAAATGTATAAAACATGTAATAAGTGTTGGAAATGTAAAGAAAAAGAGGGAACGTTTTACCATATGTGGTGGGAATGTAAGAAAGTAAAGAGTTTCTGGGAAGCGATATATAATGAATTGAAAAAGATGTTAAAATACACTTTTGTTAAGAAACCAGAAGCTTTCCTTTTAGGGATTACAGGAAAAGAAATAAGAAGAAAAGACTGTAAATTATTCCAGTATGCAGTTACGGCAGCAAGAACTTTACTGGCCCAGAAATGGAAACAAGAGGAAATACCGACGATTCAAGAATGGAGAATGAAATTGACGGACTATGCGGAACTGGATAAATTGACTGGGAAAATAAGATATGCTTGAAACCAAAAGATCATCGAGGATTGGGGAAAAATTGTAGATTATCTGAAAAATATATGTGAGGTGCAAACAACGCTAGTGGGGTTTCAAGAAGCACTGCAAAAGTTTAAGAGGTATTGTTAAAAGAAAATAGAAAAGGGAGGGAAGACAAATGGCAATGCAATCAAATGAATGCTTATTGAAGGGTAAATACGGATGATTACCAGAGAAGCTGAAGGAAGACCAAAAAGAGTAATTTGTTAAAATTTGTTAAAATTTGTATAAAATTATATGATTGTGTTGGAAAACTAATAAAAATTTATATATATATAAAAAAAGATTTTGTTGATCTCATTTTTAATGTTCATTTCCCCTTTTAATTTCCTTTTTCCTTTCTGTTCAGAAGGTTTTCATAGATATCTCCCTTGCATTGGCATTTTTTGTGTCCATCATAATAACCCACTCAATATTTCAAAATACATTTTAGGGGGGAATTATTTTCTTACAGATCTTTTACAAGTTTTAAGTGTCTTTGCAGACACCTTCTCCCAAGGGAAAGAAAGGTGGCCAAAATCCATCTGAGAGTAGGAAAAGAAAGCTTTGGCTGGCACCCATCCCTTGAAGAAATGCAGGAGAGACTATTATTGACTTGAACCCCTTTTTTGAAAAACATTTTACTCCATTACACCTATTCTCTTTGTGGAGATTTGAACTGGTGGTGTCTTCCAAATTACTCCTTTGACAACCATAGCATGAACGCAGAGTGCTTTGTATTTAAAATTAACAAATTATTATGCCATTTGGCTAAGTATACTTGCAGATAACTACCAAAAAATTTCTGCTCAAGTTAACTAACTATTCTGTCAGGCATACACCAAACAACAACCAAGAGGAATAGCTAACAAGAGCAACACATTTGCTTAATGATTTCATCATCTGTGATTACTTGCTTAGCGGACTGCAATATTATGAAAAATTCATCCAACAAAATAGCCACACTGAGTAATATTTTTCTCTCATCTTACGGAAGAAATAGGGTTGGGGAATCTCTAGATCAGGGGTTTGAAGGAATGAAAGTTCTTTTCTCATCACGGAAGGCCAAATTGGTCTAATGCAGATCCATGCCACTGTCATATTCACTAATAAGCAATTTCATTCTGTTCCCAAATTAGTCTCTGGCTTTTAAAAAGTTGCATGAAAATCCATGTTTAAATATTATTTAATTCCAAATTCCAAAATAAATCTTCAAAAATAAAATAAAATGCTTCTAAATGAATTTGGATTAGTACTGTGACAGAATCTGTCCTCCAATTTTCCCAAAGTGTTCTTCCCTCATGAAAGACGCTTCCATTTTTTTCTGCCTCATTCTCAGAGAGCTGCAAAATTTCTTTAGAACTTGGGTAGGGCTATGATCATTTTTGTGAGGACACTGATATACAGGCTGATATGTTTGACCCATTAATTATTTTTCCAGTGCTCTATAGCCTTCTCCACTGTAGACACCTCCTGATCTGGAACACCTCAGGGGAGGAGTTAGGTCACACCCACACCATACAGGGTGTAGAAATGGAATAAGAATGTTTTAAATGTATGGTGTGGATGCAACCTAAAACCTTTGGTGTCTTGTCTCCAGACCTACTGCAGCTGTGAAAACTACCACTACCACTCCAATTGTGGCCAGCAAGGGAGGCCTGAGTTTGGTTCTGTGGCCACCATGATTGCAGCTGGGGAGAAGTCCTTTGTCAAAAAGAGCCTTTCTCAAAAAGGGCCCTCTCCTTTCCACAGAACCCAAGCATGGTCATCCCAACCACTGTGATTTGAGTGGCAGAAGGAATATGTGCAGCAACAGGGCTCTCAGGGCAGCTCACCATAGGCAGGAAGAGATGCCTCCCTATGGAGAACACTGTTCCATTGACTGGTGACACTGGGAATAACTGGAAGCTTGAAAGAATACTTGTACCAAGATTTGAGCTTAACCGAAAATCAAGACATTTTCTAGGATAGTTGGTGGATTAACAATTGGTGATGGCACCATCCGCGAGCTGAGCGATTCCCCTCATGGACATAGGGGAAATATTACTGACCTTGTGAGCATGGGCCAGTGGGAACCTGAGCAAGTGAAGGAGCACTGACTTATTAGTTAGTTTATGTCTCTGATGTTTGCCTCAGTGAGGTTTTGCTAAATCATTGCCTGCTTTAATGGCTGTACAGTTTCTAAGCAGAGAAAAGGCAAAGTAGAAACAGAAAGTGATGTAAACCTCATGAATGTATAATCCAAGCCTCTTAAATTAAATATAAGAGATAGAAGGTCTTATGGGCCTAGAACTGAGGGAAGGCAATGCATTTTTTTCCTACTGAAGTGCAGCAGTCTGCTACTTCTTACTCAGCTCTGTGAAAAGATTTGTTATATTCTCTTTTGTTGAGTACCAGGATGCCTGCAAACCTGCAAATATACAACATGTTTTAATATTAATTAGAATGAACAGCCAAACTTTGAATAGCAAACTCTCCCCTTAAAAGAAAGTGATGGGAAGATGTTTTCGATTTTAGAAGGCTACATTTCAGAAGAGTTGTGTAACTATTAAGTGATGGAGCATTTTTTTAAAAAAAGACTGCTTTGAAAAAGTTTTTGAATTTGCCTTTTCAAGGAACATTGCTCATAAATTTATGAGCTATTTATTAATATCTTAAGTACTGCCTTGCTGAATTTTCATAAGTAAACAATTTTGCTTTGAAAATTGTGTTTTTGGAGCCCTCTAAACATATCCTGAACATTCTTGCTTACCTAGCTTGCTATTTTTCAAAACCTTTTCAGGCCCCAGTTGACTGCTGGTTGGGGAGCATTGTAGTGCTGCTGCTGTTTTCTAAAACAACAACAACAAGCAAATTATAAGTATTGGTTTTCTTCCTTCCTATGTGATTCCAGATAACAGGGGATCACCTATTCATTGTGCTTATAGGACAACCCCGTGTAGCCAATGCGATTCAGCTGCAGATTTCTGACAATATCACAAAGTCAATTCAGAGTAAGAATAAAAGTTCCCACCTTCATACAAATTGATTATAATATTTTTACAGGACTTGATTGCCAGTGCTTTTTTTATAGGGGTACTCAAGGGTACGCAATACCTGCATATTAAAAAAAATGTAAAAAGTGTGGCACTTACTATAACAACTTCATGGTGAATTCTGACACATTTTTCTCCCTAAAAAATCAGCACTGCTCCTTACTCATCCTTCATTATAAGGGTGTGTGTGTGTGTGTGTGTGTATGCCATACTGACAAAAGGCAGTGTAAATAGCTTTCCCCCTGAAAAATCTCTTTTAAAAATCTCTTTTCGCAGTTGTGGAAGCATTCATAGAAGAACATTTTTCTTGCTTAGTCTTGAGTAACAAATTGACATAGGCTTCTTTAAAAACAACAACACAAGAACAAAATAAAAGGACTGCAACGAATATATTTTATGCATTACAAATAAATGAATTGCCTTGAAATTTCCTCTATAGCAAAATTCAAACCTAATTCAGCTGAACAACCAAGAAATAGGAAAGTAGCCAAATGAAATTCCATAGGATTATCAGAATTTCTCAGGGGCAATTCTATATATATCTGTATTTCACCTAAAGCAAAACTGAAGCAAATTTAGAGGTTCCAAACACTGACATCAAACCAGGTTGGTAGTGGAACAGTAAATTCAAATAAATATAAAACAGAGAAGCAATGTTTGCAGGAGGAATTCTACTCAGATCAAACCCTAAAATATGAGGATAGATGGGAAGATGTAAGTGATTCTAGTGAGGGCTGGCCAAACCATAAGACAGGATGAAATTGTTTTCCTTAGGTAAAAGATTTAAGCCTACCATTATAGGGCAGTGTGTTTATTATTATTATATTTTTTCCACCATTTTGGATTTCAGCCTCAGACTCCACCATGTTTTGGGCCAACTTTCACTGCTGCCTACTTATTTATAGGGCACAACTTTACATGCATGAAAAGATTACTTCCCAGATAATGTAGAGAAAGTTGCAACGTAATTAAATTGAATATTCATGTACCAGGTAGTGGGGAAACAAACCTTGTAGCTCTAATGATGTGGAAGTACATTGCCTCGTACCAAGTTTGGCTTCTCATATCTAACACACATTTATTCGATGAAAATGTTTTGGCATCTATAAGGGTGAGCATTTGCTATTCCTTGGTATTGCCAGGTATGTTATATTTCATCTTTCAGACTGAGAGTCAAGAAGCAGCTGGTACATTTCCAACACTATGACCTAATGGAGTTGTTAATTTCTATAAGGTAAAACATGGACGAAGTCCTTGTGATACCATAGGGAGAAACATTGAGGAGCTGGCAGCCATTTTTGTGTGAATCTACAGCCAAGCTCTCCCCATTTATAAAGTCCTCCTCATTTGTAATGCCTCTGTGTCTATAACACTGACATGACAGAAATCTAACAGGAGTGTCTTTCCTCAACTCTGTATTTCTTGAGATTTCCGCCTGGCATCAAACTATAGGTGCTATCAGAGGAAAAGTGGGGGCTCTAATCTAATCAATCATGGCACATGCCCTCTTTGAGTGTTACAGTTCCTAAGTTGGTATACAGAGGAAATGGAAGTGGTGACATGCCAGATAGCCTGGGGTCCACGTTAAGAGTATGAACATCCACCATGATGGAATCTTCATGATTAATATTGTCACAATTAGGGTTTAGATAAGGCATAGGGTTAGGCAAATGCGGCCCTCCAGATGTTTTGGGACTACAACTCCCATCATCCCTGACCACTGGTCCTGTTAGCTAGGGATGATGGGAGTTGTAGTCCCAAAACATCTGGAAGGCTGAGTTTGCCTATGCCTGGTTTAGATCTTGAGGAAGCAATCACATATACAGCTGGACACACAATCTCATCTCACAGGATGAGAGGGAGCGAGGAGAAAAAGGGAGAAAACGAAAGAAGCAATAGGTGGTTTCTCCAGTCAAGTAAGAAATACCTTCCCAGTAGGAGCAGGGACAGGCATTTGAAGAGGATTCCTAATGAGAGGGGAGAGGGGAATGGGGAACATTTTGCCCTGTATTGAATCAATACGGGACACAGCATTTTACCTTGAAATACAAGACAATCCCGTATTATGAAGAACCAGTGGCAACACTAGAGGTAAGATAGGGAAAGGCTCTTGTCAGTGGTGGTGCCCCAGTTGTGAAATTCCCCCCCCCAGTTCCCCAGTTCCTCTATTGTGCCCTTTCCAGTGTTAAGTGAAGTCCTTTTTACTTTCCCAGGTTTTTCAGGTTTTTCTTTCAAAAATGTAAACTAATGCTTTCTTGTTATTGTCTGCTCTGCCTTCGCTACTTTTTATTTTTTTATTTATGTCATGTATACACACACACACACACACACACACACACATTATGGGTTTCTTTTTTTCCTTGAAAACTGCCCAGGAAAAGTCTTGGTATTGGGACATATAGAATTATTATTCTTAGTAGTAGTAGTAGTAGGAAAATTGGTATTCCACCCTTCATCTGAAGATCTCAGGGTGGTTCACAGCATAAAAACACAAAATAAAAACATTGTTTATTGTAATGATATTGTAATTAACCTCATGAATTATTAAAAGTTTAGTGCTTCTGTGGCTCATTGCACTTCCCAAAGTTACTCTGTTTCTTGAATTTTGAAATGTTTTCCACATTAGAGACAAGATGACAGGTGGTTGATCCGTGCTGGCCTTGAATGGCTCGCCAGCCCTAGCCAAAAACGAGGCATCTGCCAACTGCATCCTTGTTTCATTCCCAGAATCAGCCAACACAGCTTGTTTGGCATCTTCTGAATGCATGCTGCACATCCCTAAGGGCAATCAGGATGGTGAGGTTGCTTGGACAGAAGGAGTGTTACTTCTTCTGGCTGAGGTTCTATTCTTGCATTGGGGACTGTACCGCTTCAGACTGCAGATGGGGGCTTAAGAGGAAACTTAAAGCACAACGCACAAAGATTATGCTGAGGCCTTTCTCTTCAGGGCTCAGATATTGAAGGGACACGCCCCCCTGAACTTCAAAAATAATGAATTAGAACTATATAATCACTGTGTTGGAAGGCACCTCAGAAGTCTGTTGGTCCAATCTCCTACCGATGCAGGAAACCCATTACTACAGCATCCCTTGTTAGGCCATCCAGTCAACCGTAGATGTTGAATAGCACCTAATGAACTTCTAGTATACACAACTCCTTTGACTTTCCTCATAGGACTTAGTCTTCAGGCCCTTCAACATCTTTGTTGCCCTCTAGACATGTTCTTGTGGGATGTGGGTGACGCTGGGGGTTAAACCACAGAACCTAGGACTTGCCGATCAGAAGGTCAGAGGTTCGAATCCCCGCAACGGGGTGAGCTCCCGTTGCTCGGTCCCTGCTCCTGCCAACCTAGCAGTTCGAAAGCACGTCAAAGTACAAGTAGATAAATAGGTACAGGTCCGGTGGGAAGGTAAACGACACTTCCATGCACTGCTCTGGATTGCCAGAAGCAGCTTAGTCATGCTGGCCACATGACCCGGAAGCTGTGCACCGACTCCTTCAGCCAATAAAGCGAGATGAGCGCCGCAACCCCAGAATCGGCCACGACTGGACCTAATGGTCAGGGGTCCCTTTACTTAGACATGTTCTAGTTTGTGAATACCCTTCTTAAACTTCAGTGCCCAGTATTTCAGGTGAGGTTTGACCAAAGTTGGAGTACCATTACTCCTCATGAATTAGGCACTATACTTCTGTTGATTCAGACTAGCATTACATTAGTGTTTATTTGCTGCTGTCCTGCCCTGCTGACTTATGCTTATCTTAAAACCTCTAGATCCTTTTCACGTATCAAAACAGATATCACCCATCATGCTTGTGCATTGGATCCAATTTGATGTCATCTGCAAATTTCGTGAGCATCCTTCTAAATATATTAAACAGCACCAGGACCAGCAGCACCCAATTTGTCACTTTTTCCAGATAGATGATTAGCTATTGAGTAACATTCTTTGGGCACAGACCATTAACCAGCTACAAATCCATCCAACTGTAGAATAATGTAACCTAAATTTTACCAGCTCGCAAAGAGAATTGTTAAAATTCTTGCTGAAATCAAGGTATTTTATTAGCATTCCCCTAATCTACCAGAATAGTAGCTATAACAAGAAAGGAGAGAATGGATTATAACCAATGTTAGACATATTCAGAATATACCCATTAAAATTAATAGACTTAAGTCCTTTGATTTCAGCAGGTCTACTCTGACTACAGCTAATATTGGATATCACTTAATCTTAGTGACCTTCATCATTTGATTTATTTTTGCCAGTTGGGAGAAGACAGGCAAAGTAGGAGTTGAACAGGTAAAAAACTTCTTACTGCTTTTAATGTCTTGTACATTTCTGAGCTAATTATTTTAGCCCTCTGGACCCTCTCTCTACAATATTTGGTTCCTCATTCCACTTATTCTTGGTTCTTTGCCCCCCCCCCCACTCCATATATGTGTTCCTTTAAATTCTGAGCTCACCAAATAGCTCCTTGTGCAGCCCCTCCAGTCGAACAGCCTTCGTAACTGGGTATCAAAATTTCCTTGACCTGAACAATATTTTCCCCAGCACTTAAATGTAAAAGGGGAGCCAAACCAAACTATATCTGAATCCTCAATTTTTATTTTTTATATTAAGCAACACTCTTCAGTACTTATTCAATGAGTTTTGCATTGGAGCTGTGCTTTGAGGATGGCTCTGCAAGATGACATTATCATTTTCCCTGAGGCAAACAAGATGGGGATTTCATTCAAAGAGAAGTACTCATTATACACAAGGACTACTTCCCTTCATTTATCTTATAACTTTGAAGTATTGCAAAAATAGATATAATGACCTATTGCTGCAAAGACAGTTTCATGCTAGATGGTTCCAAATCGTCTCTAATCCCTGCCAGCTGTGGCTTGTAAGGTATCTGTTGAAAGAATTTGAAAGATGTAGTCATTTGTCATCACGAAACAAGTGACTTTATTTTTCATTGCAATCTATCACCTCTTCAGAATCATATCTACTTGGGGAAGGAGTGAATAGGTTTCTATTTTTGTGAATTTTCAGCAAATTATTCCTTTCTCTTTTACTGAATGAAAGTCTAGTTATGGATTTTTTAAAAAAAATTCCTTGTTTTTAATTCCCTGATCCCTTCTCTTCCCATTCCTCCCTTGTCTTCTGCACTGACAGAAGTTCCTTGAGAAAAGAGGCATCTATTTTATTATTATGAAACTCTGTTGAGATCCATAGACATTAATTGTACATGCGCATGTGACAGAACTACTGCTACTCTTTGGTTTTGTTTTCTGGTCTGATGATGTACAAACCATTGTTTTTGCACCCCTGTGTGTGTTTGCACACCTGCCAACTATTTTTCTATTTAAATTTGTATTAAGTTTCTTAAAACTACAAAATAAAGATGCAAACCTTCAATCCTACCCCTCCCGCAACACATATCCAGACATGTTCATATAATTTACAATATTTAACCCCACACATAAAACTACCTATTCACATTGAATGACAGAAACACAAAAAGACAGGTTTTGTAGTCTTAATGTGTGGGTGAGATGAAGGAGTTTGGATTTAATAGGCACTGGGGAAAATTCTGGGCAAGCCAGGCCTGTAAAAGAGGGATGGATTCCACTTGAACTGGGATGGAACCAGGCTGTTGACACCCACAGTCAAAAAGATGGCAAAAGCATCAGCTTTTGAGGGGAAGAGACAATAGGAGCTGAGGAGCGTTCAGTTCAGAATGAATCTCCTCCCCTAAAATGAAGACAATAAAACTGATGAAAATTTCAATGGGGGTGGCCAAGAACTAGGCATTGTGGGTGCAGAGCCACAAGATAGCAATTCAGAGGGGCCAAAGCACCACAAATCAAAATTCAAATGCCAAAGACACTTAAAGAGGCAGTTTGCATATAAGTGCATATGCTAATGCTAGAAGTCTGCAAGCCAACATGGGTGAACCGGAGTGTTTGGTCTTACAGGATGGTGTTGATATAGCAGGTATAGTGGAAAGTTGGTGGAAAGGAGAGAACCATTGGGGCATGGTTATTTCTTGATCTAAACTCTATAGCAGGCATGGTCAAGCTTGGCCCTCCAGCTGTTTTGGGACTACAATTCCCATCACCCCTGACCAATGGTCCTGTTAGCTAGGGATGATGGGAGTTGTGGTCCCAAAACAGCTGGAGGGCCAAGTTTGGCCATGCCTGCTCTATAGGAAGGGCAGAGCGGTATCACAGGTTGAGGTATCCCAGTTGGAGACAGGGATGCTTCTGAATGCCAGTTGCTGGAAACTACTGGAGGAGAGAATGCACATGTGCTCAGATCATGCTTGAAGCTTTCCACAGGCATCTGGGTGGCCACTGAGAATAAGATGCTGGAGTAGATGGAGCTTTGGCCTGATCCAGCAGGCTCTTCTTATGTTCTTTAAAAGGCCCAACAGGACCAAAAAAGGGGGTCAAGTGGTGAATAGTAAGGTGGTGGGAGGGGCTCAGACCTCACTGATCCAAGAGAATAAGTATTATAACTTAGAGTGCAATCTTATGCATTTTTACTGTGTTTAATAGGCCTTGCTTCTAGATAAGCATGCACAGGAATGTAACCTTAATCACCCAAAAGTTCTAAAGATGTAGTCAAATTATATATTTTCCCTTAGTCTCTTACAGGTCTTCTTTCCATCCTTCTGCTTATGGAGTGCAAGAAGATTTCTAGTTTCAGCCCTTGGGTATGGCTGCTGCTCTGATAACCCCAAGTTGTGGGCACTTCTCCAAGTTGAGCTTTGAGAGAAAGCATCCTAAAAACAAGTGGGATGCTGTGAAGTCACATGCAGTGTTCAGCACAAAATTCATCCTCTCAAATAATTTGTTCTAAAAGGGTTTAATTACAGGTCATGTGTGCTAGTGTTGCACCTTTAAATGCATATCCCCAATAGTCATCATGACTCATGATTCTTGCTCAGTGTAGCCTGTGAAGAGTCTACTATGCTCTTACTATAATTTTATGCTGGATAAATCTCATGTGCTGGTCCAAAGATGCTTGTTTATTTGTTTGGACAAAATCTTACCTCATGTATTCGTGGAAATGAATTTCTATTTCAGATACCCACTTAGATCCAAGCTGAAGCGAGGTCTAAACTATCTCACATTAATATAATAATGATATATATGGGTGTGGGGAAATGTTTCTGTAGTATTTTTAAGACCTGAAATATTAACTTCCATTAATAATGAGATTAGTTTATTATTAAGAGTTTTATCCTTTTCAACTGGGTAACAATCTGTTCCCTGTTTCCATTGACTTAATTTTTTAGGTTTTTATTTCAGAATCCAAAATCAGAGCAGTGAGCACAGCACTCTGTGCTATTCTTAATTTTGGTATTTGATCCACTTTCAATAATTAAGTGATGTCAGAATAGAGCTGAAAAGAATTCAAAAAATGCTTTATCAATTTCTTTGATCTGAACCAAGAATCCCTAAGGTAGTCCTTCTGTTAACCTGTATGCTAGTCAATTTTCTAGCTCTAGCTCCAGATTCCCAGTGATTTTTAAAATATAAGACAAATTACATTCTACCTCATCAAAAAAGCCACAGCTACCAATCCCAGAGTTCTCTGGGAAAAGGCATTGATTGTTAAGCCACTCCATGCATGTTGGCTCTGTGAGGGGAAAATAGGTCTCCTAACAATTCTCAACATCCTTAAAAAAACCTACAATTCCATGCAGAAAAGCTGTAACTATTTAAAGTGGTATGATACAGATTTAAATGTGTAATGCAGACAGGGCCTTTAAGGTGCTATAAGTCTCTTAAGTTGTTTTTCACCAAATTAGCATGGTTATTCCTCTGAAATTCACACAGCTTAATACATTACTTAATAAAAATATCTTGCCAATTTAAAAGGGTCTGACTTTGATGTTTCTAGTGCATTTAAGTTAAAGGGCTGAATGTTTTTGAAAAACATTTGGCAGAAATATTATTAATTTGTTTTAACCTTTCCAATAATCTTTCCTCAGAATAAGGGAATTTAAATTAACATCCATATTAATATGGCTGTGAGGGAAGCAGTGCCCCTCTGTGTCACTATTTCTTTCCCATCCACTAAAATGGTACATTTATAAACAAACAGATATTATGGGGAAATAACCCCCGTCATCTGGAACTGCCCCCGCCCACAAATATACAGCAAACCTGCTAAAGAGGCCAATCTTTGAAAATTACTACCAGCTGGAGAAATGTAAAGCGTGAAACAAGATTTCCCTTTCTCCTTAATTTCCTAAATAGGCAGGAGTTGCAAAACCCCCCCCCCAAATGTATATAAACTGTACAGTGTTTGTCGCAAACAAGTGCCTATGGCTTGCTGTTTGTTTGCACAGCACAATGGCACTCCAATGCTGTACAATTAGTCTAGTGCTCCAAAGCTGATAGCATTGGAATAGTGTTGCTAATTAATTGTTAATAACCTGCTGGGAACATAACCAAGACAGCCACTATGGTTTGAAACTAGTTACTGAAGGTGCTGGAGCAGAAATGATTTAAACATTTTAATCAGAAATCCTTGTATAGATCTCTCTCTCCCTCTCCCTCTCCCTCTCTCCCCCCTTCCTTACTCATTGGAGAGAAATTCTCCACCCATAAAGGGACTTGGAATCAAATCCAATATGTTTATGGAATTCACTTGGTGAGACGCAGCCCATTAATAATTATCTGGGGGGTACAAGGGGAGTCAATTGCACATCACTGTTTATAATTAGTAATTAGAAATCATCAGGAAGGCACTGATTAATGAGATCACCAATAGTTTGGAATCTGTGGGGGAGGAAACAAGCCTGTTTGGAAAGATAAACAAAGGGCGCAGTGAATGCCTAATTCTTTTAAACTTGTGAACATATGCAAAGGTTTAGCTTCGTCCTGTCCTAGGGATGGACAAAGCAGTCCATACCTAGTCATGGGTTCATTCTGAGGTCCATTCTGTCCTATTTCTGCATCCATCTTTTCAAAGATAGATGCCTCGGTTACTATGCAGTGATGGCTTAGTTGCCCCACCCCCAGTTAAGAAAGAAAAGTAAAATAAAGGAAAGAGTCTCCTCGACACCTCATATTTTATGTTTCAAAAAAGTAAGAAAAGCATATGGTCTCCTTTGAAGACTTTTTGCCAAAATAAAGGTAAAGGTAAAGGTACCCCTGCCTGTACGGGCCAGTCTTGCCAGACTCTAGGGTTGTGCGCTCATCTCAGTCTATAGGCAGGGAGCCAGCGCTGTCCGCAGACACTTCCGGGTCACGTGGCCAGCGTGACAAGCTGCATCTGGCGAGCCAGCGCAGCACACGGAACGCCGTTTACCTTCCCGCTGGTAAGCGGTCCCTATTTATCTACTTGCACTTGGGGGTGCTTTCGAACTGCTAGGTTGGCAGGCGCTGGGACCAAACGGCGGGAGCGCACCCCGCCGCGGGGATTCGAACCGCCGACCATGCGATCGGCAAGTTCTAGGCGCTGAGGTTTTACCCACAGCGCCACCCGCGTCCCTTCTTTGCCAAAATAACTTCCCCCAAAAGATCACTGCACTAAACCTCCATGCAAGATGCATGAAAGTATTTATCCAGATTTTAGATAATAATTAATACATGGCTAAAATTGGAAACCACTTTTTAATTATATATACTTTACCACTTGATCTGATCTTGTCTTTGCCTGGCTTCCCAAAGGCACCTGAAAAGTGATGCAGAGTTCCTCCTGAAACTCTTTGATCATTGGAACAGCCAAGAATTCCCTCAAAAGATTAACATACCATGAAATTGTACAGCATTGTTTCTCTGCAGTTGACGAGAGTTGGGGCAAACTGGTTTCCTTCGGTTCCATATTCTGAGCATACCAGATGGATAATAGGTTCACTATATCTCATGGCCCCCATGCAATTGTTTCTCAACTAGGAAAAATAAATGAATCCGTCTGAAAGTAAATGAAAATAGCATTGTTCCATATCCTGTGATGCATATACTCTTTCTTTCATTTCACAGTGTCTATTGAAAGTTAATAACAACAGCAGCAAAAGTAGGAGGAGACTAAGAGAACACCAGTTAATTCCAAATTTCCCATCAATTCTCCAAACTTTTCATTAAAGGAATACATAGCACTGGTTCACAAGGACCATGCATATCACTTGTTTTCTCATTATTGAACACTTAATGGTGCTTATCTGAATATATGAATTGTCTCCATTGAAAGGGGTTGTGTTTGAAGCACTTAGAGGTGAAAGTTTTCTCTGTGCTCCTGGATTACTCATTTAAATGTACAAATCACCACCAGATGCTGCATTCTTCAGTAGTCAGTAGTAGTCGTCCTTCAGTAGCAGGCAACTCAAGTTTAATCTGGAATGAACTTGCCGAAAGCCATCTGATTTAGGTGCATTTCTTTTTCAATCTGAATTAATTTAATTTATTCTCTGCCAAGTCTGAGCTTCAGGTCTCGCCACGCTCTTGATGAAGCTACTGTTGTCCTTTAAGCACCTACTGAAGACATGCTTGCTTACTTGGTCTTCCTCGGTTTTCAATGAGTGAGTGTTTTAATTAGTGGAATATGGATTTAGTATTTTTAGTATTTTAGTATTTTTAAAGATTCCCCCCCCCAAAAAAAATCATATTGTACCCTGCTCGGGTTCCAGTGAAGGCTGGGATATAAACCTTTTTAATAATAAGGCTTGGAGGCTTTCTTTGCCAACTACCTCCCCGCTCCAACTGAGAAACATAAATCACAGAATTGTAGAGTTGGAAGATATCCCCAAGGATCATCTAGTCCAACCCCCTCCAATGCAGGAATCTCTGCTAAAGCATCCATGACAGATGGCCATCCAACCTCTGCTTAAAAACTTCCAAGGATGGAGAGTCCACAACCTCCTGAGACCATTCCATTGCATGGCAAGGCCCCATGACCTCCTTGTTCTCTAATGTGCAAATAACTAGACAACACATGGCATATTGGTTTTGGTATCAAATAAGGCCACAACTTTATTGGCTACAGATGTGAAGGTTAGGCCATAGGCATTGAGGTAAGCAATGGCACATGTTACTCACGCCTGCCCGCTGGGAATGCATCTAAGGGTGCAGCCAGCAAGGGGTGGGGATGCCCTATGACCTACGTCAAATCAGGGCATCCCCAAGCGGTCCCCACTGGAGAAGTGTTATGGCCCTAGTCCCCACCAGGGCATCAGGCAGGAGCCACTCCTCCCAGATCCTTTTACCAGGATCTCTTCTCTTTGGCGATCACTCGTAGTCAAGAAAGATTGTCTTCTATAAACACGGTTTTAACAGTGAGTCCGTAAGTGACTGTGGAGGCCAATTCTGGATCCACACATCCTTCCACAGTGAGGACATTGGTTTCCGGGCGGGAGTTGATCACGGTGTGGATTTGCCAAGCGTGCCTTCCTCTTAGCACGTTTCTCCCTTGCGTCCTGAGTTCGAGTGTCTTCAAAACCCATGACACCTTTGGTAAAGGCTGTTCTTCAACTGGAGCGCTCGCAGGCCAGTGTTTCCCAGTTGTCGGTGTTTATCCTACATTTTTTTAGATTTGCCTTGGGACAGTCTTTAAACCTCTTTTGTTGACCACCAGCATTACGCTTTCCATTTTTAAGTTCAGAAAAGAGTAGTTGCTTTGGAAGACAATCATCAGGCATCCGCACAAGCAGGATAACCTTACCCGTGGAGGGGTAGTCGGAGGCTGCAAGCTCCCCTCCAACCAAGACTAGGCTTACCCAATGCTTATCTGCCTTACAAAGTTGTGATGATTGCTGTGAGGTAGGCAAAAACCCAAATAGCGGTGGCAATTTGCCAGATGGGGAAAATTCCCGGTCGACTCCTAAATCTGGCAACCAACATAGTCCATAGCAAGGTTATACCATCCGTAACAACCCTAATCTGAGAGAGGGAGGGTTGGTGAACTGGCATAGTGAGAGAGAGGCCAAAAGACCCTCCCGGCCAGGCATTTATCCTTGCCTGGGCATGGTTCAAAGCACTGCTACTGGTCAGTTGGCACCATGCCAGGGGAATGCCCCCCACATTTCTGCCACCATTGGCCAATTCAACAGCAGGAGGATGATCTGGCCTGCAATAGGCCAGTTCAGAAGGGAAGCCCGGGGCCCGCCCTCAAAGTCACATGCCTGAGGAGGGCGAACATATATGTCGAACAGCCTAGAAGCATTCTAAGAACCTGCATTCTATAAAGCCTTCTCCCCATCCACACCCCATACACCTGAGAAGGGTAACAGCTGCTGTGTCCTTGCTGCAGCAATCAACATCACAGGTAGAAGGATCCATCGGAACTGTAGTTTCCTAGAGTGGTTGGAACCTTGGAACCCAGTGACTCTAAATTCCTGAGGCTCCTTGCACCCAGATCACAGCTGAGAATGCTTCTGGGCACCAGAGCATTTGCTCTATTTATTCATTTTGGAATTTTTCTTGCTAACATTCCCTGCCCGCCTGCCAAAGATAGCTTCCAGGTTGAAAAAAACAAAAATACACTATGGGGCAATCCTATGGCAAGATCCATCAAGACGAGCAGCTTAGAAATAGCAGCTCTCTGTCTCAGCTCACTGGTTCCTGACCCGGACTGCATTAAGTCCCTGAACCTGGTTCAGCCAAAGTGTAACTTGCTCATCGCAGCTCAACTGAGCCAGTCTAAGTCCTCCCAAAAATGTGTTATGGTGGGGCCAGGACCAGAGAGAGGGACTAAACCCATTCAGCTCAGTCATGTGACCTGATGCCCCAGCATAAAACATGGTTCAAAGATGGATTTCTCTCTGCCAGGCTTAAGCAGAGCAGCAGCAGCCCCACTGCTGAACAGAGTTTGGACCTTCTCTAACTATACGCTGGCTTAACTTACACCAGTTTGCTTTACACCAACTTCTTGTGCATAGGATGCCTCCCTTAATTTTTAAAACAGCAGCCAAAAGGCACATTAAATGAACTGTGCTGTTTTATAAATGCATCACCACAACAGGAGTTTTGAACAGATTAAAAGCACAGAGGGGGGAAATAGTTCTTTGCTGCTCAAGAGAGGAGGGCTTAACTGAACCTCTCATGTCCCTACCTAGCAGTGCCATAGTAGCACTTTTAATTGTGCCAATGAATGTAATATTTATAGTGAATCCCAAGTGCATCTACTCATAGAATCATAGAATTGTAGAGTTGGAAGGGACCATGAGGATCATCTAGTCCAACCCTCTGCAATGTAGGAATCCATGACAGATGGCCTTCCAACCTCTGCTTCATAACCTCTAAGGAAGGAGAGTCCACCAGAGGGAGTGGAACAGGGGTGGAACAGCTCTTACCATCAGACAGTCGAACAGACCCTCTCAGAAGTTGGTGGACTCTCCTTCCCTGGAGGTTTTGAAGCAGAGGTTACTCACATGGTTGTATACCTTCCAACTAACTATGCATCACAGCAGACTTCAAGAGAACAGCAGAATGGTTGTTTTGTGGAAGATGACAAATGATAAGCTCTGAAGGCAGCTCTTACATGGAACTAAACCAGCAGAGCAAAACATAAATTCCACCCACTGAATCATAGGAGCAGCAATGGTTGTAGTCAGTTTACACACCATATAGTACAACAGCCAATGCAAATGAAGAATAACTGGTGTAACATGTTCTGAAAAGTGATCACCAGAAACCACTCTGGTTTCTCTGCTAAGAACCTAGAAGCATCTAGGAGTGAGAAATCACTCTCTTTTTTTACTGCAAAGAACCCATTGTCTTTGGTTCTTAGGCTACTGCAGGGCCTAAAGAATTCTTATCTCTGTTTCCATTCAGTAAATTTTAGTGGACCATTGTTACTGTGCTGGGATCAAGGTGACATGGGCTGACTCATATTTAATCCAGAACTCTGGAACTTCTCAAACTTCATGTGCATCAAGTTTTCAGTCTTCATGCATGGGCTGGCCCTTGGTATGTTCATGCATACATGCAGGAAAGGCAGGTATAAATTGCAACCTTAAAATAAACATTACACGGTAGGTGCTTGTAGCTGTCTTCCATCTGTTTTGCATTTATCAAAAAATCACTGAAAGAGAATCAAGGGAGAGGGAGTAGTGCATAAACCTTTTTCTGCAAAACATTTTCCTTTTCAAGGTGGCCTGCCATAAACTGCTTTTCCATACATGGGAGGAGATACATAGGTGTGGACAAGAAAGCCAGGACTGGAACACACCTTATCATAGTTACTTGCCTGGCATATCATAAACAACATATGAGGTGAGAGCCTAAGGGTATTTGTTGCATCACAAGGTATTCATGGACCTCCTAGTGCACAAGCTCTGAGTCCTGCAGTATTGTCAGGGAAGGAACCGTATTTCTTTCTTAAATCATCAGAGACCTTACTGTGTGCTCAATGTTCAGTCTCTTTGTGCACAATCTAGATTCTTGGCAGAATAAAGTGAATCCCCATCCCATCAAAACCTTTTGGAAAGGAACTGAGACCTCATCTACACTAAGGACCAGCCCAAGGCATTTTGGCACCTGAGGCAGAAACACAAAATAGCAGACACAAACACCTGCTAGGGTATAAGCATTGGGAAAGGGGGAAATGATGATCTACATTGGGAACAAGGGTGGGAGGAGACCAAACAGTGCCTCTTATTCACTGGGGGCCACTGTAGAGACAGCATTGGGGGGGGGGGCTGAGGAGAAGCAGGTCTGGCCTCCAAGGAATGCAGAAGCAGTGAGCGCTCTATTCCATGGAGGCTGGAGCTACTACCACTGTTGATCCTGCTGCCCAAGGCAGTTGCCTCACCTTGCCCCATGGGTGGGCTGGCCCTGTCTGCACTATACATTTAAAGCAGTATCATGCCTTTTTAAAGGGTCATGGCTTCCCTCAGAGAATCCTGGGGATTGTAGTTTGTTAAGGGTGCTTAAAGCTGTTAGGAGAGCCCCCTTCCCTTCACAGAGCTACAATTTTCCATAATAGGAATGGATGTCCTATTACATTATCATAAACATAAATTTATTATTTATACCGCACCCATCTGAGTGGTTTGCCCCAGCCACTCTGGGCAGCTTCCAACATATAAAAAAACATAAAAAACATTAAACATTAATAAACTTCTCTATACAGGGCTGCCTTCAGATGTGTTCTGAAGGTTATATAGTTACTTATCTCCTTGGCTAGGGGGGTCACACCCTCCAGTATTTCTCTAATGAAAATAGGGATGTCCTAAGGAAAAGCAGGACATTCTAGGATCAAATCAGATATTGGGACAGCTTATATAAACCTGAGACTGCCACAGAAAAACAAAGAGATTGATTGTTGAACCATTTTGGGAACTGTACCTCTTGGATGAGACACGGGGTTTCCTCACAACTCTCAGAACCATTAACAAACCATATTTCCCAATGATTCTTTGGGAGACATCGTGACTATTTAAAGTGGCTTTGTGGTACTTTAACTGTATACTGAAGACAGGGCCTAAGTGGCTCTGTTTAGCCTTGTTCAAGTCTTGTGACTCTGCTTATTTTTGTTAAAGAGAATGAATGGAACATTAATTGCAGATTTTTGTTTTTGTATTCCCCCCTGGCTGCATACACACCCAATTTTGATCCTTATTTTTAATTAGCCCCTGACTTTATATTTTTAACATAATTATGCTATTTACTCGATATGCAGTTGACTGCCACTCAGTATGAACAAAGGCAACATTGCATTTGTCCTTTTCAGGGAGGCTTCAATGTAAAATATATTCAGTATACAAGTAAACAGTCTCTAGCATCCCTGTGGACCAAGACATTAAAGGTATTTTTGAAACAGCTATAAAGTACAGGTGCGTTACCAGAAAATGCTGTTGGATTTCTTTAACCACTGAGGTATCTGCTATTTTTTTAAACAACAGCAACAACACATACATTTCATGGCCCCCAAACTGCTGTCTGCACAACAACTTTCTCCCCAACTTACCTACCAAAAATGATAGATATATTAAAAATGGTTACAGATTGCTGGGGGGGAAAGACTAGCTATACTCTAGGTCTTCATTGGCCTTTGATAATGCTAAATAAAATGGATATAGAAAGGCTTTATGAGAAAGGGAGATACTGGCTACTTAGTTCCATCTTGTTGTATCAAGGAATCATTGGCTAAGGAAACTTCCACCTTCAAGGCAAGAGCCAGTTTCATTTCGTTTAGTTTCTTTCAGAAACCTTGAAAATAATTGACAAACCTTGTTTGCTTTTAACAGAGTGTTAATGACCAGACTGAACTATTCTTTCAGAGACCACTACCAATTTCAAAACAGCTTCTTCTTCTGGTCAGGGTTGCTGTAAATCCATAAACATTAAGAATGTCAACACAATCCCTATAATTAATTAAAAGGGGAAATGTGCATATTCCAAAAGGACAGGCGCTATGTAGACATTTAAGGCCTCTATCTCAGCTCTTCATAGCTCTGAGATTTCTTTTAAATGCAAATTGCCATTTATGAAATATGTCATCCTAGTGTCAGAACGGTAACAACATATCACAATTTGTGGCAGCTCCAAATTCATAATTCACTGATTTTATTTTTAAGCCACTTGGCAAGAAACATAAAAGGAAATGGCATAGACAGTGATATGCACCTGAGAAATCAATATTAATATATCAGTGTCACTGGCTTGATAGCAAAATTGTATCCAGTTGAAATATTATTATTCTTTTAAATATATATATATATATATATAGAGAGAGAGAGAGAGAGAGAGTGTGTATTGTGGAAGGGGAGAAAAAAGCTTCTGGTGCCCAAGTGCCTCTGGGCACATGTACCTAGAATCTACACATCATAAATCATGAATAAGAAAAGAGCTAAACAATTTGATGAATGGCTAAATCTCTATATATAGGATAAACATTTATTCTAGAGCAAGGACATTATGACCAGTGTGCTGCTGCCAACAAAATCAGCAGTCCCTCCACTCCTCCTCCTCGCTTCCCTGTAGGAAATAAGGATGCTTTATGTGCAGTATGCATAAAGAACAGTGTGTGTTCTTCTGCTCAATGGTGCTGCTTATGAAGAAGAAGAAGAAGAAGAAGAAGAAGAAGAAGAAGAAGAAGAAGAAGAAGAAGAAGAAGAGTAGTAGTAGTAGTAGTAGTAGTAGTTTGGATTTGATATCCCGCCTTTCACTCCCTTTAAGGAGTCTCCAAGCGGCTCACATTCTCCTTTCCCTTCCTCCCCCACAACAAACACTCTTTGAGGTGAGTGGGGCTAAGAGACTTCAAAGAAGTGTGACTGGCCCAAGGTCACCCGGCAGCTGCATGTGGAGGAGCGGAGACGCGAACCCGCTTCCCCAGATTACAAGACTACCGCTCTTAACCACTACACCACACTGGCTCCTCTTATGGATAAGAGGAGACCTGCCGCATGATGTCACAGCAGAGCTTCAGCATCCCTAAATATTTAGAAGAGCAGGGATCACATGGCTGCTGTTTGTGGTGGCAGCAACCAACCATCTGCTACAATGTCTAGTTCCCGTTGTAAAGAAATTTCGAAGGTGATAATGGTCTGTTGATCTCACAGAAATATTGCCAAAAGATTGCCACACCTCATCAACATTCTTTACATGCAGACAGGGTTGGAGGAAGGGGGGATGCGGTGGATGCAGGCCACCCCGGGTGTCACCACCAAGGGGGTGACAAAATGCCGGGCGGCGCTCACCACGGGGCCTGCAGTGCGCCCGAGCCATGCACCTCTCCTGGGAAAGACGTGGTGGCTTGGAAGCACAGAGGCTCTGCGCTGCCTAAACGGTCTGCCCGTTGTCTCCCCTCCCCAGTTGTAAGGCAGCTGAGTGGGAGGAGGCAGGCAGTCTCCAGAGGCCCCACGGTGCACCCTGCCCCTATGGGCAGTTCGCGCCGCCCCTGGGCATACCACCCCAGGTGCCCGAGTGGCTCCGGCGCTGCATGCAGAAGCCCAAAAAATGTATCCCTAGCATCTCCAGGTAAAGCATCTCAGGCAGCCAGGCTGGGGAACACCAATGCCCATGGAGAATGCTGGCTGGAGTTGAGTGTGCTCGGCTAGTCGTCTCTCTCTCAGTATAAATAAGCTTTCTGTGTTCATGTACTTCAGTGTAGCAGGCAGAAGTATGTAGCCCTTTTATGCATGAATAGGGGAAGCAAAAGAAGAAGGGACTGTGCATGCCACCCCTGCTCCAATGTCCCTATGTGTGCCCTAACTTCTCCATTTCTAACAGAAGTGGATAGAATTTGTACGGAGCTCCTTCTTAGAGCATGAAGTCTGCCACATTTTAGAAAAATAGACCTATGGGTTTTGTTGAGCAGGAAAGTCTGGAAAGGGATTATAAGTATATTTGACTGGACATTGTTGATCAAGGTAAAGGTAAAGGGACCCCTGACCATTAGGTCCAGTCGTGGCCGACTCTGGGGTTGTGGTTCTCATCTCACTTTATTGGCCGAGGGAGCCGGCGTACAGCTTCCGGGTCATGTGACCAGCATGACTAAGCCGCTTCTGGCGAACCAGAGCAGCACACAGAAATGCCGTTTACCTTCCCGCCGGAGCGGTATCTATTTATCTGCTTATCTACATTGTTGATCAGGGACCTGCATAACATATTGTGGACCCTCCTCATATTGCATAACAACTGAATAGAGCTAGTGTTTTGGATGATGGAAGATAAGGACAACGGAACATTTCAAGCCCAATGATCATGTCCTAACAAGTAATAACTAGCCATTTTGGCCATTTCCAATAGATCACATTTTTGCGGGAGGGGCTAGGCACATCTACATTTGGAGCACACACACACACACACACACACACACACAATTTCTGCTGCTCTTCTGCATAGCCTTTTTGAGCTAACAGTTTGCATGAAATATGTGATCCCTGAAAAATTCCAAGTCGATATGGGCAGGGTTCAGGAGTTACTCAACATCCATCAGAAACATTATTTAAGGTTTTAGTTTTATTTATTAAGAGTGTTTATAACCTACCTTCATCTCAGCTGATTCCAGGACAGGGTCTGATATACGGATTCCACACGATTACATAAAAACACTTATAAATCTTAAAAAATAAATTAATATTAAGAGAAGCTAAAATTACAGAGCCACCATTAGTGCTTTAAGTACGTCTCTATTGGGTGTTGAAATGAGAAAAGTCTAAGAACCAAAAATGGCACATAATACCTGTTCCACATTTGTAAGAATTCGATCATTTAGTGCCGCAGCCCCTGTGCTTTCAGATCCAGCAGGCGCCTTCATTGTACTTTTCTTTGCACCTGTAGAAAAATATTCCTGTTTGGAAAAGCCTGCCTTGATGCTTAGAAAATTCAGGTAATTTTAATATGTTTTAGTATTTTCAATTTTGTACGCATTGAAGTAGGGTTGTGAAGTAGGGATATTATTGTTTCATCTTTTTGTAAGCTGCTTTGAGGATTATTTTTTTAGAATCAAGCATGATATAAATTTCAATAAAAATAAATGAATAAATAAATAAATAGACAGTGCATTATGCACTGTTCTCTTCAGAGAAATGTCAGTATGTGAGCACCTGCTCATGCGCATATGGTCCATGTTATCAGGATACTCACAAAACACCTTATAAAAATCTATAATTTCTTCAGAAATTCAAATGGCATAGAATTCCAGAGTTTGGAAAGTCTGAACCACATCTGGAAATTTTAATTTTAAGAAGAACCTGTCACATACAAAGGAACAACTAAGAAGGGAAAAAAGTCCACCCACAAAACAAGCAAAAAGCAAATTGGAAGCCAGGATTGTTGCTGTTGTTTAGTCATTTAGTCGGGTCCGACTCTTCATGACCCCCTGGACCAGAGCCCGCCAGGCACTTCTGTCTTCCATTGCCTCCCACAGTTTGGTCAAACTCATGCTGGTAGCTTCAAGAACACTGTCCAACCATCTCATCCTCTGCCGTCCCCTTCTCCTTGTGCTCTCCATCTTTCCCAACATCAGGGTCTTTTCCAGGGAGTCTTCTCTTCTCATGAGGTGGCCAAAGTATTGGAGCTTCAGCTTCGCGATCTGTCCTTCCAGTGAGCACTCAGGGCCAATTTCCTTAAGAATGGATAGGTTTGATGTTCTTGCAGTCCATGGGAAGCCAGGATAATACCTATTAATTTCACTCAAGAATCTTTGGCGATCACTCGTAGTCAAGAAAGATTGTCTTCTATAAACATGGTTTTAACAATGAGTCGTTAAGTGACTGTGGAAGCCTATTCTGGATCCACACATCCTTCCACAGTGGGGACATTGGTTTGGGGGTTGCAGTTGATCACAGTGTGGATTTGCCAAGTGTGCCTTCCTCTTAGCACATTTATCCTTTGCGTCCTGAGTTTGAGTGTCTTCAAAGCCCATGACACCTTTGATAAAGGCTTTTCTCCAACTGGAGCGCTCGCAGGCCAGTGTTTCCCAGTTGTCAGTGTTTATGAGAGGGTTCTGACCCGTAGGATTTTCACAAACAAAAATCATTCAGACATTTTGGCTCACAATGAACACCATACATGTGGAATCTTTAATCTCTGAACTGACCTTAAACATATTAATATGTTTATACATTATTAATAAATAGGATAGAAACTTGGGGAACATGATTAATTTTGAAATTTAAATATTATTCATATAGATTTGGATCCTGATATTTATTCTGTGAGTGAAACGCTCCTTTTTGTGAACAGAGGAAAGCTTTAAATCCAAGCCAAAATAATTTGCACAGTGTAATCTGTCTGAAATTTGGCCATTCACCATAGGAAATTTTCAGTCCACATGGCCAAAGATGTAAATACTTGACTTATTAATAGTGATCTTTGCCTCTAGGATGAAAACATCTGTTTGTTATATTAATTGCTGAGAGATACTGGGTTGGGTCCAGACTTTGCCTTCTGTGGATGGAAAGCCTCCATCTGTAGATGGAAAGATTTTGGATGCAGCAAAGGGATCCCATTGGTGGGGTTGGTTAGGCGACATTTGCAGATTTCCCTTCCCCTGCTCTCTCCAGTACCACCTCCCACAGTGTTCTGAAGGATCCTCAGCCCAGAGACTCCCAATACTGGAGACTGCAGAGGGAGGAGGAATCAGCAAAATAATTCACCCCTCTGAGGCCTGTGCAGGCATTCTCAAAGTGGAACTCAATTAAATAAATAACAACAACCCACAGTGTTCCTCAATAAACACTGAAACCCAAACTGAGCATATACACATACATCTGGGGGTAAGCACCACTAAACTCATTCAGAATTGTTCCCGAGTCGACATGTATAGATATTCACATTTAGTAGAGATGAGCTGAATTTTCAGAAATGGCAAATCCTACCCTACCCCACTAAAAGATGAACACCCCAACAGAAGCTAAGATAATACAAGAGTATGATCTCAAAAACATTACCACCAAAAGGCCTGCGTAGATAAAATAATGGCTCATGGGCCACATGCAGCTTGCTAGGTCACAGAAGCTGTCAGATTTGCCAAGGATAAAAGCAGACCATTATCAGGATAGTTCTTTTAAGCCTTCCTATCTGGTGTTGATGTTTGGAACAACAAATATTGTAAAATCAAATTTCTTGTAAATCAGCTCTCTTTTCCCTCTCATTCTTGGCCTTGCATGCTTCACCCCTCTAGCAGAGAGCTTAATGAAATTTGACTCTTAACCTGTCTGCTTCATTCTTGTACAGTCTTGTGTCATCTGCTTCGCAGCAAGAGTGATAAATCTTATCCCGTTGTACACTTGATACCCCTTTTCCCAGCAATTTAAATGTACTGTTGCTTATGCTTGTTGCACACAGCTTATCTGTTAGCTGTTTCGTTTACTATTGCTAACCGAATACGTAAAGATAGCATCAAGCTACTCCAAGAAAAGTGGGAAGTGTTTTTTGTGGGGGTTTTTTTTTTTAAAGAAAGACCTTCTGATTATCTCAGACTGGTCAAGTAATTGAATGGAAAGTAACAATAGGCTGTCACCTGTCTGGTTTTTAGTGGAGAGGAGGGAGAAAAACTGCATTTCAAGATAAATCCCTTTTGAAAGCATAAAGGTGAACTGAAAGGCATTTTGGCTGCCAAGACCTAACCTAAATGTTCCAGACATGAATTGCAACAGATATGAGAAGATTGTCACCTGCAGTGAAGCAGTCACTGGAGAGTTCAGTTTCCCGCATTGCTTATTCTGTTTTAGGCGTCCTCACTGTCAGTAATGCAAATTGGTGAGATCCACAATTACCACCATCTTCACACAAAGGAGAGGAATGAAATACAATCCTTCATTCTCCTCCTCAAATGCATTCACTTACTTTTAACTTAGGGATCAAGCAGTGGCTTAGCATGCGGAGGAAGCCTGGCGGGGCTGTAGCCCGGGACACATTTTTTTGAGGGGGTGCAAGCAACCACAGGCTCCCTCATCAAGGGAATCTGCACCCTGGCCTGGCCTTCAGGGCTGGGGTGGCAGCAGCAGTAGCAGTGGCTCCTTCTCCTTAGGAGGGGGAGGGCACAGCTGCCAACCAGCCACAGCTCTACTCCATGTCAGGCCTGACCCAGGGGCAGAAGTGGCAGAGAAGCAATGGCCATTTCACTCTCCTCTGCTGGGCTCTGGTGCATGAGCGCATGCCCCGGCACGTCTGGCCTGGTGGAGCAAAGCAGCACACAAGCTCACCCCAGACAGCGATAGGAGACGCTACGCCCCTGGGATCAAGGCATCTAAATGAACGCACATGACTAGTTCTGTATGCTTCATGCTAGTTATCTAAGAGCGCTTTCCCCAGGAACCCTTCTGAAAATGGGTGTGAGGTTGGTGTAGAATCCCCACAAATTCTGTTCCATTTCTAGAACACAAAGAGTTTCCAGTACATTCTAGGCCCATTCCAGGGGGAGAAACATCAATGGTGGTTGTATCCAAAATGGGGATTTTTAATGCCTCCCCTCAGGTTTGCTACCCTTTTTACCAAGTGCAAAGTTAGGGGTGGCAAGGCTTCCTCAAAGTGGCAGGTGAGCAGCTCAGTGGGTTGTGGCTGTTGGTTTTTTAATTCTGGTATTCCTAGACCAGGGGCAGGAAGTTCCAAGACCCCCCAATTGTCAAAAAACAAACAAACCCTCTTTTAAATGAACCTTGGGCTCAGTCCTACTGTGAGCGATGTGAGGCTCAGTGGATGAAGGAACTGGAACTACCGTATGTCAAAAGCCTTGGAACATTCTGTTCATCGTCCCAACTGGCACAATTTTAAAGCTATCTATATATCTGTATTAATGCTACAGAAGCAGAACCAAAATCTAGAGATTAATCCATAAACTACCACAGGACTTGCAGCCTCTTCACTCCCTCTGCAGCAGCCCTTTGGATACTGAGCAAGGTTTGCTAATATGCCAATACAGTGCTCCACCTCCAGGCATCATTCAAATTTTCTAGCAACATATCACTCAAATTGTCTGTTTTCTTAGGAGGTGTCCTTATTTTAATGAGGGTGTAATCTTTGCTGAAGGCAGACATGCACCAATGCTCTGTAATGGACTTTCTTAGGTTATGTTTTAAATTAGCGTATGTAAATACCTTACAATAATGTTTAGCATTTATAGTTAGTGCTTTATAATACTTATTTAGATCACTTCTGATGCATGGTTTTGTTGTAAACTGATTATTACAACAATCTTGCATTGCTGGTCATTATTATTATCACCATCTTGAAGATGGGGGACTAAAGCATAGATGAAGACGGGGAAGAAGCTTACCTCAGGTCTCCTAGCGAGTTCACAGCAGACGTGTCCTGATTTGTAGCTCAGGCTGAAATCCATTCCCTGGGAGACAGCCCCATAGAACTCAATGGGGCTTTCTGAATATAGATGTACAGTGAAAGGGGCTGGGCAGAGATTGAAGTTTAGATACTTCTCTAAAGACCTTATTTTTTACTTAAAGCAGTCATATATTGCACATCTCTTCTATACTAGAATTTGAAATGCAGAATTTCACAGCTGACAGCAAGTGAACTTTTGCAGGACAGTTTATTTAATGAACTTGGGGTTCATGATAAGAAAAGTTAGGAGATCTTTGAATGAAAATAAACATTTTTTCCCCTACATGGATCTTAATGCCAGCTGGGCTGTTCCAGCCATGGCGAAGAGATATGCTGAGCATATTAGCAATGTAAATCATGAAGCAGTTTTGACACTTTTCCTTATAAACAGACAGTTTTTTTTTCTAGAAATAGAAGTTGTTACAGTAAGTGCCACACTTTTTAACAACAAAAAAGAGGTGCTGGTACTGCATACTGTTGGGTACCCCCTGAAAAGCAAGCACCGGATACAGAGTTGCCACTGAATTTCACTGTTGGTGAAATTTGAAATGTGTTTGGAGCACTTTGCCTAAGCAAAGCGTCCAAAGGAACATTGAGGTTCATTAAGAATGGTGACAAACAACATTTCTCTGAGGAGTTCCACAGATCCCTACATGAATCAAAGCTCTGCTTGTGTTGCAATCCAAGTGTAATATGAGGGATCCTGTATAAAACGGTTGAAGCCTACTTTCAATTCGGAAAGTCAAATATATGTACAGTATTTTGGCAGGATGCACAAAACCATCTTGCTACTTTCAGCTATTGCCTGTGTGACTTCAGTATTTTGTCTGGATTCCTCTTGAGTGGGGACTAGCAGTTATTCTAATATATTAAGAATTCCTGTTGCCAATTACTGTTTCACAGAGCAGCTAAATGTGCTCAGCATTTCACTGGTGGGACTTAATAGCATGATATAAGCACACCCTTTAGTCTGGAGTTACAGCTGGCCTGAAACAAGCGTTTTAAGCATCAGCACTCTGATGTTATACCAGCATGAAATGCTAACTTATGCTGTATAACTATAACATTTGTCAAGCTGCAGGGAAGGAAATGAATAAACGTATGCAACAAACTGTTTTCTGTTACTGCTAGAACCTTGCACATAGAGAGGGAGTTTTGGTGTCTCTGAGGGTCATCCACACCTCTGTTTGCCCTGCTGCTTTCACCTTGGAAAACCTGCAGTTTAGTACTGAATCAGGAGAAGAAGCAATCAGATTTTCCGCAGATTGCCGTTTGTTTCTATTTGGTGCTAAAGAGCAGGTTTTCAGGGGGAAAGCAGCAGGGCAAAGCCAAAACAACTCTGGGTCGTGCTTAGAAAAAACAGGACAATATAATACATTTCTTGTATTATTTACACACACACTTTGAACTTTGAAAATAACTGTTTTGGTTCACATATCAGGTCCTCCCTTAAAGAGGGTACGTGTTGTGGTGAGACCTGGCTACCAAACCCTGTGTTGTGGGTGGGTTCGATTGAGCAGCCTCCCAACTGGAGGATCCCTTGATGTTGGGTTCAATCAGGCCAATGGGATGCAGGCTAAACAGAACAAGGGACCTATATATATACCCATGCACGTGACCCAGAGCTTCCGCTTTTGGCTTGTGCATCAGAGCACCCGCCCACCTCTCCCTATATTTAGGGCTGTGCGCTTGACCTTTCTATGCCGTCATCTGTCATTGGGACAGGGGCACGGCAGGAATTTTCCCCACTTGGCTGATTGGCTGGTGCCATTTGGGTTTCACCTGCCATGTAGCAAATCGTCACAACTTGTAAGGTGGCAGATAGGCTCTGGTTCAGGTGATAGGGATCGGGGAACGCTCTTGCCATCCCTATGTGAAGGGTATTCCGTTAAAGGAATCCAGGGACTCAATGATTTGGTCAACCCCTGTGAGGGGGTTGTGCCCGTGCCTGAGTCCAGGGGGGCATTTGGGTGGTGGAGATAGCCTGTTCCCGGCTTTCCGTTTATCCAGGTGTTCACCCTAGGCTGACCTATGCTGGTGCCCTGGGTCAGCGCTACCTGCAACGGTGCAGGGAGCTAGTCGAACCAGAGCCTATGCAACCACTCACTTGCTGTAATCGATAAAGTTGTGGCCTAAATTCTGCCAAAAACCAAACCAAAATTTGAGCCTTGTCTGAGTTTATTTAAGGGGGAGGTTTAAAGGTCTGAACACGCAAACTGTTTCCCAAAGGTTTGCCTTTAAATATGAACTGAACAGAATTTGTCCCCTGTCCCTAGCAGTTTTATATAACTGTGTATATTTCTACAACACTTGAAAGCCAGTTTGGACAATTCAACTTAGACAAAAATAACAGGGTGCTATGTTGTTTCATTAGAGGGGAGGGGGATAAAATTGAAACAGGGATAGTTAAACAATTTTATTGCCCCCCCCATCACATAGAATAGTGAATTTTCAAATTGTACAGAACTATTTTTTCAGGCTGGGTGTTAAACAACATTAGAAAGTAGGGGAGGAAGTATTTCTGTTACAGGACATAGCAGAAATCCAATCTACAATGTTAAGATGGAATTTTCTGGCCAGCACAAGGTATTCTGGTGGAAAGAAACAATGACCACTCTCTTCATGAAAATATAAACACAAACAGTTAGCAAATTTGGATTCTAAACCCAGTTTGTGAACATCCCATTTGAATATGAGTTCCAAAGTGGGTGAATATGGATCTCACCAAAGTGCAGTGTTCTATGTAACACATAGAGATCTCAATGACGTCCATGAGTCACTACACTGATATTATATTAGCAGTGGCTCCCTGGGGACTCGGAAGATTCACAGTTCTAAAATATGCATTTGATCAACTTACATTTAAATGCTATGCCATTGAGGATTCCTCTCTTCTAGGTCTTAAAAGCAAACCATCTCACCTGTTCTGCTGCAGCAGGATACTCCTTTATTGTGAGGGTTCTGCTGTTAATTCTTCTGGTTTGAGAAGTTTAATGTCTTTGAAAACGATCATTTAGACTCTAACATAATATTCCCTTGTGAGAATTCTTGGCTCATGTGTCATATCTCGCGAAGGGGGCAGAGCTCAGCAAAAACAGCACAGAAACTCAGTTTCAGTCCATAGCACCTGCACTTACAAGTATTTAAAGTAGCAAGAGGCAGCCTGAGATCTTGCAAACCAGAGTAGGCAACCCTGGGCTAAATGGCCAATGGGAGGTTCATCTGTTCATCATGTCATTAAGGAGTATCTGGGGGGAAGAGAGGAAGCTGATACTGTACTGGTAAAAGTAACAAAATCCGAAAGAACTCCTGGAAGGATTAAATTTGTCAACAGGGACATCCTGGAGGCCAAAATAAAAGGGAACATCAGGAGTCAAAATAACTGTTTTAAAATGCAACATTTTCCTTTAGCGACTTAAGATGAAGGATGAGTGGATTCCACACTCCCATTCCTCTTTGAGGTTTTAACCACTTTGAGGCTTTGCTTTATTTTTACACATAAGAGGTATATAAAGTTTTTGAAATAAATAAATAAACTCCCATGTCTAGAAGGCAAAGAGCCTGCCAGTTGAATCTTACTTTGACTTAGCAATGGGATAGTATCTTCCCCTGTGCCTGAGGGCATCAGGTTACCTTTGGACGTAGCTTTCTATCTGATGCCTCCTTGACACCTGCTCAGATGATGCAATGTAGCAGCCATTATGATGGTTTCTGCCACATGAGCACAGTAAAGCACCCACTTCTGGGAGTGCATGGCTTGGGCTGGCTGTTCTATGCCTCCTTCCTCATCAAGGGGCATTGCCAACAGTGCTGCCTGTGACACCTTGGGAGCAAGAAAAAACTAGGTGAGAAAGCCAGCTAGCTAACGTGATGCCATCAGGTTGCTGGCTTAAGAGGGTGGGAATAGCCAGGGAGCTCAGGAGTAATAATCAGAGAGTTTCAGGATCAATAGCCGAGGGATAACAGCTGCCACTGTTCTAGCATGTGGCAGCTGCTTAATGGAAGGGTGTTTTTTTGAATTGTTTAAAATTATATCCCACCTTTCCACTTACATAGGATTAGAGTGATACTAAACCAGGACTGAACAGAATGGCACAGTCACCAGCACCTCGGATGCCCTCCCACACATGGGCACCAGGATGGACTGTGAGGGCAAACAGATGGCACCAAGGCCTGCTTACAATCCAGCAGATACAGAAGTTCAACCCTGCCCTGCCTTTGGCATGGCCTCTCTGAAGGCTTTCCACACACCTGCTGGTATGTTTGGTTTGCATCACTTCATTGGCAGTGACTTGTGGTAGGTGGGCGAAGCTGGTAGAGCATAGCGGAGGAACATTTCCAACCAATCCAATCCCTCCTCCCCTGCCCACCCCCATCCCCAGCACAATAGTGGTTTGGATTGCTCTGTTAGAGCCCACTAAGAGAAAAGAAGAAGGAGAGTTTGGATTTGATATCTCGCTTTATCACTACCCAAAGGAGTCTCAAAATGGCTAACCATCTCCTTTCCCTTCCTCCCCCACAACAAACACTCTGTGAGGTGAGTGGGGCTGAGAGACTTCAGAGAAGTGTGACTGGCCCAAGGTCACCCAGCAGCTGCATGTGGAGGAGTGGAGATGTGAACCCAGTTCACCAGATTACAAGTCCACTGCTTTTAACCACGGCACCACACTCAATAAAGCTTTACTCAGAGTAGGCCCACTAAACAGGCACCCCCTGCCCCAATTAAAAACCACAGCAATAATGAAAAGCCAACTCTCTTGCTTTTAAAATGATTGCAGCACTGGGCTTTGCTGGGCAGCAAAGGCATATCACAAGGGGAGGGGAGTGCAGATGAGCACCATGCTGAGAACCCCGGCTCTGTGTGATTGTATGATCATCCTGAGAGGCCTGATTTGCATGATCTTCTCCCATCTTTTTGAGAGAGTGGGGATTCTCACAGTGCTTACATACAGTCAACCATTTAGGTGGAGGTTCAAATTCATATGGGAGACTATTTGCATGTTGGTGGTGATGCCACATTGATATTTACTTACTGGATGGAGAGAGATTGCTACTACAAACAAGTCTAGTACAAAAGAAAAGCACATGCTTATTGGCCTTTTATTCTATAAGCTTATCTTTTCATTTATCTTGTTTTGTCTCTCTCATGATCTCTTCTCCTTGGTCCTCCAAATGTGCCATGCTCTCCATTTTTAAATATTCATAAAAAGGGTGGATAAAATGTCAGAGCTTTATCTCACTTCTCTGGCTGATGAATTACTTTTTCCTGTATGATGAGAATAATATAAATTAGGAATGTTTAAAATGTCACCCCGTTACTTAATTAGAGATGCTTCTACAGGAACAGAAACCGGTAAAGAAAAATACTCACTACATCCTTGCACCAAAAAATAATAATAAATCACTCGGTGTGCATATCCACTATGGTTGAAAATGAGAATGATTCTCAAATAGGATTGTATGGCAGATCGCCACATGGCAGTCAACCATAGTATGTGCAATTGTAGCTCCCTTTTACAAGATACCATGATGATGAAAATTGCTGGCATGGGTGGACAACACCACAGTGCAATGTAGTCAGGACATATGTAAGCAGTGTGAAAACTGACTCAACACTGGACTGCTATTTTAGCAGCAGTCCCATGATAGTAAAAGTGTTTTATGGGCCAATGACTTCTGAAGCAAATTGTTACTCTACTTCATCAGCAAATGCATTTTGACCTGTTGCTGTAGGTCAGTTTCAGCAATACACTTGGCACTCATTTCCAGTTATTCTTTGTGCTCTGATCCAACAGGAGGAAAAGCACATGCAACCAGGAGCTGTGTATACAAATCCCCAGACAGAAAACCCTGATCAGGAACGCACATGGCTCTAGTCAACCTGCCTGTTTAGGAGAAGCAAGGAGGGGCAAGGGGGAGCTATAGAATGGTTGGCAATCTGCTCTATGTACTATGTATGTCTTCTCAGAGCAACACATCAGGAATAAGGATGCCAGAGTAAACTGTTTGTGCTAAGTCTCCAAGCCACCATGGCAGTTAATAATTAATTGGTGTTGCCAAAAGTGGTGTCAGAAAAACAAAAAATATCCAGAGTGAATACATTTTGTTCTGATCCCCCTTCCATTAAATCTTTCCAGCACAACTTCCTAGGTAGAAAATTTATAAATCCCACTTCCCCCTTTAAAACAGTAGGTGTCCCTCATACAAGCTATAACTCTTGCATAATTGGGTATTCTAGGACTCTTTCCAAATTTTGTGTGACAGGAATAATTTTTCAAGAACACATCTGCCATAAGTTTAAAAGTGAAACAACAAAAACTTGGAACAATTATCCACAAGAACTAAATCATGTGATTTATGCTGTATATACAATATGAGATAGAAATTCATAGCTTGCTTTTCTTGCACTGCTCTAAGTACATTTTCCAACTTCCACATTAACTCCCTTCTAATAAATATCTAATAACAGCCCCCCAAGCTGCACCTTGTATGACTATGTGATTCTTGCAGTGCCTTTTGCTTAGGCTTGGTAAGGGCTCAATTGCAGTGCGGTATTTTGTATCCATATGAAAACAACAGAAATGTAGAGATTTCAGGATTACTTCCAGCTTTAAGTGCAATGCTTCCAATGGTCACTTTTTGAAGTCTATGACTGGGGAAATCACTAATTTCACACCACATAGCTGGACCTCTGCAAATCAACATCCCTGAAAGCACCCTGAAAGCAGAGCACCCAGCGCTTCGGGAACACATCCGCAGCCTAGGCAGCCCTGCAGGAGTTCCCCGCAGGGCTCCCCACGCTGCGGATAGCAAACTGCTGCTCAGCGCGTGGGGCACCCTGAAGCAGAGCGCCCCTCGCGCCGGGCAGACATCGGCCAGCCCCACAAGCTCGGGGGACAGCAGGGAGGCGCAGCGCCGCCATCCCGCTGTTCCTCGACCTGGTTCGGTTTCCCCGACCTGCTTTTGGGGGGGGGGAATAAAGGAAAAAGATTTTACCTTTATTCCCCCCCAAAAAAAACTAGGTGCATCCTATGGGACGGAGCGTCCTATGGGACGAAAAATACGGTACTAGGCATGGGGGCACAGTTAAGTATTCTGGCCACAATCCAAAACAATTAAGCACAGTAAAGGCCAAGAGAAATCAAAGAGGCTTATGTATGCTAAGAAGACTGTTCAATGTCCATTGTTAATGTAAGCTTTAAAGCAGAAGAGGGCAATTTGAAAATCAAATGTCAATGGTGCTTTTTTAATTTTATTTTTATTGAAGTAGGAAATGCAGTATAAAAAACCACTTGTGACAATGCCCTTAGCCCAATGTGCATAAATATGTATTTATTTTAAATATTTATCCTCTGCCTTTCCATCTTTATGATCCACAGTGGTTTTCAGCAACAGAAGCAATGCATTTAAAAACATAATAAAATATCATGAAGGCAGGGGCAAAAGAAGAGACAAGAAAGCCACAGGGCACAGGGACGGCTATATTATCTGCCATGCTCAGCGGCCTCATAAGTAACTATGTCTTAAACCATGGTTAATCTGGTGCTTTGCCAAAATCTGATCTCCAATTTCCTGCAAGTTTTCTTTATCTGCAGAGGAGGCTATCATTTTACTTGCCTCATTCCAATTCTTTTACAATATTTTGGGTGCAGGATTTTGACCACACTTTGTTGCAAGGTGGTCAAGGGTGGTGTGTGCATCCAATATCCAGTAAACATTTATGCCATTCCCTTCAGCATCCTTGGCTGCCTATGCTAAGTTTACATATCCTAACTTTTCATATGCACTAATGGGGCAGTGACTGACTGGGGAAAAGATCTTGGGGTTGTGGAGGATGGCTCAATGAAAATGTAAGGTCCAACAAATTCCTCCATTGCCTCGCCGACACTTTCATTTACCAGAAGGTGGAAGAAGTAACAAGTGGATCATCTATCTTGGACCTGGTCCTCACCAATAGGGAGGAACTGATCAACAAAGTGGAATAATTTGGAAACTTGGGAGGAAGTGATCCTGTTCCCCTGGGTTTCATGATACAGAGGCAAGGGAAAGCTGAAATGTGGGCTGAACGAGGTAACTGTTAGGTGGATTTGTAGCTGGTTGACTGACTGATTGAACCCAAAGAGTACTCATTAATGGTTCCTTGTCATCCTGGGGGAAAGTGGCAAGTGGGGTGCCACACGGTTCTGTCCTGGGCCTCTTGCGGTCCAACGTCTTCATAAACAACTTGGATGAAGGAATTGAGGGGATGCTCATCAAATTTCCAGATGACACCAAACTGGGAGCAGTAGCAGAAGACAGAATCAGAATTCAGAATGAAAACAGATTGGAGAACTGGGCCCAAGCTAACAAAATGAATTTCAATAGTGCCAAATGTAAAGTTCTGGTTGAAGGAGTTGTGTATGTTTAGCCTGGAAAACAGGAGGCTGACAGGAGATATGATAGCTATCTTCATATTGATATTTGATCTCAAGGGCTGTCACATAGAAGAGGGAACAAGCTTGTTTTCTCCACCTCTGGAGGAGAAAGACTCAAACCAAGGGCTTTAAGTTACAAGAAAGGAGATTCCAACTAAACATCAGGAAAAACTGTTTGACAGTAAGAACTGTTTGACAGTGGAACAGTCTCTCTTGGGAGGTTGTGGACTCTCCTTCCTTGGAGGATTTTAAGCAGAGGTTGGATGACCATTTGTCATGGATGCTTTAGTTGAGATTCCTGCACTGCAGGGCATTGGACTAGATTACCCTTAGGGACCCTTTCGACTCTACAGTTCTATGGATTCAGATGTTCATGGAATCAGTAACAGACAGTGCAGCGAGGCTGCACCACTTACCTGAACTCCCTCCTGGAGAGTTGCTGCTGTATTCTGGAAGAGAGAGGAGGAAGAGGGAACAGTGCAAAGGCTGAGTCAATTTGGCATTCCTCCTGGTGCATTTGCCACTTGCTCCTCTCCTTCTCTGGCCTGGCATGAAGCAGCAACTCAGCTGGAGAGACATCAGGTAATAGTGGCAGCCCACTGTACACCCCTAATATCTTTCATAATACAGTGGTACCTCTGGATGCAAACGGGATCCGTTCCGGAGCCCCGTTCGCATTCCGAGTAGAACGTAACACGCATCTGCGCAGAGTTCTAGTTTGCCATGTGGTGGGATTACAACAGTGGTACCTTGGTTTACAACCATAATCCATTCTGGAGGTCCGTTTGTAAACCAAAACAGGTTGTAACCCAAGGCGCACTTTTGCCAATGGGGCCTCCCCCCCCAAAAAATTGTTCGTAATAATAATAAAAAAAGGTTGTAATCCAAAAAACTTCACAAACCGGGACATACACTTCCGGGTTTGACGTGTTTGTAATTCAAAACGTATGTAAACCAGACTGTTCACAAACCAAGGTGCCACTGTATTTTGCACAGAGGAACACGAGCATATCTTAAGCGGGAAAGCCCATGCATAGCTTTACAATTGCCATGAGAACTGGAACTTAGAGTGCATTTCTACATTTATTTAATTTTCTTTCCTGCCTTTCTTAAGTTTTGGAACTCATACATGCTTACCTGAGAGTAAGTACCACTGAATTTAATGGTACTTCTGAGTAGAATTATTTCTTAAGACATCTCCAGGAGCCCTTTTCAATGTGCTGTCTTGGTCAGTGCTTTGAAAGGCCTTCCAGAAGACCCCTGTGGGCCAAAAATGTCACCTGATGACACTGTGATGTCAGGTGATTGACGGATAGGCAGGTATGCCCACCTATCAAACTTGGTCTGTGGGGAGTGAGAGAGAAAATCTGGGCTAATGGGCTAAAAATGTTCCCCACCCTTGATCTGTAGGATTATGCTATAAGTGCCATGAATTCTGCTCATATTGATCCAAAGCAGATCCCAACATATAGTTAGCAGAGTAAAAACTTAAACACATTGCATAATTCCCCCCAAAATAGACGAGAGGCAATTGTATTTCATCCAGTAGAGTTTTACTACTACTGAAGGCAAATGAGCTTTACGGTCAGAAATTCATACAACTTCAGGAATGGGACAGTCCATAAGAAATCCAGTTGCAGCAGACAACTTAAATGAGACTAAAATAAGACTAAAATTATGCACAGAACACCACACCAGAAGGAATGAGAGACAGACAGTGAGACTCAGGCTCCTTCTGGCCTGTTCTTATAGTCAGCATGACCTTGAGTGAAAGAGATAACAGGACCAGTTTGAACCAGCTGCTCAGCTTCTCTGAAGGAATAACCAAAACATCAGCTAGAAACATCCAGCTTGCACCAGCTTGTATCACACAGAGAAGCTTCCAGAACCATCTTGAAACAATTAAAATAGAATAGATCAATACTTTTTGCACCGAGAAATGCAAACTGACAATAAGTTCATAGCTGTCAACGCTTCCCCTTTTTAAGGGGAAATTCCCTTATTCCAAATAAGAAAAGGAAAAAGTTGACAGCTATGAATAAGTTATCACAGTTTAGTAAGGGGTTGAGCTATATGGATAAAAAAATATTATTTTAGGTGCAGAATTTGTAAAGAATTCATGAACAGAATTTGCTGCACTTAAACAGAATGAGATTTTTGTTTGTGCAAGCAACGAACATCTGCCTGTATTGGTCTTGACTCTAATTACCTTAGATGAATGCATTAGATTGAATGATGATGAATTTATCTTCATTTCAAATACAATTCCTCACAGCCTGCAGTTTGCTCCTCATTTAGCAAAGCTGGTCTGACAGCACTAATAAATTTAGAACAGCAAAAAGTTATTGAAAGTTCTCTGGACCAAGGTGACTTTAAGCATCTTCAAAGCAAAGGGTGTACAAAGTTCCCTCTCTCTTAGGCTATTCTTGATGTAGGCAGAATGACTAATCCAAACACAAAAGACACAATGATATTAATTTGTCACCAAAAGCTTGGGGGTAAAGCAAAAGAGAAGGAGAAATGAACGTGCTGCAAGAGCTGTTCAGTGTCAATATGAAAAACGTATCAAAAAATATTGGATTTGTTTGTGGCCTGACATGCCTTTCTAGGGGCACTAGAACCATCACCTTGGAAAAGTTACCTGAACAAGCCTTGTAATTATGAATCTTGCATTGGAAATAACTGGAAACAGATGCTTGCCTGTTTTCTCTTTTCCAGAGCTATCACCTCAGATTTCCACAGAGTATCTCTGAAATCCTTGTGGATATATCAAGTATCCATCAAAATGAAGGTACCACCCTTTGCTTTCAAATGGACGTACATTCCTGAACCACCTGGATAGCTTGGTCAAGAGTTTGTGCTTCCAAACAAACAAACAAAAAAATCCTTTTCCTGGTAGCAAGTTCATCAGATACAGACAGACAGATGGTACAGTTTGGACAACTGTTTGCACCTGTGGAACTACTGGACCTGCCAGTTTACTGCAGCGCTGTAGAAGCACACTTTGTTCCTTCTGTGACCCTCCCTTCCCAAATGTGTGCATGTTCAGGGGGAAAAAGACCACAGTTTGAAAACAGTGATCAGTTATAAGACAGCCCATAGACTCCTGAATATTGGAACTGGTGTCAGGAGTAGTTGTGGGAAGAAATTACATTCACTGCACCTTTAAAGGTGAATTTACCTAATTTGTACTTTCTGAAACAATAGGCAAACAGAAACTGAGCCAAACTTTGCCATTTCTATTTCTTCAAATCTTGCAGTGCAAATTTCCAGCCAAATAACACAGATAAAAAAGACATGCTAAGATACATTGTCTTTAAAAATGCACATATCAGTGAAAGTAGCATGCAAAAATGCATTATATTAGGAGAAATATGTTTTGCAAAAGTTTGTATATTTGAGATAGGCTCACTAAAATACTGAATAATTTCCAAAAGGACTTTTATTTTTAAAAGGCAAACTGATGCGGAAATGTGGAGAGCTGAACTTAAGTTTGGAAAAATGAGAAAGTGAGAGGAGCCAAAAGTGAGAGATTTGCCCACCCCTGGCAGTAGTTGCTGGGACTCAAACTAGAGTGAACCACCAAACAGCAGGCTGTAAAATCTACCTATGCAGTGAAGTACCTTCTTATTCCACATACATGGCTAGCTGTTACACTGCTGAACAGGAAGAAGTATAAGAGGGCTTCTAGTTCTGCTTGAGCATTACAGTGGTACCTCGGGTTACAGACGCTTCAAGTTACAGACACTTCAGGTTACAGACTCCACTAACCCAGAAATATTACCTCGGATTAAGAACTTTGCTTCAGGATGAGAACAGAAATTGTGCTCTGGTGGCGTGGCGGCAGCGGGAGGCCCCATTAGCTAAAGTGGTGCTTCAGGTTAAGAACAGTTTCAGGTTAAGAACGGACCTCCAGAACGAATTAAGTTCTTAACCCGAGGTACCACTGTACTTCCCATGGATAGCCTTGGCACCCAACTCATAACTGTTCACCATCATTGCTAACTACCAGACGGCCCTCTTTTCCACTTCTGGTTGACATCCATCTGTCCTGAGAGACAATGAAGTGACAATGGAGGGTGAAGTCAAACCACTGTGCCTGTTGTGGCTACAGAAACTGGTAACTTGTAACTGCTACCTCCCATGTGGTTTTTGCTGTATTAGCAGCACTGAAGTGACTTCCCCAGGGTGCAAGCCTGGGCAGTGTGTATGGAGGTCTTGGGCCGCCCAGGCAACAAGACCCCCCTCTTGGCCTCACTGATGTGGTCCAAAGGAAAGCATAGCAATACATTTAGCACCATCTGGGCTGCAGGAATAGCTGGAAGGAGGCGTGCAAGGCACCATCCAACTTTCTTAGGGACTCCACTCTAGATTTATGTAGAATTTGCTCCTTAGCCTTTTCTTCTCCCAAAGATATCCTGCAAGACACCACGTACGGATTTTTCATCACCTTGCTATTCCATAATGGAATCAATGAATGGGCGAAATTGACAACCCTGTTTTCCAAGTCTCCTGGAAGAAATTAATAAAGTCACCTGAGAGGCACTGGGTATTCTGTTTCCCGAGATCCTTGATGGAAATCTATGCATGTTCAGAGGGAAAAAGAGGAAGTTAGATGTGGCTGCAAGCATATCCCCTCAACTACAGTATTTTGAATTCTCAGCTTGATATTGTATTGAGATTATTATTGATTTCAGATATTTTTAGTGATCATAAAAATAACAATTCTGCAATTCAGCAAATTTTGGGTTGTGGTGGTAGACCAGTGAATTCAGAGCACCAAAATAGAGGGAGATAAGGAAAATTGGGGGGGGGGGCTAATTTGTTAACGGTAAGTAACAAAGCATCAGTGATTGACCTGCTGACTGAACTGCTTTTATTTTTCCCAGATAATTTAAAATCTGAGCATACTTACAGGTGCACATGGTCATAAAACCACTAAAAGGAGGGGGGAGAAATCAATGGAGCCAATTAACTTTCCAGCCTCTGCTGTAATTTGCTAAGCCCTGTTTCATGTTTTTCAGATCCGTGTATCAAATTGAAGTCCAAAGGTCTGAAGTGGTCTCATGCTGGGGCATTCCACTCCAAACTGTGGTGCAGAATTATTATACATTTGATGGCATGGAGCAGATTGCATTATGTACTGACCAATTGTTATTTTTTCCTTTTGGAAGTAAAGTCCTTTGGCTCTTCCAAAAATAAGAGGGGAAATACAAATGAATCAAGCTAGGTTTATGTTCATGAGTAGATGTGGATGTGTTATCTGGAATCCTTACATATCATTTGCATTTTGGAAAATGTCCCCACTTAGTTTTTTTTCTTCCATTCAGATTGCATCCTAAAGGTTGTTAAACTCTGGTCAGCCGGGCACTTAGTGGTGGATCGTGTGAAAAACTATCTAAAAATGTAACTTAGACAATGCATACAGTATCATACAATGGAAATGCTTCCTTAATTTCACAATAGATATGATACTGACCCACAAATGAAACAGGTATACAATACCACCTTCAGCAGCCATGATGTAGTAGATGTAGTGCATCTTGATTTCAGTAAGGCTTTTGACAAAGTCCCCCATGATATTCTTGCAAGCCAGCTGCTAAAATGTGGCCTAGACAAGATTACTGTTAGGTGAATTTGTAGCTGGCCGACTGACCGAACCCAAATGTTGCTCACAAATGGTCCTTTGGAATCCTGGAAAAAGTGACAAGTGGAGTGCCACAGGGTTCTTTCCTGGGCCCATTGACATAGCTGTCAACTTTTCCCTTTCCTTGCGAGGAATCCTATTCGGAATAAGGGAATTTCCCTTTAAAAAAGGGAATCGTTGACAGTCATGCCCATTGGTGTTCATAAATGACTTGGACGAAGGAATTGAAAGGATGATATTCAAATCTGCGAATGACACCAAACTAGGAGAGGTAGCTAAAGCAGCAGAAGACAGAAGCGGGATTCAAGGTGACCTTAACAGATTAAAGAACTGGCCCCAAAGTAACAAAATGAATTTCAATAGAGACCAATGTAAGGTTCTGGACTAAGACCAATAGAATTTCAATAGAGACCAATGCAGGGTTCTGTGCTAAGACAGAGGACACCTGGCTTACCAGTAGTGCATGTGAAAAGGATCTAGGCGTGAAGCTTAACATGAGTCAACAGGGTGATACAGCAGCAAAAAAAGCTAATGCCATTCTAGGCTGCATCAACAAATGTATGGTGTCCTGATCAATAAAAGTAATGGTACTGCTCTATTCTGCCTTGGTCAGACCACACCTGGAGTCCTGTGTCCAGTTCTGGGCTCCACAATATAAGAAGGATATTAACAAGCTGGAATATGTGCAGAGAGCAACTAAGATGATCAAGGGGATGGAAATGAAGCTCATGGGGAATTGTTGTGGAAATTGGGTATGTTTAGCCTGGGAAAGAGAAGACTGAGAGGAGATATGATATCCATCTTCAAATATCTCAAAGGCTGCCACATGGAAGATGGAGCAAACTTGTTTTCTCCTGCTCCGGAGAGTTAGACCTGAACCAATAGTTGGAAGGGACCCCAAGTGTCATCTAGTCCAACCCCCTGCAATGAAGGAATCTCAACTAAAGCATCCATGGGAGATGGCCATCCAACCTTTGCTTAAAAACCTCCAAGGAAAGAGAGCCCACAACCTCCCGAGGGAGAACTTTCAGTTGTTGAACAGCCCTTATTGTGAGAAGTTTTTCCTGATGTTACAAGTTACAAGAAATGAGATTCTGGATAAACATCAGGAAAAACTTTCTTACGGTAAAACCTGTTTGATAGGGGAACAGACTCCCATGAGTCTGGAGTTTGAAACCTTCACTGGAGGTTTCAAAGCAGAGGTTGGATAGCCATCTGTCATGTATGACCCCTATTATTCTCCTTACTACAGTTTCCAGAGTTGCTTAGAAATCAGTCCTTCTTCCTTTATTGAATTAATCAGTTAGCTATCACACTAAGTATATTCTTAAAGCTGGGATGGCTCAGTCGATAGAGCATGAGACTCTTAATGTGAGGGTCGTATGTTTGAGCACCACATTGGGCAAAAGATTCCTGCTTTGCTGGGAGCTGGACTAGAAGACCCTCAGGTCCCTTCCAGCTCTACAATTCTATGATTATATTAATTAACTTATTTTTTACTGTATTGAAATTAGTAGTGTATCCTAAGCATAAGAGTGTATGAGAGAAATGCAACATATTTAGGTTACAAAATATTTACAAGAAAAATCCTACATAAAGTTGTAATAACTATTTTAAGTACAATCTAGTGATCCAAAGTTATATAAAGTTGCAAAGACTCCTAAATCTTGATTTTCAGGAGGCTGAAAATTAGTGTTTGGAATAATCCGAGCGTGCCACAGAGCCAGGGGCATGGCAAAGTTAACCAATGAAATGTGCCAAGGTGCCAGATGCTGCCTTTGGAAGAATAGTTTCCAAGCGATGGCATCTGGGACTTGTGATGCCATCCAAATTATTCCTATGGAGTGTAAAAGCTCATGTTTTGAAACAACATACTATTCATATTAGCTATACATGGGAAAGAGATCAAATACAGTTTATATTTAATGCATTTTAAAATTTGGCCTTGTTGTGCACAGGAAATTTAGAGCTAGGCAAAATGCCTCCTAATGATTAGAAACCAATTTTTATACATAAAACCAGGTTATTATTTTTACTTAATATAGTACATTTATTTGCTAAGTATATGATAATATTTAAAAAAGTCAATGAATGTGGGTAGACAGCTACAAGTAGATAGAAATTGCTGTTCTTGGTAAAAGCAGATTTTACCAAGAGTGATAAGTGTTTTTCCTAGTTTGAAACATAAAACTGAATAAAAAGAACTGTAGACAAAAACTTATCCCACATTAGCACAAGCTAACAGCACAATCCTAATTATGCTTACTCAGAAGCTAGGTTTTTGCAAGCTGCATTTTATTGTTTGAACTTATTTGTTAATCTGTGAAACATTTTTGGGCTTTTTGGGGGCTGAAAGACAGAATAGAATAAATTCTTAGAAGTCCCAATGAGCTCAAGGGAACTTGCTTGCTGCATTCACACGTCAGGCTTATTCCATTAGTTTTACTGATTATAAGGCTAGCAGATTTATCCCATTTTCTAATGTTCCTTTCACACTGCAGTACCAATATATCACTATGCTGCACTGAATTTCATTCACACTCCTGGGTGATGCAGGACAAAACGAACATTAGAAATTTGGACAGAAGGACTAGTTACAATCATCTCCTCCAATTCTACGCTGGCTTGCTCATATGCACAGAATGAAAGATGGCAGGCTCCCCAAAGACATGCTCTACAGGGAGCTGGCTTCAGGCCCATTGGCAGAGCAACTCTGTTACAAAGGATGTCTGCAAACAGGACATGAAGGTTGGCAACATCAACGCTACCATGTGGGAATGCCTTGCAGACAACCACAGCGCCTGGAAACAGACGGTCAGGTCATGCATCCAGAGGAGGAATGGTGGCTGGAAGAAGTGCAAAAGGAAGATAAACCATGGTGCATTTGCAGCAGCAAAACCCTGCAGGATGTTGAGGAGAGTGAGGCTCTAGTCCATGGGGTCACGAAGAGTTGGACATGACTAAACGATTAAACAACAACAGCAAACTTGAAGAATATTCTATTACATTCCATTAGTTTTCCAGACATGCCTTTTACATCATGTGAAAACTCAGATACAATGCACAAGATAATAGTTAGGGAAATGTCAGGAAAACAGAACAAACTGCAACCTGAATGGTCAGCACTTTAGGATAATTCTTGTAGCCACTGCATGTCCATTTGAATTCAAAGGAAAGGCAGCCCAGTGATTTGCCCCTGCTTTGCATCTCATTGATTAATTAATCTGCACCAGCTCTCTACAAGTTTGGAGTAGCACATGACAATACTGTAATCTAAAAGTACTTCAACTAAAACATCCCAGACATATATGAATACAAAAATAAATTCACAGCACTAAAAATGAAATTCCAACAAGCTGCATGCAGCAGATCACATCAAATCACTTGCAGTATTTCAGTTTAAAAGCTTCATTGGTGGTGCCAAAAGTTGTTGTAAATATGTTCCTTCCTTCATCACTGAGGCATCAAGTAATTTATGAAGCCTCAGTCATGTGGGGGGAGTCAATGATTAAGGTCCTCCCCTGTGACTTTGAGTTTCTAATGGTGCCTCGGGGCAGTGGGAAAGAGCCATATTTGCATGAGCTTCTGTGCCAAAAGTAACACTGGAAGGAACTCATATTTGCAGCAATGCACAAAACCCTTGTGCACTTTTCCCTAATGCAATTTTTGCTAAGAAGACAGAATTGAACCACTGATTCCAGAGAGGCCTGCCTCTAACTGTTGTACCTGATCCAAAGTGCATAGATGGACAATCTTAAATTCAATTCGCTACATTCCTGAATCTGTTTCCAATGACTTAAAACAACAAATATTCACAAACCTTAAACAGCACTTTAGTGCATGTTTCTCCTTATATATGTATTTTACATGCCCAATATAATGCAGTTTTGTATGTTGTTTTCAGTAATATTCACATTTTCATGCACATGTTCTACTAATACATGCTGCTTCTGTACTGCCTGTTTGGAGAACTCAGATGGGTTACAGTTCACATATTGTTTTGGGAAATGATATTTAGGTCAATTGGCATTGCAACAGAAACCAAATGGAATTTCTTTCCCATCCCTATAGAGGTGTATCATAAAGCTTTGGATGAGCTGATGATTGGCAGACTGTGTGTGACAGTGATGGCAGTGTGGTTCAATTTCTCTGTGGAGAAGATGTGCTAGAGAGCCCAAGGCAACGTTCTTGCAATTTTCATTTCTTATACTATACATATCATTTCAACAAAAATGTTCAAGACAGAATTAAACCAATGATTCCAAAATTAATCTGAATTTATTAGGGAAATATTTATGATAGCCACCTTCAAATATCTAAATATCTAAAGGGCTGTCATAGGGAGGATGGAGCAAGCTTAAAGGAGGTTATTTACATTTAAAGGTCTAAAACAAAGGCACAAAACTGATTCTCAGGGTTTTGTTCATTTTTAAGATCTTCATTCAGCACAGCACTTCTCTCTTTCTTCTCAGGGTGAGGTGGATTCACCCCCCCCCATTTTCTCACTTGTATGTATTCACTTGATGCAATCAATTATGCAGATTATAGGAGGTATACTGCAAACAGTATGGGCTAGGGGATAATGTGCACATTAAAATTAGAGCTACAGGCATTGAAACAGCCTGAAATTCCCACCATATTTTTTTTTAAAAAATGTAAATGTACTTTAAACACAACTGGGAAATATATCTTCCTGAACTTTGACCCTTGGGCCAGGGAGAGGCCATTCCATCCATCTGTCCACCCTGCCTCTGGTTGCTTTCCTAGCAAGGACAATGTGGCTGAATCAGAGCAGATTCCAGAGGAGGAAGAGAAGATTTGTTTATCTCCGCAACCTACTCCCCCACTTACCTGTGAATCACATGACATCAGGTACTTAACAAAGTGCAAAGGTCTCTGCAGAGCAGGGTTGGCCAACCTATAGCCCATGGATAAATTATGGCCCACCAGTGATGGAGGGTTGCCCAACTTGACCCTCCATTTTCCTCAAAGCATGCCCCTTCATCGCTCAGCTGGCATCACTCAAGATGATAGCTGATAGGCAGGAAGACGGGGTTTAAATCTGCATTGGCTGTGTAGACCTGTTCCCAGTAGTAGAGTTTAATCTCTGCTCAGTGTTTGATGAGCAGAGACTAAGGCATGAGATTGGGGATTTAAAACAAAGGTTTTTGCAAGTCTCCCCCTCCCTCCTTCCCTTTTTTTTTAATTTTTTTAAAATAAATGTTTATTAAGGTTTTACAAAACAAAAAGTTCATCAATTCCAAATGTATCATTTCCATACATAAAGCTCATATAAAAAACAAATACAACAGAAAAACAAAAATATATAGCAGGAAGAAAAAAAAAGAGAAAAATAGGAAAAAAGAAAAAGGAAAAACCCACTTTCTTAAATTTATAAAGTTCCATGCCCCTCTGTCTTGACCTCCTCACATCCCCCTTTTTTGTGTTCCTCTTTATTCCAATCAAATTCAGCAAGTTCAAAACCTTATTTAAACCATACTTAATTTTATATTCTTCTAATTATTATGTCCCAATTTTTCATTATTTTAGTCCATACCTCATCTTATATACTATGACATAATAATGTTCTGTTCATAGCCCCCTATCCTTTTTAACTTTCTTCTTTTCATTCACATTTAACCAAATCACACAAACCCTGTTACCTTCACTTCCCACATCATATTAACACTCAGAGATTTTACAGTATTTTTGTAAATAGTCCTTAAACTTTTTCCAATCCTGTTCAATCAAGTCTTCTCCCTGGTCACGGATTCTGCCAGTCATTTCAGCCATCTCCATGTAGTCGATCACTTGCGTCTGCCATTCCTCCACGGTGGGTAGATCTTGTGTCTTCCAGTACTTGGCTAGAAGTATTCTTGCTGCTGTTGTTGCATACATAAAAAATGTTCTATCTTTCTTTGGCACCCATTGGCCAACTATGCCCAAAAGAAAGGCCTCTGGTTTCTTAGGAAAGGTAAGTTTAAATACCTTCTTCAGTTCATTATATATCATTTCCCAGTAAGCCTTGACCCTTGGGCATGTCCACCAACGGTGAAAGAATGTTCCCTCAGCTTCTTTACATTTCCAACACTTGTTGTCAGGCAGGTGATAAATTTTTGCAAGCTTAACTGGGGTCATGTACCACCTGTAAATCATTTTCATAATATTCTCCTTTAAGGCAATGCATGCCGTAAACTTCATACCGGTGGTCCACAACTGCTCCCAGTCAGCAAACATAATGTTATGACCTATATCCTGCGCCCATTTAATCATTGCTGATTTAACCGTTTCATCCTGCGTATTCCATTTCAACAGCAAGTTATACATCTTTGACAAAATCTTAGTTTTTGGTTCTAACAGTTCTGTTTCCAATTTTGATTTCTCCACCTGGAAGCCAATTTTTTTGTCCAAATTGTAGGCCTCTCTTATTTGATAATAATGAAGCCAATCTCGCACTTTGTCTTTTAATTTCTCAAAACTCTGCAGTTTCAATCTGTCACCTTCTTGTTCCAAAATTTCCCAATATTTTGGCCATTTGGCCTCCATATTGAGCTTTTTCTGAGACTTAGCTTCCATAGGTGACAACCACCTTGGGGTTTTGCTTTCCAGCAAATCTTTATATCTTGTCCAGACATTAAACAGAGATTTCCTGACAATATGGTTTTTAAATGCCTTATGAGCTTTAACCTTGTCGTACCACAGATATGCATGCCACCCAAAAACATTATTGAAACCTTCTAAATCCAAAATGTCTGTGTTCTCAAGAAGCAGCCAGTCTTTTAACCAGCAGAATGCTGCTGATTCATAATACAATTTAAGGTCTGGCAGGGCAAATCCACCTCTTTCTTTTACATCAGTTAAAATTTTATTCTGGGTTTCTTGCCCTGCCAGACAAATCTAGAAATATCTCTCTGCCACTTCTTTAAACAATCCATCTTGTCCAAAATTTGCAAAGATTGAAACAGAAATAACATTTTTGGCAAAACATTCATTTTTATAGCTGCGATTCGACCCAACAAGGAAAGCTTCAAATTAGACCAAATTTCTAAGTCTTTTTTAACTTCTGACCAACATTTCTCATAGTTATCTTTAAATAAGTTCAAATTTTTCGCAGTCATATTAATCCCTAGGTATTTCACTTTCTTAACCACAGTTAAACCTGTTTCATTCTGAAACCTGTCCTTTTCCATTGGAGTTAAATTCTTCTCTAATACTTTAGTTTTTGACTTATTTAATCTAAATCCTGCCACATGACCAAATTCTTTAATCAATTCCAAAGCTCTTTTCATACTAGATTCCGGCTCCTGTAGAGTCAAAACCAAATCATCTGCAAAGGCTTTCAATTTATATTGTTTGGCTCCGACCTGTATTCCTTTAATAGACCGGTCCCCTCTAATCATGTTCAGCAGCACCTCCAGGACCGAGATAAATAATAGTGGAGAGATAGGGCAACCCTGACGTGTTCCTTTTTCTATCATAAAGTCTTCAGTCACCACATTGTTTACAATCAGTTTTGCTTTTTGTTCTGAATAAATTGCTCCTATACCATTTTCGAACCCCTGTCCCACTCCCATCCCTTTCAAATTTTTCTTCATAAAACTCCAAGAGATATTATCAAAGGCTTTCTCCGCATCAATAAAAACTAACACAGCTTTCGTATTAATATTCGTTTGCAACAACTCCAAGATGTCAATTATATTCCTTGTGTTATCAGATAAGTGTCTACCTGGAAGAAAGCCTGCCTGGTCCTTGTGTATTACTTCCACTAACACTTTTTTAAGTCTATTAGCTAAAATATCTGCAAAAATTTTGTAATCCACATTCAAAAGGGAGATGGGACGGTAGTTCTTTAGTTGTGTCTTTTCAGCTTCTGTCTTGGGTATCAATGTGATGAATGCTTCTTTCCACGATTCAGGCGCCTTTTTCCCTTCCAAAATCTCATTACACACCGCCTTTAGTGGTTGAATTAAAAAGTCTTTCAAAGTCCTATAATATTTGGAGGTTAGTCCGTCCGGTCCTGGAGATTTGCCCAATTGCATGTTCTGAATGGCACCTTCAATTTCTTGTTCTGTAATTTGATGATTCAATATTAATTTATTTTCTGGAGATATTTTTTGTAATCCATTGGTTCTTAAGAATTGGTCTATCTCAGTTTCTTTCTGCGGCCCTTGCGTGTAAAGTTGTTTGAAATATCTCTGGAAACACCTTCTAATCTCTTCCGGGTTCTGTATATTTTTCCCATCAATCTCAAGATTTGTAATCGTATTTAACTTCTGTCTTTTTTTCAACTGCCACGCCAATAGTTTCCCACATTTATTGGCTGACTCAAAAGTCTTTTGTCTCATTTGTTTAATTTTCCATTCTACTTCCTCATTAATCAGTTTCATATATTGCACCTGATATAGCTTAATTTCTCTTAGGATCTCTTTTGAGTTTGGTTTAGCTCTTAACTTCTTCTCCCCTTGTTTTATTTTCTCCAGAATTTTCCCTTTTTTCTCATTTTGGGATCTCTTTTTTATTGCATTCTGCTGAATCAAGAACCCTCTCATAACCGCTTTGCTTGCGTCCCAGATTGTTCTTTTTTCAACCGTGGTTCTCATATTTATTTCAAAATAGTCTTTCAAAGTCTTTTGGGCCTTCCTTACAATGTCTTGGTTTCTTAATAAGGTGTCATTCATCCTCCATCTAAAGGAACCGATGAGTGTTAGTTTCATTTCCATCTTTACCGCATTATGGTCGGAGCAGGTTTTTGGGCAGATTTCCACCTTTTTTATCTTAGGTGCCAGGCCTCTAGTTGTCCAAATTTGGTCGATCCTTGTCCATGTCATTTTGGCTTCAGAAAAGAACGTTCCTTCTCTACCTAGGGGGTTTTTGGTCCTCCAAATGTCAATCAAGTCCATATTGTCAGTCAGTTCAAAAAAAGTTTTTGGTAGTCTGCCCTCTTTCGTTACAGTCTGTCTTTGTGCTTTGTCCATATTCGTAGATACCACTCCATTCATGTCTCCCATCATAATAATATTGTTATAGTCCATAAAGTCCATCAATGTCTCATGCAATTTCTTGTAAAACTCCGATTTCCCCTCATTTGGTGCATAAATTCCTAATATCAAAAATTTCTCTCCTTGTGTTTGAATTTCAATTGCCAAGATTCTTCCCTGTTCGTCTTTAAAAAGAAACTTTGGTGATAGGCTTTCTTTTGCGTAAATTGCCACTCCTCTCTTTTTAACCTTGTCTGATGAAATAAATTCTTGACCTAGTTTTTTGTTAATTAACACTTTTCTGTGCAGCCTAATCACATGTGTTTCCTGCAAGCAGATTATGTCCAATTGTTCCTTTTTTAATAAATGAAAGACTTTCCTCCTCTTTTCAGGGGAATTCAAACCATGAATATTCCAGCTTAATAATTGCAGAGACATATCGAAATAGTACTATTTTCCTCCTGTTGCTCCCAAAAGTGACGTCTCTTTCTCAGGATCTTTCAATCCCCCAGGTGTAGGTGTTGGGCTTCCCTTTTAAGTCTGATCCCACTGCCATCTCAAAGGTGAAGAGACTGACAAAGGCTTTTGCTGTCTACCTGTCCATCACATGATGTCATAACTTTGTCAGCTTTGTCACCTGTCAACTTGGGCTCGCAAGGCCAATCTTGATAAGGATCTGACCCATAGAGCAAAAAGTTTCCTCACCCCTGCTGCAGAGTAACCTTCCTTGAAGACGCACTCTCAGTGTACAGTGGTACCTCGGGTTAAGAACTTAATTCATTCTGGAGGTCCGTTCTTAACCTGAATGTTCTTAACCTGAAGCACCACTTTAGCTAATGGGGCCTCCCGCTGCCGCCATGTGATTTCTGTTCTCATCCTGAAGCAAAGTTCTTAACCCGAGGTACTATTTCTGGGTTAGCGGAGTCTGTAACCTGAAGCGTCTGTAACCTGAAGCATCTGTAACCCGAGGTACCACTGTATCTCAAAGACACTCCCTTTAACCAGCAATCGCCAGATGGTCACTTAAAAGGGAGCCATTTTGAAGTCTCTGCAGAGAGAGAAATGCTGATAAAACTGAAACTGTTAAAACAGATTTATGAATGAACACAAGTGAAACCAATGTGACCTAGAAATAGACTGTCCCATCCATTCCTACCCTCCACGAGTGTGCAGATAAGACTGCAGCGATCCCTTGGATTTCACACTTCTCTGAATATTGTGACACAGTTCTCTGCTCACTAAAATGTATCAACATGTGTTCTAAAATGTGTACTTTGAGATGCATTTAGAAATGCATAATTTATATAAATACATTTAGAAATGCACATTTTAAGAGAAAATATGCTCAAAATACATATCTAAGAGCATATTTGAATGTGAAAGTGTGTGCGGCTCACAGTTTAATGTGGAAACAAGAAAGAATGAACTTATGAGTGAATAATTGCAAAAGTGACATGGGCTGAGCCTCCTACCCTTAAATTCAGAGCAGAGATGGGGAACGTCATCATAGCTGTCAAGCGTCCCTTATTTGAAGGGACAGTCCCTTACTCCAGCACCGTGTCCCGCTGCTGTCCCTTATTGATGGATGTCCCTTAAATGTCCCTTAAATGATGTCCCTTAAATTTCAAAGGAAGCAGCTCCTCTCCCTCCCTCCCTGCCAGCCAGGGAGGAGGGAGGCTCCAACTGTGTTGCTTGGCTGAGTTGCTCACCCAATAAGAAGTCTAAGAACGACTGGGGGGTGGAGCTTGCATGCCTTGTGCTGATCAAATCGGCCGCATTGCCTGGGGACTTGCCTTTGCTCAGCGCTTCCCAGCGGAGAGATGACGGTGGTTTTCCTTGAGGCTTTGTTTGGCTGCTGGCTGGGCTTTCTGCCTTTGGCTCAGAGGGGCTCAGAAGTTGAACATACCTGTGCTGAGTGCTCGGATCGGAATCGGATGGCTACGTCATCGACGGCCCACTCACCCTTGCCGGCGAAAAGGTCTGTCTGGAGCAGGGGCACATGGTGGGGGGAAAGGAAAGGAGATCTCGTGGGGGGGGGCTTTGGAATTTGTTTTGGAAGCTCCTTCAATTGACTTATGGGGGGAAAGAAAGGAGCTGGTTGACTAAAATGGTGGGTGACTGGCGATCTCGTGGCGAGGGGGGGAGGCTGTGTGTCTGTGGCTAGTTAATGCAAGCTGAGGGGGTTTTTGAATGCTGGACGCCATTTTGTTGCATGTGCTGCTGCAAACTTTGCAGTGCAAAGCCAGGCTGGGGAGCCATCTTAAGTTGAGGCTGCATAGGCCTTGTGGTGCATGTGATTCAGATTCTATTCAGTTGAACCTCTGGTTACAAAGTTGGTTGGACAGTGTTCTCGAAGCTACCAGCATGAGTTTGACCAGACTGCAGGAGGACAGGAAGACTGGAGTGCCTGGAACAGGTGAGGCTGCAGGTCCCTTATTTTGGCTGCTGGTCCCGTATTTCCAAGGCTGCCGGTCCCTTATTTTCAAATCTGTAAATTGACAGCTATGAACCTCAGTCACAGAGGCTGAATATGGTTCTCAAGGCCTCTACCCAGGATTTCACCCCCCCCGATCATCCTGCTCACTGGCTGTGCTCTGTGCCATCCTTGACTGCTTTGGCCTGACTGAAATGCATCCTTAACTGTGAAAATTGCTTGCCTGGGTGTCAGAGGAAGACTCACAGGATAGCTATGAGTAGGAAAGACCTTTTATATTTGAGCCTCTGGCCAATGACAAAACCCACTTGGCTACAGTTAATGCCTATCCATGAGGAAACATCTTCCCAGCTCACTATCACAGAGGAATCCTCTCGTGGCTTCCTCAATCAGAAATTGACCCAATATTCCTTCCACAAGTGTTAAAAGAAATAATCTTTGCCCGCCTCCACCTCTGTTACCTCCCAGATGTCCTTTTACCTTTAGCTTGGAGTGATCTTGAAAATTCAATATCGCTAACTAGATAAAGGAAAAACTAAGAAGAAACAGCCCAGGCAGGGTTCAGGGAGAGTCAGGGCAGACAAGGCAAAGGCAGCCAAAGAACAAGCAAGCAGAGTCAAGGTGCAGCCATGGAGATCCAAGAGAGAAGTTCTGGCCAGCCTTTTCCTGTTTCATTTCACAAGAGCATGTAGTAGACTGAAGGCACATTGTCCAACAAACCAAAGCCAGTCTGGGAAAGGTCACTGCCTGGATGGCAGACAGCCTGCAACCCCTATAATCTCATCTATAATTTCATCTATAATTTTCACATGTGTTCATTCATAAATCTGTTCCATCCCATTTTGGCATCAATGTATATTAGTTGTTGTTTAAAATCTACACACTGTTTTCTTTCCATGTTATAGTTGTGATAGTTTATATCTTACTTGCAATGATTGTGACAATGCTGCTACTTAAAACCTTACTTTTGACCAATCTTTAAATACAATTTTATTTTTTAATGCTTTGTCATTTGACATTGAATGGGATGACATTTAAGGTCAGAAAAAAATCCCACCAAATCAGATATTGAAAGGTATGTGTGACTGGGAATGCAGCAATTTGGTAGAAACATCTGATTTCTCCTCAATGACTTCGTAAACAAATTTGTGACTGTTCTGGAAGAAGAGGACTCTCTTATGGTACTGTATAAATCTGGCCCATTGAAAGTAAATAAATCAGTTTAGTCCACAAAGCTTCGATTTTTGTTTTGCAATACCACAATTTGCACTTAGGTAGAATAACCAGGAAAACAACAACTCCTGTTTGCACCCTTCCTTCCCACATCAGTCACCATACTTATTCATTTCCTTCAGTTTACTGATGAAACAGAGCCAAAAACAAGGCTCCAAGACTGCCACCTACTGGGGAATGTTATGAAATTACTTTCATAGTTCTACTTGGTTTTTGCAGTACCCCAGGTGTACATTTCTTTTTAATATAATTTTAATGAAAGATTTTCTTGGGTTACAAAAGTACGTGCATTGGCTCTCTTTTCAGTCTTTTCTACAAATCAGTTACGTTCGAGGTGAGACATTAATGTTGTATACTGTGTACTTCTAAGTATCTACCAGCTGGTGAAGGACAACATGGAGACTGTCTCACAGAAAGTTCCCTCCATTTCCCAGGGATTCCCTATGGTCCTTATTTGGGACCTGCATAGAACATTAATATTCTTCCATAGCTGCATTAGTTTGCTGCAGCAGAATCAGAAAGGAAGTTCTATAGAACTATCTCACACCTGATTTTAGATAAGCTGGTGTGGTTTTTAACCAAGGTTTAATTTGAGTGTTAGCCACTTCTTACCTGCCTGGAAGCAGAAGGGGCCCTTTATGAAACTACAAAGCAAATTCAAAGGTTTCTTATTGTGAGAGAAAAAAATAGAGGGATTTGGAAAGCAGTGGGAAAAAATATTTAATAAGCTAATGAGATTTATCATGTATGTCCCTTAAAATCCTTAATGATACTCCCATGGTAAGAAGACCAGCCTGCTTCCTACATTAATAATAATAATAATAATATTTAAACCCCACCCGTCTGGCTGACAGAAATAACTCTCTGATTCGTGGTTTGCTTTTCTCTTCACTCCCCAATTCCCACCTCCCTTTTCTTCTATTCTGTCTGTTCGATTGGGATCCTTCAGGGACTGTCTTATTTTTTGACCTTTATACAATGCTTGCTGTTTTAAATGCATATTGTAATAAAGGAATAAATGCAACAGTAATACACCACTGCACTAAGTAGCTCAACTATATGGTGAAATGTGGGGCAGAGAAACTGGCTTAAATTCAAGTGCTGCAGCACTTGTGAATAAGGCCATTACTATCTGGGGAAACAGTCTTTTTGGCATCATTGATTGACCATGTAAACAACATTTGCGAGGATATGTTCAGGGTCTGCTCCTCTAATAAGGAGCAATCTCTTTTAGTTACAGGTCAGTCAAAGCAAAAATAAAATCCAGGAACAAGACAGTTCATCCAGCCTCTCAGCAGCCCACCTCCCCCGTGGGAGTACCATAGGCATTTACAAAGCCATTAGCATAGCCAGCAGAGGAGTCACAGATGTAGCAGGCAGCCAAGGCATCAGCAAGGGCTTTTTGACAGACACAGATGTTGCTGTTAAAAATTCATTCCAGACCTTGGCATCTGCATCATTTGCCTGTCAAGCATGTCCTGCATGTGGCCCCAGCTGTTGAGTTTGCTAAGGAAGGGGGGATGGGGGGGGCAAAAGCAGGGCATGATTTAGGTCACCAGAAACAGCATGAAGTCTAATTGAGTTAGCCGTGAGTTAGCCAACAGTTTTATAAACACACACACAACCTGAATTTCAGGTACTGTCAAGATGATCGCCACAATCCTGCCATGCTTTTCTCATGCAGATCAGAGTGTTAATAGTCCAGTACCCTTTGTGTAGGATGACTGACTAGCGTTTTGATTAACCTTCAGCTGGATGAGCAAGAGTGCAGACCCACCCACTATCTCTGTCTCTACACACCCACCCATACCCACCCAGCCACCCACCCCACTATTTCTTACGTTACACCAGGAGCAGTCTCAAGATGACTTGCAGGCATATAGAGATTAAAACATCAGTGGCAACACTCAAAAATAAAACATTTCAGTTCTCAAAACTACTCCAGCCCACAGAAATGCCTATATCCTAACTACCATAACAACCAGTTAGGAGATACACAGCAGCATCTTAATCAAATAATTGATAGCTTCACATACCATGAAACGCCCTGGAGAACAGGAAGGTCTTAACATGTCACCCAAAAGTGTTAATTCCTATTACTGGTTCAACCACATTTTCCCTACCTGCCAGTTTTAGTAAATGGGGGAGGGGGGAGAATCCAACAGGCAGAAGGTTCCACAAACCAGACTAAGCGCTTTGTGCATGTACTTAAGCTGCACCACTCAGAACTCTTCCAATTACACTGGGCAGGACACTGCTTCACCTGTTAAAATGGTGGACTCCAAGTCACGGTGCATGCAAGTGATTTCATCCTCAGAATGCTTCATAAACAGGTCACAGTAACCCTCTGATTGTTCCACTAACTCATACAGGCCAGCATGTCATAGACCCCCAACTGCTCTATAAAGCTTTGCTAGATGGCAAAGTTAGGATGCAATTGAGGCAGATAAAGGGCTACCTTGGCTGTGAGTCCTGGAAGCCCTGCTCCCTGCCTTGCAGGCCTTTTCCACCCGGCTTGGGAGGGCAGAGCCCGGACTGACTCCAGCTGCAAAAGCTGGGACTGCTGAATGTGGGTTTTTTTGGACTGGGGTGTTGTTTAGTGGTCTTTGTGGAAGGGGCACATTGTTGCTGTTGGTGTTGTGCATCTTTATTTTAGATCATAGAATCATCAATTTGTGGAGTTGGAAGGGACCCCAAGTGTCATCTAGTCCAACCCCCTGCAATGCAGGAATCTCAAATAAAGAATCCATGGGAGATGGCTATCCAACCTCTGCTTAAAAAGATCTTGTTGTGATTTATGTGGAAATTGTTTAGTTCGATTGTATATTTTATAATGTTTTATTTATTGTTTTATGAGTATTTTTGTTAGGCATTTTTTTCTTGTTGTAAGTCATGTTGAGCATAGTTGGAACTGTGGAAAGGCAGTATACAAATAACATAATGTTGTATGTATGCATAAAAATGAGCATGTGTTTGATTGCATTCCTCCAGAGTTTTTCTCCAACAGCACTAGAGGTGTCTTTCAGCATCTTCATTGCTTTTTGACCTGGCTATATGCAATTAAGTTCCCTGAGCTCTGCTGAGCGAGAGAGGACATTCAGCAGCAATCCTGCCAGCTGCCTGAGTCATCTCTGCATTCCACAGATCAATAAGAGCTTCAACAGGAATCCAAACCATATTAGATGGAACCCTTCTAACCCTTGGGATCCATTAGCTATTGGGAGCAATCCATTTTAACAAATCCCACCACAGCAGAGTTTAAATCTCAACAGGAGATGATCTGTCCAAGACAAAGTGACAAAGGCAAAGTCTTTCATCTTCTCTCTGCCTGGCCAAGAAAATCTCATTTAGACTGTGCTCTGCTTACATGTTTTGGGAGGACGACAAACTGAAATGGCCTCATGGCGTCCATGGAAGCATGAAGTCTTGAGCCACCACAGACAAGGGACCTCAGTGTGAATATTGACACCCCCCAAAAAAAAACCAACCATGGGGTTTTGCAGCCCAATGTCACAAGCACCTCCATCAGCTCATGGAGGGAGACTTTGGGACAGCTGGGTGGGCAGTACATCAACAGAAACCCTCCTGGTGGCCCAGCATAAGATGCAACACTGTACCTCATCATTTGGACAGATAACCTGAAGAGAAATGTAGAATTCCTATCGACCACAGTTCTTTCTGCCCCTCCAGTTCCCTTGAATCTACCCTAATGCTGAACTGAGTACCTGGGTGGACGTGACTGAAAAAGACTACTTCCCCTTGCTCACCCACCACCCATGATTGTGTGAGGGCAATTACTTGGCTGTGGGTAAAAGCCTCAGCGCCTAGGGCTTGCCAATCGAAAGGTCGGCGGTTCGAATCCTCGCGGCGGGGTGCACTCCCATTGCTCGGTCCCAGCGCCTGCCAACCTAGCAGTTCGAAAGCACCCCCAGGTGCAAGTAGATAAATAGGGACCGCTTACTGGCGGGAAGGTAAACGGCGTTTCCGTGTGCTGCGCTGGCTCGCCAGATGCAGCTTTGGCACGCTGGCCACGAGACCCGGAAGTGTCTCCGGACAGCGCTGGCCCCTGGCCTCTTAAGTGAGATGGGCGCACAACCCCAGAGTCTGTCAAGACTGGCCCGTACGGGCAGAGGTACCTTTACCTTTACCTTATATATATCCCCTTGTGTTAAAGTTTTAAAAATCTCCTCCCTTCTAGATTGCTTCTCTCTCTTTCACATCTCTCTGCCTCCACTTTTTAGAACAAGGCAGCTTTCAATAAAACATTAAAAGCCACAAAGCACTGCTTGAATCCCTGGGGAAGCTATACTGATAGAGCCAAGCAGGGTGTCTGAAATCTGCACTGGATGCTCTTGCTAGATTCTAGTTTTGGAACTGTTTGGATCTATCATGCTGTTGTCCAGGAACATGCTCCCATTTTCTGCAGAAGTGTGTCATACAGGTGTTGCATCCTTCCTCACCTGGCAGATGGGCAAGTATCTCTGCATTGTGTGCCTACATTTCTGAAGTGAATATGCAGAGGAAGAGGAAACGGAGATTATGTTATCCCTGCATAGCACTGAAGAGCCTATCTTGAAGTTGTTGCTAGTGTGGCTACTATTTTGTTTGAAAGCTTTTTCTATAGAGCAAAAAAAATTAATGCATTGGCTTTGCTTGTGGCCCTAGTTTCATGATTGGAGATGCAAGATTTTCAGGAACAAAGTGGATCTTGGAAGTATAATACCCTCCAGTTACACCATGGAGTCAGCAACTAGATCTCCTTCTTTGGAGGTCTTTGAGCAGAGGCTTGACAACCATATGTCAGGAGTTCTCTGATGGTGTTTCCTGCTTGGCAGGGGGTTGGACTCCATGGCCCTTGTGGTCTCTTCCAACTCTATGATTCTATGATTCTATTCTATGATTAATTGGAAGGGCCCTTTTTGGGAGGAGAAGAGTAACGGGCCAGGCCATAGTGGGCTACCAGGAAGCAATTTTTGTCTTCCACATCCCCAACAACCCTCTCTTGCTACTTGAGTTACCAGCAGGGAGGGGACAGTGTGTCTAATTACAGCTTTTTTCCCCAGTAGCTTTAAAAAGATTAGGTAATCTCATTATTGGAACTCAAATGTCAGCTAGAATGACATCACTCCAGTGCAAGCTGTACAGTACTTCTTGAGAATATATTTCAAAGGAAAGCTAAGCTGTCATTACACAGAAGCAGCTAAGATTCATCCCCTTCTGCTGTTACCCAGAGAAATTAATAATCTCATTTACAAATCAAAAATAAAAAAATTGGCTGCTATCCTCCATATTTAACTAAATGTACAGGGCACAAATTCCCGAGATTTAAAAAGGGCATGTATAAGAAATGGAAGAAAGGGGAAATCACAAAGGATATCACATAGCCAACAGTTGCAAGTAGAAGGTCAGGCAGGCAAAGCTCAGAATGAGCTAAGGCTTGCAAGAGAGGTTAAAAATAACAATAAAAGGTTTATTGGCTTTCTTTGAAGCAAGAAGAAGAATAAGCAAGTTTGAGGTGCACTGCATGGAGAAGCTGGAGGCTGGAGCAATGCTACTGGGAGACAGAGAGAAGGAAGTACTTTTCAACACCTACTTTGCCTCTGTCTTCACCCAAAAGGAAAGCAGTGCTTAACCTGGTGAAAGCAGAATAAATGATGCAAGGAAGTAGCTGCAGCCCATGATAGGAAAAGAAGTGGTTGGGAAACATTTACTTTAAATGAATTCAAATTTCCACAGACTGATGAGCTGCACCCAAGGGTACTAAAGGAGTTTGTGGATACAATCTCAGAGTCTTTGTCTATGATCTTTGAGAATTCTTGGAGAAGAGGTAAGGCCCATCTTCAGAAAAGAGGGGGGAAAGAAGACCCTGTTAACTACCAACTTGTCAGTTTGAAGTTGATACCAGGAAAAGTCCAAGAACAGATAATTAAATGGTCAGTGGTCTAGTTGAGATTCCTTCATTGCAGGGGATTGGACTAGATAACCCTCAGAATCCCTTCCAACTCTACAGTTCTATGATTCTGTGATCATGAGAGCCTTTCATGGAAGGTGAAGACTTGTACAAAGGATCATGGCATAGAGCAAACAACTTTCAGAGCAATTAGAACTGCTGTAGACTACAGAAAGAACAATTTTCAGAAATTCTGAATTGGCAAAAGAAAGCAAGATCCTAATCCAAGCTTTATTACACTGTTGCATTTGTTAATAATAAACACTTTCTCTGAAAAATCATATTTGCTTATCTTAAGCTGTTGACAATCCTACTATGCAACAGACCATCTGCTTTTTGAGATCTGCTCTGTAAGAAGACAACAGAAACTGTGGAACTAGGAAGGAAAAAAGTCATAGGGTTGGGGCAGGGAGAGGTTGGAAGAGAGGGATCCCTGGTGAAATGAAATAAAAACCCATTAACACACGATCAGTGGATTTTGTGAGACTGGGAGAAATGAAGAAGACCATCTACAGTTGGTGTAGCCTTTTCAGAAGCCAGGGTGCTGCTGGAGGGAAATCTGCTTTGGGCTTTGAAAAATGGCCAACTGCAAACACAGTACAAGGACTCACAGAATCATAGAGTTGGAAGGGGTCCTGAAGTCCATCTAGTCCAGTGATGGCCAAACTTGGCCCTCCAGCTGTTTTGGGAGTACAGTTTCTATCATCCCTGACCATTGGTACTGTTAGCTAGGGATGATGGGAGTTGTAGTCCCAAAACAGCTGGAGGGCCAAGTTTGGCCATCATTGATCTTGTCCAACCTCCTGTAATTCAGGAATCCTGCCCACAGCTGTCTCTGGACGGGCTCAAACCACCAGCCTTCTGGTTAACAGCCAGGTGCACTGAGATGGAACTGAGTGGCACGTCAGCCACCATCCATCCATTGGCACAAACCCCATGGCCCTGCAAGCTACAGTCTACTCCAGAAAATGAAGGTAAACACATCTCCTCTTGACTAGATGAAGCAAGCTGGTGGTCTTAGAGAGGTAAACTTCTTGACCAGCAAACACTAAAACAAATTGTACAGCACTCCTTGCCATTGAAAACTACTCTTTCCACATGGATTATCTTACAAAATGTTGCCAACCTTGTAAACAATGGAGCTACCTGTACAATTTGTGTAGCAAGTTATTAGTGTCATAGTCTTCAAAAGGTGACTTGAACCTGTGATTGTGCTGCCACTTTCTTACTTTTCTGGGATTTTTAGAACCTGAGAAATCTTGTTGAGAATTCCATCTCCCCAAAACGATCTGAGAGGCATTACTAGGGAGTGACACTGAGGAACACGTTTCCCTACACATGTTGATTGAGCAAGCAAGGTATGTGTCAGGAAGATGTTCAAGCCCAATTTGCCTAGTTCATGCACAGCCATGTGACACCTCTGCAGCAGTCTCTATCAGCCTGTATGAGTTCAAACTGATATAAAAAACAGTTCCTATTCTCTCTATCCTGGAAATTTTGTTAACGTGGAATGATAATTTTTTGCTTCTGCTCAGCATAACTGTTTCATTTTGTCATATTCAAACCACTGGGAAATTACCTGGGCTGATTCTATATTATTGATTGATTGATTGATTGATTGACCGTCTATTGTAGCACTGCTCCCTCAAGGCAGCTTACATGGCATAAAAGCACAATTTATAGAAGTGTGGGATATTAGCAGCACTATCAGTCATTTTGGCCAGTTAAAAATAAATAAAAGAGCAATATAAATTTCATGTGGCCATAGAAAAAATATTCATCTTAAAATAGCTCTCTAACAATGAAGGCCATATTTAGGAGAAGGTGGCCTAAGATGAATGGGTCTTTTTAAAAAAGCCTGCCTAAAAGTTTCCCGCACTGAGGCCAAACATACATCTGATTTTCTTCTATATACAGTTCCAATTCACTGAGAATATAGAAGAGGTATTAGAAAGATGGTGCTTTGGGAACTGTATTAGAATCTAGTTCAAATGACATAAGTGATACCACATCAAATAAATTCTTACACAAAGGCCACCTGGCTTTGGAACAGAATATATATGCCTGCCATCAAAAGATTATCATCAAAAAGAGGGGGAAGACCTTTCATTGCACAGTTCGATCACAAATAGCCCAGACATACCATCACTCAATTTAAGAAAATCCAAGACAATATCAAAAGTTAGATTTCACAGGCAGTTTTGAGCACAGAGCATAAATGAAAGCTCTGGCAAGGTCAAAAGAGTCCAGGTGTCTTGTCTTGAATTGCCACCAGTTCTGGTCTCACAACAACAAAAGACAAAAGCTGTAAAGCTTCTCACCTAGATAGCCACTTGATTTATTCCTACATTATTCCAAGTGTTGTTGTTGTTGTTGTTGTTGTTGTTGTTGTTGTTGTTGTTATTATTTAAATTGCCACTTATAACTGCCTTTTAGCAAGAGGGTGCAATGTATATAGCCTACTGTGAAAACCAACCATTTATTGATGCTTCCATTGTTTGGTGTCCATTTCTTAAGCTCCTAGCTCACAGAAAGTAAAAACCTCGCACTTTAGTCGGGACCCTTCTTCCTGATCCATATTTCTTCTCAGAGTTTGAAATTCTGAATTATCAGGTCTTGGTTCTAAAGTAGAAGCAATGTAGAGCTTTTTCAATCATACATTGGGATGATAGGAGGAAAATGAACCTCCCCCCCCCACAAGATTTTAAGGAGCAGGTAGCTTCTTACCTTACTTCACCTAATGAAACGACCAAGCATTTTATATTTTCTTTTTCTTCCTTTGTATAACTGACTACGGACCATGCTCATGTCACTTGACAACCCCCCCCCATTCCCCCCACATTAATCCCCTAGACTGAGACCCCCTAAAATCGGGTGTTCAGCTGTTTTTAGGCAACAACTCCCATCACCCCTAGCTAGCAGGACCAGTAGTCAGGGATGATGTTCACTGCAAGGGATGGAGAGGGACTATGGGGAGACCATGACAAGATCCAGGCTTTTTAAAAAACAGCAGAGATTTCACAGAACAAGCGGAGGGAATATTGAATGGGAAATAGCCGTTTTAGACAATGCAGAAGTTAGAGTAGAGTTCCATTACCCAATCCATTCCTAGCTTCATGGAAATCCAGGACTGTGATGAGGCATACACACAAACAGTAAGTCTGTCAGTGTCCAAATTCAATGCACACTGACAGACTTACTGTGTGAGGGGTGGGGGGAGTTAAATATATTCAATTTCAAAATTAAGAGAACTACAAAATGTGCAAGATGGCTGTGTTCCAATCCACATAGTAGTGCAGAAAAGAATTCATGAAACATCCCTAGTTTCAAATAAAGAAGCTTTACTGGTAAAAATGATAACCTCTAACAAGCAATTTTTGAAATATATTCTTTCAGTCAAGGGTATGCTTAGCTACACAATGGATGCAGTCTGTTCCACTGTGCAATATGGCTACAATAGTAATTTGGTGAGGTATACGGTATATGGGAGTCACAGAAGAGGTTTCTATGGAAAGAAACAGCCACTGTGTTGTGCACATACACACAGCCAAGGGCCAGCCATTGAAGCGAAGTGAGAAGAAAACGCTTCCACTGAGCCCTTTGGAAAGTCTCTCCTGTATGAATTGTTAAGCTCTGAAAGCTGCGGCCAGTATGATCTTACCTGCTGCAAATTACTTCAACCACTGAGCATTGTAAGCAACCATCTTAAATCTTTTTTCTTTTTTTAAAAAAATAAGTTGTTTCTACTCTGTAGTAACTATTATTTATGTGAAAATCTACATTCCAGAATTAACAGGTGCAATCAATTGTAGGAACAAATCGGGAAGAGAAAGATGATTTGTGCTTGCAATTGATTGCACTTGCATAATTGTAGCCATAATTGATTGCTAGTGCAAAATTAAAGACCTAGTTGCAGCTCATGTCAATTAAGTGCAAGTTTTTAGCTGAAATAATATTTCTCAGAAGAAAACTTAGTTCACAGTGACTGTAGGATGATCAAAACATGTTTTACTGGCATCATCTCTAAATTCTCAGTGAATCCTTTTCAGTGGAAAGGTAGATGAACTCCCTTGTGTTTTCATAAAATCAAAATCAAATGGGCCAATCCTGTTGGGTGGCTTCTGTTCTGGACAGGTCCTTTGCAAGGCACTGGTGGAAATGTATTGATTTACAAAGTCCTGAATAACATAAAATCATAAATAATATAAACCCCTAAATCCCAGCTCGATCCTTGTGATCATCTGCAGGAACATTGCTGGTTGTCCCCTGAGTTGTTGAGTCTAATTTGACAGCAAGAAGAGACTAAGCCTTTAGTGTTATCAGGCCAGTCCTGTGGAATGTTCTTTGGATTCAGCAGGTACCTTCTGATTTAAGCTTTAAGTGACTCTTGACAACTTTTCTATGCTGCCAATCTTGTGCTGGCAATTACCGTATTTTTTGCTCTATAAGACTCACTTTTTCCCTCCTTAAAAGTAAGGGGAAATGTGTATGCGTCTTATGGAGCGAATGAAGGCTGCGCAGCTATCCCAGAAGCTAGAATAGCAAGAGGGATCGCTGCTTTTGCTGCACAACGATCCCTCTTGCTGTTCTGGCTTCTGGGATTCAGATTTTTTTTTTCTTGTTTTCCTCCTCCAAAAACTAGGTGCATCTTGTGGTCTGGTGCATCTTATAGAGCGAAAAATATGGTAAGTAAATCTCCTTCTGTAATAATTTGTGGATCTCTGATTTTAAACTTTTATAACATGCTAATAGCATCTTTTTTATGTATGACTGTTGTAAACTGATCTGAGTTTTTTATGAATAGAATAACAACAACAACAACAACAACAACAACAACAACAACAACAACAATTCATTATTTGTACCTCAGCCATCTGATTGGGTTGCCCCAGCCACTTTGAGTGGCTTTCAACACATATAAAGGCATAATGAAACATTACACATTAAAAAGCCTTCTAAAGGTTATATAGTTACTCACCTCCTTGAGATCTGATGGAAGGGTGTAAGGGTGGGTGCCAATACCAAGAAGGCCCTCTACCTGTTTCCCTGTAGCTTCACTTCTCTCTGCTGGATCTCAGGGCTGAATGATGGGGGTGGAGATGCTTCAGATATATAGGGCCAAGGCTGTTTAGGGCTTTAAAGGTGAGCACCAATACTTTGAATTGTGCTCAAAATGTACTGGAAGCCAATGTAGGTCTTTCAGGACCAGTGTTATATGGTCCCAGCAGCTGCTCCCGGCCACCAGTCTAGCTGCCTATTCTGAATTAGTTGTAGTTTCCAAGTCAGCTTCAAAGGTAGCCCCACATAGCGCACACTGCAGTAGTCCGAGCTGGAGATAACCAGAACACGCACCACTCTGATGAGACAGTGCACAGGCAGGTAGGATCTCAGCCAGTATATGAGATGGTGCTGTTAGGCAGCTGCCCTGGACACAGAATTAACCTGTGCCTCCATGGACAGCTGTGAGTCCAAAATGACTCCTAGGCCTCGCACCTAGTCCTTTAGGGGCACCGTTACTCCATTCAGGACCAGGGAGTCCCTCATACATGCCTGCCCTCTGTCCCCCAAATCAATACTTCTGTCTTGTTGGGATTCCACTTCCATCCATTAGCCGCCATCCATCCTCTAACTACCTCCAGACACTCACATAGGACATCCATATAAATATGTTTATAAACAAATAATTGAGGCTATAATGTTATAAGCAGGTAGCTGGGTAGTCTTCTTAAAGTGCAACAATAATGATCAATAGATTGTGTCACCTCCCTGGTGCTTTTCAGTTTACTATTTTGTAATGCAGATCCCTACATAATATAAAGGCAACAAGATGAGCACCATAAATGGACATTATTCCATGAATTAATGTAGGCAGTAGATTAGCTCCAGTGCTTCTGGTTGTTGTTGTCGTCAAGTATGAGGTGCCAGTACCTCTTGATAAAATGCTGTAGGTTCCAGCACACAAATGTCTGCCATGGTCAGCCAAAAATAGCAGTGCCAGTACTTTGTACCAGAGAGTACCATCACAAAAAAGCACTAGTTAGCTCTACATGACAAACTGATCTTTAGAATGGTAAGAAACATTTGGTCACAAATTTAGGTCCCCGAACTATGGGTGATTATGCCTTCATAATGTGTTCATAGTACATGGACCCACCAAATTGTTTATAACCATAGACACTCTGTGTAGAATGAGGTAAAAATTCATGACAGGTATAAATGCTCTGAAGGTATATCACATGGTTTCTACAACACAAGCTAGGGTTGGGGATTACACCTCTTTCATCTAATTGCAATGGGTTGTACGTATTTTAAGTCATGCTCCAAATATATCAATTGCTATCAATTGTACAGGTTGGCCATTAATTTTAGGGGTCTGCCCTGAGTATGACATAGGTACAGCCCATACCATTTCTTTCCTTGGTAGTTCCATTCAGTTTTACAACTTTTAGTTGCTTCATTATTATTTTTTTAAAAAAGAAGCTGAAGCAGCAGCATTGGTGTTGTATTTTCTTATATCATTTAGCTCCACAAGCTTTCTGCTTGCTTTCATCAAGCATCAAATGAATGCTGTTGAGAGTGGCTGTACTATATAATGAAAGTCATATTTCCAGGTAATCTCTTCTACGGTTGTATCACCATCAATGTTTATTGCCGATGAAAGCCTCTCACAGATGCTTCAACAAGGATTCTTTTGTGTTTGGGTAGCAATTCAACCAGGCATTTTGATGTCCTTGGCTTTGTGTTATATTTCCTTCATATATGGACCAAAAACATATACTATCCCTCCCAACCCCACCTCCCCACTTCTGCCACAGGAGAATGGAAGAACAGTTTTGAGACATGGCTGCATTTAACGCTTTGCCCACCCTTTCTCACGTTAATCTGCAAGATACTAGTATTTTATCACACTGCCTGTTATCCAGAATGAAGCAATTAATTTAGGTGCAGATGGAAACAGTAACACAATGTTGGAGTTGGAGGGCTTTTTACAGCAGATGGTGGAGAGTTCTTTTACACCAAATCCACAAGCATGCCCATTCCAATACTGGAAAAGGTTCTATACGGCTTGCTGATGGGAGATGCTGTTTCTATGCTCAGCAGATCGTGAGACAAATATATAAGGCAGAACAAACCTGTTTTATTTCTGGCTGACATTTAAAACACATTTATGCCTTTTTATATATTTTTATTCTTCAACACAACACTTACCTAATATCATAATGGAAAAGTTTCAGTCCTGATCACGCTGCATTTCATTGGGACCAGAATACAAACAGAAAGGAAGGAAAATAGCATGTAACAGATTGTAAAATCATTAGTGAGAAAGGGGGTATAGGATGAAATATTTTAAACCACCTTGCCTTTTGGGAGAATCTTTAAGGTTGGCAATCTTTAAGGTTGTTTCTTTTTTTTAAAAAAATACTCAGATGCAAAATCAATTTGAGACCTGCTGAGATGTCAAGATTCTACTCCCTCCTCCTGTGGAATTTTGCACAACTCAGAAAAACAATAAAAAATCTGAAAGCCAAATTTAGGACACGACAGGATAATTAGAGACGATTGCACAACAAAACCCCTTCAGTCACTCTTGAATGCTGTCCGTAGTACCAAATCCATCCTCTAAACTATGCTTTTTGAAAGTTGTTTTTGTACTTAACAAAGAAAAGCATACAATATGTACTTTTCCTCTGTTGGAACACCACCAGACCAAAAGAAGGCACCCAGAACAGTGAGGTTAAATCTGTCCTTGCCACTGAAGGAATGTTCATCTTGTTAAGTCTGGTTCTTCCACGACAATGTCCAACAGAAGGACATCTTAGATTGTTTCAGCAGAATATAACTGGAAAAGAGGAGAGTGCAGGACAACATATTTCTAACTAGCAAATCCTGTAACATTGCTGCAGTTGTCTAATGCAGTGCCACAATAGGAAGCAATTGGGAGCTCATGTAAGCAGCACTGAGCTTTCTTTAAATAAATAAACAGATAAAAATAAATGGAAGAACAAGGCATAAGAATGATTAATAATAGTGGCATAGACGAAACCAGCCACACCAGTGGGGGGCCAGTTACAGAAAAGAATCAAGATGCTTGAATGTTGTGCTACTGCCTCCTTCCAAGTTAGAGGCGAAACCATCTGAAAGAGGCACAGGAGGGTGAAATTGTACTGTAGCACATATTACTTGCTTACTGAAAGGTTTAGCCCAAGGTATGCAGGGAGTCTGTGCAAAGGTGTGAGAAATTTGGGGAAAGGGCCAGGTAGCCCATGAACCTCGGTCCCTCCAGATGTTGCTAAACTACAGCTCCCATCAACTCCAGCAAGCATGGCCATTGGCCAGGGGTGGTCAGAAATGTTGTCCAGAAATATCTGGGGGGACAAGGGTTCCCCACACCTGAGCTAGTGTAGGACAAGGTGGGCAAGAGTGATGAGGACCTAAAGGGAAGTGAAGAACTGTAGAACTAATGTTGTGTTAGTCTTCAGTATTTCCACAATCTGTAAATGGTGAACTCAACAAACTTGGACTTTCTCATTTCTGTATTCCCTATATATAGCCAGTAGTGGCTCGTGATTGTGAAGTATAGTGATATAACTTACTGAAATTGGGAATGCTTAAATGCATTACTGTGTGTTTAATTCTGGAATGTTCTCCAGTAACTCTTGTGTGATTGTTACAGATAGGTAGCCGTGTTGGTCTGTCATAGTCAAAACAAAATTTTTTTTTTCTTCCAGTAGCACCTTAAAGACTAACTAAGTTAGTTCTTGGTATGAGCTTTCGTGTGCATGCACACGAAAGCTCATACCAAGAACTAACTTAGTTGGTGTTTAAGGTGCTACTGGAAGAAAAAAATGTTTTTGTCTTGTGTGATTGGTTAACTCTGGTCACATGGCAAGGTATCTTATTATAGTCTCCATTTTGTTTTGTGTGTGAGTGACTTGACTGTAATGGCTGTATCTCCATGAGCACTGAAGAAGAGACAGTGTTGGATAACTCTCTCTCTAAATGCAATAGAGGAGCAGACTGCTGACGTTTCTGTGGGAATGCATGTGACAGAAAGAAGTGCATAAGTTGATGTTCTCCCAAAGAAGCAGTCAGCAGAAGTCTGCTGGAAGCAGAAAGTGGAATCTTCTCAGAAAGAACTGCATGGCCAAGCTGGGTCATGTGCAGAAGGCTGAGTGCAAGTACTGGAAAGAGAGAAAGACTCAGTTTGTATGAATGTTTCAGGAAGAAGCTATGATCTTCAACTAAGAAGAACTAAGCCCGTGCTTGGAGAAGCATGTAAACGTTTTGCATACATTCTTCTTTAGCTTTATGTTCTGCAAGTAAAAGCTTTTTGACATTGGACATTGTTTCAATTTCAAGAAAATAGTCACTATTGCACATGATGTTGACTTCCTAGCGGCACTTTAGCTACTCTGCTAGTAGTGATACTCTCCCAGCTTCCCCACACACTCCAGTGCTTGCCAGGAGGGAGACGATTGGGGCAAAACATGGGAAGATTGGCCATCTGTGGAATGCCTTCTCTCATGGTGAATTTAGAAAACATTCCTGCTTACCCAGGCATCTGATGGCAGAAAGTTACTGTTTCTGGCAACCTTGCAGTGGTTAGCTGTGAGAATATGTGATTGATTTAAAAGTGGATTATTTTTAAGATGGGTGTATTTGCTGCCCTGGACTCCTTTGTGGGGAAAGGCAGGATATATCTGCAGTAAAGGTAAAGGTACCCCTGCCCGTATGGGCCAGTCGTGTCCGACTCTAGGGTTGTGCGCCCATCTCACTTAAGAGGCTGGGGGCCAGCGCTGTCCAGAGACACTTCCGGGTCACGTGGCCAGCATGACAAAGCTGCATCTGGCGAGCCAGCGTAGCACACGGAAACGCCGTTTACCTTCCCGCCAGTAAGCGGTCCCTATCTATCTACTTGCACCCGGGGGTGCTTTCGAACTGCTAGGTTGGCAAGCGCTGGGACCGAGCAACGGGAGCGCACCCCGCCACGGGGATTCGAACCGCCGACCTTTCGATCGGCAAGTCCTAGGCACCAAGGCTTTTACCCACAGCGCCACCCGCATCCCATATATCTGCAGTAAACAAATGCATATAATGTATGGAGCCTCTTTCACACGAACAACATGTGAATGGGACATCTCTCTCTTGCTGTCAAGAGCAGAGCTTCAGCCAGCTGCTTGCTTTTTGCTTACCTGTTGTTTGTTCTGGTTCTGGCCCATGGCATCTCAGATCTGGACCCCCTATGGAAAAACAGGGAAACAGGCCTTTATCCTTAAATATGACCTCTGATTTGGCCTCAGGTTGGCCTCATAATGGGCTTGCAGTCTGAGCTGGGTCCCTCCAAATCTCCAAGCCCCTCCTCAGTGCTTGGGGCCTGTTCACCTGTCTCTAGTCATCACTAAGATTTTCATGTCCGAGTGTTGCAATTAGTAGATGTCTTGTAAATAAATCAAGGGGAAAATGTATTTTTGCAACTATTTGAATTATTCTGCTTGGGAGAAAAGTGGATGAAGCAATGTGGATCTGAATGAATATTGACAGCTTAATATGGGACCCTTTAAGCAAGCTTTTTTAAAAAAAAATGTGCAAAAATAATAACAAGAAAATTAATAGGCATACACCATAACAAGCCTTCCTGCAAATTGGAAGCCTGTGATTTGTGTCATCCAGTTCAGCAGTGCCCAAGCAATCTTTTACAGTAAGTACATCTCTGTAAATAATGACTTCTGTAATTAACTGAAATTAGTCTGTCAGAATTCCTTATTAGGTAAACTCATGATGCTACGCTGTTCAAGCATCTGCTTTGATATCTACAGCTTTCTGTTTTCAAACTGTTCTTAGAATTACAATCCTGGTTCCCTCTGGTAAATGCATGTGTTTGCATTCCTAATTACAAAGATTCAACCTTATTCAAATAGGATTGCTCATGTGTTTTTCACTAACAATGTGTCTGTTAAGGGGATCTGTACATGTCTTTGTAAGCACCAAGGCAGCCTGTGCACCATGCTTTAATCTGACACCAGTGAACTGTAAACACCTGCTAGACTGGAAGGGAAATATTTATCTTCTAAGCCGGCACAGTTGGCATATTTGATTACTTATTTTGATAATTTGTACCCTGCTTTTCATGGAAAGCAAATCAAAGCAGCTAACAGCATTGTATAAGTCTGAAATATACTCAGAGTCGCAAAGTGATTTCATGCTCTTTATTCAGCTCATAGTGGTGAGGAGGAATGAAAGAAAGTCCCCTCAAAGTATCTGCTTTATATACATTATTTACACAATGGGCTGCACATGATTGGCTAATTCCGGAATTCTACTGTAAGCCAATCAGGTTGTGGATTCACTTCTATCTGGAGCATGATTGGGTAGTTCCTGCCAACCAATCATACTGCTGCATTGTTCTAGGACCAATCAGACTGCTGCATTCTGAATCCTATTGTTCTAGGACCAATCAGACTGCTGCCTTTTGGATCCTATTGTTCTAGGACCAATCAGACTGCTGCAGTTTGGATCCTATTTTCTCTACGTTGGGGTGGGGCAACTGGTATACCTGGAAGTCCGTGAGCTCTGTCGAGTTGCCTTGGTGCGTTGGCCCCCGGAACCTGGGGCTCTTGGATTGGTCATCTGATGCCTGGCGTCGGGTGGGCCGAGCCCGACACACCTGGGCGATGTGTCCCGATTTTCTGCACTGCCTGCACTCTGCATTGCGGAAACGGCAGGTCCTCCTCTCGTGACTTTCTCCACAGCTTGCGCAGTTCCCTCCTTCTTGTCGAGGCAGCTGTGGTGTGTGGGCTGCTTGAGTGCACTGCTGTACTTGGTGCACCTCCTCCCTGTTGAATCCTGAGTCGTCGGTGAGGTCTTCGTGGTGGACCCTCAGTTGGGACGGCTGGCTCGGCCGTGCCTCTTGCGTCGACCTCTTGGCAGCTTCCGTTGCCAGGGCCTCCTCCAGAGCGACCTGGAACATTAGGTCCTTCTTAGCGTATAGGCGTCGTTGCAGCTTCTCATCCTTCAGGCCACCGACGAGGCGGTCACGAAGCATGTTCTCCAGCTCTGAGAAGTTGCAGAACCGGGCGGCTTGGCGGAGAGAGGTCACAAACCCAGTTATGGTTTCCCCAGGGGCTTGCCGCTTTGCGTAGAAGGCATTTCGACGAGCCACCACTGAGGGGCTGTGGCGAAAAGTGCCCCTTCAGCTGTTCCATTATTGTTTTGTATGGAACAGTAGCGACGTCTTCAGGCGCAAGGAAAGCCCGGGCGATTTCAAACGTCTCCTCTCCGCAGACGCTGAAGAATATCGCCGTCTTCTTGGCGTCTTGGCTTCTAGGAGGAAGGTGAAACGGGAGGCGTACGCTTCCCAGTCTCCCGATGCTGGGTTGAATGGCGAGAAGCTGTTGTCGGTTGCCATTCTGAGTTCCTTGTGTCCCGGAGCTGAAGCCTGGATACACGGTGCGAGGCAGCGGTGCGGCAGGTGGCGGTGCTGCGGTGCTGTGTGTGGCAGTCAGCTCAGCGGGATCCCACCTTCGTCGCCAGTGAAATATACTCAGAGTCGCAAAGTGATTTCATGCTCTTTATTCAGCTCATAGTGGTGAGGAGGAATGAAAGAAAGTCCCCTCAAAGTATCTGCTTTATATACATTATTTACACAATGGGCTGCACATGATTGGCTAATTCCGGAATTCTACTGTAAGCCAATCAGGTTGTGGATTCACTTCTATCTGGAGCATGATTGGGTAGTTCCTGCCAACCAATCATACTGCTGCATTGTTCTAGGACCAATCAGACTGCTGCCTTTTGGATCCTATTGTTCTAGGACCAATCAGACTGCTGCAGTTTGGATCCTATTCAACTCAGTACATAACAAAGTCATGTAAAACAATCAGTCATAAAGGTGGCAAAATGCAACAGAGGGGAGGGGATACCAGAAGCACAAGAACATCAACCTTCAAAAGATAGAAAATATATCACAAAGCAGCAGTCATGAATCTAAAAAGTCAAGTTTTTATCGGAAGTTGAAAATTAAACAATGCTGGTGCCAAATGAGGCTCCTTTGGCAAGGCTTTCTAGTGTCAGAGGTGGATTTAGGGCAGCACAACCAGTTCATCTGCAGTGGGCACCCAGCTGAGAGGGTGCCGCAGGGAGGGTTGCAAGAATGATGAACAATGGAGGGCAAGACGAGAGGGGTGCTGAATTTTGGTGTTGCACAGGGCGCCACTGAGATTTGAAAGGTCAAAGTCTGCCACTGTCCAGTGTGTATGGGCAGCACAAGAGAAAAGGTCCTTTCTCACCTGGACCAATGCAGGTAAATAAGGGTGGATATATATGCACCTTCTATTATGTCCCAAACAGCAGTCTGATTTTGAACCCACTGACATTTGTGGTCACTTTTGAAAGACAGCTCCACATAGACTGTGTTACAATAGTCCAGTCTATCGACTAATGGCATGAATGACTGTGAATGGCATGAATCTGACTGTGGCCACATCCAACATCTCTAGGAAACTGCAGAGCTGCATCATTCCCAAGTTGAGAACATGTATTTTTAGGGGAGTGAAAACTCATCCGACACAGACTTTATACCTAACGTTGGAGCTCACCTGAATATCTTCTGAACAATGGCCAGGGGTAATAAGAGATGAGGTCCAAAAATATCTGGGTGGCACCATGTTGGATCCCTCTCAGGTGACCTTTTGCTTAAGGGCAAGTTGGAATAACATATTATTGCAAATGGAGAAAGTAGCTCAGGCGACCTGGGCATGGGGGGCCCCTTTGTGGGGCCCACCCCTGACTCCATGGAGGGGAAACACAGGCATTACGAGTGAGGGCAGGCCTAGGACCACCTACCCTAAGCCTATCAAAGCCGTGCTTCTGGGTGTTGCCCATCCTAACACTGTGAGTCTACTGTGTTCATTCCCTCCCTGGTGTGTGTGTGTAAAAAGGGGGGGGGATTCATTTTTATTTCATTTTGAGCCACAAGGCAGAGAATAGGGAATGAACAGGTGGGGGCAGACAAATTTCTCCCACAGAGAAGCGACTGCGGTGGCAGAGGCCCTTTCTGAACCAATGTAAGATACTTTAGATGCTGGGTAGTTTTTGACAACTGTCCTGCTTAAGTGTCCACTGTTTATTTTTCTAAGGAGAAGGATGGGGACCTCCTAGGCTCTCCCATGTGGCCTCCTGGGGGCCTCAGCAGGACTAGTTTCCACCAACCTCCACTAGAGCTGGGTAGGAAAGGATCCCCTTGAATTTCCACGCCTGTAAGGAAGAACAGTGTTTCAAGCATGCTGCACTTTAACATGTGTTTTGTTTCATTTAGTCTAATGTGAGACACCATGAGCTTTCATTATCTCAGATGTATAGCTTTCTGTTGGAGATGGAAAATGTGATATGAAATACATTTTCAGATAGTGAATATGACATCCATCTATTTCTGATCAAATTTGTTCACACACAGGCCACCCCTTAAATATGCTTTACATCACTTCAGTTCACATCAGATCATGTGTAGTGGCAGCTATTAACTTATCCACAGATAACGGCGGACTCCGGAAGGAAATTGTGGATTAGTAATAATTAACTCTACATATTAATGAAATTAACATTCCAGATACACTACAGTGTGAAGAAAATAAAATGGCATGCATAAAACAATGGAAACAATTGAACTAGATAACAGTTCCAAAATTCTGCAATGCTGAATAGAATATGATCTTTCACATGGTAACCAATAGCTTGAACTGATTTTCCCTCCCCACCTCAACTTTAATTGTGTGTGTGTGGGGGGTGTTACTTATTTCTAGTGATTTGGGGAAAACATGAATGTTTACTTTTACTGAAACTTGGCTTTGTATCCTTTGCATACAGTTAACATTCTTCTCTTTTCTTTGTTCTCTTATTTGCGTGTTCAGACCCAGAGACCTCCCTCCTAAATAAAGACACATTTGACTCAAATTTTAGTTTTGGTTTTTGGCAGAATTTAGGCCAAAATTTATTGATTACAGAAAAGTGAGTGGTTGCATAGGCTCTGGTTCAGCTAGCTCCCTGCACCCTTGCAGGCAGCGCTGACCCAGGGCACCAGCATAGGTCAGCCAAGGGTGAACACCTGAGGTAGGCGAAAAGCTGGGAACAGACTATGTTCACCCCCCCAGATGCTCCCCTGGACTCAGGCATGGGCACAACCACCTCTCGGGGGTTGACCAAAACAGTTGAGTCCCTGGATTCATTTAACGGAATACCCTTCACATAGGGATGGCGAGACCATTCTCCCATTCCTATCACCTGAACCAGAGCCTATCCACCACACGAGCCCCGCGCTTGCCACCAACCACTCACACCTGTAACCAATCCCTTAACCCTGCTGACATGGCAGTCAGCCACAAATCATTCCCAATCACAGACAGATGAACCCCATGGAGCCTGTAAAGGGACGCATCTCAGAAGATAATGCCCGGGTGATGGATCACCGCCCCGCCCAAGGCCAGAACCTTCTTGGCCACAGCGCTCTGGGCGCGCTTCCTGGCCCTCTTGGTGGCAGCTGGGCATTGCCTACCTCGCCACCCACGTTGCTGCAACAGCTGCGACCAAAACATTTTGAGTCCAGGAAGAGCTGCTTTCAACTTTTCCAAGTCCTCCTGCGTGCGAGTCCACAGGCTCAAGCAGGGAGCTTCCGGCAAATCGTTCTCGCCCAACTGCACCACCATCGCTGCAGGCATGCCTTCCGCAGACACTTTCGCCCGCACCATCAGGAGAAGCTTCTCCCAATGCATTCCTCATCTGGATACCCAGGAGACGCTCACGTGGTTGGGGAGTCTGAGCCTGTGTCTGAATCCAGACTCTGCTGCCCTCCTGCCGACCCAGTGGACAATGCTGTGCCCAACTATCCAGACGTGAAGGGCAGACAGACCTAGGAATGAACAGAACAACATTAATAACTGCACCTCAGCGCTGCATCCGAACAACACCCCTGTATGCATCAGACTTCCAGCAGCCCAGATCCTTGATCCTGTCAATGGACAGGCCCCAGGGCGCAGCAGTAGTGGCTGCCCCATACGGAAAGAATGAGGTGCAAAATCACTGGCCAGCAGGCCACACACTGCAAGCATTATGCATTACTGCAGCAAATTGATACCTCTTTAACAGGGACCCATCCTCATGAACCAGGAAAGGACCATCCCCAGGCGGGCGAAGTGACAAATATCTCTTGGCATCTTTGACGGGACGAGGGCCGGGCTTACCAGTGGCAGGCAGCTGCATCAAGGCATCTCTGCCCAACTGGTCTGTTTTAGGATTTCGAATAGTGAGAACCAGCTCAGCGTCAGAAAGCTGAACATCCTGCAGAAGCAAGCCCCTGGGAGTCCTTCCCTGTGCTGACTCCAGCACCACTTTGCTAACACACAGTGCACCAAAAAATGCTATTGAAAAAACTGTCCAGAAGAGTCTCACCTCATAAATGGACCAGCAGACAAGTCTTAACTTGCTGCGCGTCAAGAATAAAATGTCAAATGTGACCGGCCTACCTAGTGACTTCAGTGGCTGCAACCTGGCCCAACCCTTGAGAGCCTTGTGCACTACAAACTTTGCACAAGGGTCTCTAGAATAAAGATGAATTGATTGTGAAACCACTCTAGAAATCACAGCTAGAGGTCTAGTGGGGGATAGAGGTCTCCTAACTACTTTTAGCACTCGTAACAAACTACCATTGCCAGAATTCTTTGTGGGAAGCCATGACTATTTATAAGTGGTATGGTGCTGTTTTAGATGCAGATGGGACCGTAGTGAACAAGATGTTTTCCCAGATCAAAAGGTTCATATTTCTTTTGACAAGCAGAGGGACCACTCCCTTCCACAGGAAGAAAGAATACTTACAATAAATATGTTTGAAAATGGGCTGCATGAAGTTGATGTGCTGCTGAAACACTGTGCTGCATACTAATATCAATCAAGCTTTGATTTATTTGATTTATTGTCATTTTCTCTTTCTGAAATCAAGTTACAGTCATTCAGCTCTCAAATGCAATTTACACACCAAGAGTGTAACCTGCATGGCTGTTAGCTATGATGTTAAACAACTTAAAATGCATTTTTTCAATAGTAAACTAGACTAGCTCAGCCCACAAGGCAGTGTAGGGCTGGTCCTGCCACTAGGCTGGGTGAAGCAAGTGCCTCGGGAGGCATATGCCAGGAGGCAGAACCGGAAGGGAGACTCTCCTTCTGCTTCTCCTCTCCTCCCTTGGTGGAGGGTGAACAAATGCCAGCTTGGCACCTGGAGGCCCCTCAGCTGGGCAGCCAAGGCACTTGCTTGCCTGCTTGGCCAGGCCTGGCTTCGGCAAGCCTGCACAACACTACACTGCCTCCCCCAGCCAGTCTTGCTCTCTGAACTCGGAGAACCAAAGTGTGGGGGGAAGTCTTGATTCCCTCAAGATGGTGGCAAAAAGCAGAGGAATAAATGGTGAGGGAAAGGCGGCATGTAGATACCTGAAATTTATCACACTATGGTTCACTCATGCTAGCAGTCATAAGTCGAGCTATTTTTCCTAGGTTTTCTTGCTGTTCAAACAATTTTCTTAGCAACCTATGATTCTCTTTCCCATATATTTCTCTTTATTTCCCATGGAATTGTTAGCTGAACTGTTGGATCCATGGTATTTTGGGTATATGGCTTTTTCTCGTCTAACGTGAGTGTACTTGCCTTACCCAGGGAAGAAAGATGAAGCGGGCAGAGATAATACATTTTTATTAATGTGCAGGGGAAGATGAGATCAAAGAGCATGGCATGTTGTTCTAGGTTCATATATCTTTTGAACATCATGTAATAATGTTTCCCACATAAGTACAGTGTTATAGCTGCTGGCAAAGGATTCCTGTGAAAGGCACATAACAGCCCATAATGATTGGCTAATGTCTTTGTGGAAGCTTATTCTCAGGAGATTATTTCTAGATAATTGAAGATATTGTTAATATTTGAAGGTGGTAGCCATAAGAGCTTGGAGATGGTAAAACACACTCCATTTTAAGGGGTGAGTCTGATCTGTGGGAGGGGTGCTTCCATATGTGAAGAAACAGTTTGCAATTTGGATTAGACAGAGGCAGTGAAAGATTAGAGTTGGCTAAAGGCAATATAGGGTGCAGGATCTCTCTCTCCTCTCTCTTTTATCTCCGGGGATCTCGTATGAAGTAGTATTTCTACTGTATTGTAGGAGTGCCTCTTTGCCTACACTCAGATGTCTGCAAATCGGGTCCTCCTTTAAAGAGGGCACGTGTTGCGGTGGGACCTGGCAACCTAACACCCAATTGGTAGGTCCCTTGATGCAGGGTTCAATCAGGCCAATGGGACGCAGGCTAAACGGATCAAGGGACCTATATATACCTATGCACGTGACCCAGAGCTTCCTCTTTTGGCGCATGCATTTGGAACACCTGCCCACCTCTCCCTATATTTAGGGCTTGCGTGCTTGACCTTGCTATGCCGTCATGTGTCGTCTGTCGGTGGGACAGGGGCATGGCAGGAATTTCCCCCACTTGGCTGATTGGCTGGTGCCATTTGGGTTTTGCCTGCCACCTAGCAAATCGTCACAACTTGTAAGGTTGTGGATAGGCTCTAGTTCAGGTGATAGGGATGGGAGAACGCTCTCGCCACCCCTATGTGAAGGGTATTCCATTAAAGGATTCCAGGGAATTGATGGTTTGGTCAACCCCTGAGAGGGGGTTGTGTCCGTGCCTGAGTCCAGGGGGGCATTTGGGTGGTGGAGATAGCCTGTTCCCGGCTTTCCGCTTATCCAGGTGTTCACCCTAGGCTGACCTATGCTGGTGCCCTGTGTCAGCGCTACCTGCAACGGTGCAGGGAGCTAGTTGAACCAGAGCCTATGCAACCACTCACTTGCTGTAAATCAATAAAGTTGTTTAAAGGTCTCAACATGCAAATATTTGCCAGATCTATGGGCCTCTATTCAGTCATGCCACCTTTGATGCAGCTTATCATTCCTTCCTACTTTTATGCCTTAGGTCTCCATAATTATGTCCTGTCTTCCAGTGTCTCCATTGAGAAAGGACACGCTTCCACTGCTTTTCCTTTTTCCACTGGGGTTTGAGATTTTTTTTAAAAAAAATTAGGCCTCATGAAAATCCACACACATGTTCATTTTTGCAAGCAGTTTTCCATCATTTTATTGCCTTTAGTACATTATTTTCATTGATTAATACATTTTTGTATTTACTTTCTCCTAGTACATTGTCAGGGACTGGCTGGATGATGAAGAGTGCTGGGTGACACTAGCCCAAGAGCCCCCCAGGGATGACACAGGGAAAGAAGACCCAGGACAGTGGTGGTGGGGCACTGAGGACCAGAGTATAGATTGGACAAGATGGGAGATGATAGAAGCAAAAGGTTAGAGTGAACATGGGAGGTCAGAAATAGAGAGCCGTTCAAGGACAGAGCTGGGTGCAGACTCTGACATAGAGGAGTCAGAGGCTGCCTCCGTTTCACAGCACCTGGACAGTCCCTCTACAGCTTACTCTCCTCCTCCATTGACACCCAGATCATGAAGAGCCTTGCATGTTGCTGAGCAACTGGCCAGACAGGCCCAGAGGGGGATCCCTCCCTCTCCCTGGAGTTTATGGCTGCTTGAGAGGTGTCCAGAAGGAGAGGACTAGAGAGGGAAGGAGGACTAGATGCCAGTCCCAGCAACATCTTCAGCTGGGACAGAATAGTCTAGATGTACTCTTTTGTGTTGCTATTTTTGTGAATAAAAGTTAATTGCACTTTGAGTCTTGAGTCCTCTTCCTGACTTGTGGATTAACTGGCTTTCCTGACAGCCCCTTGACATATATGAATTTTTATACAGAATTTGTGGTTGGGGAAGAGCAACCAGAGATGCTAATAATTTTGGGAGCAGAGTGCAGGATGGATGTGAATGGAGGAAGGTGCGACAGAGGTAATGATTGCAAAAGGAAGACCATCCTGAGATTGTCTTCAGCTGGCCTACAGAATTTGTGACCTCAAAATCCAAAGCAGTTTGTCTCCAGTCATATATTGTGTTATGGCAGATTTTATATCCAGAAGCTATGTTAGTCCTTAGCACTTTACAGCTTGTTTTAAGTTTGTTAAGCTGGTCTCTGTGTTGGCTGTTCCACACATTCCAGTTATTAAGTAATTACTGCAGTTATTGTATGGGAAACCAAAGGCATGAGTAAATTAAAGCTTGGCACTATTTGCTGAAGCACCAGAGTATTCTCTTTTTATTTTATCAGTTAATTTTTGTTTATTTAAATTATGCTACTGACAAAATTGGTGCCACACAGAGAGCTCTTATGTGGTGGTGATGGTGTTTTTTGGGGAGGGGGGAATATTACATAGCCCCAAACTCAAAAGATAATCAATGACTATGTGGAGTGGTTTTCTTTGTTCGTAAAAGAATTTCTCCAAGGAAGACACCATATCAAAGGAAGGAGCTGCTCAAACGTCAAAGCCCAGAAGCTGTGTTTAGAATAGACTCCAGTATTTAATATTAAAGGCCTTTCCTTAAGGCAATGTTTGTATGCCGGACTCAGAAATGCCACACAAAAACCGAGGTCTGGTAAACATAGCAACTTGTTAGTTTAGCCAGCAAACACCTGCAGTAAAAAAGAGAAGAGATTCACATTTCTTTTCAGAAATGTGAAAGTGCTACAAAATACCATCTGCATATATAAAAGCCAGTTCCAAGTGCAAGTGAGGAACCTTTTTCAGATCCAGAACTGACCCACGCTCTACAAGCCTTTTTTTGATGTTGGGGTCACCCATGTCACTATAACATCCAGTGACTACTTAAAGGGGGTTCACTGTCAGCACTGGTCAGCTGATCAACCTACACCTGAAAAGGGAAATTTAACCTTGTCTTACTGCCATTACTGTGGATAGGTCAGTCGGTAAAACCCAAGAGACTTAATCTCAGGGTCATGGGTTTGAGCCCCACATTGGGCAAAAGATTCCTGCATTGCAGGGGGTTGGTATAGATGACCCTCATGGTCCCTTCCTACTCCACAATTCTATGATTCTATAATTCTTTGACACACTGGGCTAAAAGAATTGGGGAGGAGAGCAGTGGGCACAGTCCTCTCTCTGGGAGCTAGCACATTTGCGCAGTCCTGGTAAGTCATATTTTGGCTTACTATAAAGCGTGTTCTCCATAATAGAGAGCACGTGTTGCGGTGGCGGCCAAAAAGGCCACCCCACTGTTGTTGGGCAAATTGGCCACATGCTGTGATTGGGCAAGGAGTGTTGTTGGGGAGATTGTTATGTTGCTAAAGTGTGGGAGGGGTCAGAGGTCTTAATACAGGGCTCGCAGCCTGGGGCCTTCTCTTGGGCTGCGTGCACCGGATCACCTGCCCACCCTCCCTGAAAAGGGGGGGGTTGTTGTCCTCTGACCTTGCTATGCCTGTCATGGGGTTGTCTGCCTTGGGTCAGGGGCCTGGTAGGAATTTTGTCCATTTGGCTGATTGGCTGTTGCCATTTGGTTTTTGCCTACTGCGTAGCAAATCGTCACAACTTGTAAGGTTGGGGGTTAGGCATTGGTTAAAATTGGTTGATGGAGGGGTAAGTGCCTACCCCTCCAATGGTGGTGCGGAAAGGGAATTCCGTTAAAGGAATCCAGGGGCTTGCCATTCCTTTCGTCCTAGTCCCTGGCATCGGACTTGGGCCATGCAAGCCCCAAGGGGCATGAGGGTGAGAGATGGGGGACTGATGTCCAGCTTCATTTCTCCCCAATATGGTTCTCCCTGACTGGCTTCCGCTGGAATCCGGAAGTCAGTTCTGTCCCTGGGGCAAGGATAGATAGTCGTAACCAATGCCTAAGCAACCACTTACGTGTGTGTATTTAAATAAAGTTGTGGCCAAATTCATGCCAAAAACCTTAAACAAAAATTGATGTGTGAAGTGTGAGTTATTGGGGTGGCCTGGGGGACCTCGACACGCAACATGCAAACCATGTTAATAGATCTGTCAAAGCTAGACATTGGTATGTTAACAGTTTTGAGCATACATTATATATAGGCTCAACTTCAAATTAATGATTAAAAATAGGTTTTAGCTATAGGCAAAAATGTTATGTTTGGAATTTTTTAGTATCTGGAGGTGCTTTCTGTTACAATAGAATAGCCACATTATTTAAAAAAGCTGTATGGAGCAGCTCCGAAGAATTTCAGCCCTTTTTTTGAAGCATAGCAAACGTAACAAAGTGTTGCATCCTTGGTAGAGCACTGTTTGTAATTTGTGAGGGATGCCATCAATTATCACAGTAATCGTTCTGCTGACAACTGACATAAGATTTAAACAGATGAAAGGAGGGAAGAAGAAACAAGGCCCATTTTTGTCTTGAATCAATTTTTCAGCTATTTTTGCTTGGTGTGATAATTATACTTGGATAATTAATATCTGAAGAAATAAGCTGATGACTGTGTTCAGCTGAAAGGCTTCCCCATGTAAAAATTATATATATATATATCCCACCCTTCCCCATAAAGTCCCAGCTAAACTGTCCACACAGCTAGAAATACAACCAAAGAAGCTTTGTGGTTTTTGTTGTTGTTGTTTTATTAAAGAGTTTCTTGTTTTAACCAAAGAAGCTTTGGAGTCAAAGGTACTTTGTCCTAAGTAGCTGGACAAGGTTTGGGGAGAATTTGACTAGGATGGAGGTTTAGGGAATTTGGCTCAGTCTTAGAGACTGGTGTCATAAACTTTTCAGTCTTTAGAAACTGGCATCATGCAAATATAAGTAAGCATCAGTATTTCCTTATATACAAACTATATTTTAAACAAACAATCTTCATAGTTAATTCGTTATCCAGTTTGGGTGTCAATCTCACACCAAGCTACTGGGAGATTAGGTAGCAGTGGAAAAGGATCACATTGAGGAACAAGAGTTTTACAGCAAGGGAATTCCATAGATCCAGAAATACAAACAACAAATACCTAAACTTTTATTTATAAAAAGTGGAACTGAAGTAATGAAGGTGGAATCCAAAAGATGAAATGTAGTAATCAGTTTTTCACTTGCACTTTTATTGACTAAGTACATGCAGAGGTGGAGGAAGCTGCTCGGGCACCTGGGGCGGCACTGCCCATAGGGAGGGGTGCCCCACGGGGCCTCCGGAGTCTGCCTGCCTCCTCTCACTCAGCTGCTCTACAGCTGGGGGAGAGGCAGAGGGTGGACCGTTTGGGCACCACGGAGCCTGTGTGCACCCAAGCCACCGCATCTCTCCTAGCACCTGGTGACACCCAGGGCAACCCGCACCTACTGCATCCCCCAAGTACATGTGTGTACTAGCCACAAGAAAGAGGTGAAATTTCTAAATACCCTAAATGGCTGTGCCCTAGAAAAATTGGTCATGGAACTGACCAAAGGGACAGCAATCCTGGACTTAATACTGAGTGGAAACCAGGATCTGGTGCAAGGTGTAAGTGTTTGCTGGACCAATTGTGAACAGCTCCCACAGTGCTATCAGATTCAATATATATGTACATGGACAACTGCTAAGAAAATCCAACATAGTCACATTTGAGTTCAAAAGTGGAAACGTGCCAAAAGTGGGAGGATTGGTGTAAAGGAAATTGACTTCAAGAATGTCAAATCTCTCCAAAATGCTTGTGAGTTGTTTAAAAAGCTCAATATAAAAACTCGACTAGAATGTGCATCACAGGTACCACCAAAGGCAGAACAGTTACTGAGCAGGGTCAAATAAGCAAATAGACGCAAGAAGGCATCCTTTAGAAAATGGGAGCCATGTCCAACTTAGAACAAACTTTGGCAAAAGTAATAAAAGCAGATAACAGGGATGTTTAACAAGAATTAGAATAGTATTGGAGTGGGGGCGGAGGAAAGAGGTCTTCTGAGGAGAGAATAATGGAGACCTGGGGAAGCATTTATAATGTCTGGCTGCATGGGGGAGCAGGTGGACAGCCAGGTACAGATGGCTAATATTAAAAGCAGCTGCAATTTTACAAAATCAAACAACATCTGCTTGGAAACAAACATACTGAGAGCAGGGCAGCAGCAAAAACTCAGGTTTCTCTTGCATTTGCTGGAAGCTGTCAGAGTCTTAGACCCACCAAAATCCCACCAGTTATTAGTGCTTATTTAAGTAAAACATTAAAAAGAAACCCTAGAAATGGCCATCTCACTTGACACAATAGCATTTCCTTTGCTTGATTTTAAATGGAAACACTTCTTTTCCTCCTTTTTTTGCACCATGACAGCCCGTGGCCGAAAAGAATCTAAAATATTTTGACATATTAGTATTTCTAAAAATATTCCCCCTTAAAGTTTGTGTAAATCCTCTGTTTGCCATGTGAATCTCGTTTTGTTTTGTTTCTTGTGGCGGAAAGTTAATGAAAATTTAATCACCCCAAAGTGCACTCAGAATGAAAACTGGTAGGAGGCACGCGGTTCTGACCTCCTGCATTGTGTCATGTTGTTTTAAATCACTTGCCACATTTATTTGGAAAAATATGAAGTGACACGTTGAAATGGGATGCATAAAAACTTCTCAGTATTCAAGAGATCATGCCGTAATTGTGAAAGACACACTATCTGAGAAAACTCAAGCCATTTTAGCACTCTTTGCAAATGTCTATAAATAATACATTAATAAAATACTTTAGAAGACAAAGTGCTCCTAGCAACAACAAGAAAAGTTTAGAATTGTTCTTGTCTTTAGTTACACTACTAAGTAAAGTACTGAGAGCAGAGAACTCTCTCTGTTCCTTCATTCCCTTCAGTCAGTTTCCCCGCATATACCCCAGTCTTGACAATTTAAAGGGTATTATGAAACTGTTTAACAAGCACACTTTTCAAGCAATGACGAAAGACTTCAGGGCAAGTATATGTAATCATCCTGAAAATGCTAAATAAGGCATTCTACAACTTAAAAAAAACCCCCTCTTAAACATAACCTTGCAATTCAGAAGATTTGCTAGTGTTATCAACATGTACCTGTCAACTTTACAGTGGCCTCCAGGGCATCTTCTTCCAGGTTGGATAAGTTAATGGTTCAGTTAAACCACTGCACATTTAATTATAAACTTTTCATTTCCCCCCATGTATCTATATTACAGGTGCCACTAATCCCATGTCATTGTTATATTCCATTCAACAGAGTGCCGAGAGGAAGGAGAATATTTTATATATGAAATTGTGATTGTTATAACACTGGACCACTGAAGAAGACCAATTTGTAATCAAAATGTTTTTCGCATTTGTTACATACAACAAATTTCACCAACTTTATAATTTTTATACTTTTATAAATTTTAAACTTTGTTTTATAAAGTTGAAAGGTGTGTGTTTGTGAATGCAGTTTTTCCCACTGTTCAGTGTGATCCAAAAGAAGGTAAATCAGAAAGTAGGTGATCTAGGAGACTTTTCTCTGCCTGAGACCCTGGGGGGTCATTACCAATCAGAGAAGATGCTACAGGGCTTACCTGTGGTCCTCAAGGTGCTCTTGGACTCCCGCTCCCATTAACCCCAGCCAGTGTGGCCAGTGGTCAGAGATGGTGAGAGTTGTAGGCCAGGAACATCCTGAGGGACCTGGGTTCCTGATTTATAGTCTGACCTGGAATAAGACAGCTTCCACTGTTCTTATATTTCTAAGAACAAAGCAAATGTAGTTTTGTTTTTGCCTATTACTTTTCAGCTAAATGATTCCCAGTGCAGTGCACAGTAAAATGCCAATAACATAACCACAATAAGGCCCATTAAAATCTTTTTTAAAAAATAATGTTTATTGCTTTTAAAGATTACAGAAAAAGAAGAAAAGAGAAAATTTAAAGACAAACGAAGAAAGAGAAAAAAAAGTGAAAAAACACCACAATACAATACAGTATACAAATAATATAAACCCCAACCCAATCCCATTAAGCTAAACACATAAATAAATCTAAACAAAACAGTTTAAAATACATCTCTCCTTTTCCATATTCTATCCTTCATTTCCTTGTTTCCTCGACTTCCTCACATCTCCCTTTTTGTATTCCCATTCTTCTAATTATTTCAGCAAATCCTTTCCATCTTTCTCTGTTTTTTATCGTCTTGTAAATAACATATTTTTTAACCTTATTTCCCTTTAAAACTAAATTACTTATCTATTCTTAACTTCTTCTAACATTTCTACTAAATCCATATAATAACATTCCATGATTTTTCTAACAGTCATTAATTTTGCAAAATTTCTAAATAAAGCTTTAGCTTCCCAATCTTCCTCCACCCTCTCCTCTCCCTGGTTTCAGATTCTGCCAGTCCTTTCCGTCAAATCCATATATTCCATCAACCTGGAGATCTTATGTCCGACGCTCTTAATTCTTTTCCAAGTCCCTTCTGCGGATCTTCTTCATATTCTTTGATGCTCAGGAGCAAATCTCGGGAAAACTCCAACCTAACAGAACTTTTGTTCTTTCTGAACAGCTCAGCCAAATTTCCATACTTGAAACTAAGGTCCATAGGGTATTTCAGAACGTATTTCAGGATTCCTCCAAGTCCATAGGCCCCCACAGCTTCAAGCTCCTCCAGGCCCCAACCCATGTCCCAGATGTCAGTTAATCCCTGGATGAAGGGGTCTTTCCAACTTTCGTTCTTTAGTCCAAGCCAGGGTCCCATCCTCAAGCTCTGGTTTTTGCTAAAATCAATCATGCAGGGCCTCCATTTGTAATCCTCGATTTGCCTCTGTAGAACTGAGGATCCTTCTTGAGTTACTTTAAGTTTCACAACGGCATCTTTCTCCTTTTCCTCCACCATTTGTCTTGCCAAGATATTTTCCTGTACCAAGTCCATGTTGTTGCTTGCTTTTTGATTCAAGTTAGTCACTTTCTGTTCCCGGCTGTCAAGTTTGAAGATCATGTCATCTACATTTTTGTGCAGCTGTTCAAGTGAATGATTTATTTTGAATAATGCAGTCACAATACCTTCTCCTATCAGCATTTTGAATAGTCCAAGGTCAATCTCTGATTCTCAGAAACTTTATCTTGCAGCTGGAGTTTACCCTGTTACACTCCTGTAACAGTTTCACATGCTCCCTCTAGAGGGAAGCAGTTTCAAATTGTATCAGTTCTTTCAGTCACAGAAACAGTTTCGATTTTCAGTTATTTTTCACCCTTTAATAAACTCAGAAGAGATCAATGGAAACAGTATCTTTCTAATTTTAAGTATCTGTCAAATCCGTTCTGTCAGTGAACCTTCCCCAAACGTCATCAGGCAGACTGTCCCCAGGTTCAGAGCAGTGGTAGTTTACTTTTCCCTCTCTCCTGCAGGTTCTCCCTAGGTCCCTAGGTCCACGGCTTCCCCCCTCTTCTCCTGCTTCCAAGGGGGGTTTGATATTTTTAACCAGTGGAATTTTAATCCTTTATCCAAAAACTTTCAGAGACTTTAGTTTGTAACGCCTTTGCTTCAATCTATTTACAAAAACGGGAGGCGGACTTCCTGTTTAGAGCCTTCCCGCTACTTTGCCAAATTAGAATATTTGAAGATCCAGATTTTCCAGTCTACTCACGGGTAGTGGTTTAAAGTCCAATTGTCCACAGGAAAAAGTCAGCGCTCTCCGGCAACAGCAATGCGGCTTCACTCCGTGAAAGAAGCAGTCGATTCAAAGCACCGCGCTCCGGATCCCCAAAACAGGGTTTCCCCGCGAGTAGGGGAGGCGCAAGAGGTGCCAGCCGAATCTCAAGTTCACAGGCTTCTCCCGCCTGTGATTTCTGTGGGTCTCCGCCTTCGCCGTGGCGGTCAGACCCTGCTTTTCACGGAGCAAGTTCCTCCCGATCGGAGGAGCTCCGCCATTGCCGGAGGCGTCAACCCGGAAGTCCAAGGCCCATTAAAATCTAAGGACATTTAAAAGCAGCAATTATAAGTAACAGAAAAAACAGTTTAGAAGCTCAGAACATTAAAAGGAGGACATCATAAAGGGTTTTACTTGCTGCAGAAAAGGTAGCAAAGTGGGCTCCAGGCAAGTCTCTCTAGAGAGGGAATTCCAGAAGTGATGCAACGCCATCTTGATCACTGTCTTGCTTCTCCTGAGGATACATGCTAGAAAGCCTCTTCTGATGGCACCAATTCAGAGAAAAGCTGGTGTGTGATTCAGGTGATGGCCTATGAGCAAACTTGAGAATATGCTTTGGGGGCAATGTATTAAACAGTGAGAGAAAGGCATTGGTCTGTTAAGATATCTTTGGGGAAATCAGTAGTGGGAAGGGACTTTAAGATTCAGGAGTGAGAAGGAATAAAGCATCTCTCTCTCTCTTTTTTTTACTATTGTTCTCCCCCCCACTGCAGAGGTGTTAGCAGACCAGTGCCTTCCTCTCACTGTCCAACACACACACACACACACACACACACACACTCTGTTTGTAGCACTCTGAATAAACTTACCGTAAAAGAAAAAGCTGAGCTGTGTTGTAATATTTGAAGTCACGACACACTTATTCCCAGAGGAGATGGGTTTGAGGGGGAGTCTTAGTTGGCAGTAATTTTTATGAGTGCTCATTTTTATGCATCTCAAGTTTGGGATGCTGCTAAGATTTAAGGCTTGCCACCTACATCCTTTCAGTATCTGTCGGGGAATGCTTTAGTCAGAGGTATAAGAAGAGACATTAGAAGCAAGATAATAAGTTTAAAAGTTTGGATGTGTCATTTATAATTACAGCCTAGAATTTAATCTTGCTGGGATTAGATTTACATATATACTTTTCCAGCAACTGTTATTTCTAATTGGTAATATTGCAAGATATACCCATTTCCCCCCTCACTATAAAGAAAATAAGAACTAGGTATGTAGGAGGTAAAAAAAGAACTATTTTGCAGTGCATTTGCAGACAAAGTCCAATGTAATTAGTTTTATTCCTGTGTAGAATTTCAATTCATTCAGGAGCATCTCAAATTAATAACAGAGTTCAATCCTGATGATGCACAAGGGTGGATTTTTTAAAGACTTACAGAATAACAGGTCCAGTCTGTTTTGCAAATAAAGGTAACAAAGATGATAGCAATACTGTAAAGAGTAAATTAGGGGATATCTAAAACATGGAACAACTTTTGAAGAAACACACAGAATGTTGCAGCAAGGGGCACACCTCCTTGTGACAATATTACACCTATCCTGGCATGCCTGAACTCATCAACAAATTGCTTCTAGGCATAATTCAAAGTCTTGGCAATTACTTTTCAACCCCCAGATGTTTGGGAAAGTTAAGGGATCACTTCCTCCCATACCAACCTGCCAAATCCCAAAGAGCAGAAGAACTCTATCCATGTGTTCCATCTAAGTCAGAGGCATTGATGGAATATTTTACGATGAAGATACACCAAAGGCTGGGTATGTTGGGACTGAATGGGGGGATGGGACCTTTTTTACTTTCCTTCTATGTGATTTACAAGAACCCCTCCTCATTAGAATCGTCGGTTGAACTGACCCAAGCAGGATGATTAAGGTCTGTGTGGAAATAAACTTTAACCAAAAGTATGCTTTATGGAGATCGAGAAGCTTTTGGGAATGGCGCGGCAATTAATTCGGAGTCGCCATCTTGCCAAAGGATTTATAGCCGGGAGGAAGAACGGATTTGTTTTTAGACTGCATTCCTAGTGAATCTCCTCAGAGGTTTTGAGAAAGGAGGCAGATTGGTGAAGATTAATGACGCTAAGACTGTTTTGATGTATGGAAGTGATGTTATATGGAAAACGTCTGGATATGGCTACTGGATAAAAAATAATAATATCCATGCAGAATTACAAACTCTTCTAACCAGCTTGTGGAGACTATCAGAGGTCACAAAGAGAAAGGAAAAATATATGAAAATAACAACAAGAGATGTGGAAAAACAATAAGAAAGGACTGGATAGTACCGTGAACATCATAAGATTAGATTTGTGGACATTAAAACAGCAGTAAGAAGCAAGAAGTTGATTGGATCCCCTTCGGAATTTGAAATATGGGTACCCCCAACAAAAATTTAAAATTTGGCTGTGTAATTTGGAATTTATGTAATTTGGTTTGATTTGATGTGATTGGTCGGTTAATAAAAAATTATTTTTTTAAGAAACTGCCTTGGTCGCACTGATCGATGATATCCAACGGGCTAGGGACAAAGGTGAGAGCTGTTTCCTAGTTCTGCTGGATCTCTCAGCGGTCTTTGACACCATCGACCATAACATCCTTCTGGACCGTCTAGAAGGGCTGGGAGCTGGGGGCACTGTTATACGGTGGGTCTGCTCCTTCCTCCTGGGCCATGTTCAGAAAGTGGTGGTGGGGGATGAGTGTTCAGACCCCTGGGCTCTCACTTGTGGGGTGCCTCCGGGTTCTGTCCTCTCCCCCCCATGCTTTTCAACATCTACATGCAGCCGCTGGGAGAGGGGGTTTGGGCTGGGTGTTCATCAGCATGTGGATGATACCCAGCTCTACCTCTCTTTCAAATCAGAACCAGTGAAGGCAGTGAAGGTCCTGTGTGAGTGGCTGGAGGCGGTTGGAGGATGGATGGAGCCTAACAGATTAAGGTTGAATCCTGACAAGACAGAAGTACTGTTTTGGGGGGATAGGAGGCAGGCAGGTGTGGGGGACTCCTTGGCCCTGAATGGGGTAACTGTGCCCCTGAAGGACCAGGTCCGCAGCCTGGGAGTCATTCTGAACTCACAGCTGTCCGTGGAGGCACAGGTCAATTCTGAGTCCAGGGCAGCTGTTTATCAGCTCCATCTGGTACGCATGAGACCCTACCTGCCCCTGGACTGTGTCGCTAGAGTGGTGCATGCTCTAGTTATCTCTCACTTGGACTACTGCAATGCGCTCTGTGTGAGGCTACCTTTGAAGATGACCTGGAAACTACAACTAATCCAGAATGTGGCAGCTAGACTGGTGACTGGGAGCGGCCGCCGAGACCATATAACAACGGTCTTCAAAGACCTACACTGGCTCCCAGTACATTTCTGAGCACAATTCAAAGTGTTGGTGCTGACCTTTAAAGCCCTAAACAGCCTCGGTCCAGCATATCTGAAGGAGCATCTCCACCCCCATCGTTCTGCCCGGACACTGAGGTCCAGTGCCGAGGGCCTTCTGGTGGTTCCCTCACTACGAGAAGCCAAGTTACAGGGAACCAGGCAGAGGGCCTTCTTGGTAGTGGCACCCACCCTGTGGAATGCCCTCCCACCAGATGTCAAAGAGATAAACTATCAGACTTTTAGAAGACATCTGAAAGCAGTCCTGTTTAGGGAAGCTTTTAATGTTTAATAGACTATTGTATTTTAATATTCTGTTGGAAGCCACCCAGAGTGGCTGGGGAAACCCAGCCAGATGGGTTGGGCATAAATAATAATAATTAATCATCATCATCTCAGTATTAAGCACTCATTTGGTTATAAAATACAGAAATGATCAAACATGTAGTCTGTATCTGGCCAGCTACATTTTTATTTTATTATTAGTTATTTATTAAATTTATATACTGCCCTTCATCTGCAGATCTCAGCTGCATGGTTCAAAGAAAAGAGAGAGATAGAAATGAAAAGGTAACAACCCTCCCTCCTTCCCCAAAGGTGAGGGGGCATGGCCTGCACAAGCCTTCTCTAGCAATTTACAGCTCTGTGGACCTTAACCCCTTCACCCCTTCATTTACTAACAAGCATAAACATGTATTGATAGGTTTGACTGTTATTTTTTTTATAAGATATTTATTAAGATTTTTTATAATATTACAATAAAATAAAAAAAGAAAAAACAGAATAACAAAAATACAGAATAAAGAAACTTTTTTTAAAAAAGAAAAAAAGCACACATACATTTTCAATTACTTGTTTTCTTTTAACTTGTTTCCTGGACCTCCTCATACCTCCCTTTTTTGTATTCCACCCCAAATTGTTAGTTCAGCAAATCCTTACCATTATATTATTACCTATTTATAATCCTTTTTTTCATATTCTCTTAAAGCATTACAGCTGGAAACCACTTAATTTCAATCCAACATCATTCTAACACTCATTAATTTTACAATATTTCTGTAGATAATCTTTAAATTTCTTCCAATCTTCTTCCACCGACTCTTCTCCCTGGTCTCGGATTCTGCCAGTCATTTCTGCCAATCCCATATAGTCCATCACCTTCATCTGCCATTCTTCCAAAGTGGGTAGTTCTTGTGTCTTCCAGTACTTTGCAATAAGTATTCTTGCTGCTGTTGTAGCATACATAAAAAACGTTCTGTCCTTCTTTGGCACCAAGTGGCCGACAGTGCCCAGAAGGAAGGCCTCTGGTTTCTTCAGAAAAGTATATTTAAATACCTTTTTCATTTCATTGTAGATCATTTCCCAGAAAGCCTTAATTCTTGGGCACGTCCACCAAAGGTGAAAGAATGTACCTTCAGTTTCTTTACATTTCCAGATAGGTTTGACTGTTAAATCTCCCACATACCCTGCATTTTACAGGGGGCACCTGGAGCAGTGAATGTGGGTGGAGCTAATGAGTTCACCCCAAATCTCCCCCTTTATGGGGATTAACCCTAATACTGAGCACCAGAAGGTTATACTAATCATTGGATAGGACAGGATAGGATAGTCATTGGTTCTTAAGACTAAAAAGATGTGGTGATCAGCAGGTTTGTGTGTGTGTGTGTGTGTGTGTGAATAGCAGCTAAAGAGGCCTTAATCCAAATCAGGACTTTGACATGGTGGAATGGGGGTGGAGCTTTCCCACACCCACAACTGCTATTTGCATTGATGCCAATGAAAACCTCACTCTAGATACAAATAACATGTAAGGTATATGGGGTGGAGGAGTGATAGGATTTAAGACTGCAGCAGGTGCAACATTTTAACACCATTGTTCTGATCCAGAATAATAACCCTTGTGGTTACTATTTACTTTTAAAAAAGCAAACCGATGGAATTACTAATTGCATGAATAATGCCATGTCTGCTTTGTCCCTTAGTTATTCTGGATGGATGAACATAGGAACACAGGACAGTAACATGGATAGAGTTTAATGATTGGCCTATGTAGTTCAGTACTGAACAGCAGGTTTGGGAGGAAGGTCCTTTCCCAGCTGTACTTGGAAATGCTTGGAATCGCACCTGTGATGTTCTCCATGCAAAACTGATGGTAAGTGCTTCCCTGATGAAGCCCCCAAGTAGGAAGGCCAGGTGCTAGAGACAGACTACAGGAAAAGCTTTTTTGTGAACTCCCTTTTTTAAAAGGAATGCTCAGTAAAGTACATGAAAGAATTGATAGTATATGCCTGTAATTCCCTGTGATTTACTCGCTCAGTTTCTCAGGTGACGTTAAATGTCACTCAAGTTGCAAGAGTTTTACTGCTGTTTGCATGAAGTATGTTAGGGCAGAATAATGAATACAAAATAATTATAAGAAAATCATAATCCAGGTGTCCTACAAAGGGTTTTCTTTTTTCTTTCAGATCAGAATAGAACATGACTTTTTCATCACTGATGTATCAAAGCTAAGGTCCTCTTAATGTTGTTTTGACCAAAAAAAAAAAGCAAAAAAAGCAACAAGACATTAATATTTCATTTTGCTTGTATTCTATTATGTATATCTGTCATTTTGAATTGACAGTTAGAATTCTCTTTCCTTTTTTCTTCTTTTAACTGAATTCACATAAAAGCACCAAAATTCTACCCTCCAAATGGAAGAATGACAGTACATTTCATTAAAAAATTGAATGATGCTACAGTTTGGGATTAGTGGTAAATCATATTCCCTTTTGGAAAATCTACAGAAATTTCTACCTATGAGCACCAATGGGGCTAAAAAGAGCTCACTCCATCTCTAGTTCATATAGGAATTTGCAAAATTGAATTCTTCCATCATCTCTATAAATAATTGCTCAAATGAAAAGATCTTAGAGGATCTCAAGAAGCAGCTCAGACGAGCCTTGCAATTACTGTAGGAAAGACTAGCTGACTATTAAATGTGTGAAAACAAAGCTTATGGTGTTTGTTCAAGTATTTTTGGACCATGGATGGCCACAGATTCAAGCAAGTTGACTCCCACAAGTACCTCAGGATCTGTTTTCATGGCTGTACCAGTTGGACTATGCCAGGCAAATGGGCAAAGGCCAAAGCAGGCAGAATCACTTAGGTTTTTCTTTGAAAAATGAGGTAAATTTCTTCAAAGAGCCATACAAGTGTAAACTACAAATGTTGTGAACTAGATTTTATGTGGATCTGATTCTATGGGCTTAAATTTTCTTTGGAAGGAACTCTGTCCTTCCTTAGAGCTGCACATAAATGTATTGCTAGCACTGCTCTTAATCTGGAAGCGGGAAATCATTCATTAAGTAGTTTGGATTGGATGTGCTGCATTCATTATTGGCTCCGAATTGGCTCCTCTGCCTCCCTGATATATCTCAGACATATCAGGTATTTCACAATTATTTTGTGTCAACATGGAAAAGAAAGTTAATAGTAAAGATTTGTGTCTCTGATTTTCCCCTTGTAATCTGCTCTCATTTGATCTGTGGCAATCCAAATCTATGGTTAAAGAGAGATTTTTATGCTGTAGACTTTTAGAGACTTACGTTGTGTGATCGTAGAGGAATGCCATGCTTTTGCCTTCTATTGTTCATTGGGGAGGTGTGACCGAAAGCTCAGAAAGACCAGAGTTTGATGATGCGGTGATGCATAATTCCACCAGAGGGCTGAGTGGTAGCCTCCTGACTGGCTGTGGGTACAGCTAGTCAGAGGCAGGTGGAGTCAGCACTTTGGGGGGGGGGAGAAAAGGCAGTAGACAGAGTTAGAGGGGAGAGAGAGTAGAGAGTCTGGGTTCTTGGACAGGAGTAGGGCTCCTGTCCTGAGCTGTGTGCGCAACATCCACTTTGAGGAACAGATCTGACGCCAGAGAAGGAAGTCTCTGAAAGACAGTGTATTCAGACAAGATACTATGGGAAACCTGAATTTGAGCTAGGAGAAGTAGACGCTGTGGGGATACCGTCTACTTGTGTAACCTAGGTGTCATGACATGGGATCCACTGGGGTCAACACAGCAAGCAGGCCTTTCTGATCATACATTGCTTTCATAGCACTAATATTTCTGCTCCAAGACAGTTTCTACTGTCTACTATCAGCAGTAGCAGGACAGCAAGCAGAATTTGTGCCGATTAGGAAGGCAGGGAAGCTGTCAAGTTCCTTCAGGTCAGCTTGACCTTTGCCTTAGTAGAAAGGCACAGAACAGGATCCCTGTGCTGATAGCCTCATGTCACTCTGCTTACAACAAAACATGTTTCTGACACCTGAGAGGTATAACTCAGGACTGGAGTGCCACATCTGAGTATTATAATTCAGAGGTGCAAAGACATACATCACATACATAGTTGACTTCCAAACCAGGTAAGAGGGGTTTGGTGATCCCCTGGGTCTGTTATACAGAAACTCATATGTTTCCATGCGCTCTGGTTTCCATCACGGTGTTCTGTTGCACCAGAAGCGGTTTAGTCCTGCTGGCCAAATGACCCAGAAAGCTGTCTGTGGACAAACGCTGGCTCCCTCAGCCTGAAAGCGAGATGAGCGCTGCAACCCCAGAGTCGCCTTTGACTGGACTTAACCATCCAAGGATCCTTTACCTCTTTACCCTTTACCTTATACTGCTAGAAGTGCCTCAGTAGTGTGACTGTTGGAAGGTTGAAAAACTAATAGAAAGTACTACCTTCATTTTCCTGACACATCCTTTGTTTCAGGGTCCTTGCAATGATTTAGAACTTGAAATGGTCTCTTTTTTGTTTTTGTGTTGTAGATTTTATCAAGTTGTTAGGAAACATATAATTTATCCCTTCTTGAGGTGGTCTCCTGGTCAATCCATAAAGTCTCTTTTGAGTATCTTCCTTGACATGTCTGATAAATCCGTTGTTGTTGTATTTGTAATTTTAGTTCTGATTTTCATAAATATATATAGTAATTTCTGAAGTTAGTTACATTTTTTATCATAATTCCCTGCATATTCTAAGTTATATTAAACCATTTTTATTCATCTATTTTCAGATATCTATATTTTAAAAATAGCAAGTTATTACAATAGTCCTACTAATGTTTTTATCGGTTTAAAATTTGTTTGTAAATATTAAATATACAATTTCCATTCCTTTATAAAAAGTTTGTTATCCTGATTTCTTATTCTTCCAGTAAGTTTTATGATTTCTGCAAAATCCATGGGTTTTTGTATCCATTCTTCTTTTGTTAGGATTCCTTCATCTTTCCATATTTGTGCAAATAACATTCTCGCAGCTGTGGCTGCATACATAAATCATTTTCTATACTGTCTTGGAAGTTCTGCACCTATAATTTCCCCAAAATATATAAATCCATTGTTGAACAGGTGACTATATATCTGAATGTTGTAGTATTTTAGATCTCATAAGATAGTTGGTTCCTAATGTTCAACTTTGTTCTGATTTTGTAATTTTGTATTTATTTATATTTGGTGCTTTCTTTAATAGGCAGTTGACCTTGATAAAGATTTGATTGACTGATAGAATTTCCATATTCATATATAATGCATGTTCATATATATAAAGGATAACATCCTCTTCTGTGGACTTGTTCATTAATTCAGCTACCAGTCATCAAATGTTGAGTAGTCATATGCTGTTGAGAAATCACATAATATGTGAATTGGTTCTGATATCTTTGGGGTTCAAGTTGTTTAGAGCTGTGGAGTTCAATGATAAAACTTTGGATCATATGCAGGATATAAGGGGGTCTTGTAACTTGGGTGCATTGGGGACATTTTCCTAGTAGATGGAAGCTTAGCATATATATATATAGTGTGTGTGTGTGTGTGTGTGTGTGTGTGAGAGAGAGAGAGAGAGAGAGAGAGAGAGAGAGAGAGAGAGAGAGAGAAATAATGCCTGCGGTTATGGTGGGCAACAGTACTAGTAAGCTATAAAAGAGCATACTCCATGACTGATACTGCCTATTTAGTTAGAACTTCAGTAAAAAGCCTTTTGGGATAGAACAATTATTTCCTTTCATTATATGCATGGCTGCTAATGTAACACGTGATACTGAATGTCTTTCTGGGAATAGGACCAATCTAAAAAGAAAGTAGTTTGTCACCTCATTACATCTGTTTGGTGTGAAATTTGGAGAAAACAGACACAGTGTGAGTGGTTATCACTGTTGTCATTAGAGGCCCATAGATATTGTGATAAACAGCATCAGCCAGAAAACCTATAAAGCTGGCCTGGAATATTTCCACATATCAATCAAAGATACATAAAATAGAAAATATTCTGAACATCTAAAGCTGTCTCTTGAAAGAAGACTTCTGCTATATTCATGTCACTGCCTCACATCTAAGTAGGATGATTCAGACATTAGAAATGATTTCTGAATATTTTATTTTTATTGATGCATCGGAGACTTCTAAAGAAGTTTATGGAGGAGATATTTAAAAATAAGTATATATTTATATATGCTACAATGTAGAGAGAACTTTCCTGTTGCACAGTTTCTGTAACTTACTAGAATTTGCCAGGTTTGTGCAACTGCCCAGGGTTCTGATCCCCAGATTTGACTCACTGGGTAGCAGGAGTAGAAAAGTGATGATGGCTGCATTGTCCCTGGGGCAGAAGCTGGGGCAACTAGAGCAGGAATTGATTGTGGAAACAACCACATTAGTTACATATTGCTATGCCACTGCATATGCATTCTTGTGGAAGGGAGGGAGACCTTTTCGAACATAGAAAATTTGGTGCTTCTGTTTCAGCAGAAAGAATTGTTTGGCATGAGAGGATGTTCACCTATGGTGATGGCTGAGCATGGGGAGAAGAAGGAATATCATGTACATATCTGATGACCTGTAATGGACAACAATGCAAGAGCAGTTGAGTTCATATAATGGAGTGAGGGGCTACTGGTGTAGCGTGACCTCTGAGACATCAACAGGACGTTTTGACCACCAAACTGAACATCATAGATAAGCCACAGCTTGGGTTGTACATTATGGTGACATGTGGTTCCTTTATCCGTATATTTGACATTATATGTACATCTAACACATTCCTTCTTTGTACTGAATGTGGTACTGGCTGGTGAAGCGGCACAAGTGGGGCACCATTGCTCTTCAGGCTTCTCAGCAGGGTGCTGGGGCTTATGGAGATGAAGAAGAGAGGGGTGAGGCATGAGACACACAGCTCTGTCTAGCATGGTAGGAGTGTCTGGTTGGCACTGCCATCCCACAGTTCCCACAGCTCCTCTCATCCTTCTCAGTAAGTGCCAGTGACCCACTGTGCTGGGAAGCCAGGAGAGCAATGATTCCCTGTATAGCTTCACCATCCACTATTGCTTAAGTGTCTACTGTTAAAAGTAAAACGGACATATATGTGCCAAGGACACATATTTCCCCTTTTCCTTTTATTGTTGAACTTCAACAATTATTGTTGAACTTCAGCTTCCAAAAGCTCCAACCAGAATGGCCAATGGCCAGGGAGGATGGGAGCTGCAGTCCTCACCCAACACTGTTTTCCCAATTTAATATGATATGTCCAAGCACAAGACCTTTATATAGAACTATGAATCTTGTCTACTGAAAACAATGGGCTCCCACCACATAAGGTCTTGATAAAATCCCTGAACAGAATACAAAGCAATAGAGGCTCTTCTTCCAGGCTGCAGTGCATGCCTGATGGGCTACATCTGCTAAGCTGAGTCACAAGTTGTGCAGTGCTCCCTTAAATCCATTGTTCAATTTGCATTGACCTGTCACTGAAGTCAGAAGCATTTTTCAACCTGAGGGATGCCTTCTCTTTGGGGAAAGCTTTTGAGGGCCACATGCTAATGATGGATGGATCTACAGCCAAATATGAGTAGGGCTGGTTTCTACACATGCTCAAGACAACCACCTGCCTCATCCTCAATTCAGACAAGCAAGAGGCCTTGTAAGAATTTTGGGGTGCATTCCAGCCAGGCAAAAACACTCAAGTAGGATGCCTAATCAGTGAGGGGCTTGGCCTGGAAAGGAAAGAAAGGAAAATGATGCCTTCTTACATCCCTGACCCAGTTAATCAAGCACAACCCACTCGCTAGATGCATTATAGACTCTCAGATGTATTGCTCTTCCCCTATTTTTCCAGTCCCAAAGAGGTGGAGGGATGAGTCCCAAATGGTCTATCCTACATGGCCAATGAGCAGCATTCAGCTTGTTAGGCCACTGTGTCTGCTACCTGCTGTGGAGAGATAACTGCACCTAGTCCCAGCCTGCCTGCTAAGTCTCCTGTTCTCTGAACATGTTTCTGTTAGCCAAAAACGTATGTTTCCATACAAAACCCAACAAGAATTAAAACATACCCTGTGCATCTCATTTTGTATATCATCCCTTCCCTTGAGCCATACTTTTATGGGCTTATACATATTCAGGACACATATTTTTCTCATGTGAGCTTCAGGCATTGAAATGTTTATGGAGACATACACTTTAAATAAATAGTTGTTTAATGTTTGATTGTTCAAGAAAACTGGCTAATTGAGTTTACCACTGTGATGCTAGTGGCTTTGGGGCAAATGCATATATTTCTGAGCCAAGCAGAGTCATTGAAAAGCACATTTTGCTACCATAGAATTGGAAAGATCCTGAGGAAATTCACATTAATCTCATCAAAAACATGTGTAGTGTGGAAACGAAAGCAAGTTGTACCATGCTCTAAGGACATAACAATGAAATCAGGATTTAGTTAGTTAATGGCTAAATGGCCTCTGTTAGAAGAAGAAGGATAATGAAAACTCTTAGTAGTTTTGGAATCTTAATCATCATCATCAGCAGCAGTAGATCATATTTTTCCAAATTATTTATTTAGATTTCTTTAAAATATTTGTGGGCTACCTTTTATGGTCACCCTTCAGTGTATGTTAAAGACATTCCCAGATGTCTTGAATTCCCTCTTGTTCTTCCTCTGATTTTTTAAACTGTTTCTTGGGTAGTGTTTCCTGGGAGCTATAACTGTGCTGTTGGATTACAACAACACAGTGGAAACCAGTGAATGGAGGTCAAACCTAAAGCCAGATATGAAAAGTTTGAAAGGAACTAATTGCATCTGAAATAGAAAGAAAAATGAAATAAGAGGCGAAAAGCAGACTGATTAAGCAATGTTGTTTATGCTTCCTTTTAAAGAATCGTAGCAGCTCTCCTAAAGGTGAACCAAACATTGAAGATTGTTGCTAAAAAAAACCCCACTGAAGATTTGAATATGGAATGAAAGGTATGTGGGTGTGCAGCAAAAATTGCTAGGTATGGAACGTCATCTGCATTTGGAGAGCCTTTCTAGTTAGAATCCATAGTTTGGCTTTGGATACCAAATCAATGTGCTCTGGGTCTGGCCTAGGGATGAAGTTCTTGTGTTCTTAAGAAGAATTTGCTGTGAATCTAAATCATACAGGCACAAAACTGGTAATACTCATAATGTCTACAGATTGAGGAATACGAAAATTACATGCAGTTGGGGATGGGAGATGAGAGGTAGGGGCAGGTTGTGCCTTTAAACATGGTCTACTGCCAAACAGCTGAAAACAGGTGCAGTGAAAAACTGAAGTACATAAATAGTTGGTGGCGTTTTGCCTGTATTCTACACACACACAACTTCACTCCAGCTGGGGTCTAAGACTAGAAATGAGGTCAGCCAGGGATGGGGAAGGATTTGGGGTGAAATTGTTAGAAAGAGGAAACATCCAGAATTCCCTGTCCTACTCATTCCACTGTAGCAGACCTGTGCACTGCAGACCTGCTCTCTTGTTCTTTGTGACCCACTCTGCCCATGCAAAAAACTCTCTCAAGCTCCTCCTTCTGACCCCACCCTCTGCCCACATCCCATGATAACTTTTGCTCTCACTCTAGACTCTCCTCCCCATGGACTCATGCTCTACCCACACAAAGTCCTGCTCAGGCTCCTGCTCTCCTCCCACCAGACCTGCTCTCTGCCCACACATTTTAAAGGAGCAGGAGCAGCTCGAATGGTGGTGGTGGTGGAAGGCATCTTGTTTGAAGCCCAAACAGGACAGGGGACACTTTTCTCCCAAAAAAGGATGCTTGTGTTTTTCTAGGGACAGGTGGCAACCCTACTCACGACAACAGCAGTTGGCCAGTGTTTTTAGAGTTTGCCAACAAGCACAGACAAAGTGCAAGAGATTTCAAAAGGTGAAGCACGGACAGAGGCGGGGGGGGATCAGAGAGAGGGTTTTTTGGTTCCCTTCCATCCAGTGGAGAATAAACCACTGTAAACGCCATGTGCCATTGTAATGGATTGTTTTGAAGTCATTTCTGTGCCAGGTAAAGTAATTTTTAGCCCCCACCCCCAACTTACCCTGACCTTTCCCATATTTGGCACGACCTATCCTTTATTTTGCCCAACTAAAGATGGCAACCCTAGTTGTAGGGTCAACATCATACAATCTTCCTATCAGAAGTGCCAACTTGGCCCAACAACCGTGTGCCCGGGTCCATTGGTGCCATGCAGCGTGTATGGCCCTGGCACTGACGTTTGTGGGTGCTTGGCCCCTTCATGGGGAATTTTGTTGGTGCTTCGGGCACCCAGGGCCCCAGGGAGTGGGCACCTATGCTTCCTATCGATTGCAAAGCTTGATTCACTTAGATATTCAAAGTGCATATATGAAGTTCAGAAAATCCATGCACTAATGTGAACTACTTTATGCTTTTCTTTCTTTCTTTCTTTCTTTCTTTCTTTCTTTCTTTCTTTCTTTCTTTTACTCAGACAAGCTCTTTGACTTCCCCTGGAGTCACAGAATGAAATTTCAGGGCAGCTGACCATAGTCTGAATATTTCAATGTTATACCCAACTGACCAAACAGCACCAGGGCAAAAATGTCACTGTAATTTCAAAATGCAAAGCCTCAATGTACTTGTGAGGCGATGACGGAACACAAATTCACAGTTCTATTTGCCAGGGATGCCTTGTTTATGGCAGGCTTGAGCATGTCAGAAGTGTGACATTATTTTTATCCAGCTGACTTATGGCAAGAAAGTGATACTTAACAACAACAACAAAAGTCATCAATATCAATGTCTGAGAGAGTATTCTTGAAGCAAAAATTATTGAAGAGCAGCAGGACAAAGCTGTTTCAGAGTGGGAATACAGATGACCGTTTTCCAAATCCTAGCAAACCATAGTGAGCAGATGTCATTTAAAATTCTTATCATTGCATGGCAGTAAGAGCTGGTGTCAATTTTACTTTTCCATGTAGGGTTTCTTTCCCTGAGTTAATTTCTCACTTCCCAGGCTATAATCTAGCAAAATTCACCATGTAAACTGGGGGTGTTGCTTATTAATTTTCCTCACAATTCAATTGCCATAGGTTTGGGAGAGGAAGGAGGACAACTTGAGAAACTGCTACATGATGGTTCTGTTTCATGTGCTGAGATGTAACTTATCCATTTGTGCTGGATGTTGGATATGTATGAACTTGGTTACTAAGTCTAGTTTTATAGGGTTTGGAACTAGGATACCTGATGGGACGTCTTCTCTAGTGTAAGAACATAAGAAAAGCCTGTGGTGATCACACAGGGTCCCCGGACTTTTAATGGTCTATTGATCCCTGTGCCACCACAGTGCTTGCTTCCCCGCTGTCACCAACCAGTTACTCTCTGGTAAAACACTGAGTCCAGTCAGTTGGTAAAAGTGAAGCAAAAAAACCCAAGTTTATTTTACAAACATTAACAAGTTTATGGTTTCTCAGATAATATTCATGTCAGTCCCTTAACTTTAGTTCCTTTACCGGCCTATACCTTCCTAATACCTTCTGACTGATTATCTCAACTGTTTGACTGACTCCTCTTAACAAATTCTCTCGTCTCTCACATCAGACTAGCCCAACCCACAGACTTATCTTCTTTCTCTTCTAACTCCAGACTGTCTTCTCAACAACTCTAACTCTAACTTTCTAAAAAACCCTCTGTGCTTAAACCTTATACAGTTAACTCTGCCCCCTGGTTAGTCATTTTACAATTAGTTAACCCTTTCCCTATGAATCCAGTATGATGTCACACACATAGGAGGGCAAACGCCACAGAGCCCTACTAAAGCCTGGTCTGTTATCTAGGCCAGCACTGTGTTCTCACAGAGGCCAACCAGATGCCTATGGGAAGCCCATAAGTAGGGCATTTTAAAAAAATGAAATTATTGTTACATTAATCCTCATCTTTCCTCCAAGGAGCTCAAGTTGGGATACATTTATCTTTCCTCATTTATCTTTGCACCATGCAAGGTAGGTTCAGACAGGGACTCCAGGGTTTAATGGCTGAGTGGGAAGATTTAAACCAAGGTTGCAGGTTTGATCCCCATATGGGGCAGCTGCCTATTCCTGCATTGCCGGGGGTTGGACTAGATGATCCTCAGGGTCCCTTCCAACTCCAAATCCCGTCTCTGTCATAAAATTCACTCATTGAAGTGACCTTCCGCCAATCACTAACTCTCAGCCTAATTTACCTCAAACAGGTGAAAATAAAATGAGATACAATATTTACTATTCTGAGTGCCTTCTAGGAAGCACAGTATACAAATATGAATGATATGTTTGTTGCAGAAATGACCTGTAACTCTTGCAGTTATCCAAAGGTAATGGAGTTAAAGCATACAGTACTAAGGACTTCAGAAGAAGTAGAAGTTTCTTTAAAACAGATATTCTGGTTCAATAAACAGAATAGGTCCAGACTTTTAAAATCTACAAACTATAAGGAAAAAATCAGCAATCATCTTAAATGTCAGATATTTATGAAATACTGAACGTGAGTTCTTCAGAGGGCTGAGGAATGTTTTTGCATTCACATATCTGACCAAAATCATTTTATTGTTTCTGTGATGTATGATAAATATATTTAAAAAGTTCACATGGTTCCCCACCCCTGCCAAACTGGTGTGTGACTTTCTTCCAAATGCAATTACTAAAGAGGTTTCATTAACAAACAGACAAACTCTCTTTTTTACAGCAAGAAAAAGAAGTCAAAAGAAAAATGATTCTGTAAACAAGTTGATACATTTTATTTACTTGTTTTAAAGAGGAAAATACAGTAATTCAGTGAAAGAACTTGTGATATTTTAAAATCAATATTTACATTGAATTTCTTTAGTACGTGTTTGGTGATTTTATTGCACACTATTGTGTAAGACATTCAGAATGTCATTCCTTTCCCTAAGCAATTAGAATTTTACAAAATATTGATTTACCTCAGCAAGGAATATGGGGCAGTATCCAATGGTTCATTCAAGTCACACAAAACTCTTTGATCTATTGGAGGCCTCTTCCAGCAGGAGAAATGGAGGAGATATTTTTGCTGATTCCCTCTTTCCCTTGACAGGCCTGAAACTCTTCTCCAGAAGGCTGTACAACCCTCCATAACAGCATGGAAAGTGTTTCTGGAGGTCTTTGCTAGATTAAAGACGCTTTTACAAATCGGTGTTATTTTTGCAGAAGGACACAGATCCAACCCATAGACTCCTTCCTGCAGCATTATTAAATATGCATCTGCATTTAGGATTAATGGTACACAGATGTGTGTAAATTTAATTTATGAATCAATTCATTGGTTTAAAGCTAAACAGTTCATAAATTACTAAAAGAAAAAAAAAAAAGAAAAAAAACTGGACCCAAAGGTGTTTTCTGGTCACTAGACAATTTATTCACTTGGCTTCCAACATTCACTAGGCATTGACTCTCCAGCCTCATCGATGTTTGAAGCCTTCTGGGCTAGGATCCTGGTTTGTTTGCTTTTTTTCTTAAACAGATGGAAGCTACATTTTCTCAGGAAGTGTGCACAATTTGTGAATACAGGCCCATGCATAGTGAAGAGGTTGTCAAAATAGTTGTGTGCTTTTGGCATGTTGTTGGCATCCATCTGTCTCAGGAGACAATGGAGGAGTGTGCTTTGGAGGGTGAGTTCAAGCTGTTGGAAGGGTGCAGTGCCTGCTGTGACTGTAGAGACCGATGCAGGAGAGACAGGTTTTGTTGCAGTCTGGGCAGACGAAGGCATTCAGTTGTGCTGCTGCAGATGCACCATGGCATCTCTGCACTCCTCCCAACGGTCCTTCCTCCTCTGATCACTGTTATGGGTACAAGACTTGACAGCCTGTCTCCAGACTCTGCAGTCGTCTGCAAGGGATTCCCACACAGCAGGGTTGATGTTGCTAGCCTTCATGTCACTTTTGTAATGCAGAGTTGGCATGTACTAGTAGATTTATGGCAATATTCAGTAACTAGGAAGAACCAGAAACATAGATGCTATAAAGGAATAACCATGTCTTGAACCATGAAGGGGCACTGCAGAATCAATTGCAATTCCTAAATGGTGCCACTTAGATATGTAGCTTCAGATCAGCTTGAACTAAGACAGTTCTCTAACTTTCTTCTGGCCACTGCCATGTGAGGTTTATATGCACACAAAAGACCTTGGATTGAGACTCAATTGGTCAAGTCCTTGGAGATTAATGTGAACTGTGGCCATGAATCCCTTTCCAAAGGGTGGGAAGACTTGAGTTGGCTACTTGCTGCCAGCTGTAAACTCTGAAAAACAAGGCTTTAATAGAAGTGCTGACACAACTTTAACTATAGAAGCATGAACAGCCAATAAAATGAGGCGAGTCCTTTCCTTCAGACTGTGTGTATTTATGTTGCCATTGTAGAAAAGAATTTATGTGGGAATTACTTGTGCTTGGTGAATGGTAGGGTAATAAAAAAGAAGCAGTCTTGATAAGCAGAGGCCCAGGCCGAATAGCAGGGAACCAAATTCAATCTTCAAAACAATGGCCTTTGACAATGTTTATGTTTTACTGCTTGGATTCTACAAAGCGGCACTTGCTGTCATTTACTCATTTTGCATTTTATATCTCAACCTTTTCCCTAGAGACAAATCTTGTGTACTACACAGATAGTGCCATAGGGCTCCTCAGACACAGGGTGTCTACTGTACATCCTAAGGCACAAAGGTAGCTGGGGGAATGGCAAAGATTTGGATAGAACTGCTGAGATACGCTTTAAATACAGTTTAATACCGTATGTCCTCATTTCATTTCCTTTACTTAGACTGTTTTGCCTTATGACTGTGTGATACGACACAGTCCAATTTTACAATCTTTAGCTAAATTCCTCATACATTTTGAAGGACACATGGCCAGTGCTTCTAAACACACATCCCAGAAGTGGAAGAATTGGATAAATATTCTTGTTAGCCACCTAGAGTTTTGGTAAGGAAATACAAAAATATGTACATAATACTGAATATTGAATGTTGCATTCTCCCAACTGAGATAATTTCTTACATATGAATTCCCTGAGAACAAGGCCTGCCACAAAGTGCTACTCCAAGATGGTTTATGTTTCCTTATCTTGATTATAGTGCTGCTTAAACAACAGCACATCTCCGAATGTAGGGTTACCATATTTTGAAGAGCAAAACAGAGGACACTTCTACTTTTAACTATGGGTCGCTATGACGACTCTCATACCCATGAAAAATGAGGACATATGATTGGTGATGTGAAGAATATCTTTTCTAGAAGCCTTGTTCATCCATGTTGGACTGAAAGGCTTAGTGATGCATGGCCCAAAATCAAGTTGTAAATGGAGTGGAGTTCCACCCACATCTTGGATCCCACAGGGAGAAAATGGGATAAAGCTCTCCTACAGGCCCTTGTGGGAAAAGGCTTCCCCCTCCAGAGTCTGGGGGCATTTTGCCACATGATAATCCCGCCTGCCCACCCTCAGATTAGAGACTGAGACAAAAAGACACCTCCTCATCCTGCATTCATTGCTCTACAGAACTCCAAACAAAGGAAGAGACTGAAATGTCATTTTGTGTGTTTGTGTAATCTCAGAAGGTTGTATATATCGTGAAGGGATCCTGCACTTCTGAATTTTCCACTCTACCATCTCAGTGGGCACAGAGCCCCGACACATGCTAGCCAAATGCACAAGCAACAGGAAGTGTAGGGCTGCTGTGGTGCACATTGGTGGCAGGTGCAGGACTAGCTTAGGCTGCCTCACAAGATCTTTCGCAAGTTTTTTCAACGTATAGGTGCTTCCCCCCAATATGTTTTTGAGTATTCATGTACCAGTTTCAGCTTATTGTGGAACTGCTGTGCCTGCTTTGGGGTACAGTTCAAATGCTATGTTTCAAGGGAGAAATAATGCTATTTATTTCCCCAGTAAATGGGTCTTTGGTACTATGTATGCACTACATATCAGGTTTCAGGTTGGTATTAATATATCCTTGCAGTTTTGTTATCACCATTATTCAGTCACTCCCAAGTGGCAATAAAACACACACACATACACAGGCTTGATAAATATAATTCAACCTTACTATTTAGTCCATTATATATACGAATATCACCTAACAATGTATTCTGCTTTGCGTGTCGAGGTCCCCAGGTCCACCCCAATAACTCACACATCACACAGAATTTTTGTTTAAGGTTTTTGGCATAATTTTGGCCACAAATTTATTAAAATACAAATTTGTGAGTGGTTGCTTAGGCATTGGTTGCGACTATCTGCCCCCACCATGGGGGACAGACTGACATTCCGCACGATGTGAAAGTCAGAATGGGGGAATACACTTGGGGGTTACGCGGAGCAGGGAACCTGCCCTCACCCCAAATGCAACCAGGAGTTCATTGCTATGGCCTGAGCCCCCTTGACAGAGTGGACAAGCAATAGTTAGCCCCCAATTCCTTTAACGGAATCCCTTGCAGCAGCAGCAACATTAGAGGGGCAGGCACAGCCAATCCATGCCCCTCAACCAACCAAACCATAAACCAATGCCTAACCGCCACCGAGGACTCAAGCTCGCCGCCAACCACTCACAGCTGCAACCCCACCTTCAAACCCAACACAACAGAATTTAACCTTGTGTCATTTCCCAACGGGGAAAGATGCACACCATCGTCCCTGAAAAGGACGGCCTCCTTGAAGGTGATATTGGGGTGCGCAATCACGGAACCACCATGAGCAATGACTGTTTTCATTGCCACCTTATTAACGTGCTTTCTGGCTCCTTCAGTGGCAGCTGGACAGCGACTGCCACGCCAGGTGCGCCTCTGCAGCAACTGGGACCAAAAACTTTCACACCCAGTAAAAACTCTGCCAATTCAGCCAGGTCCTTTTGAACTGTAAAACGTAAAGAACAACAGTCCGTGGCAGGCAGATCATTTTCCCCTAACTGCAGCACGATAGCTGTAGGGGGCCCCTCCAACCTCACATGCTTCTGAACAAAGGGAAGCAATTCGGCCCACAGCATTCCACGCCTGGACAGCCAAGACACTTGCGCGTGTTGAGGAAGGCCAAGACTGAGTCCAAGTCCAGACTCCCTTGCTCTGATACCGGCCCAGTAGACAATGCTGTGGCCCACAATGCGAACAGCAGCCACACCTAAGAGAAGACAAGCAAAATTAAGTATGGGTGATCAACAATGTCTATGCACATATCCACAAAATGCATTGGACTTCCAAAGGCCCATGTTCTTAATTCTTTCTACGGACAGTCCCCAATGAGCTGCTGTAGTGGCAGCACCATTGCGGAAAGAATGAGGGGCGTAACCTGCTGCTTTCAAACCACAAGCTGCAATCGCTTTCCGCATCACCTTAGCAAACTGATGCCTAGCCAATGGGGTGCCATCCTCATGAATAAGGAATGGACCCTCCCCCTGTGGCCTGAGATCCAAATACCTGGAGGTATCCTCAACTGGGCAAGGACCCTTATTCCCAGTGGCAGGCAGCCTAAGAGTGGCACCCCTGCCTAACTGGTCTGTCTTCAAATTCCGGATAAACAGGACCACTTCCAAAGGGGATAAAGTTACGTCCTGCAAAAGCAATCCCCTTGACTCTCTGCCGCAGGTGAACTCCAATAACACCTCACCTACTCTCAGGGCGCCAAAAAGGCTAAAGAAAAGGCCGCTGAAAAAAGCCGTGCTACATATTTGAACCAGCAAATGCTCTTCAACTTTGAGCGCATGCTGGTCAGCAAATCAAAAGTTATAGGCTTCCTTACCACAGGGGATAGAGTGCCCAGCCTACCCCAGCCTTGCGCATCACAAATTTGGCGCAAGGGTCTTTTTAAAAAAAAGGCTTTGCAGAAAAAGGAAATGGCCGTCGGTTGGATCCTGAGCGTCCTGGCCACTCGGCCCAATTGGAAGAGGTGCGCCATCCTATGAAGTTGGAGCCTATTCCAACCGTCCAAGGCCCTGTGCACGACAAACTTTTTTCAAGGGTCTCTGAAAATTAAGCTTCACTATAACAGACATTGCAGTGGACTGAATTCTGATAGTTTTTTCAGCACATCCAATCTGTAGCAGGTGGGCCAAATCCTGCAGGATCTGCTCAGCGTATGGGGGCAAGTTCCTCTGAAGGCCAAGGGCTGTCAACTAAACCCTAAGAAATCAGTCCAGGCCTTCTCATAAGAGCTAAAAAGCAGAAGGGGAATGGAAGCTGCTACTCCCTGTAATTACTAATTGTTGTCAAAGTGCAACAGATGGTCCAGAAAAGTCCGGCAATAGCTGAGTGTCTGGAGCCCAGGACCTGAAGCACTCCATCTGAAAATGGGATAGAGTGTCAGCAATATCATTAGAGGATTCCGTAAACAGGTGAGCAGCAAGCACAATATTAAACCTTAAGCAGTGCAGCTCAAAAGCATGAGCGGAGGGGCGGAGACTCTGCTGGAGCATGTGGACTGTTTTGCCAAGACGCTCACCACTGCCTGGTTATCCGACCAAAAGCAGATCCGACGGTCACTGAACTCATGGTCCAGATGTGAACTGCTACTACAATGGGGAAAACTCAAGCAAAGTTAGGTCACATGGTAGCCTCACCACACTAGGCTTGAGGCCATGGCTTTGCACACCAGCAGCACCTGAAATAAAAACCAAAGGCCAAAGATCCAGCAGCATCAGCATGAACCTGAAAATCGCTGTGCAGGTTCAAGGTATCCTGCCATGTAAGCGTACACAAAGGTAAGGGGACCTCGGGCCGCAGGCAGCCTGGCCAAGTGGGAACGGAAGGGGCAGCCTGGGACAACCAATCTGCATGCAAGATTACCGTATTTTTTGCACCATAACACTCACTTTTTTCCTCCTAGAAAGTAAGGGGAAATGTCAGTGCGTGTTATGGAGGAAATGCCTACGGGTGGCATGCCTACAGATTTTCCTTCTCTAAAAACTACATGCGTGTTATGGTCGGGTGCGTGTTATAGAGCGAAAAATACGGTAATTAAATGACCCAGGAAGATCGGATCTGATGAAGCATCACTTGCTTCAGAAGAAGTATTACAAAATAACTTCCTTCCAGGCAGACAGCTTCTACATAGGCAAGCAGTATGAGCAACAATATCCCTCTGGATCCCTAAATAATGATTGGCTTGCCCTGCTAGGCTCAAGGCCAGTGTACATGATGAAGAAGGGACCCCAGGCCATGAGACCACCTGGCCAAGCAGGAACGGAAGGGGCAGCCTGGAGCAACCACCCTGCGTGCAAAATTTAACTGACCTAGCAAATGATAGGATTTGACAAAGCAACACTTGCTTCAGAAGAAGTATAACAAGAATAACTTCCTTGAAGGCAAACAGCTTCACCACAGGCAAGCAGATGTTTGAGCAACGGTATCCAGCTAACCCCCAAATACGATACTGCCTATGAAACACCCAGCTCCTCAGAGGAATAAAGAGTGTCTAGCAAGCCTACAGAGGCTGGTGTCACATGAACCAGCCAGTAAAATAATCCAAAAAATGGTACCCCCAGTTAAATGAGTATAAACTCACACTGTTCAATCCAGAAAGGCGCTAAAGGACTCGAGCGCTGCACAGTCCATTGCGCAACCCATCGGCATCGCCTTATCAATATAAGGAGTCCCATCCCAATTAAAGCCCAACCACTTAAAATCACGGGTGAACCAGCAGCAGCCTAACAGTCAATTCAATATAGCATATTGCCAACAAGGCACCTCTTCCAATTTTGTGGTAAGCTCAACCGCCTGCTCCAAAGACGTGAACTTCGCGGAACAATTCCTTAAGGATAGCGTCATTCACTGAGGTGCCTTTGGGATGCGATAAATAAGGATCAGATGGAATTATATGGGGCTGTCTTAGGGGTCCCACCATACGTTCCAATGCAAGCTGCTTCCTAACCTTCTTTCTGGCTACCTTAGGTGACTCCCTAACTGACTTTTGATTTGCTGTATTCCGAGCCACTGGCTAAAAAGCCAGAGGAATCCTAAACCTTGAGAAAACCCTTCCCACAAGCACAAAGTCGCTGACCCATCTAGATACCTTTTAGCCAGGCTTTCAAGGGAGATAATTTTTATGGGAATATGGGCCAGAGATAAGGAGCTATTGCTTGCCAGCTCCCAGCCCCCGCTTGGGCAGGGGGCGCCTTGTGCTGCCACCATGATGTGTAAAATTTACAGGGCGGACGCTATCCAGAAACCCTTAAACAACAAAGCTGCCACCGGGCCAGCTTCCTGCACACCAGTTTCAGGTTCTACTGCTCAGGGAATTTCAATTTGAAATGTGGAGCTGCGCAAGTGGTCCACACGTCCCCATCCCTGCGATCCCAGCAAGCTGTGGGGATGATGGCAGCCCTGCGTCTAACATTCCCATCATAGTGAATTGCTACTTATAGAATCGTAGAGTTGGAAGGGACACCAACAATCTTCTAGTCCACTCCATAATAATAATAATAATAATAATAATAATAAATAAATAAATAAATAAATAAATAAATAAATATACCCCGCCCATCTAGATGGGCTCCCCTGGGTGGCTTCCAACAAAATATTAAAATATTAAATATTAAAATATTAAAAAAATGCATCAGACATTAAAAGCTTCCCTAAATAAGGCTGCCTTCCGATGTCTTCTAAATGTCTGGTAGTTGACATCTGGTGGGAGGGCTCTCCACAGGACAGGTGCCACCACCGAGAAGGCCCTCTGCCCGGCCCCCTGCAACCCGGCTTCTGTCCAGGTAGAACGATGGGGGAGCATGCAGCTGTCCCATACAAGGACCAATTCTGCAGCCCACCACCTGTCCAGGTACCCCTGCTTGCCCTTTTAGAGGGAAGCACCCCCTCAAGAAACCCAATTTATTTTTTTATTTTTTTTATTTTTTTGTTTGTTTTGTTATAACAATGGCTAAGTGAGGTATATGAACCCTGTCTCCCAGGACCCAGTCCTGTACTCTAGCCACTAAGCCACAATGGCTCGTCTCTAAAATATTTTCTTTACAATTAAATTACACAGGCTGCAATGTCAGCCTAAAATAATGCAATAAAAACAAGTGCTGCAGTGCCAAAGAAGGATAGAACTTTTTTTATGTATGCTACAGCAGCAGCAAGAATACTCATCGCAAAGCATTGGAAGACACAAGAATTACCCACCTTGGAAGAATGGCAGATGCAAGTAATTGACTATATGGAAATGGCTGAGATGACTGGCAGAATCCGAGACCAGGGAGAAGAGTTGGTGGAAGAAGATTGGAGGAAATTTAAAACTTATTTACAGAAGTATTGTAAAATGTATGAATGCTGATGACATTGAAATAAAATGAAGGGGTTCTAGTAATAGGAGATAAAAATTATAAATTATAAATTTGGGAGGTAAAATATATAAGGACAAAGTAGTAGGATACGAATTTGCTGAACTAATTGTTAAAAAGGGATATAAAAAAGGGAGGCGTGAGGAAGTCAGGAAAATAAGTTAATTGAAGATGAATAATTAGAAAAGAGTGATTTGTGTTTTCCTTATTCTATTTTTTGTGTGTCGATTGTTCTTCTTTTCCCCTTGTTAAATGTTTGTATTTTATGTATTGTGAAAGTTTGTACTGTTGTGTTTTATATTTTCTCTGTGGTTTTATTGTTCTATTTTTCTATTGTTAAACTTAATAAAATATTATTTAAAAAAACAACAACAAGTGCTGCAGTACCCCAGAACGGCCACTAGAGGCTCTACGAGAGCAAACTAGGCCTCAAAAATGGGGCTCCTGCCAAAAAGAAGCAGGGAAGGTGGCGATCACAAGGGGGCCTGCAGGGAAGGCCCCAATTAGGCCGCGCCTGCCTCCCTGCAGCCCAGGGAAGGCCTGCCAGGCTAACAAGGCCGAAACTGGCCCTTTAAGGAACAGGGCGGGGGGGGGGATCTCACAGCAAGGCCTCCCGAGGGCCTGGCAAGGCCAGAGGCACCAGGCGCCGCCGGAAAAGGCCTATAAACGGCCGCCCAAGGCCAGGCCGAGGCTTCAACCTTAAGGTAAGCTGGGGGGTGGAGGGGAATTAAAAGACCAAAGGGAAAAGCAGAGTAAAAGTAAAAATTACCCAGGAAAAAGAAAATTTAATAGGACTAAAATATCAATTAAATAGAAGCTAACGCAATTAAAGCAGGCCTAAGACAGAAGGTAATTAGTAGAAAAATACAACCGCCTCCCTTCGCTGTGATCAATCCGCTGCACGGGCGAAAAGAGGAAGCCCTAGCCTCCTGCAAGGAGTTTGAGCATTTCTGGCTGTCAATCAATAAATGGCAACATTAACTTCTTCCCAACAACAAGGGAAGCCCCAATCGCATCACTGGCCAACGATCAATTAGCCCGCCCCCAACTTTGGAGTGTCCTGGCGCCCCCCCCCCCCCCGCAACACGTGTGCTCGCCATGAAGGAGAACACGCTTTCCCATTTAGGATCTAGAGTTTTAGTGCTGTCATTGGAAGCAATACACTGTGTGCACTTTATGGTTGTAAATACATTTTATAATGCATCATATAATTATGGAACATCTTTTGCTTTATTATAGAGCATTAGCACGCTTGAGTTAAAACCTGTTCAAAGTCAATGGCTGTATTTTAAATATTTTTTTTAAAGTAAATTAGGCAATAGTTAGAAAGCATTTAGCATTTGAGAGTTAAAATGCTTACATGAAGCTCTCTTAAGTGAGCCTTCATTGTGAGTCATGAGTATAATAATTCAAAGATTTCATAGGATTGAAATATTGAAAAGCAACTCTCATGTCACTAAAATATGTGTGAATTCTACTTTCAACCCCTGCAATACATAGCCTAGTGCTACTACACGGTACATTATACGTAACTACAAGTCAATAAACTGCAAATTTTGTGGTGTTGCTTGCATATTTGATGTATTACCAAATCACAGGGTGTGTACTGGTTGTAATCTGAGCCCAAGCGATAACAGAAATGCAGTTTGATCGTTACAGTAAAGAACAATATTTCCGCACACCCCTAAGATTGGAGATAAGGGAAATTCTGTTTGACTTTTGACTGTGAAATGGAGCAGTTCCACCAGTAGTGGATGGCATGGTAGAATTGTGCGACTTAACCTGGTCTCCTTCTGACTGAGTCACTGCAGCATGCTGGGATGGAAAAGGAGAGGTGGATTGGCGTCAGTGGCAAGGCTGGTCTAGTACGAACTAGCGGGAACACCAATTGATTCACATACACTACACACACACACACACACACACACACACACACACACACACACAGGGCAAGACACTTCCTTCACATTCCTGACTTGAGCTCAGGGCTGGGGTGCAAAGAGGTCCCAGAGCTGCAAATAAAGAAGCTGTATTTACACCTATGGCTTGAATTCTGTGTCACCTGACATCATATGAACCTTTGCTCTTGTCCCCCCACCCCATTCTATAAAGCTGTTACAATCTTGTTGTACCCCTCTTTACTTTTAGGAAAAATGCAGGCTGAGGGGCTGGAGGCACCACATTCCCTTTGGGGGTCCCAGGTATTGTGCCCCCTCATCCATCCCACTATTGTTTGAACCCAGGTCATCCTCAGGGAGCAGCGGAGTCCCAGATACCTGTCACAGCTCACCTGCACCTCACTTTAAATTTGTTTTTCAACCGCCAGCCAATGCTGTGATTTCTCATAAGGCCCCCATAACACAATTCTGTGGCATTGTGGCAATCAAAATGGCTTTTCTAGAATTGACTCACAGTATAAAGGTACAGGTAAAGGTACCCCTGACCGTTAGGTCCAGTCGCGGACGACTCTGAGGTTGTGCGCTCATCTCGCTCTGTAGGCCGAGGGGGCCAGCATTAGTCCACAGATGGCTTCTGGGTCATGTAGCCAGCATGACTAAGCCGCTTCTGGTGAACCAGAGCAGCGCACGGAAGTGCCATTTACCTTCCCGCCAGAGTGGTACTGATTTATCTACTTGCACCTTGATGTGCTTTCGAACTGCTAGGTGGGCAGGAGCAGGGACTGAGCAACAGGAGCTCACCCCGTTGCGGGAATTTGAAATGCCGACCTTCTGATCGGCAAGCCCTAGGCTCAGTGGTTTAGACCACAGTGGCACCCGCGTCCCTATTGCCTGGCACACTGAGGTAGCAGGGGACCTGGCAGAAGGCACTTTGCTAAAGGCCCTCAGACCTAAAGCTGCCTCTGGGGGTGGGTGGGCAAAGTGTGTCTAAGCTATCTGTGAAACTAGAACCTGGGCCTTCCCCTGCACTAATACAATTTTGTATCCTGGATGTTGTCACGTGTGGAAACACAAGTGCCTGACATCTCCCCTACGGACAAGTTCTGACTGTGCATGTAATGCGGAGGGTGGGGGGACAGATCTGCAATGCAATACCCTACTCATTGGTCTACACAAAGTATTTTGAGGGATTTAATTTCAGATGACTGAACATTTTCCTATATAGAATTAGATTGTACAAGCCTAACATGGCCACAGGAATTCACTTGTGCACTGCTAACACTGTTTATACTCTCCCCATGTGGTTTGGTGAGATGGGATTTTACAGGGGTAGCTTAGTGTAAAATAAAAGCAAAACCCAACAAAACCAGAGCATACAAGTTAAGTGTATTAAAAAAAAGATGCTTCACTGAATCAACTGCCTGCTCTGTACCTGCAAAATGAACATTCTGAAGCTCCCACTGGAGATTATCAATATTTCACTAACTCTGGCAAGGCAGAAGCAAGCCAAGTGAAGCAAAGCTTATTGCTCTGAATTTCTGAGCACCGTGCGCCAGGTGTCTCTATACCATAAACATTACCCTTCTCTGCATGTCCTCTTCAGCAGTTTCAGGCAGTTTCTGCAAATCAGCAGACAATGCAAGAATAGTTCCTGACCTTTGACCTATGAATCCAAGAATAATTCATATGGCAATGTGTCATCATCATATCATTTAATGCTGGTATTGCACATTTTGAATTAGGTTTTACTACACTTTGCTGCTTTTTGTCTTTCATTTTCCCCCATCTTGAATTCAGTTCTTTACATTTCCAAATTTGTTTGCACTTTTTAAAAGTGCCCATGAAAATCCAAAAGCATTTAGTGTGAATTTCTCCTAATATACACATTTTCCATGCAATTTTGCCTAATACTCACATTTTTGCAAAAAAAAAAAAAATATCCCTAATAGCATGCATTTTTGAATGTTGTTTTCAATAACATGTATTCTTATGCACACTTTGTGTGCATTTTTGTGCATATTGCTTTGCTCAGCTTTTATAGGAGCTGTTTAAAGACACACAGGGACAGGCTAGAGGCCACGTCTTTCTCCTTTTTTCTGGTGGGGAAAAGTATATGAAGCAAATATTTTTTCAGTTGAGTGGTTTCTCTAAGCAAATGCAGCAAAGCAGAAGATTTTTCTCTTGGATACTGTGTATATTCCCAGAAGATATTTTTATAGACTGTTTTATAAAGCAAGGCACAGGTATAAGATCTTCCTAATATAAACCCCATTGAATTTATGCTCACCTGTGGGCTTTTCCTGTTCACAGTGACAGATTTCTGAATCCAGTGAAGTTACCAAATTGACTCAGGGGCAATGAAAGTTTAACAGATTATGTCCTGTGTTAATTTGCCTCATGGAAGATGAAATTGCAGAGCTGTAGTTCTAGCTCAATTAACAAGCTGACACATGCACTTACATTTTTCTATATTTAAAAAACTCTTGGAGCCAGTTTCTCACCACCACTTGATTTGCCTTTGTAGCTATCCCTTCTATTTTTATTTTAAATTTGGCTTTCAGTGCCACATGGTGGTTTGACAAATCAAGGAATGTTGATGATGCAAAATTAAATCTCAGTTTGATTGATGAAACTTGACATGATGCATCGAAATGTGACACATTCACTTTAAATCCAGAAATAACAATGGGCCTTCTGAAAACAGTAGGTCTGTTAATAATTCCTAAAAGATTGATCTTTCCTTGTGGTTAAACATAAATGCATCAAGGCAAAGGATTTCATTTGGTCTTAAGCGTGCAAAATGCACCTGGTGACAAAGTAAGCAATAGATACTTTGGCTCCTTGTCAGGAAATACCATAGTGTGGGAACAGGAACATTTCTCATCCCATTTGCTAACAATGAGCTCTCTATGAATTATTTCCTGTATCCTATGCAAAACTACATGACTGAACAGGAAAATCACTTATGTTTGCATGTCAGCACATAACCAGAGTAATAATTTCAGTTTCCTATGCTTGTAAGTAACATTTACTTATCAATCATTTACAGGTACCGCAATGAAAATGTTAAAATGAAATATTTTAAAAAAGATTAGATGCATTTGGAAATAATTCCAATTTAATATAAAAATATGAAATTGTTTTGTAATACAGGGGCACAGGTATACCCCTCAGTCAATTATAGAACCACCATAACTAACAGGGTGGTATCAAGGCTTTGTGATATCAAGGCATGCACCCCTCAACCTCACTTCTCCCTATCTCCTGTACAGCACAGGGAAGGAAAAGCAAAATACCTTATCCCTGCATTCTATTCCTTGGATCTGGAGGAAGTTGAGTTGCTTCATCTAGCTCAGAATTTCTACCGTCAACAACAGCTCAGCTGTAGAGTCCTTGCTTTGTATGTGGAAAGTCGGGTCCAACATCATGGAGGACACGTGTTGCGGTGAGATCACCAGAAACTGCCTCCCTGTTGTGGGATGGGGCCGTTTGGATGACCACAATGCCCCATTGGTTGCCCCTCTGTTGCTGGGGCAGAAATTTGGTCAGTTGGGTTGGCTATTGGCTGCTGAGGGGCTACTTATAGCTGCTGCACGTCGCTGGAGAGTTTCACTTCCTTGCAACATGCAGCGGATCACCCGCCCTCCTCTCCCGATTTAGGACTGTTCTTATGGCCTTGCTATGCCTGTCTAGGGGTCGTCTGTTTTGGAGCAGGGGCCCGGTAGGAATTTGCCATTTGGCTGATTGGCTGGTGCCACTTGGTTTTTGCCTACCGTGTAGCAAATCATCACAACTTCGTAAGGTTGGCTGTTAGGCATTTGGTTCAATGTTTTGGGGAGGGGACGTGGCTGCCCCTCCATTGCTGCTGCTAGGGAATTCCACCAAAGGAATCCAGGGGCTCGCCTTGCTTTTGTCTGAACCCTGTCAAGGAGCTAGGGCCATGCCAGAGCTCCTGGGAGCATCAGGGGTGAGCTGTGAGATCCAAGGAGTTCTTGCTCCCCCTTACTGAGATATGGTGGTGCCCAGTGTCAGTCTTGTTCCTGCTACCATGCAGGTTCAGGTAGTCTGGAACCAATGCCTAAGCAACCGCTCACATGCTGTAATCAATAAAGTTGTGGCCAAAATTTAATGCCAAAAACCTTAAACTAACATCTGTGTCTTTTGTGTCTTCATTTGGGGGTGGTTTTGGAGGTCTTCACATGCAAGTGCTAGGTTCAATCACTGGCATCTCCACTTAAAAAAGATGCGGTAGGAGATGATAGGAAAGCTCTGCTGGAAATTCTTCCTGTCACTGTAGGCTAGGTGGAGAAACGGTCTGATCCCTATTCTTATGCTATGGCCCAAATGCTCAAATCTAGAGGGGCAGGAAGCTATTTACTTTGCCCTGGAATTTAGAAGTCTCGTGCTATTTGAAGGGAGGATTTCTTGGTTGTCACTGAGATGTTGTTGTTGTTGAAACTTCTACACTGCTTCTCGTTGTAAAAGAATCACAGAGCAGTGGGTGAGTGGAGTGACGTCTTGTCCTTTACCTCAGGTGGCAAAATGTGTGCCGACACTAAGGGGGACAGGAAGCAAATGAGAAAGAAGTAAATAACAAAAGTCAGACAGAGGGGGGAAACCATGAAATGCTCTGCTGGATCTCTCCATTGCCTCATCTAATCCAGCATCCTATTCTCACACGAACCAACCTGTGGGAAGCATACAAGGCGGACTTGAGTGCAAATGGAACTCTGCCTTCCTGAAATTCCCAGCAACTGGAATTCAGAGGCATACAGCCTCTGACAGGGGAGGTGGAGTATGACCATCATGGCTAGTAGCCATTGATATCCTCCTCCAATTTGCCTTTTAAAGTCATCCTAGTTGGTGGTCATTGCTACCTCCTGAGGGAGCAAATTTTGTAGTTTGACTATGCGCTGTCTGAGGAAGTGCTTGGTTTTATAGGTCTTGAATCTTCAAGCATTCAGCTCCATCAGATGCCTTCAAGCTCTAGTGTTATGAGAGCAGCAGAAAAACCTTTCTCTCTCCACTTTCGCCATGCCAGGCTTACCTGCTTTTCTCTAAACTAAAAAGTCCCCAATGCTGAAACCTTTCTTCATGGCTGCCCCTTTTTCGAACCTTTTCCAACTGCATAATATCCTTTTTGAGGTGAGGCCACCAGAACTGCACATAGTTTTCAAATGCATGGACTTTCCATACATCAGGGAAATTCCTGATGTGTCCTGGTTTTGGGGTGTAAAAATGGTGTCGGGGGGAATTTTGCTGAATTGGCAAAATGTCAGGGAAACCCCAGATAACAGCTCCAAAAGCTTAAAATCACTATTTGGGGGGGGGAGGTTCCCCCCAAAAAACTCAACAATATGTTTCCCAAAAAAGGTCAGATGCAGTCACACCATATAATTATATAATCTACAAGAGAAACTTACAGAACAGGGCACAATTCAATGAGTTCAGTGATTAAGAGGCTACCTGATTTGAGGCAGGAGCCAATTGCAATGCCATCTTGCAGTTTTCCCTTCACTCATGAGGGGCAGCTGTGCAATTGATTGCATATTTCCATAAGGAAAAGAGCTGGAGATTTACCTTAAAAAAAAAAACAAAATCTGGAAATTCAGAGAGAGGGGGATCTAATGCATTCTTATGCAGAGCTTACTATAATTATGGGGAAATTGATAAGCTCTCTTGTCAAGATATTTCTATTGTGCCTCTCATTTGGGTGCATGGCACATCTTAGGTGTCCGACCACAAGCAACTCAATTCCACTTTGACTTGGTTCACAGAGACTTTGAAAGGAGTCAATAGGCAGCACCCTATATCTACTTCAGGCAATTTAAGCCTCGTGGACAAAATGCTGTCCCAGCACTAGTGAAGTGCCTGATGATGATTTTGTCAAGGCAGAGGGAAACCTGATAGAGATGGAAAGAGAGAGAACTGCTCTTTTTAAAAGCACATCTAACAGCACCAGGAACTCAAATTTACAAAGCCATTGGGATTTGTGTGAATTTCCAATGCACTGATGCCAGAGGCAGAGCAATCTGATGCTATGATGGGTAAAGTGCAATATGTACTATACACTGTGTGCTGCAATTGGGTTTTAGTCTCAAATTAGCTCTGAATTTCCAAGGGACCACTGGTCAGTTTTCTATAAACCCATTCAGAAATACTAGTGACAATTGAGAACTATTTGACTAACTTCAGTATTTTCAGTGTTGCTATGGGAAACGGTAGCATCTGAAGATCTTACCTACAGCTAAGTAAGACGTATACAGATGTTCTTTGCTTCAGTTTCTTCATTTTTTCAATTACTGTCCCTTTGAATTTTAGGCCATGGTTTATTTATATAGCCCTTTTTGGCCTGACGGCCTCCAAATAAAAGTACAATGAATACAGTAAGTCAATAATCAAAACAGTATTTCCCACCACATGCTATCTGACCTTTCACATATGGCTCCTCCCATTGCTACCCTCTTCAGATGTGACAACTGAGTCAAATGGTTACTGAATGAGCACTGCAATGCGTATCAATATGCACATAAGACAATTTCCACTTGCAACAAATTGCTGCTATATGTAGTGCATGTGCTGCTCCTCTTCTGCATAATATTTTCCTTACGTTGTCCCCTCGGTGCAACATTTTGCAAAGTGTTCTTTCACAAGTACATTCCATCCCATTTCTAGCTTAATTTGCATATTTCTTAAAAAAGAAGAACTGTGCATTGAAACAGATATTAAATATTTCAGTGTGCATTTGAGTCTTCAGATACACATTTCATGTCAGGGTGCACATTTCAAGCCATATTTTAAAAACTAAATTTCAGAGAGAGAGAAGAATTTGGATTTGACATCCCACTTTATCGCCACCCTAACGAGTCTCAAAGCAGCTAACAATCTCCTTTCCCTTCCTCCCCCACAACAAACACTCTGTGAGGTGAGTGGGGCTGAGAGACTTCAGAGAAGTGTGACTAGCCCAAGGTCACCCAGCAGCTGCAGGTGGAGGAGCGGGAAAGCAAACCCGGTTCACCAGATTACGAGTCCACTGCTCTTAACCACTACACCACACTGGCTCAGAGAGCTCTGAGCACTGTATTGCAAAATTTGGATGCATGAAATCCAAAGGATAATTACATCTTAATCTGGTAGTTCACCTCTGAATTCAGAGAAATGGAATACCTCAAGAAGACTTCATGCCACAGTGTGTGGGATTGTTGACATGCTCTGCTGTTCTTTGCATTTTACTACTGACTGAGGGTGGTGGAGGACAATGCAACGACTCAGTCTCAAAGCGAGCTCTGCTCTCTTCACTCATTTGTGAGCTGTGTGTAACAATAGCAATATTTAGCAGTACAGATTTCTGCAGTGAGGGAAAAATAACAAAACCCAGTGGCTACTTTTGAAGCAGTCCATTATAATTACACTACTCTGTTCTTTGTCAGATCTGTTGTGCTCCTGAAAAGTCTATAACCTTAAACTCTGTTTTATTGAGGTGATGATGGTGACATCCAATATTGTGTTCCTTGTCCTGTCTTCCTATCTATATATTTCCATTGCATGACATGATGGGAGGGCGAGGCGGTAGTAATGCTTAATGGTATTAGGAGCTGTATAAAGAAAACGGAGATCAATTGGAAGTACACAGGCTTCATATAGTCCTTTCCTCTCTCACCCCCTCCAGAAGCAAGAGAGGAGCAGTAGCCATGTCAATTCCAAAGCAGGTAAAAGGTTTGTTACCATCTTCCTGCTTTGCTACTGCTCCCCCCAAAGGAGAGGAGAGACGCCAGACCATCCCTGGAAGACACTGGACTCACCCACCACGGATTTGTAACAGCTGGTCTTGACCCCAGACTTCTGGGTGGGGAGGTTAAAAGGTGGGAAATTGTTAATTAATGGGTTTTATTATTGCTTTGTTAATTATTTGAGTATGGCTTTTTTAGATGTTATGTTATATGAAATATTAATGTATTATATGGTTTCCCCCCCCTGTGGTAATATGGATTGTATATCTTTTTTTTGCTGTAAGTTGCTTGGAGACTTTCATGTGACAAGTGACCAATAAGTCGAATAAATGAAATGAAATCCTCAATTCATCACACATATAATGCTTTCCATTTATTTCTCATCCACAAGATGAAACAATGCAGAGTTTTTTCTGGGAAAGAGAAGTAATAGGTTCGTAGAATGGTTTGCAACACTATCAGGAGAACTGAAAACAATTACAGTATTATTGCAGATTGTGAGATTGGGCCAAACTGGCATGGCTTTTATAGAATCCAAACCACAGTTTGAGTAAGGGTACCACGAAAAGCCACAAACACATACAGGTACAGAACAGCAAACAGCATCCCTACTGCTGAGTTTTGTCTGTCAATGAAATATAAGTCTGCCTCCAAGAAGTTCAAATTTTGGAAGTTTGCTGGGGAGCAACTTTGCATTTTATGTTTGAAAACTTCAGTTTCAAAAGTCCTTCGGTTTAAATGGCAAAGCGCATGCTCAGCACTGCTCTCTCTTTTCCTTTTCCTTTTGGAAAGTGTAGTCAACTGCGTAGCATTCTTGACTGAGAGGGCTGCCCATCTATTTTGCCATTTAAACGCCAGCACTTACTGTACTGGTGTTCAAATATTAAAGTGTGAATAGTTTCTAATTCTAATTCACCTCATGTATCAAATACTAATTCAGTATCTCCTTGTTTATGGTTACTGAGAAGGGATCATTTTCTTCCATACCCATCTCCAATCAATAGACGTAAAGTACATATTTAAGCAGAAAGGGTGACCATTGAAAAGGATGACAATTTGCCTGTTGGGCGGGGCGGGGGATAGTTCAAGGAGAAAGGAGCGCTTCAGAACAACTTTGTTCATTCAATATCTAACACATCTCGTGGGAAAATGATATACAACACAGCATGTCTCATAAATGTAAGGACCTCCTTTTAATGATAATATTTAGCTCTTCATCGTTCTGGGAAATGAAATGTTTGCATAGACAATCCATAACCTAGCAGGAAAACTCTGACTGATGAAGCAAAAGAAAAGAAAGTGGGGATGAAACAGTATAATATTTGAGAAATAGGAATGTCCGTAATACAGTACAAAAATCAATGACAAGGAACATTTATAAGAGAAAACAGCTGTAAATATGAAAAAAACCATAAAAATTCCAGTGTGTATAACATGCAGAGGGATGTAAATCACATTTTTCAGGGACTATTGCCAGCCTCCACTCACAATCCATTTTAATGAAAGAAGCAAAAATGTTATATGTACACTTTTTTCATTGAGTTACACCAATCAAATACTCTAAATATTTTTATAGGCAATTGTGTATTCAAGATATGGAAGAGACAAATAGCTTAAAAGGAAGAATCACAAAGGTAATAAATATTTTCATTCAGATGAATCTAGTACATTTCTGATTCTTATAACCTTTATCCAGTAAATAACAATTTGGTGTTATACTTTTGTGTATGGTACAGATTTAGTGAAGTCCAGAAGTGGATCAACATGGAAAAAGTCCAAAAGCTTTATAACAATTAAAAAGAAAACCTCAACAGTATCATTTATTAAACCCCCAAACTAATAGCATGCCAACCAAACTTTGGGAACAATCCATACAAATAATCAAATTGAAGTCCCAGCTGTTTCAACAGGAAAGATTTAAGCACACCCCTAACTCTCACGTTGAGATCCATGATCATTATATGTTTACTTAGCCTGGATCTTAGACCCAGTTCCTAAATTATGAAATAGTTCTAATTCCCCTGAGCTGGGATTAAAGATTTGTTATCATGCATGAAATGTAATAGTAGTCAAAACTAGTTTAATTAATTAATTAATTAATTGGAAATGCATGAAACTGGTTTTCATGCTTTCACTTTCAGGGGGAAAACTAGTGTCTGCTGTGGGGCTATTGTGCATACCAGAGAACACTGCAGTAAATTCCAGGGTGCAGGTACCATTCTGCTCAGATCATGCTCTTAACAGTATGTCTTAGAACACACCCACACTCCATATTGCAAGGGGCAAATGGTAGTGTTGGCAAGCATGCTGTCTTTTATGGAAGCTGGCCCATGATTACCGATCCCACTGGGAGATGCTGCCTGTTGTCAAGCAGTACAGAGTGTCAGGGCATTACAGAGACCCTTTAATCCATCTTCCCACCTTTTGCTCAGCAGCACTGGGTTCTTACCCTCTTGAATTGAATTGAAACCAGCTGTGGCCAATTTGAAAGAGTCTCTGGTTTGAGTGAGTGTACGGCCTTCATTGAGCACTGAGATAGAAACAAAAATATTGTATGCAAAATTCCAGGACTTCCGGGTACTTACCCAGGCTTCACGTTTCCTTTTGGAAATGAGGCTCAGTGGAGACTGTGAAGTCTTTATGATATATAGTTTATTTACACAATATACAATCTGAGCCTATGATGAAGAGGTTTACAATATCAACACCCCAAATCAGTATTGTTTCTCCCATGGCCTTAGATTTTCCTAGAGATCCTGTATGGTTTTATCTGTCTCTGCTTGCTGCTTTGCTTCTAGGTCACATCACTGCAATACAACTCTAAACTCTAAACCTTTTTCTTCTTCTCACTAACTGCCAGCTATTTACTGTCTCACAAAGAGCCCCTTTCCTTTGTTTCCCATAATGACCCATTCCCTAGGGAATCACCTCATCAGGAAGCTAGCTTGGCTTCTAGTTACACACTTGCTAGATCCAGGGATTAGAGGAGTCTAACACCCACAAACTCATAACACTATAATGTTGCATTAATAGGTGTGTGCTTTTTTATATTGCATTGTATTTTCTTTATATTTTGTACGTTGTGTTGGAATTCTTTTGTGTTGTATTTGCTTTTTCCTGCTGTGAACATTGCTTTTGAATATAAAGCAATTCATCAGTTCAATTTGATCCAAAAGAAAGTGAATCAGGAAGCAGGTGATATGGATGGTCTTTCTATGCCTGAGACCCTGGGGAGTCACCACCAATCAGAGAAGACCCTACCTGTTGCCCTCAAGATGATGATGATGATTTTATTTATACCCCGCCCTCCCCGGCCAAGACTGGGCTCAGGGCGGCTAACACCAAATATAAAATACAGTTTAAAAAAAACCCCAATTAATTAAAATATAGCTTAAAATACAGCTTAAAATTCATCCTCGATTTACTCGCGGCCCATAAATCAAGATCATAAGGGGAGGAAACATCAAATATTCACCAGGGCCAGCTATCCATGCTGGTCCTACATGCGCCAGCAAAATGGCCGAGGGGAAATTTATATGCAGGATCCCATATAAGGGGTTCCATCAAAAAAAGAAAGAAGGGGGGGTCAGTGAGTCCAGGCCAAAGGCCTGGCGGAACAGCTCCGTCTTGCAGGCCCTGCGGAAAGATGTCAAATCCTGCAGGGCCCTGATCTCCCGTGACAGATCGTTCCACCAGGTCGGGGCCAGAGCTGAAAAGGCCTTGGCCCTGGTTGAGGCCTGGGACCGCCAAAGTGTTGTTATTTATGGACTGTAAGGTCCTCCGTGGGGCATACCAGGAGAGGCGGTCCCGTAGGTACGAGGGTCCTAGGCCACATAGATGTTGTTGGATTCTAGCTCCCATCAGTCCTAGACAGCATAGCCAGTGGTCAGGGATGATGGGAGTTGTACTACAACCATATCTGGAGGACCACAGGTCCCCATCCCTGCCTTAAAATGATGACCTAAATTACCCAAAGAAATTGCACTCTTTTTAGATTTGCACTAACTGGAATTTATCTTTCAGGAGGATAATTTGCAAAGTCTGGATTTAGCCATAAATGATTATATCAGACATTCTATCATAGTTTTGAATAAACTTATTGATGTCAATGTAAGCTTTAGACTATGGAGTGGGGTTGTGGGCCTATAATTATTTTATCTCCAGAGTAGGAAACTGGAGCATCACTTTGTCCTTCTCAATAGTCATCTAGCCATAATTCTAAAGCTGTCTGTACAAAAGATGCTGATGAGTCGTCAACAAAGGTGAAGGCATCAAAATAGTTCCATTGTGGAAGAGGTGCAAGAGTTTTCTTTCAACAGCAATTCAGCATCTGAAGGTCAGCACAAAAGGTTTTCTGCTTTCTGCTTAATGGTGTTTATAATGTATAGGGCACAACTCAGGGCATGTGGCAACGCTTGGTAAAATGTTGTGGATCCCATCCAGTAAAGTTTTGTGCTTCTGTATCACATTGATTTCAATGGAAGGTATTTAAATCTTTGATGGAAACAATTGGAGAGAAGTGTATAACTTTGTGAGGATTGTGCTCATTATTTAGAAGTTATACAATGTGCTTGGCTCTTACTGAAAGGAAGTGAGACAACGCTGGCTTTGTGGAGGAAGTCCATATACACATTGTTATCTCACCATTTGGTCGTAGTGAGGAGTCCTAAAATGACTTATAATATTAGAAATAGAAAATGTGATTTTTTAAAATAAAAATGAATATACATGTAAATGGTCAACAATATAAAAACTCTTTTAAATCAATAATGATACAGTAGCTGTCACAGTCTTGGATCAGAAACAAGAGTAGGCCAGATGTGATAAATATTCATTGATCTTCCTGATGCAGAAATAACGTTATATTTCTCTTAAATTGTTTGCTACAGGGACTGCAAACATATTTAATATGTGTACAGTGTGTGATTAGGTGATTCTCCAGCTAAAAGTAAACTAGGATGTGAAGTGCTAAAGGTTGTTATTAGGTGCACTGTTTTCTATTGGCTCCCTTTCTTTCAAAAGTGCCAGTTCTGTGACAATGTGGCTGTGCTTGCTCTATGTTGAATTGGGGAAAACGTCGCTTTCCTCAATTTTGAACAAACTATAAGTCAAAAGCACGTCAAAGTGCAAGTAGGTAAATAGGTACCGCTCTGGTGGGAAAGTAAATGGCATTTCTGTGCGCTGCTCTGGTTCGCCAGAAGTGGCTTAGTCATGCTGGCCACATGACCCGGAAGCTGTACGCCGGCTTCCTCGGCCAGTAAAGCGAGATGAGCGCCACAATCCCAGAGTCATCCGCGACTGGACCTAAAGGTCAGGGATACCTTTGCCTTTGCCAGTAACCATCACACACTCTTGCTTTGCCATTTCTCTCTCTCTCTCATTCCCCATTTAGTTAATTATACATATCCACCCCATCCACCCCAGGCTGCAGCTGAAACAGCTTTGGCTTGGTAGTAGCTCAAAGAGTCTCCACCCCCTGAATGGCTCTAGGCAGACCAGGTTAAGATTGGTGGGAGCCGCAGTGGACCAGTAATAATTTCAGGATCATTCCATCGAATTATTATATGACCCTGCACTTTGGCACTTCATTGCCACTCCAGTCCAGCCACATAATATTCTTGTGCCTTTGAGCAGGTTCTGCAGTGGTCTGAGCTAGTGCAGAAGGGAAGGAAAACAGGGAAGGGTATATATATATATATATATATATATATATATATATATATATATGAGATTGTGGAAGACTTGGGATACTAGCTTTTGAAACAGATTCTGAGCCTCCACAAAGCAGAACCCTTGACTGCAATTCATCATTGAAGCTCCAATCGGATACACTCTTTCCTGGGAGTTAGTCCCACTGAACTCTTTTTTATGCTTTATTCACTGGTTGTCACTTACAGTCATCTACTATACTGCTGCTGCAAAATATTGTGGACAATCTTTGTAAAAAGAAAGTTGACATATTTAAGCAAATGGATGGTTGGTGCATTATCTGAGACAAGAGACCGAGGCCTGCATGAAAACTCCTGTCTCTGTATATTGCACAAAAACCAAGTGGTTCCCTCATCTTAAAGGTAAAGTTGTGGATGACTCTGGGGTTGCAGCACTCACCTCACTTTACTGGCCGAGGGAGCCGCCGTTTGTCCGCAGACAGCTTTCGGGTCATGTGGCCAGCATGACTAAGTCGCTTCTGGTGAACCAGAGAAAAGGCTTCCTGTAAAATACAAAACTCTTTTTGCTTTCTTCAAAATTCCTTCAGAATTCCTTCAATGCTTCTAATTCCCCAATTTTCCAAATTTTGACTATAAATGAAATTTGGTAACAATCTAGGGTATGTGAAACATCTCTGGGCTATTTTGCTAGTCTTATCAACACATTGTTGCTTTTCCTTGAAATTCTCAGATTTTCCCCCAATGAAAAAGCTCCCAAATTTGCTTCCCATTTTGCTTTAGGTGAAATTTCAGTGACAACTTTAATTAGGAACAGCAATTTGTACATGCATAGGAAAAAAATGTTTACTTGCTCTTCAGATACCTCAGCCCATGATGTTGGAAGGCCGAAATATCCTAGAAATTATGAGGCATATTTTGTGCTTCCCTGGGTGTAAGAAAATGTTAGGTGTCAATTGAGCAAACAAACTGATATGCTGCATCATATGCTACAGGGCTACAACAGGGGGTCAGCAAACTTTTTCAGGAGGGGGCTGGTCCACTGTCCCTCAGACTTTAGGGGCCGGACCCACCCTCTCCCAAAAGGACCCCACCGCCACCGCTCACACCACAGCCACCGATGCCGCCTCGACTTCGGCAGGGTTGTCATCGTCCTCTGCCTTGGCCAGGGGTCCCCGTGGCTCTTGGCCATACGTGGCTGCCTCATCAGGAAGGAACGGGTGTCGCCCAGAGGCGTCCACAGCTTTGGACTGCAGGAAGCTCCTGCAGCCAATCCGAAGCCGTAGTCAGTCCCTGCTCAGTGAGGCCTCTGCTGGTTTAGCGTGGGGACTGACCGAGGGGGCGGCAGGGTCTGCGGGCTGGATTTATGAGCCTGGTGGTCTGAATCCAGCCCCCAGGCCTTAGTTTGCCAACCCCTGGGCTACAACATGACACTGAATGTGAGTCCAGGTTCAGAGGTCCAGATCATAATCAGGATCGGGTAGGAACAAAAACTTTGGCTCTCATCTTGACTTCCTGCTGAAATGTACTGTAAACTGGTAAACACAAGCAAAAACACCCTTATCAGACTGATAAAGCAGAACGTAATGCCAGTAACTGAGTAAATGGTGTGTTGGGATAATAGGACAGGGACAGGACTGGTGCCCTCTGGCAGAATTTCTCTTCCATTCCTGGAGAATTTTGTAGTGGAGAATTAAGCATTGTCTACCTCAGGCTTACTCAGTCAGAATATATTTCTGTCGATGAGATGAGCCTGCTGATATGACAAGCAAAGGCACAGTGATAAGTCTTATTGAGTCTCAGCGCTCGCAGGCATGAGTCCCGCACACTGAGCAGGCAGGGTCAGCACTGCATTGGAGAGACAGCAACAAAGAGAGAACACCATGGAGGCACAGAACAATACTTGATGGGAAAGCAAGTCAAGCATTATAACATAATGTCTAAAGAGACTGTTGGGAAACAAATCCCAAAGGAAAACACAAAGAAATACATCAGCGTGAAGAAGTGAAAAAGCCCTTGAAAAGCATATTGCTTGCACACAGGGGTGCTAAAAAGGGGTGGAGATGAGGACAGGTGTTTAGGTCAACTTTTTATGAAACTAAAAGGATAAATAATAAAATATGATGCATATAATTGTCAGAGATACAAAGAGAGTGGAAGGCACTTGATGTACTTTCAAAGGAACCGTATGAGCTCAGAAAGACAGAAGTTGGAACAGAACTCAAAAAATCAAGAAGAGACTTTGAGCTTTCTTATATTTTTTAAAAAACTGTGTTTCTGTTTACGTGTTTATGTATTTCCTCATAAAAGTGAAAAATGATACTTTCCCCCCCTCATTCTCCCTTAGCCCCCTGAAATCCCAATTTCATGTGTTTCCCTTTTCTTTTTCTCTGTTGCCAGCTTTTCTAGATTAATTGCAAGGTAAATAATATGTTCAAACACATTAAGTGAATGTATGCAGTTTTGCAGAACCCATTCCAGCAAATTACCAGCTCCAGCTGAACAGTTTTTTTAATCTGTGAAATAGAGGGGGCAGAACAATCCTTAGAGGAGGAGGAAAGGGAAGATTTTGTGGCATGGGAAATCTGTTTGCCCCCGTTTTGGGCAGGCGGCTTTGCGAGTGGGCCCCAGGCCTCCCTGGAAAACCAGCCTATCAGAGACTAGAAGGTACCTTACCAGGACCATTGGCGGCAGAAGTTAATGGGTGTTCCCCTGGGCATGGGATCAACCAACCAATCACGGCCCTTGGTGCTGCAGCCAGGGGGAGTTTAAATGCCCAGCTGGCGGGGCCTTTCGGCCTCTTTCTCGCCACACTGGTTCTCCCACCCTCCTTCCCTCAGATTAGGGTTGTTTGGGTATGGTCTGACCTTGCTATGGACAATGTCAGTTGCCTAATTTTCAGGGGCTGGGCTGGAATTTCCCCCCCTTGGCTAACTGGCACCACCATTTGGGTTTTCGCCTACCTCACAGCAATTGTCACAACTTTGTAAAGTGGATAGGCATTGGTTGGAGGGAAGGTTGTAGCCTCTCCCAACCCCTCCATGGGTAAGGGTATCCTGGTAAAAGGAACTGGGAAGAGTGGCTCCTGTCTGATGCCAGAAGTTTACCAGAAGTTCCTGTTTCCCGAGGACAGTCCCCAGATTTACAAATCAGTCCCCTGACAAAATCCACCCCCTTCAACTGAAGTTGAAAAGTGTCCCCAGATTCATTGGAAAAAAAATCTGGTAACCTTCCCAAAACTCCTTGTTTTCAGGCCCACCATAGAGCACTGAAAGTGCAGAAGCACTCTCTTGGTCTTTCAAACTTCAGTAGTGCCCTGGGTGAGGTCAACATTTGGTGGCCTCTGCCTCTCACTACCCTAAATCTGCCTCTGGGCCTCTGATAGCAGACCTGCTTCTTTGCTGGGTGGGTGTGTGAATGTGAGTGTGTTTCCACAGAACTCACCTCTGTTCCAAAATGTTTAAGATTGCTCCCTTATGGACATGGGAGTGTTGTAAGACAGTAAGAAGTCAGAAACAGAAAACCTGGTATATTAAAAGAGTCACGAAAACGGCTTGAAATAAGAGATCTGCAATGAGTCTTACGTTTAGATGATGTGTTAACCTGGCTCTTGAAAATAGAAAATAAATACATTTCTGCCTCATGACCTGTGGCCAGCAATGTTCTGAGACCAGGACCTCTAGGAATTTCTGTGTGTGTGTGTGTGTGTGCGCGCGCGCGCACAGGGACACCAGATCTAGAGGTTGGAGGTGTCATCAGCCCCCTCAATATTCCTTAGCAGTGGGCTCAGCGCCCCCCCCCAATGTTGAGGGGGCAGAGGAGGTTGAACTACCAAGCCAGGCACACCCAACATCAAAGGCAGGCTCCTCCTGAGCGCAAGAGGAGGAGGAGCTGTGGCCATTGAAGCTCTGTGGTGCTGGGCAAGCCCCCCCCCCAAACACGCCTCCTCCCAATGATGCTTGCACATTGCGTGTGTGACATCATGCACCACACTGCGTCACCCAACCCCACCATTCTTCAGCCCAAGGCATGCCTGTGTGTGTGTGTGTGTGTGTGTGTGTGTGAGAGAGAGAGAGAGAGAGAGAGAGATTGTTTCAGCCACTTTAAGATTTTATTAATTTATTGCTTTTCTATAAAGCTACCCACACAGTTCACAATTTTAGAATACTCAAACAAATAAATGTTATGAAATATAAATAAATAGATGGTATGGATGCCATTTCCTGTTATAGCTAAAGTTGGCTGGTAAGCATGGTTATGCTGTCTTTTGAAACTAAAATACAGAAACTAATCTAGAAACACTCAAAGAATGACAAATGAATTTTTAAAGTCTGTTTGAAGCTCTGTTTTTAGCCATTGCAAACCATTTCAAGGTTTCATCTAAGGTTAATTTCTTACTGAATATTTTGATAAACCATTCTTCCTGGAGTTCTACTTTCCACGCACTAGGGTCAGATTATGCCCTGATTCAGAACTCAGTTTAGTTCATTCTGTTACCCCATTATTTACTTACCTTTTCACATGCTTCAAACATTTCCGGGCCTCTGTGATATCACAGCAGTTTAGCCAATGACACGGTGAAGCTTGCAGATTTGCATCTCAGAAAAGTGCCAGATGGCCTGTGTTTACTGATCTAATTTTAAGTTAAATTGAGTGTTCTAGAAATAATGCTTGGGGAGGTGGAATATTTAAAAAGGGAAGCCGAAGCCGCAGACCAAAATTGATGGCTGTGGTTGAGAACTGGAAACTGAAGTTTGTGGGGAGGAAGAGTGTAAAGATGATGTGATTTTCACCTCACTGGAGCAGCATATCTATGTGTACATGCCTTCAAACACCCCTGAACTGAACTTGAGTGAGTATCTGTGTTTCTTATCCAAATGCTTTCCATTCCTTCACAATAGTTTCAAGCAGTGAAGTTGGGACATTTTCAACCAGGAAGGAAATATCAAAGATCACTGCACTTGTTGAATAGCTGCCTAAAATTTGACTATTAAAGGCAAAGGAACCTTGCTATTCATTTTATAATACAAAAAATGATCAGTAAGTTTAAAGGCTTTCTGTTAGAGAATTTGAGGACTACTGTTGGTTCTTCGCAGAATACATACATACACACACAATTCCATAGCAAACACCTGTAGACCAAATTGAAAGAGCTTCAGACTAATAGCTATAGAGCAGGGATGGGGAACGTGTAGCCTTCCAGATGTTGATGGACTACATCTTCCATCCCTCTCCATTGATCAGGAGGCTGGCACTGATAAGAGCTGAATTCCAACATCTGAAAGTCACAGGTTTCCCATTACTGTTATAGAGAAAAATGGAGAGTGTCTAGTTTTTCCATGGCAAAATATAGGCATCACCAACAAATCTGAGATTAGGTTTTTGAGACTCTGGAAACAAAATATGCCTGTTCAATAGCACTTTGGACATGCTTTTACTCTCTTTTTAAGGGAAGGATACTTTAGATGAAATACAACAGAAACCTGAGAATTCTCTGTGGAATTTTTCATATTCCAGAGAGGGGGTGAAGAATGAGCAACAACCCCACATGTGTAAAAGACTTAGGGATGTTCTCCACATCCTTATTTAACACATTCTTACTAACAGAAACTGGGCCATTATTACTTGCTGTGCTCCTTTTGTGTGTGCTTGTTAACCCAACACTTTTAACATGATTTTCAGCCTGCACCAAATGGTTTCCTTTTTTTAAAGAAACACACATCAGAAGCAAAAGTGAACAAACATTGATCGCACAAAAGCAGCCATTTATGCATTTTTGCAACAAAATCGACCCATTTTCTTTTCTCTCTTAAAACTCTGTTCTTCTTTTCTGTTTTCTACAGAGATGAGGAAGGCAAAAAATGGCAACTCCATTAAACAAGAGGAATTTCAAGGGAGCTTAAATCACATGTAACTATTTTAACTATTTTTAGGCTGCGTTTTCAAAGTAGTTGACTCATAGTTTATGAATAGTGACCTGATTCTCAAGTATGAGAATTGTCAAGCTCCTGGAGCTTTCTGAAGTTCTTACTGCGGCTAGATCTGTACAGGACCATATTGGCTTGTTTGAATTAACTACCACAGATGTAACACCACACACAGAATTTGTTGGAGTGCGTGTTTATCTCTTCCCTATATATCTTGCTCTCTGTGTAAGTGCCATGGAAGCTTCTCTAGAACAGTGGAAGACACTGATGTGGTCTCCTTCATTGGATGTTTTTAAGCAGAGATTGGAAGGCCATCTGTCATGGATACTTTAGGTGAGATTCCTGCATTGCAGGGTGTTGGACTACATAACTCCCAGGGTCCCTTCCAGTTCTGTGACTCTTCTATGACTCTATGAGTGAAGTGGTTAAGCTCACCAACATGAAACAGTTGTCTTAAGCAGAATTATTTTACTTGGCAAACATAAAAACTCACTTTGTATACACCCACTCCATAAAGTGGTTACATGAAGGCCTCTCTCCCTCCCTCTCTCTCTCTCTCTCTCTCTCTCTCTCTCTCTGGTTCCAGATATGGTTCTATACTTCAAAAGCCATTAGCAAGTTCTAAGCCCAGTTGCTCAGAATCATTCAACTGACAGAGTTCTCTGAGTTCTGAAGTTTGACACTTTTCCAACTTCTTGTCAGACAATCTCTTCAAAAAGTCTTCACATGAATCAACAGCGGCAACAGATAGCCTTCCACCATTCCTGCAATCTTCCACCATGACCCACAATGTTTGCTGTAACCTGAGCCCTTTTATACACAGAGTTACTTGCTAAATCTGCCCAGCAACATAGATAAGAATGTCACTCGGTTGGTGCATAGGCGCCAACTCCCCCCAAAGTATGCGGGGATGGGACTGACCCCCCCAATCTTGAGGGGCCCCACTGGGCCTCCGCGCACTGGCGGAGGGCCCTGCCAGGGCTTGTAGCCTCCTCCCAATGCATGTGATGTCAGACTTGTGTGTCATATGTGTGACATCACATGCACGCAGCAAGCTCCCCCAATGTCAGGTGGAACTCGGTGCCTCTGGCCAGGTGCATTTTGGGGCATGAGTCAGCAACACCAACTCATGCGGAATTAACCCAATAAACACTTTCCAATCATTTGATGTTGTCTTTAACTTTTCATTGACTCAGTTTACAAGTTGAGCCTTTCTTAAGTGGTGATGAGGATATGCATATGGGAACCAGTCCATATGTATAAAGGACCTAGATGTAATATGTATTTGATGACATGGGCCATTTCTTATATTTCCCTGAGGCAGGTGACTTTGGGCATTCCAAATATCTTGTTTATTGAGGATTCACCCTGATTTGTTTGCAGGAAGGCTATTTAGTGATCATTCGTCCTGATTTGTGCATGGTGATAACATTGTATAAAGCATGATCCCACAATTTCCAGTGCATTTTCTCATTCCTGTCCTTATCACAAAGAGTTCCACCTTCAAGGGAAACTGGATTGTTGCACAAGCCTTCCCAACTGGGTATGCGATTGAAAGCACCCTTTGAGGGAAACAAAAAGGGTTTCATTAACTCTAAGCAGTGTATCTCAAGGGGTATAGGTACATCTCCATTTTAAAGGAACTAGTCGTTATCAAAACATGCAAGCTTCATACTATAAGAACAGAATGTGATCTAGAAGGAAAGCTATCACCTGCTTCATATCATGTTTCAGAGAACTTCCTTTTGAAATGCCACTTCTAGAAACTGCACAGTATCCTAATTTTTTAAGTGAAACCAACTGGCATAATTAAATTCGCTGAAGTATCTGGTGTCAACACTTTACCAAAAGGAATTCCACAAAGCCTCAAGTACCCCAGGTGCCGGCACAAGGATGTTGATTGGATGCACTTGAGGCTGAGGGAAAGACTGCAAGAAGAACAAGTAATTCCTAAGTATGAACAGCCAGGGAGATTTGATTCTGAGATGTGTTGGAGTCCATCATTTCGATCACATCTGCTAATTTTTATGCCAGCACAAGCTGAGGGGAATGCATTGTATTCTCAGGCGAGTCGGTCCCCCTCCCTTTCATTTATTTGATTTGAAACTTCTGATCCCATGTGGTTTCCCATCATGATCTTTTGGTCGTCCTTCACTTTACTTTTCAGACATTAATCTTAGGGGTATAATAGATGAAGGAATGAATAATGCAAGGAAACACATCTTGACTGAAATGTATCCAAGAAGACCCCTTCACCGGCCATAGTGCACCCATGAACAAAGGGTGGTTTTCTTTTATTAAAAAAAAGAAAGCAAATTGCAAAGCATTTCCTCAAATGGAAAACCATTTAAGTTTTCTATTGCTGAAAAAGGAACCAAGTAATTGCCTGGGGCTGAAACTGTCATTGGCTATGATCCTCAACCCCTTTGCTTGAAGCTGTCCCTTTGACTTCAATGGGACCTCCAATCCTGTTTGGATTACTCTAGAATAAGTGATTTTATTCTGTCAGTCATCATTATTATAATTTTTATTACAGCCTTGCCTGTCAGAAATGAAAAGATCAAATTCTTGCAACACTGGGGGGAGATTTTGATTTGCCTTATTCAAAGCTTCTGTTAGACCTTAACAACCATTTGTTTCCAGGGGTTTCTGAAAAGGTACCAGATAATATGGCAGAAGATTTGCTTTTGTATCAGCCTAAGAAGAAAGCAAATAAAAAGAGCCATTCTGGAAGACTTTGTAAGAAAGCAAAGACAATGGAAGAAGCTAGGCAATTTGACATTGTGGGCCCAGTTGCAGTGTCATGCCCCAATACCGCCATGTTGTGTCAGTGTAAGATATGATTAATAACTCAGGCAGACATTGAACTGGATTAAAAATGGCCACAACTTTATTGATTACAGATGTAGGTGGGATTTTGGCTCAGGTGTTGGGGGCATATCAATTCTAGCCTCCCTCCAAAGAGCTGGAAGTGCTGCAGGGTCATGCATGCCAGGATTATGGCCTCCCCAAGACATCAATCTACTGAGTTGGCCATCCTAAGGCCACCACTGGAAGCCCTGTGGCCCGTCTGCCCCACACTTGGCCAGGGACATCCACCTCTAATGGGGAACCCTAAATATGCTGCTGGTTCAGGACAGGGTGATGCACCACTTCACTCCAATGCTTGAAGACTAGGATTCCACCCAATGCCTTAACCACCACCCAAACTATCTACAGCTGCAGGCAGTTAGAGATACCCTGAAACACATCCGGCAACCAACACTTGTTCCCTGCGGGAGATAGGCAGGGAAAGGTTGAACTTATCAAATTTTATATCAGGATGGGAAATGGAGTGCCCAATGACAGACGACACACAGCGGCATAGCAAGGTCAAGCACACAGCCCTAAATATAGGGAGAGGTGGGCGGTTGTTCCTATGCACGAGCCGAAAGAGGAAGCTCTAAGTCACGTGCATGGGTATAAATAGGTCCCTTGATCCCTTTGGACTCTGACCTTTATTCCGATTGAACCCAGCATTGAGGGACCTCCAATCGGGTGTTGTGGCTGACCAATCAAACCCACCCATAACACAGGGTATCGGTTTCCAGGTCTCACTGCAATACGTGCCCTCTTCAAGGGAGGACCCGATTTAACAGAAAGCTTTGAAATCCAGCTGCCCTCAGATTAGCGACAGCATTGCCTACTGTTTTTTACTTCTGCAACGTTGCAACTTGGAGGTGGAAGGGCCCACAACAGCCAGGGGTTCAAGTTGCTGTGCTGGCTAGGACTGTCTTTTTCCAGCTTCAGCATTGCCATGTTTTGCCCTTGTGGGACAATGTTTACAGAATCAGAACTATTTAATGAATAGAATTTCCATCAATGGAAATGGTGTCAATGGTAAGTGATAGAAAAGCCAAGGTTGCAGGCAGCATTCAAGTTGGTTTCTAAAGAGTTGTATCTGAATGGCATTATTATTCAGATGCCCTTATAGGGATGTGGGAGAAATTAGATTCTCTATTCAAGTAGGGTTGCCATATTTCAGGGATCAAAATCAGGACAAAGTTGTTGAGCTCGCTCTCTCTCACACACACACACCCCTGACTGCTACCACCAAGTCTGAAACAGAGCCAGAGCCGCCCCACACCAGAGCCCGGGCTCAAGGCTGTACCCGAGCCACCTGCACACACTAAGATTTTTTTTAACCCAACCTGGACATTTGTTTACAATTGTAATAATCCCCCCCAGATGGGCAGGTAGACCCCACAAAACAGGACATGTCTGGGATTTCCCGAATGTATTGCAACCATAAATAAAGGTGAACCTACAAAAAAACCCACAGCCTTCAAAATTTGCACTTCTCCAAGGAATGTGTACACAAAAATGCATGCACTGAAATAAAATGTGCCTTGAATTGCATACGTTAGTGGAAATAACATACAAATATGCATCATAGTAGGAGAATTTGCTGTGCAAAAATGTGTATATTGGCTGAGATTACACATAAGCATGTCCATTACGAGAAATTTGCACAAAATTGCCAAGGAATTTTCATAAGAATTGTTTTAAGAAAAAAAGAAACAAACCAAAAACTGGTGTGGAAATGTGAACTGAACTTCAGACTAGAAAAATGAGAAACTGAAATTGACAGATTTGCCCATCTCTACTCGCTACTGAGGGTGGCTCCTTACAGCAGTCTATTTTGTGATCTCATTGAATGCCAGTTTTGAAGTTTGAGTATTTTCCCATAAAGTCCTAAACAACTTGGGGTCTGGATATCTGAAAGAGGACCTTTCTCACTGGTGTCTTAAAGGTAAAGGTACCCCTGCCCGTACGGGCCAGTCTTGACAGACTCTAGGGTTGTGCGTTCATCTCACTCTAGAGGCCGGGAGCCAGCGCTGTCCGGAGACACTTCCGGGTCACGTGGCCAGCGTGACGAAGCTGCATCTGGCGAGCCAGCGCAGCACACGCAACGCCGTTTACCTTCCCGCTGGTAAGCGGTCCCTATTTATCTACTTGCACCCGGGGGTGCTTTCGAACTGCTAGGTTGGCAGGCGCTGGGACCGAACGACGGGAGCGATAATTGATCAATACCTATACTACCTTCCCTTTAAACTTAACTGAGCACCCCCACCAATGACATTTAGGAATCTTTTGACACATTTGCATCCCCAGGCCTTTTGCTGGTGCCTGGTCTCAATATATTATCATTTTAACTCTACCATAGATTTTTAGTTGACTCTTATTCCTGGGTTTTACAATTTTGGTAAGTATTTTAATATTGTTGCGAAATGCCCAAAGACATACATCTCCCAGTATGTTTCCAAGCACAATTCAAGGTGTTGGTGCTGAATTTTAAAGCCCTAAATGGCTTTGGCCTAGTATACCCGAAGAAGTGTCTCCACCCCTGTTGTTCAGCCCAGACACTGAGGTCCAGTTCCGAGGGCCTTCTGGCTGTTCCCTTACTGTGAGATGTGAAGATACAGGGAACTGGGCAGAGGGCCTTCTCGGTAATAATAATAATAATTTATTATTTATACCCCGCCCATCTGGCTGAGTTTCCCCCGCCACTCTGGGCAACTCCCAATCGAGTGCTAAAAACAATACAGTATTAAATATTAAAAACTTCCCTAAACAGGGCTGCCTTCAGATGCCTTTAAAAATAGGATAGCTGCTTATTTCCTTGACAGCTGATGGGGCAGGCACCACTACTGAGAAGGCCCTGTGGAATGCCCTCCCATCAGTTGTCAAGGAGATAAAAAACTACACAACTTTTAGAAGACACCTGAAGGCAGCCCTGTATTGGGAAGTTTTTACTGTTTGGCGTTTTATTACTTTTTAAATTTTCTGTTGGGAGCTGCCCAGAGTGGCTGGGGAAACCCAGCCAGATGGGCGGGGTATTATTTATTTATTTATTTATTTATTTATTTATTTATTTATTAATGTGATAATACAGAAGTGCTTTAAATAAACAATTAAATAAATAATGTATAGGAAATATAAGATATTTAAAACTGCTCCCAATTTTAGCCAAATACAGAGCAAAAACAGCTTCCCATTTTAAACCCTATAAACAAGTCTTTTGTCTTTCCTTCTCTAAAAAGAGGGCAACATGTCTATACTCTGGGCTGATTAACAGCTCATACATACATGAAATCTATTTTGCTTGAAACTGTTTTAAACATGAAAAATACAGGGTTAGTGAAAGAAGTTACAACTGTCGAAACCAAAAAGAGATTGTATTTCACAAAGCAGAATTGTTTGCTTGACTTGTTCTTGGACTGCTCTTTACACTTTTTCATTTTTTACATTAATGTTCCTTTCAATATCACCTTAGAGGTCCCGAAGGATGGAGATATATGATTTGTGTGTGTGTGTTCTATATTTAGAACTTAAATCATGAACAAAACATTGTTCTTCTGCCACTAAAGTTATAACTTGGTGATTGAAAAATAAGGTGTTACTCTTGTGATTATGACAATGTTTTGGTCTTCTAGGTAGAATTTTATTTTTTGCCATTTTAAAAGATCATGTTCATACCTGCCAAACTTTGACAATCCAAATCATATATTTAGCCTCCCCTCCCCAACTATGAAGTCCCCACAGTTTATTTCCACTACTCAACCTCTGAAGAAAGCAATGAGAAACTATTACAACTCGCCTCTTAAAGGTTACACTATCCATTGATGTAGGAGCTTAGGGTTTGCAATACCTGTAAGTGAGTATGGAGGATGTATGAAAATAGTCCTTAGAATCATAGAATCATAGAGTTGGAAGAGACCACAAGGGCCATCGAGTCCAACCCCCTGCCAAGCAGGAAACACCATCAGAACACTCCTGACATATGGTTGTCAAGCCTCTGCTTAAAGACCTCCAAAGAAGGAGACTCCACCACACTCCTTGGCAGCAAATTCCACTGTCGAACAGCTCTTACTGTCAGGAAGTTCTTCCTAATGTTTAGGTGGAATCTTCTTTCCTGCAGTTTGGATCCATTGCTCCTTGTCCGCTTCTCTGGAGCAGCAGAAAACAACCTTTCTCCCTCCTCTATGTGACATCCTTTTATATATTTGAACATGGCTATCATATCACCCCTTAACCTCCTCTTCTCCAGGCTAAACATGCCCAGCTCCCTTAGCCGTTCCTCATAAGGCATCGTTTCCAGGCCTTTGACCATTTTGGTTGCCCTCCTCTGGACACGTTCCAGTTTGTCAGTGTCCTTCTTGAACTGTGGTGCCCAGAACTGGACACAGTACTCCAGGTGAGGTCTGACCAGAGCAGAATACAGTGGCACTATTCTTCAGGATTCTGTATTGGAACCAGTACTTTTTTATTTGTTCATAAACTATTTGAAGTCAGGATGGAGCAGTAAAATGTCAACGTTTGCTGATGACATTCAATTATTCGGGATGGCAAAAACAAAAATGGAATTGTGACAGCCTCCAAAATTACAGTGGTACCTCAGGTTAAGTACTTAATTCGTTCCGGAGGTCCGTTCTTAACCTGAAACTGTTCTTAACCTGAAGCACCACTTTAGCTAATGGGGACTCTGACTGCTGCTGCGCCACCGGAGCATGATTTCTGTTCTCATCCTGAAGCAAAGTTCTTAACCCTAGGTATTATTTCTGGTTTGGTGGAGTCTGTAACCTGAAGCATATGTAACCCAAGGTACCACTGTATCTCTACCAACTGGGTGAATTGGCATCAAAATGGCTAATGCAGTTCACTGTAACATATTGGGGCAATAAATAAGTAAAGCATTTGAGGAAACCCAAAAGCGTGCAGGAGATCCTTCACAAATGTTCAAGATAAATAATCCTCATCTTCTTTTCTACTTCCTCAATAAATGTGTATTGGATCTGAATGGCATGAGAGGATGATGGGATTTCCCTTGTATTGGTTCAGTTCAGCAGAATTTACTTCTGTAGTTCTAAGAAACTTAAATAACAAGTAAAGATGATTCCCTCCAGAGGTACCTCTGTTGTAAAAGTACATCTTGATAGAACAAATAGTATCAAGGAGAAGAGGAAGTGATTGACATGGTATTGTTACTGCTTTTCCCTGCAGAAGATGGTTGTGTCCCAATATACTGGAAACATTGCAAGTTTGATGTTTTAAGAGCCCAGTTAGAATCCGAAGTACCAGATTTCAGACGAAATGTTCAATAGCTCTCACTTCCGGAGTGCTCTCTGTATGGTATAAAGCCTCAAATTAAATTGAGATAAATTAATTCTGGATAGGATCTAGGGAAAAATCCATAACTGGGACTATAGCAAGGTGAATTTTATAGTAGATACTCATAGCGGTGCTGTAGATACATTCTGTCAATATAGCCGTGCTCATAGCTGCAAAGTCACCCCCATTTTACCTGGCTGTTGGCAACATTTTAAGACTATCCAGGTGAATTCCACCCCCCCGCCCAAGTATAGTCTCACTGTGCATGTCCACACACAGAGCAGAATTTTGGCAAAGGTGAGTCAAGAGGAACCCATATCATAGAGAGCTCTTCCTGGGATGGGGAGCCCAGCTGCAGCTGCTCCCTGCTGCAGAATTCTGGACAATATGCAGGTTTTTTTGGGGGGGTAAGGTGGGGGTCAGCAGAGTCAGCATGTTTGACTCTGCTTCGCAGTCTGCATGTTGGTTATGCATTGAATAGCCCTAAAGGTTTAGATGAACATTATTACCACTGGGATTGACTTCCAAAACCTAAAAACATTTGCTTGAAAGTAAATTATACTGATTTGAATCAAGATAATGTGACGCGGGTGGCGCTGTGGGTTAAGCCACAGAGCCTAGGACTTGCTGATCAGAAGGTCGGCAGTTCGAATCCCCATGACAGGGTGAGCTCCCGTTGCTCAGTCCCTGCTCCTGCCAACCTAGCAGTTCGGAAGCACGTCAAAGTGCAAGTAGATAAATAGGTACCGCTCCGGCGGGAAGGTAAACGGTGTTTCCGTGCGCTGCTCTGGTTCGCCAGAAGCGGCTTAGTCATGCTGGCCACATGACCCGGAAGCTGTACGCCGGCTCCCTCAGCTAATAAAGCGAGATGAGCGCCGCAACCCCAGAGTCGGTCATGACTGGACCTAATGGTCAGGGGTCCCTTTACCTTTTAATGTGCATATGGGTATGTTGTGCTAGGACTCACAGTGTTACCCATCTAGTTTTTGACATTCAAACCTTTTTGGTGCACTATACAACTCCCTATATACTGGAAAAAGTTAATCCATCTGATATCAGTCTTGTTAAACTGACAAAGTGAACCCCACAGAAATAGGTCACATAGTACACAAAGAAACACTATCTCAACACCATGTTAACTGCATGACTATCTGAATCCATTGAAGGAGCACTTCATTTATCTGAACTGCAAAGCCAAGCTGAACTCATGTCACAATTTTATAGCAATACTTTCCAAATCTGAATGAATTCCCTATCACTACCACCAACCTGTGACATTTTGTTAGTGTTGACATTCCTTAGATGTTCTGCTTGAGTATTAGGACTGCCAGTACTTCACATCAATAATTCTGGATATTTGGGAGAGGCTGTTGTGGGATGTGGTTACTTAAGTTCTCAGTTTTAAAAAGAAAATACTGAGCAGGAAAAACAAGTCCCTGTTGTTATTTTTCTGGCAACTAGCCAAAGGCAAAACAAAAACAAAAACCCATGCCATCTTTTATCTGTTCCATTTGACACTGTACTGTGAAGACATCTCCAGATCAGTGATGGATGCATCTGTCAATTTCAGTTTCTCTCAGTTACTCATTTCTTCCAATCTGAAGTCCTGTTCCCTAGGTTCCTGCACCAGCCTGGTTGTTTGTTTGTTTTTTTAAAAAAAAGTCATCACAAAAATTAGCAGCATTTTAATACCTTTCTTCTCACATGCACCTGTTTCTATGTAGAGATCCCACAAGGTAAGACAAATATCTTAAATGAATAAATGTAGCATGCAATTGCCATTGATATAATGCATTTTTGTAGAATTCAAGAGGGGCGCTCAGCCAGCCACAGTTCCTGTGTCTTTCCGAGTGGCAGGGGCTGGCAGCGGCAGAGGAATGATGAGTGGCGCACGTAAGGGCTCCGGAAAGGGGCTCGCACCAACAAAGCTCAGCTCCCTTCCTCCTCTAGGCAGGCAGGGAGAAACCAGAAGGAGAGGGAGGAGGTGCCGCTGCCGTGTGAGGGAGGGGGAGGGAGAGGGAAAGAACATGCACACTGGCGATCCATGTGGCAGTTCCCGGACTGTCTGCAGGCTGGATCCAGAAGACAATTGGGCCTGATCCGGCCCATGGACCTTAGTTTGCTGGCCCATCCTCAGGAGGGTTGGATGCCACTGTGAAGTAGAGACATGATTTTCAGGGAGGGAGCAAGCTATTTATACAAGCTTCCTCCCCAGAGGCTATTGACCTAAGTCAGAAGAAAGAAGCACCATCCCGCCTGGAGAGATGGTGGAGTAAAATTGTCCCCCAATTCACCTTTGACTTTAGGCTGGACAGTGGCAGTATTTATCGTCCAATGCCCTCTATGTGGTTGGCTATTTACTGTTCAGACACAATGACTGAACAGGACTCTTGAAAAGTTTGGCACCACACTGAAATTACGCTGGACGTTTTGCTTGAGAAGTGACCCTCCAATACACTCCCCATTTCCCTACCTTCAATCCAAAATCACATATGATACTTTCCCCATATTTCCTGGTGGAAATCCAGCAAAGAGTCAGACATCTTTAAATGGACTAATTTTTCTTTAAATAGATGAGTATTATTTACCTTTTTAACATATCATTGTATAGAGTTGGGATAGCTCAGTTGGTAGAACATAAGACACTCAAGCCCCATGTTGGGCAAAAGATTCCTGAATTGCAGGGGGTTGGACTAGATGATCCTTGTGGTTCCTTCCAACTCTATGTTTCTATGATTCTAAGCAAAAAACAAATGCAAATATGCTAAAGAAATAAATCTTCAACCATAAAAAATGTCTTTATGAGATAATATTGATTTGCTAGACCAAGGAAGGCATAATTCCCCTTTAAGAAATTTTGCTGAATTGTGCTCTAGACTTCTGATGTGAAAGTGAAATTGTTAAAAGAGAAAAGAAAAAAAGGGTGGATATGAGGGGGAAAAGATGGGGAGGAAAGTCTTAATGGATACCACAAGCGTCTATCCTCACAGGTAAGAGGTGTTCCCTCCAGGAGCCTTCCTGTAATTCATGCACATGGAAGGCTGTGAGAGGCAGGCTGGGCTATGTTCTGCTTCAGAGGGCAGAATCACTGTCAGCCTGATAGGCATACAAGAAGCCAATGAATTCAACAAATCTGGTTTTGTTTTCCCTACAGTACAAATCAAGACACCACTGAAGTATTTTAAAGCTGTGGTCAGCAGAACATCACAGCAAAAGTGGGAATCAGGTATAGACATGTTCTTCTCTTTGCAAAATTAACAACCCCAGGTTTACTTGAAATCCCATCACATAGTACATTAACGGTCTTTTCTTTTTGCTTCAGTGCTATGTCCGCTTTATTCAGGCATGTACTGATCTTGGCCGGAACAAACAAGTCAAGCTCTCAAGCTTTATTTTCAATTTGTCAAATATTGCCCAGTTGTTCCTTTTTTATTATTCTACAAGAAACTCTGTAAGTGGCTCTAACACTTTGACACATTTTTCCTCTTACACTTTACCTAGTCTTGAGAAACACTTATTTGTGAAGTTCACAGCTTCAGAACAAGAACACCAAGTTCTTTCATCGTCTTGTTGACTGTCTATAAATTAGTCTTTTGGACTGGTTACTGTGAATGATACTTACACCATGCTGTTTAACCCAAGGATGGGTAAACCTCCAGATCTACTGGAATTCCAATATCTACCGACTAGAGCCAGGTGCAAAAAACCATACAGCTAGAACTTAAGAGCAGGGTGACTCTGAGTAGAGGCCAAGCCCTGGAATTTGTTTTCAGCATAGGAATTGGGAGTCAAAAGAGGAAGGGGGCGAAACCAATCTCCCTTCAGATGAGAGGAGAGAGGCAGTGCGAGGACGCAGCAGCGGGAGACCGCAAAAGGAGCAGCACATCCAGGATTTCAAACAGAAACCAGGGCAGCTTCTGTAATAATAATAATAATAATAATAATAATAATAATAATAATAATAATAATAATATATTTATACTCCACCCATCTGGCTGGGTTTCCCCAGCCACTCTGGGCAGCTCTGGGACTCAGCTAAAGTAGTAGGTTTTTTTTTTTAAAAAAAGGTTTTAAATACATTATAACACTGTGACCCCAGATGGCACTGTGGAGTTCCGTCTTTCGGCAACATGATTACCAATTATGAGGTTTACGTGTTTTCTGGAAACGTTTTCTTGATGTGTCTAGACCTGGCCCTGGTATGTCCCGCTCAAAGTGGGACAGTTGGGAGGTAGGGTTTCAAAGTGTCGTTTACAGTATGATTCAGCAGTAATGATGGTGGAGTAGATTACATTAAAGGGAGGCTGGAGTCTAAGTAGCTGCTCTTTACTGCATTCAAAATTAAAATGTGGTATATTTTAAGATACAGTGTTGTTACTTTTCGTATCTCACAGGAAAAAGAAATGATGACCCTGCAGAATAATAGATATCTGGTATCTGAGATCCGATGGTGGGGCAAGCAATTGCCTTACTGCTTTCCATAAATGGCACCTCTGAACAGTTTCACATCATGTTGGAAGGTGGCAATATGGGGTCCTGTGGTATCACACTTCTCAAGCAACTGACATACTATTGTTGTATTTGAATTTTGCCCAGGGCTGTGATTAAAGGACTGTGAAGGTTATTTGGGGGCCTCATTCTTCTAGTGAGAGACTTTAAAAAGTACCCATGAAAGTCTGGAGATCCTTCATGAGGCTCAAGCAGCCCTATATTGGTGCATGGATAGCATTTAAAAAAACACACCTTTTGTAGCTGGAAAGCTTTACCTCAGAGACAGGCAAGTAGCAGTGCAGCAATGGAGCAAATGTTTTCAAAGAACTACTTGGTAGAGCACTTGTATCCTCTTCATAAATGTCCCGTGAATGTCCGCAAGCAATATTTGATCCTATCATTGTGACACTGGTGGCTAGAATGATTTTATGAGTGTGGGCTGGAGAAATGTTTCTCAGTCTTCTCTCAAATACTTATTTTCTGCCACTATAAGTTTTAGGATCAAGACATTCACAGTTTTGAATTGGAATTGCAGTGCGTTTCATTAGAGATTTAGTATTTAGATTTAGAAGTAACTAATGTGTACTTAATAGCACATTAATAGTCATTCTATCTACAAAGTTAGTCTCTGTGGGTAAGAAAAACAAATTAAACAATTGTCACAACTTCTTATGATGTGCTCTGCTATTTCTTTCTTTCTTTTTTTAAAAGAATCCCGTTATGTTTTTTGCATTATTTAGAAGTCTTCTGATATATTTACTACTTGAAGAGAACTAATTTGAGAACCAAATAGCTTTTAAAATACTGTGACAGATTTAAAAAGAAATTCAATTATTTATAGACTAATTTTCTGTTTGCTGTCTCCTGGAAAGTAATGCGAAAAGTTCACCCATCTGATTCAGTAATGCTTGCTTCTGCATAGGCTGGGCTATTGACATTTCTGGGTGGACTGACAGTAAATCATAGCTCCCTAGGCTGCTCATTAACTTTTAGTAGATAGACTTACTTCCAAGTTTAGTCTCCCTTAGCTGGCAATGCATTCTGAGTATAGATACAACACAGGTTCTATAAAATAGCTGTAGATGACAATAAATAATATTGCCTAGAAGACTAAATTTTACTTTGGCAAACAGTGAACCATAATCACCAGTGTTAGTACTTTCCTCTGGATTTGGCATTCACATTGACACTTCAGAGACTTCAGGGATCACTATATTTGTCACACCAGATGAATTGTATTTTCATTTCAAGTCATGTCATTATCAGGCTGGTGGGCGCCCATCAATCACCTTATGATCTCCAAGTCATGGATCACTGCAGTTAGGATCTTACTAGATTGTGATGAAGAAAGGAAAAGCAAGTACTGAACTTCTTTGAAAGAGGTGACATTTTACCTGGAGAAAGATAATACAATAAAGGAAGCTATCAACAACAATAAATGGAGAGAGAATACACTTCTGGAACAAAATGAAAAACAATAAAGCATCGGGAAACTTCACAGACCATCACCAGTGGCTGTTTCACTATGTTCTGAGGACAGAATTGTACACTGTAAGAAACATGGGTCTGCTGCCCCAGAAATAAAAAAATGACAGCTCAATTCTTCCCTCGCATGTGATATAACAACTGTCCTGAATCCACTATCCTGAATCTTTTCTTTTTTGCATGCCAGCATCTGCCAAATATACACCATTGGGCCGGGGAAATACACAATGAAATGGTATCCAGTCAGCAAGCTAATTTTATTTGATGTGCCACTTTCCAAATACTCCTGTGTTCCTTAGAATGCATTCCTCCTCATGCCGAAAAGAGGAGGTGACTAGAGCTGCAGGTTTCAACCATTTCAGGCCCTAAACCTACTTATACCCCAAGCATGGTATTTGAGGATACTCTTCTTGATTTATTTTTTTGCCATAAATGTGAGAGTTCTTCCTTTCAATGAGGCTCCACCAGTTGAAGACCAAGGAGGAGAGTTCAAGCATGTGGCACAGCAATGGAGAAAATATATAGGACTGGAAGAAGTTATGAGCCTGAGGAATAAAGAATTAAAGTTATGGTAATGCAGAATCATACAGAAACTTACAGGTATGAATGAGAAGCTTCGGCTTTATATGAGAAGAGTAATCCAAACAGTAGAGAAAGACAATTTGATTTAAATGTCAAAAGCATGAAGAACAAGGCAAAGGAAAGATGAGCTAAGAAAAGAATCAGAAAAGTTCATACAAAATGACAGCAGTACACAATGAGGAATAAAAATGGATCATGTGGATTTCAAAGCAAAAAGTACACGAGGAAAAGAACAAGAAGAACCTTGGTGTTGATACAATAAAAAAATGACTGTCAAGTACCAAGTTTCACCTACTTTGGAAGTGGGGGAAAGGAAAAATGAAAAGCAGGAGTGTGATACTATTGTCAACTTAAAATGCAGCTAGATTACTCTTTTTCTCAATTGGATCAAAGTTGGTTTGGGGAAAACACCTAATAACTCTGTAATTCCTATAAAAAACAGGATAGTTAGATACGATTTGTGCCTAGTGTACACCACTTCCCAAACCAGTGGTGGATGCTTAGCAAATAATAATGTATACACCGCCTAAATCTCAAGTGAACAGTCTTGGCCCACCCATGAGCCAAGGTGAAGCCTCAGGTGACAAGATCCACAGGCTGCCTCTACAGCTGCCTCTTGGCGAACAGGAGGTGCTGCTGGTCTCCTTCCCTCCTAGGGAGAAAATGGTAGGGGAATTTGGGGGCCTTTTGGGGTCTGAAGCCACCAGGCATGATTCGGAGCAGGCCCCTCTGCTTCCCTCCCCTGTGACGGCCTTTCCCTTGGGTAAGGTTGATTTGATTGCCGGCCTTGTTCCCGCTGTAATCTTCACTCACTCCTTCGCTTCGGGGAGGATGCCATTTTGTGGTTCGCCTCAGTTGCCAAAATAAATTGGGCTGGCTCTGCAAATGACTATATCCAAGTTTCTCTTAATGCAAGTAAAGGACAAAGATTCAAGGAGGAAAGAGCAAAACTAGGAAAAAAGCAGTAGAGATGATATTTCAATTATGTATGATTTCTGTCCATGTTGGTTTTCAAAATGTGTTTTTAAAGTCAGAAACCAAGAGAAAAACTTTCCTGTCTTTTAGTGGATGACTTGGGTGGGAGGAGAGGTTGCCAATTTGTTTAGATCTTTTTGTTTTCTAAATGTCGCTAACTACACCAAGACTTCAGGGATAGGATAAGCTAAAATCCATTTAAAATACCAATACCCATAAACCTCACAACTCAAACCTAAACTTAAAAAGCATTGATTTAAGACAACATTTTCCAAGTTAGGCACATTTATGTCAGGGAGCCCTATGTTGCAAAGAGTCTGAAATCAATTATCTAAATTAAGGGCTGTGATATTATGCACAATTTAAATAAATCTCGATGGAATTACTAGGAGTTACTTTTGAATAAACATATGCAAGTGTTTCCTTTGACCATTTTTAATGTAACCAGATAACAGGCTTTTAAATGAGATGGTGGCAGTGGCCAAGTACGGCATGAGCAGTTATTTTCACTGTACTGTTTTTAAAAACTCTCTGTGAAGAACGTAGAACAAAATCTGCTGCTATACTAATGATCTGGCAGACCATCAGAAGTCTGTGGAGTCTCTCCTCCTGACTGACAGTACACTTAAACCGAATCCCAGGTGGCTAGCAGTGCTGAATTTACAGACAGTTAGACATGGATATTAAAAGATCATGAGATGTTACAGCTCCTTGTAACTCTGTGTGCCATCATCTGCTGCAGAACAGGTGCAAGCTGTTGTACTGTACATAGCTAAAAATAGCTCAAATCATATATCCCGGCATTCAAGTCTTTTCAGTTGTTCATTTCCATCGGAACAAGTTCTTGTTCAGGAAAAGAGGAAGGTGGCCTTTCTGCCTTTGTATGAACATTTATTGCATGTGAACTGTCCAAAGTGCCATTACTTTGGTTCATTTGCACGCACTCTGAAATACTGGAACTCAGTTGCAAAACAATTGTTGAAGTACTGGAAGAGAGGGGGGCAGTGACAGCCAAAGCTTTCGGCAATAAGTAAAGTCTGCAGAAGAGTGTGTATAGTGTGTACAAGTGTGTACTACTGTATATACGCAGTCCAAAAACCCTCTGCCTACTCTAACCCTTGGCATCATTTTGCCCGTGGTTTTTGAGGCACAGGTAGCATGGCAGACATGGTGGATTACATGGTGAGAAGAAAGTGACAGAAAAAAGTGATGCAGCTTCACTTCCTCCCTCGTGGAGGTAAGGGGGCATGACCTAGCTGAGTCTAGAAACAGACCTCTCTGGTCTTAACCCCTTCATGCTCTAACTAGCACTCATGCATAGTTATGACTGATTGACTGCAGCTTTCCCCAGATTCTTTGTTTGTTTTCAAGTTGTAAGTCTACAATCTGAGGACCAATGGATGGATAGACTTGGAATACAAGTTTATCACAGGCCAAGTTTCCTGCAGCCTAGACACTGCTCAGTCACCACTGACTAGTTTTATCAGAAACAGTAGACCTGTTCTGTGATGCTAGTTATGCATGCTTAATTATTTATTGGAAGTATTTACTTTTCTCCCCTGTGGCAAAAATCCCTATGTACACCACAGTCCTGAATAACAGTAGCAGCAACAACAGCAAAACATTGGAAGACTATCCAATAGGGATGTGTAAATCCCACTGAGGCAATCTTCTCCATTTGGCATCCCTCAAAATCCTTTAAATGTGTTTCTGTAGTGGCTGTGAATTTTCTCTGATCTTTTCAAACATCCTGAAGGATGTTGTTGTTGTTTAGTCGTTTAGTCGTGTCCGACTCTTCGTGACCCCATGGTCCAGAGAACGCCAGGCACTTCTGTCCTCCACTGCCTCCCGCAGTTTGGTCAAACTCATGCTGGTAACCTCGAAAACACTATCCAACCATCTCGTCCTCTGTCGCCCCCTTCTCCTTGTGCCCTCCATCTTTCCCAACATCAGGGTCTTCTCCAGGGAGTCTTCTCTTCTCATGAGGTGGCCAAAGTACTGGAGCCTCAGCTTCACAATCTGTCCTTCCAGTGAGCACTCAGGGCTGATTTCCTTCAGAATGGAGAGGTTTGATCTTCTTGCAGTCCATGGGACTCTCAAGAGTCTCCTCCAGCACCATAATTCAAAAGCATCAATTCTTCGGCGATCAGCCTTCTTTATGGTCCAGCTCTCACTTCCATACATCACTACTGGGAAAACCATAGCTTTAACTATACGAACCTTTGTTGGCAAGGTGATGTCTCTACTTCTCAAGATGCTGTCTAGGCCTGTCATTGCCCTTCTCCCAAGAAGCAGGCGTCTTTTAATTTCGTGACTGCTGTCACCATCTGCAGTGATCATGGAGCCCAAGAAAGTAAAATCTCTCGCTGCCTCCATTTCTTCCCCTTCTATTTGCCATGAGGTGATGGGACCAGTGGCCATGATCTTCGTTTTTTTGATGTTGAGCTTCAGACCATATTTTGCGCTCTCCTCTTTCACCCTCATTAAAAGGTTCTTTAATTCCTCCTCAATCTCTGCCATCAAGGTTGTGTCATCTGCATATCTGAGGTTGTTGATATTTCTTCCGGCAATCTTAATTCCGGCTAGGGATTCATCCAGCCCAGCCTTTCGCATGATGAATTCTGCATATAAGTTAAATAAGCAGGGAGACAAAATACAGCCTTGTCGTACTCCTTTTCCAATTTTGAACCAATCAGTTGTTCCATATCCAGTTCTAACTGTAGCCTCTTGTCCCACATAGAGATTTCTCAGGAGACAGATGAGGTGATCAGGCACTCCCATTTCTTTAAGAACTTGCCATAGTTTGCCGTGGTCGACACAGTCAAAGGCTTTTGCATAGTCAATGAAGCAGAAGTAGATGTCTTTCTGGAACTCTCTAGCTTTCTCCATAATCCAGCGCATGTTTGCAATTTGGTCTCTGGTTCCTCTGCCTCTTCTAAATCCAGCTTGCACTTCTGGGAGTTCTCGGTCCACATACTGCTTGAGCCTTCCTTGTAGAATTTTAAGCATAACCTTGCTAGCGTGTGAAAGGAGTGCAATTGTGCGGTAGTTGGAGCACTCTTTGGCACTGCCCTTCTTTGGGACTGGGATGTAGACTGATCTTCTCCAATCTTCTGGCCACTGCTGAGTTTTCCAAACTTGCTGGCATATTGAGTGTAGCACCTTAACAGCATCATCTTTTAAAATTTTAAATAGTTCAGCTGGAATACCATCACTTCCACTGGCCTTGTTATTTGCAGTGCTTTCTAAGGCCCATTTGACTTCACTCTCCAGGATGTCTGGCTCAAGGTCAGCAACTACACTACCTGGGGTATACGAGACATCCATTTCTTTCTGGTATAATTCCTCTGTGTATTCTTGCCACCTCTTCTTGATGTCTTCTGCTTCTGTTAGGTCCTTTCCACTTTTGTCCTTTATTATGGAAATCTTTGTACGAAATGTTCCTTTCATATCTCCAATTTTCTTGAACAGATCTCTGGTTCTTCCCATTCTATTGCTTTCCTCTATTTCTTTGCATTGCTCGTTTAAGAAGGTCTTCTTGTCTCTCCTTGCTATTCTTTGGAAATCTGCATTCAATTTCCTGTATCTGTCACTATCTCCCTCGCATTTTGCTTGCCTTCTCTCCCCCGCTATTTGTAAGGCCTCATTGGACAGCCACTTTGCTTTCTTGCATTTCCTTTTCATTGGGATGGTTTTCGTTGCTGCCTCCTGTATAATGTTACGAGCCTCCATCCATAGTTCTTCAGGCACTCTGTCCACCAAATCTAAATCCTTAAACCTGTTCCTCACTTCCACTGTGTATTCATAAGGGATTTGACTTAGATTGTATCTTACCGGCCCAGTGGTTTTTCCTACTTTCTTCAGTTTAAGCTTGAATTTTGCTATAAGAAGCTGATGATCTGAGCCACAGTCAGCTCCAGGTCTTGTTTTTGCTAACTGTATAGAGCTTCTCCATCTTTGGCTGCAGAGAATATAATCAATCTGATTTCGATGCTGCCCATCTGGTGATGTCCATGTGTAGAGTCGTCTCTTGTGTTGTTGGAAAAGCGTGTTTGTGATGACCAGCTTGTTCTCTCGACAGAACTCTATTAGCCTTTGCCCTGCTTCGTTTTGATCTCCAAGGCCAAACTTGCCAGTTGTTCCTTTTATCTCTTGACTCCCTACTTTAGCATTCCAATCCCCTATAATGAGAAGAACATCCTTCTTTGGTGTCACTTCTATAAGGTGTTGTAAGTCTTCATAGAATTGGTCTATTTCAGTTTCTTCAGCACCAGTAGTTGGTGCATAAACTTGGATTACTGTGATGTTAAAAGGTCTGCCTTGGATTCGTATCGAGATCATTCTATCATTTTTGAGATTGCATCCCAGTACAGCTTTCGCTGCTCTTTTGTTGACTATGAGGGCCACTCCATTTCTTTTACGGGTTTCTTGCCCACAGTAGTAGATATGATGGTCATCCGAACTGAATTCACCCATTCCCGTCCATTTTAGTTCACTGATGCCCAGGATGTCAATATTTATTCTTGCCATCTCATTTTTGACCACCTCCAACTTACCCAGGTTCATGGTTCTTACATTCCAGGTTCCTATGCAATATTTTTCTTTACAGCATTGGACTTTCCTTTCGCTTCCAGGCATATCTGCAACTGAGCGTCCTTTCGGCTTTGGCCCAGCCGCTTCATCAGCTCTGGATCTACTTGTACTTGCCCTCCACTCTTCCCCAGTAGCATGTTGGACGCCTTCCGACCTGAGGGGCTCATCTTCCAGTGTCATAACTTTTATATGCCTGTTGTCTTTGTCCATGGAGTTTTCTTGGCAGGGATACTGGAGTGGCTTGCCGGTTCCTCCTCCAGGTGGTTCACGTTTGGTCAAAACTCTCCACTATGACCTGTTCATCTTGGGTGCCCTGCTCGGCATAGTTCATAGCTTCTCTGAGTTCTTCAAGCCCCTTTGCCACGGCAAGGCAGTGATCCATGAAGGATAGATTACTGCAATACAGTCTACGTGGGGCTACCCTTGAGCTTGGTAAGAAAGCTGCAGCTGGTGCAGAATGTGACATCTACTATAAGTTGTTTGTGGGGACTTTGAGCATGCTTCGCCCTGTACTGTGGAACAGCATTTCTTCTGAGATATGGCAGGGGCCTAATAGCTGCACTTTCTGGAAACAAGACATTTTTGTTCCAACAAGCTTTTCCAACTGGATGAATAGGTCTCTGCAATGAGTGTAAATTTTTTCTTGGTTTTGTTTTGTTTGTCACTATTTTCTGTATTGTTTTAAACTGCTTTCTTCTTCTTTTTTACTGCATTCTGTATATCACTTTGAGAAACATGCGGAAGGCTATTAATGAATAATAAACAAACAAACCATATTGGCTTTTTCATCTTGCTTGGATGTTTCATAGGAGGAGAAAGCCGCACATTTCACTGTTTAAAAAATGTGTGCACTGACCAACGAAGGGGTTCCCAATCTTTTTTTTAAAGCTTCAGCACGACTAACTCTTGACCACTGTTACCACCACTATATTTGCAGCTTGTGTAGAGAGGCCCAGTAGATGAAACTGAGAAGCCCAGTATGGGCGCTTCCTCTTCCATACTTCTGCTTGTCGCATGCCTAGAAAGTGCAGGGAGAGAGCTGTGTACATTTTCTATTAAGAAGAAGATTTTGGATTTGATATCCTGCTTTATCACAACCCTAAGGAGTCTCAAAGCGGCTAACATTCTCCTTTCCCTTCCTCCCCCACAACAAACACTCTGTGAGGTGAGTGGGGCTGAGAGACTTCAGAGAAGTGTGACTAGCCCAAGGTCACCCAGCAGCTGCATGTGGAGGAGCAGAGACACGAACCCAGTTCACCAGATTACGAGACTACCGCTCTTAACCACTACACCACATTGGCTCTCCAGTTGTTGTTGTTCAACTGTTAGGCAACATTTCCCACTTCTTACCTAGACTAGACCTCCCCCCTTCCTTCTGACTGTGAGGAATAGGAGCAAGGGGATGGTTTTGCATTTTGGTAAAGTTTAAATCTGTGATTCTATGCACACATACTAAGGAATAAGTCTCACTGAATTTAATAGGTCTAATTTTTTAATCAATGAGCATAAGATTGCACTGCATGAAACCATCCTCCTCCTCCATCTAACACTGTCAGCTGTGAATTGGGGGTGGAGAATGTCTAGCACAGTCAATGGCTGTACTAAACACAAAGACTTTTTAAAAATCAGAAATAAAATTATTTGTGACAGATTCCTGGTGTTGGCAATCCAAACGGGAAAGGACTCAGTTGGAAACCTGAGCAATGCAGGAAATGAAGCTTTGTAGCATTTTGAAGTGTCGTATTTTGTAGATGCCCACAAAAATCCAATATAGTAAGCTGCCACTATGGAAAGAGTAGCATTTTGGCAGTTTCACAAGGTGCAAAGCTAGCATTTGAGAATATTGTCAAAACCCTCCTGGTGAGTGTAATAGCATCTTTTATTGCCCCTCACTGGCATCTCCAAAGTCTCCATCTTCTGATAGCATGCTTGCAAATGATAAATCTTAGTATTTTGCCATTATGGAACATATAGCATTGTGTGATGCTCTGTACTGAAGTCTCTGTGTGACTGAAACACATTAAACAATATACCTGGGGTGGTAAAAAACAAAACAAAAAATGCACACAATACTTGGAGGTGTACATTTCATGAAAAATAAGGTCTTCTTAATGGATACGAGGCTGAGCTCCCCTGTAAAGTTTAACTACTTCTAATTGACAAAAGTGCTTTTGTCCCACCAGGGTTCGATTTATTAACAGAGAAAGCATGCCATTATGGAAACCTTCACAGTGGGATCACATTTCTGGTTCATGGGAGCTGAATTTCAACTTTGTATCTCCATGAAACCGATCAAGCAAAATAAACTAAATTAAAAGGGTGTATATGTTATTTCCTAGACGTCCACTCAGGAAATGAACAGGGGGTGTATCTGATTGACAGGAAAAAGGTAGAACTCCTCAACATCTACTTTGCCTCTGTCTTCATCCAGAAGGAAAGTGATGTCCAACCTGGTGATAACAGAATAAATGATGTAAGGAGGGAGCTGCAGCCCAAGATAGGAAAAGAGGTGGTAAGGGAATACCAGTCTACTTTAAATGAATTCAAATCTGCAGGCAGGGCTGAAGGAAGGCGTCGTTACACCCGGGGTGGGTGTCACTACATAGGGCACATGTGCGGCATCGCTACGTATGACACATGCGGTGTATGTAGCGACGCCGCACATGCTCTGTATAGCGGTTTGCCTATGGCGGCGCGATGGCTGCTCCTGCCACCCCGAGCCCCCACAGGGTGACTTCTTGTCACCCCCGCAAACATGGCACCCGGGGCACTCCGCCCCCCCATTGCGACGCCACTGTCTCCAGGACTTGTGAGCTGCATCTAAGAGTACTAAAAGAGCTTGTGATGTAATTTCATAGTCTTTGTCTATTATCTTTGAGAATTCTTGGAGAACAGCCAAGGTCCCTACAGACTGGAGGCAGAAAAAGTCTCCATCTTCAGAAGGGGGGGCAGGGGAGGAAGACGCAGGTAACTACCAACCGGTGAGCTTGACACTGATACCAGGGATGGTCCTAGAACAAATCATTCAGCAGTCGGTCTGTGAGCATTTAGAAAAGGATGCTGTGATTACTAAGACCCAGCATAGGTTTCTCAAAAATAAGTCATGCCAGACCAATCTGATTTCTGATTTCAGTATGGCCGCTTTCATCGTACCCCATGATATTTTCACAAGGAAGCTGGTAAAATGTGGGTTGAATGAGGTAACTGTTCGGTGGATTTGTAGCTGGTTGACTGACCAAACCTAAAGGGTACTCATTAATGGTTCCTTGTCTTCCTGGAAAAAAGTGACAAGTGGAGTGCCACAGGGTTCTGTCCTGGGCCCATTGTTGTTCAACATCTTTATAAATGACTTGGATGAAGAAATTGAGGGGATGCTCATCCATCAAATTTGCAGATGACACCAAACTGGGAGGGGTAGCTAATGCCGCAGAAGACAGAATCAGCATTCAAAATGACCTTAACAGATTGGAGAACTGAGCCCAAGCTAACAAAATGAATTTCAATAGGGATAAATGTAAGGTTCTGCACTTAGGCAGGAAGAACCAGATGCACAAATATAGGATGGGGGACACCAAACTTACTAGCAGTACATGTGAAAAGGACCTTGCGGTCTTGGTGAACTACAAACTTAACATGAGTCAACAGTGAGATGCTGCAGCAAAATAAGTTAATGCTATTCTAGGCAGCATCAACAGAAGCATAGTGTCCAGATCAAGGGAAGCAATAGCACCACTCTATTTTGCCTTAGTCACATCACTCTTGGAATCCTGTGGCCAATTCTGGTCACCACAATTTAAAAAGGATGGTGACAAGCTGGAATGTGTGCAGAGGATGGCAACCAAGATGATCAAGGGTCTGGAAACTAAGCCTTATGAGGAGTGCTTGAAGGAGCTGGGTATGTTTAGCCTGGTAAAGAGGAGACTGAGGGGAGATATGATAACCATCTTCAAATATCTTAAGGGCTGTCACACGGAGGAGGGAACAAGCTTGTTTTCTCCTGCTCTTGAGGGTAGGACTTGAACCAAGTCATGGCTTCAAGTTGCAAGAAAGGAGATTCTGACTAAACGTTCAGAAAACCTTTCTGACAGTAAGAGCTGTTCAGCAGTGGAACAGACTCCCAGGAGAGGTGGTGGACTCTCCTTCCTTGAGGGTTTTGAATCAGAGGTTGGGTGGCCATCTGTCATGGATGCTTTAGCTGAGATCCTTGCATTGCAGGGTGTTGGACTAGATGATCCTTGGGGTCCCTTCCAACTTAGATTCTATAATTCTATGATCCACAATGAAGTCAGAGAGAGTGTTGCCTATTCTGTTGAAGGAACATGTGACTGTGATGTGCAAAACCTTTTGCTAGTACTGCCAAAACACTTTTGGCTTCCAAAGACAAATAATCTGAGGTGGCATTTCTTGTTGCTCCTCCTCCTTGCAACTTCTGATAACAGACTATGTATGAATGGATCTCTTTCTCTTCTCATAAATTTTATTAGTTTTATTAAAAACAACAGAGATTCTGTGGCCCTTTATTCACTAATGGCACAGTTCGTGAACACCCTGTCAGGTGAGCAAAATGATTGGAGAGGAGCAAGCTGGACTCTGTGCCATCTCTGGGGGCCCCTAATACATGGAGAGGGGTTGTGTGAGGCAGAGAACCTCCTTTTACTCATAGAAGCCCTTTGTACCACTGCTGCTTCTATATGCAGAGTTTTGAATGGAAAGGTGATGGAAATTGCCAGGTCTGGGGTGTTTGAAGGTTAAGATGCTCACCCCCATTTTCATGCTAGCAGGAAAGCCAAATAGGGACATTTGCTTTAAGTTACTGGGAGGCAGCAGTGAGGAGGTGGGCTGGGCTGCCAACAGCGACCCAACCTTGCCACCAGGGGACACCAGGGGTTTACTTGGTTACCAAACTGTTCCCCATTGATCAGCCTCCTAGGATGACCCCTGGGACTAGCTAGCAATGGAATCCTGGAAGGTTGGAATTGCAAAAGCAAGGGTCACAACCTCACTCCCTTTGCACACACCAGAAGGACCTTGAGCCTCAAAAATGGTGGATGACATGGAGGGGCCAGATTGTGACTCCGGCTGCCCCCAAAATTGCTGCATCAGCGTCTCAAGTTCAGAATTAAACCTTGAAACGGCAGCAGGGTCTGATCCAATATTAGCCACAATCGCCCCCAAGCGATCTAGAGTGTGCTGGGGCACCGCGGAGGCCTGCCCCAAATGTAGGGATTGCGACGGACCCCTAATCACTCTCTTAGCAGGGAGAGCAGGACTGGGATTCCTTTTAACAGGCATCTCAATCCCTTCTTTTCCAGGTAAAGGTAAAGGTAAAGGGACCCCTGACCATTAGGTCCAGTCGTGGCCGACTCTGGGGTTGCGGTGCTCATCTCGCTTTACTGGCCGAGGGAGCCGGCGTACAGCTTCCAGGTCATATGGCCAGCATGACTAAGCCGCTTCTGGCGAACCAGAGCAGCGTACAGAAACGCCGTTTACCTTCCCGCCAGAGCGGTACCTATTTATCTACTTGCACTTTGACGTGCTTTCGAACTGCTAGGTTGGCAGGAGCAGGGACCGAGCAACGGGAGCTCACCCCGTCGTGGGGATTCGAACCACTGACCTTCTGATCGGCAAGCCCTAGGCTCTGTGGTTTAACCCACCGTGCCACCCGTGTCCTTCTCCAGGTAGGGGGGTATTAAATTAGTGTTCCCGCTATACCAATCAGTGCTCCTGCCAAAACAAAATGGCACTCCCGCCAAAACAAGATGAGCTGAAATGCTTAAATATTTGATTGTTCTTGCATCATACCACCACACTTGCCACCCTGTCCTGCCACACCAGGGGGCATACTACACCCTTGGAGAACCACTGTCTTCGGAAGAGCAGACCCTGCACTCTGTGGTAGGCGATCTGTCTTGCATTACTGCCTATACTAAGGTACACCTTCTTACTTTGGTGTGTCCCTTATAAGCTTCTGAGGAACACCATAGTTCTCCGAATACAGGTTGAAAGTGGGAGCAATGGTGTGAGGAAAGGAGGAATCATCTCAGATGGCAGCAGTCTCTCATTTTCCCCAAGAAGTCAGAAATCTTTCAGGGTTGGGTGGCTGTGCACTGGAGATCATGTGCAGCTGATTGTTAATAAAAGGTATGGCCTTTTAAACAAAAACCATATCTGCTGCCTCTTCTTCCCTCAGCACATCAGACAAATGTCAGTCTCTCTATGGGAGCTAATTAACATGTGGCCTCCAGGTCCCTCCACAGATCAACTCGCCAATTAAAGAAACTCCTCTCTCATTTCTTTTATTTTCAGATGAAATTGATTCTCCTCCTTAAGGCTTGAAACGGATCTCTCACCAATATAAGAGGATTAATAAAATCTAACGATCTTCTCTCTTTATTTGAAGGGTGGATTATCTGTTTGATTCATGTGCATTACACCCATTAACATTAACAGGGCTACTGTGTTCACACTACTAAGGGAGAATTCTTCTTTAATCCATACATTGGAAACAAGAGCATTGCTTTCCTTTTAATATGGTTTCACACCAGGAAAGTTATCAAAATTACCAATGCACACATAATCAGTAGTAACCCATGTGCTTAAACACACACCACTGCAGCTTACCTGGATAGGGCTGGGTCTCATGGACACACTGCCAGATGGCTAATGCACATGGGGTTGCTACCTAAAGAAATGGCTGTTGTGGTTTACAGGAGCCTTGGACTGACTCTAAATTAACCCAAGCCTTTTCCCTGAGAAGCCAGGTTTTGACAATGCAGAATGCCCAGCAATGAGGTGGACATCTACATTCTTTCAGGAAGGTAATCAAGGGGTTGCAGACAGAAAGGTCCTGCTGTATGTACCCACCCATCAGACGGTCATCTTTTGAATAAAGCACTCTGCACGTTCTCATTGAAGAATATAGTACTTGAGATACCCTAGTGCCAGGACAATTAGGACCCTAAGTGTTAAGACTTGGAATTAAGCCCCAAAGCAAACTGACAATGAATACTGCTGGAGGGTGACCTAGTACTGAAGTTTTGGTAATAATAGGCCAGATGCAAGGATAGAAAATAAGACACCCACTAAAGACCTTTATTTACCATAATCAGGTTGACCATAAACAGATTGGGAGGGAGAAACAGGTTTTAATTTCAGCCCAGTTTTTAATTGCCTGTGTGTATGGTTTAGTAAGATAATCAAAACCACGGAATGGCTTGGGGGCAGCCAGGAATCTCCAGAATTCAAAGAAGGTGAACCAACACTGTGCTGAATCTTCGCTGTGCAGTAGAACGATCCTTCCAATGGATCAGTCATTTACCTCTGAACTCACTAGCTGCCTCTGGTATCTATGAACTCTACCTAACTTATTATGAACTGTATGAAGTAACAGAGTTTTATTGTAATCTTTATTGTAAACTAACAGAGTTTTATTGTAATCTAGCTAGAACCTCCGTTTCTTTGTATAGTTAAATATGGCAATGAACCTTCATAGCTAGTTTGACACCTTTGCTTTATTCAGCTGTCTTTTTATGATTGTTATACAGTTTCTTCATAGTTTGTTAAAATGATGCATCTGCTTATATTATTTGCAGTGAATCATTTTAAGCTTTGAAACATTACAATTTGCTCATTTTGAATAGTAAAACAATAAAAAATTAAACTATATATATTTCCACCTGGCTTGGTTTTTGGAACAACTGATGCTCTGAAAAAGCAAGAACCTGTGCAAGTGGGACGGCCAGGAACGTCATGTGAGTTTCTCACCTTCCAGCAGTGTACAGGTATATTGTGAGCCTCTTTCACACCAGCTTTTGATCTTTTCTATACAATAGAGCATATTGTTTATGGCAGTACCCCAGTACAACTGCTAAATCTTATGCGAGCGCATTTTCATCCTACTTTGCACTGTGCCGGGGGCGGGAAGCAGCTGGAAAGCACATTCAAAGACTTCTCCAGCCTCCTCTCCTTAGCAGCCCCTAATTTACTGTGAGGATGGATGCCTTTTAAAGTTGAGCCTATGAAAGTTGCCTCAGAACTTGGGACAAAGAACTCCCCCTCCCCATTATACACACTCATAGGCATTGTAATAAAACAAATTTTATCTCCTCTATACTTTCTTAAGTTTGCGGTGCTGTACTGGTCATGCCATGACTGAGTGAAGCGTTCTTTCATAAGTATACTTTTCAAAAGAACTCTCAAATTTAATGGGGAAGATCTGCTCAGTTGGGCAGCAGCAGTGAAGCTGGTGGTTGCAGTTGTTTAAGGGGTTGCCAAGTTGAGGTTTATTTATTTTTCATATACCCAACAGTGGAATTTGTAATCCGAATTATAAATGATGTAAAACTTTGAGTGTGCCCTGCAATGTTGTCTTACAGAGATTTGCAACAGATACGGAGTGTTTCCATGGTAACACACTTTCTTTATGTCTATTTCTAAGTTCCATAAGCCCCAGGCCATGGACCTTCCCATTCCTTGAGATGGTGAGATTATAGCCCAAGGAAATAGTGAGAATTTAAAGTTGCTAAAATTTTGGTCCCCGTGCAAAGATTTGGAAAGTCGTTTTGGAATCCTTTCATCTCACATAGCAACTTCTGACACAAATAGGTGAACAGAAGGAGCTTTGGGATCAGTATGTTCTGAAGTGTGATACTTCATTAAAATTGGAAGAAAGATTCAGAATGCAGAAGTTCCATGAAAATTGTGCATTTGGAATCAGACCTTATCATGGGAGTTCCTGGCACTATTTGTCATTGTGAAGTCATGTAAAGGTAAAGGTAAAGGGACCCCTGACAGTTAAGTCCAGTCGCAAATGACTCTGGGGTTGCGGTGCTCATCTCGCTTTACTGGCCGAGGGAGCCGGTGTACAGCTTCCGGGTCACGTGGCCAGCATGACTAAGCCGCTTCTGGCGAAACCAGAGCAGCACATGGAAACGCCGTTTACCTTCCCACTGGAGCAGTACCTATTTATCTACTTGCACTTGACGTGCTTTTGAACTGCCAGGTTGGAGGAGCAGGGACCGAACAACAGGAGCTCACCCCGTCACGGGGATTCAAACCGCCAACCTTCTGATTGGCAAGCCCTAGGCTCTGTGGTTTAACCCACAGTGCCACCTGCGTCCCGTGAAGTCATGTACTGTAATGCTCTATGATACTGAGAACACACAACTTCATGTAGCTTGGGCAGCACATAATAAACATGGATGTAGCATTTTTGAGTGTTCAGAGAACTTTACACACATATTTATAATAGTTCGACCAATATTATACCTGGATAGGGGAGGAGAATTGAGATTGAAGCTGACTGATAATAGTTTTCCTTAGACTCCAGTTCATGGAGCAGGCAAGATTTAAACTGAGGACACCCTGGTTCACAGCTCACGAGTGTCAGATGACCAGTGAAGTGGATTTTTTAGAAAAGTATTTCCAGCTCTGGGTGAATGGAAGCTCCTCGTGGCTAATTTCTAAAAGGAGGCACCTGTTCAAGGAACTCCATTCCTAGACATGAGTTTGATGGTGATGGTTAGGCATGTGCCCGAAACATGCTTAATTGAAGGCTGCGTTACTTTCCCGGAGGGAAGGGGCTATTGCTCAGTGGTAGAGCACGTATTCTGCATGTTGAACATCTCAAGTTCTGTCCAATCATCTCCAGTTTAAAGACTCAGGTAGCAGGTACTGGGAAGAACCTCTGCCATAGCCTTTGGAGTGGGGAGCAGAGACCTGATGTTGGAACCTCTTTCTCCGACTCTTGCTGCCTCCCCCCATGCCTTGGCTGTAGTAAGAGCACAGGTCCAGCTACCAGTGGAGCAAGGACATCTGAAAGGCCAAAAAAGGTGTGCATGGGAGTGTCTGGTGTCTGGAGCCCTCCAAGTCAGGGGGAAATTGAGACAAGCTTCTGAGCATTTCTAAAAGAGCATGCCTATACACAACAAGCAGGCATAAAGCATACCAATGTAAACATGACCTCCAAACTGGGATGCTGCTGGCAGAGTCAGCATAAGCTGGGCAGAGGGACAACAAGCGTTTAGAAATGTTGAGTTACACTATCGTTTTTGCTGGCTCAACTTACACCAGGTTGCCAAGTCACGTGACCCAGAGAAACAGGCTTAGGGTCCAATCTAAATTTCCCACACCATGCAGCTTTTTGGAGTGTGCACTGGCTTAAGATCTGCCAGGCTCCACTAAGCCAACTGGGTCCAGTTGAGCCAGGAGCCTGGAGATACACCAGAGCATCTCCATCTGAGCCAAGGATGAAGGAGTTACGCTGGCATTGCCCAGCTGCATTGGGATCTGTTGGATCCTAACCAGTGCTATTCTTCTAGAAAAAGAGGTGCCAGACTCACCATGAACTTCTCCCTTGTTCTCTTAGAATGGTAATGGTGCCCACCTGAGAGCTGCTGGAGCAGAGCTCCTGTTTGCTCTGGCTAAAAAACAGACTCCAGATCACTGAACCTACTCAACCTGACAGATCTTGCTATAGGATTACTCCCTAAACTTCTCTCTTACCTTTCTTGCCCATTGTTTCCAAAAAGAGGGCAAACTTTAAAAAAAAGGTTTTTAAAAATAATAATAATAATAATAATAATAATAATAATAATAATAATAATAATTAAAAAAAATTTCCAAGGCCTCCAAACATTGTGGGGTTTGAGAAGACATTTTTTAAAAATTGAACTTTACATATAAATTCCACATTCCAAGTTTGTTATACATTTCTCTTCCCACAAAGCTTCATGTCCACTCTGCCAACAATGCAGTGCATTCAATGAGGCAGTTAGTCTGCCTTTGAATGCCTTCTCCCTTTGACAATTGCATCCTTCTGTCTAGCAATAGAAATTACATGGGGAAGTTGATATTAATAGCATTTTGGGTTTCATGAACTTTATATGGCATGCTCTATTTCTTCCTGTAACTATCTGTTTTCCTGACTTTCTTTTCTTTGAATAAATAGTATTATGACTAATATTTTTCCAAGCTAAAGACAGAACAGCAGAAGCACAGTGCTTTAGAACAGTAAAAAGCTGGGAAGATGATTTATTAGGGAATGAGAAAGGTATACCCCACAGTGCTTAAAAATAAACATCTGATGTACTTCAATAAGATATGTGAAAATGAATAGCTTGGAATGTGGCTTTAGTGAAACTTAAGAAATTCTGCAGATTTTGTTGCTAAATATGATGTGAAAAGAATTACCATGGTTGCAATAACAGGTTAAAGTCAGCAGACAAAGTACTATCTTTAGTATATATCCCAAATAGTGTAGCAAGTAGGTTGTTTGCTTTAAATAATTCATTTTTCCAAGCACCTATAATTTGATATGTGATTGTCTCCTATGAAAGTCCCTTGCATATCCAGTTAATGTTCAGAAATATGTCTGGCATATCTTCATTCAGGAAGGCTGGAAATGCCCCCAAACACATCCATGGATTAATACTGCAGTATTTATTGGCTATCAATAGTTCACTTCCATTCCCTTTTGCAAAAGGACTATTTAAATGTTATCTACTCCAGTTAGTTTATATATTGTTCATACAGTCTTTATTTATTCATAGATGTATTTCTAAATAGATGTATTTAGTTTCCCACCTTTCTTTCAAAGAGCTCAACACGGCGTGTGCAGTTCTTTCTTCCCATTTTACCCTCACAACTCACCTGTGAAATAGGTATGCAAAGAGACAGAGAGTGGCCCAACGACACTGTAAGGGTGTCCTTGTGTATTTTCCAGTCTTGCCTTGCTGATCTTTATGCTGAGTCACTTTGGGTGATGGTACAATTGCAGGTAAATGTGAACTTCATATCCAAGGATTAGCTTCTTCAGCTTATTGTTTGCTGATTTACTTATGGCAAGATGCAGGAAGGATGCAGGAACAGATTTTCCTCACTTTCAAACCATTTTAGCCATTATTTAACTTATCAGTGAGAAGGGCAAACAATTTTTTAAAGCTACTATTATTCTGCTGCCCTCTGGGAGGAAAAATAAGCAAGCAGCCATTTCTACATTGCACCCCAGTCTTAATTTACTCAGAGTAAATATCTAGCAGATGTCTTTGCCACACATGTCAAAACAAAATTCCAGTGGTGAGTCAAACTAGGTTCTCTTGTGTTCTTTTCTGCTCCTGATGATACCATCCAGCGCTGCTGCCCAGGGATAACCTGGTGGGTCCCTGGATCCCTGTCCTTGCCGGCCTGCTCCAGGGGTCACTGAGAAAGAGGGGGCAAGGATAAATGGAGGACTTACGAAGTTTGAAAGTTAAATGAGGCAAAATGGCATAGTTAATAAATTTAAATGTTTAACCAGGTTGTCGGCTTTAATTATGTTTTATATCTAAGAAAGATTGTGGGCTAACCTTGCAAAGTGTGAAACATGCTGTGGTATTTCTTTGTCTATGGAAAGCGCATTTTTTCCCTATGATTCGGAACTGCTGTGAGATTTATTGGTTTTAAAACTTACTTTTATCCTCTTTGGAGTGCTTTTATTTTTACTGCTGGTGACCCAAATGCCATAAGGTGACAGACATAGTTTAAAACTACACTGATAATAAACCTGGTCCTGGAACAACATTGTCAGCTACCTTGACGGACCTTCTAGGTCACAAATTCCATTAAGTGGAAAGGATTTGGGAGTCTGTGCGACTGTAGATGCAAAGGCAACGAGAGCCCTGAGCCTCTTCAGCTGCGCACTAGTACAAAAGCAGAGGGATATGTATCGTCTACTGCTACCTCCCTTGGCAAGTTTGCTGATCTAGGACTCCAGGGGGCTTTTCCTACTTCATAATTGATGAAATGGGCTGCTTGTTTGTTCCTATGGCAATTTTTCCTCAGCAAAGATATACATCTAGATATTACAGACCGAAAGGCATAGGAAGGAAACTGTGTATAGTATGAAATGAAAATGTTGGCCAGTCAGTCACTTCCTCAGAGGCAGAAAGTAAGTCAACAAGCTACTGTTTTATATACGTAGCCCCAGAAATATAGACAAGTTTTTGTGTAGCCTACAAATCTGCACAACCACAAGAAAAGTACAAAATTTGTTATTATATAGGTTTTAGCTTCCATTCCTTTAAAATAAGAAAAGAAGTTTCTAGCCTGTGGGGTTTCTGATATGATTTAATATGTATGAGTCTGGTGTGGTCTCAGAAGCCAGATGAATTGATCAGTAAATTTTCCAGTTGCCCCTTTGGCTAACATAACTTGAGCTAGTTCTGAAAAATAGTAAAACTTTCTGTTTGACTTTGCAAAATAAGAGAAAATAAGAAAATCTGCTTGCTTTGCATAATCTAAAGTAGCTGTTGAATTGGTATCTTGGTGCATAATTTGGGTTACTTTGACATTTTGATTTTGATTTTGTTGGGCAAGCAATATAGAATATAGTATTTCCGAACAAGAGCAGCAGAGCAATCCAAACTATTGGAATCCAGCGTAATGTACACTGGGATAGATTAGTAGCAGGGCAATTTATCCCTGTTCCACATTCCATTCAGGAATGAGGATGAGCCTGGCAGAAGAAAAACAAGCCTTTAGAATACAGTTTGCCGTAGGGCTCATCCTGACTTGCTCTTGTCCCATCACTTTTCCACGGGGATACTGGATCTTTATTTATTTATTCTATCTATTAAATTTGTATACTGCCCTATACTCATAGATCTCAGGTGGTTCACAACATAACATCTTTACTGCTGATTCAGAGCAAACGTCAATTGGCTTTTCTCCAGATTGATGTTTGCTCTGATTTATTGCTAAAAAGCAGGCTTTCAGGGGCAAAATAGCAGGACAAGGGCCAAACTGCTTGGACCCATGCCTGGGAACAGGACAAGCACAAGTCTGGATGAACCCTTGTACCACCAATTTTCCCCATGTAACTTTCACTAGGTCACATGGTTGAATGGAACAGAGTTTGGGATATTTATATCTGCATGTGTATCTGTATGCCACCCTCATGCAAACTAGCAGGGCAGTATGCAAAAACATAAAAACATTTAAAAGCAATACAACGCAATCATTAAAATGACTGGTTACTTGCGAAATATTTTAAACAATTTCATCAGCATGTTGGTGGATTTTGCTGTAAGATTTCTCCCTAAGTTTCTTGTACTGAAACATAACCAAATATGTTTCTTTTAAAAAAAGGATCCATACGATCAAGATTGTTGTTGTTTAAAGCCCTATACGGCCTAGGACCCTCGTACCTACGGGACCGCCTCTCCTGGTATGCCCCACAGAGAAACTTACGGTCTTCAAATAAAAACATCTTGAAGGTCCCAGGCCACAGAGAAGTTAGGCTGGCCTCAACTAGAGCCAGGGCTTTTTCGGCTGTGGCTCCGACCTGGTGGAACACTCTGTCACAAGAGACTAGGGCCCTGCGGGACTTGACATCTTTCCGCAGGGCCTGCAAGACAGAGCTGTTCCGCCAGGCCTTTGGCCAGGGCACAGCCTGACTCCCTCCCTCGGCAATCTTCGCGGAGCTCTGGCCCAATGGTGGCCAGTGGCTTGAATTTAATTAATTTTATAATGAATGATTTTAGAGTGTTGTTTGTGTTGTACTTTTGTATTGTTTTATTGTTGTTAGCCACCCTGAGCCCGGCTTCGGCTGGGGAGGGCGGGATATAAATAAAAATTATTATTATTATTATTATTATTATTATTATTATTATTATTAGTTGTTTAGTCGTGTCCGACTCTTCGTGACCCCATGGACCAGAGCACGCCAGGCACTCCCGTCTTCCACTGCCTCCCTCAGTTTGGTCAAACTCATGCTGGTAGCTTCAAGAACACTGTCCAACCATCTCATCCTCTGTCGTCCCCTTCTCCTTGTGCCCTCCATCTTTCCCAACATCAGGGTCTTTTCCAGGGAGTCTTCTCTTCTCATGAGGTGGCCAAAGTATTAGAGCCTCAGCTTCAGGATCTGTCCTTCCAGTGAGCACTCAGGGCTGATTTCCTTAGGAATGGAGAGGTTTGATCTTCTTGCAGTCCATGGGACTCTCAAGAGTCTCCTCCAGCACTATAATTCAAAAGCATCAATTCTTCGGCGATCAGCCTTCTTGATGGTCCAGCTCTCACTTCCATATGATCAAGATATGCATACCAATAATCAACCAATCAAAGCAGAATATTTTACTCCCTTGAAATGTCCCTTTTGGGGACTTATCCCAGCCTCAGGTGAACTGGCTGAGCCAAGATGGAGGACTTGCACTAGTGCATCTCCAGCTGAGGAACACCAGGCAGTTGGAGACCGGCCTATTCCAAATCTTGGGTTTGCATTGCTCTCTTAAGACTTGCTATGCTACTGTAGCTGAGAAAATTAACACGACCAGTTTCCTCCTGGAGACGACTTGTTATGCTCCCCTAGTATTGGCATGTAGATTGAAGGGAAATGGTGTGTGATTATTTGAAATTGATCATGAAATGTTTTTGCACTAACCTCACATCAAAAGAACAGACGTGACAGACTGAGGTTTGGCTTCACTAGACTCATTTTTGTTCATATGGTAGTTATCCTTTGACCAACCATTAAAGCACAACGTCCAAAATGGGAAGCAAATATTGTTTCCAACACTGGACATCAAAAGAGGTTTAAAGATGCTCTCAAGGCAAATCTTTAAAGATGTAGTATAAACATTGACAACTGGCCTGTGAGTGCTCTAGTTGGAGAATAGCTTCTTCCAAAGGCGTCATAAACTTTGAAGAAGCACGAACTCAGGACAAAAGGGAGAAACAAGCTAAGAGGAAGGCACTTTGGTAAATCTTCACCATGATCAACTCCTGCCTGGAAACCTATGTCCCCACTTTGGAAGGATGTACAGATCCAGAATTGGCCTCCAGTCATTGTTAAGACCATATTTATGGGAAACAATCTTACTTGGCTATGAGTGATTGCCAAAGAGAAAGAGAGTTCTCCCTCCACAGTTGGAGGCAGCAATGCTTCTGAATACCGGTTGCTGGAAACCACAGTAGGGGAGAGGGCTCTTGTGCTCCTGCTTGCGGGCTTTGCATAGGCGTCAGTTTGGCCACTGTGAGAACAGAATGCTAGACTAGAAGGGCCATTGACCTGATCCAGCAGACTCTTCCCATGTTTTTATGTTCACTGATCCTGGGTTTGTTCTCTACCCCCCAACTGCAGCCACTCAGGTTTTCCCTGTCAGAGAAACACACCTTTTACAGACCTGGTCTACTCAAACAGCAGAAAGAGAGGACAAAACCCTGAGGGGATGCAGCAGCCTGTACCAGTTCAGAGTGCAGGTTGAAAACAGCAGCCCCAAACTCCATGCAACTCCAAGCATCTCCTTTTCCTCCTCCTTTCTCCAGTTTCTACCTCTTCCACTTACTGTTAGACTGTGGACTATCCCCATCTCCCCTTCACAAGTTCCCATTGCTCTAGTTCCACTGAGAAGCTTCAGTCACTGCCTGATCTGTCCCTTGGTTTCCTAGTTCCAGGGTCATCTCCCCATGCTTTGGAACATTGCTTTCCAGCACTCATGCAAGTGCTCTTGAGAGCCCTACATAAGCAAATTAATACTCCTTTTACATTTTGAGAAGCCAATCGCTCTCACTGATTCATACTTAGGCATTTCCAATGTGCATCCCTGGAGGACTTCAAAAGCATTATGTCTGTGGCTCTTACAAAAGTGCAATGTGGTAAGATGATATCCCCATAGTGCTGGTGAAGAGATTACAGAGGAGAGAAAGGAGTTTGCCAAAGGCCACCAAGTTAGATTATTATGCAGATCATTATATGATCTCCCCTGCCCCAATGCTATAAACATATCAACAAACAGTTCCAGGTAGAAGGGGTGTGTAAGTTCTTTTTTGGAAAAGTTTCTTTTTGAAAGTAAATCAGCGTTTAGACTGAATGTCAGCCAGTGTTTCGAACTGTTGCCTTTGCCAATGTGTCCAGGAAATTCATCTCAGCAATTTAACGTTGCAGTTACCAGAATGCTGAAGGCTCAGCGGTTTACAGAAATGTCTTTTCCTATTTAGGCAACATTGTCTGAGTTGTAAGTTTCTGCCACATGGGAGAATAAATAGCTCCTAGGCTGAAACACTATCTTTCTCCATCTGAAAAGAAATAATCATGTTTGATAAGTTTGAATGTTTTTTTGGATCTGAATATGGATCTGTGAAGTTTATTGTAGGAGCAGTGCAATTAATTAAGCGTTAATTAAAGAACTGAGGGTTTCAGCAGTGGGTGGAAGGATGCTGTCCGGATGCCAGCTCCACCCATAGATAGACCATAGGTTGACCCACTGAGAACCAATTGAGGGGTAAACCTAAAATACAATTTTTCAGAGACCACGTCTAACCAGTCCTCCATTACAAGATCTACCAGACATGATAAACATATTCCCTGATGCCAATTTATGTTTAGTTGGAGTATTTACTTTGCCTTCACCTGAAAAAAAAATCCTGCAGATGTCCATGCTCCCATTAAAGGCACTGGCTAATGACAAGATCAGAACCCAAATAGAACACATGTGGAGCAAGCAATTTCTGTTACCTACATTAAGTAAAATATTTTATAGTGTTTTTTTAACATAAAAATGGATTATTTAACACCACAGTGTGTATGTGAATTAGACATAGTAACAGGAAAAGTAGATGACAGAAGCAATTTTGAATTTTTTAAAAAAACAACATGGAAAAATAAGAAGACATTTCCAGATTAGTTATTAAAGGGAAGTGAAGCAAATCCAAGACGCAAAAATTTATGACTTTATCTATAGTTATCTCTCTCTGATCCCTTCATTTGTATGAAACTGAAATTCAGTCTGTGCTTAGTGCTTTTTTCAGTTTTGCGTGTCAGGTAAGACACGGCAGGGGGTGAAATGAATTCATCTTCCTGTCTTCAAGTAAACTAAAAGCAATTTTCGTCTTCCCATGTGGTCACTTGCAGTTCTTGTCATGTTCAAGCTAATGATATCAGGCCCCCTCAGGTTGTTTAAGTATTCATGAAGTAATTAAATTCTCATTAACATATAAATAAAAGAAAACTGAAAACAAGTTGAGCAGGCACCTAACATCTGTTCTAATGCTTTTAAGTATTAACACGTGCCACATACATAAGGTAAAGTGTATTCTGCTCAGAGAAGTATTTTGCATGGATTATTTATAGAAACTGTAATTAAATGGATTTGGCATATTAAGGAAAATTAATGGAAAAACACAAATCAGATATGTTGTATGACTCCACCGCGCAAATAAGGAATTAATAACAGGAACAAGAGAAATAAGGCCTCTACAGGTACATGACCTGCAAAGTACAGTATATGTCTACTCATATATGAACACTTCTAGTCTGTTTATTTATTTTCCAGTTTCTGATGGTGAGGGAATTCATATTCTTTAAATGGGATCCTACTGCCCCCTTGTTTACTGAAAGCAGCACCAGAGAAACTGTCATCCCTGCTGGAAGTCGAACTCCACAGTCCTCTACTGGCAGAGGAACAGAGGTTTCTGCACACTCACTGCTGTTTTACTGACTAGTCTGCTTCTTTGCCGTGAAGGCTTCTGCATTTCCCTGCAACAAATCTAGAGAAAGTATGGTCAACCTGGGATCAAAGGGCCTGCTTCAGGGTCCCGGGGGCTCCTTTTGCCCCATGTCCTTCCCTTTCCCCCTCAAATCACACCCTTTCTCCTTCTTGGCTCTTCCTGCTTTCAAGTACTGTAGAGACTTGAACCCTGGTGCAACACTCCAGCCACTCTGCAACACCAGCTCTCCTAGTACTGTTTGAACTATTAACATGGAGCTTGGGATGAAGGAATAACGGGCAACGAGAACTTCCCAGTGTGGAGAGATGGAAGGAGAGAAGAGAGAGAACAAATTTGCAAAAGCCCTACAGATTAAAATGCTGAAACCTGGCCTAGCCTGTGCAAGAAGGACGATATGTACACACAACAGAGGAAAGGGAAAGCAAAACAGTGTATTTCTGAGTCTTAAGACACACACTCACACATATGACACACAGACAGACTTCACGGCTCTCTCACACACCCTATCATATCCCATGAGACAGAGAGAACATGTGGGAGGAGTCTTTGATATATATCTCAAAGGCTGTTCTTTAAGGATTGACAAGTTACAGGAAATATCTCAAGTACCGCTCCCCTCTTTATAAAGAGAATGTGAGAGCTGGAGTGGAAGGCTATTATTTGATTAGTAGTAGTAGTAGACTGAAACCAATCTGGCATTATTATTATACCACAGTGCTGGAAAGCTCTGGAAAAGAAAAGGCTCGTCTATTGCAGAGTGTTTGCAAATCTTCTAGTGAATGGGCAACCAGAGAGCTTTGGCTTAAGACTTCCACTAAAAATTCACAATCTGGGACTACTCCCATTCCTAACCTGCCCCCGTTTCCCAGGTGACAGCTGTGGCCAAGGAGTACTCTGCCTGCAAGTGGTGTACCAATAGTGCTTTCCAAGAAAATAAAATGATGCAAACAGGAGTTTTACATGCCCTGGTAATCTTACTACTAGACTACTTCAATATGCATTTCATGGGACTGTCCTTGGAGACAATTCAGGAACTTCATTCAGAATGTGGCAGCTCAGCTGAAACAGAGTAACCTAGTTTTAAAAGGGCTCCACTATTCTTTGTTTGGTGGCCAAGGACTAGGAGATCTGTGATTGCATCCGTTTCCAACCTGCTCTTTCTATTTGTTAACATCTGGAGGTGAGACCCTTCTTCAGATGATTAATCTCTACTACTGTGTAGTAATCCATAGGAAACCCCATGCGGTAGGGAATCATTATCCCCACATTGTAGATGAGCTTAAGAACAATTGACTTTCCTAAGGGATCCTTATTAGTTTACAGCAAAAGTGATATTCAACTGAAGACTTCTTCTTCATCGCTCAGTCTCTTTACACTAATAACTACATTCAGTTGCTGTAAATATATGGATTTATTGTATTATAAAGGTAAAGGTACCCCTGCCCGTACGGGCCAGTCTTGACAGACTCTGGGGTTGTGCGCCCATCTCACTTAAGAGGCCAGGGGCCAGCGCTGTCCAGAGACACTTCTGGGTCACGTGGCCAGCGTGACAAAGCTGCATCTGGCGAGCCAGCGCAGCACACGGAAACGCCGTTTACCTTCCCGCCAGTAAGCGGTCCCTATTTATCTACTTGCACCTGGGGGTGCTTTCGAACTGCTAGGTTGGCAGGCGCTGGGACCGAGCAGCGGGAGTGCACCCCACCGCGGGGATTCGAACCGCCGACCTTTCGATCGGCAAGCCCTAGGCGCTGAGGCTTTTACCCACAGCGCCACCCGCGTCCCTTATTGTATTATACTGATATACTATTGAAAGCTGGTATATAAATTTCTACATAAATAAATATAATCTAATCAGAGGTACCCATTTTACTTTATGAACCCTAATGGTGTCATATCTGTAGGAACTTAAACACCCCAAAACTGTCTGAATGTTTCCATTTTATATGATGATAAACCATCAGTGGTAAAAAATGAACTGAGTTTTCTTTCGTATCCTAGAGATATCTTTTTTTTTTTAGCTCTCAGTGCTTTATTCCGTTCCCTAAAGAACCACTACTGATTTTTATGCAATGGAGCTGGCCAAAGAAAATCTAATAATATTTCATTGCTGGCTTTAGATTGATAGGTTGGCAGAAAAGGAGAGACAGATAGAGGAATCTTCAGAATAAGTTAAATTATTTTATCAAATGGAGGTGGCAAGAGAAGAATGTATTACTTACAAAGAGGCTGATTAAAATGCAGCTTGGTGACTCAGCGCTATGCAGGCTCCCTCTTCCAGAATGCAGGTAAGGTGAAGTTCTTGAATGAAAGCCAAGCTAGAGCCTCTTTACTCAAAGAGAAGGATCAAGGAATAAAGCCCTTCTGGGCTCTATCACCCCAGGCTGCAGCCTCAGGATATTCATTTACGTCTGGATATTCCACCATGAGTGAAACTGTTGAAAAGTGAGTTTCATAGAGGCCAGGCAGTATTCTCTTTCCCTGCAGAGGTTTAGGGAGCAATCCTACACACTGGAAGCTGGTATAAAGCAAGGCAGTGTAAGTTAAACAGGCTTAAAGTTGCACCAGATCCAAACTCCATTTTCAATCAATGCTGCATAGTGTACATGTGGATTTTAGGTTAATGTGTTTTCACAAGTATTTTGGAATACTTGTCCACATAAATTTATTGGAAGTGGAAATTCACAGATACTGACTTTATCTGTAATAATTATGAGACCTATTGTACTTGAATAACATATCTCAACTAGCCTAAAGTTCCCTCTCCCCCTTACTTCAGTTTTTAATGGGTTGTCCAAAAGACCATTTAACGTCTGCTGCCTTTTATCTTCACTCTGTGGCATCCATGCACAGGGCATTTGGGTGGTTTATACATGCATTGTCATCGCTTGATGGCCTCAGCATTGAATGATGACTGACTGGATGGAATGGCAGAGGGAAAACAAGCTTTTAAAATAGTGCTCTCTGCTGGGCTGCCAAGTCACATGACCCCTCTATGCTCCCACCTCTTCCACACCTCTGGAGCCAGGAACAAAATGGAGAGCTGGTGTTGTCTGGTGATATTGGACAGTATTCTCCAAAGGAAGGTATGTAGTTAATGCTTACTTTCTAAAGAGAGAGGTGCTGAGCTCAGGCCTGCAAGCCTGCCTGGTGCATAATCCTTAAACTGGATGGTTAGATTACAGTTGTTCAATGGCCATGGAAAGAACCAGTATATTCTCAGCACCAATTTTACTTATTACATAATATTTCATAGATCTTTCTTCAAAGAAAGAAAGAAAGAAAGAAAGAAAGAAAGAAAGAAAGAAAGAAAGAAAGAAAGAAAATGGGACAGGTCCAAAATAGGAGTGAGATGGCATTGCACCAGAACCAAGACCTTCAAAGGATCTCCCCTGTCCCCCACCTTTTACCCAGCTGTGCCTATGTCTCTTTTAAAGGTAAAGGGACCCCTGACCATTAGGTCCAGTCATGGACGTCTCTGGGGTTGCGACGTTCATCTTGCTTTATTGGCTGAGGGAGCCGGCGTACAGCTTCTGGGTCATGTGGCCAGCATGACTAAACCGCTTCTGGCAAATCAGAGTAGTGCATGGAAATGCCGTTTACCTTCTTGCTGGAGCGGTACCTATTTATCTACTTGCACTTTGATGTGCTTTCAAGCTGCTAGGTTGGCAGGAGCAGGGACCGAGCAACGGGAGCTCACCCCATCGTGGGGATTCAAACTGCCGACCTTCTGATCGGCAAGTCCTAGGCTCTGTGGTTTAACCCACAGCGCCACCCGCGTCCTATGTCTCTTTTATAGGACTTTAAAAACAACAATAGCTATTAGTTGTTTCAGTTGCATGATATATCCTAGATTCTAGGATTTGGAAAATGTATATTTCATCCTGTGCATGCAAGTTTCAGAAGGTATGAGATGAGGTTTTTCCTCTTCTTTCCTTCTAAATTGTAAGCCTTTGGAGTTAACAAGTTCACAAATGTCTGATCAAGGCCTACTGAGATTTGTTCATACAGCATATCATATACATTTCCCAAACAGTGGACAAGGTTTGTTCCTTTAAAATGTCAAAATTCAGCACAACTCCTATATACAGCCACTTTGGAGTCGAGTCACAGGAGCAAAATCAAGGGAAATGTGGTCATATATGTATACAGAGGCCCTGAGCATCTGTAGAAGAAGGGGAAAAGTATACATCTTTCCCCATATTTAACCTGGGAAACAGTTAGAAGCAATACCCATGTTAATTTAATACCTATCATCCATTTTCATTCATAACTGTAGGGGGCTTATTGTTTTCTTTCATAAAAATGAAAGCAGATACTGAAAAAAAATGTTTGTGCACTGTGGAAAAAATAGCTCCTTTTTAGCTTGTTCACGACTCCTTAACCAATACAAAGCCACTGAATTTTGTCTATTCTCTTGTAACCCTGGAAATTTGAAATGCAGCAAGGGTGCTAACACATTTGTGACATGTTGCATTGAAAATATTTCTCTCTCGCTTCCTTTCTCCATAACTGCTTCTGACATGTAGGGTGTTAAAATGGATTTTGAGTACTTCTTAGGGCTGATATGTATCTTCTTAAGAAGTTCCATGCTCAGTTTACATACTGTTGAAAAACACCTGCTGTTTTTAAGCAATTGTTGACAATTGTTGGCATCCTGTTCAGTACCTTTGGCTCCCTTGCCTCTGTTTCATCTGGGTGCAATTTACCATCTTCTCTGCCTTCTGTCTGATTTGTCCTCCTCACGTTAGCGATTGCGAATGAGGCCACACAAAGGCCATCCTGTCTTACTGTCTCCACCACCTTCTGCCCTGTGCTGGGCTAGGGGTGGCCTGCTTGCTCCAGAAAGCTCTGTCAGCTGCTGAAGTGGCATTGGATAGAAATTGTCGCCCATGTCCTGTTGAGCAGCAGTTCAAGGACTACTCAGAAGTAAATCCTATTTAATCCAGTGGGGCATTCCCCCAAGGCAAGTGAGATGAGGATTGCAGCCTTAGCGGTGGAACAGTTACCCCGTGCTTGTTACATGAGGACTTTAAATTTCATAGAATCCAGGTAGATGAATTAAGCAATTCCTGAGACATATAGTCTTAAAAAAATAGCTAAAAGATGGGGGGGGGGAACTCAAGTGTCTAGAGATGCTTGGGACACTAAAAGGAAACATTTTTATAGAGGAAATAAGAGAAGAGGGAATACAGAACTAGGCAACTCTGATAGTGTGCTATGTTTATAATATTTATTTATGATGTCTCTGGGATTTTCCAAAGCACTAGTGATAAGGGATTATTTTGAGTGATGATAATATTAAAAAGGCAATTAATTAAGAAGAGCAGAAAACTAGCATTAATGAAGCCACTGAATATAGAGAATTACTTAGGCGCCAGGGGATAAGTGAAAACTTACCGTAATATTGAAGGTAATTGTCCCTTATCTAAACTGTTTTTGGGTTAGGTTCCCCATGTCATTACAGTAGTATACAAGTCTCATCTCAGAGCTAATGCTAAAGGTGGCATGCATGGGAGCAAGAGTGTACTTCTGTAAAATGGGTGATTTTCTTGAATGATAACCTGGTGGTCCTTTGATCCTGTAGTTTGGCTCATTTTCTTGAATTATATTCTATTGTGTGTTTTGAGTTCTCTCAATGGAATCAGTCATGGATTTTGAGAGTCGGTCTCTGTTTGCTCAATCGGTAAAATGGAGAAACATTTTTAAGACTGTTTCTTACACTCTTCAAACATCTACTGTATATATGGAATCTGAGCTCAGTAAATAGCTTGGCTCCATACGTATCAGCATTTTCAATAGTACATGACACCAACTGAAGCAGACCAAATGCTCTTTCAACTTCTAAGTCCCTGTTCATAGAACAATAGCTTTAATCACTATCTCTCTCTATTAGAAGCCTGCATTACTATGTCTCTTTATTCATATAATCTCAAAAACATTTTGAATTAACTGTTGATTTCCAAGAAAAGTGAAAAGGCTCATACTTTCCTGGCACACCTGCTGTATGAACCTAGAGGCATGCAGAGGAATTGCCAGGTTCATAATCAGAATATATGTTGCAGGACTCAAGAGTTTTGGTTCTGGCTCAGAATCCGCAGTATTGTTTTCTTGGTTTTTAGCAGAGGTTGGATGGCCAGCTGTCATGGATGCTTTAGTTGAGTTTCGCGCATTGCAGGGGGTTGGACTAGATGAGTCTTGGGGTTCCTTCCAAGTCTACGATTCTATAATTCTATTGCAAAATAAATGCAGGCTGACATTGAGGCCATTATGCAGTGCATGGTTAATATTTTAGCCCAGGCATGCAGTGCCGGATTACCAAACAGGCAGAGTAGGCACTGGCCTGTGGGGCCCATGCCTCTTAATAATAATAATAATAATAATAATAATAATAATAATAATAATTTATTTATACCCTGCCTGTATGGCTGGGTTTCCCCAGCCACTCTGGACAGCTTCCAACAAAATATTCAAATACAGTAGTCCATCAAACACTAAAAGCTTCCCTAAACAGGTCTGCCTTCAGATGTCTACTAAAATGGTAGTTGTTGTTCTCTTTGACATCTGGTGGGAGGGAGTTCCACAGGGTGGGTGCCAGTACCGAGAAGGCCCTCTGCCTGGTTCCCTGTAACTTGGCTTCTTGCAATGAGGGAACCGCCAGAAGGCCGTCAGCGCTGGACCTCAGTGTCCGGGCAGAACGATGGAAGTGGAGACGCTCCTTCAGGTATACTGGACCGAGGCCGTTTAGGGCTTTAAAGGTCAGCACCAACACTTTGAATTGTGCTTGGAAATGGAGCCCCACAACAACAGATCTAAATAAGTTTGATTTGATCTTGAAAGAAAATTACAGTCAGGTTTTCTTAGTTTGATGTGATCCCACTAGAGAGCACGCATGAAGGCCCCCACCCCCGAGACTAAGGACTAAGGGCCTCCATGGGGTCTAATCCAGCACTGCAGGCATGGGTAGACTTGAGGTTTCAAAAAAATACTTTCTTATTCAAAATCCGAAGTCTACCAACCAGAGTCTGAAGCAAAATGGTGGCTCAGGGGATGGAGCCAATTGCCCATGAGCCATAAACTGCAATGATCTGCATCTGCAAGTAGAAATCTTCATCCGAGTTACTATGTGTCAAGGATTCTAAAATCCTAATTTGAAAACAGTGGTTGTTTCTACTGTTAAGCAATTGAGAGTCACAAACCCTTGCTGATCTATATCAATATATCCCTCTACTACCTTCTTTCTACCCCTGCTTCCATCTTTTAGGTCAGTGAACCTGACCTTGCAAGGCGTGCTCATTTTTTTACATGTACAAAGCCAAAAAACACATCTTAAGTGGTTTTCAATTTATTCCCTCTATTTTAGGATTTAAGTCCTTCATTATGTGTCCAGCATTTAAAACACAGAGTAAATCTTTTTCAAATACAATATGGGCTAGTTTAGTAATTAATTATGGACTCTTATAAAGACTGCAAATTAATTGATGTTTTTGAATTATTTGCAGAAGAGCGATAGCATAGTAATTGTTCCCTCTTCTACATTTCTGTTAAAGATGCATGAGTAATGCCATCCGCTACGTCTGGACACCTTATGAGTTAGTGATGGGTAAACTTCCCTTGATTTGATTAGAATTTAATATGAGAATTCTCTGAGCATTTACTCTTAGCATGCAATGTTGATACTTGGAAACTGGTGGTTCCATGGCTGTGCACATTACTACCTTGCCCTCGGGTGGCATAATATGCCTACTTAGTAGTAATTCATATTGGAGTTCAATGGGGCAGACTCTCTGGTATATATGGGGAAGAAAGGCAAGTCAGTCCACATTTAAAGATGAGCATATCTAATCACACTTTCCAAAACAATTTGAGAACTGAAGCACTGCCATCCTTTGAAATGGACACTTAGCTTAAAATTTCACAATTCAGTTCTCCAGCCAAGTAATGTGTATGTAATGATCACGTTCCTGAAAGTATATCAAAATGCATCTACTGGGCTAAATAGTGCAAAACAATGCGTATATTAGTGTATAGAGAGTGATAAAATGCTTTATATTAGGAGAGATTGTTTTGCCACATGTATAAATTAGGCAAAATTACAAACGTGCATATAAGCAGAAATTCACACTAACATGCTGGTGATTTTTCATGAGTACTTTTAACAGATAATGATGATAATATTAATCATCACAATCACCACCACAAACAGATGTGGAAATGCAGACAACTGCACTTAAGATGGGGAAAGTGAGAAACTGAAAGAAACCAGATTTGTCCATCCCTTCTCTCAGGCAAGTGCACATCACTGGGGTTGGGAACTTTGGAAGTGTTGTGTTTCAACTCCTATTAGATATAACAAGCACGGACCACACATTCCCTGTCCCTGGTATATAAAAAAGTAGAAAGGTATGGTAGCTTGGTTTCCAATGCCTGGCACCCAGCTGACAGCACCAGCCGTGGCAGAGAGATATGGTATGGGAATTATTGGACTCAGTCAAATGCTCCTGGGACCAAGAGAGAGTGTGTGTTGGCCCTAAAGGGCTGGGGGAGTATCAGCCATCTAAAACATAACACTTTTGCAAGTAAGGTATCAAGAGGAGTGGCCCAAAAAGTCAGGGGCTCTGGTCATGTTGATCTCAGCCACTGATGGAGAGAGACTCCATCAGGCAAGGCCGCCTTCCAGCTGCCTTGCCCCACCCTCTATAGTCTCTGCTTCTCAATGTGTATTGTATTATTTTATGTACTGTGGCTTGCCGTTGTTTCATTGATTATAGTTTAGGTTTTTTTTATTGTAACTGTTGAGTGGATTTCTGTTTAACTTTTATATGTTGATATTATTATTATTATTATTATTATTATTATTATTTTATACCATTCTAATGATTGTTGAATGTTACTTTTTGATGTAGGTTGCTTATTTTAAAGTTATGTTTTATTATCACATTTTTGTATTGCATTAGATTGTTATAAGATGTACATTTCTTCAGCTTGTAAACCACCTTAAGTATTGTAAGATAGAAAGATGGTATACAAATTAAAAATGATGATGATGAGGGTTTTGTCAAGAGGAGTTAGCATTAAAGAGCTCTTGCACAGGCACTTACAACACAACCACCTACACATATGAAAAATTTAATGTAGCCTTCTGAGGTAAATAAGACTTTCTAGAGGAAATTTAATGATGGGTAAACCTCCTTGAATTACAATTGGTTCATAAGTGTGAGGGAGAACACTAATGCCCCCACCCCCTTGTGTGTATATTTTTATATAAAAATCCAAACGTTTCCTGGACATATACAGGTTGTTCCCAGTAAAAAAAAAGAAAAAAGCTGATTGGTGATGCTTGCTTGACCTCCACTTTAATATTTCCTGCTGCATACTTTATAAATTATGCAGATGAGTGTACGTGGTAAAGGAACTTTATTTAGCCATGTGCAACTCTTGCAGTGATAACTGTACAAAATGGTTCTGCAGTCTGGTTTTTGTATGTTTAGACTGTGCTGGGTTAATGCTATATTAAGGAGAAGGTGGTGCTGTGGTCTAAACCACTGAGCCCCTTGGGCTTGCCGATCAGAAGATTGGCAGTTCAAATCTGTGTGACGGGGTGAGTTCCCATTGCTCTGTCCCAGTTCCTGCCAACCTAGCAGTTCGAAAGCATGCCAAAAAGTGCAAGGAAATAAATAGGTACCTCTGCAGCAGGAAGGTAAATGCTTTTCTGTGTGCTTTGGCACTCATCACAGTGTCCTATTGCACCAGAGGTGGTTTAGTTCTGCTGGCCACATGACCTGGAAAAGCTGTCTGCGGACAAACGCCGGCTGCCTCGGCACAGGCACAACCCCGTCTCAGGGGTTGACCAAACCAAGTTGAATCCCTGGATTCCTTTAATGGAATTCCCTTCACATAGGGATGGTGAGAGCGTTCTCCCATCCCTATCACCTGAACCAGAGCCTATCCACAACATTACAAGTTGTGACAATTTGCTATGCAGCAGGTGAAACCCAAATGGCACCAGCCAATCAGCCAAGTGGGGAAAATTCCTGCCGTGCCCCTGTCCCAACGACAGATGACAGACAATGGCATAGCAAGGTCAAGCGCAAAATGCCCTAAAATTAGGGAGAGGTGGGCGGGTGTTCCAATGCACAAGCCGAAAGAGGAAGCACTGGGTCACGTGCATAGGTATATATAGATCCCTTGGCCCGTCTAGACAGCTCCCCATTGGCCAGATTAAACCCAGCAAGGAGGGACCTACTGATTGGGTGTTGTGGCTGTCCAATATACCCACCCACAACCAGGAGGTCAGTCTCCAGGTATCACCACAACACGTGCCCTCTTTGAGGGAGGACACACTTTGTAAACCACATGGGAATATATTTTTCTTGGACAGCAGCTTATAAATCTGACGGTGACGATGATGGAAAGCAGGCTATGAATGGTTGTGCAGAAGTGAGAATTGCAACAGGGGCAGCTTGCATGACAAATAAGACTTCTTCCCTGTTAAAAACATGATTCCCCTATCCACTTTACAATCTACATTAATTTAATTTGAAATTAATATTTGACTTGAGATACTGTGCTAAGCTGTGTATCACAGCAGCTTGGAAGTGTCAAAAGCTAATATAAAGGAAGTTTTCCGTTACAGTGTAATGTGATATTTAAGATTTTTTTGGTGGTAATGGTCCTGTACATATCTACCCAGAAGTAAGTCTAAATGAGATCCGTGTGTAAGTGAGACGATATTGCAACCTGTCCATGATACATTCCTAATGAGCTGCTATGAGCCCCAGATATAGAATGTGCTATATAAAACGGTTGGACAGACAAACATATAATACAGTTCTATTTTAAATAGCATATTTACACAGATGCATACTAACGGTATTTATATTTTCAGTGCATATATTATAAAGACTGAAAATTCATATAAGTAAACAAAAAAAAAATGGGGGGGAATAATCTTTGCTTATTAACAGCACTACCGATCTGGTATTTGTGTCAAATAGATTCCAGTAAAACAATAGTATTAGAAACTGATCGGTGAGGTATATTTGACTACAACTCTGATACAGCTTTGGATTTAGATCTGTTTCCTTCTTGTTTCCAACTGTTCGCAGGAAAGAAATACAAATGCAAAGTAATACAAATGCAGATGAATTACAGTGCGGAATGGACAGAGGAAGTGCAACCCTGTTCATTCTGCTGTTCATTCTCCTGACCTCAGCGGTCTTTGATATCACGGACCACGTTATCTATTTGCAAGGCAGAGTCTTGTGTTGGCTGTGGTCCTTTCTGGCAGGGCGTTCCCAGCTGGTGGTACTAGGGGACGTCTGTTCTACCTTATAATCATTAGGTTGTCAGAGAAGATTTGGACTAAAGTGTCATCAGTAATTACTATGTGTTAAATGAGGTTCCACTATTTTTTGGTAATTTCAACTCCCGCCCCCACATACTTTGGATATGCAGCATATCATAATGCCCATCATTTTTTAATTGGCATCTCAGTGTCCTTTCAGTAAAGCCCTTAAAAGATGATGGGAGGAGTAGTGGGAGATTGCTGAAACATTCTGAACTGTCAACTTGTTTCTGATTAAAAATGCATGGCGTATGAGGTGGTGGGGACCCCTTAAAATGTGTAGGGAGGTGAAGGAATGCCACAGTATAAATCTGGCAATAAATAGAGCAGGAGAAGTAATAAAGTCTTCTGTTTTGTAGTTCATAAGTGGTCTGATTACCAATTCCCTCCTCAGGCATGTTAACCGAGTTAATGTCCATTCTCCATGCCTGAACTTTCTGCCCTCCTAGTTTGGCTATTTCACCATCATGGACCTTTTCCAATCCAAATAGCTACTCCCACTTCCTTAACAGCCTGGTAGAGGAACTAATTGAATCCACTGGCGACCATGAATCAGTGGTAATTATACTGTTTCATAATGAAGAGTGATAGCAGTTTGCTGCGAAGGGCTTCATTTTTCCTGCCTCATATGATGAAACCCCACTTTGGCATTGCTTAAAAACAGCCTTCTTAATTTTACAAGTCTGACACGTGAGAGTCTGTCGTGCACCTCACGAAGGCTTTGGTCTCAGGTTGGTCTTAAATGGATGCCTGAATTTTCTGCATCTGTGCACCAAATGAAAGAGTCACACAGAGAATGTTTTACAGGATCTCCAGAGCAGCCAAAAATGTGAGTTACTTTTCATTATGATACATGGTGCATGGTGCATAAAACAAAAAGAAACTGTGCATGATGGTACAATCACAATGGGCCTTGCTCAATAATTATTCTGTGGTATTGGAAAGCTCTTCTGCTGTGTGGTGCTGAGCACCCAATTTTTGTCAACCATTCCTACACATGGCAGCATCCCACCCCCCTCAAAAAACTGTTCTTTAGGATTGGGGTTCTGAGGGCTGCAGTGGTAAGGTGGGGTTCTCCTTTCCAGCCTTCATCTACCTTCCCCTCTCAAAGTGTTTCCTGGAGCAGGTTGCTTCATTATGCCAGTCCTGTCTAGGTCCACCGTGTCTTCAGAAATACTATGATTAGAATAGGTTTAAAAACATTTTCTGTGTCTTTGAAAGTAAACTGACATGCAGGAATTAGCCAAGTGAAGCTTTTGCCATGATTTTGACTCCATAGGGGGATTCACACATTACATGGAACGTAATGCATGAACACCCCCACAACAAGAAAGGTTTTCCCTTTTCAAACCTTATTGCTGTTAAATAAAGAGGATCGGAGAAAAGTTTTAAAAAGTGGCAACCTAGAGTGGAAATAAATATTTACATTATGGATTTGCATCATTTCCATAAAATATATCTCAGTGTCCATCATCTCAATGAAGTTGCTTATCTGCTGTACTGAATTTGGAATATGCTGACACAGTGAGCATGACTTTTGGCTTAATCTCCTTCTGACATACATTTTTTAACGTTTTATTTTGCTTTCAAATGCTGATGGGTAGTAATATAATCCTTCATTTGTTATAACAAGCTCTACTTGACAAAGTGAAACATTATTCATTGTCTCACAATGAAGGCTGAGAAGAGCTAGCAAGCCAAATACACAAGGGCCATGAGAATCAATAGAGTAGCAAGGGGGATCACGCAGGGGTGTTTGGAATGCATCCTTCTTCTTCCTGCTTATGTTTCTTTTCATTGTTTAATGGCTTTCTTGTGGAGGAATGGAATGCTAAGTAGCTTGCTTGGATGCCAATAAGTGCTGTACAAGAGCACCCACTGAAACCTTCATTGCTTTGTAACAGTCATTATCTTCCCAGCCCCTTAGCATTTGCATTGCCAGTGGGATAAGGACTGCTTTAGCAAAACTTTAGAAACCCCAATATTAAAGGACATTGTTTGCAGGAGAGAAAATAAATGGGAACAATAATCCATAATCCAACCTATAGCTTTTATTCTTTTTCAGATAGCTATATTAAATCGTTCATCAAATTAGAATGTCTGTGATGATCCGTGTATTTAAAACCTGTCTTTCTGTTGACTCTGAGCAAATTTGTCAGCTGGCTACAACCCAGCACAGAATTAGACTCCTGTAAACACATTGTTGAAATCCAGCCAAAATTGCATACTTTTGTGTATCCCTTATTTCAATGAGAAGATTTAAGCACCACTTCATTGCCAATGAAGTGAGATGAGCGCCGCAACCCCAGAGTCAGCCATGACTGGACCTAATGGTCAGGGGTCCCTTTACCTCATTGCCAGAAGTGACACCTCAATGCCTTCCATACGTGATGCCTCATGAGAATTTTGGGCATCCCAGGGCAGGACAGAGTCTCAAGCACAGGTGTGCTCTCCCAAGCCCACATTACCACCATGATCACACTCCAGTCTCAGCGGCTGGGTCATGTCCACAGAACGGAAGATGGCAGGATTCCCAAGGATGTGCTTGACAGGAAGCTGGCTTCACCAGACCCAATGGAACAACAACTCTGTGCTACAAAGATGTCTGCAAATGTCACATGCAGGCTTGAAACATTAACTCTGCTGTATGAGATACCAACACAATAGATAAATATATTTATTTATACCCTGCCTTTTTTCCTGATGGGACTCAAGGCGGCTTACATATAAAAATGTGAACTGTTAAAATTGTAGGGAAATATTACATCTTGTTAGAAGTAAAAATATATACATCTATAATCTATTAAAACCATACAACTAATTGCAATAAAAACAGCCCTTTTACTAGCAGTAGTGAGTTCCCCAAACTTCCCCAAATCTTTTTTGTTTGTTTGTTTCAGAAGTCTTCACCTGCTGGTGAATGGTCCTCAATAAGGGAGTCAGCCTAGCTTCTCTAGGGAGGGACTTCCTATGCCTGGGAGCAGCCACTGAGAAGGCCCTCTCTCTTAATTCTCCCACCAATGGCAGTGGCACTTGGAAGGGCTTAACAAAATGGTCTGCAGTCATTCTACAAATAGGGTATAACATAGTTACCATGGGTGAGATATTGTCAAGCAGAGGAATAGTGGGAGGCACCAGCTAGGGAAAAAGGCTCAGATTGTTTAGGGGTTGGTGGTGGGACAACAATGAGTGGTCAGAAGAAGAAGAGTTGTTGTGCTTGCTCGGCCTGAGCTGTTTTGTTTCTTTGACTAAAGAGTTAACTTCCTTTAAGCCCTGTGAGTTCTTGCTGACCCGCTCCTGGCACCCACTCTGACAAGATACGCTGAGGTTCGTTATCTTTGTATATTCCTTTGAAGTGTAAAGAAGACTTCTATTAAATGCAGGTATGTGGTAAAATGGGTTAATATGGTTAATCTCTGCTGGATTGTGGCCCTCCAGATGTTGCTGGGCTACAGCTCCCATCATCTATGACCATTGGCCATACAGCCTAGGGCTGATGGGCGTGGGAGTCCAACAGCATCCAGACGGCCACAATCCAGCAGAGACTAGGTGGCCCTTTAAACTGCTGCAGTCATACAAATCTTTCTGCCTTAATTAATTTATAAATAAGGGGACATTTGAGAAAGGTTGCTTAAAGGAAAGAATGAGTAATATGTGCTTTCCTTTCCCATTCCTTTCCCTATGAAAGAGAGGACATTCTGCTCTGGTCAGAAGGAGCCTCATCTCTCTCTTGTAGAGGAGACCCATAAGCATAAGGACAGGAAGCATACGACACTTCTTTTCTAGTTGCTTGCATGCAACATCCAAAGCAACTCTGTAATGGATGAAAGAGCTATCAAAAGTATGTTAGAGAAGGTAAGTATCCATAGGTCTGTAGGATAGGACATGTTTTACCTTAGAAGATATGAGTTAAATCCCTAGCATCTTCACTTAAAAAGAATTTATGTAGGTTTCTACCTATGTCCTTAAAGAGCCAAACTTGAAAAGACAGAACACTAATGATGGATGAACCAACTGACAGGGTAAATGAGCCTTGTATGTTGTGCTTGTAGTGGTGGTAGAGCTAGGCTTTCTTTTCCCATTAGAGTGATAAAACAGGGAATAGGGAAAATGGGATTTCCCATATGTTGCAGGACTACAACTCTCATCATCCCTGACTATTGACCATGCTGGTTGGGGCTGATGGGAGTTGAAGTGGATGGCTAAAGATTACTCATCCCTTTAGTAAAGCAATATGAATTGCACTTCATGTCTGTAAATAAGATTATTTCTGTTACATTTAAGGAACAGTAATATAGGGCACAAGGAGAAGGGGACAACAGAGGACGAGATGGTCGGACAGTGTTCTCGAAGCTACTAAAGTGAGTTTGACCAAACTGCGGGAGGCAGTGGAAGACAGGAGTGCCTGGTGTGCTCTGGTCCATGGGGTCATGAAGAGTCGGGCACGACTAAATGACTAAACAACAACAATATAGGATCTAAAATTTCTTTCTGTGTGCACACAGACACACACAGTCTGTATTATATAACTTTCTCAGTGATCTGCCTTTGGTAAAGTACCTGGATGTAACTGTTTGGGTACATAACAGCTGTAATACTGTCTGTTTTGCGCACATAATAGAAACCTGTTTAATGTGGCATGACAGCTGAGACTTCCCAGCAAGTGCATATTTTGCAGAATGAAATATACTCTGTGCTCCTTTGCCCCTGATTTCTGAATTGGCCCCAACTTGAGCTACTCAACAGGAATGAGGGCTAATGGCTATGGTGGTGTGCTTGCAGTTTCCTGAGCAGCTGTCTGAGTCTCTTAAAGCATCCCAGTGGTATTACAGAGCCTATATCATTTCCTGTGTTCCTGGCAGGATCATCTTTTAAGTGTAACCCCTCTGTGCTGCTTGTGGTGTTTCATGCCTCTTTTTCATTGCAGTTTGGCATGTGAAGACCTTAATTATAGCCCTCTGAACTTCTCAAACAGAACCAGTACTGCAAAAAAGCGGCACAAAGACATCCATTTAAATGTTTCCTAGTTTGAGAAGAAGCCCCATCACCATACTGAACATTTTCAAAAAGTTGTCTATTTGGAAACTTCAAGAAAGAATCTCAGTGGTAGTACAGTAGTTGTGAGGGCTAGGCCGGGCCTTGGTGGCCATACCTTGAGTTGGTGTTCTCCATACCAAGATTCATAGGTGATTCTGGAGGCAAGAAATAAACTGCTTTCAGAAAGCTCTACCTGGTTTACCCACTGAAGGCTAAGCTCCTATTTTGTTTATGCCAAGTTCCTATTTGTACAGTATGCCAAACCTTGCTAATCCAGAGACTATACAACTGCTAAAAACAAGGGCAGTTATCACACCTCAATCAACGAGAGCCAATGGTTTGTTTAACCATTGCTTTTTAAAATATTTTCTCTTTCTCCCCCTCTCCCTCTCCCTTGGACCAGGCCAAGAAGTGTGAGGAGAAAGAGTGCATGTCACCCACACCATGGCTCTTTTCATTTGTGTGTGAAGACCCCCAGGAGCTACCCCAATAAATAATTACACATGACATGGAATTTAATTTTAGATTATTGGCATAATTTTGGCCACAACTTTATTGATTACAGATAGTGAGTTGGTTTGTTTAGGCATTGGTTCGACTAGGCTGCTCCTGACCTCAGCAGGACGCAGCACTGACGACTGGGCCCCACCATATCGTCAGTGCAGGTAAACACCAGGGGGATGCATTGGTATGGGCACGTGACTCAAGCTCACCCCAAAATTCTCCCAGGGACTCTTGCGAGGCCCTACCCCCCGAAAGGGGTCAACAAAAGCATGGCGAGTCCCTGGATTCCTTTAACGGAATGCCTCTTGCCATTGGAGGGGTCAGGTTCTCCAACCTCCCCTCCAGACCACCTTTAACCAATGCCTAACCACCAAACCTTACAAAGTTGTGATGATTTGCTATGTGGCAGGCGAAACCCAGGTGGCACCAGCCAATCAGCCAAATGGGAAAATTCCTATCGGGCCTCTGCCCCAAAAGCAGATGACCCACAACGGCATAGCAAGGTCATGGCAAGACCCTAAATATAGGGAGAGGTGGGCGGGTGTTCCGGTGCACGAGCCGAAAGAGGAAGCTCTGGGTCACATGCATGGGCATAAATAGGTCCCTTGATCCCTTTAGACTCAGCCTCGATCCCTTTGGGTGGGTGGGTGGGGTGTGATCTGGTGCCTGAAGTGAAAATAGGAAGCTCAACACAACGTGCAGCGGTATATATAAAAATCCCTCAGTTAATACACAAAATTCCCATTGGCCAGATTTGCCCAACAACCGAGGGACCACCTATTGGGTTGTTGTGGCTATCCAATCGCTCCCACCCACAACAGTGAGGTCAGTCCTGTTCCCTCTGTGAGGAGGACCCAATTTATTTGTGCTATTTAGAAGCTATTCATGCCACCTCAGGTTGGCTATTGTCAATTCAATCATATCAATCCAAGCTATCATTCTTATCTCAAATTCTGGTGGGACCCAGAGCCTTCGATGCAAAAAGTTCCTAGACTGAAGTGATAGAATTCTGGACTTTGCCACATACAACTGCAAATGGGGGGAATCATATTTCTGAATTCTTCCCCATGCACTACCTCTGTTCCCAAATCATGCATGTCATAAGCACACCAGAGGCAATGTTTAGTGAAGTGAGTGTTTTACATGGGTAGCATTCAGTATTATTGCTGTACCAAAACTTGCCCTTCCATTTCTCTAAATATTTCTTCCACTGTTTTTCTCACCCGATCTCAGGGTGCTTTCAAATTCCTTCAGAATTTGGGTGGGTGCAAGGTTGAAATTTTTGTTTATTGTCTCAGGGTGGCCATGGATATTTTTCTGTCCATTAAATGTTTCTCCAGCTTTGCAGCTTCTCTACCAGCTTGTGATTCATGATGTTTTTTAAAAAAACCTTTTGTCTCGAGTTCTCAGGATGTCTGCGCTGGATCTTTAATTGAAACACAGGAAGCCAAAGTGGCTGATTATCAAGTACCTGAGATTATTGCTGTCATTGATTTTGTTTTAGAGAAGATTTACCTTTAAGAAAAATCTGCACTGATTTCTAAAAGACTAAAGAAGGCTTCACTTTTTTAAAAAGCAGCTGTCAGGTACATAAGAGGATGACACACCCAGTATAGACAAGCACCTAGGAAGGCTGCTGAATGAAGACCTCTGGAGAAATGATTTACATAATAAACGAAAGAAAACTGAGAAATATCCCCTAGCCTTGAAACCAAGGCAAGAACAGCAAATTTCTGTGCCGCACCCATTGAAATTCCTCTGAAATATTCTGAACTCATTGATAATGCTGAAATGCAATTGATTTATTTCATAAGTTGTGGGAGAAAGGTTAAAACAAATGCAGGAGAATATATTGGCACCACACTCTTCAATATATCCCCATTTGGAGTGGAAGAGTTCAGAATTTTACTATCTAGGTGTGGGTAATGCAGGGGAGATTTCACCCTGACAGACCCTCCGCCTGCCTCATCTGCCAGTCATATGATGATACAGAACAGTACAATTGCTGTTTAAAACAAAAATAGACATTTTATTTCATAATATAATGCAGTTCAAATCTTACTGCCATAAGAATAAAAGTGGGGGCAGTGGAAGAATGCAAGGGGTTCATAAATATTGGATGTGTGATGTGTGATGTGGATGTGTTGGATGTGTGATTGAAACATGGTGTTTCACATGGCTGCAATACCACCAGGTGAATGATTTGTTAAAAGAAGATAAAAAGAAGGCAGGTTTTGAGGATAAAAAAATCTAAGTTCAATGTGGAGGTTGTTGAAGGCAAGAGTAAAATATTGTCTAGAATATATGATATATTACTTGAGTGGTATACAAAAGACGAGGAGGTGAAGGAGGCAATGACCAAATGGGCGATAGATTTCGGGTATAATATTGAATTTGAAAGATGGCTGGAATTATGGAACAAAAATATAAAGTTTACAGCGTGTACGGCACTGAGGGAAAACGTATGGAAAATGATATATAGGTGGTACCATACACCGGTGAAATTGGCCAAAATGTATAGATTAAAGAACAAAAGTTGTTGGAAATGTGGTGAGGTGGAGGGCGATTTTTATCATCTATGGTGGTCATGTAATAAAGTGAAAGGCTTTTGGGAACAAATCTATAATGAGCTTAAAAAAATTTTCAAATATACTTTTCCCAAAAGACCCGAAGCCTTTTTGTTAGGAATTTTGGGTAAAGAAATTAAAAAAGAAGATAAGATAATATTCCTCTATGCCACTACAGCCGCAAGAATTATGTTGGCTCAAAACTGGAAAACGGAAGTTATACCTAATATAAATGAATGGCAGCTTAAAATGGTAAATTACGCAGAGCTTGCCAGGATAACAGGAAGAATACGAGATCAAGATGAACAGGAATTTCATAAAAATTGGAATAAATATTGGAAATATATTGGAAATAATTTGTAGATGATATTAGCGGGGATGGAGTAATGCTAACAGCGGTTAATATATAAGACTAAAAACAAAGTACGTGATTATAGAATTTTTATTTGATACTTACCAAAAGGGTAGAGGGGAGTCCAAAGGTTTTTGTTTGTTTGTTTAGGGAAGGGATATAATAAACTATGTAAATGAAAGATATGTACATCTATATATATATTGTAATATTTATTGGCATGTTTATTTGTGTACATTACATTTATAAGAAACTGTTTATTTACAAAATTTGAATAAAAATGTATTGGAAAAAAAAAAGAAACATGGTGTTTCACAGAATGGCATTAAGATTACAATTTTATGTCCACTTACCTGAGAGTAAGTCCCATTGAACTCAATGTTCTGAGTAGACATGCAAAGGACTGCACTGTAGAATAGGTATGTAGAAAAAAAGCTCTATGTTCTCATTTCTTTTCCTAATCTCCTTTTAGAGAGAGAGAAAAGTAAGGTTTAAATTTACATTTTGCAACAACTCCAATTTACCTCATCTATAAAACTCAGCAGGTAGTTTAAAAATTGCCACACCTCCTGAGGGGAATCTGTGCAATACTACAGTTAATTAAGACTCGTATTGCTACCCATTCTTTCTCTCTTTCTTTCGGTCCCTCAAAATTCTCACTTTCATTCACACATATAAGTGCAGAGGAACATGTAATGGAAGTGTGACTGCTGTTTAAATATGTAAATTGTTCTGATTGGATCTTCAACACATTTTGGTACCTGACACAATATTCAGACATATTGGCTTAGAAAAAGAAAGGTGATTGGTGTGTGTATGTGATGAATTATACTTTCTCCTGCAACCAAAGGGTTGCTTCATGTGACCTATTAGGTGGTATAGTTAAGCAGGCAAATTCTAACAAATTGGTTTAACTGCTTCTGAAATTACAAAAGCAAGTAGGATTTCTCCTTCTGCTTTGGCAGGGGATGGTTTTGCCTCACCCCTTTGCTTCAATGACGCACCCCAGGATCTCATAGGGATCAGTCAGTGGGTCACATGAGCCAATAGCACACCTTTATGAAGGGACAACACCTCTTTGCTACAGAATGGCATCCTGCCCTATCTAGCAGAGTGGGAATAGGTAGCTAGCAGGACTGGACATCCATGAGGTGAAATGAGGCAGTGGCCTCAGTGTGGCAGGCTCCAGACAGCTGGGAAGGGGGAAAGACCTGCCTCCTGTGCTTGTTGGCCACAGTCTCCTCCTCCTCCACCACCCTGTGCCCACTTGCCACCCACAGTGTGCCTGCTGTATGCCCACCGCCATGCAAGGGCAGGGAGGTGAGCAGCTGTGGGTGCATGGGCATGTGGCAGTGGCAAGAGAGCACAGTAGAGGAAAAGGAGGCAAGGGGGCATGACATTTTCTGGGTGATTCCTTCAGTAGGCTACCCCTTTCCTCCACACTGCATCAGATTTCATCAGTGATGTAAATAATTATTTCAGAAGAAACTTCATCTGGGTTCTGGCATCCTCATTCATCTGATCTAATGCCAGTGGGGAAGGGGTGGTTTTCAGCCTGTTGCAGACCCTTTGATTTTTGGCAAATAACATTGTGATTCAAAGGCCTAAACTCTTGTCTTCATTCCAGGGTGTGGAGCACGGGTCGGCAAACTCAGGCCCATGGGCTGAATCAGGCCCAATTGCCCTCTAAATCTGACCCGCAGACAATCCAGGAATCACCACTTGGATCGCCAGTGCGCGTGTTCTTTCCCTCTCCCTCCCTCTCCTTCACAAAGCCTCCTCCTGGCTTTTCCCCGCCCTGCCTAGAGGAGGAAGGGGGCTGGGCTTTGTTGGTGCCAGCCTCTCTCCAGAGCCCTTTTGCGCGCCACTCATCATCCCTCGTTCATTCCCCCCCCCCAAAAAAAAATATAGCCATAAGGTCTGAGGGACAGTGGACCGGTCCCCTGCTGAAAAAGTTTGAGGACCCCTGTGGAGGCAACTGTTGCCCTAACCCTATAATCCAAACAATATACTCTCTGTTCTGTTGCATTTGCCACTCCTCTCCAATCTTAAGATAAATGCCATGCTAGCTGGTGTACACAATCTGTCAACTCTATTTTAATGTGGAGACAGGAGGACAGTGGTATCAAAGTAGTGTGCAGCTGCCTAATGATATACTTCATGGTATTTCATTCTCCTGGTCGTATTCATTTAAGTTCAGGAGTGTATGAGGCTCTGACTCTGCAAAATGGCAATTAAAACTGATCCATGCTGAGCCAGTCCTGGTTGTGAAAACCCTTCCACCTTCAGGAGACAACCGTTTGCATCTTAGAAGATAAAATAAATAATTGCTGCTATTAACCCTACTACCAGTAAAACAAAATGCACACAGAATAATCTTTCTCCTGCCTGTGCCTTCTGCTGGTGATGCTCTATTGAAACATCTGTGGTAACATTTGACTGCCCACCTCTATGTCTGGCAACCCTAATTGTCCGTCAGTGACTGCTTTGCCCTGTTCTCCTTTAGTCTTGTTTCTCACACTCTCGGGAGCAGTTAATATAGAAATGGAGCTTCAGATGGATCAGTGCAGTTGCTGGGTAACATCTGCTAAAGTACACAGAACAACTCGAAACCTCAAGCTTAACATGACCAATTTAAAGAGTGAAGGCTTGTAACTTTTACAAACATAGATGTATGAAATGGAGGATTTGTTTCACAAAATCTTCCTAAAAGAGTCTGAAGTTCAAGGCACGTTCCAAAGCTTTGTCATACTAACACCTCACAGCAAGTGAGCTGAAATTGGTTGTTATAGCTTTATAGGAAATATGGTCCAGAATTCTATTTTGACTTATTATCGTGCTATACCACACAATGATTATTTCTGATAACTCCCATAACTCCCTAGTGGAGAATTCCACATCAAAAAACATAGTCTGAGGAAGATACAAATATCAAACAAGTGTTATATATTCCTTCCTACATCTGGATGATGCTATTCATCCAATGAAATATTCCTTTAAAAGGTGTGCCTCTCTTCTTCTTTTTTTAAAGCATCTTATGTAAGCAGTGCCATTCCTATTCTTATGTGGGGGCAAATTTGCCACATCCCAATGACCCCAAGACCTTAAATCCTGAAGCATTATGGGATAGGGGCATTGCCCCACATTGCATCTCCTTAGTGTGAAAGAGGTGCTCTGTGAGCCTGGCAAGGGCATCAGAGTGAAGACTAAATCAGTGGGGCCATGGTTGTCTGGTTCACAGACACAGGGCTCATGTAACAACAAGGTATTATTTGTTCCAATTCTTGCTGTAGGACACAGGTAGTAAAAGTCATTGCCTCAGATTTTGGGCAGAAAGCTGAAAGACCTTGGGACACAGGTAGTTTTTTCATCACTCCTTCCTGTTGAAGGTAGTGGCCCAGGGAGATAGAAGAAAATACTGGCTGTGCAGGTAGTATCATCACGAAAGGTTTGGCTTCTTGGACCAAGGTCTTTGCTTCCTTGAGGCAGGAGATGAATTGCACCTCATAGCAGTTGGCCAGAATGTGTTTCATGAACCTGAACAGGAGAACTTTAAACTAGATCTTGAGGGGGAGGGACACAACATTACAGGGGACAGGAGAACACCTGGTACTAGGGATAATAGCTTCATTGATGCACAGGAAACTGAGATGGGATTACAGAAACCTACTAAAGGACAGGAAACTACAAGCAAAAAGCAGTTGGAGGGAATCACATATGCTTACAGTTGTCTCTATACTAATGCACAGAGTATGGGAAACAAGCAAGATGAATTTGAACTCATGTTGGCAAATATGACCTAATAGGCATTACTGAAACCTGGTGGGATGAGACTCATGACTGGAATGTAGAAACTGAGGGCTATAACCTTTTCAAAAGGAATAGACCACACACGAAGGGAGGAATAGCAGCATTATATGTAAAGAATGTGTACACTTGTTAAGAGATCCATGACCTGGAGCATGGAAATCATACTGAGAGTATATTGGTAAAACTTGTAGGAGAGGGGGAAAACAGTGACCTTACTGTGAGTGTCTGCTATAGACCTTCAAGCCAGACTAAAGACTTGGACGATGCCATCCTACATCAGTTTACCAAACATTCAAAAAGGAGAGATATAGTGATCATGGGAAACTTCAGCTACCCCAATATCAGTTGGAACTCGAAATCTGCAAAAATGTAAGGTCCAAAAAATTCCTCAGTTGCCTCACTAACAATTCCTTTTCCCAGAAGGTAAAAGAAACAACAAGGGAGCCATCGATCTTGGACCCAGTCCTCACTAACATGGAGGAACTGATCAGCAAAGTGGAAGGACTGGGAACCTTGACAGAAAGTGATCATGTCCTCTTGGGTTTTATTATACAAAGGCAGGGGAAAGGTGAGTGTAGTCAGACATAATTCAAATCCCTGGGGATTGATGAGCTGCACCCAAGGGTACTAAAGGAGCTTGCAGATGTAATCTCTGTCTATAAACATTGAGAATTATTGGAGAAACGGTGAGGTCCCTGCAGACTGGAGGCTAGCAAATGGTTGTCTCCAATGATATTCTTGCGGAGAAGCTGGTAAAATGAGGGCTGGACGAGGTAACTGTTAGATGGATTTATAGCTGGTTGACTGACCAAACCTAAAGAGTGCTCACTAATGGTTCCTTGTCCTTCTGGGGAAAAAAGTGACAAGTGGTGTTCAGTTCAGTGTTCAGTTCTGCGCCTGCTGTTGTTCAACGTCATTATAAACGACTTGGATACAGGTATTGAGTTTATGCTAATCCAAGTTGTAGATAACACCAAACTGAGAGGGGTAGCTAATGCCAAAGGAGATGGGATCAGGATTCAAGACAGCCTTAACAGATTGGAGAACTGGACCAAAACTAGCAAAATGAATTTCAAGAGGGACATATGTAAGGTTTTACACTTAGGCAGGAAGAACCAGCTGCACAAATATAAGATGAGGGACACCTGGCTTACCAGTAGTGCATGTGAAAAGGATCTAGGGGTCTTAGTAGACCACAAGCTTAACATGAGTAAACACTGTAATACTGCAGTGAAAAAAGTCATATGCTCCCTTTAACCAGCTCAGGTCAGTATTCTGGCTGAAGCGCTTTGAAGTTTCTGAGCACTTGTCGAAAGCAATCCCACATAGTGTGTGTTACAGTAATCCAAATGGGATGCAACTAAGGTATGTGTCACTGTGACCAAATCAGACATCTCAAGGAATGGGTGCACCTGGTGCACAAGCTTAAACTGTGAGGAATGTGTCTGACAGGCAAATCTGATATGCACATCTGGAATTTTTGTGGCATTGGGGTGTGGAAAAACACAAATAGGAACTGAGCAGGAAGAGTATTCTGTCATGCATTGTGGATTCATGAGCACCATAAGACATACTGGTGGACATATTGGAACTGTATTGGTGATGCCTGTCTTATGTATTTTTTATCACTGAAATGTTTTATGGTCTATTTGTATTCTGTATTTTTTATGGTTTATGTAAAACACCTTCTGCATATACGTAAGCTTGGAACATGAACTGCTCTAAGACCTCGGGTATAGTGCAGTATAGTAGTAGTAGTAGTAGTAACAACAACAATAATAAAATAACAACAATAATAAAATGAATACTGACATTGACAACATACCTACCAAGTATATGGAGCTAATTAGATTTTGCAAGCCTCTTTGTGAGAGCTTTTCCATGAAAGGTGACAAGTAATTGCTTTAACTAAATTAAAAACATTAAAAACATTCTGGAAACCATAGTATAGCTTTCACTGAAGGAGCCCTGTTTGATTTGCAATGTTGTTTTATATCTTTAACTGATAGCAAGTCTTCCACCAGAGTTCTTCTCTGGTTCATACTATAATACTTGTTCCAGATGTAGATCTTCACTCACCCCCATTTTGTGCTTTGTCTCAGGAGCCAGAATATCTTGGGCCAGCCCTGACAATGCCTGACAGCATTCTTTTTTGTCTTTTAAAATGGACTTGGTTTAGTTAGAAATAAGTTGTGAACATGGTACTCCAGCTGTTGGCAGTGATTTTTATTGGACAATCAGTTTTTTTCTGAATAGAAATTCCTCCTGAAAATGGTGAATAACAAGCTTGATATTGATTGCAATAGTTTAAGTAAACTTTGCCTATAAGGCAAACCATCTTCCATGCTGGGAACACTGAGAGCCCAATTAGATGAACTGGATCTGTAAAAGGAACATGGAAATCATTACTGAACCATGTAAGACGTTTGATCACTTAGTTGTTCACCACACAGTACTATATTCTTGACACCTTCAAACCAAGGAGAGTACACTGAATTATCCTATGGTAGACTCAGTTACACCAGTGCCTTTTCTCTCTCTTTTTTCCATCAAAGGGGCATAGCTAAACAAAGATAAAAAGGACCTATCCTCCTCCAAAATTAGGCTGGCTATTTATTCTTCTCATTCAAATAGCAAGTAATCTCCCTTTGCATCTTTATTTACAGGATCAAGTTCTTTAAGATTATTATTTTTGTATAAACAATGTTATTGCCATTATAACAAATTTAATAGAATAATCCATTATGCACAAAAACAAACAGTTAATTACACTAGACCAAATATTTTCCCACTTCCACTGCTGGGCTATTAAAGCCATGTGTTCAAATTTCACCCCTAAGAAAGGTAATAAATAAATGTAATTTGTTTTTAAAGGAACCCACTTGTATATTATGCCTGCCCTGGTCTTCTGTAACTTGTTATTTTTTCCTATCATGGCTGCTTCCCTTACTTTAGACAACCGACTCTTCAAATTTGACGTATCCAGGTTCTTTTAACAACAGAAATATACTCAACAGTCTCGATTTGAGTGGGACATCCTGGAATCACAGAAGCCACCCTGGCTTCCGATTGGATCCCGCAATGTCTTGTCCTTTGGTCCCACACTCCCAAAGATGCTTGTTTTTGGGTGCTGCATGTGTAGCAAGAGAGAAATGCACACAGCCCCACCTTAGCAGGAGGCTGCAGCCGAGTTCTGCACACCCTCCACCTCTCACTTCTCACCCAAACGTGACTGAGCGCAGCCACCTCTTCCTCTCCAAGGAAGCGGCTCAGCTCAGCTCTCCATCCAGCGACAGGAAGGATCCCAACAATGGCAGTGGTTGCGGCCTCTATGCTCAGACTGCCACTGCTGCTCTTAGGGGGGCCCTCGGAGGCCCTCAGCAAGGTGCACAAGCCCCTGTCCACCCTGCAGGATGCTGAGTTCCCTTTCCAGCTGCCAACTGGGTGCAGGGAATGCTTCTGACAGGGCAGAAGCATTCAGCTACCAATCAGGCAAATTCAGCTACCGATCAGGCAAATTGGGATTGAGGGGGTGGGCAAACCAACCCTTTTCTTCATGCTCAGCACCTAGTGATGGTGGTGGAGGGGAGTGGCAGGTAGACTGCCCCTGAATGTGGATTTTCCACTTGAGTGCTATCACTGAGGCTGTGTGTGCACGTGTGGGGGGGGGGGAACCCGTTGTCCCAATTTTCATCACCAGGATGTTGGAGGGTATATAGACATTTTACCACCAAAAACTGTATCTTGATGTTCCTGGATAGTGATGCCCTGAACCTCATTAAGCAATAATATTTCATGATCATCTGGGAATCTATATCCAGCAATAATTCGAACATTTGTGATTTCTTGTGAGGGCAGTTTCTGTGGAAGGCAAAGGACAGAAGTCAGCTTGCAGGGGATCACAAGAAAACTCCGAGGAAGCAAGAAGCAAAGTCAAGTCAGTGGGATTATGTGGAGTTCCAGGAGTCTGGAAGCAAGGGGTAGAAGGGAGATTGAGCGGCAGTAAATCACACACACCCTAAAATCTTTGATACGTACAATCTAATCAATACTGTGCTTGTTTCTTGCATTCCTTATCAATGAGCGTGTGCACCCTGGTAACATTGCACTGTATCCAGCAAAGACACCCTTTTTGTTCAAGGACTTCCGCTTCTGCACCAGAATTTCCTCTCCCTCTCTTTAACACACACCTTTCAAACCTGTTTTAAGGGTTCCTCTAACTCTCTGGCGCAGATCTGGGGGAGGCACTGGTGATGTGCCTCAGGAAGAGGAGAGGGTCCTTGCTCATTCAGGATGGTTTCATTGGATACAACCCATAGAGAACAATGCAAGTGAGTTGAGGAAACTGAATATTGCAGCAAATTGCCCTTCATCCAGTTGTGGAATTAACTTTGGAGATTGTCCAACTGAAACTAGAATTCGGGAAGAGCGGAATGCAATAGTTGAGTCCAAATAATAATAAATGAGCTCAGTATGGAAAATCTGTTCACATACCAGGTTTGTGGTGCTTGATAAATTAAACAAACCAGAATATAAACAAAACACACAATGAGATTTTGAACCACCTAGCAGGTAATAAGATGAGTGGCATTTTAATTTTTCGAGCACAACTTGTGTGGCCTTTCCTGAGATAGTTTATTTGGTTTTCTTAGTCTTTTCTTATTCAAGCGATTCCCCCACCCCAAGATTTTAAAGTATTTTCTTTTTCATGCTTTCAGTTGTACAGATAGCACCATCTACAGTTACATAAGTTAAATTTATATATTTTTTAAAATCAAGAACAGTAAAACATCCAACCAACATGACTTCACAGTTTAGAGTTATCATTTGCAAATTATGTTTTCAATAATGGGATATTAGAAAATCACATATTCCTAATTGAAAGCAAATAGTTGTTTAATATTGATTCCTTGAAGAGCTTTTCCAAATATGTGTTGATTGAACAATTTCTGACTATTATTTGTACTGACACATTATTAGAATGATAGCTATTTTATGAAGTATTAAATTATATCATTAAAAGTGTTTCATTAAGTAGACTTCAAATAATGTGCAGACAAACATGGAAATTAAGGATATGACTCTTAAGAAAACACTGATTTCAGAAGTAGAGAGTCTTAATTAAGAAATTAAGACCTTCGGTATTCTTCAGGAGATAAAAGGTAATTCAATCCTGTTAGAAATCTAAAGGGTAGTTTAGGAGGAAACCAACTTTCTTTAGACATAGAGCCTCCCAGCCGTGCCTCTTCATGCTCAGCCTTCATGGAAAGATTGATCAAGATGATTCAGGCACAGAATGAGGTATATTGTTCGCAACAGGAGTGCTTTAATGAACATTCTCAGAAGGAGAAATATAGGAATGCAAATTAAAGTTCTAAACCGCTCATAGTTATAACTGGTCAGATAGTCATCGTGTGTCTTTAAGACTAGGGGGTCTCTCTGTGTAAAACAGGTGAACAGACAGTAGCAGATGGCCTTGCAGGGCAGTGAGGCTCACCTGACTTCCTGACAGCTGAGTTGCTGCCGCTTGCCAGGAAGGAGAGAGGGAAGAGGAGACAGCAGGGCTACTGGCTCAGTATGAAGAAACCAGCAGAGGCAATCCAGCGCTCATGCTGATGAGTGTGCAATGTCCTGAATTAAGGTCCTGCAACCTCACCCATCGCCTTCCCAGGAAGCTGCATCCATTGAGCTGTTGGGAGGCTAGGGCTTCTTGGAAGCTCCTGGCCAAGTTTATCAAAAAGAAAGTATTGGGTTTTTTTCATATTTTGATTCTAACATTTTGAGGTTTTGACAAGGATGTGCAGCACATAACATTTTGTTCAGACCTGAATTAGGTGCTTTTGAAAGTGATCTGATTTGATCCAGGCTGCATCAGAGCTCACCCATTTTGCCTTCGGTCCTGTTCAGAAATGTAGGGACTTTAAAAATGGTTACAAGTTTGTCTTCCCAGAAATGGAAGAAAATTTCAGACATGATAGCCCCTTCAGAGGAGATCTATACCACTACATTCAGGATAGCAGCAGGTGTTTTCCTGCAAGGGCAACCTTTATGGTTTTGACTGATTTAAAAATGGATATGGTTGTCCCCCCTATTCTTCTGTTTGGAAATTTGTATACAAAGATGCTTACATAGAAGTTTCTTTATGCAAGATACCTGCCAAATTTCAGAAGGATAGATGCAGGGTGTTTTGTTGTTGATTTGCTCTGCTCTTAATGATGGGAGCCTTTAAAGCTGATCTGGAGGTAGAACTAACAATACATTTCCTTACCTTCCTGTGATTTTGAGGAGAGACTGTAGGCAAAATTGTTCACCTACAAACTTTCAAAAAGATTGGTGTAGGGGCTTATATGTTAAAAACAGTTTGTAGCGAGTTATGCAGGGGGAGCTTTCTGCTTTCTTGACAGTGGATAATTATACAGTGGTACCTCGGTTTAAGAACTTAATTCGTTCTGGAATGGGGCCTCCCGCTGCCGCCGCGCCCCCAGAGCACGATTTCTGAAGTGTTTGTAACCCGAAGCGTTTGTAACCTGAGGTATCCTAAAAGCACTGTGATAGGAAATAGAATAGAAAGCCCTGAAAATGTAGCAGTCCCGCTGTTCCAAGTGGCGCAATTAAGTATAAAATAAAGAAGCAGAGAGCTAGTATTTTTCCTTGGACTGAGGGGCAGCTCTTTCCACACATCCTCTCCTCTCCAGTCTGGTCACTTTATTACCCTTTGTTCTCTCCAGCCGCATGGCTGCTTGCCAGTGTCTCATGTTACCTCATCCGGCCAAGGCTTAAACCCACCCACACCCTATAGGGTCATCACTGCCCAGAGGAAACACAACTCCTTTTAAGGTCAATACAATCCCAATACATGGTAAGGCACAGACATGCTGGTCACTGGGTCAGCAAGACACCAGGTGGCACTACAAACCTTTGCCATGACTTTCTGGCTCCCACATGCCCTCTTTCTTTATATTTTAAGCATAATCATATATATCAGTACCAATACGGTTATTGTCGAGCGCGATAAGCGACTCTTTTGACACCGGAAGCGGGCCGTGGACTGGAGAACCATGCAGTACATATAGAAATTAAAGAAGGAATACATTGTATATAGCAACACAAAATAATGCAAATAACTACTATAATAATCACTATAATCAATAAATGTCGAAGCCAACTTCCATCCGGAAGCTAAGAATATAAGAATTCTGATTCCAAGCTGCATGGTAGGCTTCCTTTCTAGTTTATAGCCATGCACTGGTATCGCTTCTATAGCACTGAGATTGGTCACTGTATGTTCCTGTAAGAGAACAAGAGCTATTAAACATGAATTTCAATGTATATTGACAGTTGGGATATATGCCCCATGATTCTTTCCCTCTTTAATTTGAAAATAACTGGGGGCAGGCATACATACCCAACATTTAGAAGCATGCAATAAACTAGTAAACTTAATCATAACTTGTACAAAAATATTATTCTTCCATATCTTTTGATAATTTTCACCCTTAAAAGTCTTATTCAACAACACTGTCCTTCTAGTTCGAGAGTGGCTGAGCTGTGAATACTGCCAGCCAGTGTAGGATTCAGGCAACAGCTGCTTGCCAGCCAATAAGGTGAAATATGGTGGTTTCAACTGGACTGTGTCGTCTGCTTCTCTTCCTTGTATAACGGTGCAGCAAAGGATGGCAAGGCAAATGGTTAGGAAGCACATTGGGACACAATATCCCTAGCTTGGGCCAAAGGAATAGAAAACTGCTTAGCCAATGCTTTCGCAGGGAGATGAAAGTTGTTATGACCTAGTATAGGATCCAGAAAAGAGAGAAAACAGAAATGTTCTTCAGAGCTGAATCTGCTCTTGAATTTTCCCTCTGCTAAATACCCTGGGTGTGATGTGTGGGAGCGAAGATGTGCAACATAATAAGGGAATTCTCTGTGCTGAAGTAAGGCTTGCAGGGCAAGAAACAAGGAAAACAAGTCAGAATCCAAGGAAGGAGTTATATAAGATATTGGTAAAATAGCAAAAAGCGATATACATACTGAGTATCCACAATAAGATTGAAAGGTTGAGTAGGAAAGGATTGAAAGGCAAGAATCACAGCCGCTAGCTCTGCTCGCTGGGCAGAAGTCTGTGGAGAGGTAAATAAACTTTTCCATTTTCCTCCCTCTTCCCATGTCACCCCCCCCCCCCTATTTTTCGTTCCATCTGTGAAAAGGGTTAGTGCAGAGGGGAGAGGTGTGAGAGAAATGATGACCTATAAAATCAGCCAAAGCAATTTGCATGGCAGCATTTGTGATCAATAAATGCTGCTGTTCAGTCTGTGAAAATGGCATATAAATTGATGCAACATCAAAACTGCTCAAAGTTTATAGCATGTGAACGTCCTTTGATAACAATGTCTGATGTGGATTCATTTGCGGAATAAATGTTCTTTGAAGGGGTATGAGGTAAATGTAACCATTCTATAATGCAGATAGTCTTCTTCTTGTCCGTCTGAGCATATAAAATTCCTGTTGGCAACAATGGTGTAGCAAATACTGCCAGATGCAGCTTGTGTTCAGCACCTCTAGGTGGCGCATGCGGAAAGGTTTCGATGCTTCATCCACAAAATTTTGGCAAAGTGTAGGGGAGTTCCGCATGCTGTTGTGGCAGAACAATCCACTGATAGCGCTGGGTGGATTGCAAATTGTTATATACTGGCAATGTAAAAGCAAACTGTTCCTGTCTGCTGGATCCAGTGGGATGGAAATGTTTCAATATGGCCAAAGTCAATTGTTCAGAAATAAGCTGTTCAGAAACGAGATGGTGCCATTGCTGCGGTTTTTTCTTTTGGTGGAGGCCACTGTTCTACCCACACTGAGGTATCAGTGATCTTGGTTTGCCATGCTGGAAACATTGTATTGATGGCTACAGGTTGGTTTTTATTTTTCGCTGCTGCCAGCAAATGAGCCTTATGGGTGGCTGTACCAACAGACTGACCAATGCGTAGCATCGTAGTGGCAGGAAGGTGTATTATCGGGCGCAACGCAACCTTACAATCCTCAGTGGCATTTTCAAAGGGCAATTGTTTGATAATTATTTGTTTGGCTTCAGGATTTTCTATTTGGCTACTCACTGCTGTAATCAGCCTGTCCATAAAGGAAGGATATGATTCTCTAGGTTCTGGGATTTTTCTCATTGCTTGTTGAGCAGCAAGAGCAGTATCCCTCAATAAGATCTGCAGCAGTGTGGCTTGTACTGAAGCCTGAGCAAAGGGGCCATGCCCCATCATGGCATCCATCACCTCTGCGAGGGTAAGATTAGGATTATTTCCTCTGATTTGTTGCAGTAAAGCAGGAGCATAAGCACCACAGGCAATTTCCCATTCGTGAGCAAACAATACACCAGCTGATGGGGGTAAAACTGTACGTGCCAAAAGCTTGAAGTCATCTGGCATCAAAGGCTGGGCTTGAGTTCCTGCTGGAGCACCAGCAGGTGGCACAATAACAGGGAATGCCATAGTATCCTGAGTTAAGTTACAGGCAAGGACTGCACGTTGCAATGGGGTAGCTACTTTTGCTGCTGGAAGAGCAGGATCATTTCCAGCCAGACCACGGTATTTTTGCAGATTTGGGTCTTCTGGTGAGGAACTGCAGTCTGGAGGTTTGGGATCTGGGGCTGCAGGCAAAGCAAGGGCTGGAACACATGGCAGGACAGCAGACTGAATTAAAGAAGCTGAAGCTTGTGTTGGCAATGCAGCTATGGAGATATTTTTTGGTGATAAAGAACCCATAGCATATCGAACCTTGCACCATGCATTTAAATTCCGAACACCAATGCTGGGATGTCCATGAAAATGTGTTCCAATATTATCCCAATGTTTTAATTCCAAAGTCCCATCTGCAGGAAACCAGGGGCAATGTTCATCAATTGCCAGAATGAGCTGTATCAAATCTCCCTCAGGAACTTCCAATTTGTTGCAGGAGAGGAGAAATTTTAAGTCTTTTAAAAATTTCTGTTGGGGAGTAGTCAAAGAGCTGCCCATTTTTCTAAAATCAATATTTAAGGGATCGACTAACCTTGGATCCGTAGATGAATAGCGCTTGAAACCTTTGCCAGGCAAGGTAAGTCGATGAATATCCACTGCTTGAAAATCTTCTCACAGTCTTGCCGCAGACTGTTTGCTTCAATCTTGCTTCTTAGCTCTCTTTTAAAAACCTCAGTCGTAATCTTTTATTCTGCCTCACACGGGGCACCACTTGTAGCAGTCCCGCTGTTCCAAGTGGCGCAATTAAGTATAAAATAAAGACGCAGAGAGCTAGTATTTTTCCTTGGACTGAGGGGCAGCTCTTTCCACACATCCTCTCCTCTCCAGTCTGGTCACTTTATTACCCTTTGTTCTCTCCAGCCGCATGGCTGCTTGCCAGTGTCTCATGTTACCTCATCCGGCCAAGGCTTAAACCCACCCACACCATATAGGGTCATCACTGCCCAGAGGAAACACAACTCCTTTTAAGGTCAATACAATCCCAATACATGGTAAGGCACAGACATGCTGGTCACTGGGTCAGCAAGACACCAGGTGGCACTACAAACCTTTGCCAGGGCTTTCTGGCTCCCACATGAAAAAGATACTGCCTGCTTGGAAGTTAGAGCTGTTAGTCAGTAAAGCGTGTTCTCCTTCATGGAGAGCACGTGTTGCGGTGGGGTCTGCTGAGCCACCCCTCTGTTGCCAGGCAGGGCCTCTAAAGATGGCCTGGGGCAGTGATTGGTTCACTGGGTTGCTGGGGTAAAAGTTATGTTGCAATTTTGGTGGGAGGGGTAAAATGTTTAAATACTCTGCAGGCAGCCTGGAGCTTTCTCTTTGCTGCGTGCAACGGATCACCTGGAGCACTTGGACCGTCTGGAGGACAGTGGAGCAATCTTCTCATTGTCTCATTGTCTGGTTACATTTCTTTATTTTCCCCTTCTTTTAATCTTCTCTAGTCCCTTAATTAATTTAATTCCCCCCTTTTTTCTGTTTGATTTCCCACCCCACCCCTTACGCTGCCCTTTGGGAAGATTCTCCCTGTATCTATGGCTTGCCTTTCCCAATAGGGAGAGAGCCCCCGTTAGGGGCTTTCTTTCGCAAAAAGGTTTCCCCCATTTCTCCTGTTGTAAATTGTGGGGCTAGTCAGGGCTGTTCCCAGCTTACCTGGAATCACTTTCGTTTATAGTATCCCCAAAGGTTGGCTTTATTTTGGGTGATTGCAGTGCTGTTGGCCAAATTTTAATCTAGCCTTGGGCGGGAGCACTATTTTGAGTTCCTTTAATATTGCAATGAGACAAAAAAGGCAGAGAGCAAAAGCAGGGAGGCCTGCATGGCCTGCTCGGCCTGCACATATCATTCAAGCCTAAGCCTGCTACAGTTAGCAGTACAGTAAATTGTTAAGTTTCTGTGACATGTGACTCATTCTCTCTATAAGAATGTATCTGTTTGTTTGCAGGCTCACTTGTTGCTAATGTATATCTTAGGCAGACAGAGTGGAGCCAGAGGCTCTCTGTGCCTCCAGTGAGCACTCTGTGCATGCTCTTTAACTATGCTGTTTCTGAACAAGTTTATTTTCTTCAAGTTTGTTTTTCCCTGATAGTGGCGACTGCCGTTTTAGAGACGAGCCATTGTGGCTTAGTGGCTAGAGTGCAGGACTAGGACCTGGGAGACAGGGTTCATATCCCCCACTTAGCCATTGTTATAACAAAGCAAAACAAGCTGCTCCTTTTGGACTAATTTGTTGCTGGGTAGTTTGGCCCATTTGTGATATTGCTCCCAAAAAGAACTTTGGGTTTCTTGAGGAGGTGCTTCCCTCTAAAGGGCAAGCAGGGGTACCTGGACAGGCGGCGGGCTGCCTCAAGTTTGTTATCTCATTGGAAACATTTATGTCTGGCCTAGCAGGTGATCCTAGGGCTTGGCCCACTTGGCCCTAGAATTTGATGGCCTCTGGCAGCGTTTCTGGCCTGAATAGCGTCCCCATGTGGTGCACAAGGCATTGGTTTCACCTGTTCCTCACATTGTTTAGGTTTTTTCTTTTGCAGACTATGACAGGGCCTTTGCAGATGCCTCCAGAGCTTGCCTCTCCTGCAGAGGATGACTTGCTGATGCCCCAGGTGCCTTCTTCCAGAAGGAAGCGTCTTCAGAGGCAGGAAAAAGCGGAGCAGGGATGATGCTTACACCTCCTTGCAGGTAAATCATCCCTGGGCTCTGATGATGATTCAGACATCACCTTGGACCTCTCCAGGGGTCAGGGTGAGGTTGTTCCAGGTCTTTAGGGATCATCCTGGATAGCTCAGCTGGTCAGCGTATGGTGCCGGTAATGCCTAGGTTGCAGGATTGGTCCTGGTTTGGGACAGCTGCATGCTCCCCCATCCCTCTACCTGGACACTGAGGTCCAGTGCCGAGGGCCTTTCTGGTGGTTCCCTCACTGTGAGAAGCCAAGTTACAGGGAACCAGGTGGAGGGCCTTCTCGGAAGTGGCACCTGCCCTGTGGTACACCCTCCCACCAGATGTCTACTACCAGACTTTTAGAAGACATCTAAGGCAGCCCTGCTTAGGGAAGCTTTTACTGTTTGATGCATTACTGTATTTTAATATTTTGTTGGAAGCTGCCCAGAGTGGCTGGGGAAGCCCAGCCAGATGGGCGGGGTACAAATAGATGATTATTATTATTATTATTATTATTATTATTATTATTATTATTATTATTATATTGTGGGAGAGTGGACTAGATGATCCTCGGAGTCCCTTCCAACCCCACTATTCTATAAGTGGCAATTCACTATGATGGGAATGTTAGACGCAGGGCTGCCATCATCCCCTTAGCTTGCTAGGATCGCAGGGACGGGGACATGTGGACCACTTGCGCAGCTCCACATTTCAAATGGAAATTCCCTGAGCAATAGAACCTGAAGCTGGTATGCAGGAAGCTGGCCCGGTGGCAGCTTTGTTGGGACTTCTTTAGGGTTTCTGGCCAGTGTTGGCCCTGTAAATTTACACATAATGGTGGCAACACAAGGCAGGGCATCTTGCCCAAGCGGGGGCTGGCAAACAATAACTCAATACCTCTCGCCCATATTTCCATAAAAATATCTCCCTTGAAAGTCTGGCTAAAAGGTTATCTAGATGGGTCAGTAGCTTTGTGCTTGTGGGAAGGGTTTTTCCCAAGGTTTGGGATTCCTCCGGCTTTTCAGCCAGTGGCTCAGAATACAGCAACTCCAAAGCCAGTTAGAGAGCTACTTGTTGCAGATACTGCATAGGTCAAAGATTGACCGGCTTCCTGCCTGCTGTCCTGTTCCAACCTTCCGAGACCCTGCACACGACACACTTTTAGAAGGGTTTCTGAAAAATTAAAGCTTTACTCTAGCAGACATTGCAGCGGACTGAATTCTACATTAAAACATCAAAACAATCCAGAATAAAAGCATTACAGAAGAAAGGCAAATATAAAGTATACATTCAAAGCAACATAATTAACAGGAAAGTAAAAAATTATCTTAAACGTGTCAAAATAAAACATTATAAAGCAGGTCAACTACAGAATGCACATTTAACACAGCTAACGAAAGAATCATAACATTTCAAAAGAAAACAGTAAAGGAAGTCAAACATAAAATACACATTTAAAAGAGCATTATTAGCAAGAGAATAAAATATTATCAAAAGCATAGAACATATCTGCTGCTGTTGCTGCCAACCTTAAATGGCTTAGGGCGGCCTTACTGCTTGACCTGCTCTGACCTATTCCTATGCAAGAGGCTGTTTTGCTGGTGTGACACACTCCTTTCATGATCTGCTATAAAGACAGGATACTAATGCAGACGAAAGGGGAGGGCCATAGCTCAGCCACAGAGCATCTGCTTTCCATGAAGAATGTCCCAGATTTATTCCCAGGCGTCTCCAGACAGGGTTGAGAGAGTCTCTGCCTGAAACCCGATAGAGCTGCTGGCAATCAAATGTGGACAATACTGAGCTACGTGGACCAGGGGTCTCACTTGGTATGAGGCAGCTTCCTATGTTCTCATGGATTTGATTAAACATGATTTTCTAGATGAGATGGATTTTAATAACCCAACATTTATAGAGACATACCATACTTTTCCGTCTATAAGACACTCCCATGGATCATTTTGGGGACTCAATATTAAGAAAATGGGGGGAGATAGCACAGAATGGGGGGAATGCCGTAAAAAAGCTCACACAAATTCCAAACACTTGAGATCGAACGCAACACAGAAGCCTCCTATTGCATTTCCAATCAACACCAGCTGCCGCCGATCACATGCCCAATTGCCGCAGCAGAGCCCAATCACCAGCAGCCACTGTTGCAGCAGCGACCAATCGCCAGTGGACATTCTTGCAGCAACGCCCAATTGCAAGCGGACATTGTCGCAGCAATGCTTAATCACAAGCGGATATTGTCACAGCAGCCTATCATCCGTAATAACGCCAGTGACAATCTACTACTCAAGACAGAAATCATTTCCACCGTTCCCCCTCTGCACTACCCATGTATAAGACTACGCCAATTTTTAAGTGTTGTTTAAGGTAAAAAAAATCGTCTTATACACGGAAAAGTACGGTACATTCTGCTCCTTTTAGGAGAGCTTGTATGAAGCTTAGGTTTCAGCCTATGACTCCCATGGCCTATCATTTCTGGATTTGTGGCAAAAGCCAAGCAGAAGATGCTGTGTACTGTGTGTTGCAGTGTCACTCTTATAATAGGCCAGAAGAGAGTACAGCCATTCCCCCACTTACAGGGGGATTACATTGCAGGAGCCCATGCACGTGACTCTCCAGCTCTCTCCTGCCATTTCCAGCTTTGAATCGAATTATTTATTTACTTCCTGGCACTGCACATATACGCAGTCACGTGAGATTTGTTCATGAATAAGTTGAGGGATACAGTGGTACCTCGGGTTACAGACGCTTCAGGTTACAGACTCCGCTAACCCAGAAATAGTACCTCAGGTTAAGAACTTTGCTTCAGGATGAGAACAGAAATCGTGTAGCGGCAGCACAGCAGCAGCAGGAGGCCCCATTAGCTAAAGTGGTGCTTCAGGTTAAGAACAGTTTCAGGTTAAGAACGGACCTCCAGAACGAATTAAGTTCTTAACCTGAGGTACCACTGTACTTGCATACATGGACTGTTCCACTCCAATATTACGGGGGAAAGCCTATGAGAGAAAAGCTTTGTTTACTACATATAGAGCGTTCCTTTTTGAGGTGACCACAAATAACATTTGGGTAAATGTTTTAAATGAGGTGGTTGTTAACTTTATATGTGATTTCTGGTCTAATGATGTACTGTATCGTATTTAATCAACTTTTCTGCCACTAGGCAGGATCAGTTTCATCCACAGCTAAATACAATTAGTGACTTGAATTTTTACCCAGAATTCCCTACTTTAGGGGCAGAATTTGGTGCAGGTAGACAGACTGAATGTTTTATATTAGAACCTATGGTCAGCTCAGACACCTGTAACAACTTCAGCAAATCCCAATATTTCGCCCCTCCACACTTGTACAGTCTCCCTTTTGTGTTCCCATCTATGGAAATATGACTACTAGTTTTAGTGCTGTGAAATGAATGTCAGATGTTAGGATCTGGAAATAAAAGGATAATATGAATATTTCTTATGATTATTAAAAATGTAAGACACACTAAAGTACTAAAATAATTCTTCATTGTGTCTCTAGAGAAATTTGGCTAACAACTGTTCTTATTTGATACGCTGGCATATGTCTTGAAAGACAGAGACAAAGAGAAAATCTGTCAAAAGTGTTGAAAAAAAATGAGAGCTAAAGTATAATAGAAGTTCAGATTCAGATATTGACTTTTTTTGAATTACTCAGTTCAAAGCAAACATGACATGTTTGGTAAGAGGATAATATTGACAGGCTACCATTGTGGATCGGTGAAACAAAGAATTTGCACTTGAACAAAAGCTGCCTTTCACAGTGTTTGATCAAATACAACTGCTCCTCTACAAACCAGAAATGTCCAAATATTTAAACACTGTGATGACAGTTTATCTGTCATTCATGGCATTCAACCACCTCTGGATAGTTAGAGCTCCAGCTTTGGGGAGCTCCAGAATTGGTATAAGAATGCACCACTGCAGACAGAACGACGCACCACAAATGCAGTGGCAGCAGATTGCATTTCCACTTGCTGTGGGAACCATAGGCCTGCCCTATCCCCTTTGTTAACTTAATGTGTTACTTCCTGTATCCTGATTCATTACTCTGAAATAAAGGAAGGGGGCAAGACTTCCAGTTCATAGGGCATTTTTGCCCTGAAGGCAGGAAGTGGGTAATAACGGGTTGTGATACTGATGAAAGAGCTGGTGGAGGATGCTCCTTTGGGCAAAGTGAGGCATAGCCCTGCAGAGCCATAGTCCAGTATTTGTGTTGGTGGGGTGGGGGTAAGTACGGTGTGGGCGTTTCTATGCTTTTGCTTGCTGAAATCCTTGATCTCTCTCTTCCTACCTTTCCCCTTCCTCTAGGCCCTGTTCCCCCTTTCTTTCTTTCTTTCTTTCTTTCTTTCTTTCTTTCTTTGGATGTGAAGTGTGTATGAGGGTCCTGTGCTAGGTACCTGCATATTATACACACAGTGTCTGTCTGCTAAAATATGTATTCCTGGAAAAGAATTAGCCTGAAGTATAATCTTAATGATGTTTTAAATTGTATATTGTGTTTTGATTTTAATTTACAGTTTTGACTGCTTTGCTTTGTTTTGGGAGACACACAGAGAACTCTTGTTTTTGGAGATGATATAAATGCAGTTAAATTAACCCCACTTACATGGGAGTAAGCTCCATTAAATTCAATAGGACTTATTTCAGAGTAGACGTTGTTAGGATTGAGGCCTAAGGCCAAGCCCAATATAATTGGCTTGCTCAATTCCCATGATCAGCTATTCTCCATTAAATTTAATTTAAACAGGTGAGCCTGATTTCGTTTCATTTAAGTAAAGTTCTTAGATCCATGCATGGATCTAACACAGTCACACTTACAAGACTGATCCTACCATCTGCAGCAGGAGAAAACAAGGTGGTTTGATCTGACATGTGACAGCCCTTTAGATATTTGAAGATGGCTATCATGTCTCCTCTCAGTCTCCTCCCTTCCAGGCTGAACATACCCAACTCCCTCAACTGTTCCTTGTAAGGCTTGGTTTCCAGACCCTTTGTTATTTTGGTTACCCTCCTCTGTATACCTTCCAGCTTGTCAATATCCTTCTTAAATTGTGGCACCCAGAACTGAACACAGTATTTCAGGTGTGGTCTGACCAGGGCAGAATAGAGCTGTACTGTTACTTTCCTTGAGGTGGAGGACGGCAAGAAAACCAGAAAAACCTGGCCTGGTCCAAGTGACAACCCCCCCACCCCGGTTCCACCTCTGCAACCTTATTGGCCCCACCTACATGACCTCCTTGCCCACAGGCCACCCCAACAAGTCCAAGGGCTGCTCGTCACCACTGGAAATAGTTGATTAGCTGCTCATAGGCAACTTACAGAAACAACTTGGAGTTTTGATTCTTTGTACACGTAGTGGGAGGGTATGAGAAGTGTCTGACTATGTGTGAGTGAAGCAAAATGATTTGATCTGGGTTGAGGACAGGTGAGGGAACACAGAATCCTTCCAAGGCTTCCAAGCTAAGAAACAACACTGTTAGTCCACAAAGCAGTGTTTTCTGCCTGTTCCATTCCATCTTCTCCAAACTCCAGCTGAAGGGTAGACACAGATAAGTATGTGACCTGGCGGGTAGCACTTTTTGCAACTGCTGCTAGGAAAATTAGAGCAAATTATATAGCCAAGGTAGCCATTAACTGTAAAGGAGATGAATTTATTTGATCCTATCTATCTACCTCTGGCTATGCTCTATCTTTGTCACCAAACTCTGAGTATAAATTGCACACTGTATTAATTGATATTGTTTTAACATTCGTGACCATGTGATGATTTTAGCTTATGAATTTTACTGTTTAATGTTTTTATTTGTACATTGGGGTACTTTTATAGCTTTGTTTAGAGTACGTAATGTTTTAATAATATAAATGTTTTAAGTCTTTTTTTACCAATTCAGTATATTTTCTTTTAATTGTCAAATAATTCTGTGTACATTGCGGCAGCCTTTGGCTATGTGCAATAAAACTGACTGAGACTAAGCTGAAGGGTTCAGTGCTAGCCAGTGACCTCAGAGACCTATGCTGGAGAACAGAATTTGAGTTTGTCCACACACAGGAAAGTCCATGACATCTACATTTCAGCAGCTGGTGGAAACAGCAGTGGCATTGCGATTCTGCCCTTCACACCCCACACTTCAGAGTATTAGCAAGTTAAAGCCTGTTGGCCAGATTGACAATCCCACATCTCTAAATTACAGCAACCTAATTTGAATGTGTTTGCCTAAGACTAAAGAGATTTATAGGACAAATATATTTAAAAATGGGTGCATGGATCCAGTTTTACAATCTCTGCAAAATGACATTGTTTATAAGTTTTCCAGAAATACTTGAGCCAAATATGTGGAGACCAAACTCTTGGCAGTTAACAAATATGAAATACTTCAAGATAAAAGACATGGGAAATTTGTGTCCTTTCAGTTTTGTAGGTCTAACATACACAGTAAACATTAGTAAGTCTAATTAAAAGCTGTAAAAATGTCTTCTCTAATAATCTGTCGTGATTAGCAAGTATCAAATACAAGGAAGAAGATAAATAAAATTTACTCTTTGGCCTCCCTTTGGAGCACAGAGGTGTTGTGTGTGGAATATTTCAGTATGCAACTCCAACAGGCCTCATTAGCTTGCCATCTGCCACGGTGCATAGATGCTAAAATGTTGTTATTGCAAGGTTCATTGAGCAGTAAAATTATAATATTTTTGTAAAAAAAATATTTTAAGTAAAAAAATCCCTTGAAAGAGACAAGGTGCCAAATTATGATTGAGGCTGTGATCTCATTAAAAAAAGGAAGAATGAAAGATGCCACAGAATAAAACCTTCTATATCTCTACCTTTCTCACTACTGCTTGTATCCATATACCTATCTCTCTGTCAGGTGGACTATCCTTAGGACTAAATTACAGAAGCTTGCAATTTGGATGATAAAGAGTTGTCACACCAAAAGACAGATTGTACAAATTAACTTTGTCCTGATTCTGCGTGCAGCACAATTTTGGCATCCCAAGTCCTAGCTGTTGGTTCTTCTTCTTCCTGACTTAGTCACATAGGTGAGCCTACTCAGGGGTGAATGGGGTACTAGCAGCCTTGTCCTGCTTTTCTAGCCTCTGTTGTTTTTAAAGTGACATACTATGAGAGATGAAAAGGTAACCTTTGCATTAAGCTACATTGTCTCCATGAGCCAGAATTCTAATGATGCCCAGGAAAATATGCTTTATCCTAGTTATTTCTGCTCAGGACTCTTTTTACTTGTTTGTGGGGTATAAATGATTGGAGCTGTCAAAGAAAGTTGTTGTGCAGTTTCATTAAGGAAACTTTTTCTCAGCTATTTCTATTCATCATCAGTCCTAGGAAATTCTGCACAATGAAAGGAAAATTAATAGCTGCAGGAAGTCTTGTTAGTTGGACAGTTATCTGTAACTGTGAAAAAGATAGCTTTAGAAATATTTCTCTTTCTATTTATAAAAACCAGCTACAGAGCCCTCGGGCTAAATATAAACAACATTTATTACTTACATTCCATATCTGTATAAAGGTATACAGTGCTATTTTTCTAGAAAAATAGGTAATGCCTCCCTTGTTCTCTTATAATGAGGGCACCCACCCGAGAGGTGCTGAAACTGAGTTCCTGTGAGTTCCGGCTGAAAAAATCCCTGAAGGTATCCAGTTGCAATAGAAATTATTCAACACCCATTGCAAATCAGGTTTATTATCAAAATTTACAGACTTTCAGCTGTTTGCAATGGGCAAATGAAACAAAAGCAATTGAAATAGCTCAACACAATGGATGCTTCAAGTGGTTTCCCTAAATTCAGCAGAAATTGCAAGCTATACTGGCTTCTCCAGTCTTAGAATCATAGAATCATAGAGTTGGAAGAGACCACAAGGGCCATCGAGTCCAACCCCCTGCCAAGCAGGAAACACCATCAGAGCACTCCTGACATATGGTTGTCAAGCCTCTGCTTAAAGACCTCCAAAGAAGGAGACTCCACCACACTCTTTGGCAGCAAATTCCACTGTCGAACAGCGCTTACTGTCAGGAAGTTCTTCCTAATGTTTAGCTGGAATCTTCTTTCTTGTAGTTTGGATCCATTGCTCCGTGTCCGCTTCCCTGGAGCAGCAGAAAACAACCTTTCTCCCTCCTCTATGTGACATCCTTTTATATATTTGAACATGGCTATCATATCACCCCTTAACCTCCTCTTCTCCAGGCTAAACATGCCCAGCTCCCTTAGCCGTTCCTCATAAGGCATCGTTTCCAGGCCTCTTTATCGTTTCCAGGCCTCTTATTACCCTTCACAAACAAGGAGCAGGATACAAAAAGATAGTGAAGGCACTGAAAGTTCCTAGGGACACCGTTGGAAGCAGAGTTCACAAATTCAAAGTTACAGGAACAGTGGTTACACTACCTGGACCCTTGCACAGGATCATCCTAATCCAGAGGCCTTCCAGGAGGGGCCCTGGGGTGGAGAAGAGGGGCCCTGGCATACCCTAAGCTCAGGTTGTGGCACCTGCATGGCTGGAATCTCTGACCCCAGACACCCAGTGAGACCCTGGAGACTTGGCTTGCTCCACAGCAGGGCTCAACGCTGGATAATTCTCATGGAGAAGGTTAGGGTGTTTCCTGATACTGACGGAGGTACCATTCTATCAGCAAGGATTGTTTGAATGTGTAGCAGGATTCTTGCCCTACTTCCATGCCAACCCTGCTTTCTACTGTTGTTGAATAAAGATTCTACTGTTGTTGAATAAAGATTTCATTTATTGAAAAAGGAACAATTGGACCTGATTTGTTTACAGGAAACACATGTGATAAGGCTGCACAGGAAAGTATTGATTAATAAAAGATTGGGTCAAGAGTTTATTTCATCAGATAAGGTAAAAAAAAGGGGAGTTGTGATTTATGCAAAAGAGAGCCTATCACTGAAATTTATGTTTAAAGATGAACAAGGAAGATTTGTGGCAATTGAAATACAAGCACAAGGAGAAAAAATTCTGATAGTAGGAGTTTACGCACCAAATGAGGGGAAATTGGAATTCTTTAAAAAGTTGCACGAGACATTGCTGGACTATATGGATTACAACATCATCATGATGGGAGATATGAATGGAGTGGTATCCACAAATATGGACAAGGCACAGAGACAGGTAGTTACCAAAGATGGCAGACTACCAAAAACCTTCTTTGAGATGACTGACAATATGGACTTAATTGACATTTGGAGAACAAAGAATCCCTTGGGTAGAGAGGGAACTTTCTTCTCTGAAGCCAAAATGACAGGGACAAGAATCGACCAAATTTGGATAACTAGAGGACTGGCACCTAAGACTCGAAAAGTGGAAATTTGCCCTAAAACTTGCTCCGACCATAATGCTGTGAAAATGGAGATGAAATTAACACCAACCGGTTCCTTCAGATGGAGGATGAATGACACCTTGTTTAGAGACCAAGAGGTTACCAAGAAGGCCCAAAAAACCTTGAGAGACTATTTTGAGAAAAATATGAACACCACCACTGAAAAAAGAGTAATCTGGGACGCAAGTAAAGCAGTTATGAGGGGGTTTCTAATTCAACAGAATGCAATAAAGAAGAGAACTCAAAATGAGAAAAAAAGACAAAATTTTAGAAAAAATAAAAGAGGGTGAAAAGAAACTGAGAGTGAAACCAAAGTCACAAGAGATTCTGAGAGAAATAAAGTTATATCAAGTTCAATATATGAAGATGATGAATCAGGAAATAGAATGGAAAATTAAACAGATGAGACAAAGGACATTTGAATCGGCCAATAAATGTGGAAAATTGTTAGCTTGGCAAATGAAAAAAAGATAAAAACTTAACACCATTACCAACTTGGAAGTGGAAGGAAAGAATATTCAGAATCCAGTGGAAATTAGAAAATGTTTCCAGAGGTACTTTAAACAGTTATAAACACAAGGGCCACAGAAAGAGTTTGATATAGACCAATTCTTAAAAACAAATGGACTACAAAAAATTCTCTCAAGAAAACAAGTTAATGTTGAACTATAAAATTACAGAACAGGAGGTGGAAGGTGCCATCCAAAATATGCAGTTGGGCAAATCTCCAGGGCCGGACAGTTTAACCTCAAAATACTATAGATCTCTGAAAATTGGATAATTCAACCACTAAAGGAGGTTTGTAATGAAATTTTGGAGGGGGGAAAAGTGCCAGAGTCGTGGAAGGAAGCTTATATTACACTTATACCGAAAACTGAGACCGAAAAGACACAACTTAAGAACTACCGCCCCATATCCCTGCTTAATGTGGATTACAAAATTTTTGCAGATATTTTGGCTAAAAGACTAAAAAAAGTATTAGTGGAAGAGATACATAAAGACCAAGCTGGCTTTCTCCCGGGTAGACACTTGTCTGACAATACGAGAAATATAATTAACATTTTGGAGAAATTGCAAGTGAATATTAACACCAAAGCAGTATTAATATTCGTAGATGCGGAGAAAGCTTTCGACAACATTTCTTGGAGTTTTATGAAGAAAAATCTTCAGGGGATGGGGGTTGGTCAAGGTTTTGAAAATGGTATAGGTGCAATTTATTCAGAACAAAAAGCTAAACTAATTGTTAACAATGTGGTGACAGAGGAATTTAAGATAGAGAAAGGGACACGACAAGGCTGCCCAATTTCCCCATTGCTCTTTATTCCGGTCCTGGAGGTTTTGCTAAATATGATTAGAAGGGACCGTTTGATTAAAGGTATACAGGTCGGAGCCAAACAGTACAAATTGAAAGCTTTTGCAGATGACTTAGTATTGACGTTACAGGAGCCAGAATCTAGTACCAAAAGAGTATTGGAACTGATTCATGAATTTGGTCAAGTGGCAGGATTTAAGTTGAATAAGTTAAAGACTAAGGTACTTGAGAAAAATTTAACACCGATTGAGAAAGAGAGGTTTCAGAAGGAGACAGGTTTAACATTGGTTAAGAAAGTAAAATATCTGGGGGTTAACATGACCGCTAAGAACTTAAATTTATTTAAAGGCAATTATGAGAAATGTTGGTCAGAAGTGAAAAAGGATCTAGAAATATGGTCAAATTTGAAGCTTTCCTTGTTAGGCCGAATTGCTGTTATAAAGATGAACGTATTGCCAAGAATGTTATTTCTGTTTCAATCATTGCAAATTTTGGACAAAATGGACTGTTTCAAGAAGTGGCAGAGAGACATTTCCAGATTTGTCTGGCAGGGCAAGAAGCCCAGAATAAAATTTAAAATATTAACTGATGCAAAGGAAAGAGGTGGATTTGCCCTGCCAGACCTTAAACTCTATTATGAATCAGCAGCATTCTGCTGGTTGAAAGAATGGCTGCTTCTTGAGAACACAGACATTTTGGATTTAGAAGGTTTTAATAACGTTTTTGGGTGGCATGCATATTTGTGGTATGACAAGGTTAAAGCGCACAAAGCATTCAAAAACCATATTGTCCGAAAAGCACTGTTTAATGTCTGGATAAGATATAAGGACCTACTTGAAAATAAAACCCCAAGGTGGTTGTCACCGATGGAAGCTCAATATGGAGGCCAAATGGCCGAAATATTGAGAAATTCTGGAACAAGAAGGAGGTAAATTGAAATTGCAGAGTTTTGAGAAACTAAAAGATAAAGTGCGAGATTGGCTTCATTATTATCAAATAAGGGAGGCTTACAATTTGGACAAAAAAATTGGCTTCCAGGTGGAAAAATCAAAATTGGAAACAGAACTGTTAGACCCCAAAACTAAGATACTTTCAAGAATGTATAACTTGCTGTTGAAATGGAATACTCAGGACGAAACGGTTAAATCTGCTATGATTAAATGGGCACAAGATGTTGGACATAACATTATGTTTGCTGACTGGGAACAGTTGTGGACCACAGGTATGAAATTTACGGCTTGTAATGCCTTAAGAGAGAATATTATGAAAATGATATACAGGTGGTACATGACACCAGTTAAGCTTGCAAAAATCTATCATCTGCCCGATAATAAATGTTGGAAATGTAAAGAGACCAATGGTACATTCTTTCACCTTTGGTGGACGTGCCCAAGGATTAAGGCTTTCTGGGAGATGATATATAACGAAATGAAAAAGGTATTTAAATATACCTTCTTGAAGAAACCAGAGGTCTTTCTCCTGGGCATGGTCGGCCAATTGGTGTTAAAGAAGGATAGAACATTTTTTATGTACACTACAACAGCAGCAAGAATACTTATTGCAAAGTATTGGAAGACACAAGATTTACCCACTCTGGAAGAATGGCAGATGAAAGTGATGGACTATATGGAATTGGTGGAAATGACTGGCAGAATCCGAGACCAGGGAGAAGAGTTGGTGGAAGAAGACTGGAAGAAATTCAAGGACTATCTACAGAAACATTGTAAAATTAATGAATGTTAAAATGATGTTGGAATGAAATGAAGCGGTTTTAGCAACAATGTTAAAAAGGAGTATGTAAAAATGGCTTGTTATAGATGAAAATATAAGGTTATAATATGTTAAGACAAAGAACTAAGATAAAGACAAAGAGGGAAAGGATTTGCTGAATTAAACATTCGAAATGGAATACAAAAAGGGGAGGTGTGAGGAGGTCAGGGAAATAAGTGAATGAAAAGTAAGAAAATGAAAGATGGATTTATCTCTTTTTTTCTACTGTTTTTTTCTACTTTCTTTTTTTCTATTCTGTATTTTCTATTGTTTGTTTTCTTTTTATTATTTTATTACTTTTGTAATCTGCTTTTGAAATTTGAATAAAATATCATTATATATAAAAAAAAGATTTGGCCCAATTTCCCCCCAGCTCTGTGTCCTACCTAGTTATTTCACTGCTGTCACAGAGCCCCAAACTGTCCCTGCTAGGACAATTGTATTATGTCTAGAGTACCTAAAGCTTCTTAGGGTGCATAATTGATTTACCAAGGTACATAGGCTAGAACTAGACATTAGGGCACATTGTTATTATTAGTAATAGTAGTAGTAGTGGTATATCACCTTCATCTGAAGTTCACAGGCGGTTCACAATATAAAAATACAAATCAAGATCACAAAATATATAAAACAAAAAACAAACAAACAAGCCAATAGCCCCCTTCCCACACATTTAAAAGTCCATCGAATGTTCAATCAGCCAAAGGCCTGGTTACAGAGAAGTGTTTTCACCTGGTGCCTAAAGGTATGTCGTGAATGAGCCAGGGGCAGTGCTCACCCCCCTTAAAAAATGTTTAGGAGTACTCTCATTTTCCTACGCATATTGAAATGCTGCCCCTCAGTGAGGCCAAACTTAGATTCACAAAATGTTTAGGGGTATGCGTACCCCGTGTCCCCCCAGAAAAAAAACACTGGCCAGGGGAGAGCATTCCCATACCCTCCAACATGTTGCAGCAGAAAACCAGAACACCCATATTTCAGGGCTGTGCTCCTGCATAATCATGTGACCTGCGTGCCTCCCAAAGTATGTTTTTTAGCAATGTCTCTCTCATATGTTTTTGGGTGCTGTGTTCTCATGCCCCCCCCAAAAAAAATGGGATGTCCCAATTTAATCAGCACAGTTGAGTGATATGCATTCCACAAACAGGGAGCCTCAGAAAAGCCCCATTCTTGTGTTACGACCCTCAGGACCTTGTGTGAAGGAGGCACATGAAGAAGGACCTCAGATAAAGATTACAGGCTCTGTATTGGTTCATATGCAGAGAGGCAGTCCTTTGGGATTTGTGGTCCTGAGCCATTTAAGACTTTATAGGTCAAAACCAGCACATTGAATTCAGCCCCAAAACTAATAGGAAGGTAGTGCAGTTGGGCGATGATTGGTGTAATATAATGAAGCCTTCCTGCCCCACTGGGCAACCTGGCCACCCAATTCTGCACAAACTGAAGTTTCTGATCCCTCTTCAGAGGCAGTTCTACATATAAAATGTTGCAGTGATCTAACCTAGAGGTTACCAGAGCATAGACCACAGAAGTTAAGCCGCATGTGAGGCTGCCATCAAGAACAGCAGTCCTGTGTGTATCTCCTCCCCACCTAACCCACCACTCCAACCTAATAAATGGGACCTGAGATTGCACTGGCTTTGCCTGCCTGTGCAACTGATACCCAGGGAAGTGGTGCGTGCATGAGGAAATTCAGAGGTCAGGGGCAAAACACTGTTATATCTGGAGATGTTATGCGCCAGAAGAAGAAGCAGTGCTGGCTTAAACCCTGTGGAGGTCCCTAGGCAACTGAAATCTCGGGGGGGGGGCATGCTCACTCTAGTGGGATCACATCAAACTAAGAAAGCTTGATTGTCATTTTCTTTCAAGATCAAATCCATCTTATTTTGATCTGTTGTCATGGGGCCCCTAAAAGGCATAGGGCCCATAGGCTGGTGCCTGCTCTGCCTATTTGGTAATCTGGCATTGAGAAGGAGGATATCTGGAGTTGGTATCTACAGTGCAGCTGCATGTTTGCCAAAATTTGCTAGCTTTGGCTTTAGAGAACTGAAAAAAGCAAGCAGATTTCCTATTTGTGTCCTTTCCTCTTGACCTTGGCAAGATCCTCTTCCCCAATTCTTAAAGTGGTAATTGGACAAATCCTTAGTATGACATCAATACCTGTCAGTTGAGCCTCTTCCCATTTTATTTGCCCTTTTATCAACAAATCCAATATATGGTGTCCTTTTGGAGCCAAGTTCAGCAAGGCAAATATCTAAGAGCTGCTACACTACTTGGTTTGATCATCTTAATTTGCGCTAGACACAGAATCATAACAGCTTCCTAGGATATACACAGCTGCTTGGAAAAGAATCTGATAATGCTGTAGTCAACACTCTTCCATAATGCAATTGAGAAGACAAATATCAACAATAGAGTGCATATTACTGCAGCAGTTTAACTTTCCCCCCTTCCAAAGACACTCCACATCCATCATCAGTTGGTATCAAGAAATGTCAAGATAGCTTAGAGATACGGATGAAACTTCTCAAGGATACAAAGAGAAATGTGACACAACTCTGAAATGTTGTAACCTATTGCTGGATTTTTGATCTTACAAAACCTATATTGTTTGCATCCTGCAACTGAGGGGAGAGGGAACAAAATGTTTTATAGTGGTCTGCGCTGAAACACACCAATTTTGATTTAGAGTGACACATTATTTATTAGCCCGATTGTCACACGATAATGCCATCTGAAGACCATGCATTACATGAGTTACTCTGACAGCACACCATTATTTAGGCTATAAATACTGGCTTGAGAATCTTAAACCCATCATATATGTTCACAGGAAATAGCAAGGCATTTTTCAAAATGGAATAAAATAGCAATCCATGTCAAATTGTTCTGCATGCATTGTAAGACTAATTTGGCATTCATCTGTATCTTAATGATAGGTGCTTGCCAATGGACAGGTAGAGAATCCTTATTATTTATAGCAGTATATATGCTAAGCATTCAAATATTCCTCTGCACCAGAAACCCTCTTAATTTGTGGCTGTACCAACATAGTGCTGGTTCCTGTAGTACATAGACAAGGAAAGAGAGGTCTCAGAGATGCCCAAGTACATTCAGAGACTGGTACAGTGCAGGATAAAGAATCATAGCAAAGTTGACTGTTAGATGTTTTGTTTTAGGTGAATCAACAATTTCACTTCAAATCTAATTTTCAGTGAAATTTCAGATAGATTAAACTTTAACTACATGCTGAATTGAATTTATACTCCATCCTTAATGGAAAGTGATCTATCACAGTGAAGATGAAGATATATTGCAATCCCCCAAACAAATATTTCACTTAAAGCAGCTTTGGCTGTTCTAAAGATAATTAGAAGTGCAAGAATCTCATGTTTCCTGTGCTTCCATCTCTCCATCTTGTGCAAAATAAGTCTTTGTGTGGACCAGTGGAGGTTTAGTCTGCAGATCTCTGCATGGCTGGTTGACCACTTTATCCTGCCAGTGGATTTACTTTGCAGAGGAGAACCTCTGCACACCCTGCCCATTAGGTCATATCTGACAAGAGATTTCTCTATGTAAATACAAAAATCTGAATTGCATTCCCACATGAAGAAGTGGCACAGGGGGGAATTGGAAGTGGTGCAGAGAGGACACACCGTGCTAGAAAAGTTCACACATTCACCAGTAATTGTATGAATTTTATGAGTTAATTGTATGAGTTATATAGACCAGAACTTGACAAAGTGTGCCCTCTAGATATTGATAATTTATATTAACAGTGGACTTGATTATCAGTCAAAATACTGATGTGTTTTTTCACATGCTTAATTTTATAAAGTATGGTTCATATTATTATAATTTAGGTTTCTTTTTTTTTAAAGAATATTTATTAAAGTTTTCAGTAATAATACAATAAAAATAAAAAAAATAAAAAATAACAAAAATACAAAAATAAAAATAGTTAAAAAACACATGAAATTTCCTTCCTTTTTTTTCATTAACTTATTTCCCAGACCTCCTCATACCTCCCTTTTTTGTATTCCAATTCCAATTATTAGTTCAGCAAATCCTTATCAATAAATTTTAACCTATTTCTAAACCTCCCCCCCCATATTCTCTTAAAACATTACAGCTGGAAACCATTTAGTTTCTATCCGACATCATTCTAACATTCATTAATTTTACAATATTTCTGTAAATAGTCTTTAAATTTCTTCCAGTCGTCTTCCGCTGACTCTTCTCCCTGGTCTCGGATTCTGCTAGTCATTTCTGCCAATCCCATATAGTCCATCACTTTCATCTATAATTTAGGTTTCTTCACCATGAGGACCTGGGGCAGGTTCACAATAACTCAAAAATACAATATTAAAGTCTGTTAAAACAAATCACAGCTTTAGGGTAGGTCTTGTAAATATACCTGAGGGGTCAAAGTCCTGGATAAAAAGGTACTTCTTCAGCATCTTAGGAAAACCATATAACAAAGATGCCAGCTGCACCTTTGTGGGAGCCCATAGTTGAAGACCCTCGCCCCAGATGCTATCCCTACCAACTTCCGAGGGCAGTAGAATGGCCAAGTGTCCTCCACCCCCCCATCATAACACCCAAGTGGGTTTGTAGGAAAGGATGCTATCTTTCAGATAGTGAGACCTAAGTCATTTAGAGCTTTAAATACTAATGCAAGCATCTTGAATTGGGCCCAGAAACAACCAGTTCATTTGTTGTAAATTATGTGCACGTTGAAGACATGTGGCTTGCAAATTATGTGCATTTTCAAAAGCGCGTTGGAATGCAGCTCCAAATGTGTATGCTGATTATTACTGCTTAGAATGGAAAGTACATACAAATGCACTTCTGAATGTAGACTTGTCTCATCTTTCTGCTTCGTTGCTTTTAATAAGATGCACATTCTGAGATAAATCTGAATGCATATAAAATAAGTTATTTATATGGGCAACTAAGGGCTACTGCCACTGCTTGCATTTTCTCACCAGCCTGCTTACCCCCACCCACTTGCCAACCCCCGCTCTTTACACCTCACCCAACCCTAACCCCTCAGTGCTTCTTCAACCCTCATTCCCTCACATCTCCTTCAGGATAGGGATATCAGCACCTGATTCCCCCCAAAAAGGGGCTGTTTGAAGACATATACCTACCATAAAATAGTATTTTATACTATTTTATACAGAAAGCACCACATGTTTACTCTCCTTCAAGCTTTTTACTAAAGATATTTGCTCTTCCTCAAGTTTTGTTGGAACTGGCAATTGCAGCTGTGAGAAGAAAACGTTCAGTCAAAGAGGTTGTCTACTTTGACATAGATATCATTCAGCTCATCCATTTTTTCAACACGAGCAGTTAGATTAGTCAGGTTTCTAAACTGACAAGCTGTGGAGAGAAAATGTTTGTACTGATGACAGATGGACAAGGTCAGTATGAAATAGAAAGCCTCCAGTACAGCCACTTTCAGAAACCCTTGCTTACTCAAAACTGAATCCCACTGAAAGCAGCAGAGATGCTTTCAAGCAGCTGTGCATAAGATTGCAATGTTCGGGTACAGTTCCATCAAAACCTCAGCAGGATCAGGTTTAACTGTGATGTCTAGTGGGACATGGTTCACAGAGGAAATCTGCTACAGTGAGTGGCTTTATGTTCAAGAGTACGTGATTTTAGGGCTGCACCGTTGATGGATTTGTCCAGATTAAAGTTCATCCATCCCAAAAGCTGGGCGTGGGTAATGAAAGGACACCCCAGAATACAGTTCTACCAAGTTATGCTGTCCCATGGAAGATGGAGCAAGCTTGTTTTCTCCTGCTCCAGAGGGCAGGACCAGAACCAATGGATTCAAGTTACAAGAAAGGAGACTCCAACTAAACATCAGGAAGAACTTTCTGACAATAAGAGCTGTTTGACAGTGGAGTGGAAGACCTCAGAAGGCAGTATTCCCAACCACAACTGGTTTGTAGCACAGTTTCTTAAGCTGGGAAGCAGTGCTTGCCCTTAATCCACCCCCACCTGTCAGTTTCTGCTGCAGCGGTCCTTCAGGCAGAAGTGAGACTAGATGGCACATTAGCAGGGTCGACAGTTGCAAGAAACCATTTGCAGGAGAGACATTGTATATATATATATATGGTAGACATTAAGCATCCTGCTCTCTTGCCTGATGATGGTCCTCCCTTAACAATGAGCCCAAGTGTGCACGTTCCATTTCCTGTTATTTCAGCAAATGGGACCACACATTTGTCAAGATTAAAATCTAGCTTGGTCCTACATTTAAAATATACATGACAGTATTGGAAGTATATGAGCAGAACTGGGGCTGAATTTGCAAGAAGAGGGATTATGAATGTATTTTGCCTATAAACGCTGTAACACTCCATGGCTGCATTAATCTTTAACAGTTAATTAATTCAGTCATTTAATTTAAATTAAAACATTATTGTACACCAAAATATAGTGTCTTGATGCAGTTAAGTAATGTGAGGGTTATTTCAGTGTGTGTGCATAATCCAATATGACATGCGATAAATGTGCTACTACACCCTAACAAATACATTAAACTTGCAAAGAGTTTGGGGGCTTAACTTGAGCTTAGCAAAATAACTGTAGTAGGTTGATTTGTATGTCAGTTAATGGCCCCCAAATTAGCATGTTAATAGGCATTTATTTTATTATAGCGGGAATTATCTAGCTAGTTGCTAATTAGAAGTACTTAAAACATCCTTTTAGATTTCTGGGAAAGAAGTGATGCATTTATGACCTACTTAATTTTTAGATAATGATATGGTAACTTGATTTATGTCTCAAATGTATTGGATCTGAGCAGTTAGATCGATATTTTACTATCCCTAATAAGTTTTTATTGAAGTGAAATTAAAGGTATACTTCCACAACATTGGGTATTAGAAAAGTTTTGAATCCCTGTTTGCCCTTGTAGTGTATATGTATAGAGTTTAAATATTCCAAATCTACAATTCTATGATTTCCTTGGGCATTGCATTATCTCTCAGAGACTAGCTAAACTTCTTATGCTGACAATCTTAATCTTATGATTTCAAAGGAGGAAGGCTGAAGTGTTTACACCACTTATGACCTATCAATGTATTGAAACCTGCAGGGAGATTGGCAAACTTGATGGCATTGATAACTTGATAAGTCACAACATGTTCAGTATTGACATGGCTATGGAGAGATGGTACGCATCAGCAGCTAAGAATGAGAAAGCCACAGTTCAAATCTTGACTCAGTTTGGGACTTACTGAGTATTGCTAATCCAGCTACTCTGTGAAATATGGTGGTGGCAATATTCAGCTTCTTTTTTTTTTAATAAAATTTTTATTAGTTTTTCAACATATAATATAAGACAATACAAACAACAAACCCTGACAAACAAACATATAAACATGTATACTTTCATATATATTTTTTTCATATACCCAATTTCAAGGACTTCCCCATGCCTCCCTTTTCTGCATCCCTGTTTTAAACTTTTTTCAGCAACCCCTGGTCTAAATTACTTATAAAATCCTTTCTTTAACCCTTTTCTTTCCTCTTGTCCGATCATTTATCGCTGCAAATCTGCTATGCTTTACCCATGACATTTTAGCACTCGGTAATTTTACAAGAGTTTTTAAGATAAGATTTAAATTTCTTCCAATCTTCCTCCACCGTCTCTTTCCCTTGGTCACGGATTCTGCTCGTCATCTCTGCTAGTCCCATATATTCAGTCACCTTCGTCTGCCACTCTTCCAGCATGGGCAGTTCTTGTATCTTCCAATACTTTGCTAGTAGAACTCTTGCTGCTGTTGTAGCATACATAAAAAACATCCTATCTTTCTTTGACACCAATTGGCCTACCATGCCCAGGAGAAAAGCCTCTGGTTTCTTATGAAAGGTACACTTAAGCACCTTCTTAATTTCATTATAAATCATTTCCCAGAAGACCTTATTCAGCTTCTTTACAGGATTGTTCAAAGGACTGCCAACTGAGATAACACGTGAAAGACTTGCAACACATGGGATGCCTGGTGTCAGTCTTACCATTGTTATGATGATCTGCAGCCATCAGCTATCCAGCATATGGGTTCTGCTTGTGCAGAACAATCAGGACTGAACATGTGCTGTCTATTTAGAAAAGCTGAAATTTGAGCAGCTGTTTGGTGGGGAAGAGCAAATGAATATTGAACCCAGCACAACTCCTTTCCAGAAGTGGCTGGTGAAGAGGAACGCTGCTGCAGTGCCTCCAACCCCGCAGGGATGTCACGGCCACTTACCTAGATTGGGTGGGGCAGAGTAGCAGCAAGGGAGAACACATCAGTGGGAGCACTGCATTGGCTCCACTGGTACACTCACACAGTCTCAAACTTGCTCGCACCCTGTCCTGCCTTTCCCCTGTGCCCCATCTCAGAAAGCCACAGTGACGCCACTCTCCACTCCATGGACTGCTTCTGCTCCTCTCCATTCCTGTCTCAGGATTCCAGCTTCTTAAAGGGCTACTCAAGCCCAGCCAAAACAACTGAAATCAGGAAGAGGTATTCCATGAGCAGTGCTTTTTTCTGGGGGTACTCAAGAGTCTGTAGCACTGGCACCTTTTTTTCTAGAAGAAAAGCACTGGCCATGTGCAACATTGATTCATGCACATGTTCTTCACCCAGCCAGGGATGCAAACATAAGACTACTTCCAGATTGGAGTGATAGTTGCTGGAAACATACTAGCTGTTGTCCTCATTGCAGTAGTAGCACAATATAGTTCTCCTCCTTGTTAAAATGATTTCTGGAGGGAAATTAAGAAGCATTCTATAGTCCTAACAATGCTTACATCAGCATCATCAGCATCATCATAACAATAATTTATTATTTATACCCTGCCTATCTGGCTGGGTTTCCCCAGCCACTCTGGGCAGCTTCCAACAAAATATTAAAATACATACAAGAAATTGCATTGAAATCAATGAAGTTTGCTTCCAGGAGCTATTGCTTTGAACCTAGAGAAGTGAAATATATTTTGCTGAACATTTACATTGCTGAAACAGGGAAAATTCCCAGCCTATAAGGCAGAACTATTAGCAGTGTATACATGCAGTCCAGAAGGTGACACAACTGAGTCAGTGATTATTATTTTTGTTCCAGGAAACTTAGGGCCTCTCTGAATGTCTTACTTACACAATTGTGGTTATGCAGAGGGGGTTAAGTTCTCAAAAGCTTCAGTCACATTCAAACCTACTTTGGATGGTTAGTTCATGTTTGTAAGAGAAATTGAGTTTCTCTTTCACTTCCTGATATTGCGATCCAAATTGTGCCAATCTTTTGAAATCTTGCAAATGTGCCCTGTTAAGAACAGCTCAGTGATGAACTGGCCTGAGGTCAATTGGTCTAATTCTTCCAAAGCGATGCCTCAGCAGGAGCATCCAAATTCACATAGAGATTCTGCTTTACTGACATCTTCTTGCAGCACATCAAGTAACAGATGAAGAGGAGTCCACAACCTATTGATGCCGCGTGTTTCACTGCCAGGCAGCTCATACTGTTGGGAAGTTCTCCCTAATGTTTACTCCAAATCCCTTAGTGGATTTTAAACCCATTTCCTGCCATCTCTTCTCCAGTCCAGGCTCAACATACGCAGCTCCAGCCTACCTCATAGAACTTGGCTCCCAGATCATACACAATCTTTGCTGCCCTCCTCCAGACATGCTATACTTTGTCAATATCCTTCTTAAACTGATGATGGGAATTGGACATAGTGAGATCTCACCAAAGTAGAATAAGGTAGCACTATTCCTGGACACTAGGCTTCTGCTGATGCCATTTTAGACATCAGATTATACTGATAAATCTTGTTTAGTTTGCGGTTTACTAAAAAGAAAACCTAGGTCTCTTTTTACATATACTGCTGTTACCTATTCTATATTTGTGCCTCTGTGTCTTGTCTCACTCTTCCCTTAACTTGACAGGAGCTAGACCTGACAATATCACAATTAAACTTGAAAAAAGTTGGGGCTGAGGAGGATTGGTATTAAGAGACTCCAACAAGGCACACGTGAGAGGAAGTAAAGAGTGGATCATGCCCATGATGTCTTAGGGAAATTAGGCTAGAACATTTGTTATGGATTGCAATCTAGAGTAATCACCATTCACAACAGCTCTGAATATATTTTGATTTTCAGCTGTAAGATTTAGGTGTACATATAATGAACAATTAATTTTCTGATGTCAGAATTTTTCCTGACTTGAGGCCACTGAGAATAAATATAAGCAAGCAATGTGTATTCTTGCTGTCAATACCATCAGTGATGATCCTCTGATTTTTTCCCCACACTTTTTGATAAAGCACCTAATCTAGATCAGGAAAGAAATGACCTTTCATTGATTAGCAGTTAATTGCCTTTTGTCTTTCTATCAAATCTGCAAGGCTGTTGACCTTTTGAAGAACAAGGAGTAACTGTCAAGCAAGTGCCAGAAATGTCTTCATGAAAATATTTCTAAGCAGAATTCCTGGTTATTTCTCTCCATGTTGCATTGCTGTGAAAATAGCTAAGTTATAGTAGCTTTGTGTTATTTAATATTTCAACTAAAATGCCTACATTTTAAAATTCAGATATACATTCTGCACAGTATTTTAAAAAATCAATTAGCAGCTGGTAGTTCAATGACCCCAAATAGCTGACATTTTCAAAGGCACCAGATAACATCATGTTTAAATGTATCTCTCAGCTCCTGCTTTCAGGAAGATAGATCATGCCCAATGCTTTACAAAAAAATATCTAAGGATGCAATCCTACATCCACTTACCTGAGAATAGACATGCATAGGGCTGCATTGTTAAGATAGTATACATTTTCTTGAGTTTATAAAAGAAACCCTTCTGTTATCATCATCATGATATGTCCTTGCATTATACACAGCCTCATAGCTAACTGCAAATTAAAGTGTATCTATTACCTGGCTACAATTATACTTCTGATAGGGTTTCTCACACGCACACACACACATCCACAGCATCCACAGTATAATTTTTACTCCATTCTTCAGTCATCCTGTAGCAGATTACATAAATTACATTAATCATGTCATATCATACCATGGCATACAAAATAATGGACAGAATTACGGACTTATACGTTCCATAAATTTCAATGGTCAGAGTTTTAAGCATGCTTTTATCACCCTTCCCCCTTAAACCAATAGATTAAATTCCCAAAGTGTGCCCTTCCTCTCGTGAAAAGTCTTATTTCCTCATGAAAGGGCCGTTTCCAACTTAGATGAAGAACATTGCCCTCCCTCTCCCTCCCTCCTTGGTGCTCCAAGGGGAGGCACAAATTACTCTTCCCAGAGGTCTGCTTCATGAATGTCCTTCCATAACTCGTATCCACCTCATTTTATCCCCAATCCTTCTCTTCCTTCAACATTCCCGTATGAGACAGCTTCATATTCCTGCATTGCAGTAGGTTAGTCCCTTTCCAGTTCTACAGTTATTCTATGATTCTCTCACCATCCTGAAATGAAGCTTAGGTGGGTTTTGTAATACAACCCCTGCACTGTGAGATATCAATCCCGTGCAGAATAGTTAACAAAACAGGACTTCCTAATTTCTCCTTCTGCTCACAGGAGGAGACCATCGAAACCAATGGGCAATGGCTATGTTCCATTAGCCATTAGCTGGTTTAACATCAGGTGTAATGCTACCTCATGTTGCCTCAAGCTTCAGAAAACTTGAATATTGGAAGAAATGAAACTTTCTTCACTAACGTGACAAACTTTCTATGCTTAACTCTCTGATATTGTTCACAATGGCAAGCAACACCATAATCCTAAAATTTCTACACTTTAAGAACTGCATTAATTTATATTCTGCACACACATATACAATTAAAAAAAACTTTAAAATTAGGTGTGTGTGTGTTTGTCTTTAAATTGTTATATTTATACAGCTATATATAAAACACATGCGCAGATAACTCAATTTCCTGGTCAGGACACCATTGTGGATTTTCAGTGTTTGACAATGGGAGGTCTAAAAATGCCAGGCCTGTTTTTGTGTTGGCTGATATAATGTGCTGTCTGAGTTTGTGCTCAGCTCAGCTACTTTTCTTGGAAACCTCTATAGGGAGTGTCATTGACCTTGCAAGTAGCCTCTGAGACTGTCACGTTATTCCGCTGCTTACCAGCTGAATCTGGGCTATTGGCACTGTGATCTTAAAAGCAATTATGGTGCAAGGATAACTGTGTGGAGACAGCTGGAAAGAATAATGGGGGCTGCACCATGGAGGGTTGGGAAGATTGCCATAGGGTAAAGGAGATACGTCCTGAATTTAAAAGCAAGTGGAACTATGGGCAAGGGAGGGAGAGAGCAGGCGGGGGGTGGCACAGGCGCAAAGGTAGCTCCACCATGAGCATCACATAACTTATGGGAGGTTGTGAATATCAAGAAACAGCTGAGACCATTTTCATAACACAATAATGGGGTGAGGTAGGAATAGGAGCAAAGCATATTGCATGCGAACCCTTTTGCATTCTTAACGGAATAGCTCTTCTCCAACTTGACTCTGAGGAATTAGCAGAGCTCCATGCTTTAATCACTAGATTAAGCAACCAATATCTTAGCTGACTAATTGGAGGAGACCAATTTTAACCGGTAGTGTGAAAATTTATTCTGAAAAGTGTAGAGTCAAGGGAGCACATTTATTTATTTATTGGAAGCTACTTAGATTGGTAGATGACCTTTCTTTATAACAATGACAAGAAAAGGTGCTTTTGTTAGCCATGAAAATCTTTTAATAAAAATTAATGATGATGATAATAATAATAATAATAATAATAATAATAATAATAATAAATAATAATAATAAACCTGACTTTTAGACTGACCTGGAAAGCAAGTTAGCAGGTGCAGAGGAGTATCTGGTTAGGGAAGCTGTAACCCTTAGGTAAAGGTAAAGGGTCCCCTGACCATTAGGTCCAGTCACGGATGACTCTGGGGTTGTGGTGTTCATCTCGCTTTACTGGCCGAGGGAGCTGGTGTACAGCTTCCGGGTCATGTGGCCAGCATGACTAAGCTGCTACTGGCAAACCAGAGCAGCACATGGAAATGCCGTTTACCTTCCCGCCGGAGCAGTACCTATTTATCTACTTGCACTTTGACGTGCTTTCAAACTGCTAGGTTGGCAGGAGCAGGGACCGAGCAATGGGAGCTCACCCTATCGTGGGGATTCAAACCGCCGACCTTCTGATCGGCAAGTCCTAGGCTCTGTGGTTTAGACTCGTGTCCCATGCTTATCACATTTAGGGTGATTTAAATATTGTTAGTCAGTACACATGTGTATTTGAAAGTGGCTTTGGTTACTCAAGCAAAGCAATTCACACACACGCACCTCTACCTGATTTCCATTTTTATTTTTTAGCTAACACTCAACATGTTCAGTCTTCATTGCACTATGGTTTTTGTGTTTGTTTGTTTTGTTTAGGGAAGATCTGTGTTTCTGGCTTACATTTTTTGTGCTGCTGCAAATCTTGGTGTTCCCCAGGCATCCCCAAGAGGAAATATCTCCCTCTTATGTCTCCTTGGTTGTTCGGCTTTGCTGCATTTGGTACAGGGGCACCAATTTCCCTGTTAGAGGGAGTGATTATTGTGATGCTGTTACACATACAGAGAGAGAGAGAGAGAGAGAGAGAGAGAGAGAGAGAGAGAGAGAGATGGAAAGTGGGAAAACACATTTCTAAATGAATAAGTACATGTGGAGGGAAGGATGTCAGCATTGTCAATTTACTCGTACGTCCTGCTTCAAAGGCCAGGACTGTTGACTGCAGAGTAAACAAATGGTAAACAGTTGGTAAACAGGCTGCAGAGTGAACAGTGGTACCTCAGGTTACATATGCTTCAGGTTACATACGCTTCAGGTTACAGACTCCGCTAACCCAGAAATAGTGCTTCAGGTTAAGAACTTTGCTTCAGGATGAGAACAGAAATTGTGCTCCGGCGGCGTGACAGTAGCAGGAGGCCCCATTAGCCTGACCGGAAGAGTCCACAACCAGAAGGAGGAGGAGTACCAAGAGGAATGGGTGAAATTTAAAGACTATTTAGCTAAATATGCTAAGATAACTTAAATAGAAATACTTGCAAGTACCAGATTGGTTTAGGATTTAAATATGTAATGTTATAGGATAATATGTTTAAAGTTAATATGAAAAGAAAGAAAGATGTTACTCGACTAAGTAAATTTTATGAGAAATTACTTTTGGAAAACTGTTACAATGATATACATTGAAACTCAGCCAGGGGGATTCGAGGAAGCCACTTAATAATGTTAACAAAAGTGGAATTATTACAGTTGGGATTTGTGTTTGTTGGTTTGTTTATGTTTGTTATAAATTTGAAAAATCAATAAAAATATTTGGGGGGGGGGGAGTCCAGCAAATCCCTGGTGGTCATTTCTCATGCACAAGGAGCCCACACTGAGTGTTTCTTTTGTTAGTGCAGGAATAAGTACTGCTGAGCTCTCATTGGATAATATGGACAGTGCTTACTCTACATGCCTCATCCATGCAAATCCACCTGATCCCATTACCGTTTTCCTGTTTTTCTGCATGTGGACAGAAAAGAGCTGAATGTGTTTATATTGTTTAATTTGACACAGTGCACTTCAGCATGTCATCCTTTTTCGCTTTGATGTTCCTGTTAAATTTGAACTAAGCAAATGATAACAGGCACCACAAAATTCCTTTACATCTTTTATCTCATCATTAGCTGAACCAGCCCCCAAAGTAGTGAAGTGCAAACAAGGGTCAAGGTGAAGATTTAGGTGGTGTCTATCAGCAATGAATATATTTTAATTTACTCCCTGCCAATACATTATAAAGCAGGGAGTAAATTGGAGCTGTAGATTCTCAACTTAAAGAAAAGCCTGCTTGGTCAGGCTTGTAAGTTATAGATACTGAGGGACCACAATCCAGGAGGCTGCCAGCCCTACTGATTTCAATGGGTCTTACATATGTACAGAGAACTGCAATAGTTTATGGCCTGAGCATAGGTCATGTTGAAGCAAACACGATAGAATTGATGTGTGCAGTAAGTCCACGTCTCATGCACAATCAGCTTTACACACTTGGGGGAAAGAGCAGGGGTGGAAAGGATGCAGGCATCCAGGGGGAAAGATTGTGGCATTTCCACCCACCATTGCACCTAATATGTTTTTACTGTACATGGTTTTGGCTTTAGGTGCGATCCCCAAAACGTAACCTCACATGTTTGTTGTGAGTTTACTGTATTTTGTGAACGTAAACCTAAACAGCACAACAATGGATTTGAGAGAAGGCCAAATGCCTTTGTTTCAAGTACTATTCTTCATTCTCAATGCAGATTTCATACTGATTGTCAAAGTACATATTCATGCTTTGCTACAGATGCTTTTTTCCATTCTTCTGGAACTATAGAAGACACAAGAATATTAATAGGATGTGATTCAGATGATTTTAGCTGGAGGAAATTTTGCAATTGCCACAGCTTCAAATCTAGTAAACAAAGAGCCACCTCAGAAAATTAATATAGGCCTCCACTGCGATATTTTATTGCCACAAAGTTATAATCATTTTATTATCATACAGCCCTGTGTTGCCTCACACACATGCATAAAAAAGCAAGGATACAATTAGTATGTAAGCCGATTAATGCTTCAAGAGGGCAACATTTAATTAAATGCCTAGGACTATTGAGAAGTATTAGAGGTACATCTCAATTAAATATAATTAGGAAGGCAAGCTAAAGTAGTCAGATCAGTTACAAGTAAATTAGAAACAAATAGCCCATGCAATGAGACCATGTTGAGGTTATGCCCTCAAGTGCGTGTCGGCCCTAACTCGTTTTGATAAAACAAAGCAAAAAAGACGGGGAGGATCCTGGAGTGCTGACATTCGGGAAGGAGAACGAGAGCCAAAGCACAAAGGACAGTGGCAGTGACACTTTGCCAAATCCAAGAGATTGCAAAGGCACAAAACAACAACTGCAATGCAAAACTTTTTTGAATGAGTATGGCAAATGAAATAATTGATATGTTTCCAGCAAAAGATTCAAACAGAGCCACCATTTGAGATGGGCGAATCAGTCTGTTTCTGGTCCGTGTAACTTTTCTATGCATTCACCCATAAGTCTCCTGTTTGGGACTGGCACTTCCATGAAACAAGCTGAGAAAATTGCCTCAGGCAGCAGCCATGGAGAATGGCAGTGACTTGGTGCCACCTGGGCTCGTCCATCTCCTGCCTCACCACTGTTGGTCCCACTTGCTGAGGCTCCTGCAAAGCTCTTCCCTGTCACATCCTCCCGTACCTACTCAGAGGTTTACACTTGAACTTTTCAACTGAGTTTAAGTGATTTCTAATTGTCCTGGCAAAGCCCAATTCTTCCAGCAAGTACTCAAAATAATATGCCTTTATAAGCATAGTTCTCTCTCCAAAATATTCACTTCTATATGTATTTTGAGCTAAGAAAGGTGCCACAATATTGGGAGAAGCTGATAGACAGCTAAGTTCCATTCTGCACATTCATCAAAGAGGTGTAGATCTGGTGGGATTTGCAAAGTTCAAACTCCTCCAGCTATCCCTAATTGCCATAAAGTATAGGGCATAGGAAGAAGGGCAGTGCCAAAGAATGCTCCAACTACCGCACAATTGCACTCATTTCACACGCTAGCAAGGTTATGCTTAAAATTCTACAAGGAAGGCTCAAGCAGTATATGGACCGAGAACTCCCAGAAGTGCAAGCTGGATTTAGAAGAGGCAGAGGAACCAGAGACCAAATTGCAAACATGCGCTGGATTATGGAGAAAGCTAGAGAGTTCCAGAAAGACATCTACTTTTGCTTCATTGACTATGCAAAAGCCTTTGACTGTGTCGACCACAGCAAACTATGGCAAGTTCTTAAAGAAATGGGAGTGCCTGATCACCTCATCTGTCTCCTGAGAAATCTCTATGTGGGACAAGAAGCTACAGTTAGAACTGGATATGGAACAACTGATTGGTTCAAAATTGGGAAAGGAGTACGGCAAGGCTGTAGATTGTCTCCCTGCTTATTTAACTTATATGCAGAATTCATCATGCGAAAGGCTGGGCTGGATGAATCCCTAGCCGGAATTAAGATTGCCAGAAGAAATATCAACAACCTCAGATATGCAGATGACACAACCTTGATGGCAGAAAGTGAGGAGGAATTAAAGAATCTTTTAATGAGGGTGAAAGAGGAGAGCGCAAAATATGGTCTGAAGCTCAACATCAAAAAAACGAAGACCATGGCCACTGGGCCCATCACCTCCTGGCAAATAGAAGGGGAAGAAATGGAGGCAGTGAGAGATTTTACTTTCTTGGGCTCCATGATCACTGCAGATGGTGACAGCAGTCACGAAATTAAAAGACGCCTGCTCCTTGGGAGAAAGGCGATGGCAAACCTAGACAGCATCTTAAAAAGCAGAGACATCACCTTGCCAACAAAGGTCCGTATAGTTAAAGCCATGGTTTTCCCAGTAGTGATGTATGGATGTGAGAGCTGGACCATAAAGAAGGCTGATCGCCGAAGAATTGATGCTTTTGAATTATGGTGCTGGAGGAGACTCTTGAGAGTCCCATGGACTGCAAGAAGAACAAACGCATCCATTCTTAAGGAAATTAGCCCTGAGTGCTCACTGGAAGGACAGGTCATGAAGCTGAGGCTCCAATACTTTGGCCACCTCATGAGAAGAGAAGATTCCCTGGAAAAGACCCTGATGTTGGGAAAGATTGAGGGCACAGGGAGAAGGGGACAACAGAGGACGAGATGGTTGGACAGTGTTCTCGAAGCTACAAACATGAGTCTGACCAAACTGCGGGAGACAGTGGAAGACAGAAGTGCCTGGCGTGCTCTGGTCCATGGGGTCACGAAGAGTCGGACACGACTAAACGACTAAACAACAACATAGGGCATAGGGTAGAGGGCGGTATATTAACAACAAACAAACAAACAAACAATTTTTTGGTGACTTTGGAGGTGTCAGTTTGGATAAAACGCCAATGGGGTTTTATGAGAAGGAAAAAAGAGCTTTGATGAAACTAGCAATGTTTCTATATATCTGAGGTTGACAGAAAAAACTGAATGTGGTTTATATATTAAGCTTGTGCTGTTGGGAGACTGTGAGTGCAATCCCAAGCCCATCTTCTCTTGAGGAAGCTGCTTCAAATTCAGTGAGACTTTAGAGTAGGCAGGTTTAGGATTGTACTGCATATGCGAAGAAGAAAATATCTACAGAGTGGGCAGTTTGTGCGCAGGAGAGGTGGGGCTGGAGGGTGAGTTGCAATGCTGAGACCTGCACCGCTGCTTATGGTAAGGATGGCAATCCTGTACCCAATAGCCTAGTAGTAAGCCCCTCTGCACTTGCTTCCACAACTTTTTTCCATGGAGGACCGAATAAGACTGCACTGTAAATCAACAGAATCCAAGTAATTCAAATTTAATATATGTAATTGACCTTGAAGTGTTGGGGTGGAAGACATCCCAAGAAACCAGAATAATAATGGTGGACAACTGAAGCTGGTTGAATCTAGTTCTCCTAGAATCTAGTTCTACTAGATTAAGAATTGTTACATTTAAAACAAAACAAAAAGCATAGGGGACCCATCTGTTAAGGATGACAAGGGTAATTGCTGTCTCTGTCTCCTTTTATGATTTGCTGTATCCTGGAAACTTTACTTAACAGATGCATCTTCTCTATGGATGACATATGCATATATCTGCCCGAAGTCAGTCCTTGAGTATTGTTATTTATATCATAAATCGGAAAGCAGCACTTAATAAGGTTCTTTTTTAAAAACGAAACAATGTATTTGATTAAATTTAGCTTGAAAGGTCTTATTTCAAAGACTGTTTATGCAACACAGCCACCTGAAGCTAAACAAACAGCATTTGTACCTTGCAAAATAGATGTAAAACCACATTAACATATGGTACTGCTTTTGAAGTACATCTATTTAAACAGCAAACAAGTGATTATTTTGTTTCCAAAGGGTAATAGATAAATAAAAAAGCAGTGCTCATTTTTAAGGAAAGCAGTACATTTTAATGATGGCTTTATCTTTTGTTCTGAGTAATAACAGAAGATGTTGAACAACTAATACTCCAGTCTGTATTAAGTGTTTGATATGCACAATAATTTGTGCAATGGAAGAGAATGGGGGGGATTTTCTAATACGTGCTATATGAAGTGTGGGTTTTTACAGTTTACACATGTCACTAGATCTGCACCATAACATATGAATAGTGCTTCACCCAATAGGCCTTTAAAATGGCACTTTTGTAAGCAGCAGTGGAGGGTGGTCTTTAGGAAGAATGGGGCACTGCCTCTAGGTCTGCCTTCACCTGCCTGCCTACTTGCAACTTATCCAGGATGCAGCACTGTCTGTCAGCTTCCTCCTCTTTAGTCTAAGTGTTGGCATCATAGAACAGAGACAAGGCTAGATTTAGTTGATTATAACACCTACTATTATAGGGACGCAGGTGGCGCTGTGGGTTAAACCACAGAGCCTAGGACTTGCCGATCAGAAGGTCGGCAGTTCGAATCCCTGCGATGGGGTGAGCTCCTGTTGCTCAGTCCCTGCTCCTGCCAACCTAGCAGTTCGAAAGCACAAAGTGCAAGTAGATAAATAGGTACTGCTCTGACGGGAAGGTAAACGGCGTTTCCGTGCGCTGCTCTGGTTCACCAGAAGCGGCTTAGTCCTGCTGGCCACATGACCCAGAAGCTGTACGCCGGCTCCCTTGGCCAATAAAGCGAGATGAGCGCCGCAACCCCAGAGTCGGTCACGACTGGACCTAATGGTCAGGGGTCCCTTTACTTTTACCTTTACCACCTACTATTGGTCTCCCTGCCTTCCGCACTACCAGTTCCAATGCTCTCCAGGCACCACTGGTAATCGGTTTTTGAGAGTCATACACCATATCAACACTGAACATAGAGATCCTTCCTGGACAGACCTAAGTCCAGCATCTATTTGTGTAGAAGAGGGAATTTCAATAGGTGTTGTTTGTCATTGTCATACACGCCTTTTGAAAGTTTGACCAGTTTGAAAATTGCAGTCAGTGTTGCGGATAAATGTCTGGAAGAGGCTCCAGTTCTGATAATATTGCATCAAAGCTATCCACCCCTGCAAAGAAAGCAGTAACAGGATGCATAATTCAGCCAACTGCAGATAACAATATGCATGCATTCTGATCTGCACAGCCTAGAGAAATGCCTGTGCTCTTGAACATAGAGCAGAATGTGCATTTAAGCCAAATGCACCAAATAATACACATGTAGTGGGTGGCTATGACTGCATTGTGAAAAAACATCAGTTTTTGAAAAGATGTGTCCTGATCATTTAGTGCTTGTACAAGGGCTCAGATACAACTGTGGAAATAATGGGACAAGGATCTTCCATCCTAGAACAGATGAAGTTGGAAATAAAATGAAGAGGAGTTTCCTTTGTCCTAAAGATATCACAGAAAATAATGTGGCAAAATTACAAATGCCTGTTTTGTGCTGCAAACACCTATAAATTATTTTCTTTTCCACAAGATTGCCGTGTATTGTGGGGTTTTACAGCTACTCTCAGATATTGCTCATTCACAACTGTATTTTTTAATTTCCCTTGGCTGTTTAAATCAGAATAAACTTCAGTTAATAATCAAGAAGCATAGAACAGAGAGATCCAAAAGGAAGAGGAATGATAAAAGTATTTCTCTGTAATTGAAGGGCCTCCTTCAGAGTTGGAATGGTTTCTTTGGCTCTTGATGTTGGTGAGGTAGTAGAATGGAGTATTCTGGGGTTATAATGTGGGAAAGGCCATGGGCTCAGTCTATGTGGTTGTAGAAGTGGTTTCTGCCTGGCTTGGTGTAAATGTAGGGGGTGACAGAGGGAAATGTTCAGTTTTGCTGGTCCTCAAGCAGTTCGCTCTGGGAAAATTATCTACAGGGAAGACACATCGTTTGATTGGATTGTTTCTCCAGTCTCACTATATATATTATGTTTCTTTGAAGCTTCTTCTTCCTATCCAACTTCAAAAAGAAGACATAATACAACATATTATTTTGAATGAATATATACAGCAATTAAACATATCACGCGTTACTCCTTTTTGCCAGAAAATTGTGCCATCTGAAATGCAGCTGCAAATCTGAGCAGGTGATTTCTTCTGGAGAGAAGTGGTGAGGCATTCATAGAAGTCAGGATAGGTGACCTTTTCATATGACCAAATCTCAGCAGCTGGTGTCAAAATACCTTTCAGTTATACCCGTTGGGGTTTCTTATCCTACTATGATAGGCTTTCACAATTTTTACTGCAATTTCCTCCCACAAAAAATGTATTCATATTGTTGATCTATTTGGCCTTGCAGCTGGCCAGAGACTAGGGAAGCAATGTTGTTCTCACACTGCAGTTGAACAGATGCTCTGTCTGCTGGAACAGTCACAAAACCGACCAGGCCTGGTGGGACTACCTGCTCACTGTGAAACTCAGTCTCAGCTTGGAAAAACTAAACTTGCAAAATTATTTAGGCATCTTTAGAGGTAGTAAGTTGAATATCTGACCATTCAGCAGAAAGTCACTTTAGCTGTGATGCATAGCACACTTACATAGAAAAAAGTGCTACAAAAATCAAAGGGGCTGAGACCCAATTCATATGGGTGGTATTCAATTAAATTGTCCTTGGAGTGGACCTATGACATTAATGGACCTAAGTATGGCACCCATCCTATGCACAAGAAGCTAGCGTAAAGCATGCCAGTGTAAATTAAGCCGACATCAAGTTACACATTCAGCAGTGGGGCTGCTTCACTGCCTAAGACTGGCAAGAAGGCGGAGCCTTTAAAATAGTGTTCTATGCCAGGTACCCAGGTCATGTGGCTGAGCTGACCAGGTTTAGGATCTAGACTAAGTTCCGCACTCTGGTCCTGGCCAAGTTAAGCCACCAGAATGCTGAACAAGCTTTGCTGGCATATCTTCAGCTGAGTCAGGGTTGGGGACTTAAGGCTAGTGGGGCCCGGCTGAGCTGAGAAACAGCCGGCAGAGCCAGTGATCTGCCTATCATCCCAGTGGATCTTGCCATAGCATTGACCCCTTAGTCATTACTACTGTCATGTTCATTAATTTCAATAGATCTATTCTGAGTTAAGCTTAGTTGAAAACCACCCAATGTCACCATTGGCATGGCGACATTCCTTCACCATGAATGACTTTCATAACACATTGGCACTTTTTAAAGGTAGTAGTCCAAACATTTTGAAAATATTCTCACTAGCATCCTTTCTACACTGGGACTCCAATGGTCCTGGGCTGCCCAGATGACAAAATCCCCCTCTTGACCTCACTGATGTGGTCGAAAGGGAAGCAGAGCAAGACATTTGGCACCAGCTGGGCTGCAGGATTCGCAGGAAGGAGGTATACAAAGTGCCATCCAGCCATTTTAAGGGATTCTACTCACTAGCATCCTCTCTACACTGGGACTACAGTGGAAGTGTGAAAAGTATTCTTTAGGCAATCTATGAAACTTGTATATATGTTGTACAGTTCTTGTTGTTGGTTTCCATCAATGGAATGCACCTCCAGGGGTGAAATCAAACAGCTGCATTAGCAGTACCAAAGTGACTTCCCCAGGGTGCAAGCCCAGACAAGACCCGCCCCCCTTGGCCTTGCTGATTTGGTCCAAAGGAAAGCAGAGCAATGTTTGGCACCACCTTGGCTACAGGAGTTGCCAGAAGGAGGCATACAAGGCACCATCCCACTGTCTTAGGACTCATTCTGGATTTGTGTAGGGTTTACTCCTTTGCCTTTTCTTCTCCCAAAGATATCCCACAAGGTACCGGAGGTTTAGGATGAGAGTTTTCCTTCTCCTAGATGGGCTACCTTCTCAGGCTGACAAGCGCCACCTGCCCCTCACTTCCCTCGACAGCATGTCCAGAAACTGCCTTCTTGACTGCTGGACCCACTTATTGCTCTCAGCCTCTCAATCTGCTGGAGCCTGTATTTGCATGCAGGGGAATTCCATAACTCACCAAGGGTTTGAGACCATTGGCTACCCTCACCTGGTTTAGCTGGCCAGTCATGCTGTTTCCCAGGGTGTGTCACATGCTGAGAGCTTCCAGGAGCCACAGGGGAGAGCCAAGTTGTGTTTGAAAGCGTGGAAGCAAAGCCTTCTGTAATATCAGGAGCTACAGCAGTGACAGAATACAATTCCTAGTATCTGGCTTCATTTTGAATCATTTATTTAGGTCATAAAGAACAGCTTTTATATAAAACCACCCTGCTTTGCTTGAATAAAGGGTGGTATATAAAATACATACATACATGCATGCATGCATACATACATACATCTTTATTTAGTAAAAAGAATTCACAATAGCATGTCCACATTTGTGTCCAGTTCTTTATAGCAAATCTATCTCTTTGTTGTAAGTTCCAGTTTTTGAACCTCAAATGCATTGGCCTGATTCTGAAAAAGAAGGTATAAATTATGGTTGTCATAAATGGCAGATTATGAATTTAAAGTTATCTCAAAGAGTTAATCCAAACTGCTCCCATTTGAGTCTTCTCTCCAAAAATATGCAGTGTAATGAGTCCTTAGTGTAAAACTTTAAATTACTTCTTTCCAAAAATGGATTTTTTTACTATTATATTCTCTGAATATTTCTTTTTTTATATTGTTTGCTAAAGAATTCGTAATTTAAGTAACAAGGGATTAATGCTGCTAGGACCAGCTGCTAATCCAAAGATAAGCGCCCGGAGTCTGAAGAAAATATGGAATTCCCAGAACTGTTCAGCTAATCCACTTTTACAATGACCTAGACAGACCAGCATTTCCTCAGAGAATAATTCAATTTCTAGGCGACAGTTATGCTAACATATACAAGATTTATATAGTGCACCACAGTGCTAAAGGAGTGTTTCCAAAAACAAATCAACTGTGACAAGGAAGCTGCTTTTATTTATAGGCCAAGCCATAATTCTCCACAAGACTGTTCACATTCAACTCTGAGTTTATCAGAATCTCAGTTGCAATATTTATTATTTTAATCATTGTATCTAATCATTGGTATTGCTTACCTATACTTGGATAGGATTTATTGACATCAGAATGTAACAGATACCCCTAAAGAAATATCAACTGGGCAGTCCCTTCTCCTTCTCCCTGCTAAAACCAGCTTCCCACTAGGGTGAAATTCCACATTGCAAAAAAATGCCAGGTGGCTGCTGGAAATGGCAGCTCTCTTCCAAGTTTCTCTTCTCCCTCTGTAATGTCTAGTGGAACTTCCCTTTCTCCTTCTGTGATGGAGCTCCTATTTGGGGACTTCCCTGGCTTTTTTCTGGCCCACGTAGGACCAATCTGGATAGTTGGCCTTGGTGAAGATTTGACGTTTTCATCCCCAAAAAGTTTTTGATTTGAGTTTCTACTAAAATGAGGCTGCATTTTAATGTTGTATTTTAATCAATTGTTTTTATACCTGGTGTTAGCCGCCCTGAGTCTTGGCTGGGGAGGGCAGGGTATAAATTTTTGTTGTTGTTGTTGTTATTGTTGTTGTTGTTGTTATTCTGACAACACTGCAATGAATGCTACATCATGGTATACCATGGTTGGTTTCCACTGTCAATGATGGAGAAATACACATGGACATGGACTTAGTTGAAGTAGAACAGGAATAGGCAACCTGGTGCCCTCCATGATGAACTCCCTTGACCCCAACTCGTATAGTCAAAGGTTGTTGCACTCCAATAAAATATGGAGCAAAAGTCCCCTTGCTTCTTGTAAAGTAGAACACAACCCACATCACTCTCTTGCTAGACTATACCTGTTAATAAACTAATCTCACTGAGAATGGCCCTACAACATTTTTGCAGAAAATTAGGCAGCTTCATTGGACATGGTTAAAGAGAATTTGGAAAGTAGGGTATCTATAAAACTATAAGTATTGTGTGTAATTTTGCAATGACTGACAAATGGAAATGCAGACAGGAAAAGGAGTTATAGTGCAATCAAGCAGTTCATAAACCAAAGGCGGCTGCTCCTTTGCCACGAAAAGCAATATCCATTTCTTACAGCTGGTCAAATCATACATGATTTTGGTCTCCACAGAAGATTGGGAATGACTGTGGTATTGCTTCCCTGCAGAGATTCAGGGTCAATTAATATGGTCTGCCCCCAGAGACTTAAGGAATCCAAAGAAAAATTGCTGTAAAAACTGTTTGGGACCATAGAAGAGTTCTAATCATGGTTTGTAGGTTTAAGCCTTCAGTTAGGCAAGGAGAAAGATAACAACATGAAAAGCAAGATTTCATTTTCCAAGGCTGTTTGCAGCACAACTGCCAGTAAGGGAAGAAATCTCCCAGGCAATTATCACAAGGAGCAAATATAGCTCACCTTTACCAGCTGAAGTACAAATACAGGAATTCTTGACTTGGCAAGTTATGACTGATCCGGATGGTAAAATGGGGTGAAGAATCTTCAGGTTCTACTTGCACATCAGAAAAAAAGCTTTTACTCAATCTGATGCTTTTAAAAGAAATGCATGTAGGCTAAGGCTCTAGTATGGAACTGTCACTTGCACCTTGGGGTTTTCATGTGATGAGACACTTGAATGCAGCTCACATGCAGAATCAGCGTGAGTTGGGGTTTTCCTGCAGTTTGCATTCAAGGGCAACTGGTGTCTCAACTACATCCGTCTACATATCGGTAGCCTTAGTTAGGTGTTATGTACATGGGTGCTCTACCATGTGGGTGGGAGGCAGTGGGGATGAATGTGCTAGTTGTCTCCCCTATCCCAGTGCCCATTCACACCACTTTCTACAAGTTGGGACTGTCTGCTATGGGAAGTCTCTTGTAATCATGCAGACTCTCCAAACATTTGGGAACCCTGATCTTCTAGGGTACAAGAGGCTTCCTGCTGGAGACAGTGGCCTTCCAACTCATAGGAACTGACAAAAGTAAGCTTGGAGTGGGGCCAAAGCTGATATGCTCATCCTTTCTCTGTCCCTTCTCATGTGGTAGCTTAAATGTGTACATAACACCGGAATTGGGCTATTGTCAGCAGTTGATCTCCAGAGTACTTTTCAGACATTCAAAAGGAGATAATGAATACATTTGCAGAGCCTCCCTCTCCAATAATAATAATAATTTATTTTTATACCCCCACTCATCTGGCATCATATATTGTGACATAAGATAATTTCCATATGCACATGTGGACTATCTTCAGATTGTGTAACAAACACATGGACCCTGAACATCTGAACCCACTGCCCCTTCTTTAACCTGAGTTTTGAATGCCTGAAAAGGGCTTATGTGCTTGTCTTCATGAAGTTTGAACCGCACCATTATCTGGAGGATAGGTCCACTGCATCAGCATTCTGAGCTTTGGGGGTTAAGGAACCCCTTGAATGAGAACTGGAAGTTTATTTGTAAACCCCAAAGCCCAAGGACCACATTTTTAAGGAGTTAACCATTGCAAGATTCTTTAGCCTGCAGCTGAGTTTTCAAATGATTTTTTTCCTTGAGATTTTGAGGTGAGCAACAAAATTGTACAAGAGGACTTACACTGGTGGAAGCAAGGGTCCTCCGATGGTGGCAGCAGATGTTGGCAGCATTCATACACCAGTTTATTCCACACTTTAGTTGAGATTCCTGAATTGCAGGGGGTTGGACTAGATGACCCTTAGTTTCCTTTCCAACTCTACAGTTCTATGAGTTTATGATACCCCCAGATTTCCCTAACTGTTAAGTTTTGCATTATATTTGAAATTTCATATGGAAATTAGTGAAAGTTTAGCACTCATTCTGCATTAATAGGTTCCACACAAAAAATCCATTTGCAACTCCATTAACGTAGAAAATTGTGGGAGTAAAGAGACGAAAATGTATACCTGCATGCAATTCTACCCCATCCCCCCTTTTCCTGGGGGATTAATAGGGAACAAAAGCATGTATGTGCAGAGAAGGTGGGGGAATAGCAGGTTGTCCAGTGAAGTTTGTTGTTGTGTCACACCAGGCCCACTAGTGTGAATGAAATTTAGCATGACATGCTGGTATAGCATTCAAAAACCACCGTTCCATAACACAACAGGTACTGCAGTGTAAAGGGAACATTAGAAAATGGGAAAGAAGTGCTAGCATTATATTCAGGAAAACTAACACAATATTTCCCACCACCACCATGCTTGAAAACAACGCTGCGTTGGAGGCCTTCAGGATGTGGAGAGAGCAACACACACAATCCCTATACACAGAAAACCACAATGTCAGGGGGAAATCTAACCCCCTGTACGTAGATTTGTTTATTTTTAACGAAGGGAATATTCAAAGCTGTGAAACTGGTCCAGCTCAGGCACTGCCTCATCTGCTGATCATGGGAACTGGGCCATAGCTGCAAGAATCTGATACACAAACACTTGCTTCCACTTTTTTAAAGTCAGTTTTTGAATACTGTACAGCAATTCCCATACTGGTAAAGCTCCAATTCTGACAGAACATCAGGGACACATGCTGCAATAGGCACTCAATCTCTTGACAGGTAAACTGCACTTAATTTCCCTTCTCAGTCCTGAAAATAAATGTTCCAGTGCTTGTAACCTGAGGGAGCTACTTTCCTGAAAGTCAAAGTTAGAGAAAGCAGGAAAAAAATCAGTTGTTGTAGCAGTTGTGGAGGTTTGCATGGAAAACCAGTATGATGAAGGATATGAATTAGACCTGGCAGCTTCTAACTGGTTTTTGACCAGTGGCTCAGTCGAGAAATGTTTTGGTTGATTAATAAGCAGGAGACCAATTTTGCATGGTTTATGAATGTGTGCAAGCACTTCCACTTCATCACATCACATAACCTTATAAATTAATGGCCCACTTCTTCTTCCTTCTATTTGATAGGAAGTTAAATAGAAAATATTAAAAGTGGCTTTTCCTTCTGCTTTTCCTTTTCCTTTTTGAATTGTAAGTTATCTTTAAATTCCTTTGTATCTCAAAATAAGACACTTTACATGGAGGTTTTGATGATCTGCCATTGTAAACCACTATTGTATCAATAATTATAGTGCTCCCCTCATATATTACATTATGTGCACTCATTGCTCTACCATATATAAAATTATATATATATATATACCACCTTTAGGGCACAGGGCAGCCAAGGCAGCTCATGACACCATGAAATGAAACAAACACAATAATCTAAAATAATCAAATCCAACAATGGTAGCAACATTAACAAGTCTAATCCCTTTATGGAATAATATTAATGTGAATTGTAGATGATGCGTTTTATGAATACATGAACATCAGCTGAACACTAAGAAATGGCAGTGTGTGCCACATTCCTCTGACAAGTGCAATGCCATTTTTTTAAAAAGCCAAGCAGGAAGTTTCTTTGTGTTCTTTTATATGAAATCAGGCATGAGATTACTGCTGCCATAACACACTTATCAGTCTGTGCATTTATGAAATTAAAGGCATTCTGGATAATTACATGGCATTTACCTAGTTGTTAAAATTAAGATTTGTGATTAAATGAATTAGTACACATTATTAAATTGTGCAGTGTAAACATTAACTAAGAAATTAGAAGATAATTGCATCTTATGAGGAGTTCCTGGGAAGATGACTGTCAAGACCGCACTCTGTTCCACAGATCCTAATGTAGCCTGTGCAACTGATCACCCACTAAGTAGAATAGAGCCCACTATCTGCAGACTGTGACCCGTTAGGCTCTTGACAGTCCCCCAGTTTTTGCAATCTCAGACAGGCAACAGAACTAGCATATGTATCAAGTCCCCAGTGGCCTCTTCCATAAGTTGTGGATAGTGTTTGGCTGAGTAGGTCTCTTGTGCAGGCCAGCCCTAACACCACTTAGCCTGGAGATTAAGCCAGGACTTTACATTTACCAGAGTCATTCTTTATACCCAGACATTATGAGAAACATTCAGAGTCATTAAATAATTTCATGCAGGACAAGAGTTCTTCCAACCAAGTAGTGTGATCCAGCCATTGGATCAGGCAGTCAGAAGGCTAGCGGACCAGATCCCTTGCAGATGTGCAGACTGCTGGGAGGAGTTGGACATCTCTCTGGGAGTGGGTTCTTCTTTTGGCCAGGCTGATTTTCTTGCTGCAAACTGTTTCCTGCTCTCAGTCAGGGGAATTAACCCATGATTTCCTAGCATGCCTGAAAGCAATTTACCATGGCCAGGTTAAAGAAATCAGAGCTCAAAATGGGTTACAAGAGCTTTCTTATCTCAGCAGTGTTCATTCATTGACTCCTTCTGTGGCTAGTAGGCCACACATAATGTAGCATGTAGGCTGGTACTGAGTTAGCGAAGCACTTGCAAACAGCAATTCCAGATTTTATGTCGTTGAAATAAAGATCTGAGCTTTACCCTTTGGCTCCATAGGACTACATGGCCTTTTACCTTACGCAACTATAAACTGCTTTGTTAAGCAAGTGCAGTACACCAGAAGTGAAAAATGCAATTATAATTCCCTTTTCTGTTATCCTGAGGGTTAGTATTTTGTATTTTTTTTAAGTCCAGGGTTAAAATGAATATTAATGGTTTGAGGCAGTGGAGAAAGAAGCATTATCTTTCACACCTCACGACAGGACTTGAATTCACCAGCAGGCTCAATTGGCTCCAAATGGAATATTCAGGAAGAAGCACCGTCTACTGATCTCAGCCATTCCTCTTAGTGAATTGTTGGGTGCCACTCAGAAGACTTGTGGAGTTCAAAACTTAATGCTCTAATAAAGCCATACATCCCAAAGTGAATCGTCGGCAATGATACTGCATCATCAGTAAAGTGAATCCAGTCCGCTGGATAGCCTATACATTACAGTGAACAATTTCAAATCTCATCTCCCTACAGCACTCCAAGTGAAATGAAGCTGAATAGAAAAGATCCTGGGTTTTTTCCACATTTACTATTATTAAAGAGAGAAGCAAGTAGTGCCAAGGGGAATGAGAGACGAAATCTATGGCTACTCAGTTGTGAAGGAAGTAAATTAATAAAACTAACCTCATTTCTTTTGTACATACTTTCAGTAGATGCCCCTGGAGAACAATTCCCTTTATAGAAGGGAGAAAAGGGGAGAAATAAAGGAGGGGGTATATACCATGGGCTCTACAAAACACAGTGCTATTGACAAAACATGATGGATGTCATCAGTTTTAAATATGGGGTCATGTTTGCTGTTTGAATACTTAGTTTTTATCAATCTGCATATATACTTGGCTTATATTCTGCTTTAAAATTCTTTTTGCAGCTTTTATAAGCTTTGGTGGTGGTGGTGGGGATAATGGAGTACAGTGGTACCTCGCAAGACGAATGCCTCGCAAGACGAAAAACGCGCAAGACGAAAGAGTTTTACGTTTCGTTAGTTGCTTCGCAAGACGAATTTCCCTATGGGCTTGCTGCGCAAGACGAAAACGTCTTGCAAGTTCTTGCGAGTTTGTTTCCTTTTTCTTAAAGCCGCTAAGTACCGTTAATAGCCGTGCTTCGCAAGATGAAAAATCCGCAAGACGAAGAAACTCGCAGAACGAATTAATTTCGTCTTGCGAGGCACCACTGTATAGGAATATATAATTAGTAGGTTAGAATTGGGTATATTGAGTGTTAGGTGATGGATAGTACCTCTGATGGGGACACATCATGCCCACCTTTAGTCCCTACTCTCACCTGTGGCTCCTAGATGCTGCCACCATCTGACAGTGGCCATACCCCTGGAATGGCTTCAACTGGCTGGCTAAAGCAGGTGAGGGTAGCCAATGGGTCTCAAACACTTGGCAATTTAGGACTTTTCCTGCATGCGAAGACAGCCTGCAGCAGACTGAGTGGCTGAGACCAATAATTGGGCCCAACAGTCAAGAAGGCACTTTCATAAAGATTTAGTTATTATTTGTTTGTTTGTTTGTTTGTTTAACCACTCTTTCTTAAAGCATAATAGGGTAGTTTTATATAAAAGCTGTTCTTTATGACCTAAATAAATGATTCAAAATGAAGCCAGATACTAGGAATTGTATTCTGTCACTGCTGTAGCTCCTGATATTACAGAAGGCTTTGCTTCCACGCTTTCAAACACAACTTGGCTCTCCCCTGTGGCTCCTGGAAGCTCTCAGCATGTGACACACCCTGGGAAACAGCATGACTGGCCAGCTAAACCAGGTGAGGGTAGCCAATGGTCTCAAACCCTTGGTGAGTTATGGAATTTCCCTGCATGCAAATACAGGCTCCAGCAGATTGAGAGGCTGAGAGCAATAAGTGGGTCCAGCAGTCAAGAAGGCAGTTTCTGGACATGCTGTCGAGGGAAGTGAGGGGCAGGTGGCGCTTGTCAGCCTGAGAAGGTAGCCCATCTAGGAGAAGGAAAACTCTCACCCTAAACCTCCGGTACCTTGTGGGATATCTTTGGGAGAAGAAAAGGCAAAGGAGTAAACCCTATACAAATCCAGAGTGAGTCCTAAGACAGTGGGATGGTGCCTTGTATGCCTCCTTCTGGCAACTCCTGTAGCCAAGGTGGTGCCAAACATTGCTCTGCTTTCCTTTGGACCAAATCAGCAAGGCCAAGGGGGGCGGGTCTTGTCTGGGCTTGCACCCTGGGGAAGTCAAGAAGAAGAAGAAGAAGAAGAAGAAGAAGAAGAAGAAGAAGAAGAAGAAGAAGAAGAGGAGGAGGAATTTGGATTTGATATCCCAATTTATCACTACTCTAAGGAGTCTCAAAGGGACGTGGGTGGCGCTGTGGGTTAAACCACAGAGCTTAGGGCTTGCCGATCAGAAGGTCGGCGGTTCGAATCCCCGCAACGGGGTGAGCTCCTGTTGCTCGGTCCCTGCTCCTGTCAACCTAGCAGTTCAAAAGCACGTCAAAGTGCAAGTAGATAAATAGGTACCACTCCAGCGGGAATGTAAACGGTGTTTCTGTGTGCTGCTGTGGTTCGCCAGAAGCAGCTTTGTCATGCTAGCCACATGACCTGGAAGCTGTATGCCGGCTCCCTCGGCCAATAAAGCGAGATGAGCACCGCAACCCCAGAGTCGGTCACGACTGGACCTAATGGTCAGGGGTCCCTTTACGCTTTACCTTTAAGGAGTCTCAAAGTGGCTAACATTCTCTTTTCCCTTCCTTCCCCACAACAAACGCTCTGTGAGGTGAGTGAGGCTGAGAGACTTCACAGAAGTGTGACTAGCCCAAGGTCACCCAGCAGCTGCATGTGGAGGAGCAGGGAAGTGAACCCAGTTCTCCAGATTACAAGTCCACCGCTCTTAACCACTACACCACACTGGTATTGCTAATGCAGCAGTTTGATTTCACCCCTGGAGGTGCATTCCATTGACAGAAACCAACAACAAGAACTGTACAACATATACAGAAGTTTCATAGATTGCTTAAAGAATACTTTTCACACTTCCGTTGTAGTCCCAGTGTAGAGAGGATGCTAGTGAGTGGAGTCCATAAGATGGTGGGATGGCACTTTGTATACCTCCTTCCAGCAAATCCTGCAGCCCAGGTGGTGCCAAATGAGTTGCCCTTCTTTCCTCATCAGTGAGGCGAATAGGGGGATCTTGTCATCAGGGCAGCCCAGGACCTTCATACACACTGTCAAGACTTGTGCGACAGGGAGGTCACTTCAGTGCTGCAAGTGGAGGCACACTCTATTGTCTCTTGAGACAGACGGATGCCAGGTTGGAACCTATTTATAACTGAGGGTGATTTCACAAATGAGAATAAGACCAGTTTTCACAGAACAATTCTATACATGCCAGCTCAGAACTAAGGTTCACCACCTCGAGCCCAAGTTCAATGTGTCTTTCTGCCTGGTTAGGATAAGAATGCAACCTAAGGATCACCCATGGATACTGTTAACATGTCTATAGAAAGCTTTAATAAATCTTCTTGAATCAAGATTATATTCTGTCTTGTCTAGGTTTTACATGCAGTAATTTATTTAGCATCCTATCTAATAATGTATGTGCTTGCTATTTTTATCATGCTTGCAACCTACCATTTTGCCAAGGAGCTCAGAGATGCCATGCTGGAAGGGGTTTGGATGTGACAGAAATGCCCCTCACCTCTGCTTTGCTGCACCATGGAGAGGGAAAGCTCCACTGTACCTGTAAGTGGTACTTTCACCAGCAGTAATCAGCAGAAACCCTCCAACAGGATATTTCTGGGGTGGAGAGGGGCAGGGAAGGGGTGGAGCTGGGCCAGCCATGAATCCACTGGATCCTAAGCCAAACCAGTTACCAGCAATGTACCCAATCTAGGCTACAGTAAGCTTGGAGCTAGACCTGCAAAAGACCTGCTTTAGTCCTGGTTGGCATGAACAGCAGGGCTTCAGACGCAATCCTAACCCTTTCAAGTTAGGATTGCTCTCTTAGATAATCTTTTACCTCTCTTCCTTATTTTCCCTTTTAAAAAATGTTTTTAAATGATTTTTAAGTTAGTTTATTTCTAGAAAAGGAACTCTGACCAAATATTGTTGAATGGTAGTAAATGAAATTATTTTATATAGATACTACTAATAAAGTGTAGCATTATCCTGCAAAAATTAAGCATTTCAAGGACTATGCATACTTAGGTGTAAGCCCGATGAACTCAAGTGGAACTTACTTCTGAGTAAACGTGCATTGGTTCAGCTGCAAATTCTTAATTTTAGTGGGAGATACCTAAGCATGCACTTAACTCTTCAACTTAAATAAATGGGTCTTAAAATTGTCATATAGAGATTGTGCAGAATATTCTAATTTCATTCCAAAAACTCCCTAATGGGACAATGTTTTCTGTTTTTTCTCTGGTACTTAATTACCCCATTGTTATAAATCTCTGGTTCCCAATCATAGATTAATTACAAGTTTTGCTGTTTAGGATACACAGTTGATAAAGAGTCACTGGAGGGCTCTCTTGCACATTGTGAACTAATCTGTGGGGAAGGGATGGGTTGGCAGGGCAGAAGAAAGGGGCACAGCTAATTGCTGCATTGTGTGGTGGCATTCTGCACCCAGCAGGCTTGCAGCTTGGGTGAGGTTCATCTTCTGATGGTTTGAAAGCTTCTGGTCAATGCAAGAATCAAAAGGGCAAAATCCCACAAGACCTGGGATTTTGGAGTCTCGCTAAACTCAGGCAGGTTGATTTGGTGAGGCCTATAGAAGGCCTTGCTCAGGTTCAGTCATGCCTGATGAGCTGGATGACCCACCTGGTCAACCCAGGCCTCAGAATTACCCCAGACATTTGCCTATTAACCAGTTGGGGGCCAGAACATGCCGTCCAGATAGGCCAAAGACAGGCACATTTTTTATTTTGCCTCGAGAAAGCACCTAGTGTAGGTGTATATACATATATGTTATTCAGTACCATCATGACTTTGGAAGGAGGAGTGCATACAAATCAGGGGAGACAGAGGCACACAGGAGATGACACTGGGAAGACCTCACAACAGGTTTAGGGCAACTGCTGAAAATGGAAACCTTACTTGCCCCAAAGCAGACTGTCATGGACTCTCACCAGGAAAGAATGCTCAGGCTTGAGCAGATCATACAGGCAGCAGAAAGCAGCATGGCCAAGTTCAGGGAAGAACATCTCCCCCTGCTTTTCCACATGGCCTGTTGATATAGAACCTGCCTGTAAAACAACTATATGGCTGATGCCCATCTGGTGTCTGTCTATTTATTGCCAGCCACAAATAAAAATCTAAGAGAGAGATACTGTCATTGTAATCCAATGCCTGCCTACTTGGAACAGAGCTTATTCCCAGATAAGCGTTTGTAGGACTGCAGCCTGCATTAGAATGCCCTAGTGCTTCTGAGGCCTCCTGCTTATATCTAGCAACATTTGGTTTTCATCAAGAAATATTTTCCTTACCTGAGTGGCTCAGAGCCAAAGATTGCTCTGCTACTACTATGTTTAAGTATCTTTCATTTCACTAAGTGAATGCATTTGATATATTAGCTCTTGGCAATAAAAGCCGACAAGATAGAAAAACAAAACACATCAATGAAATGCAGAAAGCTATATACAAAACTGACTTGTATACTTAGAATGGGAAAAAAATAATTGGGGAGCTATTGGAGGATAATTTAAACTAGAGACAAATTGAAAATGTGCTGGAACAATAATTCATATTGCTAACCAATGTGGCATAAAAATGCTCAAACTATTAGTCAAAGAAAAGGGGGAACAGCTTCGAGCTCTGCAGCAGACTGGATTAAAATACAACCTCCTTATGAAATTGCCATGAAATTGAGTTGAAGCACATGCAGAACTAAACAGATTGCTTGGAAAGCATTCAGCTACAAATCTGCTCTCTTCTCAGGCCTGCTGAAAATCTAAGCAGATTTCAAGGGAACTGGTTTCAATTATGTGCTCCGCTGTTGAAGGAAACCGTATCAAAGGCTATAGCAGTCGATGGCGCATGGTAGTAAGAAGCACTTGTTGACTGGCAAAGCAGCAGGTATTGAACTGTCTCTGAGATACAGAGATGGGAAAGAGGAGCATAAGACACAGACAGATTAGCTGAAGCATCAATTTATACTAAAGCAAATATAAGCCCCAATGGAAACCCAAGCAGGAAGCCTGAGAACTGGTTTGTGTGTGTTTGTGTTGACATTTGCTACTTCAAAATACAGTTAGGTGAAGAGGAAGGAAACACGCACAACCAACCCTTCCCATATTTGGGATATATCTATAAGCAGAAGCAGAGTGTCCAGATCATATGAAATAATAAGCCCTATTTGTGCATTAAATTGAACACATGTGAGTTTAAATTGGAACAGGTGTGCACGTTCAAGCTGTGTCCTAGAAATTCGCCTGCATGCAGATCCACTTCTAATTCAATGTGCTTAGAAGTATGCTCCTAGGCTTCTAAGCATGGTCACCCAAACATGCTTGGAAACTCTCTTCTGCCATGGAGACCCTGCGTACTGGGACACTGGAGACAGGGTTTGCACACACTGCTTCCCCCCTCCCTTTAAGTCCACACACATTCACATGAGAGCAGTGGTTCTCAATTAACTAAATACTGTGGACCCTGTTTTTTCAAAGCCAAGCCATGGAACCCCTACCTACTTTTGAAGAAATTGATATCTTTATGGTAGGTTTTGTTATGTGACTGGTGCTATGGACCCCCTGGGTGGGTTATGCGGATCCTCTAGGGTCTGCAGATTACATATTGGGAACCACTGCACTAGGGTATTAGTTTCAGTCTAGTCTGGGCTGGTCAGGCTCTATTCAGAACACTGGGTTCAGTTCTTGCCACCACATTGACAAAGCACATTGACAAGCTGGAGGGTGTCCAGAGAAGAGCAACCAGGATGGTGAAGGGTTGAGAAACAAAGTGCTTTCAGAAAAAGTTGAAAGAGGTGGAGACATTTAGCCTGGAAAAGAGAAGGTTAAGGGGAGACAGCACAGTAAACATCTATAGGGATGAATGAGACATGTTCTCCCACTGGAAGGCAGTGGAAACACAGAGGCAGAATAGCCCCAATGGACCTTGCTTGTCAGCTGCTTCTTCATGTCAGGACACATCAGACAATTGTTATTAAAATAGGCAGAAAAAATATTCCTCCCTTGTATATTTCCCTTGTATTGAAATACTTTCTGCATCCTGTTGAATTCCTTGGGTATTTTACTCCAGCCACCTCAAAATTCACATTGAGATTTTACCTTTGGCTAAATTAAGTGGTAATTCCACACCAATATTAGAGTTGCCACAGCAAATTCACCTAAAGTGAAATTCAAATGAAATTTGTGTATTTCACCTCAGGTGGGATGTGGAATTTCAAAGGAAGTCACAATAGGTTCCAGAAGACGAGATATTTTTCTCAGGGAAGTTGAGTGGAATACAATGAGATTGACAATATCCAGAAACAGTGCTCTTTCTTGTAGGTGAGCAATATGTTATTGAGGATTTATGAGTCAACTGAGTTAAATACCAGCCATTCTGGTACAATAAATTCTGTTTAAAAAAGGGTTCCTGTGAAAACATTGCACTTGATTTTCTAACAAAACAAATTGACCATAGGCTCCATTCTGCACAAAACAGGGCCACTTAAATAATTCATTGCTCTCTATATGAGAAAAGACTTTCATATGTCCATGGCGGTTCTCCCCCTTTTAACTTCTATCATATAAATCCATGTTCAATGTCTCCTACTATGCCAAAATGTAACCCATGCTGACATTTCTGATACCCCCTATGCTTTCCTATGTTTCTATTAGAAACCTCTACATGCATCTTTTATCTCAACTGTTCCAAGTGGTGTCTCTCACCTGCCTTTGTAATGTATTCTCTTTAATCACAGGGCTAGCTTTGTTTCCATTTCATAGTTCCTTTTAAAGAACTAAAATTCACACTGCTGCAGCCTCTGGGCACTTAAAACAGTGAGGGGGGGCGCCTTAATGCTTCCAAAAATTGCATCGCTTCTCACGAAACCTAATGGAAAAGTTTGTTACCGAGAAGAGCACAGCAAAGAAGGACTTTTGAACCATTTTGTTTTCTATTATCAGGCAGGATGCCCCAAGACCATGACTAATATTTCATATGCTCATAGCTCTTCAGGCATTTTCCCAATACGTTATAGAATATAGTGGCAAACCATTATACGATGTGCTGCCTCCCCTCTGCTCAATGCAGCTGCGGAGCGCTTTAATAAAAGGGGGAGAGGCACTTCAGAAAACAGCTCTATAAAGTGCATTTTTAAAATAACTTTTCTTGCAAACCAGGAAATGACCTATCCAGCGTAAGAGATAGCACAAGGTCGTTTTTCAGCAAAAAGATTTTTTTTTTAAAAAAAATGTTTTTTGCACTTCTGCAAAGTTCAAGGTTACTGCAAATTTCCTGATACTTCTCTCTCTTGTGTGTGTGTGGTGCAGTTTTGGCTACATAACATAGAAGGTGATTGAACGAAATGACTGACTGATTGCAAGGGATGCTAGAATAGGGTTACCAGACCTCCCCGGTTCCCAGGGACAGCCCCCGGATTTGCAAATCTGTCCCCTGACAAATTCTGTCCCCAGAATGTCCCCAGATTTGCAAATCTGTCCCCGGGAAATGTGGCAGCGGCAGCCTCATCAGCCCGGAGCCAGCCTGGTAGTGCAGTTGCACACAAGACACATCATATGGGGACTTCTGATGTGGAAAAAAGGCAGGTGCCACGGCAGCGAGCAGCTCCTGAAGCTAGCCAGAGCCAAATGCGCGACCAGGCTGGCTCTGGTCTGCTGACTGCCGCCGCCACTGCCAAAGGGGAACTGGGGACATCTGGCAGTACAGATCTCCTGCCCCCTTCCCCCTTTGTTTTGACTGATCGGGGGAGGCTCGGGAGTCGCAGGCGGGAGGCCGTTGCCCAGTTTTTTAAAACTCTGCATGTTTATATTTCACAGGGTGCAAAAGAAGGGCTTTGCACCTTTATACAATATGCATGGGTGCTTAGGCCCAGGGTCTTTTGCCTCACCATCCCCACTACTGACTCCCTGTTGCTACTCAACTTCAAAATAATAATAATAATAATAATAATAATAATAATAAAGTGTCCCCGGATTCATTGGAAAAACCTGGTAACCATATGCTAGAAAGCATTTTTGTTTTGTTTTTATTGCTTACAGTTTCTAAACGATAATAAACATATTAATTTTTATTAATAATAGCATCAAATAATCGTAGAATCACAGAATCACATATTAACTATTAACATATTAACTATTCAATATTCCTATGGTTAGGGACACGGGTGGCGCTGTGGGTAAAAGCCTCAGCGCCTAGGGCTTGCCGATCGAAAGGTCGGCGGTTCGAATCCCCGTGGCGGGGTGCGCTCCCGCTGCTCGGTCCCAGCGCCCGCCAACCTAGCAGTTCGAAAGCACCCCCGGGTGCAAGTAGATAAATAGGGACCGCTTACTGGCGGGAAGGTAAACGGCGTTCCGTGTGCTGCGCTGGCTCGCCAGATGCAGCTTTGTCACGCTGGCCACGTGACCCGGAAGTGTCTCCGGACAGCGCTGGCCCCTGGCCTCTTAAGTGAGATGGGCGCACAACCCCAGAGTCTGTCAAGACTGGCCCGTACGGGCAGGGGTACCTTTACCTTTACTATTCCTATGGTTGGGATGCGGGGGGCGCTGTGGGTTAAACCACAGAGCCTAGGACTCATATCCCCGCGATGGGGTGAGCTCCCGTTGCTCGGTCCCTGCTCCTGCCCACCTAGCAGTTCGAAAGCACATCAAAGTGCAAGTAGATAAATAGATACCGCTCTGGCGGGAAGGTAAATGGCGTTTCCGTGCGCTGCTCTGGTTCACCAGAAGCGGCTTAGTCATGCTGGCCACATGACCCAGAAGCTGTATGCCAGCTCCCTCAGCCAATAAAGCAAGATGAGCGCCGCAACTCCAGTGTCGGTCACGACTGGACCTAATGGTCAGGGGTCCCTTTACCTTTTTATTCCTATGGTAGTGTAATACATTTCCTTAAAAAGAAATGCAAGTTGCTTAAGGGCAATGAAGCTTATAAAACCTTAGGAATGTAAAAAAATGGAAAAGAAGAAAAAGAAACTAAAAAACATCCAAATACAGCATGGAATTTGGGGATTTGTTGTTTTGGAGCTGGGTGGGAGAAATTTTGGGAGGGAGTAGGGCTTGTTCTAGTTTATAGGAAAGAGGTTGGGGGGTGAAGGTTTTGTCAATTTTCACACTTTGAAACTAGGCCCCACTGGCACCTTGTCACAGCCATCAATAATGCAACTGCTCCACTTCAGGTCCAAAGCCTTTTTTGTGTATTAAATCCCCGTGAAAACAGCAGTAGTTTCACAGGAGGAAGAACTTGCTACAGATTTTTTAATTTTAAAAATTGTAATTGCAAATGTGGGTGGGGGCAGGGTGATTTCTGGTGGGTCTGCAGCACACATGGAGGAAAGGCTTAACTCTTCCCTCCCAGGCCACGATCTAGACAAAACCCCACCAAACAATGAGCGGTGGTGGGAGCTTTCTTTGCTGTAAAAAGATACCGGCAAAACATCTCAAACAAAAAGAAGTTGCCACAAAAAAGAAGAGTTTAACCAGGAAATAAAAATTGAATTGACAAGTTCTAGAAGAATAAGCCTGAGGTAGTGCAATGATTTAGGAAACAGTAGCTAGAATATCATAATCGTGATTGCTTCTATGTTACCATGAAATACTGTTTTGTTCCTGGAACTGCTGCACATAAGGCATTGTTTAATGTGGCTTCTTTAATGCATTCTAGAAATGTAACAGAAATTGGGAGAAACTACTAGTAGTAGTACATTTTGTCTGATTATTTTGTTACACAAGTCACCAATTTGCTTGCGGCATTGAATTATTTAGCTTTTTAATTATGCATGCAATGCAAACTAAACTATACACAATGTGCTTTCAATGACAACACACTAAATATATAAAACAAAAGTCTGTGGCAGAGAGCTAACAGCTACATAAAGTTATAACATTTGTGATTACATATATATGGAATATGTGAATCTATATACATCATAATCTGGAATAAAACTGTTCTGATTCAATATGTATACTTTAGAAATATGGCTATCAACCAGCAGAAATGTGTTTCCAGGAATAATTGGGGGTGGGAGAGAGAAGATTGATGAGAAAAGGAGATAAATAATTACCATCTTCAGGTAAAAGTCCATCTAGTAGCTTGCAATATTAGGCCATCTTGAACAAGTTGGTAATGACTTATAAAATGTCACCCATCGTTGGATTGAAATTGAGAGGTTTCTAGCTGCAATGATATATAAGAACATAGATGGGGGGGAAAAGGGTTTGAAAAATAAGGTAATGTTACAAGCTGTAATGCTTTAAATGAAGGATTTGCTGAACAAATAATCTTAATTGGGATACAAGAAGGAGAAGTACGAGGAGGTCTGAGAAATTTGTTATTTAAAAGTATGGTTTATGAATTTTATGCCTGTGTTTAATGTTTCTGTTTGTTTTGTTTGTTTGTTTGTTTAAAAAATTGGAAAACTTAATAAATATTCTTTTAAAAAAAAATGTCACCTATCAACTTTGCTTTACAAAATTCAGTCCAGGGTTCTGAAGCATAAAGGACAAAATCATTATTGGCAACCTTATTTATCCAGTGCAGGCCCCAGTATCCATAATCCAAATGAATTGTTGAACCATCTCACACCCTCCAAGTGTCCCTATTCTCCAGGGACAGTCCTGGATTTAAAGAACCCATCCCGATTTCTGATTTGATCCCAGAATGTCCTGCTTTTCCTGAGGACTTCCCTATATTTATCGGAGAAATGTTGGAGGGTATGGAGGTATCTGACTCCCCAAGTCATCTGAAGACAGTCCTGTATATGGAAGTTTTTTTAATGTTTAATGTTTTATTATATTTTTATATATGTTGGAAGCCACCCAACATATAACCCAGTAACCCAGTCAGATGGATGGGGTACAAATAAAGGTAAAGGGGGGACTTCCGGGTTGGCGCCATCGTCTAATGGCGGATTCCCTCCGAGCTCCGGAGGGAATCTGCTCAACAGGGGTCGGGTCCTGCCGCGGCGGCGACGCGGGGACCCTTAGAAACCACAGGTATTGAAGCCTGTGGACCTGGTGACTCGGTGGGCACCATTTGCGCGCGCCCCCCGACCCGCAAAGAAGCCTTTCTAAAGGCTTCGGAACGGGGGACGGAGGGAGGTGTGGTGCTGAGAGTTCGACTGCTTCCCCTGCTGAGTAAAGCCGCATGCCATGGACGGAGAGCGTTAACTTCTTCTTTTGAACTTTTGGATCAAAAGTAACGACCCGTGAGTAACACGGTAATTGGACTTAAAAGGGAAATTTATTTCTGGGAATTCGGCAAGATCGGGCAAGGTGCTAAAAAGGAAGTCAACCTACCCGCCTTGTAAACATCGTAAAGCAAGGATTTTATTACTAAGGTTGTGTGAATGTCTTTTTTTTGTGTGGAAAAGAGCAATTAACTTTATATTGGGCCAATTTAAGTGACTGTGCTGGAGGATAAGAGAACGGAATTTACCCCTCCCCCAAAACCCGGGAGCGATCGGGGAGAGAGCCTGTGGAAGAGGTTTATAGATTTTGACAGCTGTCAAATTATCTGTCAAAGTTGGGGGAAAAAAGGAGAACTGTGTCTTTGCTGTCTTTGCTGGTTACATTTGATACAATTTGGTAACAAATTGTTAAAAATAAAGAAGAAAAGGTTAATTTGTCATTAAGTAACTAGAATCCCTCTAGAGGGGGTTCAGGACATTACAAAAATGGCTGTAAGTGGAAAAATACTGGCTGAACTGGAAAGGACCTTTCGTCTTTTGGGAAACCTACAGGAGCAGACAACTGTTTTGACTATGAATGTAATAACAATGAAGGGAACAGTAAACAAAATTGCTGAACCTGGAAAGGATATGATTCAAGCTCCTGCAGATGAACAGGGAAGTGTTGTAGCTGATCCAAAAATCCTTATAGCCAAACAGGAGAAAGAGTCTGAGTCATTTGAGATGCTATTTAAAGAACATGAGAAAGAAGGAGGCGCTGGGATGTTGCAGATGGCTAAAGAGAGCCAGAGGCCTGTTAAGCTGGAAATAATTGAAAATAAGAACATGACGATGAAAGTTTGGTTGGAAGTGAAGAATGGAAATTGGAGAGATCTCCTCTTATGGGGATCTGAAGACATATGGAATATAATTATGGCCAATACAGAATTTGGAGCCTTTGGGACATTTTGACTTATGAGCAGTAAGAAACAAGATTTTGGCTCCATTGTTAAATATGGAGGTCTGGCTGGAAGAAATACGGACTTTACTGGAACAGAGCCTCTTCGAGATTCGGAATTTAAAATAAAGGACTATCAAGAAAACCGGCAGAGAGAAATTGAGAGAGGGTTAAGTGCCTCGGATGTGAGGTCGCCAGGCTGATTCTGGATGGACTGATGGACTTTGGTTGGGGATCGAAACCGGGAAAGGGGGTGGTAGGGCTTCGGGAATCCAAAGGGTATAAAAATATGATTTTGTTTCAATTAAGTTGGTTTTTGCCACTAACATAAAAATGGGGAATTTGGGGAGAGATTTGGGGCCGACCTTAGCAAAAGATTATCAAAAATAAGTGTTGGTGTATAAAGACTGAGATTTTTGGGTTTAAGTAGGTTAATTAAATTGATGGAGGAATTTAGGAAAAGTATGTTAAGAATAAGTTTTGAAATATAAAGATGGAGGTTTAGAGGTTAAAACTTGTTTAAGTTAATTGAATTGGAGGAAATAAGGTAAAGTGGGGGGGATAAAAATTGCTGAGCTAAAAATTGGAATTGGAATACAAGAGGGGCAGGTGTGGGGAAGTCAAGGAAATTGGGTATGGAATGTAATTAAGGTAAACTTTTTTAACTGCTGTTTTTTCTTCTTCTTTTCTTTTTTCTTTCTTTTTTCTTTTCTTTTCTGTTTTCTTTTGTACTCTTTTTTGAAAATTTTAATAAACATTATATAAAAAAAAACAAATAAAGGTAAAGGGACCTCTGACCATTAGGTCCAGTCATGGCCGACTCTGGGGTTGCGGCGCTCATCTCGCTTTATTAATAATAATAATAATAATAATAATAATAATAATAATAGTTTGAATAAGACGTCCCTATTTTCATTGGAGAAATGTTGGAGGGTATGCCAACATTAATAGGCCAAAGGATTGACTCAGCTTATGCTGAGTAGACCTACCTGAGCATCAAATGCTGCTCCTCTGCATTTGCGTACAGCACAAATGTCTGCCGGGGGAGAGCTTTGTGTACATAGTTATCCGTGTGAAGCCTTTCGCAGGATTTTGAACCCTGTTCCAAATCCTGTGGAACACCTTTGCAAGTATATTTGTGAAGGGTCCCTCCCTAAAGACCTTTGTGGTGTTCATGCAAGCATCAGGAGTGAGCCTAGAAGGAGGTGTGTGGTGTCCTCTTTGCTCCTGTGTTGATTAATGCAAGAGCATTAATACTTGCATAGTGCTCCAGTCTATTTAAATTTCTGGGTAAGGAGAGCCTCTTGTGATACATGCACACACTGTTAGGATTTCATTCTCCCATTGATTGGATCATGGGATCCTTATTTACATTCCACACTGCTGGAAGTGTGGGAATGGAAAGACAGATACAGAACTTCCGTTCTTTGTGCTTTTGTTTTCTGCTCTTTGTTCTCTGCTCTCAGAGAAGATGCATGTTTGAGACCCTGTTCACACTAGCCATGTTTGTTGTTTTGATTTGCTGTAAATAAAGAAAAATTATGATGCCACATACCTACACAACCTCACTTCTTGCGGAACTCTGCTAACGTGAACTCACAGCTCCACTGGATGTGGGTTGCAGTCTCCTCCGTACAGGGGATGTACGGAAACACACACACATTTCCTTCCTTTCTCATGAATAACTTCTGTCTACCACTTATAACAGGACTTCTAAGAAGTACACAGCTCATGAGCTCTTAGTTGCTCAACAGCTCTTTATGCTGTGAAGAGAAACATGAAGTTGATAAAGCTGGATTAGTGTTGCTGGTCCATTATAATGTTCCCTCTTGTTCTGATCATTCTCAGACAATGAGAAAAGAACTTACCTCCAAAAGTTACCAAAATCGGAGAAAAAATGTCAATTACCATAAAATTTAATGGCTGGGATGTTGTTCTTATTGCTGCTGCTGCTGCTGCTGCTGTTCCCTTACTTTTGAGGTGGCTAAAAAATATTAGTTTCCTTTAATCTACAAATTTTGTGGTGTGCACATGCTTTCTGGAAACCACATGAAATCTTCAGCTGGCCATTTCTCAAAGCACATGAAGGCTGGAAAGTTACCTACTGTACACCTGACACTTGCTATTTCTAGAAAGAAAGAAAGAAAGAAAGAAAGAAAGAAAGAAAGAAAGAAAGTCATTTTATTTTTAGAAAAGTTAGCGTGGTTTGTTTTTAAGGTGAAACCTCTCTCCACCCCACACCCATGAAAATTATAAAGTTCTAAAGTGCCCTGAGAATGAGGCAGAAAAGTGGAAGCACCTTTTTCAGAGAAAGAAAACTTCTGGGGATTTGGAGGAGAGGTTTTGGCACAGCGCTAAGTCTCTTACTGTCTAAGCTTGACTTATTGATTGCCAGCACAGTCTGGACATCTTCTTCAATCCTACACTCATGAATATCTTTCCAAATTAAGCCTCTCCTCCTGTGTTATTTACTACTTTGATAATGTTATTGACCGTGAGTTCAGCCAATATCCTTTCAAACGATTTCTCTACATAGTCAATCTGTTCACTATAAATGCTAGTGATGGGGAAGATGTTGTTTTTAGATTATGCCTGAAAAGGCTTGCCTGCCTTTCGGTGTAAATGAACAAAGGTGTGGAGCCGAGGGTTGTGGTGTTAGCCTAATAGAGAGGAAGAGAGTAGCATGTGTCTCATTCACATCCACCTGTCAGACAGACTCCTTTGAAATATTCATGGACTGCATTGTTCTGTCAAGTACAAGGCATCCTTGTTAACATTTCGCTATAATTTAGGGCATTTTTCATAAGCACAACTGTTAAATATTTATGACTAATGTTCATTACTTAAAAAGCACTTCACATATACATCCCTGGTTTAATTATTAATACAGAGAATTTGGACAGACCTTGTTTTTCTAGCTCTGCACTTCTGAAAATTAACTTCTCATCTATTTTGGTATTAAATATCCCAAGATGCCAAACCTATCAAGAAACAGATGCATTTCAGAATGTGCTTGGTTATATTAACTCCTCAAATACAAGATAACCCAGCAGACTTAGAAAATGTCCTGATTTGGAAACAAACCAACACTATGCACAATGTTGCTGAACCAAGGGATGGTCTTGTAAGGTTGCCATATTTTGAAGAGCAAAAAAGAGGACACAGAGACCCCTCCCTTCCATGGCATGAGTGCACTGTGGGCACACACACACCATGCCCTCCAACATTTCTCTGATAGAAATAGAGACATCCTATTCCATCATCATCATCCTAATCATTTTATTATTTGTACCCTGCCCATCTGACTGGGTTGCCCCAGTATAAATAAAAACATAAATAAAAACATAATAAAACATTAAACATTTAAAAACTTCCCTATCCAGGGCTGCTTTCAGATGTCTTCTAAAGGCATAATGGCAAAAAGAAATACAATGTGAAGATCCAAGCAGTATGGTGATCAAAGGAAAGGGGCAAAGCTTTTAAGGAGGAAATGGGGTGCCAGCTGCTTCAGTCATTTCCCCCACTCTTCCCCCCCCCCAACCCCCAGCACTTTCTTTGCTAGGTGCTTCAGATTTCAGGACAGAAACACCGCCCACAAAAAATAGGGAGGGGGGGCTTTCCCTGACCTTACATAAGAGCTGTGTATTTTAACTTACATTGAAGAATTGTGTTTAGAGGTACCCAAGGTGATCTGGTTAATCTCCATGCTAGTTCTCCAAATGCCCATTGGCCTTCGACAAAGAACTTTTAATTAGGGCTGAGAGAGCTTGGGGAGAGCCTCTTTACTAGCAAGCTCTCTTCTTCTTTTCTTAGATCTTTCCAATATTGCTAAGTAGAGTCAGCTTAATGGCAGTCAATGGATAATGCACTAGGGTGCGGTGGGAATCCTGGCATTGAGGCACGCAGAGTATATGGGAGACCCTAAAGTGGGGGGTGGGGGTGGAGAGGCCTGCTAAGGGAGGTGCCGTCTGAGACCCCTTCAGGGTGTCTTTCCTGCCTGCTCATGGGCAGCTTACTGGGCACCAGCATGGCCAACCACTTGGAGAGTTCTAGATTGTTGTTTAGACATTTAGTCGTGTCCGACTCTTTGTGACCCCATGGACCAGAGCACGCCAGGCACTCTTGTCTTGAATGGCCTCCCGCAGTTTGGTCAGACTCATGTTTGTAGCTTCGCAAACACTATCCAGCCATCTCGTCCTCTGTCGTCCCCTTCTCCTTGTGCCCTCAATCTTTCCCAACATCAGGATCTTTTCCAGGGAGTCTTCTCTTCTCATGAGGTGGCCAAAGTATTTTGAGTTCTAGGTAGCACCCATCAATCTGCCCAATCCCATTATCCACCATGCGGGCACACCATAGAGCAGGCTTCTTCAGCCTCAGCCCTCCAGATGTTTTGAGACTACAGTTCCCATCATCCCTGACCACTGGTCCTGCTAGCTAGGGATCATGGGAGTTGTAGGCCAAAAACATTTGGAGGGCCGAGATTGAGGAAGCCTGCCATAGAGACAAGAAAGGTTAAGAGTGATTCTCACATGCACACTTCCTGGCTCCGCTTGCAAAGCAAGTCTTTCTACAGAGAGTGGGTGCGTCCATAGGGATAGGAAAGAGTGATACTTGCACACTTCCTGGTTCTATTTGCAAAAACCTGGACATTTTTTGCAAATTCAAAAAATCTGCCTGAAGTGAAATTTTACCCCCATCCCTAAAAAAAAAGAGGACCTGTCCGGGAGAAAGAGAATGTATGGCAACCCTAGCTTGGTTCTCTTCCGCCACCCTGCTTAATGGAAACTCCCAGTCACAGTCCCTTTCTTTTCCTCATGAGTGGGCACTAGAACCTTTGTACAGCAAACTACATTCAGTCATGCAAAAACCAAGAGTTTCTCTCTCTCTCTCTCTCTCTCTCTCTCTCTCTCAGACACACACACGTTGTTGTTGTTTCATCATTTAGTCGTGTTCGACTCTTCGTGACTCCATGAACCAGAGCACGCCAGGCACTCTTGTCTTCCACTGCCTCCCACAGTTTGGTCAAACTCATGCTGGTAGCTTCAAGAACACTGTCCAACCATCTCGTCCTCTGCCGTCCCCTTCTCCTTGTGCCCTTCATCTTTCCCAACATCAGGGTCTTTTCCAGGGAGTCTTCCCTTCTCATGAGGTGGCCAAAGTATTGGAGCCTCAGCTTCAGGATCTGTCCTTCCAGTGAGCACTCAGGGCTGATTTCCTTAAGAATGGATAGGTTTGATCTTCTTGCAGTCCATGGGACTCTCAAGAGTCTCCTCAAGCCCCATCATTCAAAAGCATCAATTCTTTGGCGATCAGCCTTCTTTATGGTCCAGCACACAATTAAGGGCATTTTCTAATCAGGAAAAGCTACCTGAGAAGGGAGCAGAGCAGGGCAGGAAAGGAGCAGGCCTGTGGCCAGTCCTGAGGGCCAGATTAAGAAGCCAGGGGAGCATCCTTGGTCCATGGGCCTGATGTTCCCCACCCTGGCACAGGTTTGCTACCATTGGCCTAAATTAGAAGAATAAAACTTCAGTTCTGAGTTGTGATAGAATATGAGCTGCATACACACATCCTATCCTTGTGTTCAGAAGACAGGCTTATTGAAAGCTCACTTGGACATACAAGTGTCACTATGTATAAAGGTGAAATCCAGCTATGTGAAATTGTATATCATGGTACACCAAACAGTTATGGAAACATTGACAGCTTTTGTTCAGAATGACCCCTTAGATTCCTTTAGGTGTGATTGTGAGCACCAAACGATCAATGAAGAATACTGGTCATCTTTGATCTCCCCCTCTTCAGAACATAAATCCTTGAGAACCTCATTCATTTCTGTACTTGTATTTCAGCTACAAATCAATACATTTAGAATTGATTTTTGTTATCTTTGCTGTCTTTGCTATACCCAAATGCCTTTTATTTTTATTCTCCAAGGAAGGTAGAGAGAACTAAAAGATCATTTTGCTTTCTTTAGCAGCAGAATATTTCCAAAAAGAGGGCAATAAATTGAATCTTTAAAATTCAGACTAAGTCCAGTGAAACTGATATACTCCTCCACACAGTTCAGTAAAAATGCTGTGACTTTTTTTGCCATTCCAGAATAAACATTAACTGATTCTAAAAACAGTTAGCTCTTCATGTGTGTCTGGGTTGGGTAACTGACTGTTCCACTTTAGGGAGAGAAAGGGGTGAAGCCTGGGAGTTACTATCCAGAAAACTTGCTCCTGTTCTCTTGCAGCCAAAAAACAAGTAAATAATAGTGGAGCCTCTGCAGCTACCGGCCTTTGCTTGGGGATGCAGTGGAAGGGCCACACCGAGCTCTGGGCTCCGGGACCTAGAGACCCCTGGCAGCAGGCAAGGATGGGGAACTGGCAAAGGGGCCCCCCAGAATGTGCCTGGGCAGAGGCAGTAGCAGCCACCCAACGGGCTGCTCTGCCACCTTTGCCAGGGCACCTTGTTGCACCCCTCCAGAATTTTGCACCCGGGGCCACGGCCTCCCTGCTCCCCATGCTATGCAACTGCTCTGTTGTCTGCACTGGCGACCAGTAATTTGTTGGCACCAGTTCAGCTGGTTCTAACTTGAGAAGCAATAATAAGCTTCAGGTCAGGTTACCTGAAGAATTTCCCTCTTCTCCATACTTGACCATCTGTTTTGGAGGTCATTCGCTGGGTTCCTCTTCTGAACGAGGTGAAACTAAGGAATCGGGCCTTTTATGTGGTGATGTGCCTTTTGTGGAAATCCTGGGTTATCTGCTGCCCACATTATCACCTTTTAGGGGCCAAGCAAATAGCTTATTCTCCCAGAACTTTTAATGGCAATCCATCAGGTTAATCAGAGTTTTTTGCTTGCTCCAAATCTCTCCTGTGCTTGTCTTCATGTTGGTTTTAATAGTTTATATCATTTTACATACTCTCCAAGTGTCCCCATTTTCCAAGGACAGTCCTGGAATTACAGAAGCCATCCCGGTTTCTGATTTGATCCCCAGTTTTCCTTTTTCCTCCCCTCGACGGCTCAGAAAAGAATTAAAAGTGGTGTGTTTCCATGTAGGTGCAAAAATAGAGTTCTGTTTATAATAAAAAGAAAATACCTGCACCAAATGAAGGAAAAGATGGAGCTGGAATATGTCCTGCCTTTAATTTTGAAGGAAAATGTCACCAATCCACTTTAAATTTTTTAATTGCAATGCTTCAGCAGCCAGCAATTTTTAGGAAACACATGGAGTGTTGATTCCTGTATTGTAAATGGAATCTTACACTGTCTACTCAGAAGTAAGTCCCACTGTATTCAGTGGAGCTTACTCCCAGGTAACTGGGTACAGACTGGGCAGCCTTTCGCTGCAATCCTGAGTATTTTTACTCAGAACTAAGTCCCACTGAGTTCAATAGGATTTACTCTCTGGTGTGTTTCTGATCTTTCTCACAGTTGTTGTTTACTGTTACATCCCACCATTTTCCTTGACAGGGACTCAAGGCAGCTTACATCTAAAATTTTATTTCATTCCATTTTTCTGTGGAAGGTGTTGTCAAGGAAAAGAAATGTGTGAGGGAATGGATCATGTACAACAATCTTGTGAGGTAGGCGAAGTGGAGAGGTTGTCAAGGTGACAAATGTTGATGCGTATATGGTGTCTATGTGTGCGGGAGATCAAACACGGGAGAAACTCTTGAAGTAGAATAGAACTTATTTTCATCAGATAAAGGTTGGAGGGTTTTTAGCTGGTGTGCTTCATGCTGATTTGTTGCTGGGTTTTTGCTAGACTGTTTCCTTTTTGATTTATTTTGGTTTTAGTGTTTTGATTGTTAGTTGCATTTATATTTGATTGCTTATGTAAAAAGGTAGTATACAAATGCAGCAAATAAGTAAACAAATAAAATATTTTAAGTCACAGAAATATTTGTATAATAGCTCTTATTTACAATCATCTTAACATGAGAAAAGAGAATGTCAGTTAGCACTAAATTTGTATCATGAATTGTGTTTACAGTGTAGAAATTGGATACCATGATTTGAATATCTGAACTGTGTAATAATATTACTATCTCTGTCTGAAAACCCCCATATTTTTCCTTTTTCTTTTTTTTAGGAAAATATCTTTTAAAAGCATACTTTGCATCTGTATTTTTTAAACTTCATCAGCTTCTCCTGTAATAATTTTTGACATGAGCATTTGATAGTAAGGTTAAAAGGTTAAAATTCTCTAATTGGTATCAAGTGAATTATAGTGTAACATAAATGACTTAATCATCTCCATTCTGCTAAAAACGTGAAGTGAGTAAAAGATAAAAGTGAAATGTTAACATTCCCTTTCTGTGGAAGGTGATCAAGCATGTGGCTGCTGCTAATCTCCAAGCACCCTGGAATGAAACTGATTTTTATTTAATTTTTATCCATTTCAATTGCATTTCAGGCCTGGTTTGGGAACAGAAATTGCCTTGGCTGCCCTGTGGGATGACCTTTGCTGGGAGGGAGGCTGAGGGGAGTGGATCCCTGTTGATTTCTCCAAAGTGTTCGATACTATAGCCCACATTATCCTTCTGGAGAGGCTGTTCAAGTTGGGTGCTTTGCAGTGGCTCTGCTGCTCACAGAGGAACGGCCAATTCCAAAAGGTGGTCTAGGAGATTTCTGCTTGACTTATTGACATTTATACTTTGGGGGCCCACAATGTTGCTTTCGAATATCTACATGGAACTGCCGAGTGACTGGGAGTGAGGTGTCATCAATGTATGAATGACATCCAGCTCAACTTCAAAGAATGCTGTTAACCCAGCAGGAAATTAACCATGCTGTGTTCTCAGGGGGCTTTGAAATAAAATAAAAAGAAATTCAATATGTACTATGGTCCCCTCAAGAAATTTTGCTGGTCATTTCTAGACTTGTGACCTACCATGCCAAGCACAGGATGCAGGTCACATTTTGTGACTTACCCACAATTTTTCAACTCTGCCTTCAGTTTTGGCGTTCCTGGGCAAGCAGCACCTTTATTGTGTCTGGATGCTTAGTGAATCTTCGAGAGGCCATGATGCCTGAGTGTTGGCTCTCAGGACTGTGCTTGATTATTGTGCAGGCCTGGGTGTTCCCAAGCACAATTTGGATTCCTGAGAAATACACCAAATGTTTCAACTGAAGAGGGGCTGCTAAATTCACTTGAGATTTCACTGTGTGCAAATTCAGAGCAGCCTCTGAATTTCACTGTGTGCAATTTCACTGTGTGCAACTGAAGAGGGGCTGCTAAATTCACTTAAGATTTCACTGTGTGCAAATTCACTTGTTTCGGGGGGGACGATGACTATTCACACACACACACAAACACATACAATGGTACCTCGGGTTACAGACGCTTCAGGTTACAGACTCCACTAATACAGAAATAGTACCTCGGGTTAAGAACTTTGCTTCAGGATGAGAACAGAAATCATGTGGTGGTGGTGCAGTGGCAGCAGGAGGCCCCATTAGCTAAAGTGGTACCTCAGGTTAAGAACAGTTTCAGGTTAAGGACGAACCTCCAGAACAAATTAAGTTCTTAACCCGAGGTACCACTGTACAGACAAATGAATTTCCTCACAGGTTTGTCCAAATTTGTGTCAGATTCTGCTGCACCATTAACATAAAAAAATAATATGAAAGGCAAACATTGGAAGAATGTGGTTATCTGATTTAAAGCCAAGTTGATAAAGAGTTACTCTTTCAGAACTTTTAAAGGTCTCCTGCCTTTTTTTATTCAATTAAGAATAAAGTCACAGATTTTTAAATAACAGTTTTTGCATTTCTATGGAGGAATAAGCTCAAGAAAAGAAGTTATTGCTGCAAGTCACAATTTCTGGGCATCACATTAACATTCAGAAAACATTCAGGAAAGACACCCTCATGAGAAAGGTTGTTTTCTGCTGCTCCAGAGAAGCGGACACGGAGCAATGGATCCAAACTGCAGGAAAGAAGATTCCACCTAAACATTAGGAAGAACTTCCTGACAGTAAGAGCTGTTCGACAGTGGAATTTGCTGCCAAGGAGTGTGGTGGAGTCTCCTTCTTTGGAGGTCTTTAAGCAGAGGCTTGACAACCATATGTCAGGAGTGCTCTGATGGTGTTTCCTGCTTGGCAGGGGGTTGGACTCGATGGCCCTTGTGGTCTCTTCCAACTCTATGATTCTATGATTCTATGAAATCTAAATATAGTGCTCTGAAAAACAGAAGACAGCACCTCCCAATCACTTGCAGGTGCACCAACCATCTGCACAGCGCCTCTCTGGCTGTGGGCCACTGCAATGTTACCAGACAATATCTCACTAAATTACAATGTCATATCAGTAATACACTCATGGTACCTCTCATTTGTAAACTTTAATTGCCTGATAGTTTGATTTTATACAGTAATATTTTTCAAGTAAACACAAGCACAAGAGCTTGTACTGTGAAGGCACAAATAATTTCAGCCGACAAGTGGCATTTCTTCCAAGAGCTTTGGGTTTAGTTTGGGTTTGTTTTCAACTTTATAAATTAAAAAGTGGCTGGACTATAATATATCCAGAGATTCTTCTTCCCAAGAAGAGTAATCGAGTTATAAGTAGACAAACAAACAACAGATTGAATACATATATGGCCCATAAACCAGCCTGTTCTCTTTCTTTTCTTGCTTCTGCTTGGGGTACATACTGATTCCTGCATTGGACACTGTTGTTATGCAGTCTCCACCTCTGAGTAATGGAATTATATATTTCTTTACATGTGAGGAAATCCATGCAGAGCAAACCAACTCATTCTAATACTATTTACCTCATTGCATTATATAGTTGTAACTTTATAATAATCCTCTAACACTGTTGAATATTGCAGAAGGGAAAACTAGGGCTAATAGTCAGGCCACTTAATGGGTTTAAATGTAGGTGCAATTTGTATCTCAGTCCGCTCTAGCTGTGACAGCACTATGTGTGGAAGCAGGCTTCTGTGCAGGGTTCCGGGTGTGTAGAGTGCCATTATATAGTTTACTTCCCTGTGTACGTTAGGTTAAGTAGGCTAGAATGAGAGACAGTGACGTGCAAGGTTTCCAGGTGAGCTTTACAGATGAATGGGTATTTCAAGTGCTTTCCCCAGTCCAACACTCTATCCAGTACATCCAAACACAAGGAAATAGTACCCAAACCTGGCTATACACTCCAGATTCAGATATCTTACTTGTTTGTGCTTTGCTAATTGGTGGCTAAGGTTGTCTTTAGCATAAAATTCACCCAGCACCCCCAAAGGGGGGGCAGCTCAGAGTTGTTGAGCTTTGAGGAGGGGGACAGCAAATACCACTAACATGAAAAAGTAAAAAGCAGCTGCGATACCTCCGTATTTCCATTTTTATGATCATGCTAAAATGAAAGACACCACTAGGGAGCAGCGCAGGTTACATTGATTCTGCAGCTATTCCGCAATCAACATTGAACGGAATCACCCAGGGGTTGTGGTTAACAGATTAGCAGCTTCAGCGGCGGGTGCCCCACCGAATTCGGTGCCTGGGTGCAACACACCCCTAGCACCACCAGGTAAAGACGGCCCTATCACAAGGGCAGGGGCTACATGGGGAAGGAGGAATAATTGAAAATAATCTTCTCACTTCCTCCATTGCTGTTTAGCATGAGGGCAACACTATTCATTGCAAGTCTTCTGGATCCATCTCAATGCCTGCTCACACACTTCCCAACCCTGACAACCATTGACTAAACTGAGAGTGAATCCACACCAGAGCATTCTTCTTCTTCTTCTTCGTATATACCACCATTCATTTGAAGATCACAGTGCACTTTACAATATAAAAACACAAAAATGCATACCAGAGTAGCACTAACCTAGGCCATAGATTAATGAGCCAAAGGCCTGGGAGAAGAGGAATGTTTTTGCCTGGCACCTAGACATATGTAATGAAGGCAGATTGGAACCTGCCCATTATGTTTGCTCACTATATCATAGAATCATAGAATCATAGAATCATAGAGTTGGAAGAGACCACAAGGGCCATCGAGTCCAACCCCCTGCCAAGCAGGAAACACCATCAGAGCACTCCTGACATATGGTTGTCAAGCCTCTGCTTAAAGACCTCCAAAGAAGGAGACTCCACCACACTCCTTGGCAGCAAATTCCACTGTCGAACAGCTCTTACTGTCAGGAAGTTCTTCCTAATGTTTAGGTGGAATCTTCTTTCTTGTAGTTTGGATCCATTGCTCCGTGTCCGCTTCTCTGGAGCAGCAGAAAACAACCTTTCTCCCTCCTCTATGTGACATCCTTTTATATATTTGAACATGGCTATCATATCACCCCTTAACCTCCTCTTCTCCAGGCTAAACATGCCCAGCTCCCTTAGCCGTTCCTCATAAGGCATCGTTTCCAGGCCTTTGACCATTTTGGTTGCCCTCCTCTGGACACGTTCCAGTTTGTCAGTGTCCTTCTTGAACTGTGGTGCCCAGAACTGGACACAGTACTCCAGGTGAGGTCTGACCAGAGCAGAATACAGTGGCACTATTACTTCCCTTGATCTAGATGCGATACTCCTATTGATGCAGCCCAGAATTGCATTGGCTTTTTTAGCTGCCGCGTCACACTGTTGGCTCATGTCAAGTTTGTGGTCAACCAAGACTCCTAGATCCTTTTCACATGTAGTGCTCTCAAGCCAGGTGTCACCCATCTTGTATTTGTGCCTCTCATTTTTTTTGCCCAAGTGCAATACTTTACATTTCTCCCTGTTAAAATTCATCTTGTTTGTTTTGGCCCAGTTCTCTAATCTGTCAAGGTCGTTTTGAAGTGTGTTCCTGTCCTCTGGGGTGTTAGCCACCCCTCCCAGTTTGGTGTCATCTGCAAATTTGATCAGGATGCCCTTGAGTCCATCATCCAAGTCGTTGATAAAGATGTTGAATAAGACCGGGCCCAAGACAGAACCCTGTGGCACCCCACTAGTCACTCTTCTCCAGGATGAAGAGGAACCATTGATGAGCACCCTTTGGGTTCGGTCAGTCAGCCAGTTACAAATCCACTGAGTGGTAGCATAGTCAAGACCGCATTTTACCAGCTTCTTTACAAGAATATCATGGGGCACCTTGTCAAATGCCTTGCTGAAATCAAGGTAGGCTACATCCACTGCGTTCCCTTCATCTACCAGGCTTGTAATTCTGTCAAAAAACGAGATCAGGTTAGTCTGACATGACTTATTTTTCAGAAATCCATGCTGACTATTGGTGATCACAGCATTCCTTTCCAGGTGCTCACAGACTGTTTGCTTAATGATCTGCTCCAGAATCTTCCCTGGTATTGATGTCAGACTGACTGGGCGGTAATTATTTGGGTCCTCTCTTTTCCCCTTTTTGAAAATAGGGACAACATTTGCCCTCCTCCAGTCTTCCGGGACTTCGCCTGTTCTCCAGGAATTCTCAAAGATGACTGCCAGTGGTTCTGAAATCACATCTGCCAGTTCTTTTAATACTCTTGGATGCAGTTCATCTGGCCCTGGAGACTTGAATACATCTAGACTAGCCAAGTATTCTTGTACTATCTCCTTAGTTATTCTGGGCTGTGTTTCCTCTGCTGAATCATTTGCTCCAAATTCTTCAGGTCGGGCATTGTTTTCTTTATCGGAGAAGACTGAGGCAAAGAAGGCATTGAGGAGTTCAGCCCTTTCTGTGTCCCCTGTTTGCATTTCACCATCTTCTCCTCTGAGTGACCCCACTGTTTCTTTGTTCTTCCTTTTGCTACGAACATACCCATAAAAGCCTTTTTTGTTGCTTTTAACCTCTCTAGCAAGCCTGAGTTCATTCTGTGCTTTAGCTTTTCTGACTTTGTGTCTACACGTGCTGGCTATTTGTTTGAATTCCTCTTTGGTGGTTTCCCCCCTTTTCCATTTTTTGTACACATCCTTTTTTAATCTTAACTCAGTTAAAAGTTCTTTAGATAGCCACCCTGGCTTCTTTAGGCACCTTCCATGTTTCCGTCTCATTGGTATTGCCTGAAGTTGTGCTTTTACTATCTCCCTCTTAACAAACTCCCAGCCATCATGAACTCCCTTTCCTTTTAGTATTACTGTCCATGGGATCTCACCCAGCACTTCCCTAAGTTTTATGAAGTCGGCTTTCTTAAAGTCGAGAAATTGAGTCCTAGTATGCTTGGCTGCTCCTTTCCGCTGTATAGTAAACTTCAGAAGAGCATGATCACTCGCGCCTAATGATCCTTCCACTTCTACCCCACTAACCAGGTCATCAACATTGGTTAGGACCAGATCTAAAATGGCTGTTCCTCTTGTAGCTTCTCCCACTTTCTGGACAATGAAGTTGTCTGCAAGGCCAGTGAGGAATCTGTTTGACCTTATGCTCTTGGCTGAGTTTGACATCCAACAAATATCCGGGTAATTGAAGTCCCCCATTACTACTATCTCCCTTCCTTTTGCATGCTTAAAGACATGTTTCTTAAAGACAAATTACATATAAATTTTGTTTGAGAATTATATGTTCAGTTTTATTTGTCAGGGACTCTTGGAAACAAACAAGCATGGTTAATTAGAAAGAATATTTATTGCAAAAAAAAAACCCAACCCAACAGAGTTCATGGAGCGGTGAACACTGCCCTCCGTCCATCAGTGAAGATGTTCCTACTGATGAGGCTTCTTTCAGTGAAACCAAAAGCAGACCAGCCTCCTCTTGTGACGTGATCTGTCCTGAAGGCCGCCTATTTGACGAGAGTGGGGGCTAAGGGGGTCAGCCCCCTCCCCTTCCTCATTCCCAGACAAGGAGCTTCCATGTGGCTGCTACTTCTCTGTAATTTGAACTCCACTGCTTGTCTGCCATCAGGGTTGCTTCCAGTCGACATTCCTGAGGGTTGGGGAGAGGACTCCTGTTTGTACTCATCTAGTCTTGCATTTAACCCCCTCTCTTCCTGTCTGCCTTCTCCCTCTGCCTGTACTTCTTCCCTAGGAGCCTGTATATTAATGACATTATTCCTTTTTACTTTACTGTTTAGACCAGCCTTTCTCAACCTGTGGGTCCCCAGATGTTGTTGAACTACAACTCCCATCACCCCTAGCTAGCTAGCAAGCTCAGGGATAATGGGAGTTTTAGTCCAACAACCTCTGGGGACCCACAGCTTGAGAAACGCTGGTTTAGACCATTTACGTCCCAGCTCAGTACCTTTAAGTCTGCCATTATGTCTGCTTGTGTATTTTCCCCTAAAGTCTTGCCTAAAGTTTTTGTTGTCTTGGTTATCTAAATTATCTACCTCCCCCGCTGTTGCTCCTTCCCCTGCCCCTCCTACTGTTCCCAGCAGGTCCTGTGGAGTGTATGGGTTGCCCAAATCTCTGCTATGTCTTAGCCAGAATTCCTGCGCCTGCTCTTCATTTACCAATCTATATCTTTTTTTCTTGTATGTAAAGGAAATTCCTTCTGGAAATTCCCATCTAAATTTAATATTGACTCTAATCAAGACGTTTGTCAGGAACCAGTACCTCTGGCATTTTTGAAGCAAACACAGAATTTCCATCAACCTGGAATCTGTTTTCATAATTGTTCTGGACTATAGCATCCTTCAATTTCTTAGAGTTAAAAATTACCAAACAGTCTCCAGGCTGTTTCTAAGCCTTAGCTGATTTAGACCGGACCCTGTAGCAACTGTCAATAGATCCTTCAACATCCTCTCCCACTCAATCCACAATTGTCTTGGCTTGTATGTTTTAAGAACTTGTTCCTCCTCCGCCTCTGGAAGGCCTCTTATTCGCATCACATTAGATTTTTGTCTCAACTCTAAGACCGCGAGACAATCCTCAATTTGATCCTGTCTGCCAGCTAAACCTATCATATCCCCCCCTTATTATCTCTTGTTCCCCTCTAATTTATTCATTCTCTTTTTCAATTTTTTGGAATTTGGCCTCCAGGTTGTTCACAGAAATGTCCAAACTTCTAATTTGCTAGACATTTTCTAATTTGCTAGACATTTCTAATTTGCTTTTGCATTTGTGTCAGCTTCTCATTTTTAAAATCTGACAGAATATACTCGATATTGGACTTCAGATTGTTTTATTGATGGTTCAATATTCTGTAAACCGTTTTGAGATTTTCTTAAAAATATAAAGCAGTATGGAAATTAAATACATTCAGAAATACATACATGCATACCTGGGATGATAGGATAGGTAGCACCCACACGATCCAGCCTATTGAGACAGATGCCGTTGATGCATCATTAGAGCAGCAGGAACAGTGCAAAGGTTGCTTGAATAGGTCCTTAGATGCCTTGGCGGAGTTCAGAACCAAGCTTATTCACTGAAATCATTACCCAAAAACCTTCCCATGCTAATACTTTGGGAAGTGAGGGATATAGGGAAAAATAGAGGGGCATGCTAGTTGCATTGGAAGTTAGCGAGGACACCATAGGGACTTGAACCCCATCCTGGGAACCAGGAGCGCCGACCACCAGTGTCTTTTGCTTTTTTTTGGAGCAATGCAACAAGGGGAAATGCAAAACCTGAGAGAACATTCTGCAAATGTTCTCTCAGGAAAAAAAAAACCTTAAGATGATAAGTAGTGCACTTTTGAGAGACCTGTGAAGAGAACACCAGAAAACAAAATGGGAAAAATTAGAGACCAATACAAAAAAAGCAACAACATTGCCTTTAAAAAAGACCACTGAGTGGTGGAATGTGAACTTACCTGAAGCAGCACAATCCAAATGCAGGTGACTCTCACTTCAGGTACAGAGAACTCTGGGGAACCTGAAGGAAAGTGGAGCTGGAACAAAAGAAGGTGTCTTCTCCTACCTGCAGCTGAGCCTCATTGTGGTGACGCAGAATAGGGCCTCTTCTGACAACTCCGTCACCGCAACCTGAAAGAGTCTTAGCACAGTGAGTTGCAGACGGAACACAAGCTAAATTTTCTTCCCAGCCAAGCAAGGGATACTCACCTAAATGTCCTTCAGTCATGGAATACCATTTTGACTGCCGTTTTTGTTTGAAGCTGGATGAACCATTGGTCTACAAGGGCAAAAGAGAGAGATGAGATTCAGACTTGGTGACTTTGTGTCTTGCAGTTCCCTTTTGTGGTGTGTGTGATCTAGAGTCACTAGTTTGTCCCCAGACACCAAGCCTACAGAAAATGAGTATTTTTAAAAACAAAACAGCTTTTCTTACCACCATGACTTCTGGGACTCTGCTGGAAGAGCTGTCTTCATTTGAGGGTTGGGAGCTCTTTGGAGAAACCTGTGAAGAGACCACCAGAAAAGAAAATGAGAAAAAGGAGACACCAATAAATTAAAAAAAATGTCTTGAAAAATGTGCTGGAATGTGAACTTACCTGAAGCAGCACAATCCAAATGCAGGTGACTCTCACTTCAGGTACAGAGAACTCTGGGGAACCTGAAGGAAAGTGGAGCTGGAATGAAAGTCTTCTCCTACCTGCAGCTGAGCCTCATTGTGGTGACGTAGAATAGGGCCTCTTCTGACTACTCCGTGACCACAACCTGAAAGAGTCTTTGCATAGTGAGTTGCAGATGGAACATAACATAAATATTTTTCCCAGCCAAGCAAGGAATACTCACCTAGACGTCCTTCAGGCATAATGTATACTACTATATTACTGCCATCATTGTGATGTAGCGTTTACTTGTGAGGTATCTGAGCCTGTCATCCCCTCTGAAAATACAAGAGTACTTGATACTTACCTTCCTTCAGCTGGGATGGTCACTTCAAAGTGAGAGCTTGGGTGGGGGCCTTTCTCAAGGTCCACCATCGGTCTACAGTTTACTGTCCCTGTGTTATTAGAATTAAGTCTTCTTTGATCTTCTATTTTCCTTCGGTTTCCTTTTAATTTAAAATATAATGTCTCTGCTAACACTTTTCATGAACACAATCATGAACACTTTTCATGATTAAGGTATATGTGCGCAGTATTTGAAATCAACCACAGCAGAGGTCACAGGTGAAAATTACCTGTGTCCCTTTTTAAAGTTGTCAATGATGAATTTCAGCGGAGTGGAATCCCTTCATTTACGCTAAAAAAATAAAATACATCCCAATAGTTATGGGATCTAACCTCTGCTGGTTTGTTGCCTTTTCCAACCTGTCTCCTCTTCCCCAGCCTGCCTCTCCTCATCCTTCTGCCCCTGAGCTCCTTCAGCTCAGACCAGTGAGAGGGCTCCCCCAGTCCTATGGCCAGGGACAGGCTCACTCCCTGGAATGTGGCTCGCTCCTTCCACCACCTGTTGGTCATATGGGCACATAAAAAAGTCCCTTGCAGCATTAATACAGTGGGTGCAAATGTCTTTATTTTCTTTTTAAAATAATTTTTATTCAGTTTTGTAATTTTATGTTCATCACAATAACATTGTCTCAAACACAGAAAAATATATATTCGTTCCCCCCCCCCGACTTCCCTCAACTTCTTCTTCTGGTTTGTTATGCAATAACATCTCCTGCTTGTTTTCACACCTTACATTCTTCCAACTGAACATATTATGTTCTTATCATTTTGGTTTTTCCCCGTACTTATTTTTAAATTACTTCTAATATTTTACTATTTCGCAATTATTACATCTTACTCTCTATCTTTGTTTTGTTGATTGTAAGTAACTGGCTCTCTGTATCAAATGGGAGATTTTGTGTGCTGCTCCATTGCCAGTGTTGAGTTGGGCCGAATTATTATTCGTGAGTCATTTCTCTGCACTAACTTGGAGTGCAGGGAAAGTCTTGAGTGACTGCTTCCCAAACTCTACTTTCGCACCATTTCCCCAGGACAAGGGGAGGCCCTATTATTTCTACTATTTCACCAGTTGTGCCAGGATTGAGTTTGGGCACCAGAAAACATTCTGGGGCTTCTGGGATCCTGGCGAATTCTGCCTCAGACTCTACCATGAACACTTTTACATGTGCTCCCAGCTTTCTGTTGGAGGTAGTTGGTAGTAAAACTGAACACTATTTTGGGGTGGGGTGGAAGCATGCTTGCTGATCAAGAGATCCAAGCCAATTTTAATTGCACAACCCGAATTTGCTAATATGCGGGTGAATCCCACCTGAAAATACAGACAGTCTAAAAACATGCTCAATCTCTTTGCTTCTACAACATACCAGATTCCACCAAAGAATGCAGAGATTCAGATTCAACATTCCAAACAGCAGTCTTAACAGCTGCTAGAGAATTTTCATGCCTGTTAGTAGCAAATGTGCTACTGGTGCAATGAGCTTATTTATCCTCAGTGTAGCTCTACTGAAGTCAATAGAGTTGCAGCAGAGATTTCAATAAATGGATCCAATTGTGGGAATTAGCAGTTATTTTCATTGCTTCAGAGGGCGATTACTGAAAGACATTCCACTACAAAATAATGCAATTTGTCCACTTTTAAAAAATGGAACAAGGGACTTAAATTACAATGTGAGGAAGTTTTAATTAGCCAATATTTCTGATTTTTCAAATAAATCTAATAACCCTAATTCCTATTTTTCCAGTGGTCTATATTTATAAATGTCAGTATATGATGTCTTTGAAAATACCTAGGAATAGACTTGTGCAATAGCCTGAATAGCAAACAAGCATATTTAGAGATGGAGAAATCACTGTTTCCAAACTGTGTCACTTGGTTCACTGTGTCTACTCCATTAATTAGTGTTTGTTTGTTTTAAAAAAGAATAAAAATCTGTACAAAAATCATATTTAAGTATAAACATTTTAAATGTATTTTCTCTCAACATACAAGTTTCTATATGTTTTCTTTCAAAATCTGCATTTTAAATATTTTTGATATACTTCCCAGCTCAGAATAATCAGGAATTAGAATAATCAGGAAATGTGAAAGCTGCTGGTAACTAAGCTCCGTCTACACAATTACTCTAATTGATAAGGTTAGTTTGTATCAGAACTTGAAATGAATTAATTTCTTAAGCACCCCTAGCAATAACATTTATCTGAAAATGGGTGCCACAGCTGAGCCCTGCCCAGACCTTGAAGATGAGAGTATCCTCAGAGGAGCAAGAGGAACAGGATTACCCAAAAAACTCCAACTCTGCCAGTGACCCAACTTTAAGGCACAGGTCTACACACTGGTTGCTAGTTGCCTGGGTTCCTGTCCAGCTCTCCAACCCTCCTCATCACCCTCAGGGCCACAGAAGCAGATATGATAGCACCACAGGCAGCTGCTTCAAGGCTACCAACAAAAAGCCTGGCTAGTTGTATGTGTGTCTGCTCAGGAGAGAGGACCTTCTGTTTAAATCAGGACCCAGCTGAGAAAGGATGGAGCCTCCATCTCCATTGAAGCTCCAGTGCATATCCTTTGCTGAAATAGGTAGTGGACAATGCATTGAGCAATGGACAATGCATGCCTGTTTGTGGTTTGCCCATGGCTGTATTTCTCAAACTACGTACTGCAAGAAATTGTCTCTACATCACTTTTTAAAACAAAGAAACAAATATCTATTATATTTATAATTTTTTAAAATTTGTATATTTTGCCTATTTACTTACAGCCACCTTAGGCAGCCTACAGGACGACAATAGCCCTTGGTATGACTGCATAAGTCCCCACAAATTCTCCCTTGTTAAAGAACGGAGTTCTCTCTCTCCACCAAGGATTACCTGAAATAATGTCAGTGATCTTCTTCCCATTTAATGTATGTGGGTTGTATCCAACATTGCAAAAGTGGAAGACAGGCTCCTGATCTTTGCCTTACCCTCCTACCCTCTGCAGCCTCCAGGACCACAACCGCCCCCTCAAATAAAAGCCTCTCCAGAAAGCCATGGGCGCCTTACCAAACATTGTGGGCTATGTCTTATGGGGCTGCAGTGGTGCATGACTCCTACCTCCGCTTTTGGGGAAGTCCCCTCTCCCACTGCAGACACAATTCGCAGTGTTCAGTAGGTTCGTCCTCCTGTCTCTCTGGAGATTCAGTTCTGCAGATGCAGGGGTAAGGAGGTGATGGGAAAGATCCACTGGGCAAGCTGCCTTCTGCTTGGGTGCTGTTGGGTACAACCCATATCTATTAGATACGAGGCAGCAGACTGCCCAGACAACAAGTGCCTTGGAAACTGGATTAATATGAGTGTGTGCTCAAATCATTTCCACCACACTGAAATCCACCTTTGCCCTACTTATTCATATCATTCCAAGGCAATTGTTTTCATGCCATTGAATATGTGCACAAACCACTTCTATGAAACTTGATTCTACATCTCTTCAGTCTGGGTGTGCAATTTAGATTGCAGATGAATGCTGGTAAAGGTGGACAAGGTGTCTTTGAGATAATCCTGCCTGCCATTACCATTGTTCTCAATGAAGGGTTGCTAGGTTGATCTAGTTTGAAAACCAGGTACCTGCAGTTACCATCTCTGGATGTGCCAGTCTCCAAGCACAGTTTAAAATTATATATTATAATCAAATGAACAGGATGTACTATAATGAATAGCAGCAGTGCCATGAATTGCAAATTATGTATGCACTTTTCATACTCAGTCCTTCTTCACAAATTCTCTTATTGTCACAGCCAGTATCTCTCACACTGATAATTATAATGTCACACTCATACTATAATCAGGATTTTATCATCCCTCCCATTATACAATTTCATTTCCAAAGGTTTATACCACTATCATTATTATTTTATCTTGAAGTGTCTTGACACTTGATATGAGAATTGTATTTGTTTAGTTTTCTAAAAATGTGTTGTTACAAAAATGATGAGGGAACAAGCCTCAGGTGTTGCTTTCTATTTGAGACATTGAATATGCCTTTAAAAAAAGCTATCATTTTCATGCAGATATTACTATCCATCCCCACACCTGTATAATTTATACTTTAATGGAATGTGGCAGGTACTTTGACTTCATTATACATTTGAGAGGTCTAAAAATACTGGAATTACCTTTTAATTACACATTTGAGAGTTCTACAATGGAAAATCTATAACTTTAAAGTATAAACCGAGTCTCATTAGACTTATTGACAGTGGCTAATATGTAATTTCTCAGACATACTTTTAAAATATTGACACTGCAAGCCTAAACATATGCTTTCACAGATCATGCCTTGGTAGTGCAATAAACTGACTGTGGCACTGCTACTGACTGATAAAGGGGGGAAGAAGCAGAATAGTTTGGATTTGATATTCTGCTTTATCACTACCCTAAGGAGTCTCAAAGCGGCTAACATTCTTCTTTCCCTTCCTCCCCCACAACAAACACTCTGTGAGGTGAGTGAGGCTGAGAGACTTCAGAGAAGTGTGACTAGCCTAAGGTCACCCAGCAGCTGCATGTGGAGGAGTGGGGAAGCGAACCCGGTTCACCAGATTACAAGTCTACAGCTCTTAACCACTACACCACAATGGCTCTCACACTGGGAATGGCTCTTAGGGTGCTGTACTTGTTTGTGGTTCATACTCTGTCTTTATACTGTGCCTTTCAATTGCAAATTGGCTTTTCTAGTTAGCAATGTCTCATAGGGTAACTCTGTGGGTTGATTTGCATGTTGTCCTGGCTATACGCTATCCATAACATGCCTCACTTGGTGTCCCCAGACCAACAGTGAAACACAGCCAACTACAAGGTAAGAGGAGCTGCAATGCAAGAAAGTTTTCTTGCCTTCCCTTCTGTGTTGTAACTGATGCTGATGTTGTTGAGCTGATTATTCACCCAGGCTTTTGCAGAAGCATAATGTCAGATTGGCTGTTTTAACTGATCAGTATTGCTTTGTGTTGATATTTATCCTTTTGTTTTATGCATGCTTTATTGTTACCCATTACAGAATCGTGTTTTGCAATGAAGAGTGGAATATTTTATTTCAAATAAAATAATCCTTTAAAAAAAAATAGAGAGGGGCAGAGCTGCAGTTGTGCCCTCCCGGCAGTGGCAGTGCTGTGTTCACCAGGAAAGAGGCAGTGTTGTGACTGGGGATCTCTGGATTGGTAGTGGCAAGCCTGCAGGGGACTCCCAACTTCTCAGAGTCAAGCTGTGAAGTCAATTCAGGGTGTGCTGAGTAGGTGTGGGGGTAACAAAGATTCCAAAAAAATATGAAAACTGAAACACAACAATCCTTAGCAAATCACAGTTTTGTGAATTTTGCAAAATTTTCCAATCAAAGGATGTTTACAAAAATGTTGGGGGGGGGAATGTGCATTAAAATGAATATATTAGTGAAATTAATAACAAAATGCATCACATTAGGAGAAATTCTTGCAAAAATGTGTGCATTAGTCAAAACTATATGCAAAAATATGTTTCTTAGGAGAAAACCATACAAAAATGCTAAAGAATTTTCATGAGTTTTTCTTAGTCACAAATTGCAGCAGAAATGTAGAGAACTGAATTCATGACTTTAAAAAATGAGAAACCAAGATAACAAGAATGGATAGATCCTTCCATCCCTGGTATTGTGTCTGAGATGCAGGAGAGAACAACAGAGAAGTGTACAGGGAAATAAAATGATTTGCATGCATGTGTGAAGCAGCCCAAGGGCAGAAAAAGACCTGACAGAAGACCATGAACGTGACCATGGGCATGGAAAAGATCAATAAAGAGCTCAGGTCTCATAGAAAAAATGATAATTATCCTGGCTATTTTGAAAGTAAAAATCCCAAATAAGTAAATGTTACTCATGCTTGGCTAAACAGTGAACAAACTAAATATAATATTTGTATTGCAGCTGCAAAAAAAGTTTGCTTTGAGTGTGTGAGGAAGGATGATGTTGGCCAGTACGCGCCTACCTCCTTTCCTTTTAATATATCAGTGTCTTAACATGGTCTGTAGGGAAAAGACAAAATGGAAATACTCTTCCCCTTGTTAAAGTTTTATCACTTAAGCCAATGTAACGGTAACATATAATAAACACTGTATAACAATGTCCGGGCCCTGTAATTAGGTAATACATTTGACTTCCAGTTCCATCCCATTACAACCACAGTGCAATTTTATTCTGCACAAGTCTTTTTTATGATGTCAGGAACCTTAATTGAGCAGGAAATGTTTCTCTCTTCAGGGAGTTGGAGAGTGAGATGCATACCAAGTTTCTAGGTTTCCTTTAAAATCTTCCAGGTATCTGCTTTGCACGCCTCACATCTGATGCTACAATGACAGACAGCTCCCTTTCTTGAAATCCTCAAAGACGCACTCTGCAACATTATACCTCCTTGATAATCAATATTAATGATTCATCTTTAATACTACTGTAGCCTTAAAATAAAAGCATGACAAAAACTACCGTTGACTGAACTAACTAGAAAGAGATATAAAGCCTAGAGTCAGTTTGAAAGTGGAAAGGACCATATCACTTGTTATATTGTTTAATGTCGAGTCTTGTTTTATGTTTAAGAACAAATGGCTTTTTATTGTATCAGGCTGATACTTACATCAGTAGTTTTGAAACTTCCTATCATCACAGAATTCTTTCCACATTGAATTGTCAGCTGAACATGGGTTATTTGGAGATCTTCTTGTACACACGGGTGTATGGTTCCATCTATGGACTGTTTTGAAGGAATTCTCTTGAATGGAGAGGGAAATGGCTAAGTGTACTAGATTTTATTCAAAACAGTTTCATCCAGAGTATCACCCAAATCTGCTTCCCACACACAATGTATTCCAGAAAAAGAGGGGAACCTAGTAAAATTGAATATAAGCATTAGCCCCTTCATATAATTATTAGAATAAAGAAACACAACCTACAAGGTAGAGCTTGGGCACTCACTGCTAGATTAGATATTAAGTAGAGAAACCTGAGTTCAAGCTGAGTGCGGTGAACCAGGCATGCAACTGAGCTGAAATTAAGGGGATCCATGACTGTCACAGAAATTGTGGAAGTGGCCCATGCCATCCTATGCTGGTGAGAATTTCAGCATTTGAGTGTGGATTTATGCACATTTTTGCAAAGCAATTTCCCCTAATATAATGCATTTTGTATGCTATTTTCTCTAATATATGTATTTATTTGCACATTTTAGCCCAGCATATGCAATTTTGTACACATTACTGGGCTGGAGAACTGCATTGAAAAATTTGTGGAAATGTGAATTTTGAGCGGTGGCTATGTTTTTGTTTGCATACTGTTTCTGAAAGTGTTTGGAAAGTTTGCCTTTAAATGCAAACTGAATCAAAATTCTTCCTCGCATCTCTGCCTACACACAATAACAATCACATGCAGGAATAGAGTGAGGGCACATCCATGGTCTCATCAATGTATTCCTGTGAACCTCACTCCTGCCATTCATCTGTTGGAAGTGGAAGCCCTGAAGAGGCAACCTTGCTCCAGCTCTATAGCAGTAGGCTCCCTCTGATATTTATATCATGATCAGGGTTTCAAAATAATGGGGACTCTACATGTACAGACCCTCCTCTTCTGATGTTTTGGTGGTAGGTGGGGAGCAGGAATGCAACAAGAGAGGGGGTATCAGTTAACTCAGCCACACTTTCTTTCTCCACACAGTTACAGTCATGTGGAGGGAAATGCCCCAAAGAGGACTTGAGCTGGCTCCATATTTTAGCTAACTGAAAATTCAAATCAAATATAAATATACTTGATCAGGATAAACTTTACAAGGGAAAGCAGCAGAAAAAAATGCACAGAAAGCAAAAAATAAAATTGAGTACACTATAGGCAAATTCTTGCATTCCTAATTCATAGAATCATAGAATCCTAGAGTTGGAAGAGACCACAAGGGCCATCGAGTCCAACCCCCTGCCAAGCAGGAAACACCATCAGAGCACTCCTGACATATGGTTGTCAAGCCTTTGCTTAAAGACCTCCAAAGAAGGAGACTCCACCACACTCCTTGGCAGCAAATTCCACTGTCGAACAGCTCTTACTGTCAGGAAGTTCTTCCTAATGTTTAGGTGGAATCTTCTTTCTTGTAGTTTGGATCCATTGCTCCGTGTCCGCTTCTCTGGAGCAGCAGAAAACAACCTTTCTCCCTCCTCTATGTGACATCCGTTTATATATTTGAACATGGCTATCATATCACCCCTTAACCTCCTCTTCTCCAGGCTAAACATGCCCAGCTCCCTTAGCCGTTCCATAATTAAGTATGTATATAAGACATGCTGGTCAGTCTTCATTAGAGATGCAATATTTTTATATATTTTACTTGGACTTAATGTACTAAATGTTGGGCCTGTGTTTCCCCCACTTCCCTTTGTCCCAAACCCAGGAAAGGTATTTCCTCCAGTTGCTATACATTATCAAGCATGTATGGAACTCACACTTTTGTTATTTTCTTTTCTATAAGAGGAGGGGGGAGGAAATCAATGCTGTTTCATCTCTCTAAGTTATTTTTAAAAATGAAGATGGCTTAATAGTTTGAGGGGAAAACATCTTTGGATGCTATCAGTCACCCAGTTATTTCTGCTGTAGAAATGCCATCTTCCTTGTAAGTGTATTGACCAAATCATTAACTTTATTGTGTCTCTTGTGGATTTGGTGCTTTAAAATAACTTTAGAGGCAACTAGCAACATCAAGGTTATTCCCATGCATTAAATATGTGGTCAAATAGCTGGTGTGGCATGTCTGTACAAATTGAGTGTAGAAAATATACTCATGACAGAAAAAGTGTTTGAGGTACATAAACAAGCTATGAGTCTACTGTATCTAACCTTATGATTGATGAGCAACGGAAGAAAATAATAGATTTCTATAAAGCCTAGTTTCCTATAGCACAATTCCTTGTCATCTTTATTGATCATCATTATTGTAGAAAACAGAATGTCAAGGTGTTCCTGGAATAGTAGCTTTCAAGTGTCATAATAAGCAAATGTTTCACTGTCAAAGGTTATCTGCTGAAAGATGGATGTTCAGGTGCTATAGACTTTGGCTATACATTACGGAAAAATATAATGGACAACAAGAAAGGCCCTTTATGTGTGACCTTTAAGTGACCTTGAAACTAGGTGTTTATGTTGATACATACTTAGCAAGTCACCCTGCGGTAAGGATTGGATGGGAGCACAACGAAATGAATGATCCAGTAACTCACGAGCTCAGCCTCCCGGGAGAAGGCAGACAATGCATCCAGATAAATAAATGCTCAGCCTCTTCAGGTTGCACGTTTGTGGATGTCTCAGGAGGAGATTGTTGCAATTTTTCATAGTCCTGAAAAATCCATTTCTTTGGGGCCAAAGCTTGCAGATACCCTGCCTACAAGGATTGCTTCCCCCCCCCTCACTTGCATGCCACAATTCCAGAGAGATGGGTCGCATTGCCTGGATCAGGAGAGTAGCAGAAGTTGAGAGTAAGATGAAGTCAGAATCCACTGACAGTGAATGGGTGGCTCACTTGGGTGTGAGGGAAAAACAGGCAGTGGTACTATCAAGGTTGGGAAAGCAGGGCCAATGGAAGCCGAAAAAGCAGGAGCAGAAAGGAAAAATGGATTCTGTAAGCAGCATGTAGTTGCACAGACAAGAGGTTCATGCAATGGGAAAGTAGACCTGGATACACGTTAACCAGTTTATTAAGTCAAAATGCCGGCAGTCTCAGCCTTGCTCCTGTACACTTCATCTGCACGTTCCTCGCTCCTCCTTCCTTAGTGCACTTTGATCCATCATGCAGCTGTTACTAAGACACTGGTGGAATCTACACACACATAAAAAAAACACTGTGAAAATGCTTTTTTAAAAAAAGTTTTGAAAAATACATTGAATTTGGCATAGCTCACTGTTGCCATCTAGTGTCAAATTTGTATATTGCACTTTACAACACATTTAAAACGTTGTATTTGCATCTGTATAGCTGAGTCCACTGTTTTCCATAACGTCTAATCTGGACTGCTATGGTTACCAGAATCAGAACAAGTCAGGATTCTAACCATTCTCCAGCAAATCATCAATCAATAAATTGTGTTCAAATATCAGCATGGGGGGGATTTGGGGTTGAAATTTCCATGGGTGGCAGGAAGGATTTTTGTTGCACTTCCCTTAATTTTGGGGTGGCCAAGGGATGCTGTGAGTGTCCTTTCTTTCATTCTACAGATGATATCTCCAATAGTCTGTAATCTGGAGCCTTCTTAGGTGTGAGGGGTGATGCAGGTACAAAGCACACGGGCACAAGGCTCACGAATGTCTGAACTTAAAAAGTTAGGGTAACTTTCTCCAACAATCATGATTTCCTTCCATTTTTACAGGCTTGTGTCAATTCCTTTAGGTTAATAGCAAATGATAACTAGGAGTAATGATTCACAACAGTGACTTCATTGTATTGTCAGAAGGTGAACTAGTGGACCAAGAGAAGATAATTGTTTTACATGTGGCAGCAATGATAGCATCAGAAGGGAAATCATACATGAATATTGCTATGGCAATGGGAAAATAATATTGGAAAGGTAAGAGCTGTAGGGATACACAGGCAGCCAGGAAACGCATGGCAAGGAGCCAAGATGTAAATATTTCTCAAACAAGCATCTAAATAAGCCAATTTGCATCTGGAAAAAGTTAGCAACTATTTTGAATGGAATGTTCTATAGAATATAGTGGATTTATAGGCACTGGTCTCTTTTTGCTCATCTCATTTCCAAAACAGAATTTTGGGAGTATGCTTCATTTATTCTACATAACACACAACTGGAAGCAAAACCAAAAGGGTGCTTTAACACATAACAGCATGTATCTGTGTACCTAGATTGCAGGAAGCTGCCAGGTTGCAGATTGTACCACTTCAGACTGTTCGTTCACATACTTCAGCTTCTCTGGTTGTTGTTGTTAGTACCCTCCACATAGAAAACAAGCTTAGTCTTTTTCTAATATTCAGTTGGAGGTATTTTGTTTTATAAGGAGGTCCAGGATTTTCTACAATATACTCTCTTCTCTTCACTTGTGAAAATGAAGTGTCCTTTTGCCCAGGCAGGCACATCATGTGACCCATGAGAGCAGCAAAATAACAAGACTGTACAACGATGATGAAATAAAATAAAACAAAATATTGACAGCAGCAGGCAGGGTAAGGGTTGGCATGGCACGATGGCAGGATCAGTTAATCATTCCACAAACCCCATGTTGATGGAATGGATCCACCAGGTTTGGACCAGCCCAAACCTAATCCATGGGAGTTGGCCAGTGTTGAACCTTGTTGTGGTGCAAGCCAAGCAAGCAAGGTATCACTGGGTGACCAGGGTGCAGATTCCTACCAGGCAGATACTCCAACACCAGGGGGGCCATGGTCAATCCTCCCCTTAGGCCCCTTATGGGGGAGGTGGCGCTGTGGTCTAAACCACTGAGCCTAGGGCTTGCCGATCAGAAGGTCAGCGGTTCGAATCCCCACGACGGGGTGAGCTCCCGTTGCTCGGTCCCTGCTCCTGCCAACCTAGCAATTTGAAAGCATGTCAAAGTGTAAGTAGATAAATAGGTACCGCTCTGGCAGGAAGGTAAACGGCATTTCCGTGCGCTGCTCTGGTTCGCCAGAAGCGACTTAGTCATGCTGGCCACATGACCCAGAAGCTGTACGCTGGCTCCCTTGGCCAATAAAGCGAGATGAGTGCTGCAACCCCAGAGTTGTCCACGACTGGACCTAACGGTCAGGGGTCCCTTTACCTTTTATACTATGTTAATCCTGCCCAATGCCATTTCTACCTTCATACAAACAACATTCTTTGCGTAACAAAGGAAGGCCATAATTTCACTGAGGTAAAAGTGGGGGGAAAACCAACCAAGTGCCCATCAGGTTGAGAGTGGAAAAAATCTTTTCCAGCACTGTCAACCAATGGCCCCAAATTGCTCAGTGATGGCTTAAACCTAAGGTTGGGTGGGCAGAAAGCTCTCACGGCAAAATGGACATGAACTCCAGGGGAAGCAGCCTTATATAGGCTCTCCCCAACCCTTTGCAAGGGTTCATGGGATGGCTTTTTCCCATGAGCCTACCACGTAAACAAACCTGTTTTTCTGCAATGTACAGGCCACAGCACGGCAAAGGCATCCTATGCTTATTGGAGATGGAATGAGGCATAAAACAACTTGTAACCCAGGGTCCTTAGAAGCCCCCCAAACATACGTACATTGCTGCCCATGCTCCCATCCCCTCAGAGCTCTTTTCTTCCTGTTAGTTTTCTTGACTTTTAAAAATGCACCCTCCTCTTTCTTTGTGGTTTTAGAAAAGTAATACTAATTCCTAGCAGTGTGCTTGCTACGGTTTTGCTACACAGTAGTTGATCATTATTTGCTCTTCTTGGCATTCATCTGTCTTGTGAAACAATGGAAGAGAGTGTCTTGGGGGTAAAGTCAACCACTGGAGAATTACAACTAAAATCCCCAGTAATCTGCCTCTCTCCATTTTTGAAACAATAGTCATTTGAATTACTGTTTTGAGTTTCAGTGGGTGGCAGCCGATTGTTGTGAAATATGAATGGTTTGAGATGAAACATTACATAACCACTGACCAAATGTCACTCTCACCTGCACCTTTGCACTGAGGCTGTGATCCATTGGCTTGGGTCTTATTTACCACTGTGATGTGATTGTTGTTTCCTTGTGGTCAAGATCCTATCCTGAAGCATTATGTCTTGACACGCTAAAGCATTTTATCTGGGGAGTCACAGAGGTTGGGCAAATTATGTGATTCATTCCCATGCCAGAATTCCCTGCCTGAAAGCCATTGCATGATGTGGTAGAAGCCATGACGTAGTAGATTTCCTAAGGCAGGTGTTTTCTAAGTTTCACTTCTCTTTATTATTATTATTATTTCAGACAAAACATTACAACAAAAAAACCAATATAAAACAATCACTTCCTAAGTTTCAAATCTGAAGTTATTGCTTTGTCAAAGCATTAGTCAGCGAAATCTAAATTCCAAAACTCCACTAAAATGTTTGGGAAGCATTTTGAGATACATGGAGAATCGTGCTATGTAGAACATATGCACCAAGTGTATATATAGAATACAGTGGTACCTCAGGTTAAGTACTTAATTCGTTCTGGAGGTCCGTACTTAACCTGAAACTGTTCTTAACCTGAAGCACCACTTTAGCTAATGGGGCCTCCTGCTGCTGCCGCGCCACTGGAGCACAATTTCTGTTCTCATCCTGAAGCAAAGTTCTTAACCTGAAGCACTATTTCTGGGTTAGCAGAGTCTGTAACCTGAAGTGTATGTAACCTGAAGCGTATGTAACCTGAGGTACCACTGTAGTAATAATTGGTTAGTATTCCAAATCACAATACTTTTAGCCAGTGTTCCAAATAAAAAAGTGCTAGTAAACCATGACGGATTATCATAAATTATGAAAACAAAACTACACTTCTCATGAAGATAAAGAAAAGCTTGTGGTTCTGTTATGTTGTTCTTTAATTCAGTTTGCTGGCTTCCTCTCAATATGATACTTTAAGCCGCTGTAACAGTTCTCAAATTGCACATGTGCATTCCTTGATAGCAGCCGTCTGAATCAATAACCATGAGACTAGGAGAGACTTAAAATATCTGAGGAAACAACAAGCTGAATACACTTTACCACCCCATTCTTTGGTGCTCCATGTGGCAAGAACCCACTGTAGATTCAATGCATCCCAGTCAAGTGATCTATGCCTCCAGAATCCATGTGCAGGAGGCCCTAACACATCTGCTTTCACATAGAGTATAGGGAGTTAGAAAACCTGCATCCAGTTCTGGAATGGTACAGTCATATCAAAAGAGTAGACAAAAAAAGTAACGCTTCCTAGATGCATGCAATTCCACTCCAAAGGTACTTTGGAAGATCTGTTTTTCGGGCATTCACCCAAAGCTTTGGACTTGCTTCTGTAAATTAATCTGGTGAAAAGGGTGGTGTAACTCAAACATTATTTTAGAGGCTAGTTTTTCTTCTGCTTGGATTAGGCTGGCTCAGCCAGCTGAAGCCTCACTACAGAACAATGTTTGGATCTGGTGTAACTTTATATGCCATAATTTACACTGGCTTGCTGTATACCCAGCATCTTTTTTTTAGGCACCGCTTCCTACATCACTCACCTTTCAATGGAAGAGCGAGGGTGGCCAAAATCACACATCTGGTTTCTCAGGGGGGGGGGCACAGAGGATTCAGAAAGTGTCAGGAAATTCATGGACAGGAAGACAACAAGGTCAGTGGTGGAATCTAGTGGTAAAGGCACTGTGACCATGTAATTGGCTTATTTATTTATATGCTTATATATTTGAGTTTTGCCCTTTCACCTTCAGAATACTACCCCAAAAGCCTATTAAAAAGGTGGAGAGTTTACTCCATTTTTTCATGAACACCTGCTTTCCAAACTCAGAGTGGCAGTTCTTGAATCTGTGCTATATCATCTATCATTGTTTTCCTGCAGTGCTTTACTTATGCACTTGTGAACTCTAACAGTAGAGAGATAACAGTAGACTCTTGATAGAAACATACATAAGATCACATCAAAACTGCATTGCGTTTTCTCATTGCATCCAAGAATGGTAATAATGGTGAGTGGCAGAGACAACTGGACTACAAAACCCATAGCAGCAGCAAAATGCACACTGACAGTCCTTTGAACAAAGCAGGGGGACGGGGACAATATAGCATTTCTAATACCTAAGTTTCTATTTAGGAAATAAGAAAAGGGAGTTTAGGACCAGTAACTGATTTTAGTTACTGATAGCAGTGAGCAGGAGGAAGGCATTAGAATAGAATCATAGAATTATATTTGGGCTGGGACCCCAAGGATCATATAGTTAAACCCCGTACAATGCAGGAATCTCAACTAAAGCATCCATGGCAGATGACCAGCCAATCTCTGCTTAAAAACCTCCAGCCCACAACCTCCTAAGGGAGTCCGTTCCACTGTTGAACAGCTCTTACTGTCAGAAAGTTCGTCATTATGTGTAGTCAGAATCCCCTTTCTTGTAACTTTAAGCCATTGGTTCGAGTCCTGCCCTCCAGAGCAGGAGAAAACAAGCTTGCTCCATTTTCCATGTGACAACACTTGGAATGTTTGAAGATGGCTATCACATATCCTCTCAGTCTCCTATTATCCAAGCTAAACATACCCAACTCCTTTAACTGTTCCTCCTAAGCCTTGGTTCCCAAATCCCTGATCATCTTGATCAGCCTCCTCTGCATATGTTCCAACTTGTCAATTTTCTTCTTAAATGGTGGTGCCCAGAACTGGATACAGTGTTTCAGGTTTGGTCTTACCATGTCAGAACAGAGCGGTACTATACATCAGTTGATGCAACCTAGAATTGCAGTTGCTTTTTTGCTGTTGACTCTTGTTTGTTTGTTTGTTTGTTTGTTTTATATACCACCCTTTATAAAAAGATCCCTGAGCAGTATACAACATTAATAACACATTTTATGAAGTATAATAATAGAAAGCATAATAATAGCCCACAGCTTTAACAGGCCATAGATTATTTAATAGCCAAAGGCCTTGGTCAAGAGGAATGCTTTTACTTGTGGTCTGCTAAGACTCCAAGATCCTTTTCACATCTGATATTTGTGCAGCTAGTTCTCCTGCCTAACTGTAGAACCTTATTGAAATTGTCCCTATTGAAATTCATTTTGTTAGCTTGGGCAGTGTTAGAAATTCAGGTATATAAGCTAGGCGCCAAATGGCTCCTTAGACCAAGGTTGAAGTCACTAAAAAGGAATGTCTAGTTGCCATTTTGGGGCAAGACTGCTCCAAAGTCTTCTTTTTCAAAGGATGCAGTGACTGTGATTAATTCTTAGTTAAACAACTGGCTAGTTCAGATTGCAACCTTGAACTAGGTTAAGAGCTTTGAGAACTTAAAGAAGAAAAGTCGCTTGATCCAGGGACAGCCCACATATCTACTGGCCTCCTTTCCCTAATGGTGGTTGCTCCTGCTCAGGCTGCACAGAAAAAGCAATTTAGTTCCAGAAATTCATTCAGATTGTGCAGATAAAATATAACTGATAGAATTCTACCGGGTGGGGTATTAGTGTGTGAAAAGAGTCCAGATCCAAGGATTCCCAGGCATGCGCCTCCAGATGGTGGAGACATCAGGCGCCACCCTGGCACCCAGGCATCTTCACTTGATTGCAAGTGGACGAAAGCAAAATGCGCCTGGCATAATTTTGAACACTGAGTTTGGGCCCAATTCTCCAATCTCTTAAGCTCATCTTGAATCCCAATTCTGTCTTCTGTGGCATTAGCTACCCTTCCCAGTTTGGTGTCATCTGCAAATTTGATGAATATCCCCTCAATTCCTTTGTCCAAGTTGTTTACAAAGATATTGAACCATTAGTGAAAGGGGGGTGGAACTGTCCCTGAAAAATTTCACTAGCCCACTAATAAACAGACATTTTCCCCTGCACCGGGCATTCAAAGTAGTCCCTGTGGCAGGGGTGGGGAACCTGTGGCTCCTCACATTTTCAACTCCCATCAGCCTCGCCTAGCATGGGCTGTGGTCAGGAACAGTGTTAGAAACTGAGATATGAAAGCTAGGAGCTAAATGGCACCTTAAACCTAGGTTATGGGCACTGCAACAGAGTGTCTAGGCACACTTTTTATAACAAGAATACAAAGCTGAAAATGAATGAACTGCAGCTATAATCTTATGCTCATTTTTCACATGGTCTAGTCCTTCTCCTGCCCGCAGGGGCGGAGGAAGGGGAGCGGTGGGGGCAGTCTTCCCCGGGTATCACCACTGAGGAGGGTGACAAAATGCCGGGCTGCACTCACTGCAGGGCCTGCAGCACGCCGGAGCCATGCGTCTCTCCTGGGAGTGATGCGGTGGCTCAGGTGCCTGCAGGCTCTGCACTGCCCCAAATGGTCCACCCGCTGCCTCTCCCCAGCTGTAGGGTGGCTGAGTGGGAGGAGGCAGGCAGACTCCTCAGAGGCCCCGCAGAGCGTCCTGCCCCGGCTGCTCCTGCCCCCTGGGCACAGGGCAAGCACGCTGCCCCAGGAGCCCGATCGGCTTGCTCCGCTGCTGCTTGCCCACCCCCTAATATTCTTACGAGGATCCCTTCTCCAGTCTCCAGAGAGTGGCTGAAAGTGGGGAGGTAGAAAAAGGTCCTCCTTTCCTTCCACTCTGCAGTTTTAATCTGAAATCTTAGGCACAGTACTGAGCCCAGAGATCAGAAGCTGCTCACATTAATAAAATTCCCTGTCGCAAAACACTCCAAAACAATGGGAGTTTTGAACGCTGGTCAGGAATAACTGGAGCTGTAATCCAATAACATCTGGAGGGCTACAGCTACAGGTACAGCTTCTCAATCTGTGGAAACCAACAAACATAAAAGTTTCTTTAGTTTCCTGATAGCCTGATTTGAAGTGCTGGTTGCCAGCAGAAGTAAGATGGGACAGGGGAGGGGCTACTCAAGCCGAGCTGTGCCTACCCATAACAATTCTTTTTATAAAAAAAAACCCCACAAAACCATTTCCATCAATTAAACATGTCCTAAGTCATTAACCTGTAATTATTCTTTGTAAAAAAACACACACACAAAACCACAAACAAACCAACAACAACCCACTCTGCTGTGCTCAGTTGAAGGAACGGAAATGCCATTTAATGAAAGTTGAAGAGTCAGAGTACAGAATGTGTGCAGCCAGATTGCTTGAAGGAGGGGGAATCAAGGGATTACTTCAATTGAAAGTACTTTGGACTGTGCCAGAGCATAGGCAGACCAGAGCCAAAACGGTTCTCCTAGCTGGAAAAGGTGTTGCCTTAAGCAATTACATTTGAATGGAAGGATTCCATTTCATGTCAAGAGTTCTACATATTAAAGTATTCACTTATTAGGGCTTTTTCAATTAGAAAAGGAGGTGTGAATACTAATTTGTATTTACTTGGAATCAAGGAAGTGAATGAGGCTGGAGAAAATATATAAAAAACAGAGCATATAAACTTCATCAATGCTCCCACAGTGAACAACCAAAGGGCCTGAGGTCAAGATCACCCATGGAGGCACACTTCTCCATGGGTGAGTGAATCAACCCTGGTTTTGGCTTCATTTTTAGCAAGCAGCTTAGGATGCAGCTGATCTCTAGCTCAGTGAGCTGATTCCAAGCCAAGCAGGGGGCAGCAGGCTTTAAGGCCCCGCTCCAGCTCTGGTGAAGGTACACGACTGTCACTTTCTCATCCTGGCTGAGCCAGGGATCTGAACCCAGATTGCTGTAAGTCCCCCGGGGTGTGGGAGGAGCAGGACCAGAGAGAAGGCACATAGGCTAGATGCAAAGCCCACTGAGATCAGTCAAGTGACCTTGCAACATGGCATAAAACTGATAGAATTCCTGCTCCATGATTGCAGTCATGGGATTTTTGTCTATCACATGATGGTATATGTTTTGACTCCACAAACTGGGAAGTGATGGAGGCAGGATGTTTGTGTTACTGTGTTCCCTGAAGTAGGACTATTGTCCTTTGTTCTTTTTCTCTTTGCTGTCTGATGCTAGAGAGAGAGGGAGCCATGCTGCAGTGCTCCATGTGTAAATAAAGTAGATTAGCCAAAATGCTGAGTTGCTGAGGTCTGTTACGCAACTGCGCAAACTCTGCGGATCCCTAAGTGTGCCAATGTTGGTTGGCATCAGTCACTGTGATGTTCAAGCTGAAGAAAGCTTTTGAAGCTCCTGAACGATTGACCAGGAGGGAGAGAAAATGCCAGTCGGGCATGTGTCTCTACCAGGGTCCTACTCAAGTGTAGGCTGAGCTCCTGACAAAAACACTGTTGTAAAGGCTTGTTTTCCCTCTGCCAGGCTTCTGTAGAGCAGTAACAGCCCCACTACTGAACAGAGTTTGGATGTGGTTTCATTTTATGCTGGCGTAATTTACACCAGCCTCCTTTATGCATAGGATTGTGCCCTAAGTCTCTTGCTAGGATCATTAGCACTAGTACCAAATTAAATTGCAATGCGCTTTGACCATACCAGTGGCATTGTGCGAACCCATGGCACCCGGGGCGCATGACAGAGAGCACCGGAGGGCAGGGCACACTGGGGGCAGAGCGCAGAGGATAAAGGAGCCCACTGTGGCACCCTAGCAGCCCCATGCACCCAGCGTGTAGAGGGGAAAACGAGCTCCCTTGGTCACTGGGTCTTGTAGGGTCGGGATTGATGGAGCTCATGCCTCTCTGCACCTGGCGATCTGAGGGAGAAACGAGCTCCCTTGGCCACAGTGCCTCAGGGGTGGATGGCGCTTGTTCCTCTGTGCTCCGGGTGCCAGCGCCCAGAGCATGGTGGACGTGGCCAAGGGAGCTTGTTCTTCCCTCTGTGCTCCATTGGACCCTCAAGGCGCAGTGGCCAACGGAGCTCATTTTCCCTTGGCTGCAGCACCACCGCCTCTCTGACGCTTCCGCCCCAGGTCAGGCCAGACCCAGGAGTGGAAGATCTGCTGCTGCTGCCCCGCCCCAACCCTGAAAGCCAGCCCAGGCGCAGCTTCCCTCGATGAAGGAGCTATAGTGTGGGCGCCTGGTTGCACCCCTCCAAAAAATGTGCCTGAGGCAACGGCCCACCCCCACCCCAGCTCCCCCATGCTACACCAGTGGACCATGCCACTGAAAATATTCTGCGCATGTTGCAAGATGAGGCAAAAAGAAATGAAGTGGAAAAGAATGGCTTCTAATTTATTTCAGTTGAAGCTGGAAATTCAGCTGCCTTAAGGAAGTCTTCTTAGCTTCTTCTTTCATTTCACTTTATTTCCATAAAAATAAAGTTCAGATTGTTATTGTATTATTTTTCATCAGCCATGTTAAACCTTTGGGGAAAGCAGCTTACAAAAGTTTTGTTTTAAGTTTATGAGTATAACATCTAATAAACAATAATATAGTTTTGTATGGGTCTGAGTCAAGTTCATTTATGTTGACTTCTGTTTCTTTCATATAGATATGTAATACTGGATATGTTTTTTTCTTTGTCAAACTCTTGCTCTGTGATAGTCTGATGGCTAGATACAAATAATACAATACAGGAAAAAAGAATGCTTTTATTTATTTTTAAATGGTGCCTGCACATGTCACGTCAAGTCATACCTTTGTGTTTCATTTCAGATGGGAGATAAAGGGAAATGATTAGTCTAAAATTATTGTTTTTCTAAAACCTTTGGCAAAAATAACAATATGAATACTTTTTAGCATGAAATGTAATTGAAACAGTTTAACATAATTTAAATTTGCAGGCACAGAAGGTTCCAGGTTCAATCCCTGGCATCTCCAGGTCGGGCAGGGAAAGCCCCCGGAAACCTGCTCCCAAACAGCACTGAGTTTGCATAAGTCAGCTTCCAAGGCAATACATATATATATATATATACACACTGTCAAATTAATCAGAGAGTATATTTTGACTTTTTGTCAATCTAAACCGTTGCTCATCTAAACTAACCTCCATCGGCCTGCCCACGGCTGATGGTAGTGGGAGTCCAAACATCTGGAGGTTACTAGTGTCACAAAGGCTGATCTAATCTTTTCAGATGTATATATTACACTTGTTTGTGCAAATCATTTGCTTTTGATTGGCCAATGGGTACAATTCCTTGACCTCAGTGTTCGCCCAGCCTCATCCTTTGAATTATTGAAAATGTAACTGTGTATTATTTCGTCTATGCATGTAATGCTTTTGCCTTTCCAGAATCTGGTTACTGTATTTACAAACATTTAAATGGCTTTGAATTACCCAGTAAAAACTCATTTTAGTGTGCTTATCCTAGAAATGGGTTGCAGGTATCTATTTTCTTTTGATAATACAATATTTAGAGTTATTTTTTTGCTCAAATGTTTTGCTTATTCTAAAATGTGCTTAAGTAAGAGAGGGGAAAAGCATAAAAGACATTGTAAGAACATCATTTGAATTGGGAAATGGTAGCCCTTTAAGCATAAATCTGAATGTGCATATGAATGTGGGAATTGTTGAACTAGGTTATTTTGTGCACTTTCAATGAGAGGCATATTTTAATGCATATCAAAAATTTGTACTCTACTCTGCATGTTAATCAGTAAGTACATCTGATTGCATCAGTAAATGTACACCACATTGTAAGCAATGCAGTGCAAACAACTTCTGCACTGGGACAAACATCTGATTTACCTTTACAGTTCCTTCTATGTGCATGAAAAGCCTCATTTTATGTGTAGATCTCATTCTCTGGCTAGGTTTTGTCAGGATATCACTAGATATCTCACAAGGATTTAATTAAAAGTGTGACTTGAAATGGATATGGCATATCCTGATAATGAATGCCAAATGCATCTATATACAGCTTTTTGAGTTTCAAAGCACTTCACATACATTAGCTCAGCAAATCTTATAACAATTCCATAAGGTAAGTCAATATCAGCACCTTTATGTTGCATACTGGAAGATGGCAGGCTCCCCAAGGAAGTGCTCTATGGAGAGCTAGCTTCAGGCGTGAGGCCCATTGGCAGATCAAAGACGCTGGCAAATGAGACATGAAAACTGGCAACATCAGCCACAGCCTGTGGGAATTCCTTGCAGATGACTGCAGTGCTTGGAGACTGTCAGGTCATGCATCCATAGCAGTGACCAGAGGAGAAATGACCACTGGGAGAAACACAAAGAGAAGAAATGCCGTGGTGCATTTGTAGTGGCACAACTGGACACCTTCCATCTGCCCCAACGACAACAAATCTTGTCTCTCCCCTCTTGGTCTCTACAGCCACAGCAGGTGCTTGTAACCCCGAAGGTGCACTTTTCCATTGTCTCCCAAGACAGTCAGATGTCAACGACTACCTTAACACTTTTAATTCAAAACTTGGTTAGAGAATTTACTTAGCATAGTCTGAATCTAAAATTAAACAAGATAAGTTTCTTCTGCCTTATTAATGCATATTACTCTATTTCTGAGAATTAGAAGAATCCCACCCCCACCCCCGTCCGAGGTATTAACTTCCACCAGCATCCTGTGAGCTTTGAGGATGAGTAATGTTAATGACTGTGGTAGAAAAAGGTGAACTTCAGTAGATAGCATTAATCTTGCTGGCTGGTCTGTGCCAGACTTCATGTTAAGGAACAGCAACAATGAAAAATTACAGGAAAAGCCACTACTTTTTCATAACGTCAATATATGCAATGGGCTCAGTTATATCTGGTGATATGAAATGAGGGAGGTCCTAAAACTTTGCATATTAAATATATTTCAAAAATTCAGTTTTGAAACCATATACATTACTTCCCTTTTTTTTTTTTGCCTGTACCAATTGTGACACATCAAGCTCAATGCAGTGCCCATCAGCCAGCTTTGCAGTTAACCAGGATATCAACAGATACCCTCCCATGGAAAATACTCCAATGCATGTAGTAAAACAGATTACCAAGTAGAGAGGTATATGAAGCCTTCCCTGCAATTTTCTAGTTTTCCACATGCTGGGATATATGTATGCGAGGAGGATGGGGAAAGGGGGGAGGTCTGTATTAATGGGTTTCAGAAGCCAATTGAAAACTTTTTTACTTGCCCAGTCCTTTGCAGTTTCATAAATGAAAGGTTTATGCATTTGTCTTTTAATTGATTTGTTGCTTATTTTTAGTGTATATACGTTTTTCCTATTGTTTTATTGTATTTTGTTCATATGTGTTAGGTATGCTGCCCTGGGCTTTTCTGAGGAAGAGTTATAAATAATGTAAAGTAATATAATGCATATAATCATTCATTGATACAAGCCCCATCATCATTTTTGGTAGATGCCCAAATGCTACTTTCTTATCACTTCTGTGTAACTTGTTAATAAATAAAAAAAGGCAAAGGACCCTGGACGGTTAAGTCCAGTCAAAGGTGACTATGGGGTGTGGCGCTTATCTTGCTTTCAGGCCGAGGGAACCGGCGTTTGTCCACAGACAGATTTCCGGGTCATGTGTCCAGCATGACTAAACCACTTCTGGTACAACGGAACACAGTTAAAAAAGCCAGAGCACATGGAAACACTGTTTAACTTCCCGCCAAGCAGTACCTATTTATCTACTTGCACTGGTGTGCTTTCGAACTGCTAGGTTGGTAAGAGCTGGGACAGAGCAATGGGAGCTCACCCCACTGTGGGGATTTGAACCACCAACCTTTTCATCAGCAAGCCCACAGTGCCACCCGCTCCCATGTTATTTGTAGAATAGCTCCAAAAGCTTCCTTCTAAAAGTTTCTGACAGTAAAATGTGGGGTGAGGGATGCCAAAGAAAAGGATCCCTGGATTTTTATCACAAAAGGAGAGATGTCTTTGAAGATGTCTGCCTTGGAGAGTTGTTAGCTGATGGAAGGCAGTACAGAGTGGTCTGATTCAGTGTAAAACAGCTCTTCACACCCTGAGTTGATGGTCTGAAGTGCACACATTTCTTTGTAATATTTTAAAGTGCATAAACCTTGTTTCTAAAGCAGGCCACATATTGGATGTGCAATGCTTTATACCCATCACAACATTGCTTGCAGCCATAGAACAGAACTTTTACCGTTTAACTGATTTGGAAGTGTGTAGAGAGGATAAATTAAGGACCTCATCACCAATAATCACAACTTTTCTGGATTTTTTGGAAACTTTCCCACCCCACCCCCAAAAAAGAAATCCAGAAAATTGTACAGCCAAGTCAGTGGGCTACTTATATGCAAGTAAATCAATACTACATAGCAACTAGGGCAGGGCATTCATCTCAGAAGAAATGAATATCCCGGACTTCCGGGTTAGCGCCATCGGCTAATGGCGGATTCCCTCCAAGCTCCGGAGGGAATCGGCTCCGCAGGATTGGGTCTTGCCGCTGTGGCGATGCGGGGACCCTCAAAAATCACAGGCGCTGAAGTCTGTGAACCTGGTGACTCGGCGGGCACCATTTGCGCCCCCCCGACCTGCAAAGGAGCCTTTTTAAAGGCTTCGGAACGGGGGACGGGGTGAGCAGCACGGTGCTGAGAGTCGACTGCTTCTCCTGCGGAGTGAAGCCGCATTGCCATGGTCGGAGAGCACTGACTTCTTCTTGTGAGCAATTGGACTTTAAAGCAACAACCCGTGAGTAGTACAGAAATTGGAATTGTAAAGAAAAATTTATTTTTGAATTGGGCACGATCGGGGAAGGCGCAAAAAGGAAGTCCGTCTCCCCGTCTTGTAAATAATCTAAAGCAAGGACCTGCTAACTAAGGTCGAGAGAATCCCTTCTTTTTTACTTGGTAAAAGACATTAATTTCACGATTTGGCAGTATAAGAAATCTTACTGGAGGATAAAGAGCTAATCTTGGGAGCTGAAGTGCCACCCCCCCCCGGACCCGGGAGTGCTCCGCGAGAGAGCCTGTTGATGAGGTATTGAAGAGTTTGACAGCTGTCAAATTAGCTGTCAAGACGGGAAAAGAGAACTTTCTTTCTGTTGCTTCTGCTGGTTATATTTGTTACAATTTGGTTACAATTTGTTGAAAACAAGGAAGAACTGATACAAACAAACTTGATTTTTGGATTTGAACTGGAAGGAATATTAAGTTACCAAAATCCCTCTAGAGGGGGATTTGGGACATTACAAGAATGGCTGGAGGAGGGAAAATTCAAGCTGGATTGGACAGAGTTTTTGTTCTCTTGGGAAAGTTACAAGGCCAAATTGATGTTTTGGCTACAAATGTTGCAACTCTGTGCTTAACAGTAAACAACATCACTGAATTTGATAAGGATTTGATTCAGGAAGTCCATGCAGGTGGACAAAAAGAGAAACTTGAGAGCTTTGAGAGTGTGGAGAAGGAGATATATGTTGTGCCTGAGGAAAAGGAAGGAGGAGCTGTAATTTTGCAGATGACAAAGGAGAGCCAGAGGCCTGACATGATGGCTACAAAGGAAAATAAGAACTTGATGTCGAAAATCTGGTCTGAATTGGAGATTGAAGAATGGAGAGATCTCCTTATGTGGAGATCTGAAGACCCAAGGATTACAAATTTGCTTAAGGTGGAAGTTGGAGCTTTGGGGACATTTGGACTTGAAAGGAGTAACAAACAAGATTCGGGCTCCACTTTTAAGTATGGAGGTCTGGCTGGAAGAAACATGGATCCCGTTGGGCCAGAGCTTCTCCGAGATCTGGTGTTTAATATTAAGGACTATCAAAAAAACCGGCAGAGAGGAATTGAGAGAGAATTAAGAGCCTCGGACGTGAGATCTCCAGGCTGATAGTAGACTAAGACTGATGGACATTTGTTGGGGATTGAAACTGGGAAAGGGGGGGGTGGAGTTTGGGAATCCAAAGGGTGCATAATTACAATTTGTTTTGTTTTTACTTTGCTTTGTTATTTGTATGAAAATTGGGGAATTCGTGGAAGGGAATTTGGGTCGACTTTAGAAAAATGTTTTAAGAATGAGTACTGATGTATAAGTATTGATGTTTAAGTTTGGATAAGGCAAAATTGGTTTTTTAAAATGAACTAAATAGAAAAAGGTCAAAAATTAGGGATAAGAACTTGCTGAACTAACAATTTGAATTGGAATATAAGAAGGGGAGGTGTGGGGAAGTCAGGGAAATATGTTATAGAAAAATAAGGATTGTGAACTTTATGTGTTTTTAAACTTTTCTGTTTTTTTTTTCTTTTTTGATTCTTTTTTAATGTATTAAAGTTGAAAATTTCAATAAATATCTTTTTTTAAAAAAAGAAAGAAATGAATATCCCCATTTCAAAAATATTCAGAATTGAAGGTGAGCTGGATTCAAATAGGACCAAAGCAAAGTCAGCTGTTTCTGAGGCTTCAAGCCAGCTTTGCAAGGGCATTTGGCCAATTTGATGTACTTTACAGCCTTCCTGAAAAGCCTTCCTGAAAAGTCTGCATAAATGACAAAAACTAACACAGATTATAGCATTCAACCTGGAAATGGCTTTATTTAGGAGGCACATAAAACAAAACTGAATCTATTCTATGCTGTTTGTGACTGTTGTCCAACAGCAACAGTGACAGGAGCAGTAGTTCTCAGAGTTTCTGCAACTTTGACCATATATTAGATATGCAGTGCTTTTTGTCTATCGCTATGATGCTCGTAGTTTTAAAATATGACTATTTTAGGCTGAATGAAAATTGGTGCTGAATGCCCATGTCCAAATCAAAGCCCCTAAGACATATTGCCTCCCCTCTGCAGTTATTTGTCTGAAATGTAGCAAATTTTGTCAAGAAAATAAAAAGGTTATGGTCCGTTATTGAGGCTGGGGCAAATGAGGCAGCGTCCCAAGACAGATATGAGGCAAAGAGTGACATAACGTGAGCCTCTGAAATGAGGTGACCTACGCTATGAGCCATTTATTCATTTATTTTCCCCAAACCACTTGAAATTCTGGTATGGATTCAAGTTGCTGATCAAGTTTACTTCACTTAAGTAAAAAACACAGTATGTGAAAAAGCTATTATTAGAATTTGTTGTTGTTGTTTCTTTACTAAATGTATCATGTGAATGAGAAAATAACAGATAGCTTATTTATGATAATTATACATGAAAGTGAGCAATGAGCTGACTCCTAAATTTTTACTTATTTGCAGATCTCAGAGGTAGCAAATGGCATCAATTTTATCAAAAGGTATTATATAACTTGATATATAAGGGTTATCTGGATGAAAAGTATTTTGTTGGTGGTGGGGTTCTGTTGTGCTCAATCAGGAATATGAGTCCTACCATTGAAGAAAAGTTACTCTGGAAGCAGATTTGGGGCAAAATTGCCCAAAAGATAGCAAAATTGTCAATTATATAATGGATTGTGGTTGCCGTTTCCATCTCTGGCATTCAGATGCGAAGGCCTGGCCCTACGTGAGGGAAATATTTTAGTAGGAAGGGGGCAACTTTCTCCCCAAAACACTGTTTGCCCAACTTTTCCTCTAAGGAGCTCAGGGAGACATACATAGCATCTCACCTGCCATATCCTACAACAATCCAGTGAGGGGAGGTAGCTAAGGGACAGTGACCAGCCAAAAGACACTGGACAACCCGGCTGACTGGGATTTGAACTTGAGCCTCCCAGTTGCATCACAACACTCTGCCTTTTACAACACAGTAGCCTACATCATGTCTGAGTTTTGTTCTTTTCACAGGTAGAAACCATACAGAAGAATGAAGAACATGGCACACAGGCAATAGAAACAGTAAAACAACAGCAGCAGCATGTTCAGTTTTTTGAGAAATACAACAGCTTTCATTGTAATGGGATCACCTAAACAAAAAGAGACACTGCTAGTCATTAAGTGGATAGCATTCACCTGCAAAATGAAAAATGAATCCTTCCCAGGGAAGGCGCCCTCATTTCTGGAAACAGGCTTCAGGATGAAGAGCAATTCTTCATGTCTTCGTGATTTGTTTGCCCACAGCTATGGCTAGTTTGTACATGCAGGTCCTTGTTTTGATACTTCAGGGCGGGGCAGCTGAGGCAGCCCTGAAAGCAATTTTAGGTGGCCCAAGCATTAATCGAGAGACACAGTGAAAAGTTTGCCCACAGTTTTTCCCAAAAGGGAAAGAGGAAGAAAAGTGCTTCAACTTCCCAAAAAATTGAGTTTGCACTTTCACCTTTATTCTTTGGTGTCAGTATTTCAGCTGCATTTCCCTGAACACAAATATTCCATAGTCATATAGTCCTTGAAGATTATATTGCGGCTTGTCTAATGAAGAATACTGGAGAACTAATGAAGAATACTAGAGAACTCAAAAGTTTGCCACTATAGTGTGACATTTTGATTGGTCCTAATAAAGATATTGCCCATCTTTGGATCTTGGTATTTTCTTTCTAGATCCTGACCATCCATGGCAATGTTATCTATGACCATAACATTGTCTCCCCTCTTATGGTTTTTTAAAACTTTAAACTGGACTTTGACCGGACAGTCCTTCTAATAGAGGACTCCTTCAAATTGAAGACTGTCCTAAAATAACCCTTCAAGCAGAGGACACTCCTCTAGAAAGTAGGTCGCGAGGCAACCCTAGAACACAGACACACTAAAATGACTCTCTCTGTTCTGACCACTGCAGTAATCAACCACTTTAAAAGCTTGCAAGAAAAAGTTGGGCCCTCACCTGTCAGCAGAAACAAGTCAAAGATGTCACAGGACAGATTTCCCTGGGCAGGGTCTTTTGTAAGTGACACCAGCCCATAAAAAGCCCAGCTGCACATCTCTATCAATCCCAGTTCTGTGATGTATCGGAAGGAGTGTTAAGCAAGGCAGACATGTCCCATGAACTACAGTGGTACCTCTGGATGAGAACGGGATCCGTTCCAGAGCCCTGTTCGCATCATGAGCAGAACACAACCCGCATTCTGAGCGTCTGCGCATGCGCGAGCGGCGAAACCCGGGAGTAACCCATTCCGTTACTTCCAAGTCGCCGTGGGACACAACCTGAAAATATTTAACCTGAAGCAAACGTAACAAGAGGTATGACTGTATATAACCTTAATGGACTGGATGAGAGCCAACAAACTGAAACTCAATCCAAATAAGACTGAGGCACTGAGGCAGGGAGATCACCTGCTCTTGAGGGGGTCACCCTTCTTTTGAAGGAGCAGGTTCATAGCTTGGGGGTACTCCTGGATCCTTGCTGTAGCTTGAGGCTCAGGTGGCCTCAGTGGCTTCCATCAGCTTCATATGGTGGCCCATCTACGACCCTATCTGGACAGGAATAGCCTAACTACGTTGTTTATGCTCTGGTAATGTCAAGGTTAGATTACTGCAATGAGTTATACGTAGGGCTGCCTCTGAAGATGGTTCAGAAACTTCAGCTGGTGCGGAATTCAGCAGCCAGGTTGCTCACTGGAATAAGATGGTTTGAACATATTACACCAATCCTGGTCTGACTGCACTGGGTTACCAGACATCCCCAGTTCCCGGGGACAGCCCCCAGATTTGCAAATCTGTCCCAGGACAAATTCTGTCCCCGGAATGTCCCCAGATTTGCAAATCTGTCCCCAGGAAATGTGGCAGCAGCAGCCCAGAGCCAGCCTGGTGGCGCAGTTGGCTCTGACTGGCTTCAGGAGCTGCTCGCTGCTTGCTGCCATGGAGCCCGCCATTTTTCCTGTGCCATGGTAGCGAGCAGCCACTGCCACTGCAGAAGGGGAACCGGGGACATCCGGCGTACAGATCAAAGGGGTGCAAGGGGTGCCATTGCCCAGGAGGGGCGCAAGGCACGCAGTTTCTCTGCCGGGCAAGGTGCAAAGCCCTTCTCTCGCACCCTGTGAAACATAAATGTGCAGAGTTTTTAAAAAACTGGGCAACGGCACACCACTTGCCCATGACTCCCGAGCCTCCCCCTATCTCCTGCCCCCTGCCCCCTTTGTTTGGACTGACCAGGGGAGGCTCGGGAGTTGTGGGTGGGCATCCGCTGCCCAGTTTTTTAAAAACTCTGCGCATTTATGTTTCACAGGCTGCGAAAAAAGGGCTTTGCATCTTTATACAATATGCATGTGTGCTTGGGCCTCACCATCCCCACTACTGACTCCCTGTTGCTACTCAGCTTCTTCATCATCATCATCATCATCATCTGTCCCCAGAATCATTGAAAAAAATCTGGTAACCATAGGCTACTAATTAGTTTCCAGGCTCAATTCAAAGTGCTGGTTTTGACCTATAAAGCCTTAAACAGCTTGACCACCATACCTTTAGGACTGATTCTCTCCATATAAGCCTACCCATATTCTGAGATCATACTCTGAGGTACTTCTTCATGTACCAGGTCTGAAAGAAGTTCTTCATATATCATCATCATCATTATTAATTTATTTTTGTCTTTTCAATTTTACATAGAATAAACAAAAACAAATAGAATAATAAAATCCCCTTTGACTTTTCTTCCCCCTTCATGGATCCTTTAGGCACCAGACAAAAATGTTTCTTTTTAATCAGGCCTTTGTTTGATTTGATTGATATCCTATGTCCTTTTTAAAAGTGGGGGGGGGGGTTGGAGGGTATTGGGTTGTTGGGACACTGGTGGCACTGTGGTGTAAACCACTGAGCCTCTTGGGCTTGCCGATCAGAAGGTCTGTGGTTCGAATCCCCGCAACAGGGTGAGCTCCACTTCCTCTGTCCCAGCTCCTGCCAACCTAGCAGTTGGAAAGCATGTCAAAGTGCAAGTAGATAAATAGGTGCTGCTCCGGCGGGAAGGTAAACGACATTTCTGTGCACTGCTCTGGTTTCACCAGAAGCGACTTAGTCATGTTGGCCACATGACCCGGAAAAACTGTCTGCAGACAAACGCCGGTTCCCTCGCCCAGTAAAATGAGATGAGCGCTGCAACCCCAGAGTTGTCTGCAACTGGACTTAACTACCTGGAGTCCTTTACCTTTTTTATTGGGCTGTTGCTTTTATTTTGATTATATATTTTGTGGTTTTGTATTTTGATTTTATTCTGTGAATAAAATCTGGTATAGGGAGTTATATAAATTCAATGAATGAATGAATGAATGAAGCCCTTCTCAGCCTGGCAGTACTATGAATCAGCAAACATCCCTTCTAATTGGCTGTACCACTTAAGCCCATGGTGGAAATGGAGCAACTATCTAACTCTGTTTTAATCTAATTTTTATGAATTATTTTGTTTGTCCTCAAATGCTAAAAATAACACGGATCCCAAAAAGGGTGTTGATTGTGGCAGAAGTGCAGCAAAACAGTTAGTTCTGCAAATTAGAAATTAGTTCTGGAAAGAGCATCTCCTACCACCCTGTGGCAGTTTAGAATCATTGCATATTAACACACCTCATTAAACTTACCCAGTTTAACAGATACTTCACTAATGAATTTATGCATCAATCAGTCAAACAGTATTTTAAAAAATGTTCCTCAACAAAAATGCTGATTAAATTGGAAATGTCTGGATCCGGACATGCTGTCATTTCCCCCTTTTTAATAGAGTTGGTGGCACTAATTTGCCAACCAGGCCGCACAGCCATACTAATAATCATCTCTTGCCATTCTACAAATAGAAAGGTTTTGGGCATTTCCTCATTGACAATCAAAAATTGAGCATTCCTGCCTCTACAAATTAGCATACTTTTCTTTGCTCATTTCTTCCTGGGAAATTGTTGACTTTTGAGAGAATTATATGCTAGTCTGCCACTGATGGATCAGAACCCAGAAAATTGGATATTCCCTAGTAAGTCACACCACTGCTCTCTACCCACTGTGCTTTCCCTCCAGCCAACTTATTCTCACTTTCATTGTGTCTAAAATCAACTTGCAAACTGCAGTTTCTCTCCCTCCATCCTGTTCTTGCTCTTTCATACACATACCTGCCAAGCACTTCTCTCAACCAACTTCTGCTAAAACCACAAAATACATAATAAAAACAAAAACAACCCAATATTCCCCACCCCCCCAAAAAACAGTTTAAAAGGGCATAGGATGTAGATCAGATCAACCAAAAGCCAGGTTAAAACAGAACGTTTTTGCCTTCCCCCTAAAGGTGTATAATGAAGGTGCCAGGCGAACTTCCCTCGGGAGAGCATTCCACAGATGGGGAGCCACTGCAGAGAGGGCCCTGTTCTCGTGTTGCCACCCTTCGGATCTCTTGAGGAGGAGGCACACGAAGGAGCGCCTCAGAAGATGATCTCAAAGTCTGGGTAGGTTCATATGGAGAGAGGCAGTCATTGAGGTCTTTAAGGCTTTATAGGTCAAAACCAGCACTTTGAATTGGGCCTGGGAACCAATTGGTAGTCACTGCAGTCAGACCAGGATCAGTGTAATATATTCAAACCGTCTTGCTCTGGTGAGCAACCTGGCCACTGAATTCTGCACCAGCTGAAGTTCCCGAACTGTCTTCAGGCGGCCCTACGTATAATGCATTGCAGTAATCTAACCTTGAGGTTACCAGAGCATAGACAACAGTAGTTAGGCTATTCCTGTCCATATAGGGGCATAGATGGGCCACCAGACAAAGCTGATGGAAGCCACTGAGGCCACCTGAGCCTCAAGCCACAGCAAGGAGTACCCCCTAGCTATAAACTTGCTCCTTCAAAGGAAGTGTGACCCCATCAAAAGCAGGTCTAGGGAACCACCCAATAACAGTGCCTCAGTCTTATCTGGATTGAACTTCAGTTTGTTGGCTCTCATCCAGTCCATTACCGAGGCAAGACACTGGTCCAGCACTTCCACTGCCTCTCCTGCAGATGTAAAGGAGAAATAGAGCTGAGCGTCATCAGCATACTGCTGAAAACGTACTCCGAACCTCCGGCTAACCCCTCCCAGCAGTTTCATGTAGATGTTCAGCAACATGGGGAATAGGATTTAACCCTGCAGAACCCCACACGGAAGATTCTATGGGGCTGAAAAGCATTCCCTAAGTAACACCCTCTGGAACGACCATTCAAGTAGGACTGGAACCACCGCAAAGCAGCTCCAGAAGGATACCATGGTCAATGGTATCAAAAACCTAGCATGAAACATATCCCAACTACAGCATTCCTGAGAGATAGCCATCTAGCCTATCCTTACGTATGTAACACAAATGTATTCTTTCCATCCTACACATGGCATGTGGCAGACGCTCTATACAGAGGCCCAAACGTGTAGTGGCCTGTTTCATAAAGTTTATCATTCTCCCTATAAAAAGTGAAATATACTTGAAATACAGTGTGGAACAGCCCCCTTGTGCATGGTATCTTGTGCATGGGGGACATAAGGCCAGCATGCTACTTTTCTACTGTGGAAGTCAGACCAGTGGCCAGGGAAGTATGTGAACAAGGCCAAAGTGATGTCCCTGAGGAAGGATGAATATGGGTCTCCACAGTCCAACGCTGTTTCCATTTCACCATGCTGGCTCTCTTGCAAACAATTGCAAAATGATTGAATTAAGGGTCACTGCTACATATCTCTGCTTTTCCTCTCTTGAGACAGGAATGGTGGTGAAGTATTTATCAATTTCTTTGTGCAGACAACATCTGTGGTTTGGGATGATTTCTCCTCTTATTAAACAGATCTGTGTGCCATCATAATCTGAGTTGCTTAATTGCTCCTTTTTTCCACAGATACATATTATTCTGATTTAGATTCATTGATGTTCATGATCTTCCTTTCATAGAGGTTAATAACGCTACAATAGTTTCATCTCGTTGTGTAATTAGAACAATTTACATTTCTCATTTGTTTTGATCAGGGTACATTGGCCGATTCAAATGTGATAATAAACACTGTAGTTAGGAGAAGGCATTCTCTTCCCTTTCCATACTAATATTTCTCTGTCAAAAATTTACCAGAAAATAAAGACAGCAAATCAATCAAAACATTGCTCAGGAGAAAATACTCTGGTCCCTCTTGCCCCACCTCAGAAATGAAATATAGACTAAATGAAAGCAGTTCTGGTGAGAAATTAAATCAGCATCGATGTGCTTGAAACAATATTACCTGCATTTATCCCAGGAAATTGTTGTTGGTAGTTGTAGGGTTTATTTTAAAAAATAAAATAAAATAAAAATTACCAACTAGATAGAGTCTAACATTTTGAGGTGTTGCCTTCATTAAGTGAAGCAAACTATGACATATAGACTTGATGAATCCACGAAGTCTAGCCTTGCAGTGCAATCTTACTCCTTTCTTTGGCAAAGGTCACTGAGTTCAACAAGCCACATCCCAATGAAAATCTATAAAGGCACCTGATGGAGGTGCCTGCTACTTGTCCACTGAGGAACCTGTAGACCTTCCTCTAAGCTATTAATTGTATTAGAGTACTCTGCTAGAAATAAGGTGAAAAATTAAAGGCTCATGTGAACCCAAAGTACAGATCTAGAGATGACGCTGCCCCATGCATGCCTGTGTGATTCACTACTCTGTCCTGGCTTCTTTCTAATTAGCCACCTCTGGGGAAAGGAATCTCTCCTGACATCAGGGCACAGCAGACTCACTCACCTTCAGATGAGGCTGCCTGCTGCATCTCTGCACGAGTCACTGCTCTGGGAACGACTACTTCTAGAAAGGACCATTTTTAGATCAGTTCAAAGAGCCTGCCGCCTATATTACTGTATGAGGGTGAGATCCTGACACACAGCTTAGTAGGTGCCAGTTGACTGTTTCAGATCTGCAGTGTGCATAGGCTGGTGATTAATCCAGTTTGACTATTCCAGCTCTGGTTCAGAGACAGAGATGCTTTCCCCAGTCTCTGCACTGAGAGTAAATGTTGGTTTCCCCAACAGAATTAATGATAATAATAATAAAGTGATAAAATATCAGACATTAAAAACTTCCCTAAACAGGGCTGCCTTCAGATGTCTTCTAAAAGTCGAATAGTTGTTTATTTCCTTGACATCTGGTGGGAGGGCGTTCCACAGGGCGGGTGCCACTACTGAGAAGGCTCTCTGCCTGGTTCCCTGTAACCTCACTTCTCACACTGAGGGAACCGCCAGAAGGCCCTTGGCGCTGGACCTCAGCCCAGCTGAACGATGGGGATGGAGACGCTCCTTCAGGTATACTGGGCCAAGGCCCTACTGGACTGAAAATACAAGTTGTCATTCTACTAAGAAGATATCAAACCATGGGAAACTGCTGTGACAACTAAAACTATCCCATAGTGCTTTATTTATTTATTTATTTATTTATTTATTTATTTAGCAAAAAGAAATCTCCCCCCCCCCATCTGCCAGACTACGTCCTCTTGCATTTTTTCAACCATTTCTTACAAACTTTAAAAGTTTCTTGGTTGCTTGGGATTGTTAACATTTTAAGTGCCTTAGGATGTGTAGTTTCTGTTTGGCAGATGAGTGATTTCTTACAGCTGCATGGATGTAATGGCTCTCCCCCCCCCCTTCTTCTTTTTTTCTTCTTTTTTCTTTTTTTTTGCTAGAGGCAAATTGATGACATTTTCCATGGAAGCAAGCAAAGGTTCTGGTTTCATTGGAAAAGACTTGTTGATAAATGAAAATTGTACCCCACAATAAAATTGAATACCTACAGTGGTCAAAATGATAGTTCTGCACAGCTGAAGAATACGATAGGAAGCTTTAAACATTTTATGCCATTATATGGCTGGCGGTGCCTACAATATATTGAGTGCTTTCTGTTCAGCATTGTACATGGGCAAACACTTGACTTCAATTGCAAGTAAGTTGTCACTGGAGTATAAGGGATGTAAAAGCATCCTTAAATATTTTGCTATCTCAATTGAGAGTTATAGAGGAGCACAAATTGGACAGAGATAATGAAAGATGTATAAAATACAATATTGCTTTTAGTAACTCAGGAGCAAAAAATCTTGCTACCTTTTATTAGATAGTCTTCTTTCATTATGAATACATAAGCTATGATTTCTATAGCGTTCACATGGAAGAGCTGAGGCTGGGTGTATGACAAATGCTTTTTATCAAGAGGAGAGTAAGGGGGACTAGTTTTTAGAGAGTTAGAAGAACCAGATGCAGTTGTCTCAGGGCCCAGATGCTGCACAGGAGCCCCCAGCTGGTCATCTGTTTTTGGGTTAGGATAAAATTCCTTGTGTGTGTGTGTGTGTGTGTGTGTGTGTGCGCGCGCGCATAATTTGGTGGGGTCAAACAGGGCATTATTAATGGATGAAAAAATATAATCCTAACACTCAGGCTGATTTAGCAAAAACAGTACTAAATCATTGGTGGAGGGAGAGAATTTGAGCTTCTTGTGAACAGTTTAAGGGCTCCTCCACATGTCATTTTATTGTGTATTCATCATGATTCATCTTGATGCTATTGGAACAGTTATAAGCTGTGCACTTTCAATACCATTTATGCTTTCAAAAGTTGCAGAGCAGTTATACTTCTTCAGTTGCAGTTGGTATATACTCCACAGTAAAGGTAAAGGGACTCCTGACCATTAGGTCCAGTCGTGACCGACTCTGGGGTTGCGGCGCTCATCTCGCTTTATTGGCCGAGGGAGCTTACAGCTTCCGTAAGTTCCTGCTAAAATCTTGTAGGTTTTAATGCTGAAAATATTCTGGTTCTTCCCCCCCCCTCCTGCTTATAATGAAACACATCTACATCTTTGTGATGTAGCCACTACCACATACTTCCTCTTGATGCCACTATACCTGTGGGTTTTTCATGGAAACAAACTATGGTTTAGAAACTTAAAAACTATATGAATAAATATATGGTGCTATGGCCTTATTGCAAAACCAACTTGCACTGTTTACTTATTTATTTATTCTCTTCCAAGTAGCTCAATGTGGTCACATGGTTCTCCCCCTCCCCATGTCATCCTCACAGCAACCCTGTGAGGTAAGTTAGGGTAAGAGATGGTGACTGGCCCAATGTCACCCAGGGAGCTTCATGGCTGAGTGGGGAGTCAAACCCTGGTCTCCAACACTCTAATTATTATGCCCCACTGGGGGGAAGTAAGAACATGGACAATGGAAAGGGTAGAGTGAGAGCAACAAGTATGAGATGATTGGAGAAGCATCACAAAACAACTGGTGAGGCCAGACGATGTTTCGATAGTCCAGTATGAATCAGTGACATGTTGCTCCATGCACTCCCAATCATCTGGATGGTCCTTAACAGCTATTAATCCACTTCATTTGGTGTGAGGTCATTGGACATTAACATTAAAAGATTTACAAAATGCCAGACAGCCTAAGAAAGAAGAATGTCAACCATAGTTACTCTTCCTCATTAATATCAGAAAGTTTATTTCTACATTGCTGGGGGTGTGGTGGGGAGAGACTGTGATGGGCTGGGGTCATCTCAAATCTCTTTCAACCATTTTTACTTCACTCTAGCTAAAAGGAATCCTTACAAGATCAGAGTAAGCTGCCCTAACAACAAACTGTAGTGCTCTTAGTAGGTTAGGGTTAGTGGGCTGAGAGAGATGAAATAACTGTGCAACAGGTTGAGGCACCTGGCTGTTAACCAGACGCTGGTTTGAGCCCACTCAGAGACGGCTGTGGGCAGGATTCCTGCATTGTAGGGGTTGGACTAGATCATCCTCAGGATTCCTTCCAAATCTACCGTTCTATGATTCTATGAATTTGCACCTAATTTTTCTTACCAAAATTCTCCTCTCATATTCTGTTCACTGAATGCTCATTGAATATACAATTATTTTGCTGAATTTTCACTGCAATGGTAAACTGGTACAGGTGAATAACTAAAGTTAAGTGATAGTGTGAGCTTAAGAAATGGATGATGAGGTGATATATTAATGGAACATTAATTATATAATGATCATTCAACACTGGGAAAGATAAAATGGATTAAGTACAAATTTATCTTGCTTTTCTCTACTGTGACGATTATATACTAGTAACTGAAATAAAGTACTTGTATTTTTTATTTTTAAAACTGTCAAGAAGTTAAACATTTTCTCTTGCATAGTGACAGGCCAATTTCTGGCACAATTATTAATCAGCTAGGCAATTACAAGCTTTCTTGGCAAGTGTTTGTTTTCTGAGAGTTCTCTCCCAGTTCAAATTGTTGGCACAAGCCTACTGGTGGTGTCATGTGCCCTGCACATTGTCATGTTGGTCTTTGGGATTAGTACTTCCCAGCTCCAGCTATATAACAGAGAGCAAGTTGGAAGTTAGACTCCATCTCCCCTCTAAAAACAAACACACCCCGGATGACAGGAAACAACTGAGAGAATTGACCCAAAGAGGAGATACAATAAGGTTACCAGACGTCCTCGTTTCCTGGGGGCAGTCCCTGGATTTACAAATCAGTCCCCATACAAAATCCATTGAAGTTGAAAAGTGTCCCTGGATTCATTGGGGGGGGGGGATCTGGTAACCTAAAGATACAAACAAAAGAAAAGCAACACAGCTGGCTTGGGCTCCCCAATCTGCTGAATGCTGCCTGCAGGTGTGCAAAATTGCCCCCACACCCAGAAAGAGGACTTGGGACAACTCATTCAGAGGTTTAAAAGGTTACATTTATGAAAATATAACAAATGACAGAATCTGCCAAGTAGCCATATAACACAGTGCAAGCAGAGGGAATCAATGGTATCATAAGGTAGAAACATTCCTCACCACACCTGGGCATGCAAACTAGAATGCTATTGCTCCCCAGCCCAGGTCTCTCTCCTTGCTAAGAGAGCATTGGGGAACTGAAGCCAAACCTGCTCACCTGACCCCACCTGGACCCCACGGTCCAACGATCACAGTGATGCCTCAGGGTGTGAATGAATTAAAGTCTCACCTGTCCTTACCTGCTCGCACTGAATGCCAAAGAATGCCAAATCAACACCAAATGCTCTATGGTGTAAAGTACACAAAAACAGGGAGCCCCAAGTGCCAAATAGGGGTGTCCACAAAATCCCGACAACCCCATAAAAAGCAACTACCTGAAGCCCACACTATAAAGAGGGAGGGAGGCTGAAGCCAAAGGCAAATGGAGGGAAAAGAGGAGGCAAAGCAGCTTTAAATGTCAGGCTAGGCTGTCCCCTCCAGCTGGACATTCAGTCCCACATGGCTCCAGGCCCCTCCCAAAGGAAGAGACCGCCTGAGTCTCTTTCCCCTGAATGGGATGGGGGTGTTTGTGAAGCAAATCTGCCCACACTGAAAGCAGGAAAACACAGCTAGAAAAAAAACTTGGGAGGAAATGGCATTATACTGCTACAAAAACAGAGTAAAACAAACTGGACACATTTATATTCCAAACCAGGTAATTCTGAATCTTAGAGACATCACTGCTCTTTCTTGCACAGTTGCACAATAGATTGTGTCCTTGTCATTGTGGCAGAAATAATATTGGGATATATTCCGTCTGCTTGGGACTCCAGTGCTTGAACTGAGAATCTCATAGATAAGGTTAGAACCTGCTATAGTGAGAAACATTCGATTATTGGTACTTTGGCAGCAAAACTCTTCTCATTTGCTGAAGAGAGTAAGAGTGTTCTACAACAGCCTCTTTAACCATCTGTATTGCTGTACTTGAAGACCATGAAGGGACGCAGTTCTTTGAGTTTGCATTGAGTGTGGTGAGAGAGCTGTGATTGCTCCCAGAGGTTTTTGCACCATGCCAGAAGCAATGGACAACAGCTGGCAAAGATGCACAGCCACTGAACATCCTAAAGCACTCCCATGTGGGAGATGGAGCCCTTCAAAAATTACTTGCCACTGTTGACATGCTTCATCTGCACATACACCATCTTTCCCTGAGAAGGCTCTGGCACACAACACTTTCCAACTTAAGGCATTTTGCAGCAGCTTGTTGAAATTCTTAAAGTTTCTGTTCTACATGTCTTTCAGCATTCGGCATTGTGCGCCAGTGTTGAACCAGATGATTTGCTCCAAGAGCTCTGCTAGTACCAGCTGTATACTCAAGATAACCTCGCAGTTGGTGGCAGCTGTAGCACTAAGCTTACATGCAATGAACTTGGGAAGGTCTTTGAAGCATGCTAATCGGCCTGCTCTGGGCTCAAAGTTACCCTTACCTTGTGGGGGGGGGGGTACTAGGCTCCAGGCCCAATTAGAGTGGTATGCAATATCAGCCATTTGTGGAGAACCCAGGAAGTGGTTGGAATCTCAACTGCCTGTATGCTGCTCTGTGTAAAAAGCATATTCCCCATTGCCAGGGTGCAGACAAGCCAGCTCCTCACTGTGGAGTCTGGTGCATGCAGGGGTGAGCTGTTGGAACTTTGTTGTGAGTTTCCACTTTTCCTTTAATAAACTACTAAGACCTGATCAACCAGGTGGTGTGGGCAGCCTTCTTTGGGATCCCTGCGTCTCTGAACTCTGGCTCTAAAGGGCATAACATTTGCCTCACCTACAACACTCCTATTTCTGAAGAACTTGCTCAGAAGAGGCATCTGAATTCCTGGTCCTCATCTTGCTCTACAATAAGGTTCTACCAGGATCCTGGCTTGAACTTCCCCTGCTATTCAGTGGTGTCTGGTAAACTGGGGATTCAGAGGATGGTTTACTTTTACTTATTTTCCCCCAGATCCATCTGCAGGGGAGTCCTCTGATCAGACACAAAGCGTATGGTAGGTAATGAACCATGAGATATTACATGTCAGGCTTAACTGAAGCTGGTGTAAGTTCTACCAACTTCCTATACTTAAGATTGCTCTGCTCATGTCTTATATTTTATTTTATTACTACGTACTCAACTCCATGCTAAAGAAACAACAGAACTTCATCTCAGGTAATGTTGGCTAATATGAAAGTTGTTTTTATATTGTTATTTATTGTCAGGGACTGGCTGGATTAGTGGAAGCCACTGAAGCAAGACCCCACCAGGGAAGGCACAGAGGAAGAGGACTTTGAGCCTGGAGGTGGGTGGTGGGACACTGGCCACACCTCAAAGGAGGGGAAAAGCTGGGAAGTGCCAGAAGCAGGGATCTTGAAAGATAGTGAAGAGTTGGAAGCTGGCAGGTGCCCCAGCACAGGGCAGGGTGATGAGGTTTCCAGTTTGGATGAAGGCGCCAACAGCAATGACAGAGGAGATGTAAAACCTGCAGTTCTTCCTCAGAGCCAGTCTAACAGCTTCTCTGTTGACAGCTTGCTGCCACCCCTCACTCCGAGAATGAAGCAGCAAGCCAGGCAGACACAGAGGGAATCTGCAGGGGCTCACCATAGCAATATCCGCCCTCCCTTCCCCATGGGTGGGCGGGGTTTGCGGCACCAAGCAGGGCTCACCTGGGCAGGTGCCACCTACCTGCTTGAGCCAGCCTTTGACCCAACCTCGGCCAGGGAGGACAATGGATGGCCAGCCGGGGGTGGGCCTAAGGCCAAAAGAAAAGAGGATGACTCCTGGGCTCAAGCCTCTTTTGCTGTTATTCCTTCTAGGATCACCCACCCACCCTCCCTCAAATTAATAATTTCTTGCCTCCATAATTTCATCCTAGGTCAGTGATCGTCAAGTTAATGATTCTTTCCTTACAGGCTAATATTTTGCATTCCAGGTCAGCGGGCGCTGCTGCGGTCGTAAGATGGTTGCTGTATTCAGAACCGGGAAGGAATTTTCCCGGCATTGGAAGTTTTGCCTTCCCCATAGCATTTCGTCACAACTTGGGCAGTTTTTAGGCCTTGGCAAGGTATCCTTTAGTCTAACATCAAGTCAGGGGGATGCATTCATGCTCCCTCCCCAGGCAGCGGCGTTTGCAGGACCCGTTAAAGAGGAAAAAAACGGAAGTCCCTGGCCCTAGAGAGGCAGCATGTAGGTCAAACTCCCGGGATGAGGTCAGGAAGGACATGCTGTGTAAGTTTGCACTTTGCAGTCCCCTCTCACTGGACCTCATCTGCCTGCATATCCTCAGCCAGGCGGGCTGAGAGGGTTACCTGCCAAGGCCTGTGTCAAGTTTCCCACTTCTGAAGTTCAGTAAAGTTGTGGCCAATTTGAACCCATACTCTCATGTCTCATCATTTGGGGTAAGGCACCACAGACAGGATTAGGGCGTGGGCCCGCAAACGATAACAGAGGGAGGGACCTGACGCAGAGAGCTAGAGAGTGAAGGAGGGGCCGCAAGCCAGTTCAAACAACTGCTTCATTTAGATAAGTTTGACTTTAGGAGTCTCCTTGAGTTCTTAGCTTCTTTATTAAGGAAAGCAAAACAAACTGCAAGTTAGCTAAGCGTCTTTCTTTCTCTGACCTGCAAACAACCTGCTCTGCCTATACCACCCTATACCTATAGATCTCAGGGCAGTTTACAGCAAGTTTCCATGTGATACACCTTCAGTTATTCACTATGCTAGTCATTAGTTGTCCATGAATGTGTAAAATAGCCCTCTGATGCCTCTAGGTAAGAGAAGCTGCAGAAGTATGCTATACTAGTTAGGGATATGCCTCATATCACCATCCTGAACTTATTTAGAGATAGGATTTTAGCCATCAGCTCTGGAACAGACTGGCTTAAACCTAAATATTAGGTCATTACATTCTGAGGCAATGGTAGGGGAGTCATTTGGAAAATTGAAAGCAGAGTCTTAATGAGAGATAGCATCTTTTATTCTGAGTTTTTTGACATGATGGATAGATCTCTTGACGGAGTGCAGATAGGTAAGTTGAAAGTATAGGTAACATTGCTCTAATGTAGCAACATTAATTAGCTTCACATGCTAGTTGCTAAATCATCAATGCCATTATAAGGGCATGGGCACACTGTGACCTTTGCTTTATACTTATCCTTGCAAATTGTGCATGTCATGGTTCTATTTTTTCTATATACTTCCATGGGATATTTTTGAAGGTGTTTCCATTTTGCTTCCTTTTCATCTCCCGCTTGTGTTCTGCAATTGCTGCTATCCTTGCTGCTGGCAAAGGCACTCTTGCTTGATAAAGTTGCCGCTTCTGCTATCTGTAGATGTGTTATGAAACCAAAGGCAGATTCTGAGTTTGCAACAGAGGAACTTACATTGTGTATTTCAGGATGCAGTTGTTTTGTTTATATTTTTCCAGTAGTCGTTTGATCATCGTGATGCTATCTCCACTGGTGGCAGCTTAATAACTGTACTTGTCACTTATCTTCATGTTTCATATCTGGCACACGATCCAATTTAAAAAACAAAAACATCAACAACAACACACACACACACACACACTTGTCTTAAATTTGCTTCTCACTATTGCACTTCTGAAGTTTACTCTTTTAATCTGTTTTTGTCAGCTTGCTGGCATTTTTTTCCTTCCAAGCGTGTATCAGCTGCATCAGCTTTCATATCAGCTTTCATTATGGTTAAAGCACTTAATGTGAGGATGATTTGTGCATATTCCTTAGGGAAGTTGGGATGCTCGTGATTCAGGAAAACATGAATATAAAGCTTATTTTTATTGGGAGGCAGAAAGTTGTAATTTGCTTTGTTAATAAGTTACTTGCTCTGCATGTGTGATGTGTGTATTTTTCATGTGATGATTGAAGCAAGTGACAGTGACTAACATGTAATAAGGCATTATGGACACAATAGTAACATCACCTCATATGGAAGGAACCCGGGGAAAATCTGTCTAGCTCAGTATTGATCCAATACACAGCAATACTAAGGTCTATCTCATTCAGCATTGCCTAGGAACCCCTTAACCAACTTTTTTTTAGAAGCTAACTCAACTAATTGTTCACCACCAGTGGGAGCAGTAAATGGATGGTGTTTTGAAACACAACCACCGCAAGGGCTGAGAGGGAAATGATCTGAGAATAGGAAAGGCAGCCATTTTGACCAAACAAGTAAGCTCCAATGAAGCTCACAAATACAAAGATGATCAGCAAAGAAGAGAACTCTTAATTATTACTTTTATTATTATAAAGATGGGGAGGGGGACTTTTTCCACAAAGTCTCAGACTCTAGCTTTCCAACTGCAGCCCCCTACCAACTGACAGTAGCATAGCTAGGAAGGGGCAGAGGGCCAGGCTGCTCCAGGTGATGCTTTTTTGGCACTTTTGTGGGGAGGCACCTCCGCAGAAGATTTGGAAGTGAGCGGTAAATGCCCATAATCCCATTGCATTTAAAGGGAATGGGCGAGCCAGGAACATCGCTGCAGGAAAGGAGACCCCCCTCTGCCGCTTCCTCTCCCCACCCCATTTGAGAGGCAAAATCAGGGGAGCAGGTCCTGAAGTGAGGTAAGATAGCAGAGGAGCCTTGCAGAAAGCCACAGCTGCTTCTTGGCCCTGGCAAGAGAAGGGGGCTGTGAGAAGGGAGCGCTGAAGGTGAAATGGGCATTGCTGGAGAGAAGGAAGGGCAAATGGGAAAGTTGGCTAGTGGGGTGAATGTGTGCCTGGGGAGTGGGGGGGAGCCATTGGGCAGCTCCCTCCCTTGTCTTTCCTTGCTGTGCTGGCAGCAATGGCCTCCTTTGGATCCTTTGCTTGCCCAGTTCAACCTCCACCGTGCTCCGTCTTGGGACTCTTATGTGGTCTGTTGCTGTTTTGAGAGGAAGTCAGGCATTAGCTGCTCTGAGGCTGATGGTGGAGAGGAGTCAGCACTTTATCCTAACCTGCCAGTCCTGCATCATAAGGAGGGACCACCCCGCAGGCTGCTGAGATCTGTAGTGGCCACACTTGGCATGCCGGGGATGGAGCTCCAAGATGAGGAACAGCGAGAGGGGTGGCAAACTCAGTGGGCGGCAAAAGCCCTAGCTATGCCACCGTTGGACTGAACTATTTGAACTGCTGTGCAGAACAGTCATCTGGGGCAGTGAATGGCTCACTGCTCCCAAAGCATCCAAAAAGAAAGGGTTTGTCTGATAAGGGGAAGGGGGTCCTAGAAACTGCTCAAGGCACAGAAATGACAGCAGGGAGTCAGCAGGTTCAGAGAAGGTGTGAAGGTGGCTGCTTCTGAGCTTAGGGTTGCCATATTCTGAAGCCCCAAAACCCGGACATGTTTGGGGCACCCCCCACCAGCCCGCATCTCCCTCCCTCACCCCTCCCTCCCTCACCCCTCCCTTCCTCGCCCCCTTCTCCCCTCCCCTCTCTGACCTTTGATGTCTTCCGCCTCCTGCTCTACAGATGATGGGTGGCTGAGTGGCTCCAGGAAGGTTGTGCCGGGAAAGGCCGCTGGAAGCGCCACCAGGTCAAGTGGCACCCACAGAGTCACCCACAAGACCTGGCAGCCACCAGAACACCTACCAGCTGCTGCTTCCAAATAAATAAATAAATAAATAAATAAACAGAACAAAACAAAACAAAACCCCCAAATCTGGACATTTCATATAAAATGCAAAAATCCACCCAGAGGGCCATGCTGGCCCCGCAAAAGAGGACATGTCTGGGAAAATCCAGACATATGGCAGCCCTATCTGGCCTGCTCTTCCTCACATGGATCCCCTTCGACCAATGAAGAGGAATGTTGGCCTTGAAAGGCCACCCAAGGCCCACACAATGCAAGGAAAGGGGGGACAGAAGCCCAAGTCTCGATTGAGCTGAATGCTCATGCAGCCTCCCCCGGCTGTCTCAGTGAGAAGAGGGGGCCATGCTGCGGAGGGGGCTCCAACAGCCTCATCTCCCCTATGGGCCAAATCACCCCATATGACCCCTGTGGGAGAGTCCATCTCTCCTTCTTGCAGTGGAGGAAGGTGTGGCGAATGTGTTCCTATGGGGAAGGAACAGAATTGTCCAAAGGTGCCAGATGTTCAGGGCTCAGATGACCAGATTCCCAGGTGGTTACATCCATACTGTGATAAATTACTACGGTGGTACCTCGGGTTAAGAACTTAATCTGTTCCGGAGGTCCGTTCTTAACCTGAAACTGTTCTTAACCTGAGGTACCACTTTAGCTAATGGGGCCTCCCACTGCCGCCATGCGATTTCTGTTCTCATCCTGAAGCAAAGTTCTTAACCCGAGGTACTATTTCTGGGTTAGCAGAGTCTGTAACCTGAAGCATATGTAATCTGAAGCGTCTGTAACCTGAAGTGTCTGTAACCCGAGGTACCAGTGTACTTGGCAAATGGATAGCTTTTATCCTAAAAGAATCTTTACTGGTGGTGATTACAGTAAGTTTTAGAATGTCTTGCAACATTTTTTCTCTCCTTCCTCTATAGCTGTCTGTGTGAAAATAAGATTGCCATTCTACACAATTTTGTCTTCAACAGATTTCAGTGTTGATTTGTCTGCCAGATGGCATCATCTTTTGTTTTATGACACAAACAAATGCAATTGCATTTGTATTTGTATTAAATTTTAATCATTTGCTTCACTGCATAGAATAATTTGCTCATTTTTTCTTTTATTTAATCTTTGTAAGGTACAAATCACCTTATATTTAGCATAGCCATACTGTAATACTTAACATTAATAAAACAGATATGTCACAACAAGCAAGCTGCTAATTTTGCTCCTTGGTTGTTTTTTTAAAAAAAACTAACATTGTATATGTGATTTTGTTTGATGTATATAACACAACTAACCTCAATTAACATTTCTAAACCTAATGTCTGCTATCAGACATAGCTGCTAATTTAGGATTTGAGAAATGCATGGGTTGTGGGCGGGGCCAATAGGTGAGGACGTAGAACCTGGTTAACGGGGGAGTTTTAAAAAACCCATGTGAAAATTCCTAGCTTATTCAACAAAATACCTCATGATGAACCAGAACAAAACTTACTGAACAGGCAGGTAAAATCCAGGTAACATAATATGAAGAAACATATAGACTGTTTCATAAGCTATTACAGGCAGCAAGGCAAAAAGTGGAGCTAGTGGATACATTAGGGATTTGCACCATCTATGCATCTCAAAACCATGAGGCAAGTTGGGGTGCTATGGGAGCAAACTCTCATGTTGCCAAGTCACATAACACCATTTACTGAGTTTTGACTGTGAGATCCGGGCGTGAGTAGCAGATTTAGAGTATTGGGGTGGCCTGCTTCTTTTCCAATTATTCTTTTTCCTAACAAACAAAACCATAGCTCTGTTTCTTTTTTCTTCCCAGGGGGCACTTCCAAGAATGTGGGGGCACGGGAGAACAGAGAGGAAAAATAGTGACGTTTGTTTGTGAAATCACCTAGCGCGATAGCCTGGATCTGTTAGTTTATTTGTTAATGGAATGGGGGGGGGGAAATGCATAGAGAAAACTTATCCCTCTCTCAGAACACTATGGACACCTATTGAAGCTGAATGTTGTAAGAAAGTATTTCTTCACACAACATACAGTCACACTATGGAGGCAGAGGTGGCAACCAACCTAGAAGGCTTTAAAAGAGATGTTAGACAAATTCATGGAGGACTATTGATGATCCTCTCACAGCTGGGAGAATCAATGCTTCTCAGTACTAATTACTGGGAACCACAGGTGTGGGCAAGTGATCAGGAGGACCTTGTGATCAGATTCTGCTCACTGGTTTCCCATAGGCATCTGGTTGACAACTGTGAAAACAGGGTGCTAGACTAAATGGGCCACTGGCCTGATCCAAAAGGCCCCTCTTATGTTCTAAGGAAGAGAAGAATGCCTGTACTGAACTTTCAATAAGAAGAGTAGCTTCAGAACTTTTAGTGTTAGAAACATTTTGGCAAAATCCATACATTACCCAGAAATGACAGCATTGTTCTGATGACTTATTACAGTAATGATTAATTCACAACTTACAACATATCTAGGAAACATCCTGCTTTTTAAGTTGCCAGCTTTCCTGCTGTACTTCATAAACTCTAAATCCTTTTTTTAAAAAAAGATTTGTGGAAGCCTCCTTTTCCCATCATCTTCTGTTAGAAAGTAATCTTAGAGCCAACATGCTACAAAATGCATTACCTGAAATAGCTGAGTCCATTCTGGGAGTCCCTCCTCCCTCACCTCTTCAATTTGCTCTAGAGTGTTAAATAGCAATCTACAGGTTCGTCTTCCCTATTCCCTAATTCCCATTTTCCACGCATAGGAGTTAATGGGGTTATAATTTTGTAATTAAAGTAGATAATTTTAATTTCTCTGATGACTCCTTATTATGATAATCTTGTTAAGATTATGGCGTTCGTTTGTTGCTGTCTATGATCATTTGGCTTTTGTGGAGGTTCTGTGTGCTACTGAGCTACTATATAATTAAACTGAGAATGCTCCAGCCAGCAAAAGTCTTGCTGCTAATGGAAGACCAAAGGAAGATTTAACTCTGTGTAAACCTATTAAGTGATTCAGACACAGAAAATATTGTCAGCTGTCCACATTTTGAAAATAGTACCCATTAATAAAGTATCCAATTTCACGTTTAATAAAAAAAAATCCTCCTTGATTAAGTAGTAGAGCAGGCATCCTTGAGAAAATGTGCCATAAAAATGTGATGATTTAAAACTAATTATTTCAAATACTGCGGTGAGTTTCATAACAAGTTTCAAATGTTACCATAGGACAATGTAAGCTATTGACTCATGAAGCGCAAAGGTCTGTGACTTTGTGGACTAATTCATACCTGACATTCTTTTGTTCTTCCTCATCACATATCTACAAATCCTGGGCTGTTAGAGCAACTGAAGGTTCCCAAGATATATTGCTCCAATTAGAGACATATTGAGCATTCCTGATATTCTCCAATAATGGTGCCCCTTGGTCTGAACATATAAAAGCTCCAGAATATGAGGGAAGAGGGTCAGTATCATTGTCATCCTAGGACCGAGCATGGCGGTACCTTCTCAAGAAGCACATTGGTTCCTTCTGGCTTGTCCTAGCAGTAGACACTTTGAAAGGAGCCAGATTCTGACCTTACTGGAGGAGGATACCTAATCTCATCCCAAGTACTGTTATGTGTTCATTTCTCTCTGCATCTTTGATTGCATGTTGAACTTTTTTTAGAGCTGAACCTTGGTCTGTCTTCATAGATCCACCCTCCATAACTTCTTGGCCATGCCCAAGTGCAATAGAATCTTGGGAATTAGCCTTTATATTTCAACAAATGTGACGTGTGTTGTGTGTTGTGAATTGAGCAGATGATTCACACAATCCAGTGCACACTTTTATAGAGATCTATCCAACACAAAGCAATGAGTCTGGCCATTGATTCCATAACCAGGTGGTGAAATTGGACGAAAATAGCACGAAATAGTGACAAGAATCATCATTGGAACAACCTTCATATAGTTACTTTCTACAATGTCCCACTGAAATTAATGATAATTGAACATGAGAAGTTTCTATCAGTACATCCTTGGGATTCCTAATGAGATAAAGACTTTTTAAAAAAAAAACAACCGAAAGGTACAACACTAAGATGGAGTTATTGTGTTATGTCGTATTCTTTTTATAAACCAATTTATACCCTCTCTGTGTGTGCCAGGATTTGATATAAACCTGTCTTTTATCTTTGCGCTTTTAAATAAGCTCATACTAAAACTGTAGATAACACTGCAGAGAATGAAGTCTAATAAATTTGCTTCTTTAGGATAAATGTGGCATTTGATAATGTAATAAATGTCTAATGTGGGAATCAGCAGTAGAATCCCTAGTGTAATTTCACTGCATTGCGGACAGTAAAATTTCTTGGGGAAAAGCTTACCCCTGTGGACACACAGTAATTGGATATGACTCTCATATATAGACTGAGTACCGAGGAGCATTCCATGGGGATTATTGTAATGTCTTTAGAAAGGTAGAGAAGTATCATCATGTAATGTGTGTGTGTTCTACAAAGTAACTTTTTGATTTGCAGCATTAAAGAAGATATCTGTTTGCTTTTCTTGAAGGAGTTCACGAACAGAATGCTATTTAAAATTTAGTGCAGGAGCCTTCACACAATAATTTCTGAATAAGAATGAAACCTTTAAAAAAAAGAAGACAGAGAAGCATATGAACGGATACCCACTATCACCCTCAGACCGGGTGTCACAATACAGTCATATCTCGGGATGAATACGCTTCAGCTTAAATATTTTCGGGTTGTGCTCCACAGCAACCCAGAAGTAACGGAGCGCGTTACTTCCGGGTTTCGCCGCTCACGCATGCGCAGACGCTCAAAATGACGCCACGCGCATGTGAGGAAGCAGCGAAGCGCAGACGCGCAGTCGTGTCTTACGTTCACTTCAGGATGCAAATGGGGCTCCGGAACGGATCCCATTCGCATCCAGAGGTACCACTGTACAGCATCCTCAGGCCACATAGGTTCCCACAACCCACCTCTGAGTAGCACCATATGGCTGAGTCTGGGAACTAGCATTTTAATTGACTTCCACAAGGCCCCATGACCTAATCACGGCCAATGTAATGAAATAACCAGATGAGACAGCAGCATATAGATTTTTGGGTTCAAAGAGGTCACAGATGTGAAAGGTTTGGCATAGGCATTACGTAAAGCCATTTAATTAACTCCAGCCCATCTTCTGGGAGCCTATCTAAGGGTAAACCACAACTTGGGGAGAGGTCTATGATCTACATCAAATAGGGATATCTCCAAGGGGTGCCTGCTGGAGGAGTTCTATGGCCCTAGCCCCCATCTGGGCATTGGACAGAAGCAACTCCTCAGGGATCCTTTCAATAGGATACTCTTAAACAAGGAGGGACAGGAGGAGGCTACAACCTCCCCTCCAGTCAAGACTAAGGCTTACCCAATGCCTAACCATACAAAGTTGTGATGCTTGCTATAAGGTAGTTGAACACTAAGTGGCCACTGCCAGTTAGCCAAGTGGAAAAATTCCTGCCCGGCCTTAAATACGGCAGCAGACAATGTCCATAGCAACGTCTAGCACAGGCATAGGCAAACTCCAGATGTTTTGGGACTACAACTCCCATCATCCCTGACAACTGGTCCTGTTAGCTAGGGATGATTGGAGTTGTAGTCCCAAAACATCTGGAGGGCCTATGCCTGGTTTAGCATGAAAGAAGATCATATGAAATTGGGGGTGGGGGAGCTGACAGGAAAAGAACCTGAATGAATGAATGAATGAATGAATAAAATCTAGCGTTCTTCTTCAGGGCTCTCCAGGCAATATGTTGCACAGCCTCACATCTTGCAAAGCCCATAATCCTAGAGAAACAGAAATATAGAAACAGACATCTGTAATGGACAGGAACAATAGAGAAATATGAAGCTTTGTAGGGGCCCTGATCCAAATTGTGGGAAGATTTATAGATATATTTCTGCTCAGTGTGGAGGAGACATTTGAATATCTATCTCCAATTGTCCTCATTATCTGGTTCCTGCACAGAGCTGATTAACAGCCCTTGTACATACAAATAATAATTTGTGATACTGTTTCTCAGTTAGTCTAACACATCTTGTGTTCTCTAGAATTGTTATTTTATCTAAAATATCACTAATGGAAAAAACAGGATCAGATACAAGTATTTTCTTGTTAACTTTTCTGAAATGCATCTGGAAACACTTCATTGTCCTTAAGACAGTTTGAAGTGGCTCATATGAATCTAGCAATTCCAAAGACCAATAAACCAGCAGCTACTTGCATAGCAAATGAGCCTTATTGTAACTGATTAGCATTATTAATATTGTATAGCGATTTTAATGTGTGCAAAGGGTTATGGTTTATTTTCTTAACGTACTCTATTCTTTTTTACACACCCTATCCCCTGTCCCCAATTTAGTGGCCAAGTTCCATCAAGGTTGGTTGTGCAGTCATTTTTTATAGCTTACTCTTACAGCACTGGAAATTTCTCATAGAGGTAGTTAACCAGCTCCCAGGTTGTGCATGCTGGATGTGAGGATTCACATGACTGAATACTCCTTCATACAAAAAAAAACCCTACCCTGCATATAGTCATCTAGAATGTGATGGAAAAGGCTAGACTAGACCTTGTTCACAACATAATGTGCTACAGTATAAGTTTTTGTGCTCTAAATTGACTATTTTTCAGTGTGCATCAAAACACAATGCAAAAACTCTAATTTATATGCTGTCTAGGGTAGGGTAAAACACACACACCAACCCCCTCTATGTCTGCCCTATTTTCAGGCAGCAAAACAGAAGAGATTGGGGCCTGTATTTAGGGGACTGACAGTGTTCAGGACAGGCAAATTCATTTTTTCCTCCCAAAATCCAGAGAGTTCTTCTGATTAAACATCCTGGCAGCCCCTAACTGGTTTCAGCCCACATCCCATTAATGGATTATTTGCCTCAATGTACATTATTTTGTGTTTAATGAAAAGTGATTCACATTTCCTTAAAACAAAAAACCCAACCCTTCATATATCTGAGAGAGCCTTTTGGAGCTCTTCACAGTGTTCTTGGTTTTTTTTAACCTTTCAGAATCAGGTAATGACTTTGCAGATTCCGTTAATCTGTGGTAGAGATTTTTTCAAACTTGTATTATAGCTTTTAAAATAACCTCCAAGAACCCAGCTGCCTCATTTCCAAAAAGTTAGGATAGTTGAAGTCACCTATTAATACCTATTAATACAACTTTTCCTCTTCTGGATACTTTGTTGATTTCATTCTTCATCTCAAGATTGGCCTGGACATCTTGATTAATGGGACAACAGCACATGGACTCTGTGGAGTTTGTCCCTTTTGAGATTTCTAGCCTGCTGGATTCAGTGCCCTCTTTGACTTGCAGGATGTCACTGTCTTCAGTACACCCTTCTGTGTCCTTCCCACTGGTTTTCTCTATTCCACCAGGTTTCCATTATGCTCACTATATCAATGCCAAACAGTCCAGTTCATTCATCTTGGCTTGGAGGCTTCTAGCATTAGCTTCGTATACTGTTTTTCTCTTCAACTGCCTTTGGCAATTACGTGCTTTGGCCTCTCTGAGGGCTCATCCACACTTACCTTTGCTCTGCGCTTCCTAGGTAGAGAACTAGGCTTTCCAGGTCTGTATCAGAGCTTCTTTTCCTTTCCTTTTCTTTTTGTTCCCCCCAGTGCCCTCCCTAGGAAAACCGATGTTTTACCACTGAATCAGAGCAAATGGCAACCTGCAGAAAACCTGATTGTCCTTTGCTCCAATTCAGTGATAAAGTGTGTGTTTTCAAAACCCACTCAGGAACAGACCTAGAAAAACCCAACCTGGACCTAGAAATATGGCACAAAAAGAGGCACTTTCAATGCCTAGTTCTACACCTCCTCCATTTAAATTTCCATCTTCATTTCAGGGGGGAGATTTGTTCTGAATCAGACCCCCACCCAGCTCTTGTTGACTTTGCCCCCACAATCAGTTTGAAAGCTTCCCTGCCCCCTTTTTTATCTTAAGCAACAACAATCTGGCTCCATCCCAGTTCAAGAGGACCCCATTCATTTTGTTCAGGCCCATCATGTCCCTGAATGTTCCCCAGTGCCTAACAAATCCATGAGGGCTCCTTCTGAACACAGTCATCTCAACCATGCATTGAGATTTCAAGGTTGTGCCTCTGTAGCTGGCCCAGGATGTGGAACTAGGAGTGTTTCAGAGAAGGAATCACCATCCAATCACTTTGGGAATCTGAGATCGGGGTGACTAGCTTTTGGGTCTCTAGATGTTGTTGGACTACAATTTCCATCATCACTGACTATTGGCCATGCTGGCTGAGGCTGGCATGAGCTGGAGTCAACAATATCTGGTAGGCCATAGGTTAGCCATTCTTGATCCATACCATCATCCCTAAGGAATGATGAGCTCAAACAGGATTTTATGCAGTTCCTGCCAGAATTTCCCAGAAATGCTTGTCATCAGCCTAGTTACACAATTAATTACAATCTGTTCCTACAATTTTCTTCTAAAAGGGGGATCTGTCTTCTTGTCTGTTCATTTGATAAAAGAAATATTTGTTCAATCAAAACTTGCTGACAAAATCCAATCATTTATTAAAGGAAAGAAACTATATTGTTAGCAACAGCTCAGGATAACCTGCCTATGATGGAGGCGTCAATGGTTTATCCTTAAGCAAAACAAATCTGATCAAATTTGCAAGAATAAGAGTCAACACAATTAAAGGAAAACATATTTTTGAAAACCTACATTGGAAGCAGAGTCATTTTTGTACAGAAAACTGAAACAGTTCTTTTCTTTCTTTCTTTTTTAGAAAGATCAGATTGATCTTCCAATTAGAGAACATTTAATACTTTTTAATGGTTAGGTTTTCCAGAAAAATTACTTGATAGAAAGTATTTTACATCCATTGTTTCTGCACCCAAGTGAAATCTACTGAAGTGAAAACATGTTTGTTCATATTGAATTATCTTTTTTAAGGAGATGACTTAAGTTGGCTTATGGATAGAGAAGAAAGGGCGGTGGGGCCAAGAGCTCAGTAAATTACATGCAAGATAGGGAGCATCATTCTCTACAAACACTCACCCTACGTTGTCTCCAGGACACTTCTGCTTCATGCCTACGTACATGAGCTACTGAAGCAGTAGTCACACTTTTTAAAGGGACTGATGAGGAAACAAACTGAATTCTGGGGGAAGGCTAAAGAAATTTGGCAATATAGATAACAAAGCTAACAAAATGAATTTCAGTAGGGACAAATGTAAGGCTCTGCACTTAGGCAGGAAGAACCAGATGCACAAATATAGACTGGGGGACACCTGGCTTACTAGCAGTACATGTGAAAAGGATCTAGGGGTCTTGGTGGACCACAAGCTGAACATGAGTCAACAGTGTGATGCCGCAGCAAAAAATAGCTAATGCTATTAAAGGCTGCATCAATTGGAGTATAGTGTCTGTATCAAGAGAAGTAATAGTGCCACTCTATTCTGCCTTGGTCAGACCACACCTGGAATACTGCATCCAATTCTGGACACCACAGTTTAAGAAGGATGTTAAAAAGTTGAAATGTGCAGAGGAGGGCAACCAAGATGATCAAGGGTCTGGAAACCAAGTCTTATGAGGAACATGTTTAGCCTGGAAAAGAGGGGACTGAGAAGAGATATGATAGCCATCTTTAAATATATTAAGGGCTGTTACATGGAAGGGGGAGCAAGCTTGTTTTCTCCGGGGGGGGGGGACAAGTGGGCTAGGACTCGAACCAATGGCTTCAAGTTACAAGAGAAGAGATTCCAACTAAACATCCGGAAGAACTTTTTGACAGTAAAAGCCTTTTGATAGTGGAACGATCTTTCTTGGGAGATTGTGGACTCTCCTTCCTTGGCTTTTAAGCAGAGGTTGGATGGCCATCTGTCATCAATACTTTAGTTGAGATTTGCAGGGAGTTTTAGATGATCCTTGGGGTCCCTTCCAACTCTTCAATTATACGATTCTATGATGTCTTAGAGATGTTTGTATTCAACCCGTTGATGTTGTTATACCTAGCATAGAAGGGGCAGACTATATACATACACAGCAATATTAAACCAGAGGTGGACTATATGATTATCTCTGTATATTCATGAACTTCAGCTCCCATCACCTCAGCCAACATGACCAATGGTCAAGAATGAGGGAAGTTGCTGTTGAAGATGGCTGTCTCCAGTTTAAACTCGGGTTGCTCGGGTGCTATGCAGAGTTAAAAAGAATTAAGTGCAGTAGGAGCTATGTTACAAACAATATTGAAATGTTTGTTTCATTTGGAAAGGTTTTATTTGTTGGTTATCACTTCTATTGCCTTTTAAGTCACTGGAGTTTGGTTTAATGCTTTTAACCATTAATCTATCCATTAAACCAATTAAAACTTAATTTGAAACCAGAAACCAAATAATACTTACATGTTGACTTAGCTGATCAGAGCATATTACAGACAAAGGTTTCAGCTTAACAAAACTTAGTGACTTGATTGTGGTACCCAGTCAACAAAAGCAACTATTTCACTAATAATCTTTTACAGAAATAGCTTAGTTCCAGTCTGTGAGATGGAATTTGCCAGTGTTAGACTAATGCATTTATCACAAACCAAGTGCAGCTAGAAGCTGGAAGCTTAGTCGTTTCCTACAAATACAGTACTCTGTCACTGAAGACGCTAGGAAGCACTTTGCCTGTTCTACTTAATGAACCACAGCAAGCGGGGCTTGGAGGCTAGTAGTATTGTGTGTGGTTTAGCGTCATTAAGTTTACTGAGGTGAAGGTTACATTCATTTTTGTGGAAATGCAATAAAAATGCACTCTTTTGTGATTATAAAGTTTGTCACTGAATAAAAGGAAGAGATAGATGCAACCTTTTACGTTTAAATATTAATAGCCTAATACACAAGCGATTCCTAAGTAAAACAGGCCAATTTGGTGATATACTTTTTCCAATTATGTGAGAAATCCCCCTCTGCAAATTTCCAGTTAATACTGCATAAGAGCATTAAGCCACTTAGAGAACAATCCTATGCAGGTTTACTTAGAAGCAAGTCCCATGGTAGTCTATGAAGCTCTCTTCTTAGTTTTAATCTCCAAGGCAGCACAGCTAACCTGTGACCTTCCTGACCTTATGGGACTACAGCCTCCACCTTCCCTGACTATTATGCATCCTGGCTGGGACTGAAGAGAGCTGGACTTCAGCAACACCTGGAGAACCATGGTTGGCCATCTCTGCCTAAGGACTGCAGGCAGCCTCACAATGAAATCATGTGCATGTCTACTCAGAAGTAAGCCCCACTGATTTCAATAAAGCTTACAGTTGTGCAGGTATAGGATTGTAGCCTAAATTACACAGGTAGGCTAATGATGCAATCCTACATGCTGGCTCCCTCAGCCTGAAGCAAAATGAGCGCCGTACCCCATAGTCGCCTTTGACTGGACTTAACCATTCAGGGATCATTTTCCATGTTAATGTGCAACCTAATACCTGTTATGGTGGTTGGGTTTGTTATGCTGTATGTTGCTAAGTATGCAAACCCATAAAAGTATTTTTGATAATACAGTGGTACCTCGGGTTACATACGCTTCGGGTTACATACGCTTCAGGTTACAGACTCCGCTAACCCAGAAATATTAACTCGGGTTAAGAACTTTGCTTCAGGATGAGAACAGAAATCGTGCTCCGGTGGCACGGTGGCAGTGGGAGGCCCCATTAGCTAAAGTGGTGCTTCAGGTTAAGAACAGTTTCAGGTTAAGAACGGACCTCCAGAATGAATTAAGTACTTAACCCAAGGTACCACTGTAATATAATAGAAGCTCTCTACACTACTGTATCTTGTGATAGGCCTCCACCAGGGAAAATGCAATGGCATAGTGTCAGAGATATCCTTTTGGCTAGATCTGCTGCCAACATAGGCAAAGGACTCAGGGTGGTGATTTGGGAGGAGTGAACATACATCTCTCCAGGCCCTATGCTGACATTACATTATCCTAACCACAGAGGTGGTATGAGTTAAAACTCTTTCATTGAATTAAATGAAGAGCAAAAACAAATATGCCAACCACACCTGCTCCTCTCTATGATGACACAGCACAGGATTCAGATTAACTCTGTTTTCAATCACAGCCCAGGACTAGCTAAAGGATATAAATCCCTGACAGGGAAGCCATAAACCAGACGACAGGGAGCATGGCATGGAGCTATATCTTAGTGCACACTTAACACACAAGGCAAAAGTTTAGTGATAGGAATTATGGAGAAAGGGGAGGCTTCAGAACACCTGTATGAAGCATACATAGCTAACAAGACTTCTCAGAACTCTTACAGGTCATTGCCATCAGCATGTTTCTCAAAGATTGATAGGAATTGGCAATGTTGCCACAGATGAGGTTAGCAGAAACTATTTATTCTGAATTTCTTCTTTTTCTCAACTTTTGTGCTGGGATGGCATTGTACCAGCATAAGTGAGCTGCCAGTTTATCACACAAGTTAAATCCTTAATATTTTGAGAGCTTGTGTGACCTATAGCAGCTAAGAAAGTAAGCTGGGAATCAGGAACTTTCCTTTGCCAATCTCACTTCTACCATTAATTCACAAATTGTGTGTGATTAACCAAGCCTCTTTGTTGCAAATTCCAAAGGCAAATTGACATCAGTGACTACAGTGACAAAATGGAACCGTCTTTTATGAAGGGCCTCCCCATTTCCCGTGGGTTATCTATATTATTTTAGATTTACATTAGGGAGCAACAACAGAGCCCCTGTGCTTAATAATGTCCAAATCCACGAATAAGCTTCAGGTTCCTGCACCTCCCTTCCTTAAAAGGAGGCTGGAGAATTCCTAATATAGAACTATACTAGTTTGCCAACAAAGTGCACCACACAATCCCAAACATCCCAGAAGATGAAACAAAAAAAATGGGTGTACATGGAGATAGATAAAACTGGAAACACCCCAGCTAAGCATACCAATTCCTCCAAAACAAACTAAGGAAAATCCTCACAACACAGTCCATTTTTAAAGGGAAAAGGAAGAAGCAAGAAGACTGTCTCCAATCCTATCCCCACTAAGCCTCCTGGCCCACCACCCACTATTCCACCATTCACCCCAAAACATCTAAATAAAGACCTAACAAGCTAAAGGCCTAGACTACCTAACTGACTTTTACAAAAATGGCAAGCCCATATCAGCATGGAGAATACAAGACAAACTAGGGGATGCTTAAATACCTTGGCTGACCCACCACCAACTATACCCTTTTTTGATCAACAAATTTACACCCTTAGACTACATAGAGGGAGTACAGATCTTACAGCAAGGTCATCTCAAGAGGGGTTGGTTCCCTATAGCAGTGCAGCCCTCGAGTCCAACCCATCTCTCCCACCCTCTCTTCAGTTAGGCTGCCAAAAATGGCTCCATCCCTCCTAATTCTCCTGTTCCTAACAACTAAGCCTCTTTTATTCATTTGCATGCTAATATCCAGTTCTTTTGATGCTTTGAAGTACTAATGGTTTATCTCCCACCCCTGTCACCTAACAATGGAGTATGCCAGATTTCATCAACACTTGTTGCTTGACTAGGATAAAAGGCTGGTACACACTTAGGGCTTTTACCTAGGTTAATTAAGTCTTCACATGTTAATCGCTGGTGCTCAAAAATAGGTTCACAGTTCCAATACACATGGATCTTGATTATATTCTCAAGGTCTGTCACACAGTCTGTACACATAAACACCAATTAAACACCTCAAACCTGTTACATTACCCCCTTCTAATACACATTTGAGACTGTCTTATAACATATCCCAGTTATAACATACAAGTTTTAATTAAATCCTAATATTTACTAAACCTAAACATTCAGCACCATAGATCTATTACAATATGAAGCCCTTATTACTACTAATTTTTTTATTTAAAAAAATCAACCCCATAAATGGAAATCACAATCTCAAATTCCCCTCCTATCCAAAGCAAAGCTGAGGTGTGCTAAGTTACAGGTTGTTAGTCCAGCTATTTCTTGCCTAAGCCCTTGGGAGACTGTAAATGCTGCTTGATCAATGATCAAGTCTATTGAATCAGCAGGATACTCTGCAAAGTAAATATACTTCTGGGTTATCATCGGCATTTGCAGGCAGTTCATCCATTCCAGATCTCCTGCAGTCTCACATCCATATTAAGCTTGAGAAGTGGCAGGAAAGATCCCCTCAGCATTTCACACAAAAATGATTACAGTGGTACCTCGCAAGACAAATGCCTCGCAAGACGAAAAACGCGCAAGACGAAAGAGTTTTCCGTTTCGTGAGTTGCTTCGCAAGACGAATTTCCCTATGGGCTTGCTGCGCATGACGAAAACGTCTTGCGAGTTCTTGCGAGTTTGTTTCCTTTTTCTTAAAAGCGTTAATACCGTTAATAGCCGTGCTTCGCAAGACGAAAAATCCGCAAGACGAAGAAACTCGCAGAATGAATTAATTTCGTCTTGCGAGGCACCACTGTAGTTACCCCAAAGAGTTTTCATAAGATTAGTGAAATTCTGCATAGGGGTTCCACAGTAGACCTGAAGTATTCTCTAACCATTTGTGTGGAAGTATTAAGACCACCTAGAATCAGAATCATAGAGTTGTGGATTTGGAAGGGATCCTGAGGCCCATCTAGTCCAACCCCCTGCAATGCAGGAATCTCAGCTAAAGCATCCATGACAGACGACCATCCAACCTCTGCTTAAAAACCTCCAAGGAATGAGAGTCCACCATCAGGAGAGTCAGGTGTCCACCCCACCCTTATGTTTGTGCTGCTGGCTATTCCTGCCTAAGTGTAGTACCTTACATTTGTCCCTATTAAAATTCATTTTACTAGTTTGGGCCATTCTCCAGATTGCTAAAATCATCTTGAATTCTGTCTCCTGAAGTATTATCTACCCCTCCAATTTTCGTGTCATCTGAAAATTTCATGAGCATTCCTTCATTTGATTAATTTAGAAAGATGTTTCACAATACCGGGACCAGGACAAAACCCTATAGCACTCCGCTTGTCACTTTTTCCCAAGGTGACAAGGAACTATTAATGAGCACTCTTTGGGTTCAGGCAGTCAAGGAGCTACAAATTCACCTAATAGTAACAACAACTAGCCCACATTTTACCAGCTTCTCCACAAGAATTTCATGGGGGACTTTCTCAAAAGCCATGCTGAAATCAAGATACAGTACATCAACAACATTCTCCTGATTCATCAAGCTTGTAAGTCTATCAAGAAAATAAATAAGATTAGTCTGGCATGATTTAGAATCGTAGAATCCTTGTTTTTGAGAAACACAACACAACATCCTTTTCTAAGTGCTCACAGACCAACTGTTTAATCTGTCCTAGGACCTTTCCTAGTATCAATGTCATGCTGACTGGTTCATAGCAGCCTGGGTCCTCATTTTTTTTTCATTTCTGTTTTTTATTATTTTAATGCTGCTGTTCTTTAATATCCGTGTTATATCTCCACTTTTATGGTCTTTGCATTATATATTTTATATTTTGCCATGTACTGCCTTGGGAACCTTTGTGTTGAAGAATGGAACCTAAATTCAATAATCTTAATACAATTATAAATAATGTCTGTCAGTTGATAAATAATGTCTGCCAAACGTACCACAGGAACAGGTATCAAGAAGCCAAAGGATTAGCCTTTCTGAGCCAGCAGAAGGACAAGTCTGTGGGATAAGACACAGGTTTTGTATAAAATGAAATTCAGATTCTAGCAATTGATTCACACACAATACTGCAGGAGAAGGCATCACCCAGCTTCCCTGAGTCTGAATATGACCAGTGAAGAGCTAATTTAGATCTCCTGTAGCAAACAAAACTGAAATGAGAGTCAGGGCTTCAAAAGTGTACTATCACTAGTAGAGCTGCTTTTTCCAATTGAGGTTTAAATTAGGATAAAGCTGTCTAAATAAAAGATAATTAACATGGTTTCATGGTTTTTAAAGTCTGAAGCCCGGAAATCTGGATTGTGTACGAATAGAAGATGTTGTCAGGAACTGGGCTCCTGTCTACTAAATGAAAGAAGCAAGTTCCCAATAATAAGCAAAGATCAATCCTGCAGAAGGAAAAGAGGACTTAAAGTTTCAAAACAAATGTAGTGCTGAAGAAAAAAGGAAGCAAAAAAAAAAAAAGCAGAGGCAGTAAAACTGAAATTTCTACTGTCTGCTGCAAAGCAGTTTTCACATTAATGACTCCTTAAAGGACATTCCTTGACACTCAGACTTTTGCAATAAAATGCTATTAAAAACCTGAAAAGGGCAGAAAATTCTATGGCTACTCAGCAAAAAAAAAAAAGCATTAAAGATGAACAGGATCCTTTTCTGTAGGCAAATACTGCCATCTTCTGTTCATTCAGATATGGCGTTGGCCAGCCAGACCTAACACCTTGGTGGTGGGCTCCTGTCATCATTCCCAGCATAAAATACTATGCACCCATTTTTTTTAGGGGAACTCAACTTTTTGTTCAAGGACAGAAAAAAAATTTCCAAAATTTGCCTCCCCAAACACTAAATTTCTCTTACTTAGAATAGCTTAATGACTACAAATGGAAGGGGTCTTAGAATGGTACAGGTGGTTGCCTGCATATGTTGTTATTTTGGCATTGCACCAGAAGCTGCTACCAAGATTAGTGACTGCATGTTTGCCAATGGTGCTATAGCATCATGTTTATGGATCTGAAAGCCAAGAAGACTGTTAAAAGGAGGATACAGTAATTTGAAATTAGCAGCTGATGTAATTCCCGTATTTTCTGCATTCTACAGCATTGGTACTGAGAAGTTAAATGCTGTACATGATTCAACCTGAAACATCTATTGAGCATCTCTGCAAATAGCTGTTAAATTTCTACAATGGTACAGAATAAATTTTACTCTTCGTCACAGATGCACCCACAGCCAAACTCTAATTTAGGGCTGTCAGCATGGCTCTCTGGATGTTGTTGGACTTCAGATCCATTCAGCACCAGCCAGTATGGCTAATGGTTGAGGGTTAGAGTTAGAGTCCAACAGAATCGGGAGGGGACCACATTGGCTGCTGCTGCTGTAGTCATAGATGAAGACAGTGCGTCACACTGTCAGACTATGTGTTTCTCAGTGTTGAACGGGGGGGGGGGACGTTCTGTATGTAATGCTCTGTCACTTCCTTCACCCACAATTTCAATATCTCTGTGACCTTTCTCTTCCCTAAATAATATTGAATATTAAGGAATGCTTTTCATATCCATAATGCAGTTTCTTTTTGGAAATCTCATGAAGAAATACAAGAAGCATCACAGCATTTCCAACATGATTGAATTATGTCAATCAATTATCTAGTAGAATTCAATCAAATTTATTTTCTGAGTAACATGTCAAAAATGAACTGCAGCAATATTCATATTCTATTTTATACCACATTTCTGCTTCACGTTTGCCTTCATGAAGCTCAGGCATGCAGTAGATAGGTATCACTGCATTTTATCTTTGCCTAAACCACCTCACAGGGTTATTGAAAGAATGACTGCTCCAACGTCCATCAGAGAATTACACGACAGAGATGACTTTAAATCCAGGTCACTCTAGTTCACATTCAGTGTTCTGTTATTCTGCATGGCACATGAACTCTTTTCAACCATAACAGGGTGGAAAAATCACAGTTATTGTCTTGTAATACCAAAATACACTTTTCTATTTATTATAAAATATAATTGGGCCTATATTAATAGCTGCTATTCGAAGGATGGGGGGAAATTGTTTGCTATTAGCCGCAATAATATTTGTAACTGCTCTGCAATCTTAATAGCATGAAGGACATTTGAGGGCCATGAAGTGGAAGGAAAATAATTTCACTGTTGTTCCTAGATAGAAAAGCAAATGTTCCCCTGGCTAAAAGGATTATATCTGGGAATCTTTCCCGAGGACAAAATTAGAACTGCATATTCATTTATCAGCCAGAAAATTCACCATAAAGTGCACTTCACCTCTATAGGTGGTAAGAAATGCAATTAATTAATTCCTAGCATTAAAACAAATCTGCTTTCATTTCAACACATTTCCGATGCACAACTCAAGTTTGCATTAGTTTGTTTTTAAAGATATATGACTGGTTTGTATTTTTTTTGTACAAATGCAAAGCTATTTTTTTTAAAAAAAAATTAAATAAACATTGTACCAAACTGAAAACAATTCTGTTGCCAAATTGGTTACGCTTTAGGCAAAGATGAGGATTTTTGTTTTGTTTTTGCTTCTGTAACCCAGCAGTAACAGCAGCCCTGCTGATTTCATTTTCATTTAAATATTTTTCTGCCTGTCTTTGTCTTAGCAGTAATGAGGAAGAAAATATGTTGTTCTAATAATTGCTTATATGACTTATGAAATATTTATCCCAGTACATAGTGTTTCATCTCCCTTTCTGTCCTTTCCACCCTTCTCTCTCTTGTCTTGTGGGTCATGATCTAGCACAGTCCTGTGCGAGTTTACTTAGAAGTAAGTTCCATTTTGTACAAAGGGCCTTAATCTCTGGTATGGGACTTCAGGGTTGAAGCCTTTGTGCAGCACTTTTGACTCTCACTGTTTTCAGTTCCATGTGTAATGCTGTCATGGAGATCAACAGAACTTAATATGAATGCTTCACTTTGGCTGAATCATGCTCTTAAGATTGTAAATGTACAGGAAGGCACTTTTGTCTGTTTTAAGTAAGCACTGCAAAGAGACATTTAAAAGACTCTACTACTACTACTACTACTACTACTACTACTACTACTACTACTACTAATATCAGGGAGTTGATATGTGAATGATCTGAAGTGTATTAATTTTATAAATGGCAGCAACTCTCAAAGCTTTATTTGACAGTAGCAGAAAGGGTAAGGTTTGGCATGGCATTGGGGCCAGGATTAGTTCATCATTTCACAAACCTCATGTTGATGGAATGGGTTCACTGGGTTTGGACCGCCCTCAGCCCATTCCATGGGAGTCTGCCAGGGCTGAACCTTGCCATGGTGCAAGCTGAGCAAGCAAGGTCTCCCTGGGGGGCCAGGGGGCAGATTGCAACCAGGCAGATACCCCAACCTGAGCTGGGGGGTGTATGCCCTCCCCCATACTATGTTGATCCTGGCCAATGACATTTCCGCCCTCATACAAACAAGGGAAGGTCATAATTTCACTGAGGGAAAGGTGGAACAAACCCCAACCAAGAAAAAAAATACTTTCAACCAGCGCCCCAAAATTGCTCAGTCAGTGAAGGCTATAATCTGAGGGTGAGCGGGAAACTCTTGAGGCAATATGACCCTGAGTTCCAGGGGAAGCAGCCTTTTATAGGCTTCCCCTTCCCCTTTGCTCACAGGACAGCTCTTCCCCATAAGCCCATCACACGGACAAGATAGTGGGCAAAACCTTGCCCGGTACTTTGCTGCAATCTATGGGCCCCAGCGCTGTCTGGAAAAGGCACCCTGCACTTGTTGGCATGGACTGAGTCTTGTGGGATATTAGGAGCTGATCATTAAGCTACCTTGTAAGAATCTGACAACACAGACCAACTGCAGTAAAGCTATTTACCTTTAGAACATGTATAATGGATAAAATGCTAATGTAGATCTATGTTTCTCAAACTTCTGATAGCTCAGTCACATTTCACTCTGTGCCAAAATGTTTAAAGTGTGTAACAGTCAGAACTGCCCATCCCCAAAAAACTTCTGTATTTCTGCTTGAGGTTCTGAACTGGGCACTATTCATGCATGAAAAGAGACATCTCCAGAGTTGTGACATACAGAGGTGTATGACAGTCTCTTCATAAGGCACCAGTTTTGTTGTTTGTCTGTATGGGGAGTGATTAGAACACAGACCTAGCAGAATTTTCCACTTTCAGAGGAGGCTATGGGGGTCAAGCATATAGTTCCACTATTCTTTTCATGAAGATAAGGATAGGTTTATGTTATATATTTGCTGGAGCATGTGTGTGTGTGTGTGGGAGAGAGATGACTTATTACTGTTTCTTACTCTTCTTCCTTTTGAAATTGTGTTTAACATAATATGTACAATAAATATTAATATTAAGACACACCTCACTTGGTTTTTCAAAGTAGCTTATCCACCCTCAGCCATGGGCAATATTGAAAGGACCTAGGAATCTGCTTTTTTTTGCAAGCATTCCTCTGGCAACACATTTCTTGGTGCTAAATCCAGCCAAATTCAAATGAAAATCCACTCTCAGAGGTAAACAGAATGCCTCCTTCTTGAAAATGTCAATTCATGCATACATCTGTTCCATTCATCACATTCATGAGGTTAAGGTGGGCAGGGCAAACAATCTGAATAAACAATGGCAAAATTCATCTGTTGTACGTCCAGGTATACCCAGTGGCTTATGTTATGCCAGACACAGACTGCAAGAACTATTCAAAGATGGGAAACTAAGATTGAATTCTCAGAAGAAAAAGTTCCTTAGAAAACTGATTGCATTTCGCGGGCCTGTCATACTAACTTTCTCAGCCAATAATCTGTACAGATTGACCCTAATGATTTGAGTGTTGAATGCAATTATGTCACTTGATCCTTTCAGTGGTCCTCCTCCACCCAATTGCATACCTTGGATTGCTTTGTTCACTCATGAGTGAACAATATCACCTGTTTTGAATACAGTGGCAACATTGCCATAGAATATTGCTATCACCTTGGGTAGCTTCAGAATGCTAAATAAAGTTTCTGGGTATGCTCATGGACTTAAGGATGATGGAGGTCAATGAATCCAACATATTTTACTATTTCCTTCATCCCACTGAGTTATGGTAGAAGTTTTGTGTTGTCATTACTCAACAGCATGCAATGACTTTTACTAGTTCAATGGTCCAAGGATATAGAATATTGGGACTAACCCTTCAATTGCAACATGGAACACTGAATGCCCCTACTGTATGGAAGGACCACCCCACCATCACCTTTATGTGTCAGAAAGTGGATGTGGAGGGTACTTAAACTAGAGCCATGCCAATGTATAGTTGTTGATGTTACCCCTGCTGTTTTCACCAATCTGCATCTGTAGCATTGAATCAGAAATGTGCATAATACTGGTATCAACACCCCCACTCCATTGTGATCTCCCAACAAAAAAGTAATGGTGGGCTGGCCGCTCACCTTTCTGTTGCCATGTCATGGGTTCCTGCTGCCACATGTTCTGCAAACATCTAACTCTACACACATACACAGCAATGAGGTCTGCACTGGAAGTGATCAACCAGGAAGGAGAATGTGGAGGTGACTAGATACCTCAAACAGAGGTCAAGAAAGTGAAGAGAGCAAATTCCATGCTGTAGATTATTAGGAAAGGGATTGATGATAAAATTGTCACTATAATTATGCAAAACTCTTATGCAAAACTTTCATCATGCCTATGGGGTTCTGGTTGCCTCATCTCAGAAAGAACATCATAGAGTTGAAAAAGGTTCAGAAAGCTGGAGCAGCTTCCACAACTGTTTTTTTGCTCTTTAATTTAAAATAGAAAAGAGTGGTAATGTTAACAGGTTTATAAAATTCTGCATGATCTGGAAATACCCCCCCCCCCAAAAAAATAATCCAGTGAAGTTGGTTGCAGTCAATTCAGAGAAGACAAAAATACAATGTGTAATTAATTTATGGAATTTTTCTTCACAATATGTGATTATGGCAACTGTCTTAAATGGCTTTAACATGCAATTGGATGCCTTTATGACTGGTAAATCTATGAATAGGAACCATAATATTTGAATGGAAGCTAGATTCGTAAGTGGTCTTCCCAGGAACAGCAGCTGCTACTTGTGGAGCAGGTAACATGGGAGTGGGCTGTGAACTTCATGCTTTGCTGTGGGAAGCAACTGCCTTGCCAAGGTGAGAAACGGCAGGCTGGATTGCATGCTTCTTGGTCTGATCCAGCAGATCTCCTCTTATATTCTTATGGAAAACTTAAAATCTGGCTATGGCTTGCAAAATTTCTCAAGAGAGAATTCTGTAGGTCATTGTTAAATGTTGTCTAAAGTGAAATGTGAAAGAAATTTGGGTGATATTCCAGATAAAATGGCTGAAGAATTAAAATGGAAGGTAACATAACTCTTCTGAGAAGTCATGAGCATCACTAGTTGCCATTCAGATGTGCAAACCATCCATTACTTCACCACTTTCATCCCAATCAGGCACATGCCTGCTATGAAAGTATTGACACACTGTGAGATTAGTTGCACAGTGCAGTGTTAACCATTGTTTTCATAATTTATTTAATTTATTTATTTAATTGAATATTATAGATCAAATTAAACCAAGCAAAAACCTAGGATTATGCCATTGTAGAGTTGCTGTCATGCTAATTCCATTTATATCCATAAATCAGATTAATTAGATGTTCAAACAAAACCCAGACTAATACCAAATAAATAGATTAATAAAAGAATATAATCAGAGTTTCTGCAGTTGTTGCTATAATGGATCCTTTGGATATTTAAAAGGAGCTCTCTCTTCCCTCATCTCCTCCTCCCAAAGTGGCATCTTACTTAAGTGAGATATTTCGCTCTTGCAAAGCTCCTTCCCTAACAAGCTGGAATTGGAAACTACTGGTAATTTATGCCCTCTGATTACAAGTTAGAACTCCCAGTCACAACCTAATGCTTCCTTTGCCTGCAGAGGTATATGTGTATGTGTATATCTGGCCAGAAGAAGCACTGCAAAGGATCATGGTTTGGCTTGTGCCCACCTCTGACAAGCCCCAAATACCTCTAGGATCTGTCTGAATCCTGTACTCAGCTCTACTACTATTACACACACACACACACACACACAGTTGGAGTTTGGTATGTATTGCAGCTGAGTATAAAACTTGATAGCCTCTTAAGACTTCTGCTTGCAAGTATTATAAAACATTAAGATGGCTTACAAGTGGCCATCCTGGAGGTTCAACGCTGAGGAGAAGGAAAGAAATAAAACCTGAGAGAAAAAGCTACAAGTGGGTTACTTAAGAAGAAACTGAGGAAGAAGAGGCTGCCTTCCTGTCTATCACACCATCATCTCCAGTTCAGGTAACTTATTGCAAGCATTGTTGTTTTACTCACAACTCACCTACTTAGCTTTATATGCACATATTTAACCACAAGTTACAATGATTCTATATATCAAAAAAGTTCTTATGGCATTCTCCATCACTGGAATGTAATTTGTGAGAAAAATTATTTGCTAGTAGTCCCTATCAGTGTTGGTTCTGGGTTTTGAAGGACAAACAGATAAGATTATATCAGTGGGCCACCCTCCTTTTCACCATGGCCTATTCACTTGTTCTCTTTCTCCGGACCTAATCCACCCAGTTACCATATGAAAGGTGAGCATAGGCTGCTGTTCCTTCACCTGTCATCAATATTTACTTACGTAGAGGCGAACAGGCAGAGACATCATGGAAGGATAGTAGTTCCAGGAATGGGCCCCTTCCTGGGATGTGAACCTCAGAAGGTGGCTTCAGCAGTCCTGCCTTTCTTTCAGAACTATAATTCCCAGGATCAGCTGGGTAAGAGGCATGACTGCAAAGCTAGCATCAGTCAAAATGCTAGGACAGTAGAAAATGTCCAAAGAATAAAGGTTTATGCTATGTTATTTAATGGGACCAGCAGTTGCATCAACAGTAAAGTCTCTTAGTAAGTTCATCTGCACAGTCTCATTCAGATTTTTCAGAATTGTATAACATCTTGTTTCAATCGGAAGTAAACAATGCAGCCTCCCAAGGGATTGTGTCAAAGGTATTTAGCTCTATGAGATGTTTAAAAACACTGAGTGCTAGGAAAGCTCCCCTTATTTGCTAAGGCAGAGGTCGGCAACCTAAGGCCCATGGGCTGGTTCCATCCCAGAGGCTGGTGGTGGCGGCAGTGGAGGAGGAACGAGCAGCCTGAAAGCCGTCCTTTCGGGCTGCTCGCTCCTCCGCCACCACTGCAGCCACCAGCCTCTGCCTCTTGGCAGCACCCTAGGTAGGCAGGGGGACAGGAAGGGCTGGGGAGAGAGGGGGGAGAAGCCCTCTCTGCCATATGCGCATGTGCATGCACACACACACACACACACACACACACACACACACACACACATGCACTCCAGCCAACCAGGATGTTTGTGGTGCAGTGAACTGGCCCACCCCCCAAAAAAGCTTGCTGACCCCTGTGCTAAGACATCCATTGTCTCTCCCATCCATGAATTATACTGTATGCTACTTCTAAGACTTTGCCATGTATGCAAAGATGAAAATGCTCTGGAATTTTTTGTTAGCATCAATACTTAATGACTATATAGCAAAGAAACCTAGACTCACTTAAGATATAATGCAACATATTTAATATTGCATACAAATCTTACTGTTGTCTGTGGTGCTGTAGCAGTGATGAATGCTCAAGAGAATTGTAAAAAGTTTTGCTTTTTTAAAAGATGCCTTATCAGTTAACTTATTCTCAGTAACAGGCAATTTTCACATATGAACCAAACTGGAAATGCATCAATAAAATACAAAATATACAGTGAAAAAGGAAAATGTAAAGCTAGGAGAAAACAATCGGCCTATAATATATAAATGTCCTAGGCTCTCTTGAATTGTACATTAAACCAATGCTAGTTAGGTTGCTATAGCAAGTAAATCATTTATTACAGTTATATCCCATGAGGTTGTAGCTTTCTTAGTGGTCTCCTATCAAGGCACTGTCTGTAGCTGGAACCAGCCCCCTCCCCAACCGTGCTGCCACGTGGTTTAGTTAACCTTTAGAAGTAGTCAAACAGGATAGAACAGTTGCTGTTTGTGGGTTCAGTATTCAGTTTAGGTCAATAGTATGACTATTCACCAAATAATGTTGTATGTCAAAAAGAGTTGTGCATAATCACTTAGATTACCTGTAGAGTACCTAGATAAGCAAAGTCCTTACAATTTTAAAAATTAAACTATACCTCAGAAACATAATGCTGTCTCCATAGTGCACCCAGGTTAAAGACAGCCTAAGTACCCACAATTAGATACAGGATCCATTGTGCTAGGAGATTTTACATTCACTACAAAGAAACAAGCAAAGTCATACTTTTCTCTCTCAGTGTCCCCCTTCCAGGAAGTGCTCTCCATGAAGACTAGAGAGAGAATAATGCCCTTTTTTCTTTTTAATCGAGGGGGGAAGAAATATTAGGAAATACTCTGAATTTGCTGGTTATATCTTGTTTTCACAGCCAAAATTCAGATGACGACCCACATGTTTACCTTAATATTCCCTACCAAAAATGACATTAGAAACTAAACCTGCCTGTCAAAACAAAAGCTCCACCAACCTATTCTGCTTGCAATCCTATTCCCCTGCAAGCTTGGGCAATGTCTAGCTGAGATAGTTCCATAGGTAGAGCATGAGACTCTTAACCTCAGGGCCGAGACTTCGAGCCCCATGTTGGGCAAAATATTCCTTCATTGCAAGGAGTTGCAGGATGACCCTCGAGGTCCCTTCCAATGCTCTGATTCTAGGGTTGGCCAAGTGAGTTTGGTTTCATTTCTTGGAATGGAAAAGGAAGGGGGCAGTGGTGTGTTTAACTTTATGGTGGGAAATGAGGAAGCATAGTCAATTGAAAGGTTGACACTCCATGATTCACCTTGACACACCTTTTTAACAGAGCAATCCCATGCAGTAACATGAAGGACAAGCCCAAATCACTTTGATTCACTTCATTATCCAGTGTACACACAGAGCCAATGCACACCTAGTATCAGCAGTTAATAAAATGATGGCCTCAGTTATAAAGCAATGAACCATTGGACCTCATTAATTAATTAACTAACCATTTCTTTATAGCTTGTCCTCTAGATGTTTTTTTTTTGGGGGGGGGTTGCTGATTCCTTTGTCTGTCTTCCGACAACAGTGAAAAGACACTTCATCAGATTAATGAGGAATGAAACCTTTGAATCTCTGAACTGTTAACTAACATTTCAACTTCACAGTGTTTCTCCTTGAATATGCCAGATTTATTGACCTTTGAATTGAATTCCCCCACTTTGTGTTTTGAAGACAGACTTGAAAGCTGCTTTTGACTTTGTGTGTCACAAGCTGTGAAGGCCTGTGATTTCCTTCACCCCAGCTCTGTAAATCTACCTGATTCCCACTCCCCTTTGAGAGCACTTAATTACTGAGAACATGTCCACAGGTAACACAGGTGAAAGTTACTGCATGTACAGTGGCAGTGACGCAATTTAACAACCAAACAGTTGTCTGGCTGAAAGTACCCACTGACATGAATGCAAATCACACTCTCTGTACATTCAGAGAATAGAGTAATGTCTCAGACATCAGTAAGATGGAGAGCAGATGGCTGTGCTGTTTACTCTAGACTTTTGTATTTTGTCTAGTGGAGGCAACAGCAGGATTTTGTAGGCCTCGTATGGGACCCTGGGTGACTGTGGCACAATGTGCAAGCACAATAATGAGGCCTCTGCCCTGCTGAGGAAGCTCTTTGGGCACACTCTACGTCCCTTTTGAATTGGAGGCTTATAGGATAGCTGCTCTCTATTTATCCTGCTACAAACTGCTCTATCACCTTTGATGTATCTTCAAATCCTTCTTCCATAGTACGTATATATTAAGTGGCAGAATGATAATTAGTACACCTCTGCAATATATGACTGTACCTACTTTGGAGACTCCATATTATTAGTAAAGAAGGTAATTCAAATTTGCAACTGCAAATGATTTAAAAATGTTTCACTAGCTGTTACTTTCCCAGCTGTAATTTCAAGTCTCTCAGTGTTGCGTGTGAAGACCCCCAAAACCACCCCCAAAATAAATACACAACAGACACAGAAATTTAGTTTAAGTTTTTTGGCAATAATTTGGCCGCAACTTTATTGAATTACAGCATGTGAGTGGTTGCCTAGGCATTGGTTCCCAACTACCTGACCCTGCACCGTGGCAGGAACAGGACTGACACTGGGCTCCACCAGAGGTCAGTAAGGGAAAACATACCGGGGGAGCATGGAGTTGAGTGCAGGCTCCAGTTCACCCCATATGTTCCCAGAGACTGTGGCATGGCCCTAACCCCTGAAAGGGGATCAGACAAAAGCAAGGCAAGCACCTGGATTCCTCTAACGGAATTCCCTGGCAGCAGCAATGGGGGGGCAGGAACAGCCAACCACTTCCCCTCCACAAAACATTGAGTCAGTGCCTAACCACCAACCTTACAAAGTTGTGACGATTTGCTACACGGTAGGCAAAAACCAAGTGGCAACAGCCAATCAGCCAAATGGCAAAATTCCTACCAGGCTCCTGCTCCAAAACAAATGACCCCTAGACAGGCATAGCAAGGCCAAAGAACAACCCTAAATATAGGGAGGGAGGGAGGGAGGGAGGGTGATTTGATTCACGTCGCAAGAAAGAGACAGCTCCCAGCGATGTGCAGCAGCTTAAATAGCCCCTCGGTAGCCAATAGACGACCCAACAGGCCAAATTTCTGCCCCAGCAACCAAGGGGCAGCCAAAGGGGTGTTGTGACTATCCAAACAGTCCTCCCCCACAACACGGAGGCAGTTTAGGTGATCTCACCGCAACACGTGCCCTTCATGATGGAGGACACAATTTAGCTAATTGACAGGAAAGACTACATTTGATCTGTGTTCAGCCAATGTCACAACGTGGCTGCATCTTACCTCACATAGGGTGAGGTATGATAAAGAATATGTATGTTGCCATCAATATTTTGAATAATTTAATTTGGCGATACTCAGATGAAATACCTGAGGAATTTTCAGGAAGCTTCTGAAGCAGGTTCTGCACATTCTAGGTTTTTACCTGGAAAAAAATGTAGCAAATTTGGAGGTTCTTCAAGTTATTTTTGGCCAGAATTAGATAAAAATGCCAGCATGGTAGCTCATTCTGATGGGATAAATCCTTCCCAGTTCCAGAAGGATAGTTGCAGTGGTTTCCCCCCACAAGGGCAGCCTTTACCATTCAGGTGTAACTTAGTCTGGCACAAGTTACACTGAATCCAAACTCCACTCAGCAGTAATCCAGTCAAAGCCTGACAAATGGGAAGGAAAGCCTTTAAAATACAGTTTGAGCTACAATAGCCTCTCTGCCAGCTTAAATGACATTGGTTGCCAGGTCACATGACTAAGCTGAAAAGTTTTATGATCCAACCTAAGGGTTTCTGATGCACCCCTGTCACACCCCAATAACACTCCCTTTTCTTTTCTTTTTTCAAAAAAAATGTTGGTTTTCTCTTATAACACATAGACATTAACACAAAAGAAAAACATTACACTTGACGCAACATAAAAACATAACAACAATAAAAATGAAAAAAATAAAAGAAGAATTGTTTCTTCTTGTTTCCTGGTACATTTACATTGCTGTAAGACTTCATCGACACCCTCCAATCTAAATTTCATTATATCACATATTTAGCAGTTTCCAATTTCATATTTATAACACCAATATCTTCTTTCAGTTACAAACTTCTTATCTTTACTTCCTGTTCGAATCCATAATATTCACTATTATTAATCTTTTCCTATCCCTAAGCCTAATCTGTTACTTCTAGGAGTTTCTTAATTATCTTATATTACAATATCTAGCTAAATATTCTTTAAATTTCTTCCAGTCTTCTTGTATTTCCTCTTCTTTCTGGTCACGGATTCTTCCAGTAAGGTCAGCCAGCTCCAAAAAGTCCATCATCTTCATCTGCCATTCTTCTATTGTCAGTATTTCTTGCAATTTCCAATTTTTGGCTAATAAAAGTCTAGCCGCTGCAGTGGCATACAAAAACAATCTAACATCTTTCTTAGGCAATTCCAATCCTGTTATTCCAAGTAGAAAGGCTTCTGGTTTCTTAATAAATGTATTTTTCAACATTTTTTTTTAATTCATTATAAATCTTTTCCCAGAAGTCTTTCACCTTGGGACACGTCCACCACATATGATAAAAGGTGCCTTCTTTCTCTTTACATTTCCAACATAAATTATCATTAGTGTAGTAGATTTTTGCTAATTTGACCAGGGCTAAGTACCACCTATACATCATCTTCATAATATTTTCTTTTAATACAGTACATGAACTTAACCCCTTTCTTCCATAACATTTCCCAATCTTCCATCATTATATTGTGGCCCACATCTCTTGCACAATCAATCATGACAGATTTAACTTGTTCATCCTTTGTATGCCATTCCAACAATAAATTATACATTTTAGAGAGATTTTTAACATTTGTATCTAACAATTCTGTTTCCAATTTGGATTTTTCAGTTGCAAAACTGTTTTTCTTATCAAGTTTATACAATTCATTAATCTGATGGTACTGTAACCATCCATCCAGTTTATCTTTAATTTGATCAAATGGTCTCAGTTTTAATCCATCCTTATTTTCCAACAGTAAATCATTGTATCTCAACCATTTGGTCTCCATATTCAATTTTTTTCTGAGCCTTAGCCTCCATCGGTGATAGCCACCTGGGAGTTTTCCTTTCTAAGAGATCTTTATATCTTATCCAAACATTTTAAAGAGATTTTCTAATTACATGATTCTTAAACCCTTTATGCGCCGATATCTTATCATGCCATAAATATGCGTGCCAACCAAATACATTGTCGAAACCTTCCAAGTCTAACACATCTGCATTCTCAAGTTGTATCCATTTCTTAATCCAGCAGAAGGCCGCAGCTTCAAAATATATCTTCAAATCTGGCAGGGAAAATCCCCCTCTTTCTTTTGTATCCGTTAGTATTTTATATTTAATTCTGGGTTTTTCCCCCTGCCACATAAATTTAGACGGTGCCTTCTGCCATTCCTTAAAACATCTTACGTTGTCAGTGATAGGTAGAGCTTGGAATAAAAACAATATTTTTGGCAATAATAACACTCCCTTTTTATGGCTGATGCTATTTTAAGATACATTTGGCACAGCACTCATAATCTGAACACCCAGTAAATTTACTTGCCCTCCCTCAAAAAAAGAAACATGTGCATTTTCTTGGGGGGGGGGGCAGTGTTTAGCGTAAGTGGTTGCATCTCAAGTTTTGCTTTCAAATTTTTGATTCTTAAATCTGAATGTTGTTGTTTTTTATTGTGAGGAGTGGAATATTTCATCATCAAAATCAGAATTAGTTTTCTAAAAATTCAGTTGTTTCCTTTTTCTCCCTTCCATTGTTCATCTAGGTTTATTTTTTCTTCCTAGCTCCATCCAAAACTTTTCTTAACATCAATCCTACCAGAAATATCTATAACTGTGCACAATAAGCCTTTCCCACAAAGAATGATTGAGCTTGCGAGCAGCCTTATATTTTAAGTGAATGAAATAGTACTCACATGAGAGTTCCCCTAAAAGACGCCAATGAACAGAGATATGATTGAATAAAACGGTAGTTCAGGTGTGGCTGAATGTGCTTGCATATATCCTTCTGTGCTCACCTAGCAGTAGTTATAGCTGTAACCAAATCAATGTAAATGTATTTGCATACTCCAACAGCTAATCTCATGCAATGTATTCCATTGATCTAAAACAGTTTGAGTGGCCAGGTAAGACACTTAAATAAATTCAACAGTCCTAGAAAATTAACTAGAGATACAGAAAAGTATTAGAAAATTAGGACTGAATTAGACTGAAAGGTTAATCTAAATCATATCTTTATTTTCATGCTTACTAAGAGAATATTAATGTAATCAGAAAAGGAGATCACCTGGGAGTAAAACAGTATGCCAATCCCACCCAGGACTACAGTAAAATTGTATAGATCGTTTCTGATTTTTATTCCACAGTTGCAATGGGGAAGTGAGGACACTCACACTTTGTCAACTTTTTTCTTCCTTTGTGCACAGTGTAAGTAAGGTAGTATTGGATGCCCCCCCCAAATCTCACAATGGGGCAAGATTCCAGGGGTCCCAGGCACTTACCCAGAGTTTATGGGTTTTTTTTTTAATGGAGCACAGTGGAGACAGTGGTGTCTTTATGATATATGGTTTATTTACATATATATAAAACCCGAGTCTACGACTCTCTAAGCTTCTAGCTCACAAGGCTCATAACTCTCTAAATTCTGGCTTCATCTGTTGAGGGAGGGGTCCCACCCATTTGCCGTCTCCCACAGAGTTCTTTAATCCCTTTGTTCTCTTAATGTCCCATCACTCGGGCGATTGCCTGAACACAGGAAGCTATCTTTGCTTTTCTAGCTTTTAACATCTGCTGGGTCCAGGGATCAGAGAGGTAACAGTCTTATAGTTTTACAAAATACTATTCTTTTTGCTATGGTGGATGGCAATGAAAACTTACTGTCAAATTGCAGGGAGGTCGATGGGAGTTCTATAAAGTGAAGACATCTGTGCAGGCCACATGCAATGAATACAAATGGAGAAATGTAAGCAGTTTCATATCTCTTCTATGCTTCAGAAAACACTTGCTCTGAGATCTGGCATTTAATGTAACATAATCATAGTTGATTGGTCAACTTTAGATATAATTACGGTATTCAAAGAGTATATGGGACTGTATCTGTAACATTTCAAGACCTTCGTGAATTTATTGAAGGACACTTTTTTGTTGTTGGTTCCCTCCAAATTTCACAGACATATTGTTTAAGGAGGAAATCTCACATTATTATTTTTATGGATACTATTTGTTTAAAATAGTTTATACTAAAGTAAACATTCCTGTGATGACTCTAGTGTAAATCCATACACCAAAGAAGAAATAACATAGCAAATGTGAGTTTCCTTGGTGCTGTGCCAGAACACCCTGACATGAAGATTTGATAAACAGCGATGACTGCGTTCCTTGTCATTTTCTCCCATTTTATTAGTCTCCATATGTCACAAGAATTTCAGGCATGGTAATTTATCATAAGAAGGAGATCTAACACAACAATAATAAACACGACTATAGCCTCAGCTATCACACAATGACATTATTTGTGCCTTCCTGTTTGCCATCAGAATCATTTTTCACTATGTCGTTAGTCATACTCAAGTAATAGCTCTGTGCATTCATTTACTGATATTCATTCCTCAAAGGTTCATTGGGGTAACATAGACATTGCCCACAGGTATACGTGGGGGGGGGGGGTGTCCCAAGGTACTCTGATGTGTTCAACAAATTACTTAGTGTTAGAGCTGGAAGGGGGTCTCACCCAGGTTTTAATCCAACTAAGTTATCTTCTTTCAAGGACTGTCTGAAATACAGTAAATGGGAAATATGATAACTAAGACATGATATGATGATCTGTGTAGATTTGGAGCCAGTCTCAAGGACATACAGCTTTCATCTCCTTTCTCCCATGTTCAAGACAAAGGATAGTTTGGGCATAATCTAGCTAAAGTGAGTCCAACTGAAAGCAGTAGAGCTAGACTTGTTGCTTGGCTCAGAAGCATATCCGTACCAGATGAAAGAGTTCATAAGTATTAACTTCCAAGTAAGGGAGCAATCCTATTGAAAAATCTGCTGGAATTAGCAGCTTAGGAAGCAGTGGAACTCTGGGTCAAGTGGCTGATGAATGTCTCAGCTGGTGTTATGCCCCTCACCCTGGATCAGCTGAAGATATGCTGGTATAACTTGCTCTTCAAAAACTTGCTCAGTTGGCTGAGCCCAGGCTGGTGTAAGTCTCCCAAAAGGTTTGGGGGAGGTGGCTTAGGTTAAATCCTAAGCACATTTAACTCAGTCACATGACCTGGCAAAAGGGAATAAAACATTCCTTTAAGGACTTGTTTCTCCTCCGCCAGGCTTAGGCAAAGCCAGTAGCCCCGTTACTGAACGAGGTTTGGATCTAGTGCAGAGTTTCCCAAACTTGGATCTCCAGCTGTTTTTGGACTACAATTCCCATCATCCCTGAGCACTGGTCCTGCTAGCTAGGGATGATGGGAGTTGTAGTCCAAAAACAGCTGGATAGCTCATAACCCACCTATTCTCAGCAGACAGAAACATCATAGCCAGACAGTGGCGTAGCGTGGGTTGTCAGCACCCGGGGCAAGGCAAGTAATTTGTGCCCCCTAACCCGTGGATTTGCACCCCCTAACCCGTGGATTTGTGCCCCCTAACCCCCAGATGTTGCGCCCGGTGCAGCCGGCCCCCCCTGCAACCCCACGCTACGCCACTGCTGGTGAAGGCGCTGCAATTGTGCGTAATTGCGCGGCGAGGTAAAACCAGAGTCCCGAGAACAATAAGCGAGGCTGCCACAAACCCCCGAGGGGTATTTAGCTGGAGGGTCGCTGCCGCCCGAAAGAGAAGCAGCCGGAGGGCCCCGGAAGAACCCGGCTCGGAAGAATCCTCGCCACAGAAGGGCGACTGGCGATTAGGAACTGCGCTAGAGGGAGCGTGACTATCTCTCCAGAGGGAAAGGCCGCAAAGGGCGCCCCACATGCTGGTCAAGGAAGGCTCCCCTCCTCCAAAGCAGACCCAATCCAGGCAGCTCCATAAAGCTCCTGGAGAGAGGCGGGGGGGGCGCGGAGAGACAGTGCCAAAACTCAGGGGGCTCCTTGAGCAGAGACACTTGCGGCAGTTTAAGACAATTGCCAGAGATGAGCCCCGCAGGGGGAGGCAGGGTCCTCTATCGCCCACCCCAGCTGACCTTCTTGTATCTACAGCCAGTTTGGCAGGGGGCGGTGGAAGGGTCTGGAAGGAGCGGGGACCACCGCGAAGCACACATACCGGGAGCTGGAGAGGCGAGGCCCAGCGTGATAAGCCAAGAAGGGGCCAGCCTGGAAGGCGCAGCTTCACAGCCGAAGCTGTCCTCGGCTTGGGGAGCCGGAGAAGCTGTCGGGTCAGGGCCCTGGCGCAGGCCTAGCCGCTCCTGCGACGCCTCTTTGCTCCCGGGATCGGGGCCGCCAGCTCAGCGCTGGAGCCGAGGGAGCCCCCAGACAGGCCTGCGAGCAAAGGCAGAGCCGCTGGGCGGTGGCCGCTTCTGCAAGACGGCCGGAGAAGCAGGGACCCCCTCCCCTCCCCGCGTCCCCCCCCCATTTGCTCCCCCCTCTGAAACTTTGCTAACACTTCCGCACTGAGCCTCTGACAATAGGGGCGGGCCGAGGGCATGACGCGGCTGGGCCCTCTGGACTCGCGCCCCCCCCAGATGTTGCGCCCGGTGCGGCCGGCACCCCTGGCACCCCCCACGCTACGCCACTGTAGCCAGACACTGGAGAGACCTGTCAGTAGTAAGCATGGACCAATGGTACCAAATAGTATGGGAAACAGTCTTATTAGAAAAATTAACCATTAAACTGAAACTGACATAGGGACAAATAGAAGAAGACACCTTTATCACATACACAGCCCAACAAGACAACAACAAGAATCCACCAACAGCATACAAATCAAAAATGGCTAATCTGATCCAAAACACCCACCCACCCCACTCACACATGAAAACAAAGTTCATCACAGCCAATCACAAACAAACAACCACACCCTAGGCCAACCCCAACCTCTCTCACCACCAATAAAATACAAGCAAATAGTAAAGAGAACCTGCACAAGTGATGCTGACACAAAACCCCACACATACATTAAGTAAAATAGAAACATTGCCACCCCGCCCCACCCCCACCCCCCATGGTCCCCTCCACCTCTTCCCCCCTTTTCTTCCTAATGGAACACTAATATTAGTCTCAACAAATGAAACTGATTTGTAGAAAATGTAACTTGGGGGGGGGGGAATTGCACATTCTTTTGTAAACCAAGACATCTTTAATAAAATACGTTAAAAATAAAAGAGCTGGATACCCAAGTTTGGGAAACCCTGTAGTGTACCTTTACATCAGATCCAAAATCCATTCAGGGCTGCTGCTCTGCTTGAGTCTGGCAAAGGAACAACAAGCCTCTAAAACAGGTTCTTATACTGGGTTTTCAGCTCATGTGACGGAGCTGAATGGATTTAGGATTGGGCCTAATTCAACCCTCTTATGCCAGGTTATTGTGCATAGGATTGTTCTCTAAGTGTGCATAGGACTGGGGTCTTGAGGATGATAAAAGAGTGTATTCCTTGTAGCTGGATTTTGATTTGTAGATGTTTGCACCGACTCTTCATTACTATCCTATCTAGTTCAAACCTCCTTTGACAGAAAGTAATACTGAGATGAAAATATCTCAGATGTCTCACTGGACATCTATAGTAATACAATATTCATTTTTCATACAGATTCTTTCCTCATTTAGCTCTGACAAACAGGACTTAAGTATGTATCGTTATTTTCTTACTCATTACATTCAGCAATATTGCTTGCTTTACAGTCTCTCAATGGCTATATCTAATGAAAATCTGTGTTTTTCTGAATGTACTGGGGCCTTAGCAGTTACTGCTCAGGATTATCAGTTGACAAACAGCTTTGGAATCTATGGAAGGATAAAGGAAGGAAGGAATCTGTATCTGAGGGAAATAGTTTGGGAAGTTTTGCCAGGTTTCTCTGCCAAGTAATATCATTTAGAATTCACTGCTGAGGCGCTGGTATTTTAGCCAAGCATTGATTACTTTTTGGATAATCCTCTTTGCAGCCAGCAAGATGGGCATCATAATATCCATGAAATATTTCCTGGGTTAGATGCCATTTTAAGGCAGCCAAAGCATGTCATCATATTAAGGCGGGGGAGGGGAGGAGAAGCACCTTGCACCAGTGCAAAACTATGATCCAGGACTATGAATCCAAGCCTGCAGAAGAATTGAACATGCACTTGTACGGTGTAGGGATGGCTGAATCTATCGATTTTGGTTTTGCTCAGTTTCTCATTACTCTAATCTCAAATTCAGTTCTCCACATGCTTAAATCAGTTTGCAATTTTTATTTTAAAAAATCCTCCTGAAAACCTGTCAGCATTTCAGTGTGAATTTCTGACCCGTCTCCCTCAAAAAAATGCTCTCTGGTCTTAGAATGTACACCAGGGATAAGCATTCCTATGTATGTCTACTCAAAAGGAAGTTCCATTACTCTCAGGTTAGTTTGTGCACTGCTCTGTGCCTACCCTCATTTATGAGTCCAGGTTCGCTTATTTGGGAGAAATGTATTCTAATTAGCACAGTAAAATAACATACTGTTACAAAAGTAACCCACCCCACTCTGTGCTGAGTGGTAGCAAGGTTCCAGGGGTTTTTTTGGTGTGCACCCTAGGTCTGTGGTCCTTTGAGAATCAAGAGACTGTCGAAGCTTTAAGAAATGTGATTTAATCACATATATTCCAAATGGAGTCCAGCATGATCATATCAAGAGGGGCTTGTTCCTCACAGCAGGGCAACACTGGCGTCTAAGGCATCTCTCCCCGCCTCTGTTCAGCCAGCGTATCCTTTTGGCATCATCACCAGCATTCTCTTTGCTCTGTAGCCTGTCTTGGTCTCTGAGGCACATGCAAGCATAGTTCCTTCTCCACTTCCAGTACCATCTCTCCTAATTCTCCTGTTTCTAAACACTAAGCTGCCCTTATCCATTGGCATTCTAATGGTCAGTTATTCTGATGTGTTGAAGTTAACACCACCACCACCCCAAGCATCACCTAACAAAGGTGCTCCCTGACTTTATCAAAGGCTGGTACACCTTAGGATATTTACCTTGGCTAATTAACTCTTCAGGGGCGCAGGTGGCGCTGTGGTCTAAATCACTAAGCCTCTTGGGCTTGCTTTCCAGAAGGTTGGTGGTTTGAATCCCCGCGACAGGGTGAGCTCCCGTTGCTCTGTCCCAGCTCCTGCCAACCTAGCAGTTCAAATGCACGCTCAAATGTGCGTGTAGATAAATAGGCACCGCTCAAGCGAGAAGGTAAATGGCATTTCCGTGAGCTGCTCTGGTTTTGGTGTTCTGTTGCGCCAGAAGAGGCTTAGTCATTCTGGCTACATGACCCGGAAAAACTGTCTGCAGACAAATGCCGGCTCCCTCGGCCTGTAAAGCGAGCTGAGCGCCGCAACCCCAGAGTCGTCTGCGACTGGACTTAACTGTGAGGGGTCCTTTACCTTTAATTAACTCTTCACATGCTAATTGCTGATTCTCAGAAGTACTGTAGGTCCACACACACATCTCAATACACATGGATCTTGATTATATTCTGAAGGTCTGTTCCACAGTCTTTACACAAAACTGCCAATGGAACACCTCAATCACCTCCTTTTAAAAACATATTGAGAATGTCTTATAACATATTCCAGTTATAACGGACAAGTTCTAATCAAATCATGATATTTACTAAACCCAAACATTTAGCAACCTAAATCTATTACAATACAGTAAAATATCATACATCTAGACTATTGAGCAAGGTATTATTTATTAGTGCTACATCATGAGCTAGATTTCCCTGTTTGGAAAATTTAGTGTATACTCAATGGCCAAAAATTCTCCTCCTCTGAATACAGCATAAGCAACTCAATCATGATTATTACAAGTACTGAACTCATTCGAATACCATTGGTTTCAACATACACCCAATCAAGCTCCAATTGCAAAATGATGTCCCCTCGAGGTTAATGAGGATTTTATTTCAGCTTCAGTGATATGAGGTCTTGCATCGTTGACTACGCACCAAACACCGTCGATCAATTTGTGGGAAGCAGACTTCTAACTTGTGTGGGAAATAAGGGCTTGTTTAATAGTTCTCAAACAAATCTACTGCTTTCTTCCCATCTCCACCATAAGCCCTAATGATTTTCATTATCTCCTTAGCTGATAGAATCCATTTTAAAAACCAATAATCTCTTGAAATCCACTGAGCCACAAATTACTCATTAGAAAATATTTTTCAAAGATCATTACCTTGCCCATAGATTTTAGCTGTTCATTTCCTGGATTCTTACTTGAAATGCTGCTTTGTGAGGGGACAAGAGATTATTCACTTGCAAGAAAATGATTGTAATATAATCCAAACCATTTACTTGTTTATTATTAGAACCACTGCTTTTTTAAAGGTCAACACTGTATCAATTTGAACATTGATTTTATGACCTCTGGTTATTAGGATATAATGAAATGATGAATGCTATATTCACTGCATTGGATTCAGTAATAACACTCAGAACCATTGCTTTATGTATGGGCTAATTTCATTTATAAAAACCCAGACACACAGTGAGCAGCACGGGTTTTTGAAGTCATTTATCATTTAATTAAACAGTATTGTTGCCATGTTGGTTCTAACATTAAGCAATAGTGGAGACCACATGATTTCTTATATGCTGGGTGCAGGAATAGTGAATGATGTACTTGTACTTGGCCAGTTTTAGGTGTTTTATCTGCAGCAACTTTAAGATATGCTATTGGAGCTGGAATTACCACACAAACACACACACAAACACCTGGAAGCTTCACCTGGGGCAAAATACCCAGCTAGCCCTCCTGTAGCCATGGCCTTGCTGTATCTCACACATTTTAAGGGATTTGTAGTGGACTTCAAGCTAACTTTTAGAAACATTAGAAATGTCAAAATGCCTTCTTTGGAAGCTCCTTGTCTACCAAACCCATCTGCCTTTTACCCCAGATCTTGTCCGCAACTATCCTGCTCTCTTGCCTTTTTACCAAATTTAACTTTCCTCACAAATGCTCCTCAGACTGAGCTGTAATGAGTTATAACTATCAAATTCTACATATTCCACGGTAAATACTGTTCCATGTCAGTTGCTAAATAAGTCGCTTTGTCACTGACTTTAAGGGGACTATTCTCAAACAAAAGAAATTCATCAGGAAACCATTAAATTACAATTTATCAGAAGGTTAAATTCTATCACTTGTGACCTAAGTCTATAAAACAGATCCCCCTCCCCCCACACTACAAGTATTAATTAACTGAACAGAGCCATGATGTTTTTATTACTGCCTTGCGAAGGACCTGGATTTTGAGCCAATGTTCTTGGTTTTTTATTGTATAACTTGGATTGCAAAATGGTTGCTTCTTGCTCTAGTGGGAATTGTTCACAGCGGAAGTGGTGCACAAAAGAGTCAAAAGTTCACTGGTGGAATTTTTGTATAGAAGAATCAAAAGTTCAGCATAGCAACCTGGTAATTAATAGAAATAGAAATGTAACCAGGACCCTACTCTACTGATTGGCTAAAATTATGTCTAAATAAACAGCTTTCTTCCTGGGCTTCTATTCTTCCAAAAAGGAAGGTTCTGTCCTCAGTCCTGACCTGCTTTAAGGGTGGCTTGCCTGTGGTCCTCCAGAGGTTGCTGAAGTACAGTTCCCATCATTCCTGACCATGGACCGTGTTGGCTGAGACTGCTGCAGTGCAAGAGCATCTGGAGGGCCAAAAGTGAAGTATCCCTGCTTTTGACTCTGCCTGGCTTGGCTCCCACCCTGGCTGTAAAAACACACTCTCCTTTCTGGCATTAAGAGCCATAGCAATAGCAACATCTTAACTGAGCCATCCTATGTATGTCTACTCAGAAGTCCCACTGTGTTCAGTTAAACTTATTCCCAAAGCCTACTATATTTATATCCCTTCATAACCATTGAAAGTCAATAAACAGAATCAAGTTACAGGGATTTCTCATCTCACCTCGTGTCTCTTTTGCTGAGCTTATGAATGTGTCTGTCTCTTATCTTTGAAAATTTGCATGAATCACATTTGCATGATAAGCTGTGTTCCACCGATAAGTCAAAAGCCCTCCAGATTTCCCAAATCTTATCAAACAAAGCAGCTTCGGAAATTGAATCTCATAACTGCTACCCAAAGAAGAAAAACTCAAGGCAGCTGCCCATTGTGTTTCTGATGATATGTATCACCCTAAACAATTTCTAACTCTAAGGTTTTATTGTTAAAGTACCTCCATTTTCTATTTTCTTACTTCAGTTATGTTATGCCAGTCCATCAGTCAAAGGGAAATTTTCTATTACTTGCTGACTATTCATTAATGACCAGGAATTTGATAAATTACTATTTTATTTTGCAATGCCAGTCAAGTTTTACTTCCAGTAGGAAAATCATGCACAGCTACTCCTGTTTTCCCAGGGAGCACAATACAATTTGTATAAACCAAAAAGTTTGGCTGATGCTGTGTAGCAAACATTTTGGTGCATATGCCAGCAGGTGTTTCTGTTCTCCTGCATGGAGGGCAGGGTACCAAATGTAGCTGAACTACAACCCATCTGGGTGCCAACTAGCATGGCCAGTGGTTAAGGATTACGGGAATTGTAGCCCTACAATATCTGGAGGGCAAGATGCTGGCTACCCTAATTTACACATTCAAGGAGGGTTCAGATAACCAAAAAACCACACGACATCAAGGCTCATGGAAATGGAGATCCTATACAGATTGCCTTATTTGACCAATTGGCATCTGTAGTCCCTAACCCTGACAGAGTTGGTGACTACCAACATTCCACATGGCTTATTTAATTTTTAAAATTTTTAATTTATTTATTTATTTAAAAAAATCATATGCCGCTGTATCATAAAATTATATCATAGTAGTTTATGCCATTCCCACCACCACCACCATCAAAAACAAACATTGTTTTAATGTTTGTGTAACCCCCAAAAGATCACTTTACACATTCAAATTTAGATTTATCACACACACATATTGACCAAGCAATCTGCTGTCACACAACATGCACCAAAATATAAATGCACATTTAAAAAAGAATACCTTATGAAAATGGTAAGCATTTAGATCTGTTGAACTATATACAGTAAATAACTCTGGGAATCATGAACTCTGAAATCCATGGAGAAAAAGCACAGATGACCTTTAATGAAGCTTCATTAAAACAAGGGAATGAAACTTCATAGCTTTGGATATCTCCTTGCCTTGCATACAGAAGTTCCCAGTTTCAGTCCCTTGAATCAAGGCCAGATTATGGTGGTTGAGAGCCTTGTACAATTCCACAAATAAGAGATACCAAAGAATACGTATTGTGCTTTCTTACAGACTAACACATTTCTTATGACATAAGCTTCTATGGACTACAAAAAATATTCAGAGCCTGAATTTGCAACTTGCAGCAAAACACATACAGCAACATTTTGCTAAAGTTAATAACCTATCCTCCAACATTTCTCCAATGAAAATAGGGACATCCTTTTCCATCATCATAGGGTGTGTGTGTGTTTGTGTTCAAAGCCATCCATCACTTTAGGTGGCTTTGAACATATATAAAAACATAATAAAATAGTAAACATCCACAAACTTCCCTATACAGGGCTGCCTTCAGATGTCTTCTAAAGGTTGTATAGTTACTTATCTCATTGGCTTGGGAGTCAGATAACTCCATACCCTCCAGCATTTCTCCAATGAAAATAGGGATGTGTGGAAATGCTCTGAACATGTGCATTTTCCCCATTTAAACCCACTTTCACTTAACTCATCATTGTTTCTGTTCACTTCCTCACTTGGGTTAGTCACCAAATTTCAGAATAGCATATCTCATATGGCATCTGTGAAGATATCTATCGATGTATAAAATGGCTGCAAAGAGGGATTTAAGGAGCAATTCTCTGCACACAAAGTTGACATAAAGCATGCCAGTGTAAATTAAGTCAGCATAAAGTTACACCAGATCCAAACCCCCGTCAGCAGTGGGGCCTGTCAGAGGGAAAGGGAGTCATTAAAATATTGTTCTATGCTGGGTTATCATGCCATGTGACTGAGTAGCATGGGGTCCTGCCTAAGCTCCCCCCCCCCGTCCCTCTAGTCCTGCCCGCACCATAGCCCCAGAAAGCCCCTTTGGGGGACTTCACTGACTTCAGCTTGGCTGACTAAGCTGCAGCTGAGCAAGTTACACTAGCATATTTTAGGAATCAGCTGGGTGAGCCAACAATCCACCGCATCCTAAGATGCTCATCCTGGAGAATCTTGTTATAGGATTGCCCCCTGGAACAAGTTTTAGTAACGGGAAATACATTAGATTAAGTGGGACAGTTCAATAGCTAGACTGAAAGACCCCTTGAATATAGTCAAGATAAAAGCAATGTATTTTTCCAGGGTGCTTCTGATGATTTCTTCTATATATGTCGCAGAGGCGCCATCTTCTCAAGATGATTGAGGGGGCCTGACATGCCGTCCTCACATCGTGAGATCAGGAGAATGCAGGGAATATTGCCGAATGCCGTCTAAACATTGGGGTGGGTGGGTGTGAAACTGCCTCAGACCCCAGGTGCCAGTGCATATGATATGTCACAACTACCAGGGAAAGTGGTATTCCTGAAGAATAATCTAATGTGGTCTGAAAGAGTGGAAATACGGCACTATTGAAAGGATAGCCCACCTCACACATTAAAAAGTGACAAGCATGTCTGGTTGGTTGAGTTCATGTGTATTTTAGGCAGCAGGTGAACCCATGCTCTTAGCATAAATGTGTTAGTTATGGACATTCATTGTATATATTTGGGAGTGCATCTTAAATCTGCAGTGGATGAAATGGTTCTCAAATAAAAGAGGACGTGAACTACTAATAAAAACTATTGCTTTTCAGGATGCTGTTTCTGAATTAACCTACCCAATTTATTTCTTAACATCATCATCGTCCTCATTTCCTCCCTGAAACTTTTGATAAACCCATTGAAATATTAACTTTCAGAAGAATGTAGTTGTAAATGAGGTGTCACATCATAAGCATTTTCCTTAGTCACCAGTGCTTTGTTGAAATTTTGAAATGAATATCTTCTGTCACAGTTTCAGCAGGTCTTCAATCTTTTTTGTGACATTTTTTCCTTAAAAAAATAGTTCCATTGAAAATACTTCCTTCGTAATTTGCCTTCATTCACAGACTGGAGGGCAGATGATAATAACAATATTTAAAAAGTGACATTTTCTTTAGATTATTGCACTATGCAGAAAATGCAGTTGCCTGCAACCAAGACTCCTAGATCCTTTTCACATGTACTGCTCTCAAGCCAGGTGTCACCCATCTTGTATTGTGGGACCAATTTTTATAGAACTCTCTTCCGGTCCACTCAGACAGGCTTCCTTCCTGTTGAACATCTGGTGCCTACTGAAAACGTATTTTTATTTATTTCAGCAGGTGTTTGAACTGAATCTTGATTTTATAGTTTTAACTGATTTTTATTTTTATCATATTGTTCAGCTTCTTGTACACTGCTTAGAGACAATTCTAATTAACCATTATACAAATTGTCCAAATAAATAGATAATAAAATGCAAACCATGTTTATAGCTCAGAATTAAATAGTAAATTAATTGAGACCACAAACCTATGGGCACTGAAAGTCTGTCCCAGGGACCACAGGATCTGCTAGATCTTCCTGGTCATAGGCAGAGAGTCTGCTTTCAGAGAATGGGGGCCAGACTCAGATGCCTCCTCCATGAAGCTGTGAATATTGGAGATGGCAAAGAGATGGCATTCCAGAGCCGTGTCAGGAGAGGCTCTGGATGCCCAGAATGGGTGGCTGATTGTTCCAGTCCTGGATGATTGGTATCAATAGAAAACTGTTCTCCATTCCCCTACATTAAAACAATCTGGAACTAAAAATAAAAAATAAAAACATCTTACACACTTTTTTTGCCCTACTAGCATGAGTCTGGCAGTGCAAAGGAAAGAGCGCATTGGCCTTTGGTTCTCCTTCCCCAACTCTTTTGGTGTCTTTATTAGAAACATATTGTACTGGAATGATATTTGACATTTTCAGCTTATTGGAAGAACTCCATTTAAATTTTGAAAAGAACAAATTCCTTCAATTATAATTTGAATTGTAAGTGTCAGCATATATTTAACAGAATTAGCAGATCTCACAGGAGATCTGGTTGTTGTAAATAGGCAATTAGGGGAAAGTCAATGTCCATGCATATCTGGGTCAGAACTATGGCTTCCAGTAGGGACTGAGTATCTCTGAAGCAGAAACATGAGGTCCTGCTTCCAAAGAGGTTCTGAACCAGTATAAATGTCACACTCTGCAAAAAGGATGTCTGACCCTCTCTGCCTTGGAATGTGTGGGGGCTTCTGCTGCACCAGGGCAGCAGGAAAACAAACCAGGACAGAGCAACATCTCAAACACCACAATATATTTATTGCTACATAATCGGTATGGAAGATGAAACTGCACATCAGAGCGGTGCAGTCTGCAAACTGCAAGAGCTCATGAGGTCCCAAAAGCATTACACTGAAACACAGAGCCCCCTGGCATGCATAAAAGTGGTGTTTTTTTTAATGCCCCACATTTGAAGAAAAAATATATTAGTGTATTGTTCAAACACTGGTTCTGAAGCAGGATGCATTCACAGGCTGTCCATAACTATTTCCAACAATCAGGAACTCCCCCTGGCATGCAGTTCGCACAGAAGGGTATGCATTAGATTTTGTTGACTAAACAATCAGTTGTCTATATTTCATAAAATATCACCTCCAAAATGACTTTTGGGGAGGGGTCATTACTTTCTGCATTTTTCAGGTGCCATTGAGGGGCTCCATGTACTTCTCAAATCAAAATGTTTATTCGGCTTTACGCCCATCATGAAACACAACACAACAAAACAAATCAAATAAAACAGCGGACTCGTACAAACCACAAGTGGTACTTCTCAATTTTACCACTGGACTTAAAACTCTGTGACCTCACAATCATATGCTTTGAAATCCACTGGAAAAGGGAGCAAATTGGAGTGTAAAATAGGGAAAGGGAAAGGATTAAGCCCGCTTGCCTTGCCCTGCCTATTTTCCACTTTAAAGTTCCTTCTAAAACTGCTTTGCTTAAAAAAAATAGCAGTGCGGCACTGTTACATGTTTTAGTATGTAATGTGTAGTTTGTCTCTCAGACTTTGCTTCACCGCTAACAATCAAATTCCAGATTGAATGAGGAGGAGTTAAAGTTTTGATTCCCTTTAATAGCAGAGATGGAAGATGGAGAACTCAATATTTACATTTCACATTCTCAGACATCAGCTAAATTGAATCAGAAGAATTGGATCAGTCTTTCCTTGGGAAATGGGACTAGATAAAAAATAATGAAAGGTTTGAATGACCATGTTGATTTTGTCTGATCTTTTCCCATTATATTTTGCTAGTAACACTCAGGGGATATTTTTCTCAGCTCAAATTAAATCCTCGCTGTCTTTTCAAATGGACCAGTATTACTTTACTGATTAGCTTCACTATTTGTGTGTGGGTTTTAAAAAAATGTCTCCTGAGTGATTATCTTAGTAGGGCCAAATGTAGGTCAAATCTGTACCGGTAGATCTTGTAACATTTAACTCCTGGTATAACACAATTAGTCTTGAGGGCATTCGTTTAAGGCCCAGTGCATTAATAAACAGAAATTAGCTGTGGTAACCATAGTAACAAAGTAGTGATTAATGATAGATAACCTGCCATAGAAACAAGTATTAAAAATTACTCCATTTACATCATTTTCTCTCTTCTAAAGTCAAGAACAGAGCTTAAAAAATAAATGTGCCTGTAAATGGCTTAGTATAAATAACAGAATGAGACAGAAGAGATGTTGCAGCTTTCATTAAATCCTCAAATTCTGTGGCAACAGTTCCCCAAGAGCCAGATTTTTTGAATTTCTTATGGTTCCAGGTTGTTAAGAAGGATCCAGAATCCTTGGCGGCATCCTCTCTTTTTGCAGCCATTCTCGCAGATCCCAGTGACAACGGGAAAAGTTACTTTATTAAAAATGCGCTGCAGCAGTGCTGACCTGGTTCTGCCTGTTATGCCCTTAGACATTGTCCAGAGCAACAGTTGTTGTCAGCCACTGTATAAATGTTTGTTATCTAAATTTACATTTAAGCTCATTGTTGAAAGTTTACTGTCTACCTCTGAGAATCATGTTTTATTCCTTCCTACTAAAATTTTGCTAAAATAGGTTCTGAAATTTTTCTAGGAGTCTATGTGTAATCAGTTTGTGAGCACAGGTAAGTATTTTTTCCCCATCAATTTGTTTATGTAGCTTTATTAAACCTCTGGTAGAGTCTATGGAATTGATTGCATATTTTAGATTTTTTGAAGCCATCAACAGGTGCTCAATTCTGAGAAAGAAAAATGTCAGTGCACATCCTGGAATATAAATCATGTGCAATACAGCCTCCATTCCAATTTTTTCGCATACTGTTTTTAACATTGAATTCATATACTCCTTTTCCCAACGCACACAAGAGTGCAAACTCTGTCCCCTTGAACACACCCCTCACATTTGCTAAACAACACTTCGCCATGACTGCTAATATTATCCCTCTGATGATTGCATTCTTCTTTCCACACATTTTCCCTGGTGTTGCAAAGTCTTCGATCTCAAAGGACAGGTGTTTATTAAAATCTGAGATGTGGAGCCAGTTCAGAATCATAGAATTCAGAACAGAGGCAACTGCAGTGTGCAGAAAATTTCTCCTGAAAAATGAATTTGTGTTGGCCTCTGAATTTGTTTGTCCTGTACAAGGAAGCAAGCAAAACCTCCTATACAAACCTTTCTTAGAGGACAGTTGTTGCTTCCATCTCATCATAATCCCTGTCTCTTTTGTTTTGAAAAAAACTGCTTTTTCACAGGAGGTGCATCCTGGTCTTCTGATCATCCTATACCTCTGTGTGTGTGGGGGGGGGTCATTTGCATTGGATGGTTCAGCTGGGGATCAGTTGACTGATCTGAAACTGGCAGAGAAAAACTTAACACCGATAGAGAAAGAAAGGTTTCAGAAGGAGACAGGGTTAACATTGGTTAAGAAAGTAAAATACCTGGGGGTTAATATGACTGCTAAGAACTTAAATCTATTTAAAGACAATTATGAGAAATGCTGGTCAGAAGTGAAAAAAAGATCTAGAAATATGGTCAAATTTGAAGCTTTCCTTGTTAGGCCGAATTGCTGCTATAAAGATGAATGTATTGCCAAGAATGTTATTTTTGTTTCAATCATTGCAAATTTTGGACAAAATGGACTGTTTCAAGAAGTGGCAGAGAGATATTTCTAGATTTGTCTGGCAGGGCAAGAAACCCAGAATAAAATTTAAAATACTAACTGATGCAAAGGAAAGAGGTGGATTTGCCCTGCCAGACCTTAAACTTTACTATGAATCAGCAGCATTCTGCTGGTTGAAAGAATGGCTGCTTCTTGAGATCACAGACATTTTGGATTTGGAAGGTTTTAATAATGTTTTTGGGTGGCATGCATATTTGTGGTACGAGAAGATTAAAGCTCATAAAGCATTTAAAAATCATATTGTCAGGAAAGCATTGTTCAATGTCTGGATAAGATATAAGGACTTACTCGAGAATAAAACCCCAAGGTGTTTGTCACCAATGGAAGCAAAGGCTCAGAAAAAGCTCAATATAGAGGTCAAATGGCCTAAATATTGGGAAATTTTGGAACAGGAAGGAGACAAATGGAAATTGCAGAGTTTTGAGAAATTACATTATTATCAAATAAGGGAAGCGTATAATTTGGACAAAAAAATAGGCTTCCAGGTGGAAAAATCAAAATTGGAAACAGAATTGTTAGATCCTAAAACAAAGATACTTTCAAGAATGTATAACTTGCTGTTGAAATGGAATACTCAAGATGAAACGGTTAAATCTGTTATGATTAAATGGGCACAGGATGTTGGACATAACATTATGTTTGCTGACTGGGAACAGTTGTGGACCACTGGTATGAAATTTACGGCATGTAATGCCTTAAGAGAGAATATTATGAAAATGATATATAGGTGGTACATGACACCAGTCAAGCTAGCAAAAATCTACCATTTGCCCGATAATAAATGCTGGAAATGTAATTTATTTATTTTATTTATTTTATTTACGGCTATTAGCCCATAAAATATGTACAAACATAAAAACACAGAGACATAAAAACCGATATATCCGACAACAGAAAGTGAACACCACGATGCAAGGGTGGGTCATTGAGCAGAGCCAAATGACAGCTTGGGGCCAGGAGAGCTCCAGGGGACGGATCACAGAAAAAGGAAAACTGAAGACGAAATCCGACATGCACTCTCATCCTAACAGTCCGATTAGTTTTGCTGTTGTTGTTGTTTTTTGGTGGTTTTTGAGTGTGAGATAACCGCATTCAGGAATCTCGCCACCTGCAGAGTTACAGAAGGATCTGTATCCTGCAAAAGCAGTGCGGCGTGTGACGTGTGACGTGTGACGTGTGAGAAATGGAAATGTAAGGAAATGTAAAGAAAATGAAGGTACATTTTTTCACCTTTGGTGGACGTGCCCAAGGATAAAGGCTTTCTGGGAGATAATCTATAATGAAATGAAAAAGGTATTTAAATATACCTTCTTGAAGAAACCAGAGGCCTTTCTCCTGGGCATAGTCGGCCAATTGGCACCAAAGAAGGATAGAACTTTCTTTATGTATGCTACAACAGCAGCAAGAATACTTATTGCAAAGTATTGGAAGACACAAGATTTACCCACTCTGGAAGAATGGCAGATGAAAGTGATGGACTATATGGAACTGGCGGAAATGACTGGCAGAATCCGAGACCAGGGAGAAGAGTCGGTGGAAGAAGATTGGAAGAAGTTTAAAGACTATTTGCAGAAATATTATAAAATTAATGAATGCTAAAATGATGTTGGATTGGATTTAAGTGGATTTAGTAATAAGATTAATAAGAACATGTAAAAATGGATTGATAATGGATGAAAATATAAAGCTTTAATATGTTGAGATATTTAAAGAAAGAGGGTAAGGATTTGCTGAATTAATTATGTGAATGGGAATACAAAAAAGGGAGGTGTGAGGAGGTCAGAGAAACAAGCTAAGGAGAATCTAAAATTTGGAAAATTGATTTGTTTTTTAATTATCTTTTGTGTTTGTTGTGCTTTATGTATTTCTGCATTCTTTGTATTTTCTTTTCAGTTTTTTTCTTTGTACTTTCGTTGTTTTGAAATTTTTGTTTTTTTACAAAATTTTGATAAATCTCTTTTAAAAAAAATGATCTGAAACTGGCGGGCTGGATCAGGCCCAATCGCCTTCTGGATCAGGCCCAATCGCCTTCTGGATCCAGCCTGCGGACGGTCTGGGAATCACCATGTGGATCACCAGTGTGCATGTTCTTTCCCTCTCCCTTACACAGCAGCGCCAGTGGCACCTCCTCCCTCCCTCCTCCTGGCTTCTCCCCGCCCTGCCTAGAGGAGGGGAGAAGGAGGAGGGGCTTTGTTGGTGCCAGCAGCAGCAACGCTCAAGCAGCTGCCATTTTAAGCAGCCCCTCTCCGCTCATTGTCCCTCCACCACCACCACCAGCCCCTGCCACTCACAAGACACAGGTAAGCAGTCACCGGGGCTCGTGGTGCTCTTGCATCATCCCCCCCCAAAAAAAAATAGTCTGGCCCCCCACAAGGTCTGAGGGACAGTGGACCAGCTCCCTGCTGGAAAAGTTTGCTGACTCCTGTCTTACAGGGTAAAAGCCATGAAAAATGGGTGTTCTGGGGAGTGGCAAGAGATGGACTGGGCCAGAGGCTCTTATACTGGATCCTAACTCTGTTCAGCTCAGTCATGCGCTCAGCTGAATGGAGTTTGAATCTGGTGTGCTTTATGCTGGTTCAACTTCAACCAGCCTAAATTATGCAGGCTTTCCATATTTAGGATTGCTGCTGCCTTCAGATGTCTTTTCAAAGTTGTATAGTTCTTTATCTCCTTGGCATCTGAAGGGAGGGCATTCCACAGGGAGGGTGCCACTACTGAGAAGGCCCTCTGCCTGGTTTCCTGTAACTTCACTTCTTTCAGTGAGGGAACCAGCAGAAAACCCTCGGAGGAGGACCTCAAATAAGCAACAACAAAAGGTGGTATTTATTTATTTTGCAAGATAATCTTTATTAGTTTTACAAATTTCATACTGCACATACATTTTATATTACATTGTACATTTGTTATTGCTCCTAAGAGCTGACTTCCCTCCTTTGTTCTTCTGATTTCTTTATATCGCCTCTAAATTTTTCGCATTGTCTTTATCCATTTTATTTATTGTTATTCTGCTTCCACATTTGTCCATAAAATGTCTGTAGATGAATAAATCCTTCTATATATACAGTTCTTATTGTCTATCAACCGTATTTTTCGCACCATAGGACGCACCGGACAATAGGATGCACCTTGTTTTAGAGGGGGGAGAACAAGGAAAAAAAATTATCCCCCTCTCTGCCCAGCGCCCCTTCAGCGAAGCGGCAGGAGGCACTGCGCAGAGAGGGGGAGAATTTCCCCCCCTTGTTTTCCCCCTCTAAAACAAGGTGCCGTTTAAGGTGCGTTCAATCGCCTTCATGTGGCTACCTTGGAAGCCTGGAGAGCGAGAGGGGTCAGTGCGCACTGACCCCTCTCCTCTCCAGGCTTCAGGTTCCTTTCAACCTGCTCCTTGGGGCTGGCAGGGGGAAGCCCACCACCAGCCCCAAAGAGCAGGTTGGGGAGCAGCGGAAAGGCGCGCAGCGGAGAGGCTGCTACCATAGTCGCGTGTCACCTCTCCAGCTGGGAGAGGGTCGCGGGGCTATGACTTCTTTAGTCCCGCGCGTGCTCTCCCGGCTGGAGAGGTGGCTCACAGCTAAAGAGGCTGCTGCAATAGCAGCGCGTCACCTCTCCAGCCAGGAGAGGGTCACGGGGGGCTTCTTTAGCCCCGCACGCGCTCTCCCGGCTGGAGTGGTGGCGCGCGGCTAAAGAGGCTGCTGCAATAGCCGCGTGTCACCTCTCCAGCTGGGAGAGGGTAAGCGGGGCTTCTTTAGCCCCGCGCGCGCTCTCCCGGCTGGAGAGGTGGCGCGTGGCTATAGAGGCTCCTGCCATAGCCGCGCGTCACCTCTCCAGCCGGCAGAGGGTCGCGGGCTATGCCGTCTTCGCTCCACAGGACGCACACACATTTCCCCTTCATTTTTGAAGGGGAAAAAGTGTGTCCTATAGAGCGAAAAATACGGTATATATCATTTGCAACTACTATTGGTTACTTTGATCACATTGTACATTTTGCTTCTTATTGTTGTTATTTTTCCAATAAAGTTATTGGTATTGCACATTATGAGGTTTGTTTCAATTCTACTGGTTTCTCTATTTCACACATATCTTTCCTATGTACAGCATAAATTTCTTCCATTCTTTTTGAAATGTTTCATCGCCCTGTTGTCGGATTTTCCCTGTTAATTTAGCTATTTCTGCGTATTCCATTACCTTCTGTTGCCAATCTTCCACTGTTGGCAATTGCTGTTGTTTCCAGACCTGAGCTAACAATAGCCTCGCTGCTGTTGTTGCATATAGAAACAATTTCTGATCATTCTTAGCAATAGCCTCTCCTCCATTACACAATCCATTTAAATACCACTTTTTCAATATCCTCTTAGCTATATTGAAAAAGTGGTATTTAAATGGATTGTGTAATGGAGGAGTTTCGGAGCTGTCCACATGCATGCACACACGCACACACCAAAGTTGATATTATTATATTTTTATGAAGGAGAGAATAAAAATATCAAAAAATTGTTAAACTATTGATTGCCCAGAAATGGAAAACGTCTGAAATTAACACCTTATTATGGTGGAGTAATATATTGAAAATTGCATTACATGAAAAACTTTACTGGGTACATCAGTGGTTTTTTTTAGTTGTTTTTTTAAGGAATGACAAAGGTAACTTCTTTTGCCTCAGTTTGGTGGGATTTTATTGAGTACATAAAAAGGAAAATTTACATTTGGCTCTTCCACAAGTCATGTGGGCTAAGTAACATCTAATTGGTTGAAAACAATTATTGACATAATACAGAGCCATTTGTTTTTGGTACTCTTTGCGCATCTAGTGTCCAAACATAGGCAAAAATCACACACCCCCAGGGAACCATCATGTGAAGATGGGCAACAATATATCGAGAGGAATTCAAATTGCACAGGTTACAACTATCACACTAAATTGGGCAAAGTTCCATGAAATGGAGTGGTGATATCTTCAGTAGTGTCCAAATTGACCCACTTTGGACTTAGCACACCAAAACCTGGGTGAAGTCAAACCAAAATATATGCATGTATGCATCAAGTGTGTAAAACCTAAAAAATTTGTCTTGGCACTTTGCCTGGTGGCATTGGAGGCTACTGTTGGTAGCAATGGAAATATAAAATCTGCTTCGATGTGAAGAAATGGTTGCATGCTTCTTTGGATCCTGGCCATTGGCAGCATCTGAAATTACAGCTACCATGGACTTTCTAGGATGTGATCACTGCCATTGTGTTAAGCATTGTTGTTCAAAAACAAAAGGGAAAAAGAAGGCTAAGAATAATAGCATTAAAAAATACTTAGAAGATTTGACCTTGAACACTTAACCTGATAGAAATACACTTTAAGCTACCTGAACACATTCTATGATTATTGTCATTTACATATATCTTTTTTATAGAATATGAAGGTAGTTTATCTAATCAGGGCTGGAGAGAATTACAGGGAAAGATGACAGCTGATTCTGTCAGCTCTCCAAATGTCTTTAGTGTGTGTGTGTTTTCTAAAGTAACCTGAAGTTCAGGCCTGAAGAATGAGAGGAATTTAAAACAGAAATATTTCCATCTTGAATTAACAGTATTTACTATGTACATTCCTTTTCCAAATTGAACTGTCTGTGGAGCATATCTATTTATCTCCTTTGCATATTTGAATATACTTGCGCATAAAATAGATATACACTGGCAATAAAGAAGTCTTTCTTTTTCAGAAGCAATGTAATCCACTCAGTTAATTGTTGAGTAGTCTGTGTCTGTTGTTTCTGATCTCCAACTAGAGTTCTTAAGCCTAAGAGCTATATTCAGCTAAGTATTACTCAGAGTAGGACTGTGAAAATTAGTGAACCTAAGTTAGTCATGTATATCAACTTCAATAGGTCGACTCTGAGCAGAACCAGGAGTGAATGCCACTATATTACTGCCACCACCGTTTCCCAGCACCTTCTCCTTATGATGTGGAACACTCTTCATTCCAAGGCTAGAGGACACAAAGAGTTTTCCAAACGTGAGGTAAGGCAACCTCATAGGTAAATTTAGTCACACTGTTTTAGTCCCACACCTTCTAGAATGGCATAGGCACAATCTCATCAAAAGTAGGCATTTTAGTCCAATTCATTTCACAGGCAGAGAGTGCAGACATGCTCACCTGAAAGTGAAATTAATGGGATGTAACATTGGCTGGATCTTGTCTATTTTTTAAAAACACACACCAAACAATGCATTCCAATCAGCAGAAGAGAGGCACATTAATGAGAATACTTTCATTTTGCTCTCTGTCAGATAGGCTTTGCTGTTGTCATGAACCTTGCATTCGGAATGGTAATCATGTTTTACCTGTAATTCAGCTCCTTGGAGCATTGATGAGGTCTAAGTCCATCACTCTCCTAACAAGGAGAAATAGGTACGTTTAAGGATTGCCCCTCCTCCTGCAAAGTATTTTAATCATATGCTTCAGCAATCATAATTACTTTTGTGACCTTCTTAATTTAACAGATTTGACTTCCTCTAGTTGTAATTTTGCAGGAATAATTGGATAACTAGGCATTGCATGTACCTAAACAAATTAGTTTTTTTTTATAAAAAAAGCATGATTATTCACAGTTCATTAGACAAAAGCTGCATTTCATTATTTATTGCAATCACTGCTGTAGAATGTCATTCAAAATTAATATTGTGATCAGTTTTGTTGAGGTGATCAGAATGGTTGAGAGCTATACACGTTCTTTTAAAAAAATTCAGACGCACATGAGGTGTCTCTTTGTTCAAAACTTAATTACACCATAATAATATCCTCATCCTTGTAATCACCATAATCAATGGCTGAATACAGATAAACCTTTGTTAACAGGTAATCTACCACAGTGTGCACAACTGGTTATCTGCATTGTCCCGACAAGTGGTGAGGCACATCTTGCCATGCCCCTCCTTCCCTTGGTTTGTGGTTCAGTGTGGAAATGTGAAATCTGTTCAGCTGCTAAAGAGGAGTAGGGCAGGCAGAAGGGCCTCAAGCAGCAGAAAGAAGATGGGAAAAGATGGGACCTGGGAATATAGGAAATAAGAGTGGCAATGATCCACACACACACACAAAATATAGGGGTTGTGCGGCTTTGTTTATTTCAACATAATTGCACATGAATATTAATGTATGCAGAATTTTTATTGGTGACCTCTTCAAGTTAATAAAAGCTGACAGTTTAATAGGATAAACAAATGTTTTATTTGTACATTGTGGAATATTTTACCAGCGACTGGATGTGTGCTTCTTAAGTGATTGTGCGGTACATATGGTAGGTAGGATGCATGTTTGCTAGATGACCTATTACTCTGTTGATTCATTGGCTGTGTCTTATAATTGAAAGGTCAGGCCTATCCATTAAACTTATCAACATGGCACAAGATATTTTAAATCAAAAACGTTTCTGCTTGAGCTTCATTAATTCTATGGCATTAATGTTAGAGCAACAGCGAGAAAAATTAATTCCCCCAAGTTGAGAAATTAGAGGCAGTGACTCTTCAAAACATACAGAAGAGATACAAGAAGGTCTAAAAATAAAATAGATTTCTAAGCTTCTATTCTCTTCCAGTAATAATATTTCTTGCATATATTAAAACTATTTCCTCTTTTTCACTTGCAATCTCTCTAGATTGAGAGCCTCGTGTATGCAACTATATGTTCATCTAAAAGGATTTCTGAAACAAAGACACAGAGCTCTTGTTAAACAGACACACACACACACACACACACGGACGGACGGGTTCCAAGGAACTCAAATTATGGCTTTTGTCAGCAGGAGTCAGTGGCCTTATGCTCTTTCTTACTGGCAGAATGCCAGGAGAAGGAACCACTTGCCTGGTCTCTGCTGTTCTGCAGCATGACCACTGCAGATGGCCAGAGTGAGGTACTGCAGTTGCCAGCTCAGTTGGGATCAGGTTGAATTAAAGGAGCAACAGTAATTTTGCCAGTATAATCCGGTTTTAATGCTACTGGTGCTTTCCATCACATCCACTCATTGAATGAGGTAAAGGGTAAAGGGACCCCTGACCATTAGGTCCAGTCGTGGCCGACTCTGAGGTTGTGGCACTCATCTCGCTTTATTGGCCGAGGGAGCCGGCGAACAGCTTTAAAACTGTTCGTTGTTTGTTGTTGTTTTTTTAAAAAAACAGTTGCATAGTTTTAATAACAAAACTAACACACACAGCTAGAAATAGGTTTTTAAAAAATACAGAATAAATGCCATGACAGAGACTTGGGACATTGCAGTCGATGACCGACCCTTTGGGTCCCTTCCATCTCTACAGTTCTCTGGCTATGATTCTACGTCCTTTTCATCCTGCTGGAAAAAGCTGGTTGAGTCAGAAATGTCTTCAATTGTTGGACTCATTTGCTCCAAAGACTTGGAACTGCTTTTTTCAGAACATCATGAACAGCATCCCTCCATTTAGCATCTCTAACAGAAATTGAACAGATTGTGTGTGTGAGAGAGAGAGAGAGAGAGAGAGAGAGAGAGAGAGAGAGAGAGAGAGAGAGAGAGAGAGAGAGAGAGAGAGAGAATTCAAAGGTTTGAGGGTTCCTTCACTTCATAGCGCAGGGGTCAGCAACCTAAGGCCCATGGGCCACAAGCGGCCCATGGGGGGGTCGTTTAACCGGCCCACGAGCCACCCCTGAACCGAGCCGCCCGCTCGAGTCCACGCGCGCTGCGCTAAACTGGCACAACATGGTACAGGGACTCGCTTCCATGGCGCCGGAAATCAGTTGTGCACATGCACAGACACCGAAAATCGCATCTGCGCAGACACTGGAAATGGCGGGCGTGCATGTGATCTGGCGCATGGAGGGATCTCTGCTGGAGTGAACCGGCCCAGGCGAGGTAAACCTTGCCGACCCCCGTCCTAGCGGTTCCTTCCCTCAAGCCTGTGAGGCACTTTCTCCACTCATTCTACAACTTATTTTTCATTCTAAGTTCTATGTTCTTCCTTGCCAGTCAAGTGGCCACTTTAGACTAATTAAGAACTTCTCACCTTAGAATCAAAAGGTGCAACCACCTCTTTCATGTTTTTTTTTTAAGCTGCATATCAAAGCATCTAGTGTACTAGGGAACTGACCCAGACCAGCCATGGAAAGCATGAGGCTTGCCTTGATAAACTGGACATCTGGCTGCTGTCATGTGGGGTCTGAGATGCATCAATAGTCTAAATGTGTGACGGTAAAAAAATACCCAAGGGCAATTATTTGGAACACTAAAGGCCTGGACATCCAGATGGATGGCAGATAAGGAATTTCCCAGTACATTTCAAAGGAACTGTATAACACTGATGACCACAAAGTTTTGTCTCAGGTTCTGCTCTTTTTTTCTTATTCAAATAATTCTCATTATAGGCTATGTGTACTTTAGATTTGTTTAAACCAATTTAATTGGAGTTCTAAATTGGGCTGTTATTGAATACCAAATGAAAGGAAGCAATGAAATAGTAAAACAAATCAGTGTTCACTAATGTTTTTAGGTTATAATTGCATGTACAAAAATAAGTAGTGAAATTTATGCCAAACATTTGCATTTCATTTTTAGTGCATCCTTTATCTGCATTTCATCTTCCACAGCCCCATTAATTATCTAATTAAGGAAGCAATCCTATGATGGCACAAAGCGGCTGGCACAAAGCAAGTCAGTGTATGCTAAACCAGTGTAAAGTTACTCCAGATCCAAACCCTGGTCAGCAGAGGGCTGGCTGTTTCTGCTTTGCCTGAGCCTGGCAGAGGGAAAACAAGCTTTTAGAATAGTGTTTTACTCCAGGTTGCAAAGTGCTCTGACTTTGCTGAACGGGTTTAGGCTTCAGCTTAAATCTCCCATCCCTGAGATCCTGCTCCCACCACATCCCTTGGGGGGTCTTACACTGGCCTCCACTCAGCCCCCTGAGCAAAGATAAACAAGTTACACTGGCATGTCTTCATCTGAGCCAGGGTTGGGGATGGCTGCAAATGAACCAAGATGAGTTGGCAAACAGCTGGCTGAGCTGGAGATCCACTGCAGCCTAACTTGCTCCTCCCAGCCGATTTGCATGTAGAAAGTCCCTGACATTTCCAAATACATTTCCAAATACAATTAGAACTGTTTTCTGAACAAACCCTGGAGAACCAATGTCTGTCAGTTGTGGTAGATGATCTGCCTTCCTATTCTCCTGATTTTTCAAACACAAAATGCACTGAGCATTTGCTTTCTAAAATTTGTTATTTCTTGAACTTAAATTTGGATGAAAATATTTTCAGTCACATATTTTGATTGCTTTGAAATTAGTTGTCAGCACCATCAATTTGGGTAGATGGCTATGTTAATAATATTAATTTTCTCTTTTGAGTTTGTTAATTAGTTAAAATTCCATTTACTTGGGAGCAGATTATAAAGGGAACAAATTTCCATATGGCCAGTATAAAGACTTTAGAGTCACTAGATAAAATCCCATTAGGTGAGTAGAGGGTGATACAGGCAGACCCTATATTACTGCACACAGGTAGATAGATAGATAGATAGATAATACTTTATTCGGCTATAAGCCCACAAGGTAAAACCAATCAATAAATAAAATAGCATTTTACATTCTAAAATATCAACTAAAATATTTCAACGCATAATCTCCTTCACGTTACATACAGTCTCTAGATGTACCATATTGTGGCCTTGAATATAAAGATGGTGGATAAAGTTTACTAGATTTTTAATAGTCATGCAGCATTCCATGAAGTCTTTTATATGAAAGAACTGAATTCAGGAATCTGGCAACCTGTAATGTTCTATAAGAGTCAATGTCCTGGAGTAAATAGGCTAGATGTAATTCAGGTGGTTTAGTAACAGTTTCCAAGATGATTGAACTCAGAATCCTTGATCGGGGAACAATATATAAAGGACAATTAAACAAGATATGATAAAGGGATTCTATTGATTTGCTGTCACATGCGCATAAAACAGAGGTTTTACCGTTAGAAAATCTATTACTCAGCACATTTGAGGGGAACACATTAAATCTGGCTCTAACAAAAGCGAATCTATGCGACGCAACCGATAAGGTAGACAGATATCGAGGTATCTGGGACATAAATGTAATGCCCTGATTTATCGGGGAACATGTACCTCCACCTGTAGTAAGATTTTGTTGCAAATCAACCTCCTCCAATCTTTGTTTGATGACCTTTTTTGCTGTAATTAGATCTAAATTTAGTATATCGGAAGGAGAGATTCCATAAGACAACAGTTTGGAATGGATTTTTGTTGCCCATGGGCTGGTAAATTCATCTCTCCAAAGGCACTGAATAAGATGGTAATTGGGCAGTTTATGCCAAAGGGACAGCCAGTAATTAAAGGCATGTCTCCACATCAGGATCTCTAAGGAGGGGGTCTTGAGTTCTAAGCGAATAGCAGAGTTGCTTACACAGGAGGGTAGTTTCAAAAGGCGTCTGAGAAAAAGATTTTGCAATGTCACCAGAGGCATGAAGTTTACAAAAGCGCCCCATAGAGGGACCGCATAGGCCATAGTTGCAACCACTTTTGCACTATAAACTTTTAAGGCAGATGGAACATGCATAGCCCCCTCTGTAAAGAAAAAGCGTAATAGAGCGTAGATAAGGGCTTTGCCCTTATTTTGTAAGTATGTGATATGCGCTTTCCATCCCATATTATACTGAAAGTAAATTCCTAGATATTGAAATTTGTAGACTTGTTCAATTGGCTTCCCCTCGAGTTCCCACCTATACAATTTACGACTCCTGGAAAAAATTAGGACTTTAGATTTGGAATGGTTAATAGTAAGTAAATTTGTTTGGCAGTATAACGTGAAGATCTTAAAGGCCCTCCTCAAACCGATTCTTGAATATGAGAGGATCACTGCATCGTCAGCGTACAATAGTAAGGGGCAGCGATAGTCTGCAAGCCTGGGTGCATGAATGGTGGTTTGGGCCTCAACTAGGGGAGTTCTCATGTCACTAATATAGAGGTTAAAGAGATAGGGGGCAAGGATGCACCCTTGTCGGACCCCCTTATTTATTGGAACAGAGTTTGTGAGATCGCCCTCAGGTGTTAACCTCACCCTAGCGGCTGTCCCTTCATGTAATTTAATCATTAGCCACAACAGCCTTTTATCTATACCCCACTTTGCCAATTTTTCCCATAGCAGCTCTCTAGAGATACTGTCGAAAGCCGCCTTCAGGTCTATAAAAGCGGCACATAAAAGACCATGAGTGGGGGAAGAATACTTCCGCGCCAAATGATGTAGAATTATTGCATGGTCAATAGAAGCACGATTAGGTCTAAACCCGGCCTGTTCATGGCCTATCAGATTGGAATCTTCGGCCCATTGGGTTAGTCTGGTTAGCAGGAAGCGAGTATAGATTTTTCCGATGATTGATAATAAACTGATATTACGATAGTTTCCTGGGTCCTCTGGTGGTCCTTTTTTGTATATAGGAATTATGATGGACTCCTTCCATGATCTAGGTATCTGGCCCGTGGCATTAATTGCATCAAAGATTTTTGCAAGAATTTTGGCCCACCATGCTGGGTGTTGTTTAATAGCTTCCGCCGGGATCAGATCGGGCCCTGGGGCTTTATCAGTTTTCAGTTTAGCAATTAAATCAGCTATTTCCTCCGGGTCAGTATCTGGCCATATGGGCAAGTGGCATGAAAGAGTATCAGAATGAATGTTAGAGATCACTGTCTGGGAGAAATATTTTCTTAGAAATTGTTCCCATATCGGGGCTGGTATAACCATCAATGGGTATTTCCTCGATCTTTTGTTGATTAAATTCCAAAAACCACGAGAGCTGCGAAGCTTAGAGGCAGCAATCAGCGCTTGCCAACGTCTTAGCTGCCATTCATGCTTGGCTGACTTCTGTGCCTGTTTGTAAGCAATTTTGGCCTGGAAGTACTCTGGGGGAAGAGTTTCAGCTCCAGAAGATTTATATCTGTTGTAGATACAACAGAGAGAGAGTCTAGCTTGCTTACATTTGGAATCAAACCAAGGTGCACCGAACCTGGGTTGATCTCGGTTAACCAGGTGAGTCGGCATCGTAAAGAAGCTAGTTAAATCTACAGAGAGGTGGGAGAACCACTCCAATATCCTATTTGGTTCAGACAACTCCGCCACTGAAACAATAGGGGGTTCGGAGATATTCCTCTGGAAGAATTCTGCGTATTTTTGGGCCTGTTTCATAGACCATTTAATGCTTCTTACTTGAGCTGCGGCATTTAAACCTACATGAATTGGGTGTGAACCGCTAACCGGGTGCCAGTCAAGCGTTAGCTTGGCCGCTAGAGGTAGGTGGTCACTAGATTGTACATTGTCTACCTTAAAATAAAAGAAGTTTGAGAATAGGTCTTCTGAAACTAGAAGGTAGTCTAGGACACTATTTGATGTTGTGCCCAAATGAGTGAATTCACCTGGCACGTCCGGAGGGCAATTGCCATTCAAAATGTTCAAATTCATACGAATGGCCAATTGATAAAGAAGGACTCCCGCCTCATTCGCTCTGATGTCCTTAGATCTTCTTGATGTAAAAGAGATTAAATCAGATTTTGGGTAGTGGGGAGGAACCCACCACTTGGCCTTGATTATCCCATCCCAATTGGCGCCTGTACGTGCATTAAAGTCACCACCCATTATCGATGGAATATTAGGGTACATAACATAGCATGCCAATAAATGCTCTTCCAGAGAATCCCATCTATAATGGAGGTCCGATATAAGACCACCTGGAGGAAGATAGACATTGGTGATTAATAGGGAGAATTTTTCGCTTGAAATCAGACCTGTAAAAGCAAAAGGAGGAAAAGTCTGAACTAGCGAGAGTTTAGCGCTCATTTTAAGCGATATGGCGATTGCAAGACCACCTCTGGACCGGCCACCTTTTTGGGAGGGACTAGCTGGAAGTGATATCAGTTCAAAGCCATTTATGTCTATTTTCTCTTCTTCCCATGTTTCTTGCAAAAGGATTATCTGAAAAGAGTTTATATAGGACAAAAATTCGGGATCTAATCTTTTCCTTTTCCAGCCAGCAATATTCCAACTTAGGACTGCTAGCTGGGGACTTCTGTGTTGTTCTTTTAACAGTCAAAGCGAAGGAGGGGCAGGCTCTCTGGAAGAGACAGAAGATGTAACAAAAAAATCAGTTATTTTACATTGGGAAGATGGTAACTGTGAGGAGCCCTCCAAATTAAAATTTTTAACAATTTGGTTCGACTGTTGGAACACCGAGGATGATCTACTAGAAGTAGATCCCTGAACAGGAGGTTTCTTCATTTCGAAATTCTTTGTACAACTTGACAGAGAAATACCCAGAGAGGGAGAAATTAAGTCCGTCGGAGAAAACCCTCTAGCAGATTTATCATCAGGCATTAGGATGATTTTATTGATGCGTCCCATCGGGTCTTCAATCGTTTCCGACGACGGGTCCCGAAGTGTAACATTCACATTTTCCTTTAAAGAGGGTAGTTGAGGGGACATCACGGGGGCGGTAATTGCGGAAGACTCTCTCAGGGGCATCACTTGTGGACTACTTCTATATCTGGTCGAAACTGGAGAAGATTCTAGCTCTGGCATAGATGAGTGAGTTAAAGAGGGATTTGAGTCAGGCAGGGAAATCAGAGTTTCGTCCTTAGGTGTGTTGGTCGATGGATGTAGATGAAGGTTAAGTGAGGATGGCAGAGCCTGGTCGTCTCGTGGAATAGCACTGGGGGCAGAAACAACTTGAAGATTTGAGTCTTGCAGGATGGTTTTTGTTTTCAAAGTGGGGCTGAGCTGAAGAAGGTCGACCACTTCTGTCCGGTGAACCCAAGTGGGGTTGTTTGAAGCATCGTTAGTATCTTCCCCTCTGTGTTGGACTTGCAAAAGCTGCGATTTAAGCGTGTCAAATCTTTGCATCATCACCGACTGTTCTTTCGGAGGGAGGGCTCTGAATGAATCAATAAGTTCCCTTTCATCAAGGGCAGTCTGCAGGTTTCCGTCCTCATATATGTCTGTTTGAGAGGGTATCGAGATTGGTCGAGAATGGCACGCTGCAGAATCATCGCAGTGGGGCCTAACAGTATTTTGAAGTAAGGCAGAGTCTCTTGTCCTAATGTCCTCACCGCCAGGGCACCTTTTTAGAAGGGGTTTGATCTTGCTATCTGCAAAAACCCTCGTTGCTACGATATCGGCCATGGACAAAAGCGTTTTCCGCCTAACAATAATAGATGGTATCTTTTCAGAGTGGAACGCAAGTATCACCTTCAAGAAGTTTGTCTGTCGGAACAGGGGCATCACCGCATATAGGTCAATCTGGTGTTTCTTAATTTTTAAAAGTTTGCTTAAACAGTCTTTAGCCCCTTCTAGCGATGACCATCTTCCTATTTCCGACCTGACAGAAAGGCAACTTTTCTTGGGTTGCAGAGTTAATATCTGATTATTCAATTGGGAATTTAAGATATATTTAATTTTAGTCTCCTTTCTTTTATCTGAATTGGGGTGAGGCAATAAGTTTTTGACCTCACAAACTGAAGATTGAGTTGTTGATTCAAGTTTTTCGACTTTCAGTAGGATATTGGATAATTGTGAAGATACCTCATCCAGCCTTTTAAAGATACAGTGAAGGGTCTTAATTACTAAGTGTAACTGCTCACAACTGGGGAACTCCCCCATATCAGATGTTAAACCATCATCCTGTGTTGAGAGTTTTTCTTTCGTATTCTCCTTTACAGGCTTTACTTTTGAAAAATTTTGAGTTGTCCGAGTTGGAGTGGCTTCTAAATCAATTAGAGGTAGGAAGCGATTTTGGGTTTCCACCGCAAAGCAATGCTCAGCATTGTCACTCCCTCTTCTATTCCGGTGTGGCACCAACCTTGATAGTTTTGGTTTAGGGGATGATAGGGGCTCGTCAAAGTCTCTCAAGCGTTTGTTCTGACCCATGCTTTCCTCAGGCCAAGGATTTTACGATTCTTAAAATAACATAATAACCCTCTCTCCAATTAGGATAATGGCGTTCTCTTCTCTTTTAGCAGCCGAGGCCGGCCCGCAGATAAGAGAGAAACAAGGAGCAGTCTGCTACAATCTGGAGCAGGGCCAAATCTCTCAGAAAGTTGCCATAGCATGTAGCTGCAGCAATTATAAAATGCTTCAAAGACTGACTGGGTCAGTTAAGATAAAATATAAAGAATTAAAAGAAGATTAAAAGAAATCCGAAGAGCACCGGTAAGCGCGTCTTACCTCGGCGCCATGTTGAACCCGTGATAAAAGCTAATAAAAACTGATAAAAGCTAATAAAAACTGATAAAAATAATAAAAACAGCATCAACTGATGCGGAGCTCAAGTCGACGCTACTACTAACGACGACGCCATCTTGGATCCTGCTCTTTCAGTCACCTGCACACAGGTACATTGTCCTATCCTGTAATAGCCTTCTATGTTACGGCCAGGCCACTCCCTATGTGGGATAGCTGCAGCTACACCCCACATTGCAACTTGTTCATTTTGCCCCATAAAACTGAGTGGGAACCACTTGGAACTGAGCCTGCCCCTTATGTGCAGATCTTGTCTGGCTTCTCTTTCTTGGTACAATGCTAAAGAGAGATGGAATCTTGTACTCAAAACTGGCTTTGCTTAGATAAAGAAAGTTGGGATGTGACAGTACCAACAGTTATGCTTATAATGAAATCAACTACAAACAAGCCACACTGCAACCAACTGAATTGCAACCAACCACGTTAAGGACCCTCTAAGCTCTTACAATGTCAATATATATAAACAAAGGACCTATCCATGTGCCGCTGACACAACCCCTTCAGTACCACTAGGCAATAGAATGAAAGAACAGCAGTCCCTGGTCTCTCTCCCCCATCTTTCCCCCCAATTGTGCTTTTCTCTGCTTATTTGTCTGTTTTGTAACACAAAAAAAACTTTTTAAAAAGCTATTTTTTTAAAAAAAGTATGATGTTCTCCTCCCAGAGCACAAGAACATGAGATTGCTGAGTTCAAGGCTAGCTACCTTATCACTTAGCCCTGAACACCTGTAATGCCAATTATTTAGGGTGCCAATTGCCACTTCTAAACTCACAGAATGATAGGCAGAATCATCAAAGCTTTGTCCTGGAAGGAATGATGATAAGGAACAATCAGGCCAAAGTGAAGCACTTCAAATTTCCCATTGTTTTGAAAGCCGTCTTCGCAGTCCTCCTAATCAGTTGTGCATACAAGTGCTTATCTTTTACTGGACTGTGCCCGTATTTTTTTAAAAAAATTATCTAGTTGTACAGAAAATTAATTGGCTCTTACAACCCACTTGTTCAGTACTTACTGGATTTTCATTGCATGGATGACATTGTGATGATCTCAGAAGTATTGGTAGACATCTTGGTTCCTGAAAAATCATAAAGCTGGTTGCTCCATGTAGACAATCTGGCAAAGCCTATATTGGGTAACCTTTAGGAAATGTCTAAGCCTTCCATATACACATACGATTTATGCTAATTCCCTTAATGCTTCTATGCAAACAAGCTTATCCTTGACATCACCTTCTTTCTCTAGACCTTGCTTCCCACTTACAAATTTTAGAATGCTTTAATCTGTCATAAATAGAGCAATGCTTCACATAAAAAAATAGGTTTAAATAGCAAAATTGTGCCCCTTGAGAGTGAGCACAAGATTTTCAGGAGACATCCCAAAGGTAAATTACTATGCAAATGAACCAATTAACAACCATATACTTTGATAAGAAAGTCCCTGTAGATCCTCAGAGGAAGCTGAAATGAAAAGAAAAACACAGACACACATTATATATGTCAATTTTATTTAAATATTGCTGTCCAATATCAGTAATGGCCTTTGGTTGTGATGTTGTATTATACATTAATAAGTTATTCCTAAGAGGAGATCAGACCAAAATGGCTGCTGAACAAATGTATTGCTCAGAATGAAATATAGCAACATAGGCATAACCAGCTGTCCATCTCAAAACATGGTACCACCTAGTGCCATAAGAGCAACACTACTCAGTTAAAACTCCTTTTATAGACAGTGTGCTCATCATAAGACAGAATACAGGGATGAATTTTAAACACTAAAGAGGACATGATTTAAATGCAAAGGCATTTAAAAATTAGAGCCTTTGGTTGTAAGCAATGAACCACAGTTTCATAAATTCAGATGAAAAGCATTATTACTGAGTAACAAAACCTGACACACAGGAGTGGAGTGGGCAAGATTTGACACCCCTAGGCAGCATGGTGAAACACAGGGTGAACTTGTGTTAGCAGTGTGACATTACTTCAAAATGTTTTGGAATTATGTTTAGGATTTATGAAAGGAGAGCATTTCAACTTAAGAGATGAAGGGATGTTTGATGTCATTTATTTGTATGGAAATAATATAAGGTACAGTGATTGTGACCACTTGTACCCACTACCCTTAATATTAGTTGGCACAGCTATCACTGAGTGAGTGGTGTTGTGTGTTTCTGTGCTAGGGATGAATGAATCTCAGTTGCTCATTTTTCCACTCTTAAATTTAGTTCTTCACTTTTCCACATCAGTTTGTGAATATTTTTTAAGTCTTCACAAACATTCATTAGCATTTTTGTTTGAACTCTACAATGCTATGATTCTGTTCTATAATTCTATTACTATTTATTATTGATTAAATTTGTTAGTTGCCTTCTCTTGCCCAAGGAAACTCAAAGTTACTTACAGTATTGTCATTTTCATATGCATTTGCCTCATACACTCATTTCTACAAAGCAATTTCCCCTAATATCACAATTTTTGAATGCTATTTTCACTTACATGTGTATTTGATGCACACTTTAGCCTAGTACATGCATCTATGTATGCATTAAATGGCTGGAGAACTGCATTGCAAAATTCAAAGCAGTGCAATTTTTTTAAGGATTACTGTGCTTCAGTTCCTTATATTGTTCTGGAAAGTGTGAATTAGATGTGCTCCTTTAAATGCAAACTGAGTAGAATTTCTTCCCATCCCTACTCTTTGCACTGTGTCTATTCTTTGCTATATGCAAGCCCTCACTTCATTTACACAAACCACTCATCATAATGAAGAGCATTTTGTTCATAACTTATATAAAAATATTTAAGAAGAAGTGGAGGCTGCATTATCAAAATGATCCTTAAGGGATGGCAGTGTTTTCACTCTTACATTCTAAATTCCAGAGTGAGGGATATGTTGGTCTCCATCCAAATGCAAAACACTTAACTCTCATTAGTATTAATTGGAGCTTCCAATGTTTGTGTCAGTAGAGATTTCTGTGAAAATATTATAGGATTGGATATTTACAAGTAGAATCAGAGCAAACATACCTGCCATTAGTAATCATCAATTGTAGTTCAAGTAAGAACACACTTTATGTCTTATGAATATCCATTTACTCTACCTTTCACAACCTACGCACTAGGAATGTTTCATGGTCTAATGTATGAAATTTCCATCTATATATTGTCAGTTAGCATCCTGCTAAACACTTTGTGCCAGCTGTCTCCATGCTTACTAACATATTCAAGGCAATCTAATATCCAAGCAAAATTTTACTTTGCAACATGTAATTGCAATTGCTCTCAACTGGGCAGAAAGATCGCAATGTTTTTCCCCCTTCACTGCTATCATTTTTTAAGTCATGGAGGCTTGAACTAGGCAGGGTTAAACATGTTTAGTGGTGCAGTCCTATAGTAAGTCCCCCTCTGTTTAATGGAACTTACTCCCTAGAAGTCTATGATTGCTGCATTAAGTCCCATTGGTTTCAGCAAATGTTGTCAGTTTGTGTTTAACTCTCCTGCTTAAATTGCATTGTAATGTAAATGTGCTTAGCCTTGGTTGGACCATTTGCAAATTACCCATCTTCTAAGGCCCAAATGTGCTTCTTATTACAATGCACCTGCATTTGGACCTGCATTTTTCATCTCAATGAAAAATTGCCTGAAATCTGACCAACTATGTAAAAAACTTATTTTGCTTATCAGCTCAACACAGCAATCTGACTATTCTTAGGTATATGTGTGGATTGTTATCAATACTTTTTAAATCTATAGAATGGCTTCTCTGTTGGGGTTGTTTAAGAACACATGCAATTCAATCCACAACTTTGTGAAGCAAAACAGTTAGGTTTAAGATGAAATACAAAGTACTTTGGATTAACAGAGGTGTGGGATTTGGTCACATGGAGAATATGTTTGAGATAAGGACTTTCTGGATCCTTTCTTCCAAGAAAAAAATGAAAAATGCAGAGAACTACAGACTGCAGCCACATCAATTTGCATATTATTTCTGACATGTTCAAAAGATATACAGTGCTACCTCGGGTTAAGTACTTAATTCATTCTGGAGGTCCGTTCTTAACCTGAAACTGTTCTTAACCTGAAGCACCACTTTAGCTAATGGGGCCTCCTGCTGCCACCACGCTGCCCGAACACAATTTCTGTTCTCATCCTGAAGCAAAGCTCTTAACCCAAGGTACTGTTTCTGGGTTCGCAGAGTCTGTAACCTGAAGCGTCTGTAACCCAAGGTACCACAGTACTTCGATGCTTTGGATTATATTTGGTTTTCAGGGACAATCTTGGAAGCAGTCAGTTGGATTTTGAGAAACAACAAGGCTGCTGAAGTAAATTGCAGCAATATTTTTCTAACTTTGTAAAGTATTTTCATGGTGTTGATATGTGTACGTCCAAATGTATAACTAGGAAACTAACAATTATGGCTTTATTCTGCCCAGGCCTAAATGGGGGGGGGGGCAAGGAGAAATGAAGCTAAGATCCCATTTATGTTGGCTATTGTGGGAAATATATGCAAATTTCATAAAATGTCATGTTAGGAATGCCTATTTCTAATTTGCCACCTGCCATAGGCCTTCTGCTGACAGTGGAAACAAAATAAAAAAATTCCTTCCAGTAGCACCTTAGAGACCAACTAAGTTTGTTATTGGTATGAGCTTTAGTGTGCATGAAGAAGTGTGCATGCACACAAAAGCTAATAAACTTAGTTGGTTTCTAAGGTGCTACAGGAAGGATTTTTTTTTATTTACTGTAACTAGAACTCTGACAGTGGAGACAGAGCACAGCCCTCATAGCTAGTAGCCGTTGATTGTCTTATGGGGCATGCAAAGTAATTTGAATAAAGGTTTTTAAAAGTGGCAAGTAATTATTGGGATGATATTTCTGAGGGGCAAGGGCACATTTTTAAACAGTTTTAGCAGTTAGCCATAAGAATTATTAGAATATGAAAATAACATGTAAAAACAAATCCATAAAAGGATTATTCCCCTACTATTGTCAGGATCTAGCAATAAAGTTTTTTTCAGATAGTGTGAATTAGGTACGGTAAAGGTAAAGGGACCCCTGACCATTAGGTCCAGTCGTGGCCGACTCTGGGGTTGCAGCGCTCATCTCACTTTACTGGCCGAGGGAGCCGGCGTACAGCTTCCAGGTCATGTGGCCAGCATGACTAAGCCGCTTCTGGCGAACCAGAGCAGAGCACGGAAACGCCGTTTACCTTCCCACCGGAGCGGTACCTATTTATCTACTTGCACTTTGACGTGCTTTCGAACTGCTAGGTTGGCAGGAGCAGGGACCGAGCAACGGGAGCTCACCCCGTTGCGGGGATTCGAACCGCCAACCTTCTGATCGGCAAGCTCTAGGCTCTGTGGTTTAACCCACAGAGCCACCCGCATCCCATGTGAATTAGGTAGGTTTGCATTAATTCATTGCATTAAAATCTGAACTTAAGCAATGTCTCGCTCATCCCTAAAATAAACTTTGCATGCAGGTTCAAGGTAAGTTTAATAATAGGGCAGATTGCAGTGTGGTAAAATGCTTGGCCATACGTTTACTTGGAAGGAGACATTTTTTTCCAGAGAGAGATTTCACTGTTAAATGTTGCTCCTCTTTATTTCTGTTCAGGCATGATTTGAGAAGTGGGAAAGTCAATGCCTCTAGGGACCTCACCTCTGATGTTCTGATCCTTACCCACTGCATTGAGAAAGATTGTCAGAATTGAGCTTGTAAATCAGTTTGAATTAATGTGCTTAGAAGCCTCCTCAGGTTCCCAACCATTCAGATCTTTCTGCCCAGTACATGAAGGTTGTGTGTGGAGTGGATAGAGTCACGTATGTTTCCGAAGGCTTTGTATGTCGTGCTTTGACTGCCTGAAAGCCGCTCAGACACTTTACTGTGGCCTGACCACCCATCAGCAGACAGTATCTTGCACACTTGCATATATACTCTACGAAGTGGAGGCAGCGCACCATTACTGAGCTGGCTAAGCCCCTTATCTAAGATTCACAAAAGGGAAGTGAGAGAGATTGCTGTTAACAGCAGGCAGGGAGGCACACTTGGGAACATAAACAGATGCCTGGAAACAGACCGGATTTCACACAGCATATTTGGTAAATATTATAGATCAAGGAGCTCGAGAATTCAGCACCACCTGCTAATTGTTACAGGGAACAAAGTAGGAAGCAGAGATTCATTTAGTATTGTGTGGTGAAGGAATTCATAGTGACAGATCAAGGAGAAGCAATCCACACCAGCAGGTTTATTGCTTGATGACTGCAGCATCAAGCAGGGAGCGTATGTGTGCATGAGAGAGAAACGGACCAGCTTTGGAATCACCTGCCACCAGTCATTCCCCACCAGCAAAGGGCTGGATGATTTATGTATGTATTAAGTAAGGTAAGGGGACCCCTGACCATTAGGTCCAGTCGTGACCGACTCTGGGGTTGTGGTGCTCATCTCGCTTTATTGGCCGAGGGAGCCGGTGTACAGCTTCCAGGTCATGTGGCCAGCATAACTAAGCCACTTCTGGTGAACCAGAGCAGCACACGGAAACACCGCTTACCTTCCCACCAATTTATCTACTTGCACTTTGACATGCTTTCGAACTGCTAGGTTGGCAAGAGTAGGGACCGAGCAATGGGAGCTCACCCCGTCACGGGGATTCGAACCACCAACCTTCTGATTAGCAAGCCCTAGGCTCTGTGGTTTAACCCACAACGCCACCCGCGTCCCTATGTATGTATTACTATTAATTAAATTTGTATACCACCTTCCATCCAAAGATCACAGAGTGGTTCACAATATAAAAATACCAAGTAAGAATCCCAACGCATAAACACAAAAATCCTGCCAATGACATGCTTTCCCTAAACACATTTAAAAGGCCACAGAAAAAACATATTATTGTGGGTAGTTCATCATCAGCTATCATCTATATGAGTCTGGAAATAGATCCCATTCCTTTGGGAGGTGGTGCTATCAGTCAGGCAAACCCTTTGTCTGTGTATTTTGCTGTAAATAGTGTTGTAGTTAAAGGAAGTCTGCTTTCCTGGCTTTCTTTACCTGATCTGTGAAGGGCATTACATTAGAATATGAGAAGAACCCTGCAGGATCAGGCCCTTGGCCCACATAGTCCAGCATCCTCCTGTTTTGGTGACCAAGCAGATGTCTCTAAGAAGCCTGAGAGGAGGACCTGAGCATGAGAGCACCTTCCCCTCTTACACTTTCAAGCAAATAACATTCAGAAGCAAACTTCACCTGTGAAGGCAAAGCCCAGCTATTGGAACGAGCCTCATGAATTGGCCCAATCCTCTTTTAAAACCATCCATGTTGGTGGTTGTTTTCCACAATTTAAGCAGTTGTCTGACATATATTGGTATCTTGCTTTTGCACCCAGGAGATCAAGGTTGTGTATATTTTCCTCCGCTCCCGCCTGGTATGTTTGCAACAGCCTCATAAGTTTGGCAAGATCAGCAGTACTCCTCCAATTCCCTGCATGTTTTTCTTCTGCTGGAGAACACATTCATATTCAAGCTCATGTACCATTAATATTGAATCATATTATTATTCAGACATGTTGATACTTATGGAAAAAAATTCATTTTCAAGGTGCTTATAATAGCTGTAAGGTTCCCCTGTTGCTTGATTAATTCTTGTCTAAAGATAATGCGAATTTCATACTTAGCAGTTCAGTCATTTGCAGTGAGATCTTAATTTGTCCTGTGTCTGCCAGATTCTTGCTTTCTTCAACTAAGTAAATAAATGTGTAAGATGTCCTCAAAGCTGTGGCAATTATTTATGGCCAGTGTTGGCCTTTCCCCTGTACTATGACAATTCCCCATTTTAGTTATTTCTATGACTTGAGATGATGAATCATTTTTCCAAAACAATAACAAAATAGTTTACTAAAATCCTGTAGTTTAATTAATCTGTTTGAGAAAACATTCATATTCAAAAACAATAAATAATGCATAGCAAGAGAAAGGAAGCTGCTTGCTTTTGCTTTTGTAGTTTAGCTGGCCATTTATTAAATTTCAATACATGGTGTTTGTTTTAAGAAAAAAGCACTTTTCTGAGCTGAATTACCTGACTGGCTTCCAAAGAACTTCCTACATAAATTCCGATTATTATCACTGTCCTTCCATAATATGCAACTGCCACTAGAGCAAAGAAGCAGAAATATGACTTGCAGCCTGATTTTAACATGTTTATTGAAAAGTAAGTTTTAATGAGTTCAGCTGGGCTTACGTCTTGGCAAATACATTTGGGATTGCAATGGAGACTTCCATTAAGGATCATTATAAAAGACAAACAAGCAGAAAAGTTGTAAACTTTTGATATAACGTTTTATTCTGCAGACAGAGAAAGGATCATTGCACCATGTGTCTGTGAAGTCAGGCCTTTGTAAAGTGATCATAGCTCTCTTCATAGAAGCATCGAATTGTAGAATTGGAAGGGACCCTGGGGGTCACCTGGTCCAATCTCCTGCAATGGAAGAATCCCTGACAGATGACCATCCAACCTCTGCTTTAAAAACTCTTGACAGTTCATATTGTCAGAAAGTTCTTTCTGATGTTTAGCCAGAATCTCCTTTCTTGTAACTTGAAGCCATTGGTTGGATTCCTACCCTCCAGAGCAGGAGAAAACAAGCATGCTCCATCTTCCATGTGAGAGCCCTTTAGATATTGGAAGATGGCTCTCATATCTCCTCTCAGTCTCCTCCTATCCAGGCTAAACATACCCAACTCCCTCAATCGCTCCCCATAAGGCTTGGTTTCCAGATCCTTGATCATCTTGGTTGTCCTCCTCTGCACATGTTCCAGCTTGTCAACATCCTTCCTAATTTGTTCTGCCCAGAATTAGACACAGGAAGCCAGGTGTGGTCTGACCAAGGCATAATAGAGTGGGACCATGCCTTCCCTTGATCTAGACATTATACTTCTGTTGATGAATCCTAGAATTGCATTAGCCTTTTTTGCTACTGGATCACACCAGCTTTAATCATATACTGGTCAGTGGATTTTGCTTTCAGAGTGTTTGGTCTGTCTACCCCATACCTCTGCTCAACCTGTATTTTCATAAATGAACTTAAATATTACAAACTATCATAAGCCTCCAGGAGAAAACAAGCTTGTGCCATCTTCCATGTGACAGCCCTTGAGATATTTGGTGGCTGCCATATCTCCTCTCAATCTCTTTTCCAGGCTAAACATAACCAGGTCGTTCAACCATTCCTCCTAAGGCTTGGTTTCCAGACCCTTGGTAATCTTGGTTGCCCTCCTCTGCACATGTTCCAGCTTATCAATATCCTTTTCTAATTGCAGCTAGGTGTTCCCTTACCTCTTTTCCTATCTTGGGTTGCAGCTCCCTTCTTGCATCATTTATTCTGTTATTGGGCTCTTCTTCCCAACAACTGCTTTCTTCACAGTTTCTGCTGTCTCTCATTCTGAGGAAATCAGACCCCGTGTAAATGCCTGGAACCCCTAGAATCTCAAACCGCTTGGAGACTGGGGTGGTGTGCAACATTATGCTGAACAGATACAGACTATTTATATCCCTGACAGATTCTTTGGCTGATGTTACTAACTGATTTATCGCAATTGTGTCAGAAAAGACTTGCAAGGCTGGGTGGATCTTTATGTCAAATTCAGGAGTTCATTTGCCATGTAGAACTCACGATTAATGTGTTGAGATTCTCATTCAAAACACCACACCACTAGTACAAAGATTTTAAAAATATTCCATCTGGATGAAGTGTAGATTGTTCTTGTTTAGATTAGCAAAGTACAAGAGACTGAACTTTGGATTCCTCTTGCGTGCCCAGTTGTCCCCCTGCCCTATGGACTGCTATAAACAATGAATAATGAGACATGACAACTTGTATTTGGGTCAAATCAGGCCACAACTTTATTGCCTAAAGTGTAAGAGGTTTGGCATAGGCACTGGGTAGAACCAACCATCTCCAGACTGCCTGCTGGAAGGACATTTATTTAGGGTCAGCTGGAAGTGAGGGAGTGCTTGACCTACATCAAAGTGTAACTCTCCTGCTGGATTGCACCTGAGGAGTGCTTTGGTCCTAGCCCCCATCTGGGTGTCTGGACAGAAGCATCTCGCCTGGATCCCTTTAATGGGATACCCCATTTTTCGGAGGGGCAGGCAGAGGCTACAACCTCCCCTCTGTCCAAGATTATACCTACCCAATGCCTAAACCACCAAAATTCTGATAATTTCTATGAGGTGGCAAGCCAATTTGCCTACCGGAAAAAAATTCAACCTGGTCCCAAATATGGCAACCAACTATATCCATAGCAATGTCTATTATATCAATGAAGAAGTGGCTGCCAATGCAGGCCATGGACCCTCTTTATCTGCCCAGAGAGTAGACCTGCAGGCTCTGCTGAGCCCACCCTCTGGGAGTGGCTGCCCCCTTGCCTGCTTGCAATTGGTCCAATTGTATGAGTGGACAGAATCTGCTTCCTGAGCAGCGAGCTCAGCCAGGCACCCTTTGCTGCCCTGGAGCCTTCACCACACACAGGGGTGTAGTGTGGAGGTGCCAGAGGGGCCCTTGCTCTGGGCATGGATTTTTGAAGGGGTGCACAGCATGCACCCCCATACTGGTGTCCTCAGCATAGCCCAGCTTCTCTCTGGGCATTGGAGGAACCAATACTCATGGAGAGGAGCACCGAGCCAAGCCACGTTGGAGGCGTCAGCATGGGGGCAGCGTGCAAACGTTTCCTGGGCCACACAGTTCCAGTGGCTTCTGGGGGACATGAAAGGGTCTTCCTGAACCTTGGAGACTGGGCCGATGGGGCCAGAGCCCACATCCATGCTGCTCAACTTGACCGAGAAGGAAGCGAAGAGAGTGTGTCTGGCCTCGTCCCTTTCCCAGATCCAGGGCAGGGCAAGGGAGGGCACAAGAGGGCCAACTCTACCCAATAGGAACTCATGTCAGTGATAGGCAGCTCTGGCCAGCCCCAGTGGAGACTGTTGAGTCCAGCCTCCCACTTAAAGGGGCAGCACACATGTTCCTATTCATCTTGGAGGTGTGGCCTCTTAATGCTCCAGGGCAGGGCAGGGTCACTCTGGCACGATGGGCTCTTTCTCCCCACCCCCATCTCCCCCGGCTTTTGCACCCTCTGGACTTGTGTGTACCTGCCCCGTGAACTCACACAACGCTGCTGGCTGTTCATGTAAAGTACATTCTCCTCCCCAAAATCTTGGTAACTGTGGTTTGCCCTTCATGAAAAGCTCATTTACTGCCTGTTAGAAGCCTAACACAGGACCAGCACTGAAAGGTTTTGCTAATTGCTATGGAATCACCAAAGCACCTGGTTCAAGCACCCATCCTCAAGCCTCCCCAGGGATCAGACCTACTGGGTGGTGGTCACAGTTTTGAGAATTTTCAGGTGTTCATTATTTGACACCTTTGTGTCAAAAGTTTAAACTAAGGAGTAAAACTTTTATGGAGCTTTTTAGCTTGGTTCAATACTTTTGCTTTCAGCCACAAAATTCTCTAGGAACCTTTGTGATAGCCTTTGGCAACATAAATCCTTGATCTCTCTCTCCCTCCCCTCCCCTCCCGAATACAGCTAGATAATCGGCCAGATGAAACCTCATAGAACTTTGAAAAAGAATCCTTAGGATTTCCGCTATGATGTGCCTTTGAAATGTTTAATTTAGCCTAAACGTATTTCCCAGACCTCCCTCAATTCTTCCTTTGTCATTGGATCTCACAGTACATAAATCTTGTTGTTTCTTTTTCACTGAGAAGCCAGTCTAGCTGCCAGGAGGAAGATGACCTCATCATTACAGGTGAACGGTCTGATAAAGTTGCACAGTCTATCTCACACTTTACAATCCAATTTCCCATTTCCCTCACCACCAGGATCTAATCAATCTTTCAGCAGGATCTAAGGCTTGTGACATGATAGGTATACATTTACCTGGGATATTTTTTCCCCTTCGAAGAATTTCTCTTATCTCACCCAAGCTTATTTATTGTTGATGTCACCTTTGTTACAGGACTCTGGCTACTTATTTTATATCAAGGTGACTTCAGGCAATTAAAATCCTCATTTTGACCAGATAGCCAGGGATATTGTGCCACATTAGCAAAAGACATTTTTGATTTTAGCTTTTGATTTTCATTTGATAAGGTGAGAAGCCTAGAAAAAAAACCACACCTATTCTTTGCTTTGACAGCCTTTGACTGTGTCGACCACGGCAAACTATGGCAAGTTCTTAAAGAAATGGGAGTGCCTGATCACCTCATCTGTCTCCTGAGAAATCTCTATGTGGGACAAGAAGCTACAGTTAGAACTGGATATGGAACAACTGATTGGTTCAAAATTGGAAAAGGAGTACGACAAGGCTGTATTTTGTCTCCCTGCTTATTTAACTTATATGCAGAATTCATCATGCGAAAGGCTGGGCTGGATGAATCCCTAGCCGGAATTAAGATTGCCGGAAGAAATATCAACAACCTCAGATATGCAGATGACACAACCTTGATGGCAGAAAGTGAGGAGGAATTAAAGTACCTTTTAATGAGGGTGAAAGAGGAGAGCACAAAATATGGTCTGAAGCTCAACATAAAAAAAAACAAAGATCATGGCCACTGGTCCCATCACCTCCTGGCAAATAGAAGGGGAAGAAATGGAGGCAGTGAGAGATTTTACTTTCTTGGGCTCCATGATCACTGCAGATGGTGACAGCAGTCACGAAATTAAAAGACGCCTGCTTCTTGGGAGAAGGGCAATGACAGGCCTAGACAGCATCTTGAGAAGTAGAGACATCACCTTGCCAACAAAGGTTCGTATAGTTAAAGCTATGGTTTTCCCAGTAGTGATGTATGGAAGTGAGAGCTGGACCATAAAGAAGGCTGATCGCCGAAGAATTGATGCTTTTGAATTATGATGCTGGAGAAGACTCTTGAGAGTCCCATGGACTGCAAGAAGATCAAACCTCTCCATTCTGAAGGAAATCAGCCCTGAGTGCTCACTGGAAGGACAGATTGTGAAGCTGAGGCTCCAGTACTTTGGCCACCTCATGAGAAGAGAAGACTCCCTGGAGAAGACCCTGATGTTGGGAAAGATGGAGGGCACAAGGAGAAGGGGGTGACAGAGGATGAGATGGTTGGATAGTGTTTTCGAGGTTACCAGCATGAGTTTGACCAAACTGCGGGAGGCAGTGGAGGACATAGGTGCCTGGCGTTCTCTGGTCCATGGGGTCACGAAGAGTCGGACACGACTAAACGACTAAACAACAACAACATTCTTTGCTTTAAAAATTACCTATTCTTTGGGCCCACATTTCTAAAGCAAAATTCAAATTCCCACTTATCTTCATTGGTAAAACTTGCTAAAAGAGAGACTTGGTCTGTTGTATAGACCAACCACAACTGTATCAGATAGCAGAAGAGTCAGAGGAATTGCACCACTGCAGGAAGCAATTATTTCCTTAATGTAGAAACAGAGCAAATCATATCCCTTCTGGGTTTCACCTACATGATGAAATTTGATGGTGATTTCTACAAGCTTTTATTTGATAGATGAATCAATGAATGCTTATGGAGGGATTTTTAAACAGTGAACACAAACTTTCACCAGTAGGTGAATTTAAAAGTGCCCTATTTTCTTTTGAGAATCTGATCTGATACTTCTCAAAAATGACCCCCTATGCTGAGGTTTTGGTAATATCAGCTGATGTCTCTATGCTGTCTTTCCTGCCTCTGCCTCATGATATGGAGCAGTTTTGAGGGATAGCTCAGCAACAATGTCAGGACATGAGCTAAATTGAATTGGATATTACAGAGGAGAAAGAAAGAACACATGACACTGAAAGCTGCCTTGGTTCTGATAACATGTTTCTGTCACAAGAGCCAGGAATGAGCTAGATAACTCCAAACAACAATAACTGGACTTCTCCCTAACAGATCAACCAGCTCCATTTGTTCCTGGTGGACAAGTAGAGAAAAAAGGGTTAATCCATTCTCAAGGGTATATTTGGTAACTATGATGCTTGAATAATTGCAAGAACAGGAACAGCAGGAAGAGAAGAAAACAATGTGTATGTAAAGGGAATTTACATACATCTTTTAATATTTGGAACTTTAAAAACAATATTGCATTTATGAAACATGGAATAATTAATAAGATGAGGGTTGAGATACCTGATTATTTATTTGAAGCTTTCATCCTAAACATGTAATGCTAATGACTAATAAGGATGTTTATTTATATATCTCAGCTTTGCAGAGCCCCAGGGACACTTGGAAACATTATTGTTGTTGTTTCGCTCTTCCAGGCTTTGCAGAGGTGACATTTCAAAAGATTCAAATCAAATGAACTTTTAAAAGTTTGAGCATTGCTTCTAGTCTCTAATCCCAAATTTAGCCCTATACAGCTTCATTTGAGGAAAGGGAAAATGTCTGCCACAGTGAGGGAATGGTATCACATCTGGTTATGGTCCATGCATATGGAATTACATTGTGAATATTGTAGAGCTGCAACAAATGCACTTTCTCTCACAAACAAGACCTTTCATATCTGCTAGAAGACAGATCTGTGTGTGCTCACAGCCTGTCCCATTGCACCCACAGGGCTAGCCTGCTGCCCGTGGGTCCAGTGGAGGGCATGGCCTATCCCCAGTGTTGAACTAAAATTCAACAGACAGTCTATTTATCTTCCTCATGTGGAATTGGGCAGTAGGGCAGGGTAGGGGCGCGTCATCATGTACTTCCCCTCAGTCAGCAAAATGCTCATGTGCACAAACACAAAGAGCTGTGTATACCAAAAACCAATGTATACATTGCTTCTCTGTCCCATCTCAAACTGTAAATACCTCGAATGATCTGACACATTTAACTATCCCTCCTCCCGAGCTCCAGGTTTCCATGCTATTTACATTCTTCTTGTATGAACCAAGAAAAGTGCAACTCAAAAAATTTTAGCAGGCGAAATTAGAATAAGATCTATTATTTGATTATTGATGTAAACCTCCCAAATGAACTTTGTGTAGTTCAGTTTTTACCTCTATCTTCAGTTCACTGTATTTTATTTTATTGCCATGGCTAGTGGCTGATGCAAATAAAGATTCTTCTGATCTGATCTGTGAGCTGTGTTGAGATGCTGTGCCTTAAAATTCTCCTCAAATTTTCCTCTATGGATGGTGATGATGGCAGAACCTCAGCTATTTTCTGAATGCGCATATCCTTATTTGCTATCAGTAAACCAGGTTACATTTTATTTTCAATGTATGATAGTGGAAGTATTTTATAGTTGGCATTCAAGTAGTATGTAGGATTTCAGGATGCAGGTGGCACACTGGGCTAAACCACCAAGCCTCTTGGGGTTGCAGGTCAGAAGGTTGGCAGTTCAAATCCAATCAATGGTGGTGAAATCCCATCGCTCTGTGTCAGCTTCTGCCAACCTAGCAGTTCAAAAGCATACCAGTGCAAGTAGGTATTGCTGTGGCGGGAAAGTAAACAGCATTTTCGTGCACTCTGGCTTCCGTCATGGTGTCCCGTTGCACCAGAAGCGGTTTGGTCATGCTGGCCACATGACCCTGAAAAGCCGTCTGTGGACAAACGCTGGCTCCTTTGGTCTGAAGCGAGATGAGCGCTGCAAACCCATAGTCACCTTGGACTGGACTTAACCGTCCAGGGCTCCTTTACCCTTTACCTTACCTATGTAGGATTTCAATAGTCTTTGACAGGTAACATATTCAACATTTGACAGCTTGTGAGATATCATATTTAATGCCTGACAATATCAAAACAGATATCAAAACAGATAAAGAGCTCTAAGAAATTCATACTTTGATGTAAAATTGAACATTGGGGATTTATCAGACACTGTGTGTGAGTGAAACAGGCATCCACTTGTGCAATGGAATTTCACATCCTTGCCCTTCCTGCTGCAGCCCTCTGTGTGACCTCAATATCCTACCAGAGAAGATAAAAGGAGGAAGGTGAAGTCTCATTGGATTCTGCTCTTAAAGTGTAAATTTATTTTGTTAAATTCAGAAATTTGGAAGCCTGAATTTAAACAGCAAAATGGCTAAATTCTATGAAATTTCAAATATTTGTTTCATCTTTATAACATTCCTACCACTTCTACCACTTCTTCATAATAGTTGGTATTTTTCGCACAAGTTGATACAAATGTGTGTATTCAGCAAGCCGTGAGTAGTACTTAATTACTTGAGAACAAATATGATTGATGGAATGAATGAATGATTATGGCTAATCATGAAGGCAGAGGCACCTCAGGAGAAAAAGGGAAGCATCAGAGAGGTAAGCTGGCATCAAATTATTTGGAATACACGATCTAAGAAGAAAGGTTAAAGAAACTGGGCATCTTTCGCCTGTACAGATGGCTGCAAAGATAAAACTATTTCTCAGATGAAAAAGGCCAGAAACACCAATAAAGGTGCGCATGGTCACTGGATATAAAATAAATAAATAATGAACAAGCTTTTCCATCTGTGCTAGTCTTGGTTCTTCATGACTCTTTACATGAAATAGTCTGTTTCTTGAAATATGAAAATATGAAATCTGAGAAGTGGAGGCTGTGGTATCATAAATCCCATCTTTCTCTTTCAACTAAATGATTCTTTTTCAGACTGGGGCAGGGGGCAGTCTATAGAAAGCTGAGCACACCTCCCCTCTTGACAAAGAAATACAAGCCAGGATCTAGTTTTAGATGATACCTAGTTTTGTGTTTCTCTGTTTGCATGTGTGTGTGTGTGTGTGTGTGTGTGCGCGCGCGCACACACACACACACACACACACACACACACACGAGAGAGATGTATGTTACAAGGGGTGGGGAGAAAGAGAGACTTCTCTTATTTGTATAAACTACCTCCCCTGGCCGTTCCTGTCAGCCATTAAAAATTCAAGTGCAGTACTCGAGATTCATACAGTAGCAGAATACATGGCGACGTATTAACATGAAACTCCTGTTACATTAATGTGCTTTGAAAACTAAAGCAAGGATATTGTCTCTAAAACACATGCTAGGAAGCGGGAAGAAAAGTGCTAAAAGCCCTGCAGCAATCTTGAGGCAGTAGAGAGAGTGAGGTGGAAATAGCGGTGGGAGGAAGAAATATATTTTTCTCCCTGCAGTGCATCTTCTTGGTGCTAAATAATAAAGTCACGCATCTGCCTTAACTATTATAATATCTATTGACATGATATATAGCCAGTCTTGATGTTATTGAATTTTCCCTATAAATATTTGAATAAATACTACATTCCTATTTAGTCATCTACCTGCAATTCACTTTAGTTTGACACAGAATTGACAATCCACCTTGTCATTATTCATAATATGTAAATGATTCAATAAATACCTCTGCCAGAAGTCTCTTCACATAAGCACAGACACACACAACTGTTAGTGTGGAAGGAAAACCAGTGGAAACTTAAGTTGAATGCAATGGTTAACTATTCAATCAGCCCAATATATTGAAATAAATAGGAAACCTAATCCACAAGTTAATTTCTTTTTACTTGTGGCATGATAGCAGGAGTAAAATGGGGTTGCTGTTCCCTGAACATAGTGCTTGAGCTATATGGAATGTGGTTCTTTGGTGCAATGTGATCACCAGGGAAATCATTACTAACAGGCGATTCCAGCTGGTCCAAGGACAAAGGCTAATGTTCAATCTGCTGGAGAGTTTAGTGCTTAACAGCTTTTGTCAGACTGCAGGGTTTCATCAGTGTAAGCCAGCCTGACTTGAGATCAGCCTGGTGTTGCAACCTGATGAACATTTTAAATGAAAAGGATAAGAATTCCTGAATTGCCTTTTTCTATCTGTGAATTTGCCCACTTGTTGCAAAAAACAAAACAAAACACAACAACTCATATTTATTTGTTGATGGTGGCAGGTGCCCCCCAAAATCAGAGAGAGAGAGTCTGAGATGCTCAGTACTGAATTCTTGAAAGGACAACCGCACCCAACCAGAAAACATGGAAGCATCTCATTCCAGCTGTGCTCAGGACCAAAGCATTTAGCTTCAGCCATTGAAAATTAAGTTTCTTTCAAAGCTCATTCATTGCACATTGCAGCACAGAATATGAAAATGAAGCAGTGTATTGGGGAAAAAGATTTATCCTATCATGCCCAGCATGGTAAATACGGGGTGCCAACCATCACTTTTCTGTGAACTAAGAGGAATATTTTACTCTATTAATTTAATCACTCAAGTGACAAGCAACCTTAATATTTATGAGAGACATTTCAGCTGAGACTTTGATCTGTCTACAAGTTCCTTTTTACACTCCTCCTGAAAGGAATACAACATGCAGGATAGAAGATGATTCATAGCCTGATCAACATCCCACATAGAGTCAAAGCACTTCCACTGGCACCAGCTGAGAGCCACTTTGCGTTTGGCACAATCATCTCAAAGGATTACATATTTGAATGTTCTTATGCTTAAAACCCTCTGTATGTGGTAGTCAACAAATGAGAAAACTATAGCCTTAATATGCTGGTGACCATTTTCAGGAAGTTCATCACAAGAGAGGCAATGTAATGGGATCATCCACCCACATTCTGAAGTGGTTCAGTTTCTGGAGGTCTCTACTGTGTGTGGTGTGTGCACACACCACTCCTATATCTCAATTTGATATTTATGCATTTCCCCCATATTAAATAAAATATTATAAAAGGTGGGCTTAAAGAAAAGACCACCACTATTCTCTAATTATCCCAGTCGGAACAGCAGATAGGATTGCTAATTATAGAATTTAATTATAGCATCCATCTTTCATTTTATTCCTTGAGTTATAAGTGACAACCTCAAATAAGCTCATCCATCATATCAAGCCAGGTCATCCTTCTTCCTAGTTGCCACATGAGGTGGGATTAGAACCTCAACTAATTTAGATTAGATCAGAGCCAACTGAGAGCATTGCCTATTCTCCAAGTATGTGCTGACAGTCTTATATATGCATGAGGATATATGTGTGTTCATGAATGCTTGGTAGCTATTGGGTTTTTTGTGTGCCCTCCCACACTTTCTATTTATTTTAATGCTACTTTATACTATTCATACTATTCATCCTGAGACACAATGCAGCTTTAGAACTCAGAGGTCAACAGTCGACATGATTTTCTCACTGTACCAGCAGCAAGAGAAATACTGGGAGCAGAGACATCACCTTTGTAGACCTGACAAAGGCCTTTGACCTTGTCAGCTGAAAAGGCCTCTTCACTGCTCAACAAGATAGGATGCCCACCTAAGCTTCACAAGATGATAGTGTCCTTCCACTAGAACAGATGTGACACCGTCCAGTATGATGGTTCATTTCTCCCACTTTCTTTGACATATTCTTCTCCCTATTGCTCTCATATACCTTCAGCTTGACTGAAGAGTGAACTTTCATTTGAGGAATGAGGAAGGTCTGTTCAACTCGGCATGTCTCCATGCCAATAAAAAAAGTGACAGGTCCTTATCCGAGACAAACATATTGGCAAGGCATCTACGGCATGGGTGTAGCCAGGAATTTTGTGGGGGGGGGCATGCCTGTTGTTAGATGGCGGCAGGCCTTTTGTTGGGGGTGGTGGAGAACCTCAGTTAGCTATGTATTTTTAATTGATTTTTATTGATTTAGGGAGGGCAGCTGCCCCTCCCTGCCCCTCCATTGGCTACACCCATGGCCTACAGCAATGGCTTGATTATCCAAAAGGTATGGAAGAATGGGATCTTAATTATCAATACCAATGCTAGGCTTGTGTGTTAACATACTGCTTTATGGAAGTGAGTCGTGGGCAACTTACTCCCACCAAGACCAATGACTCAAAATGTCTTCAATATGTGCTGTCTCAGGAGGATTTTGTGTGTCACATGGCAGGACAGAGTTTCAAATAAAGATGTGCTTTCCCAGCCCATTCGCACTTCTGTCTACGCTGGCTTGGTCATGTCCACAGAACAGAAGATGGCAGGATCCCCAAGGACATGCTCTATGGGGAGCTGGCTTCAGGCACCAGACCCACAGTTTGACCAGCTCTGCATTACAAAGATGTCCGCAAACGAGACATGAAGACTGGCAACATTAACCCTGCAGTATGGGAATCCCTTGCAGTCCTGTACCTGCCTTGGTACAGACAGTCAGGTCGTGCATCCACAGCAGTGACTAGAGGAGAAATGACCACTGGGGAAAGCACGGAGAGAAGAAATGCCACCTGTAGCAGCAAAGCCAGACTCCTTCATCTACCCCACCTGCAATAAAACATGTATCTCCTGTATCTGTCTGTACAGCCACAACAGGCGTTGTAACTCTCCAACACTTTGACTTTACGCTTGAAAGTGCACTCCTGCATTACCTCCCGAGACAGATGGATGCCAACAACTATATGGTTCATATAAAATACAACTCCAGTTTTGTGGTACCTTGTACTTTCACCTATAATTACAATATGTTTCCTTTTCTGTTCAGAGCAAACACCCTTTTCAATTTCTCCACATTTTCAGTGTGCAAAAACTATAAGCTATTGTGTGTCATGCTCATTTCTAGTTGTCTCATTTTTTATTCATGCTGAAAACAATATCCCCTGGATTGTTGCACACTTTCAAATCTACAATATAACTTAATTTAGTGCCACATGCAGTTATGGTTGAGTTAACATAAGCGAGGCATAAGAAAAATAAAAAATTATATTAATGCTGTCACATGGCAGAAAATAAGAATAATGTGAAATATAAAGGAAGTGCCATTTAAATGCAATGTTTAAAAATGAAGGGGGGGTGATTGATGGCCTCTCAACTCCAGAAGGCAGACAAACAGTTGGAATATTCCCCAGCTATTCTGCAATTAATTAGCATATAAATATTAGCATTTGCCTATTTAGCAGGTAGGAAAGTCTTATATGGAAAGCACCACACGTAACAGCATGTGCATTTTATGACTTATGATAGATGACTGAAAAATAAATGCTCTTTCCATTTGGTGACAGACTAATGCACTAAAGTAGTAAAGTATATAATACTTCACTTTCTGATTAAATGCAGTAAGCACAGGCCTGATTGTAAAATGACAAATATTTTAACACTGATATAGAACTCCATTTTATTATACTATGCCACAACTTGCTAGTTTGGGAAGCAGTGGCAACCTAAGATTTCATATGGTAGAGGAACACTTTCTATGCCAGATATCACCACTCTTTCTCTTTCATCTCCACATTTCTCCTATCAGACAGACATTAGAGTTCCCAATAAAATCTCACCTAAGAAGGAATTTAAAGCTTTTCATTCTCAGGAAAAAGCATTTGACGACTGTCAAGGGAAACTAAAACAGTTGTGATAAGGGAAGCAGAATGAGGGCAGAGGAGGTGTCTGCATTTCCCTAGATTGTTTCTGCATGTTTTCAGTTGATGGACAGGTTAGAACCAGGGGCACATGAGCTCAAAATCCTGTTGATCCACAGGCACCAAGCATAGGAAGAATGAGTTCAGGGAGGCTCAGCCTGGGCTGAAAACCTATTAGCCTCAGGAGGGAGACAGAGAGAAGGTGTGCCATCAGTCAGGAAGCTAGACAAGAATGTTACGTTCTCTCTCCAACAACAGAACAGCAACATGAAACTGATGACTCTACCCAGATAAAACTATGTCCAAAGCCATCTTGTGAGTAGACTGTATAATGGCACTATCCACCCAGTAAGTAAATGAGTTAGGCCTCTGGCCTTCAGACTACCTAGAATGGATACTAATCTAAGGACATACATTTAATGCTGCTGTGTCTGGCTGTAAATCCAAATCAGGCAGTGATAACCATAAAGAGCTTTAACAAAGGCAACTCAATGAAATTTAACATCCCCAGTCTTCCAATTTTGCAAAACAAAAAATGGGGAAATGAGAGGGAGCATGGGAAAAGTTTGTAATGGTCTTGGCTAAATCATGCTTGGGCACCGCTCATTCATAAAATCCACAAGGTGAATAGCCAGCATCACAGGATAGTTGTGATAATAAAATCTGATAACTCTCACATATGCCAGTAAATTAATGGAACAACTGTATTAAATGGAAAATGACAATACTGGGATGCCGGTGGCAAGTTTTAGTAGTAAGGTGCACAACTTATTAGTCTGCAGTTCTATACACACCTTTCAGCAAGTAAGGCCTATTAAACTCAGTGGTGCCAACATCTGAGCAGACATGCATAACTATCTGTTGTTAGTTATGGATCTCAATGAGAAAAGGATAGGTCAAATGTATCTTCCTAATTTGTGAAGGACAACATGTCAGGTAAAAATCCAAAAGGAGATTAAAGGGATGACTTCAGACTGTAATTGATGAACTGCTCTGCAGGCTTAAGAAATATAAATCATTTCCATAGATTAAAGTAAGATCAGGGAGTACAGAGTTGAGGTTTACAAAAGGCTTAATGGAACAGATTATATGAATAAAGTTAATTTTATTCAGCAGAAAGGAAACTACCAAGTTAATGAAGTAAGAGTTGGAACTAACTAAGCATGCAAGAAAGTATTTTCAAACAAGGTCTTAAAAGTATACAATTAATATTCATTAACAATTTATATTTTGAAACATCATGCTTAATTTATGTTTGCTCATTTCTGACAGAGTAGGATATTGTTAGTCAATTAGCTAATTTTGTAACCAACACGTTCCCCCCAGGATAAAGGATAATAACGGCCTTCTGGGGTATTCTCATGTGGGTTGTACTGCAGTAGTCAGGGAATGCTTTAATTATCCAGAATGTAATTATTTGGTACTGAAAGTGAGGAAACATCCCACCCTGAGTTGTTGTTTTTTTAAAAAACGTGCTCGTGAAAATAAAAATAGGGCTGTGTGTGTCTTAGGAGTAGTGTGTGTGTGTACACACACACACACACACACACATACAGAGAGAGAGAGAAAGAGAAAGAGAAAGAGAGAGAGACATAAGACAGGAAACTATCCATCTATCATCTATCAATATCTATCTCTCTATATGTCATTTATCTATCTCTCTTCTGTGTGCTGTTATGAGCAGTTGATAGAAGGATCTATAATCCTCTACAGTTTCCAACTTGAAATGAGACTGAGATGCCATTGTAGAGTTTTGGTAGTGGGAGATGTGAGAGATCCTCAGCAAGGTTTATTTTTCCACGTATGACATTGCATATATTTAAGATTACATGCAAACCTGCATTCACAAAATACCATTATTGGGTATTGCTACTTTCGTTATAACTCATCATCAGGACTCGGTGATCTCACTCACCTCACCACCAAGGCAAGGATGAACCCCGTCCTTCTCCAGCCAAGGATGTGTTTTATCTCTGTGCTTAGCAGACACAAGCAAGAGCCACAATGAGCTTCCACTTCTGACTCCAAATTGGAGGAGGGAGGGGGGAGCACATGCACCCAATGGGCACTCCAAGTCTGGACCACCAGTCAAACCCAGGTAGGGAGGCAGAGTGTGCATGCGCCTCTGCCTCCTGGCTCCATCTCTAAGATGGAAGGCTGAAGGGTAAAGCAGAAGGGCACATGGCCTTCTCTCTGTGCCTCTATCCCTTCCAGGAGAAGGAGTGGGTAATGTTTTCTGCATTGAGCAGAATACCACTTCTATCTCTCCAGCTCTAAGCTTAGAACTGGAGGGGAGCAAAGGAGTCTTCCTGACAATACTCTGCATTTTAGAGACGCCAAGCAGGTTCTGAATGTGGAGATGAGACTGTTATTTCCTCCCAACCCAGGTGCTTGCTTGGAGAAATATGGAAGCAGTGAGTTGATGAGAAATACAGATCTGGAATGAGAGTGAGAGGCCACATAAGGATACACACACACACAGTGGAACTTTGGTTTTTGAGCGTCTTGGAAGCCGAACGATTTGGAACCTGAACGCTGAAAACCTGGAAGTGAAAGCTTCCATTTTCAAACACGCCTCAGAAGTTGAACAACTTCCAAGGTGCATTTCTCCATTTTCCCAATGGAATTTGCTGACCACTCATTGTGCCTGAACATTTCAGAAGTCAAATGTGCGTGTATATCTCTCTCACCTTGGAGAACAGGATGGAGTAGCTGACAATAGAGTCAGCTCCACTAGCAAAAGCCACCTAACATCTCATTTTACCTCTTTGAAAAGTGACTATGCTGCCACTGCAGTGACATGTCTTTTCTCAGCACATATCCTGAAAATCAAACTTGTGATCCCAGTGGACCCTGCCATTTTCCACCAAGAATGAGTTTGCACCTCAGCATCCATGATCCTAAGTGGGGCTGGACACTATCAGGGCTCAAATTCTTACTTTAATCCAAACCCAACCATAAGAAATATAGAGTTATGTTGTCTCTTAATGGCATTACCATACTCCTCAACATAGGAGCCAATTCCTAGGGGCCATGGGGGCTTTGCCCCCACAGTAAAATATTTGAGGGGGCTGGGCCCCTACAAAGGTGATGGGCATTCCCATTCAAATGGTGTGTGTGCACTGCATCATGTGATCGATTATGTGGGGTGGGGATTTCCTGGGGCTCCACAATATTTCACTCAAGTTGGCACCCCTGCTCCTCAGTGTGTTTGTATCCTACTTTCCCATGCTCAAAGCAGCTCACAACATCCATAATATTTACATAATAAAATATTGCAGTGTTTCCAGACCATTCATAAAGAACTGACAAGATGTAACAAAACGTAAATAGTAAATAATCAAAATATCCATCATTAATTAATATACACAAAGATTTAAACAATCCACTAAAAATTCATTTTTAAAAATCAAAAACAATCCACAGAGCAGCAGAAATAGATGTTAGGGACTAGACAGAGGAGGAAGGCTGGAGACTGCCTCCCCATCCTGACCCCTCCAGGGAAGAGGAAGAGGAAGACAGTATACTGTAGATTTACAACATGGGTTTGAGGGAGGTCACAGCTCAGAGGCAGATGAGGGGGAAAGCTGGGAAATCATGGGAGAGGAGAAGCAGGCAGAGCTGGAGCGGCAGCAGGCTGACACATTGTCATTAGAAAGCATTCCAGACTCAGCATCTCCCAGAACCCGGTGAGCCTTCAAAGTAGGAGAGCAAAGAGCTTGAAGACAGAGGGCACTTAGCAGCACCCATAGAGATGATGACAATGATGAATGAGGAAGTGGGAGAGAAGGGGGGGAGAGTGGAAATTCACTCGGGACAATGCCATTATCCAAGAGGCTGGGTTCTATAGCCTCTCTCTGTAAAGTCTGAAATAAAAAAGGACAGTAAGAAACTTTCCCTTGTCTTTATACTTTCCTGGGCAACCAGCCGGGAGCCACTGACAGCATCCTGACAATAATACAGTACATCTTATCCAAAACTAAATTCTGCCCCCAGCAGCAAAACCCCACCATGATATGCCAGGTGAGTACTGCTGCCTCAATGGTGTCCCTGCTTATATTGTCCCTTAACTCCACTGTGGTAGTGATAGACAAATGGTCTTTCAGGGAAGCTTGTTCCCTGTTACTGATCTCAACAATGAGAAACCCCTAAAAAGCTTGTCATGAAGCTCAGGGTTCCATGGTTTGAACACCCCTGTTGTGCCCTATTTTCACAGCAACAAAAGAGCATGTCCAATATTAAAATTTACTGTTCTTCATTACATTATATGCAGCTCCAAACAACTTTCCTTAATGAATTCATCTGCGGCAGTGGCATATGGCATTAGCCTCCCAATCACTGGAAGCTACTCTCAAAATTAGACAAGTGATTTAATGTTATGGATGTCTGCATTTCCATTCACTGGATTGCTTTATGATGATGATGGTGTGTTAAGAATGTAAGTCTGAATTCATTCTTCATGAGAGGTCTTTGAGGGCTATTTCTGTCTGACGCATATTCCAAATTTGTCACAATGGATTTGTCCTACAATTGTAATCTGAGAAAAGACTACTTGACTGTTCAACATCACAGTTACAGTGTGTGGATTCAAGTTACAGTTGCCACAAAAGTCTGTGAAGTTTGAAGTGAAGTGTATGTGTGCATGTGTGTTTTGTTTATTAAACAAAATAACTTAGGAATTTTCAAAGAAATGATATATATATATAAATTAAAAAATTGTGCAGTAGCACCTTAGAGACCAACTAAGTTTGTTATTGATACAGTGGTACCTCAGGTTAAGAACTTAATTCATTCTGAGGCCTGTTCTTAACCTGAAACTGTTCTTAACCTGAGGTACCACTTTAGCTAATGGGGCCTCCCACTGCTGCCGCACAATTTCTGTTCTCATCCTGAAGCAAAGTTCTTAACCCGAGGTACTATTTCTGGGTTAGCGGAGTCTGTAACCTGAAGGGTATGTAATCTGAAGCGTATGTAACCTGAGATACCACTGTATAAGCTTTCGTGTGCACGCACGCACGCACACACACACACACACATATATATAGACTGCATCAGACCAACACGGCTACCTACCTGAACAAAGAAATGAAGAGAGTGAAATTTTTCAGGTAATGTCTGCTTTCCCTAAGTTGTTATTGTCGTTCCTCTTCAGGTGAAATATCTGAATAAGTTTGAAGGAAGAAAATCAAAGGCATTTCAGTAAGACCATGGAACATTTTCCTAGGAACTTTGCTCAGTCTCTAGAACTAGTTGGATCAACTGCAGTTCCCAAACAGTCTTCAAAGGCAGCACCATGTATAATAATAATAATAATAATAATAATAATAATAATAATAATAATAATAATAATAATAATGTAAAGGTACCCCTACCCGTACGGGCCAGTCGTGTCCAACTCTAGGGTTGTGCGCTCATCTCACTTAAGAGGCCGGGAGCCAGCGCTGTCCGAAGACACTTCCGGGTCACGTGGCCAGCGTGACAAAGCTGCTCTGGCGAGCTGGCACCAGCGCAGCACACGGAAACGCCGTTTACCTTCCCGCTATAAAGCAGTACCTAATTATCTACTTGCACTTAGGGGTGTTTTCGAACTGCTAGGTGGGCAGGAGCTGGGACTGAAAGACAGGAGCTCACCCCACCGCGGGGATTCGAACCGCCGACCATACGATCGGCAAGTCCTAGGCGCTGAGGTTTTACCCACAGCACCACCCGCGTCCCATAATAATAATAATAATAATAATAATAATAATAATAATAATATATTATTTATACCCCGCCCATCTGGTTGGATATAGCAGTGATCGCTCATAACAGTGATCCCTCTGAGATGTTATCAGAATATTGATAACTGTGGCCACACTGTCTTTGTCAAATAAGGGTTGCACCTGATGCATATATTTACGCCATCCCTTAATGCAAGAAAAATGAAAGGATGGTGTCCTTAATACGAGTAAAAGAAAACAAATCCTTGTGGGATTGATGATTATGTTTAACAGCAAGCAAGCTTCTCTGCTCTAGATCTGCATGGGCATTTAGGCCAGATGTAGTCATGATCCAATCTAACAGAAAGCTCTGCTGCCAAAAGTATCAGTTCATTGTAGATTCCCTTTTAAAAACCTACACTTACAAATTGGGGCAGGGGGCAGGGTTCTGCATTTCCTTTATTGGCAGCCAAGGAAGCCGAGAATGGGGTGTAATGTTATCAGATCAACGGTATATTTTGAACATCTTAAAATACCATAACCAAAATTTGTAGGTCTTTGTCTGTGTTTAGATATAATTGGGTGCCATTTTGAATTAATATGGTGAACCAAACCTTTCAGAACTGCTCTGATGCCAACCAAATTTTGTAGGATGGTTCCTGAGATCCAAAAGCAAGTTGTCTATGTTTCCATACAATCTGACAGAATTTTAAATCAAGGTAGTGGTCTGAAGCTTTCAAAACTGCCCAGATTTTTGTGGTTTCTTGAGACCTGAGCAACTCCTGGTACAAGGCTGATAGTATTTTATTATGGTAGCCATGTGGAAAAGGAAATGAGGAGACACAAGCTTTCAGCTTAATGGCATCACATAGGACAGACTTAGGAGAGGCAGTTGGCTACAGCTTGTGCTTCCTACTCAGTCAGACCAGGGCTTTTTGCTAAAAAAATGTTTAGGGGTTCTCTCATTTTCCTACCCATATTGAAATAGTGCCCCTCAATGAGGCCAAACTTAGATTCACAAAATGTTTAGGGGTATGTGTACCCCTGTGTACCCCCCAAAAAACGCACTGGGTCAGACAAACAATGGGCCTGGGTTCAGACAACACACTGTACCAGAGCAGCAGAAGGACTTGCTTCCCCAGCACTTCTAATATTGAATCACTTTAGCATACTCAGGAATCAAAAGTTTTGTGTCAATTTTATAGGAAATATATACTTTTTGTGCATTCTGCAGTTTCTAGGAAGTGTTGGGAAGCAGATTCAGTCTACTTTCTGGGAGCCTGCATGCTCATATGTGATAAGCTGTGATTTGACTTAGTGTTACATCTCAGTCATGTTTAGAATACACACATTTAAATGGGACAAGTTAGCCATCATGATTTCAATGGGTCTACTACTATAAGTCTGGATCCAACTCACAGGCTAAGATTTTTGATGTTTTGTTGCTTGGAAGAACTGCTGCTTGGAAGAAACATAAGCAAGCTGCCAGTTTCTTTTTTAAAAAGTAAAATAGATGGATGAGATTATTAATAGTGTAGTATTAATTATATAGGTCAATGTATAGCAATTATCTCTCCACCATCTGTAAATTAAAATGTATTTTGTTATCTCTTTCAAATTTGCATTTAAAATTGCATAACATACTGTGCATTGATGAACATCATTAACCTCTACAATCTCAGTGTCTTTCCAGCTGCCTAATAAAAGCACTTTCCAGGCACATAATTAAAATGTAGTTATATAAAAATTAAAGTGCTGTATTTATTACATATTGATGACTACACAAATCAATGTAACATATCAACAACTGAAAACTATGTCCTATTTCTTCTAAAGAATAAAATAGATTTGCTTACTTCCCCAGAATAACAGTTACTAGAGACTAGTACTTGAATAATAAATTATCTAATTCAAATAGTAACATTATTCACATACATTACAAACACAAACTATTTTCTAATGTTTCTTCATATGTAGTTTGCACATGAACTTGAATAGTAAGGAATTATTTAAATGTATTATAATGGTTTTAAAACTTCCCAATTATCATTTGCTTTCTTCTTTAAACATTTTAAGTTAGTAAACATATAAATATCTGAAGGGCTGCCATGCATAAAATGGAGCAGCCTCATTCTCTGTTGCTCCAGAGGACAGGAGTAGAACTAATGGGGAGAAATAGGAAAGAAGCAGATGGGAGGGAAATTAATGGATGGGGGGGATGTCAAAAAACATGAATACCATTTCTCTGCCCTGTCTTACACCTTGACAGTAAATCTAACATCTTTCTGAGAAAGAGTTGAAACTATGGCATGTGAAGAGATGCCTTGTCTGATAGATAGATGATAGATAGATATGGATCTGTCATTTTCCAATCTACATTAGGCCAGGGTTGTGTACTCCCAACCATAGCAGTGAATGGCCTGGACTTCCGGAGGCGGCGGACTTCTGGAGGTGGTGGACTTCCGGAGGCGGCGGACTTCCGGAGGCGGCGCCTCCGACAATGGCGTATTCCCTCTGATTCAGAGGGAAACAGCTCCGCAGAAATCGGGTCCTACCGCTGCAGCGAAGCGGGGACCCTTTGAAAACCGCAGGCGGAAGAAGCCTGCGGCTGTGGGACTCGGCGGGCACCGTTTGCACCCCCCCCCCTTTGACAAAGGAACCCCACAAAGGGCTCCGGAGTGAGACGGGGGCTGGCGTGGTGCTGAGAGTCAATCGCTACTTCTGCGGAGCGAAGCTGCACAGCTGATGTCGGAGAGCGCTGTCCTTTTTCCTGTGACAATTCGGATTTTAAACAACAACCCGTGAGTAGGACAATTGAAACTTTTGGATCAAAAATATATCTCTGAATTTGACCCGAGACGGGAAGGCGCAAACAGGAAGTCCGCCTCCCGTTCCTTGTATAAAGATCAAAGCAAAGATTTTATAAGCTAAAAGCCGGATAAATTGAAAGCTTGAAAATTCCTGCATTTTTAACCACCAAATCACCCCAGACAGCAGGAGGAAAAGGGGGGAGAAACTTGACTTTCTAATCCTGCAGAGAGTGAGTTAAGAAAATAAGTCTCCATTGTCCTTAACCTGGGGACGGAATGACAGGAAAGAAACTGTCGGTGATGCTTGCAATTTGAATATAGAAAAACTGTCAGATAGAATTGGAAAAGGGAAAAAATAATTCCAACGCTGCTTTCTGCCTGTTTGTTTTATATTGAAAGGAAACAAAATATCTGAAAATCGAAAGTAACTTTTTCTTTCTTCCTTGTTGGATACATTTTAAAAATGGATGTCAAAAAGTAACTACACCCCCTAGAGGAAGTCTACCAGTGTGTCTGTCTCAATTTATAAAGAGAACATAGTAACTGGGAAAATCAGACCGTGGGACCAGCTCCCTGACCTTGACAGAAATGATTAGAGAGAAAGTTTTATCTGCCCTGGACAAAATACATGAAGTGCTGCGACAGCTGGATGAGAAAGTGTCTTTGATGAATCAAAAGATGGACTATATAACAGCTGCAGTCAGCAAAGAGTTGCCAACGGGAAATGCAGTTATAGAAACTGCACAGCCATCTACCCAGGAAACTGGTTCAACAGGGCAAGTGCAAGGGCAGAGAAAGATGGAAGAGGTTGTGAATGCACCTCAAAAGACACAGAGATTTCAAGTCCTACATGACCAAAAGTTGCAACACTGGGAGATGGAACTTGGAGGACACTGGCTGAATTCTGGATTTAAGAAAATTCCTATCTCTGGTGGGACTGTGAAACAAGTGGAAGATCTTTTTTGGAACAATTACTCTTGGGATTACAAACTAAACACTGGGGAGTGCAACACCGGGGAATGGGACAATTGGATAAAAGGAAATGAAGAATACTACTGTATGGAACTCCCTGGTGATTGGCTCCCCAAAGAGAAAGAGAAGAAAATGCGAAAGAACCCAACAGGGAACAAGGAGGTATGCAACTATAAACAGAAACAAGAAAACCCGCAGAGGGGGCTTGGAAGTGACCTGAGAGCCTCAGATATTAGGACACCTGACTGAGGAGGATATAATGACATAAGGACTGACATTACCCAGAACCAGGAAAAAGGACGTTGGATAAACTTAGAATGAGAAATGTTTTTTGTAATGAATCTATATTTATGGAATTAGTGTAACACTAATAAAATTTTAAGAGATGTTGGAAAGGAAGTAATTGGCTTTAGCAGAAAGGTTAAAAGATAAAACTAATGAAATTAATGCAAAAATGAAGTGGTTTGAGTAATAAGGCGAAATAAGAATTTGCAAGAATGGTTTGATTATAAATGAAAAGATGAAGTAATATTATATGGGGATAAATAATTAAGGGTAAGATAAGAGGGTATGAATTTGCTGAATAAATTTTTAAATGGAATACAAAGAGGGAGGTGAGAGGAAGTCAGGAAAATAAGTAAAAGAATGGTAGAAATTGAAAGGAGGGGTTTTTATTTTTATTTTTATTCTTGTTTTTTGTGTTGAATTTTTGGTTTTTGTATTTTTCTGGTGTTTATTTTTCTTTTTTTGTTGATTCTGTAACCTTTTTTCTTGTTAAAACCTAATAAAATATTATTTTCTTAAAAAAAAGAATGGCCTGGCAGGGCAGAGGCACTTACCTGACTTCCCAGCAGGCGAGCCACAACAGTTTCCCAGGACAGAGAGGGGACTTAGCTACATTTGTAAAGATAAAGCACTGTACAGTGGTGCCCCGCAAGACGAATGCCTCGCAAGACGGAAAACCCGCTAGACGAAAGGGTTTTCCGTTTTGGAGGTGCTTCGCAAAATGAATTTCCTATGGGCTTGCTTCGCAAGACGAAAATGTCTTGCGAGTTCCTGCGGGGTTTTTTCCTTTCCCCCCCTTTTTCCCAAGTCGCTAAGCCGCTTATCAGCTGATCCGCTAAGCCGCTAAGCCGCTTAACAGCTGATCCGCTAAGCCGCTAAGCCGCTTAACAGCTGATTGCTAAGCCGCTAAGCCGCTTAACAGCTGATTGCTAAGCCACTTATCAGCTGATCCGCTAAGCCGCTTATCAGCTGATCCACTAAGCCCGCTAAGCCGCTAATAGCGCTAATCCGCTAAGCCGCTAATGGGCTTACTTCGCAAGATGAAAAAACTGCAAGACAAAGAGACTCGCGGAACGAATTCTTTTCGTCTTGCGAGGCACCACTGTATATGCATTATAACACCTTGCCACCAGATGGCGCTGTGGAGTCCCATCATTCACCAATGTTATTTCCTTGTATGAAGATTAGAACGTGTTTAACTGAATCGCTTCTTTGATGTGTCCAGATCAAGCCAGGAAGAAGGTGGAAGGAAGGCTGGCACAGTGCAAACCTATCAGTAGGAAAGCTTCACTGGTACATTTGTACTATGCCAACCTTTTTACCACCTCACTCTTCCCAGTAAGCAGCAGTGACACCCTGGTTGGGAGGTCAGGTAAGCACCTCTGCCCCACCCCAGTATCCACTACTGTCCAACAGCCAGCATCTCGGAGCACAACAAAAATTATTCAGGCACTGCCTCTCTTAAGATGGAATAAAGGTAGTGTATGCATTAGTTTTAACTGGGCTTCTTCCAGAGGTCTGATACCAGAGTTTAGCACACCCACAATTCAGTGTTAGAAAATGGTCAAGGTGTTTGGTTCAGGTATGGGTGCAGCACCCAGATTCAAACCACATCACTGCTCAATGATTGAGACCCCTGGATGGGAGCATAATTATCTCTTATCCTTGCCTATTCAGAGGTTTGTTATATGTGATGATACTGCTTGTAGCTCTTTAGAATAAGCAATATATATAAGGTTGTTACTAAATTTTGCCTTAAATGAAATCCTAAGGCAACTGTTCAAACCATTCAGGAAATTCTGAAGATTAGTGAAATTTCTAAAAGGGGTGGGAGAATCTATACATCTCTTAAATAAATTAACATATATCTGCCTCTAGTTGTTACTTTCCCTTTTCATGACAGCCAGATTGGTGCGTATTTCTTGCAAGATTAAGAGCAGAATCCACAGAGTTCTCCATGCCTATATTTGTATACAGTAAAATGCTGACTGTAGATATAACTGAAAAAATCTAGGCTATATTATCGTCCACATTTGAATGATGTACACTGCCAATGGCAAAGCTCTGTTTAAAGAACAAAGAGATGCAAAAATTCCATGATAAATTGGATGGTATGAACATGAAAGATTCTGGAGATTTCCATTTCTTATTTTATTAGGTATATTGCTAAAATTGGATTTACAGTCTGACATTCAGACTTAGTTCCATTGCTAAAATATATCACATATCTCTACCATGATTGTGGTGGGGTAAACCTGGTTTTAAGTGGAGACTGGTGCCCATTGGGACTGGTAGGGTGAAAGACAGGGAGCTCAACAGTGGGCAGAGCCACAGCTAATGGCAGGCAGAGCCAATGAATTCTAGTTTTGTTCTCATTCTCCTTCCTGATGAGTTCTACAAGAGCAACACTGAGACTACACAAGAGGAAGCTGATGATCCATGTCACCCCCTGACACAGTTGTAACTAAGGAGGCAGGCAGGTGGTGACTGGTTGGCTGAGGGGAGACTGAGGTTGATAACCAGTATATGAAATTGTCTGCAATGCAGCGTCTTGAACATGATTTCAACTAAACAATGGCTAATGCATGCATGTCTATTACTGGATCATTGCAACATGAGGTGATGTCTGTGTGAAAGGACAACATAGAACTTTCATCTCTTTGACTGCAGCGCCATTCACTGGAACCATTTCTCACACGCTGCAGTTGCTCATCAAGTGAGTGCTGAATGAGCGTAGGGGCAGCATTAGAGATATTTCTCGCTCATATGGAAACTAAAAGTTGATACCCCTGAACTGAAGGTAAGAGTTTTGTTTGTAGAAGAGCTGAATTATCTATCAAGGAATAAGTGAATCTGTTGCCAAAATAGCAACATAGTTCTCCACTCTTTCCCCATTAATTCTTGCAAAAACTTTATTTAAGCTCAATATACTGTGCCTGACTTTTCCACTCCTTTAGTTATCCTTGCAATGGCCCCGTGAATTAGATGAAACTGAGAAATACTGACCCATGAGCTTCAGGGATGTTTCAGAATTTGAATCCTGACCTAAATCAATACTGTAACCACAATATCATGCTAGCTTTGAGAAATGTGGACTTTGTAGAGAAAGCATTAAAAAGACCCATGCTGTACTCATTTATATTTGAAGGTGGAACTACATCCTACAAAGAGAAGGACCAGAGTCACCATTGAAAATACTTTCCCTGCGTTGAAATATCCTGTGACACCATCACCTTCTGTGTTACCTCACACTTACCAGCAAGAACCAATGATGTGGAATGAGGGAGATGAAACACGCAATGTGTTGATGTCACAACACTGGTAAATGTATCTAAGCATTATGGGAAGAGAGAACTCAGCACAAGCCCATAATTCTCAGTGACAATTCCTCATCCCTCAAATGGAAATGCGTGTTGCATGTAAGCTTTTACTTTAAATTCCACTTTTTCCAAGTGCATTTAAAAAGATAAAGAAATAAATCTTAATCTTATCTAGAGGATGCACGAAGGCTATCAAGATTTCACCAAGCATGGCAAAAAATGATGGTTAACTCAGGGGACATGTGGAAGTTACTATGTCCTGGGGACAAAATCCAATCAACTGCAATCAATCCTTTCAATTGTGTAATAAAGTCTTGAGAAGATTAAGCTTCCCCATCCGAAAGTGACATTGTTTTCCATTAAATAATGAAGCTCTTATTGCCCTAGTAAACCAATGTCAAATTACTGTGAAGTTAAGGACACAATGCTTCCATCTGTCATTATTTTAAGTTACTGCTCCTTGTCACTATGAAGCTCTCAATACATTGGGCAACATTCAACAAAAACAACAGGCTTTTTGATGATACAATGGATTTGCTTTGGCAAGAAAAAACATGATTTACTCTGCTTAAATATTCATTTAAATCCTCTATTTGGTTTCTATTCTCTCTAAACAAGCCATGAAGCTGTTTCCAAAAAAATCAGTGCCTTCTGCTTGTTTGAAAATATGCTGTTGTTTCAAAGGTCAGGCACAAACTGCAGAATGTGTGTTTCTCTCCCAATTATGGCATGTCGGGAACAAATAAAATAAGGGCACATTTCTAAGGGTGGGATTTGGGAGAGGGAATATTACAATAATCAGAGTATGAATTCAAAACAATCCAAAAGTGCTTTTATGAGGAAACACACACACACACACACACATGGGAGAGCACCTCCAGAATTTGTGGTAGCTCCCTGCACATTTTAGAACCTTGGTAAATCATGGTTCTAAAACACACAGGGAGCCTTCGGAAGTACAAGAGGTTTACTGCTTCACACTCATAGTGAGCTGGCGAGGGAAGTACAATAAACACACACACACACCCCCCCCCGCTGCCTTCACTTGCATTTTGATTTAAGTCATGTTAGAAACAACATAGGCTTAACATGGAGCAAAGAAGGTGCTAGGTAGACTTAGTTGAGCCAGTCTGTACTTGGTGCAAAAGGCTCTCGGGGTCTCCCAAACATTACAAGCACAAATACATGTAGCCATTCTCCCTTTGAAAATAGAGAAAGTGCAGAACAGGTTGAAAGAAAACTGTAGCAGCCCTTACGTTGGCAGTGCCGGAACTTGGGTTCTGGTACCCCAAGGACCATAAGAAGGTTGGATGTGAATGATCCATAATTCTTCACGTGTGTGGAGGGTTGCAACTTAGTGGTAGAGCATCTGCTTTGCATACAGAAAGTTCCAGGTTGTTGATATTGATATTGGGATATGGATTAAAGTACAAGCTGCAGAGCTGTGCCAGATGATGAATTCCTGGGCTGGCTTATGCAAAGCAGCCTGGCTGGCCCTGAGAAGAGCAAGCCTGTTAACATGACAAAAGGGCCATCTGATGGAATCCTTTAGCCTGGGCAATGTGATGTTGCCAAGGTGATGGGGGGTGTTTGAGGGGTCAAAAAAGGGGATTTTTTGATCAAGGGTTGCTGGGAGGACGAAGGAGGAAGAGGAGCTGAGATCCATCTTTGGGAGAGTCTGGCTGCAGAGATGCCTTGGGCTCCAGGGCTGCACTGCCATGTGGTACAAACCCCTCTTGAAATGGCCATGCTGTGAGATCTGGACTCCATCCAGGCAGACAGAAGGTGTAAATAGGTCAATAAACCATATTTCTTAAAGCCACAACCGTCTCTGCCGCAACTTCAATTCTCCAAAGGAGCACAAAGCCTATGAGAGTGCCTGGAACCCCATGGGCTCTTGCCACCGCTCAGCAGAGAGAGGGGCAGGCTCCCCACTTTTGTATCAATATCTAAAGAAATCTCAGTAGTCTTGATAAGAGTAATATTTCTCAGAGGCATTCATACATCCCTCTCTCACTATTATTTATTATTATCTTTATTGATTAAATCTCTATTCAGCCATTTAACTGAAGATCAGAGGAACAGTTTACAATACAGTGGTACCTCGGGTTAAGAATTTAATTTGTTCCAGAGGTCTGTTCTTAACCTGAAACTGTTCTTAACCTGAAGCACCACTTTAGCTAATGGGGCCTCCTGCTGCTGCCGCGCCGCCGGAGCAAAAGTTCTGTTCTCAGCCTGAAGCCAAGTTCTTAACCCGAGGTACTATTTCTGGGTTGGAGTCTGTAACCTGAAGCGTCTGTAACCTGAAGCATATGTAACCCGAGGTACCACCGTATAAAAATACATACCATGATAAGAAGCAAAAATACAGTTTAAAAGGTCATAGATTGTTGAATTAGCCAAAAGCCTGAGAGAAGAGGAATGTTTTTGCCTGGCATGTAAAGATACGTAATGAAGGCGCCAGATGAGGCTCCCTGGGGAGAGCATTCCACTAATGAGGAGCCACTGCAGAAAAGGCTCCTTCTCATGTTTCCACCCTCTGGACCTATTGCGGAGGAGGCACATGGAGGAGGCCCTCAGACGATTAATGCAGAGTCCAGTCAGTTTATATGGGGAGCAGCGGTCCTTGAGGTATTGCAGTCCTGAGCCATTTTAGGCTTTATAGGTCAACACCAGTACTTTGAACTGGGCCTGGAAGCCAATTGGCAGCAAATGCAGCTGGGCCAGAAGTGACTACCAAGGTCTGGTGAAGGTGAAATTTAAGGCAATGTCCTGTTACCTGAGGAATCTTGAGGAAAGCAAAATGTGTATCAATGAGTCTAAAGGTCTCTTTCTCTGTGTTACATCAGCTTACCCTGACTGCAAGCAAACACCTTAATGGTTTTTAAAAATGACTTGCCTGTGTACTTTGTCCTAGGCACTGGGGAAAAGGGTTTACCTCAGTCATAAAAAGAAAATAGTGTACAAATGTATAATATATTCTTATCACATGCAAATACAAACAGAATGAAATGGGTCTGGGTTTAGATTATGTTTTTGCATTAATGAGCCTAAGAACACATCCACAGATTTGGAAGAGAAAAAGTATATTGCATATCTATTTGCTGCTGACAAACCCTTGTTAATCCATAGGCCCCCAAGCTGATAATTAAAGGATTTTAGATGTGTTGCTAGTGAATTCAATTTGACACATTAGAGTTTATAATCCCAGTGACCTCAATTATTGAGTATGAGTGATGGCAAACATTGCTAATCCAAATGCCCGGTGTCTTAATTTCTCTATACAATCCAATACTTCGTTAACTAGCTGTGAATGAAGGTTATCTGAATTACAGAACACTTTTATCTTTCAAAAAGGAAGGAGAGAAGAAAGGCAATTGCTTTTTGGATGAAAGGTCATTGCATTTAACAATTTCCAATGTCCACACACAGTACTGGCATTTTAAAGTTTTTCATTGAAAATGGGAATATGGAAAAAGAAATGACAATAACAGTATTGAAACAAGAATGCTGATTACAGAGGGCAGATCTACATTTTAAAATGAAATTCTCTCTTCATACAGTAATTGAGTAGTTTTGGAAACTGTCACCCTAAAACATCTGATGCCAACAGGGCACGCATTGTGGTTTTTCAATGGCTGCTCTTTGATGTAGAAGGAATGCAGCCTTAAAAAGCTACTTTTGTGCATGCTTCAGCACAGAGACTTCCCCATTCACCAAGTGTATTGTAAGAGACATCGGCATAGAGGGGAAAGATATCCAAAGGCATGGGAAACCCCACAATTGCAGAAGTGCAAAAAAGGGGGGGCCTAAGGGTGCAAAGCACACAAACAGACCACTACAGACTGAGATTTGCCAGTGGCCACAGAATGCCAAATGACTGATTTGAGGAATAGAAAGTAGGCTTGAAGGAGGAATGGAATTAAGTATTCTGAAAGAAAGGACAGGCTAGAATCCTGAAGGGGAGAACTACACACTGCAACACTGTGTTGTAGGTCCTACCTGTTAGACAAGGCATATCCTACATTTCAGCTATATAGCACATAAGGCTGTTGTATGTACAATTGTATGTACATGAAGGTCTTGCTTTCTAAACGCAATGCATTCTCAGGAAAAATTTTGTTGGGTGAGCATTTGCATAACAAGATGATTATTTCCATTATTTCATATGGGAATATCTAATCTATGATTTGTCTGATCTCCCTTCCTCCATGGTTTCTGCCTGAAACTGCTGCAGCCAGCCAACAAAAGCCAAATAAAGTAAAAACTGTTTTGTCTGATCTCTCCAACTTCCTAATTTTTATTATTATTTATTAAATCTGTATACTGCCCTATACCTGAAGGTTTTTCTTATTTCTCTACTCAAAAATGGCTGCCACTGACCAACAAAACACAAACAAGTAAGGAAGTGGGCAAAATCTGGTTGTTTGGATATCTGAATCAGCTGTTTGTGTAGTGAGGTTTGGATATAATTCTTTATGTTTGGATAACCGAGATTTCGGATAAAAGTGTTCTGGTAGTAGGACCTATGTGTATTCATTCATTTACTTATGAAATATTTTATACCACCAGCTCATACAAAATTACATGGCAGTGTTGCATATTGTATATTCAACACATACATATAAACAATAAAATATAACAACAGTACAAAATGATCAAAATCATTCAGTTAAAAAACAACATATCGGATGCACCTAAAACAGTTGAAGTTGTTTTAATTTGAATGACTTTTTGTTTGCTGGACCAGCTGATTCACACAGGTGTCAGAGGCTCATGGCTGAATTTGAGAAATTAGCTGCTGACCTGGTGGCATGTCTGGCCATGGAGAAGACTGAAGGTTTCAGCACTGAGCTTGATTCTCACAATCAGGTATCTTGCTTGCCTATGGAGAAGCTACTTGATCTCAGGTAGAGAATTTCCAATTTGCTGAGGGTTAAGGTCATTCTTAAGGAACTACAATAATTGGTAGGGGACCCGACTTTTGTTTTCAGAGTGTTCACCCCAGTGACAGAATTCTTGCATAGGATTTGTGATTTGATGAAGGGCCTCATCAGCCCCCTTCATCAACACATAACCAGGGTGACTAGCAGAATGAGGGGAGGTTGCTGGCTTGGCCTTGCTAAGTTTCAGTTCATTCCTCCACTTCCAGGGCTGTGGGTATGGATCTCATTTTTTAAAAACATTGGTATGCTGAAGTTCAGCTTGATGTATGGGCTGAAGGGACTTGACCTTTTTAGAACCCCCCCCCCAGTGGTTGCTGTTTATCTTTGGGCTGGCAGTTTTGTCAACTCCATAGCGTCAACTCCAGTGTGATAACCAGGCCACATGGTGTGTTATCAGTTCCCTTACATCTAGGAATCCTATTGGACTGGTGTAAAAGAAAAAGAAAAAAGGATTGGTGTATGCTTTTGTTAGTCAGGCTCTTCACTTCACACTTCCTTTTTTTCACCCATTATGTGTGAGAGAGAAATGGCTTGACTGATACCTTATCACACCAGCAGTATGCACTTTTTCCAGAACTGGCCCCTTCAGCCAGGCCTTCCCCAGAATATTAGTTTCACTTGTTGAAGCAGAAAAGGCCATAGCATTGCCCTTCTCTGCCATTACAAGATCCAGTTATACAAGAGCAGGTAGGGAATTCAAGGAGTTTCAGTCTAGCAAAGGGTACCAATCTCAGTGGCCTGTCCAGGTGGGGCAACTACAGGAATTTTGTGTGGTTCTCCGTCTACTTGTCCATTAAGGTAAGTTGTAAGGGTTGGGTTGGACAGAGAGCTAAAATTAATGGTGTCGCTGATAGTGCTGGGGATTTTAGGATCAGAATCAGTACCTCCTAGTTACTGATACATGATACCTCATATCCCCTTAGATCTTACTTGACTTATACAAGATTTAGCCAAAAGTTTGCCATTCTCAATTTGAAGCAGTGTTTTCCTATGCTGTTGAAGCTACTGCCTACTGAGCTTTTAGGATGGAAGAGTTGTTACCATCCTCCAGATTTGACAATTCTAAACACACTTTGCAGCCCCAGAATGTTCAGCTTAGTAGGGGCACAGTAGAATTAAGCCTTCACCATTCTAAGAGTGGCAAGCCTATTCACATTTACCTTGGTGTAAGCCCTTCTGAATTCATTGCAACTTACCTCTGCGTGGACATGCATAGGATTTCATTGTTCATGTTTTTGGATGAAAGGTGGGATATTTTTTTTAATACAATCAGACAGAAAGAACCCCATGTGTTGCCTATGCTTCCACTCCCTAACTAAATTGGCCAAATAGGCAAGTTTGTGTAATGCTTTGAATTAATCGGAAATAGTGCTTCAAATTGTTCATTTGGCAGAAGTATGCATGGTGGTTTTAAAAGTATTAAGTGCTAGATTCTTATTCCCTTTGTTTGAGCAGCTGCACCCTGCAAATAAGAGTTATATTGATTTTCTCTAAAAACCCTATAACATTTGTTTTGAAAATAATATTGAAGATCATAAATATCCACAGTTTACAAATATTTGCATTCTATAATTGCTTTTGCACAGTCTGGAAAAAGTTAAATTGCACATTTTCTTCTCTTTCCCTCCCTCTTCAGCAAAGAGAAGCAGATTTTAAGTGGCCAGCTTTCTTTCCTTTCACGGGGTAACAAGTACTCTTGTCACAATATCCCTGTTTGCAAAATATTCAATTGTGAATTAAACAACAGATGATCACAAATCAAAGGGGAGAGTTCAAGTAAAAAAAAGCAATAGCAGGGTTTATGATTACAGCATATATTATTTTACGTTACAAGGAAGTTGAAGGGAATGTACATTTGTTCCAACTTGGTGCAGCCTTCCTCCTGAGGCGGCTTCAACCAGGCGTGCCAAGTGGTGGGGGCTGAGGGGTCTTCAGCACCCCCAATTTTTAAAGGAGGGGGATGGGCTCCCCCAAATCCTGTGGCCCACTCTGCCTCGTCCTCCCCGCCAATGTTGCACAGAGGAGGAGACTTAAGCACAGAGCCCAGCTCCGGGCTCCCCATTCACCACCTGGCGCACAAGCACCAGCATCGTGGTGGCGGGACGCCAGTGCATCCTGACCCGGGGCACGAGCACTCGCACAATTGGTGAAGGCAGGATGCAATGTGGGGGACAAGTTGGCACCCTTGGCTTCAGCAGATACCCAATTATGTATATTCAGAGTACTCAGGTGTCTGACTGCACTGGCCCCAATGTTTGTGGTTGTCTTTTTCTTTAAGTTAAAAGAATGCCCTGTTCAATTAAAAGAGAGAGAGAGCCATTCCCAATTACTCTGCAGCAGGGGTCAGCAACCTAAGGCTCATGGGCTGGAAGCAGCAAGCTGAGGTTGTTTGACCGGCCCACTAGCTGCCCCCGAACCCAATTGCCTGCTTGCGCACTGCGCCAAACCAGCACAGCACGGAGAGTCACTTCCACGGCACCGGAAATCAAGGGCACACACATTCACGCACACACACAATCCAGCCCACAAAGGGATTTTTGCGGGATGGATCTGGCCCAGGCAAGATAAACCTTGCTGACCCCTGCTCTGCAGGCAGACTCCCCAGTTTCCCAAGTTCTCTGGAAAAATCTGGGGGAAGATGTAACACCTTTTCAAAGGCCTTCCAGGAAGCACAGGAAGCTGGAGAGGCTATAAGGCATCTGGAGAATGGCACGCACACCTTGGCCCTGAGGTCCCCCCAATATGGGGGGAGGGGGAGCATGCTAGTCACATCGGTAGGAGACCAATAGCAGGAGGCCAAGCGTGGAGGGTGGCCCCATGGTGTGGCGCTGCACTCGCCTCCTGCCTCACTGGCCTTCCCACAGGTGGCCTTGCAGAGGAAGTGAGCGTGGAGGAAGGGACAGATGGGGCTGAGGCGTGATGGGACTTGTAATCCCTGCCTGCCCCAGCCTGGAGATTGGGCCGGGAGGCACGGCAGAGGTGGTGACCTGTTGGGACATAGCACTGCAGCAGGGTCAGGAAGGGAATGAGCAGCTGTCCTTTTGCTGCTGCTCCAGGCGACCTTGCAGACCCCAGCCACCCCCACAGTGAAACGCCCCATGGGCACACCCAATTGTCCTGGCCACCCTGTCGTGAGAAAGGCACTGAGCAAGCAGTTGACAGGCCATGCTCAACATCCTCTGGCCCCTCATCAGACATTGGCTGAAGACACCTAAGCCCTATAGAGTTGGCACCTATTTCTTGGCCACCTCATAATTTAATTGTCAACCACCCACTCCAAAAATCTGTGTGAAGAAGGCAGAGGTATGTTCTTTCAAGGAGGCAAAGAATATCCCTATTTGGTAGGTGGGTTCCGCAAAAGGCTTATCAAGTTTGATTGAAGGTGAAGTGAAAAAATATAATTGTCACAGAGAGAGCAAGTGGCAAGGTTGGAGCTACCTTTCAAAACCTAGTTCTCTTTCCCAATGCAACATGGCTTGAAGGCACATGGTCAGGGGCATCCCAAGGGGTTGGTTAGGTTGGCCCCTTTCAACGGTGCAGGCTCAGGGGGCCGGGAATTCTGCCTCTCTACTCTGGCTCAGAGTAGCTTGGAGCCCATCCACACATCCCCACACCTGGGCCCCCAGCTTCAGAGGCACTGATACATCCTCTAGTCAAAGGCGCAAGGGATTAGGGGTATCAATACAGTTCCTTTCCAAGGGCACAGGAAGCCTAGGTACAGCTCTGCATGAGGTGCAGCAATAAAACTGTGAGCACATTTGCAAAGCTAGGCAGGGTCCAGTATGGAACTGTAGAAAGTGTTTCAAAACTAGCTTCTCCACCTCCTTTTAATAATTAATCCAGAATGTGGCGGCTAGACTGGAGCAGCCGCCGAGACCATACAACACCGGTCCTGAAAGATCTTCATTGGCTCCCAGTACCTTTCCGAGCACAATTAAAAGTGTTGGCGCTGACCTTTAAAGCCCTAAACGGCCTCGGTCCTGTATATCTGAAGGAGCGTCTCCACCCCCATTGTTCTGCCCGGACACTGAGGTCCAGTGCTGAGGGCCTTCTGGCAGTTCCCTCACTGCGAGAAGTGAGGTTACAGGGAACCAGGCAGAAGGCCTTCTCAGTAGTGGCGCCTGCCCTGTGGAACACCCTCCCAGCAGATGTGAAGGCAATAAGCACTATTTTACTTTTAAAAGACAACTGTTTAAGGAAGTTCTTAATGTTTGATGCTGTATTGTTTTTAATATTTGGTTGGAAGCCACCCAGAGTGGCTGGGGAAACCCATCTAGATGGACAGGGTATAAATAATAATAATTTATTATTATTATTATTATTATTATTATTATTATTATTATTATTATTATTATTATACTGGAGATTGAAGTCAAATGGGCCTTAGAAACCACTGCTAATAACAAGGCTAGTGGAAGTGATGATATTCCAGCTGAACTATTTAAAATTTAAAATTTTAAAAGATGATGCTGTTAAGGTGCTACACTCAATATGCCAGCAAGTTTGGAAAACTCAGCAGTGGCCAGATGACCGGAGATTAGTCTACATCCCAATCCCAAAGAAGGGCAGTGCCAAAGAATGCTCCAACTACTGCACAACTGTGCTCATTTCACATGCTAGCAAGGTTATGCTTAAAATTCTACAAGGCAGGCTTAAGCAGTATGTGGACGGAGAACTCCCAGAAGTGCAAGCTGGATTTCGAAGGGGCAGAGGAACCAGAGACCAAATTGCAAACATGTGCTGGATTGTGGAGAAAGCTAGAGACTTCCAGAAAGACATCTATTTTTACTTCATTGACCATGCAAAAGCCTTTGACTGTGTCGACCACAGCAAACTATGGCAAGTTCTTAAAGAAATGGGGGTGCCTGATCACCTCATCTGTCTCCTGAGAAATCTCTATGTGGGACAAGAAGCTACAGTTAGAACTATATATGGAACAACTGATTGGTTCAAAATTGGGAAAGGAGTACGACAAGGCTGTATATTGTCTCCCTGCTTATTTAACTTACGGTATATTCAGAATTCATCATGTGAAAGGCTGTACTGGAATTAAGGAACCTTTTAATGAAGGTGAAAGAGGAGAGCGCAAAATATGGTCTGAAGCTCAACATCAAAAAAACTAAGATCATGACCACTGGTCTCATCACCTTCTGGTAAATAGAAGGGGAAGAAATGGAGGCAGTGAGAAATTTTACTTTCTTGGGTTCCATGATCACTGCAGATGGTGACAACAGCCACAAAATTAAAAGACGCCTGCTTCTTGGGAGAAAAGCAGTGACAAACCTAGACAGCATCTTAAAAAACAGAGACATCACCTTGCTGACAAAGGTCTGTATAGTTAAACCTATGGTTTTCCCAGTATGGAAATGTATGGAAGTGAGAGCTGGACCATAAAGATTTATGGAAGTGAAGGCTGGACCATAAAGAAGGCTGATCACCGAAGAATTGATGCTTTTGGATTATGGTGCTGGAGGAGACTCTTGAGAGTCCTATGGACTGCAAGAAGATCAAACCTATCCATTCTGAAGGAAATCAGCCCTGAGTGCTCACTGGAAGAGCAGATCCTGAAGCTGAGGCTCCAATACTTTGGCCACCTCATGAAAAGAGAAGACTCCCTGGAAAAGACCCTGATGTTGGGAAAGATTGAGGGCACAAGGAGAAGGGGATGACAGAGAACGAGATGGTTGGGCAGTGTTCTCGAAGCTACGAACATGAGTTTGACCAAACTGCGGGAGGCAGTGGAAGACAGGAGGGCCTGGCGTGCTCTGGTCCAGGGGGTCAGGAAGAGTCAGACACGACTAAACGACTAAACAACAACAAATTATTATTATAGATGCTCAATCACAGTTTTAAATTGTTATCTTACAAAAACCATTAATAAAATCTCAATTTGTTTTGGTCTAATTGTGTCTGATGCTCCCTGTGCCTTATTGCCTCATCACCCTGCCTAGCACTGAAAACTTGCTGGGCCAGCAAATACATTCAAGGGATAAAAGGGCTGTTTGATGGAGGCAATAGGTGAGGTCCAAACCAATAGGTGAGGTCCAAACCAGATTTATCTTCTTTGCTCCTTTCCCCTTCTGTGCTTTTTGGCTATATCATACATACAACTAACAACAACAACAACTCACATACCTCTCATATTGTGGTAAATGTCAGTCTACTTAAATTTCCCCCTTAGACATACACCCAACTCAGATCAAATACTCAACTGCAAGCAGACGGCTAATGCCCCTTTGCTTTGAATGCAAAATGATTGACTTTTAAATGTTTTTTTTAAATAAAAAAGGCATGAAGTAAGACCCGTTAGAGAGCCTTTGATGCTAACTTCTTTTTTTCAGTCCATAGGCCCAGGTAACACCCCCCACAACCTTTTGTATTGGGCCGCCATCTGTGTGGTCTATTAGTGAGAGAAAAATAATAATAAAAAGATTGGTATTACTGCTGATTCTGTATTGATTTATGAACACATTAATTTGCCATTTAGCTCCTAGAATTGACTATTAATAATCCTTGACATTCAAAAGATAAATTTTATTTTCAATTAAAACACATCTTGCCACACTCTCAAATATCTGATTTCTCCCCGTGTGTGTCAATATACTTAAAGGCAAAATGTGCATTTCCAAACTTTGTGACGGAGGGTGGCAATTTTCCTCTTTATTCCTGCTCACCTTTTGGTTCTTTTCATAATGATACATAGATTAGTAACCATGACGCCAACATAAATTAAATCAAAACAGTTAACAAAACAAGGATTAGTAACATTGAAATAAAGAAGCTTAATGTCACAGTACTGAAGATAAGATCAGGCAATAAGTGGACTGATCCCCTTCTACACAAAACTTTTTAACATCATATTCTCTCCTGTTGGTGGGTGGTTTGTCTGCTTATGTGAGTGGAATTCATCCTGTTTTTAAAGGAATAGGGTAACATCCTAGTTCCATATTTGTCACTGAAAGTGCAGGTCGCCTACATGGCAGAGAGTAGCTTTTGCTAGGGTTGTGCAATCCTGGATCCAAATGGGCCAGTTCTGGTTGAGGCAGGATTCAGCTGGAGGAGGTTGAGGCAGCCCCAGATTGCCCCAGATCTGTCCATGTCCATCTGGAGAGACCCAGGGCTATCAAAGTGTTTGCGTGGTGAGAAAACACAGGCAGACTTTCTCCACTATCTAGCACATGTTTAACCAGAGGTTTAAATTATAATTAAGCATAAAGTTGGGGAGGGAAAGTGAAATATACTCAGAGTCGCAAAGTGATTTCATGCTCTTTATTCAGCTCATAGTGGTGAGGAGGAATGAATGAATGTCCCCTCAAAGTATCTGCTTTATATACATTATTTACACAATGGGCTGCACATGATTGGCTCATTCTGGAATTCTACTGTAAGCCAATCAGGTTGTGGATTCACTTATATCTGGAGCATGATTGGGTGGTTCCTGCCAACCAATCATACTGCTGCATTGTTCTAGGACCAATCAGACTGCTGCAGTTTGGATCCTATTCAACTCAGTACATAACAGAAAGGAAACACAGGAAGTCAACCAATGTCTTTTCCTCCTCTATCCTTCCAACCACACGCTTAATCAGGGTTTAAAATGTGAGCACTGCAATTGCAGACCAGCCTTTACCAAAGGTATTATGGGCTTTGAAGATGCTCAAACTCAGGACAAAAGGGAGGAACGTGTTAAGAGGAAGGTACATTTGGCAAACCCTCACCATGATCAACTCCTGCCTGAAAACCTATGTTCCCACTGTGGAAGTACATGTGGATCCAGAATTGGCCTCCACAGTCACTTATGGACTCACTGTTAAAAATGTGTTTATGGAAAACAATCTTACTCGGTTATGAGTGATCGAAGAAGAAGAAGAAGAAGAAGGGGGGATACCGTCAGGAGCCATACTGCAAACCACTTCCTTCTCAAAGAAATGGGAGAAATTTCTCCCCACACAAAGTAGCAAAACAAAAAAACAGCAACCCTCCACTTTTTTAAAGGGGGGGATGGAATATATTATTTGGAAAACCTGGAACTTGGCCTAGCCTTCATTCCTCCAAGAATGAGGAGCTGAATACAAAGTTATAGTCAAAACAAAAAAATTTTTTCCTTCCAGTAGCACCTTAAAGACCAACTAAGTTAGTTCTTGGTATGAGCTTTCGTGTGCATGCACACTTCTTCAGATACACTGAAACAGAAGTTGCCAGATCCTTCTATATAGTGAGAAGGTGGGGAGGGGTATTACTCAGAAGGGTGGTGGGAATGGGTGATTGGCAGATAGCTGTGATGAGCCTGTTGACGACTCTTAACGACTGCAATAGGTCTTACAGATTTTTCCTGTAAGACCTTACTTGCTTTTTCCTGTAAGACCTATTGCAGTCGTTAAGAGTCGTCAACAGGCTCATCACAGCTATCTGCCAATCACCCATTCCCACCACCCTTCTGAGTAATACCCCTCCCCACCTTCTCACTATATAGAAGGATCTGGCAACTTCTGTTTCAGTGTATCTGAAGAAGTGTGCATGCACACGAAAGCTCATACCAAGAACTAACTTAGTTGGTCTTTAAGGTGCTACTGGAAGGGGAAAAAAATTTTGTTTTGACTATGGCAGACCAACACGGCTACCTATCTGTAACTGGAACAAAGTTATAGGACAGCTTCCACCTATATGCCCAACTTGTGAGTGTTGAGAAGTTTCTGGCTGGCTGTTGTTGGAAACAGAATGTTAGCCCAGTTGAACTTTGTCTAGAACTTCAGGATAATTATATTGACAGATCTTATTGGTCTGTTGTAAGCATTTGTGAGATAATCTACGTACAGTGATGTGCTTTGAACATTAAAAGATGCAACTCTAAGGGTGGTGGTGGGGAAATGAGAGTGCCCCACCTAGTGCCCTAACAATGTATGTATGTATGTATGTATGTATGTATGTATGTATGTATGTATGAATATTTTGCAATTCATCTTCCATTTGGGAAAATAGGAAGTAAGTAAAACATGCCAGCTTCAGGTCTGACATTTTAACTCTGATTTGGGGGAATGGGAGTGTTGGGGGACAGAGATATATGCCTCCCTCCAAACCATTCCTTTTCAATTCTACTTAGAGAGAGAGAGTTTGGATTTGATATCCCGCCTTTCACTCCCTTTAAGGAGTCTCAAAGCAGCTAACATTCTCCTTTCCCCTCCTGCCCCACAACAAACACTCTGTGGGATGAGTGGGGCTGAGAGACTTCAAAGAAGTGTGACTAGCCCAAGGTCACCCAGCAGCTGCATGTGGAGGAGCGGAGACGCGAACCCGGTTCCCCAGATTATGAGACTACCGCTCTTAACCACTACACCACACTGGCTCTCAGTTCCACACTGGCTCTCCGCTTATGCTGGAGCTCTGATGTGGTAGGGCAAGGGACACAGGAGGCACTGTGGGTTAAACCACAGAGCCTAGGGCTTGCCGATCAGAAGGTCGGCGGTTCAAATCCCCGCAACGGGGTGAGCTCCCGTTGCTTGGTCCCAGCTCCTGCCAACCTAGCAGTTCGAAAGCACGTCAAAGTGCAAGTAGATAAATAGGTACCGCTGTGGCGGGAAGGTAAACGGTGTTTCTTTGCACTTCTCTGGTTCGCCAGAAGTGGCTTAGTCATGCTGGCCACATGACCCGGAAGTTGTACGCCGTCTCCCTCGGCCAGTAAAGCGAGATGAGCACCACAACCCCAGAGTCAGTAACAACTGGACCTAATGGTCAGGGGTCCCTTTAACTTAGGGCAGGAACATCTTACAAGATCTTTGAGAGATTTGATGCTTATCATGCCCCCTAGAAAGGAATAACTTCTCAGGGACCATGGAACTGCAGGACCCAAGTGGGAAAAACCAATACCATACCACTCATTGTTAATCTTGTACATGATTTTCTTCCATGAATTATTGGAAGGCAGATATCACAGGGATTTTCCAGCTCTGGAAAATAGTGCTCCTCACCAAGAAAATAAAAAGTGAAGGATATTACCCTACCCAATTAAAAAATGAGAAGAATATAAGTGAAGTAGATTACTACCGTCAATTAGATATAATTAAATTCAAGTCTGTAATTAAAATCACATCAGGTAGAAATCACCTTCATTAGCAGCTAGTTTTACATAAACACTGTTTTCAGGCATTACCAGCCTGCAAACACATGGCTTCAGGAACAGACTAAATTGCAAATCTACAGGTGAATGCTGGCAACTATTTATGGTATGGTAACTAAAACCAGAGCATGCATGTAACTACTTGGTGAAGCTCCTTTTCTGCATTGACCTGCCAAGTGGGGCAGGGAAACCTATCACACTTCTGCACCTGAAGCAGCAGACTGGTAACATCCTACTCAATACTTTGCAGGTTAACAGGCAATGCAGATGATCAATTTAACAAGGGTGTAATCATGGGTGTAGCCAGGATTTTTGTTAGGGCACCCGCCAAAGTTGTTGAGCTGCTTTTAGGAGATGCCCTATAGCTGTTGAGCTTTTTTGGAGAAAACATGGGTTAAAATACCCCCTAATAGAGGACATTGCAGGTGACAGACTGGGGGGGCGGACAGAACCTCAGTTAATTGAATACTTTAAATGCTTTTCTATAATTTTTGTGGATCTGCTCCCCTGCCCCCCCCCACTTGGCTACACCGATGGGTGTAATCCAAGGGTGCCCAAACTTTTTTCAAAGAGGGCCAGATTTGGTGAAGTGAACATGCATGAGGGCTGACCAAAGTTGTTGAGCTATTTTTAGGATTGAATTTGCTGAGCTTTTTTCGGATTTTATCCCAGGACATATACTGCCATGGGGGCTGGATTAAATCGACTGGCGTGCCGCACTAGGCCCCCAAAACAGACTTTGGACATGTCTGGTGTAATCCAATCCAGTGATTTTGTGTACAAAGCAGATTTTCACTCAGCAGACTCTTCTGCCAAATTCTTTCCTCCTGATGCACCGGAGGGGGAACATTGCATTCACTTGCCGAGTGTGCTGTCTTTACAGAATAAAGCACAACTGCTTGCCTTTGTTATGTTTTACTCAGAAGTAAAGGTAAAGGGACCCCTGACCATTAGGTCCAGTCGTGAATGACTCTGGGGTTGCGGCGCTCATCTCACTTTATTGGCCGAGGGAGCCGGCGTACAGCTTCCGGGTCATGTGGCCAGCATGACTAAGCCGCTTCTAGCGAACCAGAGCAGCAGACGGAAACACTGTTTACCTTCCCGCTGGAGCGGCACCTATTTATCTACTTGCACTTTGACGTGCTTTCGAACTTCTAGGTGGGCAGGAGCAGGGACCGAATAACGGGAGCTCACTCCGTCGCGGGGATTTGAACCACCGACCTTCTGATCGGCAAGTCCTAGGCTCTGTGGTTTAACCCTCATCCCTTACTCAGCGCCACCCTCATCCCTTACTCAGAAGTAACTCTCTTGAAATAAATGAACGTACCATACTACTGAGAAAAAAATGTAATCTTGCCATCCAACCCCCATCGCCACTACTGTTCTGCTTGTCACTGAGTTGTTTTGGTTAATATACAGTAACTACAAAACAAAAACATACAGCACAAAATAAATAAGAAGATACAACCATGCAATAAAATAAAAATCTTACAGCTGAAGCAAGTTAAAAATACCCTAGACTATACATCAACACAATGATTTTTTAAAAATCAAGGTTGGCAAAACGTGTTGTGTGTTTACATATGTTTTAGTGAGAGTTGTGAATCTGCACGTATCTGTTGCTTGGGTTTTGTCCCAGGAGCTCAAGTCTGTGTACATAATCTTCTCCATTCCCTTTTGATAATCACAACAGCCCTGTGAGGTAGGCTCAGCTGAGAGTCAGTTCTGAAAGCAGCCTTGTGAAGCTGCATATTTTTTGCTTGTTATGTATATCTGGGGCACAGCTCAGCGGTGGAACACATCCTTTTCAGCCAGAAGACCCCAAATTCAGTTCTGAGGATTGTGTTATGAGGATCTCCTCAAATACAAGACCTGTGGTTGGTGAGATATGTTTGGCTTGTGCAGATTTGCTCAAATTGGACATGTTTCTTGCATAATTCACAACACTGGGTTGTGCAGCCAGAGTTTAATAATGCTTAACATTTCACCTGCAGTGACCAAGCTTGAACATATTTTACTATCACTAATTCCTTTTCTTTTTAGAAAGGAAATCCTCTGTGGCTTTACTTAGTTTTAACATTTGAAAAAATGCCAAAAACCTATAATGTGTTTAAAAGCTATTCTGTTATTGTTGTTCTTAATAATATAATATTTGGTTTTTTTAAAAATTCTCAGTTACATCTCCATGAATTTTAAATATGCATTTGAACTGGACATACCAGTAGCTGTTTTCAGTTACTTGATTACCATCAGCATGGGAGTATTGGCCACTATTAAATTTGCTTTTGCTTTTGTTCCAGATTTTGTACACTATTATTGAGGAAGAAACGATATTAATGTTTGGGCAGAATCCAATGGAGATCCTTTTGGGGAAAGTATCTATGTCTGGATTGTTTCAAAAACAAATGCAGAAAATACTACTTTGCATTAAAGTTTCCATGCTATACCTAAGCATTATGAGTAAACATGGGGAGGGGGTTTCATCCCATGTTATTCTTGTAAGGCAAATATGGAAACAGGAGACTTTATAGGTGGAGAAATGGCTGGGGTTACTTTGTTTCCCTTCTTCTTTTTAAAGCTATCATTAGCCTTGGATTGGAAGGGGTTAAACTGAGATTGGCAAACAACTCCTCCCAGTCCATCTCTTGAGCATTCCTATTGATGTCAATGCGGATTCCTATCATTCCAATAATAATAGATGACATTTAATTGTGAACTCAGACCTATGACCGTCTTGACATACCTCCAAACCTTCAAAAATTTCATTTTGTTGCCTCGGGAAACATGAATTTGAGAATTAGGTATTCATTTGCTAAGATTATATTTAGGTTTGAACCCAGACTCCTAATTATTTCAAAAATAAAGGTTGCACTGGCAGAACCAAGGGCCAATTACTAAGGTAACATATAAGGGGAAAATACACAAATGCTGTATCATGTTCTATCTATGGCTGCATAAACGTAGTCTCCACTGTAGTCCAAATTAAAATACACACAAGCAGGTCATGGAAAAGCCATCTCTTGAGAAAAGCTTGTTTTCTGTGATTTCACAGAATTTAATTAGAAAGATAAATGCTGTAAATTTTCTATTGTGCTAGATTTTCAAGAAAGCCTGGAGTTCCATGGTATTACTACAATTAATGTGTCCATACTTCCAATTCATTCACCTGGCTTTTTCACAAGGCTGTTATCTCCTGTTTCTTTGATATAGGGAATGTCATATTTATATATTAAAGTTCCTGTTAATTTAATGCTTTATGACAAATGAGTATTTTAAAACTTATTTTATCTTAATGAACACATTCCTAAATGCATATTAAACACACGTGATCTTAAAATGCACATTTAAAAGCCAAAAACTGCGTCACAAAATTTGGAGTATTGCAAAATCCAAAGAACAATTATGTTTCCATCTCCACATTTACCAGGAGCTGCAGTTCTGGTCAGTTTGGAGTGGAATTCACAGAAATTTCATTATGAGCAACACAGGAAAGAAGTTGTAAACTATTCCCTCCAAGATCAACACGCAGAGAGAATGCCAGCAGATTTAGGGGAAAGGAGGAGGAGGAGAAATAGTCAGGAAAGGACTTGGGCATCCCACTCACATTGAAGGCAGGTGAACTGTTTTGCGCAAGATTGCTACCCTCAAAATACAGAATGTATTTTTCTGTCGTGTGATGAGGTTCCCTCACTAGAGATTTTGGCATGGTCATCGAATAAATCAGAGCTTCTTGGCTGTCACCTATCACCCGTTGTTTGCAAAATACTTTGCATTTGTGATTTACTTTGATTTTTTGAAAGTGGAGAAAAGTAAATATTAACATACATCTTCACATGAGCTGTACGGGAGTGGAACAGACCCCTTCAGAGGTTTTCAAGCAAAGGTTGGAAGGCCATCTATCATGGAAGCTTTAGTTGAGATTCTTGTATTGCAGGTGGTTGGACTAGATGGGCCTCAGGGTCCCTTTCAACTCTACAGTTCTATGAATCTGCACATGGATTGTAAGCTACAACATCACATCACAGTCAGGGTGAAAGATAACACAAAGTTATAAAAACAAAGTTGGAATGTCTTGCAACATACTGCAAATTCACTTTCAAGTACTAATGGCCAATGTTTGCACAATAAGAAGCACATTAACACCAGAGTCCTATTGAGCTACTTGCACCTTTTCACAGATAATATAAACGTAGATGTGAAGTGGATGTTAGAAGATCAGGTGAAGTGAGGACTTTAACAATAAGGTAAGTGCTTTTGTTACTAAGAATAAATGTTTTAACAAAGTGATTCAGACACCCATTCAACTGAATGCCGGAATAAGCACCAGATTTCATATGTGAATTGGCTGTGCTAAAAATGCATATTCTTTCATTGGCTGGCAGCCAGAGTTTCTGATAAAAAATTCATGCCTAATACATAATCATGCTTTCTAACCGCATTGAACAGAGGAATAATTTATAAGGGACATCATTCAGGGGCATCAGTTACTGAATAGTCAAGGCTAAATGAATCATTTCATGTAAAATTCGGGGGGGGGGGGAGATGTATACCTAACATTTATAGCTAAACTTGCTGCCTAAACAACTGATATAAAAAACTTGAAAATTGTGAACATCATTAGGCTTTTGTATAGGATGTTAATAATGTTGTTTTCAAGCACTTTGTGAATAAGTACACACAGGATAGCTGTTCCACTCAAAATAGTGACTTCTGTGTATACTCTTTGACTACCCTTGCCATAAAACATTGTGCAGTAAGTATCCTGAGAAGTCAGGCAGTATGTCTTGGATTCGTAAACTATCATACCCATCAAAGTCTACCTAAGGCTACTTTTATGGGCCCATTTGGAGACTCTTGTTTAGGTAAAATAACAGGAAGTTCAAGGGAGGTTCAGAAGACTTTTTAAAGGACTGGTGTGATTTAGCACAGGCGTTCTTTACCTCCTACCAGTAGGCCACAGAGAACAATACAGAGCTTACTCAGAGTGTACTGTGGGCATCATCAACACCATACAACCAACATTGCACTTCCTGTTGAGAGCCTGTGGATCAATCAGGCAAGTCTGAAGGTGCTATTAAATGTCATGTAAAGTGAAATTCCAAGGCTGCTGCTTAGAAAACACACCCAGGGAATTCCGAGTCTACCCTGGCAGCCATATTGTCAGTCCAGGTCACAAAGTGTTCATGCCAAACCTGCGTGGCCAGAGTTATTCTTGAGCCTAGAAACACCTGAGCACCCAGGAAATGATTCAACCTGTAGCTTTAGTTGCTCACTACATGGAACAAGCCCCATCAAGTGTTTGTAATTTGTATCTGTGGAGAGGACATGGTCACCCAGGCGCCAGCACCCTGCAGGATCAGGGTCCCAACCACAGGGAGGATTAGAAGTCAAAAAGGAGGGGGCACGTACTTGTCATTTTATTTTTATTTCCCCATAATGGTGACTGGGGAAGGCACACAGTGGGTTTGACGTTGAATCCAGAGGGAGACAGCTCCCCCCCCCCATCAAGTGCTCACGACAGAAAAAAAGCAGAAAAAATGAGGTCCAAACCAAATTTTGTGGATGACGTACACCCTTTATCCCCTCCATTGGTTTCCCTAAAGACTAAAAGGCTGTGTGTGTGTGTGTGTGTGTGTGTGTGTGAGAGAGAGAGAGAGAGAGAGAGAGAGAGAGAGAGAGACTCGTTCTAAAGGGGCAGGGAAGGATTTCCCAACACCTTCCCACCATCCTGATGTGCTGCCTCCAAAACAGCTGCAGAATCTTTTCCTGCCCCAAACGCAGGGGGACATCCTGCCTTTCCTCTACCTTGAAATCATGCAATGGCCAAAGGACTGCAAGGGAACCAGAAAAGGGGGGCTTTCCCTGACCTCACAGGATAGCCAGTCATCAGCTGATCTGCCCCATCCCAGCATGCACCATAGAGAAAGGAAAAGGGTTAGAGTGATCCTTGCATGCACACTTCCTGGCTCTGGTTGCAGGTGCATCCATAGATATAGGTAAAAGGAAAGAGTGATTCTTGCACGCACACTTCCTCGATCCATTTGCAAAAACCCGGACATTTTGCCTAATTTGAAAAAAATCCCTCCAGATGGTGACTTCGCCCTTTGAATCCTGGCCATGTCCGGGGCAACTTCCAGTGCTAGACTGTATTCCTAATTGGTGCTGCCCATGTGCAGTAAAAGTTTAAAGTTCCATTGATTGTAAATGAGGTGTCCCATAACAGATTGACTTAATCATGCCAAGCGGTAAAACTATTTTGAGGATATGGCAAGAGAAAATACGGTTATTTATTTGTAAAACATGTAGGTATTTACAGATGATGTAAACAGGTGATGCGTGACACGTAACAACTTTGCTCCCATTAAGAGTGTTTTTAATTATGTGATTTGAGTGGCGCTAAGTATTTATTCATATTTAGTTGAGAATTTGTCCAGTGGCAAAGGGCCTGAAACTATGCTGTCTGCCTATAAAGGCATGGCAAAACAGTGTTTTCAGTTCTGGCAGAAATTCAGGGCCAAGCATCTGCCACTGTAGTTTTCCAGAATTGGAAGTGGCATGTGTAACCTTCAAATCTTCACATTCATTTTGTTGTTGTTGGCTCATTCTATTAGAAACTCTGCATGGGGTAGGTGGCTACAATCATTGCCACTTGTTATAATAGGTGTTTGGGGAAATTAACATAAACTCTTTTTAATGGAAATTTAAATACCATTTGTATCTCACAGTCTCTGCTACAGCACGTTTTATAGGGTATGTTATGCTTTGACTTCTGAATTAGGTGTTGCATGCAAAATAAATAAATAAACAGTGGGACATGGGTTCTTGCATCCAATGGAAAGCTCTTACGGTAGTATCTGTACTCTTTCCCAAAAATTTAAATCTGCTACTCAAAAGTTTGAACCTAGAGAGACCTGCCAAGTTTTCAGTCTGATAATGTATCCTTTTGACACCCAGGTGCTGTGCCATGACTGGCTATTGAGTTAGTTGGAATACTATCTTCCAGTGACAGCCATTGGTTAAGGTTTGCCATAGATTACAGTGGGAGTGTTTGTACTGTTGCAGTTTGTGACTGAATCCATTTTGCGTTACTTTCTATGGGAAAGTGTGCCTTGGTTTTGGAATGCTTTGGTTTTGGAACAGACTTCTGGTACAGATTAAGTTTGAGAACCAAGGTACCACTATATACCTGGCAAATAAATTTTGATGTGCCGACCTTTACAAGGTGAGAGGAGCTCAGGATGTCTTCTCTGAATGCCTTTAGGACACATTTTGAGATGAAGCTGGTATCAAGCTTGTACCAATATCAAGCAAGGTTCATGATGGAGAATCTCATGTCATATTTAAATTACGTCAACCTTTATACTTATGCTATAATCTACAGAGATAAACCATAGAAATCAGTTCAGATTCACACCTGTTCACTGTACTTATGTACTGTACTTATGTAGATCAAGCATAACTTTCTGGCTAAGTTTTGACCCATTATATATCTACAACTCCACTCATTTTTGCCCCTAGCATTGTCTGTATGTAAGGTGACTGTATGCACAGCTTTCAGCCATTACAAGAGTCCCACTATACAGCATAAATCCACTATGCTGGCATAAAGTTTGCTTCTTGGGCACAATGGGGCTTGCATAGCAATCCCTTCATCAAGCTGCTCAGCTCAAGGATAGGGATTGGGCTGTTTGGGATCCTGCTTTTGGATAAGATGAGATACATGAGACCACCTGAGATGTTCTTGTCTGCTGTCCAAAGCATGGTATTAAGGATACTCTGGCTCATTATAAAAAAGGTAAAGGGACCCCTGACTGTTAGGTCCAGTCATGACTGACTCTGGGGTTTCGGCGCTCATCTCGCTTTATTGGCCGAGGAAGCCGGCGTACAGCTTCCGGGTCATGTGGCCAGCATGATGAGCCGCTTCTGGCGAACCAGAGCAGCGCACGGAAATGCCGTTTACCTTCCCACCGGAGCACTACCTATTTACCTACTTGCGCTTTGACGTGCTTTTGAACTGCTAGGTTGGCAGGAGCAGGGACCAAGCAATGGGGGCTCGCCCTGTCAGTCACGGGGATTCGAACTGCCGACCTTCGGATTGGCAAGTCCTAGGCTCTGTGGTTTAACCCACAGCGTCCCCCTGGCTCATTATACTTGTCTATTAAAGGGATAAAATGAAGTATACAATTACAATTTTTATTGCAAGAATTGTCCACTACAGTTATTCTTCTGTTATTCTACAGAGATTCAAAGGACACACATTAAATGGCATAGTGTGGGTGAACATTTAAACTTTGCTTTCTTCTTTGGCAAGAAAGGGAAATCTATAAACAGCAGGGGAATCTATGAGGCAGGGAAGTTTGCTTGTAGGAGTCTCATGCACAAGAATCTTGCACCCAGGCAGACAGTGCTGGTCCTTAAAGCAGACTTCATTTGGAGCCAGCCAAGGGTCTTTGTCACTAGCCAACTGTACAGCTCAGATTTCTGCCTCTTCCACTGGCTAGGTTACATTTCTTTCCAGTCCTTACGAAGATGCAGTAGCCACCAGGGGTGCCATCTCCCCCCCCCTTTTCAAGGAGGGGGCTCTGCCTTCTCAACATTCTGTGGCAATGTGCACATGGTGTGTGCGCACACCATGTGGCATGCTCACGTCACACGTGCAAGCCATGCGGCATGCGTGTGCCATGTCACATGGCATGTGTGAGTGATGTAAGCATGTTGTGTGGCATGCGTGAGTGATGTCAGCATTTCATGTGACAGGTGTGCATGGCATGCACATGTTGTGCAGCACCAGCCCTCTCAAGTGTGGGGGCAAACCAGCACACCTGGTAGCCATCAACATGTTTAGTGTACATTTAAGCAAGCATTTTCTAGCCTTCAACATACACCTTTAAGCACCAGCAATACAAAATCCTAAGCCTAACTGTTTTTGCCATCCTTTCAAAGCAAAGTTATCTGGCATTCAAAAATGATTCCTTGTTCTATGACGATCATTCGCCTATCTTTTTGTGATTGTTCCCCCTTCCAGAGCACGTATCTCTTTTCACATTTATCTGAGGAAGCATCTGCTCTTCTCGAGAGACTTCTATCATAGCTTTGCAAAACCACAGTTCTCACAAGAAGAAAGTAGGGAATCCTTGCACTGCACTGCATGCTCCTTTGGGTGCCTTCTGAACAGAAAGGAAAGCGAGTGCTGTTCTGTAGTGATATCCATCTAAGCGAAGGTTCACCCACTCAGCTATATCACTTGCATTCCTCAGCATTTGATCAGCAGGGGAGGTGCTGCTGCTGGGTCTTCCCCATCTGGCTCTGACTTATGACAGGGCCTTTGGGGTGAGGTGTTACTGGCTCCCCATTCTTAACATTCCTATTCATCTAGGCATGTGTTACTTGAAAGATATTGTTCCTGGCAATCTTGAAAGTATTCTCTCTGAGGATATGTGACTGTTTGCTTGGGGTTTTTTGCTCCATTGCTTGCAAACTTAGGCTCCTTGAGAGCAAAGGTGGGATAGGAACTTCATAAACAGCTAAATAAAATGTTATTATACCTGTAAGGACTGGCAGCTGAATGTGTGAGCTGTCTCACTTGAATAGAAGAATGAACGACTGCTGTGAAAGGAACAGAAAACAAAAATGAAACTTTGATGACATCTTTACAAAAATTCTACAGTGCAATGACTCTTGGAATAGTGTGTACGATTCTGGCTGCTTCACCTCAAAAAAGAAGATTGTAGCACTGGAAAAGGCACAGACATGGCAACCAAAATGATCAAGGGCCCAGAGTGGTTCTTTTCCAAGGAAACTTCCAATGCTTGTGGCTTTTTATCTCAGAAAAGGGCAAGCAAGTGCTGGTGAGCTGGGGGCGGGTGACTATGATAGAGAAAATGATTACAATGTGGAGAAAGTGGCGAGGGATAAGCGTTCGTCCCTCTGTCATATAATAATGCTGAATGGTGGGAGCAAGTAAAAGAAACTGCTTCTTCATATTAAACCTGAGATTTGCTGCCATAATCTGTAATGATGGCCACCAACCAGGATTGCTTTAAAAGGGCTCTGTGAGGACACAATGCTCAACAAGATGATGATGATGATGATAAGTTTATTATACCCTACCCCTCTGACTGAGTTGTCCCAGCGACTCTTGGCAGCTTCCAACACAAAAACAGCATAAAACATTAAAAGCTTCCTGGTCGAAATTGGTCTTTCTCCTGATCCAGCAGGGCTTTCCTTATGTTCTTATGACATTAGACAAATTCATAGAGGATACGGCATTCCAGGGCTACTAGACATGATGACTGTATGCTGCCTCCAGGACCAGTAGCCCAGTCCCTGAGCAACATGAGCAGGAGAGAGTGCTATTGCACCCATGACCTACTTGTGGGTTTCTCATAGGCATGTGCTTAGTCATTAGGACAACAATGGCCAGATGGCCTGGGCAGCCTCTGGTCTGATCCAGAAGGGCTCTTCTTGTGTTCTTATTATATTCTATCTTCTGGCATAGCAGAAGTGATACTTTTATATACTGAATCTCCAGTTATTAAATGACATCTCTGGTAGGTGAAAGTCTGAAAAATAGTGTACCTCGGGTGACAACGAAAGGTCAGGCTCTAACCTTGCCATGCAAAAAGAGCAGTTGCTGTGGCAGGATGCCTTATTGCACCAAGAAGCATGAAACTAACTTTTTAAAATATGGGACTAATGCTGTGCTGACAAAAGTGTTTTGATACCTATAGATGCACAATGCTGCAGGAGACTGGAGTGTGTCAATAGTTCACATTTCCTAATTAACACAGAATAGTTGCATTTTCCTTGGGCTACAATGTTCAAAAGACATGTGGGCCTTCCCTCCACCCTACATATCATCTCATGGAGGCTAAAACTGCTCAAAATGTGCTTGATCATGGAGCTAGCAATTATTACGCACAGCTAAAGACTGATGATGTAATTGACCTACAGCAGACCACATTGTCAGAGTCAGCAAATGTTAATGCTATAATGGCTATTCATATTTTTTCACAGACATACAGATAGTACATCCCTGCCGCTTAGCTAATTAAAAAAGTAACTATTCAAACTCCCATAGTCTCATTACTGCATTGCAAAAGCATTTGAAAGGCCTCCTCACCAGAGTGCTGAGTAGATCAAGAATGCAGATTAAAGAGACAATATTTTGAAATCTGCCAATGTTGATTCAAAAGATTGGTATGAATAGAACTAAACACAGTGGGAAGCTGTTGCCTGTGCTCTCTCCTCTCCTCCAGCAATATGACAATATATTGACATGCGGTCATCGGATCATGAATTTCTCCATCCTGGCAAGTGGCAGCATATTTAATTAACAAAAACAATACAACAATTTAGGTTTCCAGAAGTGGCTTTTTTTTTAATCCAATCAAATTTCAGGGTTTTTATTGAGCAGATACCTTCTTTTAAAATATATTTTATTAAAAGTTTTCTTGGTTTACAAAGGTATGTAAAGGTATGCACAATGTCTCTTTTTTCAAGTTACATTTTCCATGGGTCAGTTTCATATCCTCTGTGGAAAAGGATAGGAGGGAAGGAGGGTAAAAGAAGAGAAGAGAGAGAGAGAGAAGCTCGATAATTATCTGTAATTGACTGGAGGGGGAGGGAGTGGAGAAATGTTATCATAACATCTTGTGTCCTTTCAACTACATGACTCAACACAAACTCCCATTACTAACACGAAATACAGAAAAGTACATATTCTGCATTTCATTTCCTTCTGACCTCAGGGCTAACAATTCTCACCTCCCCTCAATGCCAGAACATACAAACCTGCAACTCAGGATAATACTACATATGTTTGATTGAGGAGGACTCTAATTCAAAAAGGTTTCATGCCATAGCAATTACTTTTTTTTAACTTTTTTTTTTTTTGCTTTTCGCCCCAAGGTGCCACAAGACCCTATTGGTTTTGCTGCATTAGACTAACACAGCTACCTCTCTAGAAATAACTGATCCTTCTGTCTTTTTAGCCACTAGGCACAGGAGCCCTTTTGGGGGATTGGTTGGCAACCCCATACATGTGCTTTCCTACTTTCAAGGAATCATACATTTCAAGGAATCATACATTCTTCATGCTTTATGGTGGGGGAGAGGGGGTTTTAAATAGTGACCAGGATTTTAAATACAGTAGTGATGAAATATTTTAGATGGTAGAAGTGTTTCCTGTACAACTGGGCCAGAATGACCATTTAAACAATGCTATGGGTGTTTCCTAAGACCTCCCCCACCCACAGATTCCTGAAAAAGTTGACTTGTAGAAGTATCTGGCTGCCCCCACCCCTTCTTTATTGCTAGGCAAAACAGTTCAGTAGTGTGTTTGTGTGCATTGTGATGCTGGAGGTGTGCTGGAGACATGTCCCCACCATCATGAGTTCCTTGGCTCCCTCCGTGTGGGGGCTGTTTGTATGTTGGCATCATTAGCACAGTGGACTTCATTTTCCATTTTCTGATTAGTGGACATTTTTTTGCCTCTTCTGACAGCGTGTATCTTCCCCTCCTGGGCTGAGCCCATACTGCTCCGCAGCAGTGCCAGTCTCAGCTAATGTGAGTATAGGATTACTCTGTTAATTATGTTGCAAAAGCTAGGCAGCCTCTTTAAGTGCACCAGCTGTTTTTCAAACAGAATAAAATCTTGAGTGGTACCACCTAGATGGGAACATTAGTGCAATTAGATCTATAGTACTAAATAATGAGAGATGAAATATGCTAATTCCTTTAACAATGTCAACATGATAGGATCCTGCTGAGTTTGAAAGGAAACTTTTGTTTTCCTGGTTTCTATGAAACAGAACTAATTTCCCAAAGAGCCTTTCAATTGAATGAACAGTTCTTTGCAAGGCAAACATTCAGCTCCCAAATAGCATATCCATTGTTGATTAACTGCTGTTACAAATATACATAGTTTACATGGGAAGATTAGATTATGTTATAAATATGAACACTAGTGTAGTTTCCAAGCAGCTTTGCAAAGGATGGTTGTGCACAACAAGCAGGTGCTTGCAATATCTGCAACCTAATGGAACATATTTTTGCATCTAATGTCAAACCCTTATTCATATCCACACACTTTCTGCAAGGTAATAAATGGGTGCTATTGCTTTTGAAATGCATCCGGCAAATTCTAGTCACTTTTAATCTACTAACATTTGTAATATTTTCCATATGTGCAATGACCCCCCAAAAAAACTGAGCGAAATCCTATACTGGGGACATTTGTGAATTCCAGAGTTTAACCATTAGTGACTTGTGCATAAATAAATGAGTTAAACTTCTTTTACTTTACATATCTTTGTGGGTGAGCCTCACTATCATCTCTGAAGCATCTTGAATATTACAAAGTTCCACTGTATGGCTGTCTAAAATATTGACCCTACCTCTTCATAAAATGTCCAATGGCTAATGGCATGTATAAATCAGCAAAACAACAGTAATTCAACAGAGCAGAAGAGCAGATAAAACCCATGACAGCTCAAAAACAAAAATCTTACAAGAGCCACACAGCTGTTAAAGATTTACCTACAGAGCAGTGCCAACACTAAAATGTCAGTAGCGTCAATCAAAACAGACACAGATTAAAAGCAGCAGCTTATAAACCTTAAACACCTTTTCAAAAATGAAAAACTTCTGCTATAATGGGAGATCCCTTGACCTGACTTTTCTCTGGTTCATTTTGGTATGAGCCTCTTTGTGACCCTCACTCTTTTTTGTGACATGGAATGCAGCATCAAACTTCCTGACAGTGATTGTTAGTAGGCAAATATCAAGAAACCACTGGCAACTCCCAAATTTGTAATTATTAGCCTCCCTTGGGGAGCAAGTTTCCTCCAAGCACTGTTGCCAGCCCATATGTAACTGAAATTAGTAAAACAAAGCCTGTTTACTAAGAGTGCAGGAATTTACATCACACATACGCAACATGGCCCTCCTGGATAGCGCATTCAGCAGAACATGAGACCTATGATCTCAGGCTCATAGGTTTGAGCCCCACATTGGGCGAAAGACTCCTGCATTGCAATGGGTTGGACTAGATGACTCTCGTGGTCCCAACTCTAGAATTCTATGTGGGCAAGACAATAATCTTGCAGCCCATGTGTTAGAAAAGTCACAAACTTTAATGTTAGAAGACACGTCCTCTCATTTTCGTTTCAGCACACCCCTCCTTTGCTCTTTCGATTCACACTTTTGAGACTGAAATCCTACAAAAAGGATAGATTTTAGTCCACTCTGTCAATACTGTCCTGATTATGCCTCACCATTATCATTACAAGGAGTACCCACCAGACTGAGGTGCTGTGAGGTAAGGAACTTCTACTCCTGAGTTTCCCTCCTGGATGCCATCCCAAAACTCACAGGAACTGAGCTTATGAATTTCAAGAGGAAGTTTGAGCATGGAAATTCCTGATCCGATCCTCTGATGTTGTCTGCACCACACACTTACATTCTCTCTCACACACATTTGCACTTTACCCTACTGTACACACGTATAGGATATCAAAAGCTTCAAGAGCCTTTCCAGGCACAGAATGAGTAAAAGCTTTGCATTCTTTCTCTATTTTCTAGGAATTTTGTAACTCCACTGCTTTATTTCTGTTGTAGATTAGGGAAGTGTAGAAAAAAATGTGTTAAGACATTAGTATAAATGTGTCTATGATTTTATTTTTATACTGCACTGTATTAGCTAACTTATTACATATGACTAATTTGTTTTTTATCTGATAATAAATGGGTGCTTCTCTCAGGTGTCCAAAGAAACATTTGGTGTGGTGCGAATAACCTGTTTAAACACACGTGAGGACAGCTCTTGATTGTTTCTCCTGCAAAAGTTCCCACTTCTCATAAGCAGGCTTCAGGTTAATGTGTGAAGTAGAAGCACACATTTGTTGCTATATGTGTAGCACTACACCATGCTAGACAACCATCAGTGAAGAGCAGGAAAGTTCTCACTATAAAAGGAGTTCCAAATATAATGTAACTTGAAACTGGAACTTAATATGCAGCCAATCCCACCATATCTGAACCTTTCCTGCTAAGAATTTCCTTGAGCAGACCCTATGTCATGCCACTTTATATAACTTAAAGTTATATAAGTTATATCTCATGGCCAGAGGAGGAGTGCAGAAAGAAGAAGCGCCATGGTACATCTGTGCCAGCACAACCAGACTCCTTCATCTGCCCCAGCTGCAACAAAACATCTCTTCCATACTGGTCTCTACAGCCACAGCAGGTGCTGTTACTTTCCAATGCTTTGACTTAACCTGTGAAGGCACATTCCTCCACTGTCTTCCAAGACAGATGCCAGCCAACATGATGAGAAAGAAAGACTACTCATCCACATATACAGTAGTGAATACAGTAATGAATATTGTTACAAAAGCAGGGTGCCTGCCCCTCTCTCTGCCAAGCGGCAGCAAGCGCTCGTGGGGTCACTGGCACACACACAGGGTCTGTGTATCCTTGGAGAATAGAAGACACAGAGGAGATGGTTTATTCACCAATTTACACCTTCAGTCTGCATGGAAGGAGTCCAGATCTTACAGCATTGCAGACAACCTTCCCTCTCCCTAGCCAAGAAGGATCTCACCTCTTCCTCCTCCTTCTTCCTTCAAGAATACCCTGTTCAAAAACACACCCCATTACCTTGGCAACCCTTCAAACCCCTGTCTCTGTTTACAACTCAGGGCAGGGGGAAGTTCTCTTGCATTGCCTCAGTGGACCCTCAATGCCCCTCTATTGTTCCCTTAATGGCTCTAGCTTAGCCACTCGGGTTTGCATAAGCCAGCCCAGGAATTCCCTGTCTGGCACAGCTCTGCAGTTTGCATTTTAATCCATATTCCACTTAATCAAAATCCTAGCATTTATTAACCCCCCCAATCTATAACCACATACAGTCATGACTACTTTGCTACCTAAATACCTATCTTATTAACATATAATTGCAGCTCCATGGGTTTCTATTCTATTATAGGAATCTGAAGGATAAGACAGTGACTGGTGGCTGTGACAGTATCACCATCACTGTATATCACGTTTCCTATCTTGTCAACACTGTCAGAAACATCATGCTAACATAGTTGTATTTTTCTTTAACCCAACAATGCTACATCACAGCATAGCATCCTTGTATTGATGTATTGTGGGAGAGAATGTCTGCCGGCAGTAGCAGACACTATGTTAATTATATATTGTAATAAAAGTTGGGTGCTTCCCCCTCTGTCGGCCGAGCAGTAGCAAGAGCCCATGGGGTTCCAACCAGGGGCTGTGGTCCTTTGGAGAATTCAGACAATTTGGAGTCATAGCTTTAATAAATATGGTTTATTCACCTGTTTACACCTTCAGTCTGCATGGAGGGAGTCCAGATCTTACAGCATGGCCATTTCAATAGGGGATTGTAGCCACAGCAGTTCAGCCAGCCTTCAGCTAGCCTGCCTGAGATGGATCCCAGTTTCTTCTTTTTTCTTCTTCCCAGCTCAAGACTCTCTTCCTATCAACTCACACCCAGTTACCTTGGCAACTTACCAAACCCCCAGTCTCTGTTCACACCTCAGGGCAGGGGGGAGGGCAGTTCTCTTGCATTGCCAATAGCCCTCAGTGGCCCTAGCTTGGAGATACTGAAGCACCTTTGGTTCCACTTAAAGGTAAAGGTACCCCTGCCCGTACGGGCCAGTCTTGACAGACTCTAGGGTTGTGCGCCCATCTCACTCAAGAGGCCGGGGGCCAGCGCTGTCCGGAGACACTTCTGGGTCACGTGGCCAGCATGACATCGCTGCTCTGGCGAGCCAGAGCCGCACACGGAAACGCCGTTTACCTTCCCGCTAGTAAGCGGTCCCTATTTATCTACTTGCACCCGGGGGTGCTTTCGAACAGCTAGGCTGGCAGGCGCTGGGACCGAACAACGGGAGCGCACCCCGCTGCAGGGATTCGAACCGCCGACCTTTTGATCGGCAAGCCCTAGGCGCTGAGGCTTTTACCCACAGCGCCACCCGCGTCCCTTTGGTTCCACTTACTATGTGGCAATAGATTTTGCCCAACTTAATGCATTGGTTTGCCTTACTGTGTGGTGTCAGATAAGATGCCCCAGCCTCAGTTTTATTTTGCTGGCAAGAATTTTGTTGTTGCATGTTTAGAGGGTAGTTTTGAGTTTGGTTGGTTGTGAACTATGCAGCAAGGAACTCTGTCAACATCTTGAATAGTTGGTATATGTTGGGTAAGAGTAAATGTTTATGAGATGGATATTCCCACTTGGAATCTCTGTACTGTCATGAACTTACTGCTTATCTGTCTGAATACTAATAAGATTACTGATCTGTCTACTTTGCATATGTATTGCAAAGATCACTGTAATATATATTTCAAATAAGTAACTACTGTATACTGCAGCAAAACCACAAATATCTTTTACTACTTTAAAGACTATCAGATTAATTGAGGCATAAACATTCATGGAGTAGAGACTGGGAAAACCTACTGCATGCATCTGAGAAGTGGACTTCCGTCCAGGAAAGCTTATGGTACAACAAAAGTGGTAGTCTTTAGGGTATCACAAAATTATGTTGTGTTAACTTATGTGACTCCCTAGCCCTTTTATCCACTGGATTGCATTATACCAAGAGGTTTGGCAGGAACTATACCTCTACAGACCATTTAGAATTTTGCTCTAGTTTTTCTACTAAGCAGATTTTTCTACCAGTTCTCTATCTGGATTCTATCACAAAGAATTTCAAAGCATGTGTTATTTGAACAGGATAAGTGTGACAGCTTCAGATCTCAATTTATTATTAGATTCAGAAGATCTATTCATGTTTACCTATTCACTGTAAAGTTTTACTCAGCTGATTAACTGTAGCTGATTTGTGGTCAGGCCATTCATTTACTTTAGTAATTCATGTAAAGCTTTGAAAGGCGTGGAAAAGCTTTGCATCAAAGGAATTATTTTCAGTTCTCCTCAAAGTCCAAAGAATGACATTCAATCATAGATTTTGAGTCCTCTAAATGGATCAATAGTGAGTTGATTGATTTACCTAAGTGGCATAAGATTTAAATTAATTCACAATTGTCCCCAGGAATGTCCTGCTTGGACGTCAGGTGGGGGGTCACATGTTAAAATGTATGCTATATAAAAAGCTTCTATAAACTGTGACAGAAAAAGTTGTGATGTCACTGAAGCTTATGTTTACTTGATTTGGAAAACAAACTCATTGGGTTATAAAATTGAGATACACTATGAACTGAATAGTATTTCTTGAGTGACATTCTTTGGAAACAAACTCATTGGGTTGATTTGGAAAACAAACTCATTGGGTTATAAAATTGAGATACACTATGAACTGAATAGTATTTCTTGAGTGACATTCTTTCATCTCTCCCCCCCCCCCATAATGCTGGATGTCCAGAAATGACATATGTCAGAGCAACATGTCATTAGTTTGTGAGGCAATAGGGTGTTGGGGTGCAGGCAAAGGAGTTGCAGCAGGTGCCTGCTCTCATTTAGGCTGGATCTACACACAGGAAAAATCACTATAAATAAGTCAGAAATTAAATTGTTATAACAAAAGGGGGGGAACACTATGGAAAATCACAAAGAATCCCCCCCCCCCTGCTTTCCAGCATGTTGCATGTTTATAACACATTCAAAGCACTGTTCTTTGACTAATATTGAGCCAAGATTGACTTCCCGCTCCTCTCCTGCTCGGGTGGCAAACCTATTTGGGCTCGTCTGCGAAAACAGATGGATCCTGATACATTCCGACAAGCCTTGCGGGACCCTGCTCCTCCTGGCGACTCATTAGATGACCTTGTTGAGGACTGGAATAACCGGCTCTTGGCAGCCATTGATGAGATTGCGCCTAAGCGCCCTCTGCGAACCCGTCGAAACCGGGCCTCTGGGTTTACTGAGGAGCTCCGGAAAATGAAGCAGGATCTCAGACGGCTAGAGCGAGTATGGCGATGGACTTGTGACGAAGCCTCAAGAACATCTTATAGGACGCTTATGAAAGCCTATGAGATGGCTATGAAAGCTGCTAAGAAATCTTACTTTGCAGCTTCCATTGCATCCGCTAGCTCTCGCCTGGCACAACTTTTTAGAATAATTAGGTCAATAACGTCCTTAGGAGGACAACCAAATTTAAGCACAAATTCGACCCACAGCTGTGAGGCATTCGCGAGCTTTTTTGCGGAGAAAGTCCTGTTGCTCCGCCGTGACCTCCCTGCCAATTTAGATACAGTGACTGAACTAGAGGCCCCTCGACTGACTTCAGATCCAGTGTTGGACCATTTCGATCGGATACTCCCTGCTGATGTGGATAGATTCCTCCAAGTTGGTAGACCCACCACCTGCCTCCTTGATCCATGCCCTTCTTGGCTGATTAGAGAGTGTCCAGATGTTGCGCGGACCCCCCTGGTTGAAATTATCAATTTGTCCCTTGACACGGGAACATTCCCAGGGGAACTGAAGGAAGCAGTAGTGTGTCCACTCTTAAAGGAAACTTCATTAGATCCCTTAGACCTATCCAATTACCGCCCAGTTTCAAATATTCCATATCTGAGTAAGGTAATTGAGAGAGCGGTTGCTGAACAGCTTGGTAGGTCTCTGGAGGAAACATCGGCTTTAGATCCATTTCAGTCCGGTTTCCATCCTGGTTTTGGGACCGAGACGGCTCTGGTTTCCCTAACAGATGATCTCCGTAGACAACTGGATCGAGGCGGGTCAGGACTGCTGATCCTTTTAGATTTGTCAACAGCCTTTGACAGGGTCGATCATGATCTTCTGGACCACCGCCTCGCAGACGTTGGGATTCAGGGCATAGCCCGTAACTGGCTGTGCTCTTTTATCCCTGGTCGGGGACAGAGGGTGGCACTAGGGAGGGAAATGTCGTTGCGCTATTCCTTGGTGTGTGGAGTGCCGCAGGGCGCAATTCTCTCCCCGATGATTTTTAACATCTTTATGCGCCCCCTTGCCCAGATTATCCGGAGCTTTGGGCTGGGCTGTCACCAATATGCTGATGACACTCAGCTCTATCTGCTGATGGATGGCCACACCGACTCGGCCCCAAACACACTGACCAGATGCTTGGAAGTTGTGGCTGGATGGTTTCGTGGGAGCCGATTGAAACTAAATCCTTCAAAGACAGAGGTCCTATGGCTGGGTCGGGATGGCATGGGGATGAGGGACCAACTCCCTTCTCTTGCGGGGGCCCAATTAGTGCCATTGCCTTCCGTTAAGAGTTTGGGTGTAATCCTTGACGCCTCCCTTTCCATGGAGGCACAAGTTACAGCAACAGCCAAGGCGACATTTTTCCACCTTCGCCGCATCAAGCAGTTGGTCCCTTACCTTTCCCGCCCCAACCTGGCCACAGTGATCCATGCGACGGTCATCTCCAGGCTTAACTACTGTAATTCGCTTTACGCGGGGCTGCCCTTGAAGCTGACCCAGAAACTCCAGAGGGTGCAGAATGCTGCAGCGAGGCTCCTCACGGGGTCTCTGCCATGGGAGCATATTCACCCAGTGCTTTTCAAACTGCACTGGCTCCCGGTGGAGTACAGAGTCAGATTTAAGGTGCTGCTTTTGACCTTTAAAGCCCTTCACGGCCTAGGACCCTCGTACCTACAGGACCGCCTCTCCTGGTATGCCCCACGGAGAGCCTCAAGGTCCATAAATAACAACACCCTAGTGGTCCCAGGCCCTAAGGAAGTTAGATTGGCTTCAACCAGAGCCAGGGCCTTTTCAACTCTGGCTCCGGCCTGGTGGAACGCTCTGCCTCATGAGACCAGGGCTCTGCAGGATCTGATTTCTTTCCGCAGGGCCTGTAAGACAGAGTTGTTCCGCCTGGCCTTTGGCTTGGAGCCAATTTGATTCCCTCCCTCTCTTTCTTTTTTCCTTTCCTTCTCCTCCTGCGATGAGGCTACATTTTAATATTTTAATGTTTAAATATTTTAATGTTGTATTTTAATGTTGTTTTTAAGTTGTAATCATTCAACTTGTTTTTATTATTGCTTGTAAGCCGCTCTGAGCCTGGCCTTGGCTGGGGAGGGCGGGGTATAAATAAAAATTATTATTGTTATTATTAATATAGCTCAGTCCTTACACTCCTGATGATGCCATGAGGAGTACTATAAAGTTTCTAAATGTCTGAACTAATGGGAGGGCAGAGTCAGAAGAAAGAAGAATTACATTAGCCAAACCCAATTAATTGAGCCATGCCAAAATGCAAACCCTTAGAAGACATGTTTCTTCTTGGTTCTGGGTTTCTCTTGCTTCCTTGCTGGGGTGGGGAGCAGGACTCTGTTGCAATAGAAAAATAAAGATCTGCTTTGCTTTCACTGCACCCTGCCTCCATCCATTCATCTCTGACTGATCATTGAATTAGGGGATTCAGTCCCTTGGGGAGCTGGGCAGCAAAAGCCAACCACTCCTATTTTTCTATATCACATGTGTTTATTAATTTAGGGTTGGTCACATAGTCAGTGGTGTTGAAGCAGAGAGGACATGGTGCAGGCCAGAAGTGACACTGTGAGCACGGTCGCATTGGGTCCCCTTCATCACATGGACCTCTTGGCTGGGGAGAGGGGAGGCCAGCCTTCTTTGCTCTTGTTTCAACATTTGTTCATTTAAACTAGTTGAGCAAAATGGGCCTGCCAGAACTGATCCTGCAGAACCCAAGTTCTAGGCAGGTGTTTCCTGTTTCTAGGAACAACTCCAGCATAAATACCTAGTAAATGGTGTCCCATTAATGGAAAACAGACTCCTTTATATTACTTTATAGCTGCAATGTCTTCTTCCCCACCCCACCCCAATCTATTTGTTCTGGGACAAAGTAGAAGCATGAGCAAAGCCATCTTACGTGATGGCAAAATGCCCATTTAGCGTCTGTGGCATATACCCCTTATCCATCAATCTGCAGCATACTATGACTTCAGGAGTAGCTGTGAATTCTAATTCACCAGCGTGTGTGAATAATGAGCAGCTTTAGTATGCCAGTCTGCAGTTTCCGAGGAACACCATTTTTACATGCAAGCAATGTCAATGCAAAATCCCCTGGTGTTACAGAAGCTGTGCTCTGGTGACAGCTGGGCGACAAGCAGTAATTGAACATATTTAAAAATCCGCCCCATGTACTGAACAGCTTTGAATGTCTGCTTTGTTTAAGGTCCACTGAATTGTGAAATGGTTGCTTCATTCCCACAGATGTTAATATCTCCGGGCTCTTCTCTGCTGCTCCTCATTTACATACTTGCAAGCAAGTTTGCCATTCAAGAAGTGAAACCCTGCGACTTGTCACTATTCTTTGTTGGAATAATGCATGTCCCAGACAAAACAACGAGAAACTGTAATTACACCTCATTAAGGTTTAAGGAGAAAAAATAATAAGGAACATACCAATAGGTGTTCAGTCACTGGCGCTTCATTAGTTCCTTTTCTGTTTAAATACATGGAGCTGATGAATATAAATTACTTGGTGGAAAACAATCAACCTTTTGAATTGCTTTGGGTCTTTCTTTCTTTCTCCCTCCACCTAGGAAAATATTTGAAAGTAATGACCCAACTGGGTACACTTATTCTATATATCAGACATACCCAACTCCCAAGAGACTGCAATCTACTCCCACTATTAAAAAAATGGCAATGATCTACCCATTGGATTGACCAAAGTCATCGTCGTCTTCTTCTTCTTCTTCTTCTTCTTCTTCGGGGGCATCTATCAGGATCATGCGATCGACCAGGATTGACCAGGGACACCCCCTGATCGACTGGTAGATCGTGATCGACCGGTTGGACATGCCTGTTATATATGATGTGGCATTTACACAGTCAGGGATACCAGGCTTTGAAGAACCTGCTTCTTTGGGCCTCAGAGTTGACTGCTAACACAGAGGAGATAGACACGCCACACTATCTTCTCTTCTGATAGTGTACAGTTCAAAGACATTTCCTTAAGAGTTGGCGATGCATTTTTAGACATGCCAGAAAGCCATAGGAAGGTGCTGGAGAAGAGAAAGGCCTGGAATTTCTGTAGAAATTTTATGTCATTCTGGTTCATAGACCCAAAATCATGACATCTCCTGTGACTTGGGAAGGGACATGAAGCTTCAGGATTGGCCTAGCCTGGTAAAAATACCAGAAGCCTGAAATGATACTGTTTTCTGGTCAAGAAAGGAATGTCATGTGACTGCAGGATCTCACAACTTACCCTAGAATCAAGAGGGCACCCTCTGGGTCAACGTTTCAGTAGGGTCATCCCTCCAGGATGAGCAAGTTTGGAATAGGCAAATTTTGGGCTGTCACAGCTGAGCCAGGGCTATACCAGTGTATATCCCCAAAAAAACTGGGATGAGAGAGTTACACTGGTGTAGCTCAGCTGTGACAGCCCAAGATATGAATGGGAATGCCCATCAGCAGAGTTTACACTGACATAAGTCCCCCTCCCCCCCCAAAATGCTGGGACTGTGCAAGGAGAAAGTTACACCTATTCTAAGCCTCTTTCAACTCAGACCTGATATCCTGATAGAATTTGCAATAGCAAAAAAGATTGTGTAACCTGTATAGTCAAGCTCTGTTTTAAAGGCTTGTTTTCTCTCTGTCAAGCTCAGGCTGACTCAACCATCAGTAGCTCCACAATGGAATTTGGAATAGCAGTAATTAACACTGACTTAACTTAAGCCAGGGTAAATTCTGCCAGCATCTTATTCTTAGGGGTGCCCTGTTAGCTACTTCTTGAAAGAAACTGAGATATTGTAGGTCATTGCATGTTATCAAGTATCAATAGACATTTTCAAAAAAAATCCAGAAACCCAACCTCAGGGTTAGAATGGCTGATTGCTCACCACCCAAATTTATTTCATAAATCGGAGTAGGATATTCCAGACATGGTAGCCTGAAGTATGGTAGCACGAATGCCATTGTTCATTTTGAGATACAGTGCAGTGCTGGTTGGCTCCTCAATGTTTTAGGCAAAGTTTGAGGGTTTACATGTGGAATTCTTTAACCATAAATTGTGTATCTTTGGTGACCAACTTCACTCTTCCACTTCATTCCCAGATTTCACAGCTGTTGTAACATTCCTGCTACTGTATCAGTGTGCTCTATTATCATTAAGCTCTCAGACATTGACTACTCTATGGGAGATGGTTTAACTCTAATATTAGGTTCACCACTTATTAGGAACAAAATTAAAGGTAAGTGCCTGTCTACATTGCAATCTGCTTCTTGAATTCTCCTGGAACAGATTATTAGCAAGCTGGCTTGCATGGGAGTCAACTCCTTGGAGCTGTGGGGCCTTTGGCCCCCCACAATAAAATATTTTTGGGGGGCAGGGCCCCACAAAGTTGATGGGCATTCCCATTCAAACGGTGTGTGTGCACTGCATCATGTGATCGATTATGCAGGGTGGGGCTTACCTGGCCCCCCACAATATTTTATGCAAGTTGGCACCCTTGCAGGCTTGTCTTTGATTATTAATTCTCTTTGGGATATTTTTATTCCCCCCACCTCAGGGATTTGAACTGGATATTCTTGCACTTTGACAATTTCTTCCTGCAGCCTTTTTTCTAATTGCACCTGTAAACCTTTCATGATCAATTTGGTTCTGCTGCTTTTCCCTTGTCTTTTTAAGGTCCAAGCAGAGTTTTCCTGATTGATTCATTACATTCGCCTTTTGCTGACAGCCACATCATCCAATATTTCCCCCCTTGGTTTTTCAAGTTCACATCACTTTAAACTGCTAACACTTCTTTTCTCATTGAAAGCATATGAAATCATTAGAGAGAACAGACTGTTAAAAAAAACAAAACACTGCAAGGAATAAAAATGTAGTAAGGTTGCTAGTTTCAGATAAACCACTGGCTAAGTTTAAAATAAAATTAATCTACTAAACCAGACAGTATTATTTAATCTTGTCAAAAAGAGAGAGAGTGTGTTATAGTGATAGAGCGTTCTATTCATTTTTGCATGTATGTTGGGAATAGGCAGCTGGCGTCCAGCACATGAATCTGGTCCCTCAAAACCCTCTATCTGGTAATCAACATAGCAGTGTGTGAGATGGGGAGACACCATCTTCCTGACACTGGCATTGTTGCTGCTTACTAGACAGGCCAGTGGTGAGGCTTGTTATCTACCAGCAGGACTGCCACAAGGCCAATGTGAAGGCCCCACTGGCACAACCGTGTGGCTCTGACTTCACCGCTGCCCTGCCGCAGCCATATCCATGTAAGCAGCAGTGATGCCAGACTCAGTGATGGCAGACTCCACCATACATGCCACTACTGCAATATGACCCCTGATTCCAGGAGCCCCTCACCCTGACGCCCTTCATTTGTTTCCTCCTAATCAAAGCCTCTCCCTCTGCAAGGCACAAAGATGCATATATTTAGAAAGAGCACCAGAGTTTTTGGAAGAGTTCTCCCCTTACATACTTCAGCTGTCCATTCTTTTATGTACATTAAGAAGACACAGGGAAATGGTAGTGAGTGGCAAAGAGACATGATTCCCACATGATTTTGCTCCACAGATCTTCTGTGGAGTCTCTGCTTCATGTCCCATCACCACTGGAGGTGCTTGGGTGAATGAGTGGGGTAGGGATTTCTTGCCAGTGGTGCCTAGGCCCTGGAATTGCCTCCCTCAACACAGACTGCTTTGCCCCCATGATTGAGGGGGCCCAGGGCCCAGGGCCAAGCAACATCTGTGTGCATATGCTGACATGTTGTGTGGATGCCCCACTGCTTGTGCATCTGACATGAGCACGCCCCATGGTATGCGTGTGCCCCCCCCAAAACTTTGAGGGGCAGCCCTTTTATTGGCAATTTTGTGGGACCCTGGCCCCCCGACCCACCCTCCTTCGTGCCCCTGCCCCCCTCTGAAGGAGAAAGTCAAAAGGTGGAGGATAAGACCATTGTTGGAGGCAATACGTCTTTGAATAGCAGTTGCTGGTATTCACAAGTGGTGAAGCATGTCATTTCACTCAGGTCCTGCTTACAGGCTCCCTTAGGCATCTGGTTGGCCACTGTGAGTAGGGATGGGGGAGGAATTCGATTCAGGGCTCATTTGAAACCAAATCTATCAAATCTGCACTTTACAAAACATTTTGCGAAACAAGTCACAGCTATCCTTCAAAATTAGCACTTATCCAAATTCTGCTATGCAGTCAAACAAAAATATTTACAAAAATACATATATTAGGGGAAAGCAAATAAACTGGTGTAAATATCATACACCAGGCATAGGCAAACACAGCCCTCCAAATGTTTAAGGACTACAACTCCCATCATCCCTGACCACTGGACCTATTAGCTAGGGATGATGGGAGTTGTAGTCCCAAAACATCTGTAGGGTTGAGTTTGCCTATGCCTGACATACACAAAATGCATTGTATTAGGGGAAACTGCTAGCAAAAATGGGTACGTTAGTCAAAACTACATATAAAACATGCTTCTTGGGAGAACTTTGCACCAAAAACTTGATGGATTTTCATCAGGATTAAACATTGGACCCATTGGCTTGATCAAATTTCACATAGAGACCCTAGTTCTGTAGCCATTGTGGTGCCCTTCAGATTTTGATGGTCTGAAATTCCTGTCAGCCCCAGCTTCTTATTCTATTTTAAGTCTTTAAAATAGAGTTGCTAGGCCAAGTGACTAAGGTGAATGGAGTTTGGAATATGGGTAAGCCTCCTTCTTTGCCATTCTGCCCCCCCACCCCCTTTTCAGGACTTACCTCAGCTTCGGCTGAGCCAGGATGGATGCCTTACACTTTTACCTCTAGCTGAGTCAGCTGAGGAGCAACGTGGCCATGCATACTGCATCACTCTCCCAACATATCCCTTTCCCTAATCACTTTTTGGGTTCCCACCATGTTGTTGTGGAGCATAAATGTCTTGCCTCATAGCAACACTGAACCCATATAGCTTTGTCTGCAACTGTGCCTGGGCGAGGAGACCTACACGTGGCCTCATAAACTCACATAACACTTGAAGAATAATAAGATTAGCCTGTTAATTATATTTTAAATTCACTGTCCCTAGCCATTAATATTAGTCTTAATTTCCTAACTTTAAGCCTTACAACAATTGACTTTAATTTGCTATAGGTTCCCTTCACAAAATTAATATGAACAGGAACAAACAGTAGTTTAATAATTCACGAATACATAAGGGAATAAAAGAACTCCACATGGCCTCAACTTTTGCCAATTAAATTGATTTTCTTTTATTTGTGAAGTCTTAAAATATAATTTCACTGATTCATTTGATTCCCCCCCCTCCATTTCAGAGTCACACAATCAGTGTGTCTGTAATTGCTGTTCCCATGGACTCTCTGGAAAATAGACTCATCTCGAGATAATCAGTTTCTGATAAGAAGGAAGACTTACTCAGAATTGCTTTGCTGTCCCCAAAGGAAGACTGCTTATGTAATTAGAAAGGGAGTGCAGAATCTTGGTTCTCATTTGGTACATTGGCACACAAATAATTTTCTGACTACTGCCTGCCATGGAGAGAAACTAAAGCATTGTAAAGATAAAAAAACTCTTCCAGTTTAACATGCAGCCTAGAATTTGCAACAATAGCTTATAGAGAGGGAAGGAAGAGAAGTGAAGGCTGTGAGACATTGTGCACAGAAGGAATATATCACCAGTTAACAGGGACATGTCAGGATGACATAAGAACATAAGAAGAGCCCTGCTGGATCAGTCCAAAGGTCCATCTAGTGCAGCGTCCTGTTCTCCCAGTGGCCAACCAGATGCCCGAGAAGCCTTCAAACAGGATATGAGCACAACAGCACTTGACCTGATCCCTGGCTAGTGGGAAGAGAGCTGTCTCCACTACTAGTCCTACTCACATCCGACCCCCTTCTTCCAGTTATGAAACAATAAGAGGACCTGTCTAAGCCATTATGGTTCTTGTTTCTTTTAAATACTTAATAATTCTTTCTTTAATCATGTTTTCATAAGTTTTCCCGGAACAGACATTAAGCCAATCAGCCTATAATTTCCCAGATCCACCTTGGATCCTTCTAAAGGAGGGTGTTAGGTTTGCCATTTTGCGATCCTCAATTAAGAAGGGTGATCTTAGGAGCAAGGTGCATACTTTTGTTAGAATACCAGAAATGTTGCATTTGAGTTCTTTGAGAACTCTTGGGTGATATAATAGTAATTTATTCATTTTTAATGTCTCAGTAAGGCTTAGAACTTCATTTCTTGTCATAACAATCTGCCTCAGTTCCTCTGACTCCCTTCCTGAGCAAGTTAGTTCAGGCCCAGGGATCTTCTCTACAGCTTTGTTAGCTTTTCTCAAATCTCCTTTTCCTTCTTGAGCAGAATCTTGACTCCATGGACACCCAAAGGCCCAACCTTCATAGCTGTTTTTTTTACTTCTAATTTTTTTGAATATTATTATTTATTTATTTATTTTTAAAAAACAAACCCAGTTATTGGTCTTAATGTTTGTAGTGATGTGCTCCTCAAATTCATTTTTTTTAATCCCTTATTGCTTTTGCTTGCATTTTGTTTGTGTCTGTGTGTGTGTGCCAAAGCTTGTGTCCCTTTTTGTTCTCATTTAGACAAGATTTCCATTTTCTGAGGGATGCCTTGCCTCTAATAATTTTCTGCACTCTGCTCATTAACCACACTGGTATCCACTTGGTCGGTTCTTATTCTCTTCAATTACACTAACATTTCACACCAGATCCCAAACACCACTCAAGGTTAAGTCCAGGCTCACTTCCCCACATGCCTGTTTCATGTCCTGCTGTTATAGGACATAGTCATTTAAGGTATCTAAAAATGTAAAACCACTACTTCTTCCCAGCAAGCAGATTAGTCATACAGCTGATGTTTAATAATAATAATAATAATAATAATAATAATAATAATAATAATAATAATAATATTTATACCACACCCTCCCCAGCCAAGACCGGGCTCAGGGCAGCTAACAACCAATAAAAAACAAGTTGATTGAAATGCAACTTAAAAAACAAGATTAAAATACAACATTAAAACATTAGTGTAATAGCATACACGATAGAAATGCGGGTAGAAAGGGATGTGGAGGCTATTATTGTTGTTACAGTTATTCTCATATTCATTATACTGTATTTCTATCCCACTCAGTCTCTTTGTCAGGTCACAGGGCAGCTTGTAGAAACCCCACGCCTGCCAATTGCACTTTAAAAAACCCCTCCGTTCACTCACGGGGAGTGGGGGGGGGCACCGTAAATCTGTCATAAATTAAATCGTTACAAGAAAAGAAAAAATTGCAAAGAATTTTTTTTGCTCTCCAACGCCATCTGGTGTTGCATGTTTACAACGCATTCAAAGCACTGATTTTTGACTAATGTAGCTGAGTTCTCAGTTGCTAAATGCCTGGGTTTTGTAACGTATCATTTGGCCCTAAGTTCATCAATCACTGCATTGAAAAGGCTCCCAGTCTAAGCAGTGGCCAATGGTGGACAAGTGATGTACTCTAAATAATAAATAGTTCATTTCCACTCAATAGCAACTTCTAAGAAATGGACACTTTATCCAGCTCCTATAACAATCCCATTCTCCCAACTTTCAGATCACAAATAGAAAAAGACTATGAAAAATGATATTTTCTGTTTCTAACTAGCCCATTTTAAGAGGGATGAGTAATACTGCAGTCAACTATATCATCATCTATAAAAAAGGGAGTATGCATCATGCTTTATTTCAAATCAACTTTGGTTGAATGAATGAATGAATCTTTATTTGCATCAGCCATTGGCCATAGCAATAAAACAACAATACGATATACAAAGAATAAAAAGAATACGATATACAAAGAATAAAAAGTCAGTTATATAAAATACATTTTAGGGGTTTGACTCAATAGTCAAATAGTGGATCTTATTCTGATCTCCCCAGCTAAAAACCTTGCAACCTTTGCTGTCACCTGCTCATCTTGATCTGCCAACCCGGGATGGACAATAAAAGAGTGGTGATAACCTCATTCCTCAACTCTTTATAAAGAGTGCAAGCCAGAAGGGCATGCACCACCGACTCAGTACTGCCATCTCCACAGGGACATAAGTGTTTTTTGTGAGGAATCTGTTGGAATCTTTCCTCAAGTACAGCTGAGGGCAATACATTCAATCTTGTGAGGGTAAAACCGCATCTATATTTTAGAATTGCTAGGTTATGCAGAGAGGGTGCCAGAGAGTCGAAATGGGAAGGTGGAAAATAGTCGTACCATGGGCAAAATTTCCTTATTGTGGCCAAGTTGTTCTGACGCTCGATATCATTAAAGGTAAAGGTACCCCTGCCCGTACGGGCCAGTCTTGACAGACTCTAGGGTTGTGCGCCCATCTCACTCAAGAGGCCGGGGGCCAGCGCTGTCCGGAGACACTTCCGGGTCACGTGGCCAGCGTGACAAAGCTGCATCTGGCGAGCCAGCACAGCACACGGAAACGCCGTTTACCTTCCCGCCAGTAAGCGGTCCCTATTTATCTACTTGCACCCAGGGGTGCTTTCGAACTGCTAGGTTGGCGGGCGCTGGGACCGAGCAACAGGAGCGCACCCCGCCGCAGGGATTCGAACCGCCGACCTTTCGATCGGCAAGCCCTAGGCGCTGAGGCTTTTACCCACAGCGCCACCCGCGTCCCTCGATATCATTTGGCACTGACAAATTAGACTGTTTGCTTTACTAAAACCCAAAGTGAGTAGCTGTTGTGGTGATAGACCACAAGAGTGAAGTTTTTGATAGACAATTGGTTTCAAATGGCTGCTCTATGTACTCTTCCACTTCCCAATTTATAACATTTCATATTTTCTAGTCTGAAATTTATCCATATTATTGAAACTTCTGATTTAGATAATATGTCCTCTCAGTAATCCTTAAAGCAGCCCCCTGTGAATTGGCTGACATACTAAATGTAAAAACATGGAACAAAATACCAGTGGCTCTTTATTCCTGGGAAAACAGCTTTGGACGTTGGTGATTTCCAGTACTTTTGCATCAACATACCTTCCCCTAGGAATCATCTACCCAACTAATTAATTAAACATTAAATATAATTGGGCTAAGCCACTCTGATTGCCCTGGAAACACAGTGGAAGGAAAGGATATAAATCTTCTGAAATAATAAATAATGTGTGTGGCAATCTCCTTCGAAGGGAGTCTGTAACACATACAATCACCTCAGTAAAATAAAGCTCTTATGGCCAGTGCAGTAAGCTTTCCATCCTACCAGCTTGCACTCATCTGTTTATCTTATGGCTTCATCCCAAACTTGCCATAGCCCACTTTCTGTTGCAGCCTGCCATGCACAGAGTACATCCAGCCCCAAGTCTGAAGAGACCCTTGACGACGTGCCTTCTTACATTGATGAATCCCGTCAGGATTATCTGACAATGGCAGCCAGCAGCACTGGTATGATGAGCACCAGGCTGTTTTCCCTGATGCAGTTTAGCTCCGGGGCATTCTGGGTAATTTAAAATATGGCTCAGAGCCACTTCTCATGGGGACCTTAGGATGGAATTAACACAGCAGTGGACTTTGCTGAGGTGCTGGCACCCCAACAACTTTTCGAGCATGCTATGTGTTCTGTAGCACAAAGCTCTCAGAGATTAATCCAATCTAAATTCATCTGTTATATATACCTGCCAATGTGCCTGTATATATTGCTACAAAAGCCGGGTGCCTGCCGCTCTCCCTGCTGAGCGGTGGCAAGAGCCATGGGGTCCCAGGTACACACAGGGTCTGTGTCCCTTTGGAGAATAGAAGACTGTTGTGCTTTAAGAAATATGGTTTATTCATCTATTTACACTTTCGGTTTGCATGGAGGGAGTACAGATCTTACAGCATAGTCATTCCAATAGGCAGCAGCATAAGCTGCCTGCAGTCAGCACCCTCCAAAAGAAAGCTCCCCTTTCTTCCTCCCAGAAGCCCTTGCCCTCCCCCAGAGCAGTTACCCTGGAAATTTCCAAATCACCAGTCTCTGTTCATACTTGGGGGCCAGAGGGAAGTTCCCTTGTCTTGTTAATGGCCAGGTTGGTTTGCATAATCCTGCTCTGCAGTTGGTGCCATGGTCTAAACCATTGAGCCTCTTGGGCTTGCCAATCAGAAGGTTGGCAGTTCGAATCTGCGCGACAGGGTGAGCTCCTGTTGCTCGGTCCCTGCTCCTGCCAACCTAGCAGTTTGAAAGCACACCAGTGCTAGTAGATAAATAGGTACTGCTGCAGTGGGAAGGTAAACAGTGTTTTTGTGTGCGCTGGCTTCTGTCACGGTGTCCTGTTGTGTCAGAAGCAGTTTGGTCATGCTGGCCACATGACCCAGAAAAGATGTCTGTGGACAAACGCTGGCTCCCTCGGCCTGAAAAGTGAGATGAGCATCGCACACCATAGTTGCTTTTGACTGGACTTAACCATCCAGGAGGGACGCGGGTGGCGCTGTGGGTTAAACCACAGAGCCTAGGACTTGCTGAACAGAAGGTCGGCGGTTTGAAACCCCATGACGGGGTGAGCTCCCATTGCTTGGTCCCAGAGGCTTAGTCATGCTGGCCACATGATCTGGAAGCTGTACGCCGGCTCCCTCAGCCAGTAAAGCGAGATGAGCGCCGCAACCCCAGAGTCGGTCACGACTGGACCTAATGGTCAGGGGTCCCTTTACCTTTAACCATCCAGGGGTCCTTTACCTTTGCATTTTACCCGTCCCAATAAATCAAAATCCCAATATTGATTTATTTATTCCTAGGGTTTAGGGGGATCCCCTCAGATCTATAACTACCTACCTACCTATGCACATTGGCAGGTAACTGAGGTACCAATATTGGCTTTGTTGACTTACCAGTCACACTTTATTTGTGCTTACTTCCAAGTCCTTCCCCTTTTTCATGTCCTCTGGCATACGCAGAGGACTCGGAGGAGAGGGACTGTTTTATCTAGACTGGAACCTGATGAGATTTAGAAATAGCAGGGCATACACAACTTCTGCTGTTGTTTATTATCTTCTTCAAACATTCTGCAAGTGAAATAAGATCAAATTCTGCCTTAAGCTCCCCTGCTGAGGCAGATGGCTCAAAGGTGTGGACTTGTCTGACTTGAGCTGATGTTTGAAGATGAGAAACAACACAAGCAGGGGAGGACTTTGATAATATGGCGCCCTGACCAAGGGCAAAATTTGGCGCACACCTCCCCCCCAAAAAATTATTTACACAATAATTCCTTTTGGTGAGATTGCTTTCTGAATTTGTACCCTGTGTGGGGGAACCATGTGCACTACCCTAAATTTGGCCCTGGTGCAAAAGACTCCTGCTGCTACTTACCTTCTCAAAGGTGCAGCACAAGAGAGAGTTTGGAGAGGAATTATCAGCTGCCTGGCTTCCTTCTCACCTAGATGAGCTTGCAAGTGGATTAGTGGACATCTACTGGAATAGATGAGCACCAGAAAGATCCTAGTGATATGCTTCAGTAATTCCCAATCACTTTTCTGTCAATTAATACCGGATGCAGTTAATGTATGATGAAACCCTTCTATCACAAACAAAAGCATTTTCATTACCTACTGTATGCGGCACCAACCACACGTATGGTTTTTTGTGGGGGAATAAGAAATTTTAATTCTACAATTTGACAGAGTGGGAGGCAAATGGGGAAAATAAACAAGTAATAAGAATAGCACCAACAATGTATATTTACACAAATGAAGATATGCAAACACAGCCTTAATTTCCATAAGAGACAAAGACTGAGATACTGAGACACTCAGTTGCTACTTCTGTCCCACTGCCAGTTATTTTACTCAATAAAGTTTAGGATTGGTTTAAATAGATTAGTTCATCCATTCCCTTCTATATAATCTATTAGAACAATCGATCCATTGATCCATTACTCTTTCCCTTGCACAAAAATGTGAGTTTCAAAATTCATGTTAAAATTCTAGAATGGCTGTCTCTTTGCAGTTTATTCATTTGCAGTCCTGCCTCCTCCACACTAAAGCTGCAGTCAGGGCCCAGTTCTTTGGAACTCCACTGCCCTGAACCACTGGTGGGGAACTTGTGACTCTCCAGATGCTGTTGGACTTCAGCTTTAGACATGGTCATTGTTTGGGATGATGAGAGTCCAGCAACACCAGGAGGACTACAGATGGCCCACTTCTGCCCTAAGCTGATCCTAATCACTTAATTTTATATAAAGAGTATACACCCCTTAATAATTTGCATTTCCAGCATTTAATATGAAAAAGTGGACACTTGTTTTATGTTCTGGTCTTCCCATGCTGTCAATGCTACCATCACACCAATGGTAAACTAGTTGTCTGTGGCACAAAATCCATTAAAAAAGAAAGAAATGGCAGAAGGGCTGAGTAGCATTCAAAAAACAATTTCCTAAAGTAAACACTGAATGTTAATTGTGAAGAAAAGGGGTGAGATTTTCAGAATCACTATGCACTGTTTTCAGTTCTATCCTCTCCATATTGATGTGAAGTGTCTAAGGTTGAAAATAATTCCAAAGTTATCTATAAATGGATGCTTAGGTTCTTCCTTTAGAGTTTTCACCCCTTTCCTACTAATTCCTTACTTTTGCTGCCAACTGAGCACCATCATGACTCCCAAGACAGCCTTATTCCATGGCCATGGCTAATTTAGAAGCCAACACCGTATAAGCAGAGTTGCCCTTATATTTCCCAATGTGCATCACTTTACACATTGAATTACTTCCATTAAATTTAATCTGTTGCTATGTTGTTCATGCTCTCGGTGCTGTGGGATTCTGTGTAACTCTTCATGGTCTGCTTTATACTAATTATCTAGCTGTAGTGGGATCATTTATGAGCCATTACATTTTTTAAAGCAACTGTATTTAATAAAAAGCTGTTTATTTGCTATGGAGGACATATTTTTACTTTGACTTATCATCACTGAGGATTTAATTATTTGGTGGAATTTAGGGTTTTCAAAGGGCCCAACTTAGAAGCATGGCAAGATGAGGCTCCTAAGTGTGCCAGGGGAAGGAGGGATCACGTTCATGCTTGTGTATCCGAAAGGCCCACTCTCAGCTGCCACAGACCCAACACCCTGGTTGTGTCTACCATAAGGCCACTTCTAGGCCCACTAAACAAAGCTGGGCAGTCAGCTGCCTAATGCCTAATGAGACCCCTTATTTAAATCCTCATAATGTTTTATGTTATGGGACGCGGGTGGCACTGTGGGTTAAACCACAGAGCCTAGGGCTTGCTGATCAGAAGGTTGGCAGTTCGAATCCCCGCGACAGGGTGAGCTCCTGTTGCTCAGTCCCAGCTCCTGCCAACCTAGCAGTTCAAAAGCACGAAGTGCCAGCAGATAAATAGGTACTGCTCCGGTGGGAAGGTAAACGGCGTTTCCGTGCGCTGCTCTGGTTCGCCAGAAGCAGCTTAGTCATGCTGGCCACATGACCTGGAAGTTGTACGCCGGCTCCCTCAGCCAGTAAACCGAGATGAGCGCTGCAACCCCAGAGTCGTCCATGACTGGACCTAACAGTCAGGGGTCCCTTTACCTTTACCTAATGTTTTATGTTGGGGCTTTTCAGGTAACTGAAATGGTGGCTTGCTGCCTGGCTCTGACTACAGTACTCTTGCTTCCTGTGAACACTACCAATAAAGTTTGCCAGTGGAGCCACCAAAATGGGACACTTTTATATTATTTCAATTTTATTTACAGTGCAATCTTCAGGAGAAGACTTGAAGAAGGTGAGCATTTCAAGTATGTGGAACATAGCAGAAGAACTCTGTTTTGTTAGATAGCCCTGCTATCTTTGGAGCTAGGTTTTTCCCAGCCATCATCCTTAAAAACAGTCTCCTCTTTTTGTGTGTGATAGTAGGATAGTGACTTAGGCATATGATGCTGATGCTTCTTCTCCACTGAAAATCATTCCTCTCAAAGCTGTGTTTTGCCTGATAGTAAGAACTATCATGGTTTTATTTTGTAAAATTTTATATCCTGGGTTCGAGGAGGCTACTGCGCATCACCAGCTGAGCTATCTGATATCACTTCAGTTTGCTACACATCTCTGCCACAGAATACAGGATCCAGCTCTTAGGGCAGCAGCACCGGTTTATTATTGCTGCGAGACACAGTAATTCTGTGCTTCAAGAAACTTATGGAAGTAAAGTTTGTATGTATATTTGTACACACTTATGGGAAACAACTGGTCTTAGTACTTAAAGATATGTGTATACAACTGCTTATAGATGCATTTGTATTCATATTTTCCATCAGGCTTGGGGAACATCTGAGCTGTGAGCTAAGGCCTGCCAGGTGTCCTAATTTAACTGGCAAGATCATCCCTCCCACACCAACCTTTTCCACCTGGTGGAATATGACATCAAGAGTGGGGCAGCTTCAAAGGAACAATTGAGAGCCTTAGAGTGTAGTTCCAGTTCTTTCATTGCAAACAAAGCTTGCATTCGCTGCTTTTTTTGATACCAAATGCAAACTTTGCTGGGATTCATTCCACTAAGGAACTTCTGATCAGAGCTTCAGGGTGCAGCCGATCCCTGCTGAAAGTGGTGATTTTATCCACTACAAGCTCCATGTTCCAGCAGGCACAGTTCCTCCTGACATCAGGCGACTGACAGAGGGGAGGACTCACCCCCGGTCAGACGTGGTCTGCCAAGAGGTGGCCACCTTTGGATCTGGATCATTGGACCAAAGGGCTTCTTCTCCCCTGCATATATCAATGCTTTACACAAGTACCATGGAAAAACATCATCGTGATCCCAATGTTTATTCTAGCATTGTAACATACAGCACTCTCTTAAATATGGATGAGCAAGATGAGCTTTTTCACACATCTTTTGGTATTATTTTTATTTCAGTTTGTCAAGCTCAGAAGCAAATCTGATAAACACCTTGCATCGTGTTTGCTGAGAAGTAAACTTCATTTAATGCTGTGCAGCTTTCTCTAGAAAAGCATGATAAGATTGCATTTATAGCCTAAATACTGGTGGTGTATTTGTGTATACAACTTTTTACATCAATAGTTGCTCTGGGCATTTAAAGGTCTAAGCCTTGAAACTATGGCTTATGCATGGTTTATTCTAGAATTTCTACTTGTTCACAATTTTAATGCTTAAGGCTTCTTCTCTCCTTCAGATTCCCTTATGGTTTCCTAACCTCCAGAACACAGCACAGTCACAAATACAAAGCATCACGACTTTCTCTTTCAGGCACCACAGCACCATGCATTATACTTCTGAAAAGAATGGATTTGTCAAGTGAAGTGTTACAATACAGAATTGTAGAGAAGAAATAATTGTCTCTACAAATTAGGTTTTTACTAGTTCAAAACTTTAAGAAACAGATCTTCCCTCACCCCTTCTTCCCTGGCAGGGAGGAGATGCTGTTTGGGGGGTCCACCTCGGGAGCCATCCTGCTCTCAAACTCCCAGATCTGCCCTGCTTCTGGACAGCTTGGCATGAGTCTTTCTCTGCAGGAAAAATCTCCTGTTTTGACTTCTTGGCCATTCTTGTTGTGGTTGTTTGCTTCTTGCTTCCATACCTCTTCCTTGTCCTTATTTCTTTATCTCATCAAATCCCCCCCCCCTTTAGTTCATTGAAATAAATAAATAAATAATTCCTGGGTGCACACCCTCATGAAATGTGCTGCACATGCCTGCCAAGCTTCATAATTTCTTAGCTTCAAATAATGGTTATAACCCCTGAGTTATTCTGTGACTTGTATTTTAATCTGAGCTGGAGAAGAATTCCTGCCTACCTCCCACAACCAAACTACTGACAGCAAAGGAATAAAGTGAGAAAACTCTGCGCTCTCTCTCTCTTTCTTCTTCTCCTTCTCCTCCTCCTCCTCTTCCTCCTCCTCCTCCTCCTCTTGTCCTCTATTATGCTCCCCTTCCTGGTCCAGGCACAAAGAACACTGCCAGTTTTAACCAGTGGACCAGATGATTTTTTGTTTTAACAATGGACTAGCTTCTGTTTATTGAATTGTTATATATTACATATTTTGTTCAATAAATATAGGCACCTATATTGAGATTTTGAAAGAGGCGCCTATATTGAGATTTTCAAATTACACACTTCTTAAAAAAATGTAATCACTGAATTACAGTAACCAATTTATTGAAAGCCTGGCAATTTACAAGGTTTTTTAAAAAACAACAACAAAAACACAACCCAAAACCGTCCTGGTTTATTTTAGTTTCTACAGTAACAGCGCACAATGTACACAGAGCCTGTTTGTGTTTCTTTCAGAGGTGAGTTTAAATATACTTACAACACTTGTGAGAAACTCAGAAAGTGCAATATTCCTCAAAATAAAAGTAAATACCTGGGCACTAGAAATGGGAAACCTTTGCTTTTCTTTCAAAATGCAGAAAGGTTTTTTATATAACCTGCTTCATTTTACTTACTTACTTACTTACTTACTTACATCATTATTGTTAATTAAATTTGTATTTAATTAACCTGTACCCTATACCCACAGGTCTCAGGGCAGTTCACCACATAAAATCACAATACTCAGTTTCAAGTAAAGCTGATTAAAGCACATATTTTTTTTCAAATTGTTCTCAAATACAAACATTTTGAAAACCTGTACAGACTAATATCTCAGACATGATAGGAGCTCATATACTTTTAGAACCTAAAATATTTGTAGGAAGTTATCTCAGAAAAATGATCGAGAAATAGCAATCAACCTTTTATAACAGCAGCAAAAATAATGATAGCCATCTAGTCCACTGTAACACTGATTAAGTTAACTTACTATAAAAAATACACATAAATCAACCAGCAAGTTCATGGAGAAATTGGTATTTTTGTAATGTTCTGAAATAATGTTAATATATGATAATGTTCAACGCTATGCTGCCTTCATTTGTTGTAATATTATCAATATTCATATGCAGATGTCTTGACTTACTCCACTTGAATCTTATTTATTGCACTTCTTGTATTTGATGTTTTATTGAGTTAATAAAGTGATTTTAAAAATGCAGAAATGCCTTTAAATCTGATGGCCAGTTGGTTTACCTCAAGGCAGAATAGAGACTTTCGTATTTTCTCTTGACTGAAAAAGAAAATAAAGACAACCTAAATGACTTTTCAGGTTACGAGATCTTATGCATGGACAATTGCATGTTCTCAATAAATATGACTTCCTGGCTTTGGTCAGAATGTTTCTTAGAATGTAGTTTATTAAGGATACAGTTCTGTGTGCACTTACTTGGGAGTAAGTCCAACTGACTCCACAGAATGAGGTGATAGAATGGGCTGTACCACCTTGGATGACAAGAGGTGGATATTGCTTTTGAGCTTTCCCCAATGTGAACAAAATAAAACAAATCCCTACACACATAATTATTTTATTTCTAAGGAATTCCGATGTTGGGCAGCATTCAAAAAAGTGACAGCTGTCCTTGCAGTCTGCTGGGCTTTCTAATGACTCAAGTAGATTTAGGAGAGTGTGACTGGTTTGGTAGCACTGGGCGTGGAGCCTCGGGGAATAGGCGCTGGGTTCCACCCAACTTTGGGGGGGCCTGTGGCGCGTGTGACATCACGTGGTGGGAGGAGTCTGCGAGGCCTGCCGCAGCTGCCCCAACGGGTGCTGCCACAACCACAAGGAGGCTTAGCGAGGCCCGTCACAGCCACGGATGGACCCGGCGAGTCCCGCTGCTGCCGCAGGAAGGCCCAGTGGGGCTCGCTGCAGCAAAGCCCGATGAGGCCCAGCCCCTCAAGATGGGGGTGGCTCAGTCCCACCCCAATATATTTGGGGGGTCTGAGGTGTCTTCAGCTCCATAGAGTTGGCATCTATGCTTGGAGGATCCACAGGGGGTGCCACAACTATGATGTAAAAAGGAAGGCAGGAGGCAAGGAGGCACCAAATTTTGGTATCACACAGGGCACCACTGAAATTCCAGATATGCCACTGAATTTCTCAACTTGCTACCACCTGAAAGGTGCATGCAATTCCCATTAAAAGGTCAAATATTAAATGGCAGGAAGACTTTTGCCCAAGAGCCTGGAGAGCTGCTGCCTATGAGTAGATGATACTGCCCTACATGGACAAATTTTCTGACCTTGTCTGAAGCAAGTATATTACCATGATCTCAGAAGCCAGTTCTCAGTGGGACTTACTTCTGAGTAAACAAGCTCCATATCTTCTGGGGTTGGTGTGGCAATTGTACAGCCTACTGCAGAAGTGTTGTTTTCTAGGCTTCTCACAGATAGTTGCATGGACTGCCTTTGCATGTGAGAAGAGACCTGGGTGGTAGTGGTTGTGATGGTGGGAATCTTGTTTGCTAAGAATATTTGTTCCCCTGCCCTACCAACCTTTCTAAAGCTTTGTAAGTTTCCCACCAAAAATTCAAAGACAGCTCTTGTCTTTGAGTGAACGTTTTTGAAGTATCTGTCAAAACTTCACAGTACTTGCTCTGAAAAAGGTGCCTTCACAAACAAACAAAACCCCTTCTTCTCCAGTAATCTTCACATTTCAAAGGGGAACTTGAAATCCCTTTAGGGATTTCAGTTTTTCAAGACAAAAACTGGTGTCTTTTATGTGTGTTTCTTTCCCAAGAATAATAGCACCTTAATTTTATCATGGAGCAACCCACCATATTTTAGATTCTCCTAATAGATGCTGGAAATGTATTCATAGACCTTTATGAATTATTATTTATGCTTCCTATAGGTATTGTACTGTATATGCATGGAATATTTCTTGGGGGGCAGAGCTTGTCAAACACTGCTAAAACATCTCTGATTACATGTTATGTTTGTGTTTGCCTAATGCATATGGAGGTTAAGTACAGAATACATCTCTATATGTATATAGTTTGTGCCCAGGTTTCCAGAGATCTACTTATTAAGTGCAGCAGAAGCATCATTGAGTAGTATGGGATAGTCAGATCTAGGTTTGAGTCTTATCAGAAGAACTTGCCCAGAAGGTTTGTTTGCACAGAGCTTTGTCAAAAAAAGAAAGAAAAAAACATGTTTTATTCAACTTGAATCAATTTTATCAAACTTATGAATGAAGAATCACAAACTCTAGCAACCCAGGCAAGATATGGAACAATCCATAGTTGACACAGGTTTCCAGTATCCCTGGAATGTTCAGCCACTCCCAGCTAACTTTCTCAACAACAACCAAACTCTGAAATTGGAAAATGTTTTATTTATTTATTTTTGTTTCCTTCTCCCCCACTTCTGTGTTCTCTTTCATTAGATTATTCTTGATAATTTAAGAATATTCATGCCTTTGTTCCATTGTGATTTCAATAATAATTTCTTGCATATTTAGTAAAATCTCTGTGTGTGGGAGGGGTGTTTAAAGAAGCACAAAAGTTATACCATGGTCCAACATCTTGCCTGAATATGTGTTCATGGATACTGGAAGCTCACAGTATGCAGACCTGACAGGGCATTTCATAACAATAGAACAGCTGCTTATAGTGCACCTGGGCAGGCCATTCAAGAGGATTTAGAAACAAATTTCTTGTTATGCACTTGATGAAAATGTGATAAGGTTATATTTGCAGTGCTAAACATTTTAATATCTAGGATGGTGAATGAATGCCTCTCCATACAACCTCTACATGCTGTATATACCAGGCCAGCCTGAGATGTTTTTCCGCCTGGAGCAAGGTTTGCCACTGGCACTGCCCCCCTCCTGTGCCCCTGTGGGGTGGGAGACCAGCAGCAATGCAGCTGCTCTGTGGGAATGCCCCCTTTTTGTCGAGAAACTTGGTGAAAGGGGGCATTTCATGAGGTGTTGCTTCTGCTCCCCTCAGCTTTAATTTACAATCAGATAGCGTGATATATATATATATATAGTGGCACCAACTAATGTGAGTTAATTAAGATACAATTCAGCAGTGATATAAAAGTGTTGTAATCATATTATTAGCCTACCGTGTTGCTTTTGGATTGTCAGACACCTAAGAAGTAGGCATGGGAGAACGTGGTTCAACCAATATCTAATTTGTGATGTTACACCATCATTGAGTGCTGTAATGAGAAATTATACATTTTTGTATCATGTTGCAGCTCTATATTGTACTGCTGCTTCTTTTGAATGGAAGAATATGGAGTCAGATAGAATAAGAGGATAACTGCAGTGTGCAGCAACGATCTGCATCTACATGGTGAAAACCACATATCTGCTTTATATATATATATTAAAGATTTCTTAGTTTACAAAAATAGGTGCATTGTCTCTTTTTTCAAGTTGCGTTTTCTACAGATCAGTTTTATTTGTTGAGACATTAGTGTTACATTAGGAAGAAAAGGGGGAAAGAGGTGGGGGGCATGGGGGTGGCGGTGGGGTGGGGTGGCAATGCTTTTATTCTACTTAATGTATGTGTGGGGTTTTGTGTCAGCGTCGCTTGTGCGGGTTCTCTTCACTATACGCTTGTTGTGTTTCTTTTGTGGTGAGAGAGGTTGTGGATGGCCTAGGGTGTGTTTGGTCGTATTTGATTGGCTGCACATATCTGCTTTTGTGTAGGTAAGTTATGCAATGAAAACAGAAAGATGAAAAGATGCACATCAACAACGTGTCATGTTCTGCCCTTTCTGGCCACCACTGTCTTAATTGTTTTCAGGATTGTGGCTTATATGGGAATATTATAATCATAGCGCAGAATCCTCTTGCAGCTCCTACTCCCCTTGCTGTCTTGAAATTTTATGCCTTGGTGTTGAATAATTATGGCTGACTTCGTGCTGCAATGTAAATAAGTTAATGATATAGCTGTCCTAAAAATGCTATTGTACTTTCCCCCCTAAATTTAAATCAGGACTATGCACTTAAAAACTAGAATGCACAGCAATAAACAGCCAAAAGTAAACACATCTAGAAATTTGTAACCATATTTTCTAATAGAGTGATGCTTATATAATGTGCTCTATGATGTATATCTAATTTTATGCCTCATTTTAAATGTAATATATGAGCTTTAATTTCAGCATCTCTGCTATTAAAAGAACACCCAGAAACATATTGCAAATTAACATAATTATATCAAGAATTCCCAGTAGCCCAAAGCATTACTTCTCAGATTACATTATGTATATGCAAATCAAATACTTCTGGGTCGAGGTCATTTGTCACTCATACCAAGAATTCTGGGGGTCTGCTACATGAACCAGGGATGGAAGAATTGGGAAGTCTATGACCTCCTCTTTGCTAGGAGGAATCAGGCATCCAAAATTAAAAAATGCCAACATGACGTTAAGCAATTCTGAAAAGGTTCATTCCCACCACCTCAAATGTTTTCAGCTAAGTGAGAACCAGCCACATTCATTTTTCTATTACTTTAGCCCCCAAACTATCATTCCTTATCCCAACTTCAGGACTCATAATTTTCCTTCATTTCTCCCTTTCTCTCCCGCCCCCCCATTACTGTTAAGCAGAAATGTCTAAAATATTGCTGTAGCAAAACTTCAGTGGCATTTTATTTATGAAATTTACATCTTGCCCTTCCTCCTAGAAGAACCCAGAGTAACAAACAATTACAAAATAAAACAAAAGCAACTTTAAAAACAGCATCTTTGCTTTCTGAGTGGAGAATTTCTGAGTGGGAAAATGTGGATCATGCTCACTGCAGGTTGACTAACACCTCGTCTTAATCTTATTTTGTAGGTCCCACAAAGAAATGTACAGAATCCCACTGGGCAATTTTGCTGACTGAATTTTGCTGGTTTCAAATTTGCTTTGAAATTTATCTATGAGCAAAATTCAGTGATGGCAACTCTAACTGATAGAGACGGTCTGTGGCACTAGCAGTGGGGAACATCCTGTGTGCACTAACAAGGCAACCAGGCATTCCCATCCAGCCTGCCAGACAATCATGGCAAGGATTACTACTTCCCTTCTGGATCACCAGCTCATTTGGGTTTCTCTCTTTCCTCTGAGAAAAGGATAATCCTTTCGCAGGCCATGGAGAAGCAATGCTGGGAGCTGGCTATCCAGGCAGAACAACTTCCAGTGTGTTCTAAGGGAGAGAGAGAGAATAGTGTTTGCATATGTTAAATGTTAGGTGTCTGTGTTGAGTGTGTATCAAGTGTATCTATGTTAGGTATATATGTCTGTGCTGTGCTCTCTCCTCTGTGCTTATGTACATGATCATGGGTGGTTTTGTGTGTGATTGTGTGCTGCCTGGCCATGTCCACATTTGGGGCTGGCCATGTCTATTTTTTGAATGTGGCCCCTGACAGCTTTCCACCCAGGTGATATGGCCCTGGGATACAAAAAGGGTCCCCACACCTGACATAGGCAGTCCATGGAATTCTGGCTGACAGAGATCAATAGCTTCACAGAATAAGGGATGGTGTCACAGCAGAAACAGCCTTGAAAAACAGTTGTATTTAAATATTTCCATTTAAAATTAGTGTTGCTTGCTGTATAAAAGTCTAATGGAATTAATCAAGACTATGTCTCTCTGCATATTAGGCAAAGTCCAGCTGCCACCGCAGAACAAAAAACTGCCTAACAAACCACAGTGATCCAAATGCCACACTCTATTCTCTGCATTATTCTACATATTCTTAAAAGCAGCCATGTTTGGGCAGACACTTTTAATCCCTCGCCCAAGATTCGCCATGATATTTTAGAAGCTTCTGTATAAGACAGGCATTCAATCCTGGAAGAAGAACCAGGCCATGCAGTTTTCTATGGGTTAATGTTAATACATGAATTTTCTGGTTACAACTAGTCTAAACATGCAAAACCTAGCAAAGTAGACTAATGCACTCTTAGCTCTAAACTTAAAATGAAGGTGGCATTTATAAATGCTTTTAGCATATTGATGAAACGATACAGGAGTGCATCTCTGTTCTTTAATAATTCCTCATAAAATGCATTATTAATGAACATTTACCACGTGATGCTTTCAAGAAGTGTTAGGCAACACTTTGTCACCCATAGCTACCACATGCAATATAAGATCAGAAGTAAAAGTGATATGTACTGAAGCTCATCCAATGTGAGATGTTAAAACATCAAAAGTGTTTTGCCTGCATACTTTACTGGGTAAATGTTTTCATAATAATGACTCATCACTATTATATAATGCAATTCCCCACCTCCCAAGACCACACCAACGCCATTTAACTATCTAATCTCCCAATATAGATGTGCTTAGCTGCATGGTATTTAAAGCTATGAAAAACTATCTGTACATTTCACTTCGAGAAGCATCCATGAGCAAAACAATTGTTACGATGGTGCATTAGTTCATCATTGTGCTTTGCAGAAAAACTCCAATGAATATCTAATCACATTTTGTTGCATGCAAGCACCAATGGCAATGTACACCATCTGTATCAGATGCCTCTCTGAAGTTCAGAAGTGCATACCCTCTACCATTCTTCAGATGAAAATAGGGACATTTTTCATGCCCCCTCCAAACTGACCTCAACCCCCCATTCCCCCCCAAAACCCCTTTCCTATCAAAAGAAGGGCAAGTGCCACCACCGCACAGAACACACACGTCCTGAGAAAACCCCTTAACCCAGATCTAATTTTATTCTTTGGTAGTTTTATAAAAATAAACACACACACCAATAAATAAATGTTAGAAAGGGCCAAGTTTAGACTTGGATGCATGAAGCAATTTTTAAAGAAATCCTTGCACTCCGCTCCCCCTCTTCTCCTTCTCACCTGCTCTCCAGCAGCCACCATGGGCTGCCCAAGGGAGGAGGCTGTCTGTGGCGGCCATGGAGAGGCAACGGGAGGCTCCACTGCAGCCGCCACTGCTGCTGCCATCACTCAGGTCAAGAGCCATCTCCTCCTCCTTGAGTCGGCGGCAGCAGCACTGGCAGGGGAAGAAGGACATTCTGGGATCAAATCAGAAGCCAGAACGGCTTTTGTAATTCTGGGACAGTCCCTAGAAAATAAAGACACTTGGAAGGTATTGAAGTGACTGAATGGACATCATAACCATCTACAGCTATTAAGAACTTCAGATATGCGTGCTGCCATCTCCAATACTGTATTGAAATTTGCATCATACAGTTTGCTTTGCATATTTTGCTCCAAAAGGTGGGTGGCAGTCAACTACATTTTACTCAGAGTAGCACCACTGTAATGAATAAAAATGGCTAAGGAAGGGCCATTGATTTCAATAGGCCTACTCTGAGTGAAACTTTTTTGACTTCCACCGAGCAGTATTACACTTCCAGCACTAACAATGCAATCCTATGTAAATCTAATTAAGTTCAATGGGACTTATTCCCAGGTAAACACGCATAGGATTTTAGCCTGGGGATGGCCTAAACAGCTAATTTCATTTCATTTTAGTCTGCTGGCATTCAGTCAAAGATCCACTTCATCCCATTTTCTGCAGATATTTTTGAAAGAACACACAGAAATTACACATTTAATTGTACACATTTTAATGGGAAATACAAACCTTTAAATTGTAGATACACACTATCCAATGCTTTTCAAAACATTAAACCATAAAGCATTTTGTACACGTGTTTATGTAATTTTTGTACACTTTTTTGCACCAAAACTGCATCACAAAATATAGAGAAAAATGTGTAATCAATCTAGCAGATCAATTCTGCTCCACACAAGAGGTTCAAACTGGATCAATATGCTGACAAAAAGGAGACCAAACCACTTCTTCCTCGTGGCTATTATATTTTAATATAATAAACACAAATATAGTCATACCTTGGAAGTCAAACGCCTTGCGACTCGAACGTTTTGGCTCCCGAACGCCCTGTGGCATTTCCCTCCACCCTCTTCCCCAGTAGCAGTGTTATAAAAATTTGTTGTATTTCATGCCCCCGTGCACTTGCAGTGGCACGAGATGATGTCTCAGAACAGGCAGTGGAAGCTTTTTCTTCATAGCCGCCCCACCTCCAAAAGGAGAAGTGACCTTTTAAGTGAGTCTGCTCTGGCTGCGGCTGCTGCCAGCCCAAGCTGGGGAAGGAGGTGTGTGGGTCTGGCAGTGGCAGCGCTAGTGATGGCAGCGGAGGAGGAGTGGAGGAGGCTGTGCCAATGCGGCCTGCTCTGCATGTTTTTTTTAAAAGTTAATGGCAAAAAAGAAAGGCTATTGTTGATTTTTTGTACGCCTGGTCTGGCCAATTTTGATAAAATTTCCTTGTTCTGATTTACTAGCTGCGTGTTTTTATACTATTGTGGCCCCTCAACTCAGATAATAAACTTGCTTGCTGCACATGCTGCTAAATATTATATAACTCCCTGTAGTCTTAGGACTTTTGGGTGAGTAATGAGGTATCAGAGAATTAGCCATTCTGACTGACGTATCAGCATCAGAGTTTTATAACATGAATATTGCAGTCAGCAACTATTTTTAGGATGGGGTTGCAATTTAACTAAATGTCTAGCAAAAGAAACTTCCTTAGGAGCAAAAAATTCTTATTGATGATTTGCTTATACTTTCAAATCCCCAGCAGGTACTTGAAAAATGTAGGTGACTTAATAATATAACACCGATATTCATTTTGTATGAGACAGCACAGCAGGGTTCTTAGTCCGCATGGAGACTGCTGCTTGAATATCCATTCATCACCCAGCTCGTAGCAGGAGAATTCACCCTAATTCTAGATCATGATGAGGAATGGTTTGTCTCATGCAATCCAAATTAGTGCATCTGTCTAATGACTTGGTTTATTTATTTTATTGTATTGCCTCCCCTGCCCCACAATCCCCACTCTATTTTATTCTCACATTTCTTAGTGTCTATCTGTTCATCTTTGATGTTTTAAAGTTCTATAATCATCTATATTTTATAGAAGAATATTAAGAATAATAATTAGCCTGACAGCAGCCCATCCATCTGGCTGCAGCAGCAGAGGGAGAGTTGGGAAACAGGACCATTCCACCAGCTCCACTGGGACACCAGTTCCAACAGGCTTCTCCTTCCATCAGCTAGTACCTGGCATCAGCAGAGGGAAAGAAGGGAAGAGGAGAGAGGGGAGACACAGAAAGAGAGGCTTGTTACATACCCTTAAAAGGCTGGCTCAAGTGGTTTAGCATATCCAGAGTTCAAGTGGTGTGGGGAATTCTGGTGCTTGGAAACTTTAACAACCATTGCAATGGTGGGTGGGCATTGGCCCTGATAACTAACTCCTTTGCTTCAGCTGCTGGCCCTTGACAAGTAGAGTCAGACAAGATGCAAGTGTTGGGGCAAAAGCGATGCCATCACTTGTATTCATCACTCAGTGATGTGATCATCAGAGCTTTGTTGAAAGATACTAGAGCTGTAATTCCATCCCCCAGTCTGCCATGCTGGGTTGGATAGAGGTGGAGGTCATAGAATCATAGAGTTGGAGGGTCATCTTCTAGTCGAGCTCCCTGCAATGCAGGAATCTCAACTAAAGCATCCATGACAGATGGCTATACAACCTCTGAGTGAGAGTCCACCATCTTCTGAGGTCCAAAACAGCTCCACCAACCTCTGCACACCAAGGCATGTCAAGCTCCATGTTCTGCCTGCTGGCAGGAGTCTCACCTGTGGTAGCCCACAAAATTGTCTGTGGGGCACTCTGGAGACAGAGAAGGGCTATACCACCCCAGAATTCACTGGATTCTGAGCTGCCCACACTGCTGCCTTCGTCCAGGAGCAACGTGGCTGCAGTGTGGTGGTGACTATGCCCCTTCATCACACTATGCTGCTCCCAGAATGGGATTAGGATTGCTCTGCAAAAGAGGTTTAAAAAGATTTGCAAACCTACCATAGCCCTAGATTCCATACATAACAAAAAGTCAGAGTAGCATTTTGAATTTTGTACCAGATGACAGAATATTGCATGGCTGCCATGGCAGCTGACTGTGCCCTTATAGCCACGCTTACTTCCATTTTTCAGAATGGCCGTTTATCCCTTTCCTGGGTGGGCAGTGGTTGCAGCCCCTCACATTTTGCTGCTGTTCTCAGAAGTGTCATTCTCAGCAGTGGATATAAGCAGTTGAACAAGATCTGTTTTGATCATGGGATGCTTGTGATGCTGCCGTGAGACCTCCAAATATAAGGCAGTATACAAGTTTAATAAATAAAACAACAACAATACCTTCCACATCAACCTGTTCCTTCTCTAAGCAGCCCAAAGCAGAATAAATTATGCAAAATAAGCAAAAATTCCACATAACTGATACAGATCACAAAATCCAGATATTGTTGGTGCAGCATATTTATTTCCTTGTTTTTATCCACACAGCTGTATGGAATCATTTTATTTTATTTTTATTTTTGAATTGTACCCACAGTTTAAGTAACAGAATATATCAGGTGGAATTAATAGATTTATTAGGATTATAACATGTCAGGAGACACCTTTGATACTACAGAGGGTATTTTCCTTAGGATGAATGAATGGTAGATAGCTAAAATAGACATTTGTTTTCACAGAAGAAGAACGTAACTCAATTTCATGAAGATGTCAGCTGGCTTGCAGCAAAGCATGGAATCCATTAGAAGCTGCAACAGAAAGTAGTTTATCACATTACCTTTTCCTAACGGTTGCTTTAGTTAGACGTCCCCCTTCTATTAAGCAACAGTAATGCCAAGTTCAATTTGTAAAAATGAAATATTCTCTTCTGCTCTTCTCTTGTGATCTCATATTCTAACTTGTTTTTTCTGTCATTATTGTAGCAAGCTCCTATGCACAGAATTAATCCAAAAGAAGCATTCTTCTTTTAATAATAACAATGAAGAAACTAGCCTACCTATGTCAAACCCTCCCAATCTGGATTCCCTCAACCCAACTCCATAAGTGGCATAAAAAACTGCATTCATTTATTTTCTCACACAATATGCCAAGAATAAGCCCCCCTCCAAAGGAGAATGGGGAATTCCCAATATAGAAATATACTGCATAGCCAACCAAGTTCGCCATATAATCCCATACATCCTAGAAGACAAGATGAAACAATGGGTACAGTTGGAGACAGAAACAATTGAAAACAGCCCCAACACAGCATACCCATTCCACCAAAACAAACTAAGGAAAATCCCCACAACACTAAACACGTTCACACAGTCCATGCTTAAAGCATGGAAGGAAAAAGTAGGAAAACTGTCCCAGACTCCATCCCCATTAACATCCGCCCCCCGGCCCACCATCTATTCCATCACACAGACCAAAACTTCCAAATAAAAACTTGGCAAGCCAAAGCCTTATATTGCCTAACAAACATCTACCAAAATAATAAACCCATACTGACACAAGAAATACAAGACAACCCAAAATACCCAGGCTAACACACCACCAACTACATGCCTTCCTAAGCAACCCAGCAATAAAATCAGCAGCCATCAGGTCTTTGACCACCTTGGAAAACCTTCTGACAGCAAAGGGTCATGGCAAGGGAATAGTACCCACAATATACAAAATACTGCTCCAGAATCCCACTAACCCCCTCATCTCAATCAAAAAAACATGTCAACAGCATGACCATGAGCTAGTCATTTCCAATCTATATTAAACTATATCCCAAATGTCTAGCACTGCAGCTCTCTGCTTATTTATTCAGATTCCACTGCCTTTAATAGGGCTTTCTCCTTAGTAAGCATGTTCAGCGTTGCAGCTTAAGTTTAGTATAATGATGTAAAGAGAATTAGGCTACAATCCTACCCCATGGGGATTGATGCAGCAGCACCAGGGCATATGATGCAACAGGGAAAATGTCCATTCTCTACTCCAAGATGCACCCACCTAGTCTGGCACAGAAATGGCACATATTGTGTCCATTGAAGCATGTGATGGCAGTAGGGCTGATACAGGACCCAGCAGATCCGTGTTGGCTCATCTCCTTCCCTGCTCTGTCTCAAGAGTTTCTGATGGCCACTGATGGCAGAAGTTCCCATCTACCATTTTTGTGAGTCCATTGGTCCTTGTCTGTCCTGGGAGGAGTTTCTGTGCTGGCAGAGGCTGGCAGAGTCAGACAATGATGAACAGAGAGACACCTCTGCTCTTTCCAAACCCCACCCAGCATAGCTGACTTGGGGCTCGGATTTTTCTGCCCATCTCAAGAAACCGCAAATACGGATCACATTTAACATGTAGAGTTTTTGCATAACTCCCACTAACACAGTCAGAAAATATATAATATTTCAGCGAGGGATGCTACCTGTGTGCACAATAACAAATCGGTATATGTAAAATTTCACAAATATAGTAATTAAAAAACTAAAGCTGCATTCACTGATTTTATTTATTATATTTATGAGCCTTTTTTATGACAGAAAGCCCTAGAAGCAATGTGTATCCATTAAAACATAACAGCAGCAAAGCAGTAAAATTCTAAATCTTAAAAATACAAGAAGCACAATAAAATCAGTAAGTGGGAAGACAAAGACATGACCTGAACAACAAAACTCTGCAATGCACAGAGCACCAGTCATAATAGTTTTTGAACTTTTGGGAGGGGGAGGGGAAAGGCAGGCTGTTATTATCAAATGTTCCATAGTGTATACAACCATTGAGAATGGGAGAAATGCAATGGAAATCTAATGGCCACTATTCCAATTTATTTCCAGAGGGGAAAGGCAGGATATAAATATATTAAATAAACAATAACATGCCACACATAGAAATTCATTCATGTGCTCAGGTTCTTTATAAAGACATATTAAACAGAAGCAGAATTTGTTCAGTGTACACTGGCTGTTTGGGTTCTATCCATACAGGGACTTTTACGTGTCCTCATCTTGGCATGGAATAAGGTGTGTGTGTGTGCGCGCGCGCACAACCAAGGGCCCCTTATTTTCAATCGGAAGGCAAGAACTGAAGGGTACATGTCATCAACCGATTGTCTTTGTCAAGACACTGACACAAAGGGGAGGGTGGCAAAATAGTCCACTCATCATGTGCTCCTCACCCAAGTGGCCAAGATTGCACTTTTCAGCCTGCTATACTATAAGGGAAAATTTACAAAAGATGATGTACAAACGGTATTTGGTGCCCAGTAATCTTGTAAAAATGTATTTAAAAGGATCCAAATTATTTTGGAAATGTCAAGAGGTAGAGGGGACCTTTTTGCACATGGGGTGGCCATGTAAACAAGTCAAAGTTGATTGGGAAATAATCTATTTAGAACTAAAAAAGATCTTTAGGTTTTACATTTCCCAAGAAAACAGAGGCCTTCTTACTAGATATATAAAAATGGTGACATCCCTAAGGTGGCACTTTGCCTCTTCTTATAGCCAGCTGCAGCAGCTAGAATAATATATGCCAAAAAATGGAAGCGAAAAGAAATCCCAACAAAATAACAGGGGCAGAAGTTGGCTAACACACAGAGTCAGCTAATAGGACAGCGAAAATAGGAAATCCAGATGAGGCACAGATAAGAGAGGAGTGGAAATACTTTAGAGAGTATTTACAGAGATATAACACCCAAATTAACTTACAAGTAGGAACAATTGTATGAGCAGCCGTTAATAACAACAAGGAAACTGCTTGGGATCAAATGGGGTAGAATAAAAGGATATTCAGCAGGGTAAGGATCAAATTGAATGCCATGGAGTGATGGGCTGGGAAGTCCTGAGAGATGTGACTTGTCATGGTAAATATATGGTGTATATACTATGATTTTTGGAAATGTATAAAATAAATAAATAAATACCGTATTTTCTGCTCTATAAGACTCACTTTTCCCCCTCCTAAAAAGTAAGGGGAAATGTGTGTGCGTCTTATGGAGCGAATGCAGGCTGCGCAGCTATCCCAGAAGCCAGAACAACAAGAGGGATTGCTGCTTTCACTGCACAGCGATCCCTCTTGCTGTTCTGGCTTCTGAGATTCAGAATATTTTTTATCTTGTTTTCCTCCTCCAAAAATTAGGTGCGTCTTGTGGTCTGGTGTGTCTTATAGAGCGAAAAATACGGTAAATAAATCCCAGACTGCAGCTCTGGAGTCATGGTCCTCTTAATCTGCTGCCATTACATAAAATGGACCTAATAATTTATCATTTTATTCAGGAAATTCTGTGAAATGTGCTTGTTTCGATCACAACCTAGCAAATCATTTTTGGCAGTTCTTAAGGATATGCGCTGACAATATTATGTTTCCATTGCATGTTATGTTTCCATTGCATACAGGCATTCACTGACTGACTACATATATTACTACTCAAAATGGATGCTATATTGCTGTGAATTTAAAACAGCTCAACTCAGCTGGGGTTGGTATGAATCCACTTTGTTCCCTACACCTTGTTCACAATTAGGAATTTTTAAAAGTGATTATACCCTCTCCCCCTCCTTTTGAGAGAAGTTGATGAAATTTGTAGGCATAGTAGTCTCTCTAAGGTGGATAAAGCATGCCAAATTCAGGTAAATAGAAGTGTACTGGACGTTTCTATTTTTTGCCAGACAGGAACAGGTAATAGGTCAGAAATTGATGAAATTTGCAGTGGTAACCCATGCTGTGGGTATGAATTGATGACATTTTTAAAAGGGTTTTTCTGGAAGAGTGGTTGTTACAGTTTTAGGGTGAGTGAAACGGGAATCACTTAATCTTCCACTGTTAGTAATTGGTCTGAAAATTGCAGGCATGAAACAGCTGCCCCGGGTAAAACCCCCCGACAAAGTGTAGACAACTGGGGCTTTTGTCTAGGCACCTTTAAAGTTGATTTTGGAGTGGAAGCACTAAAAGGGATTCACTTTCTGGGTAAAATTATTTCCTTTGATTGTAAGCTAGATCTGTTAATCACAAAGGAACATTCCCTCCTTGTTTCCATGCCTTGTGTCATCCTTAAGCTTAGAGACATAAGTTTCACCCTTGAAAAATTGTGCCCTCCTGCAAAGCACTGGGATTGAAGAGTATTAGTAATATCATTCCCTCTAATTACACGCCAGACCTCTCAAATGTGCAAGAGGTTCCCCTTCCTCCTTCTGATCCTGGCATTTCCTTAATTTCCTGAAACATCCTTGAATTTCAGAGCTGTTTTTTATCCTTCCACACTACAAGGTGACATGAGACTGTCTTGCTTCTACTCCTGCAGCCCTGGATGGATCCCAAAGTCCTTCTGAGGCACAGTTTCCCTCGTGATTCTTCTGAATCTGATGCAGACCCCTACCACAAAATGTCAGCATTAGACTAACTGTTGTAGGCATTTATAACTTCTATATGGCATAAAAACTATTTCAGGTTTGTTGTCCTACCTCAAAAACTATGGCTCATATATAGGCATTTCCATAATTCTTAGGGCATTGAGCATTGAGCATGATGGTCTTCTGAGGGATTCTAACCATGTTCAGGTGAACACTTAACTGTGTGGATCACCACCAATATTTAATATCTTCTATGGAGATCATACTTCTTGTTCCACAACCAGAAGTTTGTCACCTGACAACAATGCAGAAGCAATAGCACCCACCCTCTGGGATGCCCTGTCTTGGATAATTTGTGAGATGGAGACAGCAATGCCTTTAAACCCCTCTTAAGAACTTAAATGTTTACCCTTGGATGGGATTTTTAAAACATTTGTCCCACCCCAGTCTTTCCTGAAGATTAATGTTATTTTCCCCTTCCCCATCATATCCAACTATGATAAATATTGTACCCACCACAAAACAGCAGAATCTATCGTTGTGGGAGATCCAGCTGTTGGTCTGAAATGTGACAAGCTTAGTCCACTGAGAAGGGGTGATCATGCATCCAGATTTGGCAGAAAATGAAAAATGAAAAAGTTTATTGGCAATAAAAAGAAAGCTACATGGGTGATCCATTCAAAAATGTCTATGTGTGTGAGAGTACTTTTTCCCCCATTTATGCCCATGAGGCATCTCAAAGCGATTTGAAATATAACAGTATATACAGAACAGATACATACATAAAACAGTTAAAATACTTTCATATATAATTATATCATTACTATATTTTTATTTATACTCCGCCTTTTTCCCTGGTGGGGCTCAAGACAGCTTAAGGTTAAAAATAAGAACTGATAAAACATAGAAAACAGTGGTTAAAATACAATTAAATATTGATTGAATTAAAACTATATACATATATAAAATCTGATTAAAAGATACCAACAATTACAATAAAAACAGCTTGGCATCAACCCTTTTATTAAAAGCAGTCACTTCACAAAAGACTGCTAGAACAAGAAAGTCTTCAGCTAGTTTAGCTTCTCTTGGGAGGAAATTCCAAAATCTGGGAGCAGTCATTGAGAAGACTCTCTCCCAGGTCCTCAAACATGTCTGAGAGGGTGGCAGGACCAAGTGAAGGGCCTCCCCTGGAGATCTCAAAACCCAGACAGATTCATATGCGGGAATATGGTCTTTCTGATAGCTTGGACCTAAGCCATGTAGAACTTTGTGGGTGACAACCAGCACTTTGAATTGTGCCTGGAAACAGACCAGTAGCCAGGGGAGCTGTTGTCACAAGAGAGCTGCCTGCTCCCTACAACCAGCACTCCTCAAAAATTTGAAGCATTTCGGCACTTTTCAAAGGCAGCCCCACACAGAGCAAATTACAGTAATATCAAAGCAAGTTTAAAGTAATGTAAGATATATTTTTAGAAGGCTTGTTGAAAGAGGACTATCTTTAGCGGGCATCAAGAGGCAACAGAAAATGCTCCTTCCTGATATCTCACCACAGGGATGCCAAACTGAATAAAATATTGTGGGGGCCCAGGTAAGCCCCGCCCCACATAATCGAACACATGGCACAGTGCACACACACTATGTGAATGGCAATGCCCATCAACTTGGGGGAGGGGCGGCTCCCTCAAATATTTTATTATGGGGTTCCCTCATTGCGAGAAGCAAAGCTACAGGGAACCAGGCAGAGGGCCTTCTCGGTAGTGGCGCCCGCCCTGTGGAACGCCCTCCTATCAGATGTCAAAGCGATAAACATCTACCTGACATTCAGAAGACATCTGAAGGCAGCCCTGTTCAGGGAAGTTTTTAATGTGTGATATTTTACTGTATCTTTGGTTTCTATGGAAGCCGCCCAGAGTGGCTGGGGAAACCCAGCCAGATGGGCAGGGTACAAATAATAATAATAATAATAATAATAATAATAATAATAATAATAATTATTATTATTATTATTATTATTATTATTATTATTATTATTATTGGGGCTGAACCACCACAGCCCCTGGGAATTGGCTCCTATGTATCACCATGTGTTTCAGTCACCATTAGCAAGATTCCAGGGGAGAAGAAACACCTGGCTCATTACAGGATAAGCCATGATTGTAAAGAGACTTGATTCGTGTCTTCTACAAAATAGTAGAACTTTTGGGCAATGTTTTAGTATTCATTTTCATTCATTTTATGAACTAAATATTTGTTTGCATTATTGGCCTTTCCTCTCTCTAACTAATCTACCCATCAGTAAGAGGGGTGTGGGGTGTAGACAAGAGTCCTGTGGCATTGTACCATATACCACTTATGGTAAAATAAAATAGTCATCTGCATAGGCTACCACAGCCGACTTTTTTTGTGCAGTATAACCCAATATTGAAAATCAAATTTCAATACTTTCATACTTGCACCTGAGGTAAGGCATATCTCTAGCAAAGCATTAAATGAAAGCTGTAGGCCACACCATCATCTTGGTTGATTAGCTAGCCAAGCTCAATTAATTTTGGATTTTTCCTCTGTGTGTTTTCTGCTCTGACGTTGGTAGAATAAGTTAGTAATGCAAGAACAGATAGTGTTTAATATATCCCTTTGGTACATTTTTGGATACATGAAGATTATCTGGTTTGTGGTTCAGATTGTTTGACTCAGTCATTGACACACTTCACACTAGGGATGCTTGAGGAATTTATTTCTTCATTCATTCAAACTCCTATGCAAATACACACACACACACTGCCCTATACCCGAAGGTCTCAGGGCAGTTCACAGAATAAGTACGGAGTGTTTATTCCCTTATTGTAAATGAAGCCTGACACTGTCTACTCAGAAGTAAGTTACACTCTATTTACTAGAGCTGACTCCCAGGTAACTGGTAAAGACTGGGCAGCCTTACACTGCAATTCTAAGCATTTTTAGTAAGCCCTCAATCCCACTGAGTTCAATAGGATTTATTCTCCGGTATGTTCCTGATCATTCTCAAAGTTTCCATTATTATTATTATTATTATTATTATTATTATTATTATTAGCAGCAGCAGCAGCAGCAGCAGCAGCAGCAGCAGCAGTATATCCTGGTTTTTCCCTTGACAGGAACTCAAGATAGCTTACAACTAAAAACTTATTTCATTCCATTTATCTGTGGAAGATGTTGTACATGATCCCTTCCCTCCCACATTTTTTCTTACAAGAATTCTGGGAGGCAGGCTTGACTGAGAGGTTGTAATTTGCTCACTGTGCCCCCAGTTTCATCTGAGAAATGTTGGAGGGTATGCAAGGAGAGTATGGTGGCAGGTAAGCTCTTTCACAAAAGCCTTTCTAGCATTCCTGTTCTTCTAAATGGTTAACTCAAGGACCCCAGGCTACAAAACTGCTGTTGCTGAGTTTTGAACCTGATCAGTGCTCATGACACTCCTGGAACCCTCTTGTAAGCTGTTCCAAACATTTTAAAGGAAGAGCAGGAACTAATCATAAGAAATCAATGACAGCAAATAATCACTTTTTTCAAAAATACTAGCAAGGACTTGCCTATATTGAAGGCTGAAACAGGTTTTTGCATGGCTCTTTTTTCTGAACAAAAATCAGTTTTGTGGATGGATCCAGTTACTTTTTGGTACTGGCCACCTCAATAACACAAAGTAGCAAAGTCTAGTTTTATTTATGCTGCAGTGGTGAGGCACATTCAAAAGACTGAATTCCACATGGATTTCACCATCTGATTCAGAAGAGCAAGATGTTGTGGTTTCTTTTCTTTTTTAAAAAAGCTTGTTTAGTAACATCTATCTATCTGTCTGTCTGTCTATCTGCCTGCCTGCCTGCCTGTCTATCTATGTATCTATGTATAGCGAGAGTTATGTCCTGGGTGTCTGGCATCTGAGACAGATTTCTCATGATTATCTGAGCTGACAGTTAAGTGATATTTTCAGCATGTTTCAGCATGCTTAATGAACTCCTTGGGGGAGCTGGGATATCTGTAACACAATTAACTTTCCATTCTTATGTAAATGAGGAGATTCTGGGTCCCTGATGGAAGTTGTGTGTGAGTACGTGCATGTGTTTTTCCAGGCTACGGTTACGAAATGATACACAGAGCCTTGAGCTGAAATTTAGACTTCACTAATTTGTTCTGTGACATGAGAATAAAATGCTTTAGAGGAACGTGAAACATGGTTGTTTAAATGTATCTGATGAAATGAAAATAATCACCCCTGGCAGGTCTGTCACTCAGAGTCAGATTACCTTTCCCTTTTTCATGCTCTAAGATGACGAACATTCTGACACGCATTTTCCAAACCATTGTGTATCATGTAACTTAAAAACCCACACCCACACTTGATATTATAGTGTTACAGAGGAAAGGATCTGATAGTATCTCACACTCACAGGCATGGACTATTATACTATTAACAAACTCTCCAAGTGTCTATCCTAATGCAGCCAAAGCAGCATCAGTCTTCCACACACCAATAAATAAATTTTAGAAAGAGACAAGATTAGATGCAAGACTCCTTGCACTCCTTTCTGCTCCCCCTTTCGCCCCACCCAGGGCTGCTGCATCACGAAAGGCTGGGCAGCAGCAGTCTCTCCTCTCCTCTTCCTCACCAGCTCTCCAGCAATTGCTACTAGTTACTCAATGGAGGAGGCCAGCAACAGCGGCCATGGGGAGGCCATGGGGTGCTCCCTCGCAGCCGCCACTGCAGCCACCACAGTCGCTCAGGACAAGCACCAGTTCACCCTCCTCCATGAGCTCCTCCATGAGTGGCGGTGCTGGTGGGGAAAATAGGAGCATTTTGGGATATGGTATATGGTCCAATGCCACAGGACTCTTGTCTACACACCCACCCACCCACCCCCACCCCTCATACTTATGGGTAGATTAGTTAGAGAGAGGAAAGGCCAATAATACAAACAAATATTTAGTTCATAAAATGAATGAAAATGAATACTAAAACATTGCCCAAAATTTCTACTATTTTGTAGAAGACATGAATCAAGGCTCTTTTCAATCATGGCTTATCCTGTAATGAGCCAGGTGTTTTTCTCCCCTGGAATCTTGCTAATGGTGACTGAAACACAGGGTGATACATAGGAGCCAATGGCATTATGCTTACCATTCTTAAGTTGAGAATAGAGTAGTTGCTTTGGAAGATGATAATCAGGCATCTAAACAATATGACCAGTCCAATGAAGTTGATGTTGAAGAATCATTGCTTTGACACTGGAGATCTTAGCTTCTTCCAGTATACTGACATTAGTTCACCTGTCTTCCCAAGTGATATGTAAAAAATTTCAGAGACAACTTTGGTGGAATCTTTCGAGGAGTTGGAGATGGCATTTATAGGTAGTCCATGTTTCAGAAACATACAGTAAAATTGGTAGTACAATAGCTTTGTAAACAAGCATTTTGGTTTCCCTGAGAATGTCCCCAAACAAATGCACATACTTCGAGTGAAGATCGGGAGTAAAGACTGCTAATTAAAGGGATCTCTGGGATGTGGAGCGACGGGCTGGATTCAACAATAAATCAAGAAGAAGAAGAATCATCAAAAGATTGGTATGTCGGAGCGAGACTGAAAGGGGGGGGCTTTTCTTTTTTTGTCTTATGTGAGTACCCAATAACCCTTCCCCCTAAGAAATAATCGGCGCAATTACTGATCACAAGCGGGAGGAGTAAGAACTGTGTGGAAATTAATTACTAATCAAAGATATGGTGTGTGGGAACATTAAGAAAGTTCTCTGTGACGCAGTCATAAAAAGAGACTGTTATGGCAGGCCTGCCCGCAGGAGGACTGAGGGGGAGGAGGACTATGGCCGTTACTATATTGGAATGTGAGATCAGCCTGGCAGGGCCCCCTGAGAAAATTTATGGGAGCGGCAGGCCTGTGGAAACCAGGACAGACTGTGGGAAACGTTTTGTATGGAGGTGTTGAAATGATGTCTGTCTATTTTGATATGGCTCTTGGATGAGTGTAAAATCCACACAGGATATAACAATGTTTGTTTTCAACCCGCTTGTGGAGACTATCAGAGATCATAAAGAAAACAAGAAGATGAGGAAAACAACAAAGAGAAGATGGAATAGAACTGTGAATACTATTTGGACAGAACTGTGTATATTAAAGCAGCAGCAAGAGAGATGTTTGGATCCCTTTTGAAGCTTGGAGCTTGAAGTATGGGTACCCCCAACAAAAATTTTAAAATTTGGCTGTGTAATTTGGAATTAATGTGATTTGGAATTAATGTGATTTGATTGGCCTGTTAATAAAAATTATTTTAAAAAAAGAGAGAGAGAATGTCCCCAAACACTCTAAGCTTCAATTGGGAGAAAGCTGCACTTGTATCAATGTCGGCCCTTGTGGAAAGATACAGTGGTACCTTGGTTTATGAACTTAATCCATTCTGGAAGTCCGTTCTTAAACCAAAACTGCTCTTAAACCGAGGTGCGCTTTCCCCAATGAGACCTTCCACCACTGGTGCCCTTCCAAAGTTTGGCTTCCATTCGTAGACAGAGGTAAAGTTCACAAACCGGAACACTACTTCTGGTTTTGCGGAGTTCGTAAACTGAATCGTTTGTAAACAGGACTTTTCTTAAACCGAGGTGCCACTGTAATTGTCTGGGTAGGAAAAATGATTGACCTTTTCTAACATTACACCATTAAATTGTATTTGTGGTGCTGCAGAGAGGTTGTGTTGTGCTTGTTGGTGCAGTACTTTGGTTTTTTGGATATTGAGTGATAGGCCAAGCTTTCCGTAAGCTTCTGCGAAGATATTTAGGATGGTTTGGAGGTCATCCTCTGAGTGTGCGCACACTACATTGTCATCAGCATCTGAAGCTCTATGATGGAAGTTATGGCAACCTACTCTTTGCTTTCAGGCTACTCAAATTGAAGAGCTTTCTATCTGTTCGATATAAGATTTCTACCCCAGTGGGGAGTTTCCCTTTGACAATGCGTAGGACCATGGCAATGAAAATAATAGAGCTGGGGCGATAACACATCTCTGTTTAATGCCTGATCCCACTGTGAATGGTTCACTTTGAAAGCCATTGTTATCCGTGTTAAACAACTAAGTAAGGAAGAAAAACAAAAGTGCAGCAGCCTACTAAATATTAAGTGTAGCATGTAGTTTGACACTGTATCACACAAATCTCTGCAAAAATAAACCACCCAAAGTATCATTGAAAAAGCCTTTACAACTGAACTAGAGCTGAGATTCCTGCATTGCAGGGGGTTGGACTAGATGATTCTTTGGTCATCATTCCAACTCTACAATTCTGTGATTCTCAGTTTTCTCTGATTTGTCTGCTTCTGAAGCCATTGCCTATTTCTGTGAGACCTTGTCTTTATGAGGTCCCTTGATGTAAGTTTTATTGGGGTGACATAGGAGAGTGTTTCAGAAAGCTACAATATAATGGCTGTCCACTTTAAGTTGAGGTTCCTTTTATTCGTCCTCACCTCAAAGGTACAAAATGATTAAGGCTCTCTTCTGTGTTTTTATTTCTGTCAATGCCTGAGGGATTTCTCTACTCACACATGGAAAGATTAGAGACTTAACATATGTAAACCACCATTAATTTCCATAATAAAGGGGGGGAAGCACTCTTTGAAAGGCTGAGCCAAAGGATTTAGTTCTTCCACAGCACTTCAGAAATCATTTTACAGGCCATGGAGCAGCATTATCATTTGAATACTTACAAAAGTCTCACTAAATGTTATGAAGTGTGACAACAGTGGAGAAAATCATCAGTCTGGCAGCTCTTTAATACCAGCACAAAATGTATTGCCACTTTGCCACCAAATAGGCAGCTGATGAACATACTCCATTGCTATGCTGCTCTGGTACTAAGTGGTATTGGGTGAATGCGTATGGCTTTTCTTGAAATTCACACACTTAATAATTAGCTATATTTCAAGGGTGTCACACACAGTCTGGCCCTCTCAACCAGCCTGGTTGTGGCATGCTAGACTTATTGCCAGATGTCTGTTCCTACAAACCTGGTAACCTCCCCACATACCCTGACCCAGTAATCTGAGGCTTCTGAAAAAAAATGCTTTACAAACATTTAGGGGAAACTTGTCTTTAAAATGTTTGAAAACATTGGGCAAGTGGTTCATTTGTATTGTCCTGTCAGATAGGGAAGAGAGTCTTACCTACTTCCCTAGATTTCTGGTACAATGCAAAACTGTAGTAGGATTATTCTGACAACCAGGAAGGATAATACAGGTGCCCGGTTTACCCAGGGGTTACAGGCATATCATGAAAAATTATCAATTGTTAAATGTTCATGAAGGGTGTGTTATTCTCTTGGGCTGAGGCATAGCTGTAGCTGGGGGCGGGGGGGCTAGACGGTTTTTGCTCCGGGTGAAGCCTCCAAAGGAGCACCATTGAGGCTCCCAGCCTCTATGTGTGTGTACACAAATGTGTGTGGAGGTCTATGACCCGGGTGAAATAAAGCCTAGTTTCGCTTCTGGGCTAACGAAACACATACATATTTCCCCCCTAATGACTTGTATAGCTTGCTAACTAAATAGATGGTCACTAAACTAAAAAAAATAATAATCCACACCAGCTTGACATATGTATTCACAAAACGGAATGTAGTCATAAAACAATCAATAATGAAATCTATAATAAAAACAAACAACGTAAAAGCAAGTAGCTGTAAAAGCAATATTAAAATTGCAAAGCCCTATCATAAGTCCTCCAATGGTCGTATAAAATAACACAAACAGCATTTAAGTCAGAAACGTAAAACGTAAGCCTGTTAATACCATATAAAAGTGCATCTAAACAGGCCTGCAAATGGCAGAGCATTCCAAAACTTTTGGCACCAGCAATGAAAACAATGAGTTTCATGCCCTCTGTGGGCCTTGTGGGGGAGTGGAACGCTCAGCAAGGTTTTCAGATCATTCCTAAAACTACCCAAATATCACAACTGGAGAGAGATCTCTTGGAATGTAATGTAAAGTGCTGCCTAAAATGTATAAGATATTATTGGAATGGTGAGACAAAGGATGAGGAAATAAAATCCTTCGTGATACATTAGGCAATAGATATTGGTCATAATATTGACATGGAAGCATGGGAACAATTGTGGAATAGGGATATAAAATTTACAGCATGCTATGGTCTAAGAGAAAATTATATGAAAATGTTATATTGATGGTATCTAACACCAAGCAAATTGGCAAAAATGTATAAATCAAAATCAAATCAGTTTTGGAAATGTAAAGAGAAAGAAGGTTCTTTTTATCATATGGGGTGGTCTTGTAATAAGGTTAAAGCTTACTGGGAAATGGTATATAATGAATATAAAAAGATGTTTAAAATAACTTTTGTAAAAAAAACCCAGAAGTCTTCCTTTGTGGAATTATAGGGACAGAACTACCGAAACTGTATAGAAATTTATTCATGTATGTGACTACAGCGGCAAGAATGCTATGTGCTCAAAAATGGAAAGAAGGAGCCCCAGCAAAAAAAGAATGGATACAAAAACTTATGGAATATACAGAAATGGTGAAACTTACCGGAAAAGTAAGAAATCAAGATAACAAACTTTTTATAAAAGAATGGAAATGGTTTATTGAATATTTAGAAACAAATTGTAAACAGATAAGAACATTAGCAGGATTATTGTAACAACTTGCATTTTTATGAGTATATGTTTAAAGTAGATGAATAAATGAGCAAATTAAGTTAATTTGGAATATGCAAAAAATATAAAAAATAAATTTAAGGAACTGCATAAAGAGTGGGAAGGAGGGGATGTACATTTTGAAATGATGGTAAAATTATTGAAATGTATAAAACTGAAAATCATTAAACAAACAAACAAATATGGAATCATCCCTAAAACTCAGTTCAGAAGATACCCAACGCTATTCCTCCCTGAGGAAGTTAATTCAGGTGGCAGTTTTATATTGTGCAGAGTGCATATCTTGCACTTAGAAATTTCCAGGTTTGGGTCTCTGGCATTTGGTGCAGGTTAGTCTGGAAAAGACTCCTGCTTGAAAACCCTGCCAAGAAAATACCAAGAAAAATGCCAAGAAGACTCCATACAAGTCTTCCTGTGTTCCAATGAAATGTTTGCTGTGCACATTTCCCCCCTACATTTTTGAAAGATTATATGCTTCTGGCTGAAATTAGAAAATTAGAAAAATGTCATTCATATAGCCACCCTTTTCCTTGTGCCTAAAGAGTGTTTCAGCTTCACTTATGCATAAAAGGTATGATTAGTAGTAAGATCTCACTTTGCATTCAAAATCACACTAGGCTTGAGGCGCTATACTAATTTGAGCCTTTCCAGTGATCTTGCTTTTCAATTTATTTCATTTATATCAAGTCTGTTGTCATTTGCTGCACAGAGTGGCCATGTGCATGTCTCCTGTCCTTGTATAACAAGCATGCTTCATTGATGAAAATTGAAGACAAATAAATAATTCCTATGCATCACTATAGACTATACGTTACATATAGCTAAGCTCTACACAGAGTAGACACACTGAAATTAATAGACTCAAGTCAACCATGTCTATAAATTTCAATGGGTCTACCGCACACCTGACACCTGACTCAATCCAAGCATGCACACCTGTGATATCAGGTGTGGGGGCAGGTACCAACATGGCTAGAATGGAACAATCTGGAACTTAAAGTGAGCTCCTGATTATTCCTTTGCTGGAGCAAGTAGCATTTCCCCTCCCATCAGGTGGTGGTCGTGGGGCCGTGTGACTCACCCCAATGGCATCAAGCAGCTTCCGTTGAAACTGTTGCTAAAACTGAGCCTTTTCTGCCAGTGCTTTTTTAGAGCGTTATCTGGAGCACATTTGCTTACTGCAGCAATCATTTTAATTGTTCCAGCAGAAAGCATCCAGCACATCATGGATGTACCAAGAAAGACAATAATACCTTAATATGAGGAACACTAATAAAGGGAGAACTCATTCATAAGCTTCTTCTGAAGCTGGGCCAGAATAACTCCCCACATATCGGTGCACTCCTCCATCCCACAAGGAACATAATCACAAGCAGTCTGATCCAGAACACGTGAAGCCCTACTATGTCAGGGATGCTTAAGTTGAGATTTCTGCATTGCAGGGTGTTGGACTAGATGGGGTGCCTTCCGACTCCACAATTCTATGATTCCTCAACCAAACTGCTGTTCATTTGGCCATGTGAGTGCAGATCCTATGAATTATTGTTGTTTTCTGACTTGGAAGTGGATCTCTGTCTGCCAGGGAGAATCAAATTGTTACAGGCTTTGAATCTTAATTTGAATAATGCCAGTTTCATTTTAAACACAACCAAACTCTGTCCTAATCTCCAAGTTGCTGCTTAGATTAATGAACCAGTAGCATGACCTGTGAAGTGTGGCAATGTATGCCGAACGAATACTTCTGTGTAAATCTAAAACTGCAAATCCTCACCTCATTGATCCAGCATGAGGACTCCTCACATGGAAATAGGTCTCTGATTGGGGACATGCCCTACTGCCAGTTGAATAGAGCAGCATCGTGATGGCTCAGCATCTCTCTAGCACTGTCAACACATGAACAATACTGTCAGCCCTGACTCAGTCCAAGCACATCCAAGCAGGCACACCCTTTGCTAAGACTGCAATGGGACATTCTATCTTATGGGAGTGCAAAGAATCATGAATACTAGGCAAATGTATGCATGTACACATATATCTTTTGTGTGACACAAGGAGACACACTGTAGATTGAGATGATGGACTTCACTGAAGGGAACCATGTCTGGACCAGGTGTCTGTCTAGAATGTCAAGTAGAAATTACAGGCTAACTAAGCAATACTTTCAGCTGATTAATTTACATTAATTTACTAAGAAGCCCTTCCCCCAAAAATATTTGGCATGTGTGTTGCAGATAAAAAGGTTTGGTACACCTATGTACTAAAAGTTCAATTTTTCATAATTGAAGTTTTGCCAATATTCTATAAAATACATGATAAGAATAACAATATATCCTGTGTCTTCCTCCTTCCCTCCTAGGAACAACACTCTAGCCCAGGGGTCAGCAACCTTTTTCAGCCATGGGCCGGTCCACTATCCCTCAGACCTTGTGGGGGGCTGGACTATATTTTTTTTGGGGGGGTGAACTAATTTCTATGCCCCACAAATAACCCAGAGATGCATTTTAAATAAAAGGACACATTCTACTCATGTAAAAACACGCCGATTCCTGGACCGTCCATTGATTGAGAAGGCGATTGGGCCGGGGCTGGCCCCTGAGCCTTAAGTTGCCTACCCCTGGTCTAGCTGTTATAATTTAATTTTGATTACAAATACTTCTGCGGTGGGTTTGCTAGCATACAAATATTAAATCTTTCAGCCACTAAATCGGTCACATTCAGATCTACGGTTTATAAATGGTTTGATTTTTATATAAATTGCAATAAATTAATAAGCACATTGTAACAGCCAAACTGGCCTCCAGAAATAAAGAAATTCCTGTTATTCTGTGCTGATCAATTCTTTCACACTGTGTATCTTAGCTCATGGTCCAGAGAAGAGCACCATTGTATCATACCAGTTATGGGGATGGAGCCCAAAAATACTAACTTCTTGAATTTTCTGTGTGGATTTATGACTTTTTTCCTGAGGCCCATGCCAAGGGACCCAGAATTCTTAATAGTCAGAAGTGAGACACTGAATCGCAACTAGAGCTTAAGGGCAGGGCATTGATGAAACACACCATTCTTCTTCTCTCCCCCTCCCCATGACTTTTTACTCTTTTCCCTAGAGCGCTTATGCTATAGTCTGAGCAAAGAATGATCAGAACCAAATAACGTAGCTGAAAAAACTCAACATTATGCTAACTTAGAGCAGTGTTGGAAATTTGCCTATTGTTATTGTTATACAGTTCATTGCATGGGTGGCAGAAAATGAAATCTTTTTGAAAAATTGTGAAGGATAGAAAGATATTTCTGGGGGGAAATTATGGTGAGTAGTGGTAGTAGTAATTGTATCTGAGGGATTATACAAAGCAGCAATCTTGAGGTGATCTTATGTATGATTGTATCAAGAGTATTTCAGTGTGATGCGCTACTCATGAGGATGTGAACATTCACACCCTATTAAAAAAAAAAGCAACCCTGAAAACTCATACTATTGTATCCAGATTTTATTTAATTTTACCAATTGGCATAAGTACATGTATATATGAGTAAAATACTGCATGAAACAAGCCGATACAACTTAAGCCAGATCCAAACCCCGTTCAGCAGCAGAGCTGCTACTCTTCCCAAGGGCTCATCCACACCTCTGCTTTGCCTGCTGCTTTCACCCAGGAAAACCCGTGGTTCAGGGGAGCCAACTTGGGCCCCAGGTTAAGGGTGCCCAGTTTGCATGCATTTTTACACTTTACCCAAATATGCATACATTACTTGGCTGGAAGACTGCATTACAAAACCAATACAAGTGCAATTAAGCAATCCTTTAAAAAAATTCCAGAAAGGGGTGAGGGTTTTACAACCCAGTAGCATAGCTAGTTGGTGGGTCAGCCCCAGTGGAACTTACCTTTGGGGGCAGAATGCCAAACCCCAATATGACACACAAGTTCAGGCACCCAAGAGGCTGGCGCACTACTCCCAAAGGCGGTGCGGTCTAGGGCTGGGCTCATAGTGCATCGAGCTACTGCATTCTGCCCAGCCACCAGAGAGCAGCTGAGCAGGATGCAACTGGCATATGTTGGCCCTGCAAGCAGTGTGCCCGAGCCGTAGCGTCTGCCCCACGCTGCCCAAAAAAGCAGCACAGGTCTGACGTCCACTTGTCACTTCCTCTGCAGCCACCCTCCAGCTGGAGGGCACCCCACAGGAATGTGGCAGCTCAGGCCTAAGTCCTGTGTTGCTTTTGCTTGTGTCCTGCTGGAGGGTGCTGGGAGGGACACAGTTCCAGCAGTGTGCCCTGCTCCAGCTTGCCCCACCCCATGGGTGGCACGCTGTGCCCCATGGCAGCATGCCATGCTCCCCTGGGAGGCATGCACACCTGCCCCACACACCCCAGTGGCTTGTTACGCTGCTGGTACAACCTACAGAAAATGTGGTAACAACTATTAAAGGTGTCTTGATCAACCACTGGATCATCCTGCAAGCTGGGGATTTCCCCTGTCATTTTGAAATATTAAGGACCAAACTGTTACTAAAGAGTTGTGAAGGAGCAGAGTGAGGGGGAGATTTGCAGAGATACTTCCTTGCCCAATCTCTGCCCACTGCCATCTTCCTGCCACCCTATTCTCCATCTGATCCCCTCACCAAACAGGACTCCAGAAGTGTGTGTTTGCTACGTCATGGGGGAAAGTGGCCTAGGAGGGTGGGGAGAAGGGGTTGCTGGAGGAGAGTGCAAGAGAGGGGCCCATTTCCTCTCCACTCCACCCATCTGACTTCGTTGTACTGCAGAAAATGTGTAATTCTGAATGCTAAGGGAAAATAAGATGGTAAAGGCACTGGTTCAACCTTAGCATTGGTATTCCAGCTTTTATGGGTTTCAGCATGTTAATTCAGTTTTTGTGATTTAATTTCATTTACAATCATACTTAATTGCTTACCTTGTTCAATAAAGAAAAGCAGTGAAGCAAAAAAGGGGAGGGAGGGGAGAAAAGGCAGCAGAACCTCTTACAGAGGTTAAAATAAAGCCCTTATTAGGATAAGAGTGAATAACACCTCAGTGCTAATTACCATGGTACAGCCAACGCTGTTAAACAGCGCAAAAGCTCATTAAGCTTTACTAAAATGTGCACTTGAAATTTATCGGGTCAGACAGAAGAACAGAAGGTAGTAGCTGTATTAGCCCTTGATACTAACCTTTATTTCTCTTCACAGAAATAATTTCTCCCCTTCTAACCTTAAACCTGATGGACCAAGATTTCTAAATAAACAGTAAATACCTTCTTGATACAGTCCAGAATTTGGGGTTGCAAGTTTCAGCATGTAAATAAATTGCCAGAAGTATATCTTGTACTGAGATCAAGAGTGGGGGTGGTGGGGAGGGGGGGTAGCTCTGTTGATTCTACTTGTTCCTTTGTCAGCATTCAATACCACTGAGCATGTTGTCCTTCTGGATAGACTCTCTGTGGACTGGAGGCAGTGGTTTTTCCAGTGATTCCACTTCAGATTTCAGAAAATAATATTGTGGAACTTTAGTTCTGCTCCATAGCCCTTGCATGACATGGTTTCTCAAGGATCTGTTCCATTCCCCATATTGTTCAACATTTATAAGGTTAAAAAAGAATATGGAGTTGGATATCACCAATATGCTCTGCCTGCCTTTTCCAGCTGTCAGATGAGGCAGAAGACACCAAGGCACCAAGTTGTTGCAGCAGGAGAAGCCAGCGCAATGGGTCCCACTTGCACAATGGGACTTCTATTTTTTGCCTCCCCCACGTGCTGCCACAGCCTGCCCAAATGTACTTGGAGGATCAGGAGAACCTCCAGAACAGTGTGTTAACAGGGGAAAGGGGAAAAATGCTTGCACAGATGGATTGGCCACCTTAGCGCAACATTGAACTCCATCCCCAGTGTTTCGGAGCAGCCATAAACTGGATGAGGGTTAATAAACTAAAAGTTAATCCTGACAAGACAGAAGTTTGGCTGGAAGTTTGTCTGCGGAGTGGATTGTAGTCTCCCTGAAGACCCAGGGGCTCAGTCAAAGAGTGCTATTATTAGAGTCAACTCTAGATCTTGAGGCTCAGCAGCACGAAGGACGATCAGACTGCAACCCCCCTTGGACAGAGATAGCCCAGTTATCGGTGCACAGATAAGTTCCTGCTTTATTTGGGGATGCCCCTCAAGACAGTCCAGCACACTGGCTACATTGTGAACAGTGATCAGGTGTGGAGATCACATCCATGGAGGCTAACCTCATGTTTTTGAATCCTGATTTCCCATCATTTCCAACCCTTATTTAGAATTGCCCCCAAACCCACCATGGTTCCTTGTATAGAGCAATTCGGCAATATGTGTAGTTTTAAAAAAAGTATTTTAAAAAAAAGTTGAGTAGAAATAAGGTTGCCCAGCGCCCCCCCCCCCCCAGGTCACAATTACAAAAGGCCATTTCATTAATGAAAGACTTCTGGCACTCTTTCACTTTGAACATTCATATCGTCCTCTTAGTTATTCTTCATGTGGAAACACAGGTTGCTTTGTTTAGAAATGAACAATAGCACTCCTGCCGATTCGCAGAGGAGTCCTTATCAGAAAGAGCCTCGCGGCCACAGTTTACAATCAGTGAGTATTTATATTAGCAGCAATTGCATCGGCAGTAATTATCTTATCAGAGAGAGGGGGGGAAAGGTTAGAAAGAAACTTCGCCATTGGACACCTACTGGGTGGATAATTAAGTAGCTCTATGGTTCCTTTCATTACTGCATTCAATAACAGTTAAATACCAGGGATCCCAGTCATAATCAGACATGATTTGATGAGATATAGAAAAAGACAGGAACAAACACAATGATTTTCTGAAAATGCTGGAGGAAATTGCATATTCCTTGGGAGGGGGGTGTTAATATGCTAGGGTCTCCTATTTATTTTGGGAAATATATCAGCTTTGTTTTCCTGCCAGTTCTAAAAAAAGTTCTTTTAAAAAATCAATGTAACCCCCAAACAGATTCCTCTTTACAGTTTGTTAGGATAGAAGAAACATCAGTTTATTAATGAAATAGCTGATGACACATCTAGCTGAAGTCAAGTACATGAGCAAACTGAAGGAGTGTGAGGAAGTTGTACTACATTTTGTCTTTCTCTAAGAAAAATGCAATTCTATAATAGAGCTGGAAGGGGAAAGGGAAGAGAGAGATATCTCTTAACGTGGTATATACTAGGGTGCGGTGGCAGGAGTTCTGCCCAAGGGTGGGTATCCCTTTGAAAGCCGCAAGGAAAAGGAGGCATGGCTTTTTGGGTCGGCCGGGAGCTAGGATGACCCCCCAGGCATACAACAGGAATGATTCCAGCCTGTCTCTCCCATCAGCATGCAGCGTGCAGCTCTAGGGAGTTCCCAATCACCTTCCCCGACGATTTGTAGTGACTCATGTCTTGGAGACACTGAGCACATATTCAGAGTCCACCAGAGATAAACTCAGTCAGAGCTAGGCTGAGGTTGTAAGCACTAAAGCTACTTTATTAAACATAAGGCAGAAGAAAAGAAAACATGTCTCCTCATAGCTGTCAACTTTTCCCTTTTCTTGCAAGGAATCCTATTCAGAAAAAGGGAATTTCCCTTTAAAAAAGGGACACGTTGACAGCTTCTTCTGGGGTAGTTTGTCCACCTTTGGTCCCCACCCTGCACTCAGATCTCACCTGTGACTCCTAGAAGCTGTCAGCATGCAAGAGTGGCCCCGCCCCACAACTGGCCAGCTAAACCTGGTGAAGGTAGCAGGTGGGTCTCAAACCCTTGGTGAGTTAGGGACTTCCCCTGCATGTGAAAATTGAGTGAGTGAGACCAATAGTGCGTCCTACAGTCAATAAGGCAGTTTCTGCACATGCTGTAGAGGGATGTAAAGGGCAGATGGGGCTCCTCAATCTGGGAACATAGCCCGTCTTGGAGAAGGAAAACTCTGATCCTAAACCTCTGCTGTCTTGTGGGATATCTTCAGGTGAAGAAAAGGCTAAGGAGTAAACCCTTAGCCTGAGGCCCTTCTTTGTGTGCCTCCTCCATGAGAGGTCCGGAGGGTGGTAACACGAGAATGGACCTTTTCTGCAGTGGCTCCCCGTTTGTGGAATGCTCTCCCCAGGGAAGTTCGCGTGGTGCCTTCCTTATACACCTTTAAGCGCCAGGCAAAAATGTTCCTCTGTAACCAGGCCTTTTAAAATGTGTTGCCATTCAATGCCCTTTTAAAATGTGTTAGGAGGTGTTATTGGGCTGTTCTTGTTCTTATTTTGATTATGTATTTTGTGTTTTTATATCGTGATTTTATCCTGTAAACCGCCCTGGGACATGTGGGTATAGGGCAGTATGCAAATTGAATAAATCATATTAATAACAAATAATAAACAGATTTAATGATAAACCCTACATATATCCAGAGTGGAGACCCTAAGAGGGTCCTTTTCAGGACTAGCATTTTCATGCTCCAAAGGAAGTGCCTCAAAGCAACTGCAGGATGGTGTACTGTCTCTGAAATTGTCTCCAAAGCAGTCTTTGTGGGGAGGGAATCAAAGGGAGGAATCAAAGTAAGACTGGGGGGGGGGGATTTTATATGGGAGAAAAGGCAGGGAAGACTCTTTTTGCCCTTCACTCCTTCATCCTTCCAATCTTCATCATTGCTAAGTTTATTGTGCTAGCCAAAGGCCATGACCAAAGCATAAAAACACAAACAATTTCAAATACAATATATAAATCAAGGCATTGACTAAGACAGAACCATCCATTTCTAAGGAGACTATAACAAGGGGGCCTCCACTGCTATACAATATGTCTTTCAGATTTAGATCTTAAAATGCCCTTTATAGGTCACAGCTATAGGCCAATTCCTTCCTCCTAATCTTCCTTGGAAGATTACTTTGGTCACCTCATGAGAAGAGAAGACTCCCTGGAAAAGGCCCTGATGTTGGGAAAGATGGAGGGCACAAGGAGAAGGGGACAACAGAGGACGAGATGGTTGGACGGTGTTCTCGAAGCTACCAGCATGAGTTTGACCAAACTGCGGGAGGCAGTGGAAGACACGAGTGCCTGGCGTGCTCTGGTCCATGGGGTCACGAAGAGTCAGACACGACTAAACAACAACAACAAAACAATCTTCCTTGCTGCCAACGCCTTCCCATCTTGGGGAGAAAGAAACCCTCCTTCTTCCCCATCCCACAAGACTTCATCCCACTAAAGACATTTATTGTTCACATTTCTTGAAGGGTTTGAGGCAATAATGAATATATGGATTGATATTTTGTACATATTTGAAGATATATAAGGCCCAGCCTTGAAGCACATAATCCTCCTTGGTTTTGCGAGTGGGTGGAGTGGGCAGGGAGCAGGATACGTCTCCTGCTGGGCAACGAAAAGAAACCCAATTGTTTTGTGTCTCTCAGCCATTATCCCACAGTTCAACATAGTATAATGGTTTTTGATTATCCACAATCATGTTCCAAGAGAGGTCCATTAACCTTCAGCAGTCTTAGAACTCAAATTAAGGAACAAAATGTCAGTAATTAAATCACACTTCCTTGGTGGTCTGGCAATTTCACTGTCAAATGTACCAAAGAAAATTAAATGCTTTTTATACTCTTAAAATATTAACTATAATTAAATGTATTTTAAAATGCCTATCTAAAGAGCTAATAGCTGGTTAACTAAACAGCATTATATGTAACTGCAAGAAAGACAAATGTAAGGCTTTTAAAACAAATGTTTCTCTCACATTCCCACGCTGCTTATAACTGCAAGGTCTAAACCTAGAAGGGTTCCAGAGAGTTTAACTCCAGTTGCAAGGTGCAAATTTTGTTGGCACCTAGATATACCTTGAAGACAGAAATCAGACTATTTCCCTAAGCAGCCTAAAACATAGAAACATTATTGTTCAGTCCATTTAAAATTCTGCCAAATGTAATGTTCTCAGCAAGCATTTTTAAAAAAATAAATAAATCACCTTACGGGAAAAATCAATTTAAGAGGGCAATCACATACATGACTGCTGAGAAGTAAGACCCATTGAGTTAAAGTGGGTAAGTGGGTAATATAGGACTCCTTAGCTGGGGGTGGGAGGCGGGTAACTCTCACTGTAAATTAATGGGACTTCTAAACAAAGTAATGATGTAACCTAGATTATGAGTTTTTGGTGAAGATGTACATTACTTTTGAAAAAAACGAAATTTTTCATGAATTATCATGAATTATCAGAAGTCCATCCCTGGGGACAGGAAACTTTATGGGAAACAAACTACTTTATGTTGACTTTTCTTAAAGTCTGAATCTGTATTTATATTCTCTGTAAAGGATGCTTTTGTTATGTTTCTTTAATGTTCATACTTCCTTATAGAAACTCAGCTAATAATATGAGTACCTTAGAGGACTGATGTACAGCAGGGGCTAGGAATGGGTGAATCTATCAGCTTCGATCTGCTTCAATTTCTCATTTTTTTCCAGTTTTAAGTTCAACTCTCCATATCAGCATGCTGTGTCCTAACTGAGTCAAGGTGAGCAAATTGCATCAGCATATATTCAGCTGAGCTGGGGTTGGGGGCTTGCTGCCAGCAGAGAAAACAAATTTGTGCATGTGTGTGTGTGTAGGTGTGTGTGTATATATATCCAACTTTTAAAAAATGCATAAATATATATACCACCTTGTAGAAATAATGAGATTATATCTACTTCTACACCCACATAAGGAAAATAAGGAGAAACTACACTAAAATGCACGATCTTAAACTGTTGTGATGGACAAAGGAGACTATTGCTGCCAAATAATGAGGTACCAATGGAATGGCCATTGCAGTTCAGCAGCATTTGCCTTTACAATGTAATATCAACCCACACGGACAGATTCAGAGATAGTAGTCCATAATATGCCCAATGAGCCTAATGAGCAAATAAATGAGAAAACTGAGAAAGTATGAAGCGTATTGTTTTTAGGTCAGGTCTGCATAGACATGTGTACAGCACTATTTTTCTAGAAGTGCCAGAACTCACCATGAACACCTCCCTTGTTCTCTTACAATGGCAATGGTGCCCAACTGAGAGGAGCCGGAACTGAGTTCTGGTGAATTCCGGTTGAAAAAAGCCCTGCATGTGTAGGGATCAACTAGAGACTTGGGCAGCAATCCTTTGCACAAGTAGCTGGTATAAAGCCAGCTGATGCAAACTAAGCCACCATAAAGTTACATCAGATCCAAACCCCATTCAGCAGCCGGGCTGAATCCCCACCACCACCAATGTTTTATTACATGTACAAAATGCTCCAAACAGCAATTTCCAATATACATTCCATCTATGTTTAACATCCATTTTTAACATATACTTCTTTTAGACTTCCCTCAGCCTATCTGACAATTTTCCATATTATCACAATTTCTCACATTTCTTAAATCTATGTTGCACTTTAACAATCTTTATCTTAACATCTCTTTTAAGCAACATTTCTATCAATCATTTTCACAGAGCTTCTTGAAAGCCAACAAGCGTTAATTGCTCCTCACACACATTTTTGATATACTCTTTGATTTATAATAATAATAATAATAATAATAATAATAATAATAATAATAATAATAATTTATTATTTATACCCCGCCCATCTGGCTGAGTTTCCCCAGCCACTCTGGGGTTTATTCCAGTCCTCGGTCAATCTCTGATCGTGTTGGTTCCGGATTTTCCCCGTTAATTTGTCCATTTCGGCATATTCCATCAGTTTCATTTTCCATTCTTCCCTCATTGGCATTTCTTCCTGTTTCCATTTCTGGACCTAAATAACTTCACATCCTTCTTTTTAATTTCATTCCCTAATATTCCTAGTAACAATGGTTCTGGTTTCTTAGCAAAAGTATATTTCAACATTTTCTTCATCTCATTATAAATCATTTCCCAGAAACATTTCACTTTCTTACACTCCCACCACATGTGATAAAATGTTCCATCTTTTTCCTGACATTTCCAACATTTATTACTGACTTTATACATCTTACCAAGTTTCACTGGTGTTACATACCATCTGTATATCATTTTCATAACATTTTCTTTTATTGTAGTACATGCAGTGAATTTCATTCCTTCTTTCCACAATTTTATCCACTCATCAAATTGTATATTGTAACCAAAATCTTTGGCCCACTGAATCATAACTGAGAAGAAAAACAAATTCATTAACCGATGAATGAAAAATACTATTATATTCCATTGACAGAAACTCACTAATTTTAAACTACAATTATTTTTAAAGGCAACGAAGACTCTTAATATATGGTTATTATATAATTTGTCATTGTATTTTATTCTCTTTTAGTATTTTAAACTTGAAACATTTATTTTTTAAAAATAAAATAAAATAGAACATTTCCAAGCCTTGATTCCAAATGTTATCAAGATGAAGCTTTTCGTTCCAATAGTTAATCCATAAAGAAAATTCCTTTAAGAATAACTGAGTCCCTGGGTCCCTGAATCCTCAGGAGTAGCATTTTGGGAGTGGGGGAGAATGGAGTGCAGAGGGGGAATCAGCAAAAGGGGGATGCCACATCATGCATAAGTGTTTTCTGCCTGCTGATACAATGCCATCATTGGATACAACCAATTATAAGGTAGAAAGCCTTGGGCGGAAAGAAAGTCACAATATCTAGAAAGATGGCTAGATTATCATCTTATGGAGTGATTAAGTGCTCTTACTCCCAAATACTCCTTAGCAGAAAATGCAAATGATAGAAAAGAGAGTTCCAGGGCCAGAAGGCAATGGGTGGAATTCAACTGCATTTTGCTCAGAGCAGACCAATTGCAAATAATAGACCTATTTTTATAATAAAGTGCTATTTTTCTAGAAAAAGAGGTGCCAGAGCTCACCATGAACTTCTCTCCTGTTCTCTTAGAATGGCAATGGCGCCCACCTGAGCTTCTGTGAACTCTGGCTGAAAAAACAAAAAACCCTGGGTCTAGCTCAGTGGAATACCACCCATTATATTTAGACTAGATCTTAACTGTACTAGACCTTGTTAAGGTAATCTCAAGCATTATTCTTATTTCCTTACTTCTACCAAATACCCATACATTCTCAGGAATGTCACTGCCCATTTTCTTCATTGAGAGTGTTGCAGAATATAAGGGTGCTTTCAGTGCTGAATTGTGAATCATTTCTAAAGTTCTGAATAGTCTTAGACTGCACAACAAAATATTGACCTTCACAAATGCTGCATTAGTTACTAATCCAAGTAATCATAATGAATTGTGCTTAATTGATATTATGAAACAGCTTATACTTCAAATTAAAATGGAAAAAAATTATATTACGAAATGTGGATATAAATGCTATGAGACAGAAAGGAGGAGGAGGGACTGAAAAATGGGTGAAATTGCTGAAGGAGCAGCCGTCGAAACTTTTTATACTTTTCACTTGATTTATTGCAAGGGATGCTTGAGAGGTAATACTTCTATTTCAGGCTAGACTGTATCACTGCAGACTGCTTATAGAAGCCATGTGTTTCTTCTGCTTAACTCAGGGGCAGTCAACCTTTTTATAACTACCGCCCACTAATGCATCTTTTTTGATGGTAAAATTTCCTTACCGCCCCCCAGTGCTCGATGGAAGGAGGATTCAGCTTGTGCCGTAGAACCCCCTACCGCCCAGCTAGAATCCTGAAACGCCCACTAGTGGGCGGTAGGGACCAGGCTGACAACCCCTGGCTTAAGAAAATCACCATGTCAAAGCAGCAGTCTAGCCTCATGCTCCTCTTTTTGTCCTGCTGCTCTTGCATGCAAATAAATTTGTTTCTTTAATATAGCAGAAAATGCCAGCACTTCATCTGCAACCTGCAGTAAGTGGCACGATTTAGTGACAGATACATCATATCTTGGATCGTACACAAAGTGGCACTCTGCATATAGCTACTGTGCCAACCTAGACATGTGCTGTGGCAGAACGTCAGTGATGTGTGGCCCAAGCAGGCATGGAGGCTGGCACAAACAGGCAAAGAAACTGTTGAACATTATGAGGACTTCATGGAATGCCATGAAAAGGTGCTGTCCCTTTAGACTTTAGATATCCACATGCAGGTCAAAATGCCAGTAGCAGTTGGCAGAGTGGCAAAGACAGGGTGGCGTTGTGCAGCTGGCTTCTGAAGAAGAAGCACTATGTCTGCTCACCTGGCAAAGGTGCCAACTTGAATAAAAATTGTGGGGCTCAGGTAAGCCCTGCTCCGCAAAATTGATCACAAGACCTAGAACACGCACACCATTTGAATGACAATGCCCATCAACTTTGGGGGACAGCCCCCTCAAATATTTTATGGGGGGAGGGGTGAAGGGACCTTGGCCCCTAGGAGCCGGCTGGCTCCTATGCGCTAACGTAGAGTGAGGGGAGAGAGAAATGGAGCGCTGAATGCAGTGCAGGTGTGGCAAAGTGGTGGCAGGAGCATTGGATTGGCACCACTGCGCCCACATCACATTAAGCTCCCTGCTCCTCCCCTGTTGGTAAATGTCCTGAGCACATCCAGCCAAGGAGAACAAATGGGGGTTAGTTTAATTCTTTATCAGCAAAACACTCGGCTATAGCATCTCCCAAGGGGCACCAGGAATACACACCACTCCTGCTACGTAGCTGCCCAGGCACCTGCTCCCCAGGCTTGTGCCCTGAGCTGGACCATTAGAGCAACAGTCTTACCACATCTCTTTCCCAACTTAAATCCCCTTGCCTGAAAGGGCATGCACAAGCAACCTGTGACTTCTCCTGCACAGCATTACTGAGCATGAGATCAAAATAAGCTATCTGCCAGCATGTTTCCTCCTTGCACTGCTTTACTAGCCTGAAATTCATAACCCTCTCCCTTCATGTTTATACATCTACATACTGCTTTCCCCATCTGCTCCTGGTCACCCAGATTTTGTTACAATCCTGTCTCCTCTTACCACCAAGCATAGGGTTAATACCTTTCTAGCAAACCCTGAATGCTGAGCACTTGTATGATGGACAAGCAGCCTGCTATAGCTCAGCAGGGAGGCAGTTTCAATATAGTTCCAAGCAGAAAAAAGGAAAAGGACAACTATAAAGCAAAGCTTCCTCAATTTCTCTGACTGCTGTTCTCTCATTTTGGCTTGAGCAGGCTGCACCGTTGGAAGCTGAGGTGAACCAGGAGCAGAGAGGGAAAGAAAATGCAATGCAAAGCATTCCAGCCAGTGATGTTCTGTTAGTTAAATTGCGCTAGGCTTTGTCTTATCCTCTGTCTAAAACACTCATTGTTGTCATTACTTCCTACTATCTACTATATATTTTGGAAAGTTGTTTGTTTGCTTGTTATGCATTTGGACACCTCTTAAGATATTGTAATCAAACTGCTTGATAATTCCTGAGGTCAAGAAGGTTTCCATCTACACTTGGAGGCAACCAGATGTCATATTGAATCAAGAACCTTTCAAAACTGCACTGATATTTTTTTTTAGCTTCTTAGTACAGGTGGTGACCATTTTAGGCACATCCAATTGATGCACGATCACCAACATGAAGGTCCTTTTCGACCCAGAAGATGACAAAATGAGGGCAGAACAGGGGCAGTGAAGAATGGGGGCGAGGTGCACTTCTACACACTCCACCAAGGAGCACATGGGCTGGGAACAGAAATGCCATGTGAAATGGTTGCCACTGCATTCCAAAGCAATGTTGGATATAAGGCTCATAATTTCTCTGTTTAAAAATGATTTTAAGTTCAAATGTCTCTACTAAAATATTATTTTCTTCACCTCTGCCATCCATCCATGCAAGCAAAATATATTATCATAGTTCAATGATGTAGCCCAGCCAGGCAAAACTGAGGAGGACATAGAGCAAGGGAAGTGAAGGGCATGGCCCGAAAAGGGTGTGGTCTGGGATGAATCCCAAGGGCTGGAAAGAGAGGCCTGGAGGCTCACATTTCACCCTTAAGCCTGAGGTTTGCATGCATGGTTCAATTTATGAATCACATAAAACATCCTGAAGTTATTCAGCAATACAGTGGTACCTTGGGTTAAGTACTTAATCCGTTCCGGAGGTCCATTCTTAACCTGAAACTGTTCTTAACCTGAAGCACCACTTTAGCTAATAGGGCCTCCTGTTGCTGCTGCGCCGCCGGAGCACAATTTCTGTTCTCATCCTGAAGCAAAGTTCTTAACCCATGATACTATTTCTGGGTTAGCAGAGTCTGTAACCTGAAGCGGATGTAACCTGAAGTATATGTAACCCGAGGTACCTCTGTAAATATATCAACAATAACATGATATTGTTGTGGATAAGCTGGTGAAATGCAGACTGGACAAGGTTACTGTTAGGTGGATTCGTAGCTGGTTGACTGACCCAAAGAGTGCTCATTAATCATTCCTCACCATTCTGGAAAAAAGTGACAAGTGGGGTGCCACAGCATTCTGCCCTGGGCCCCCTTAATTTCAACATCTTTATAAACAGCTAGGATGCAGGTATTGAGTCCTCTGCTGTTTTCAAACCACTCTCTCTCATTTATTAAAACTGGGCCAAACAAAACCCATTAAAAATTCAAGGAAATTCCTTTTTCAGGCTGCCTCTAAACTGCTGGAAATATCAAGGTAAAAGTACAGGGACCCCTGACAGTTAAGTCCAGTTGCAAACGTCTCTTGCTTTACAGGCCGAGGGTGCCGGCATTTGTCAGCTCCACAGACAGTTTTTCCGGGTCATGTGGCCAGCACGACTAAGCTGCTTCTGGCGAAACCAGAGCAGCACAGAGAAACGCCATTTACCTTCCCGCTGACTTGCACTTTTTGGCGTGCTTTCGAACTGCTAGGTAGGCAGGAGCTGGGACTGAGCAACGGGAGCTCACCCCATCATGGGGATTTGAACCACCGACCTTTGATCAGCAAGTCCAAGGCTCAGTGGTTTAGGCCACAGCGCCACCCACATCCCTATGGGAAATATCAAATCCACCCCTTAAATACCCAGCCAACTGTGTGTGTTTGGACCTTCTATTCTATGGAGGAAAATAAAGTCTGTGCATCCCGTCATGCTTTCTTCTCTTTCTTAATGAATGACTGGACATCTTAAATCAGGCCTGCACAACATACGGCCTGTGAGCCACTCCCCCCTCCCCCCCAAATTTTGGGCAGCCCAGGAGCCGAGCACCCATCCCGTCCAGCCTCCCATCGGCAGCTTCCCATGATCCTTTGGCGTCTCTCTGGCATCCCCCCCCCCCTTGCACAACAGCGGCAGGTCGGGCTTCTCTTCTAGCATTGGGGATGAGCCTCTCAAACCCACCTCCAAGTGCTGCCCCTTTGCCATGTCTATTGAGTGCTGGCAGCTTCCCACCGCTGGAAACAGCTCCTGGTGGCTAGATCGCCAGTCCCCTGCAGCCGCCACCACTGCTGCCCAGGGTTAGGTAGCAGAGATGAAGCTCCAGGGATGCGTGGAAAGAGTGGCTGGAAGGGTGGGTTTAATATTGATTTTACATGTTTAAAGATTACAATTGACTTATTCTTTGGAACTGTTTATTATTTGTTTATTTTATACAAAGATTTATATCTGGGCCATCTAGTGCTTATGCACTGTGTTATGTACTGTGTAAGAGACAGATTGAAAAGATAAATTTATATATACATAATAAAATTAAGAAATGAGCATATCTCAGTTTTAGACAAGAAACATGATGTGTGTGAGACTGATGTGTGTGAGAGTGTATATACATCCAGTTTATTGTCTAAAATCAATAAAATTATACCTTTACTTGGAAAGGGAACCACTAAAAACCTATCTGTGGCCTGAAGAAGTTTTTAATTTTGGCCCCTACCTGCAGCCAAGTTGTGCAGGTCTGGCTTAAATAATTAACAAATTCAAATCAGGAACAGCATTCAGTTAAGCCTACTGGTATGTAAAAATGAGCTAGAAAGCGCAGACAGGCCTCACACAGAGATTGCACTTGCCATTTTTGGAAGATATTAATGAAGAGAATGACCTTTTGCTAATGTGAAAAACTGATCATTTCTTGCAGTGGAAGGAACCAAGAAGCTAACAAAAGTGTGCACAGATCACCAGGTATATTATATAATGAGGAAAATGGTGAGCTGATTTAATGGTCTTATATGAGCATCAAGGTAGCAGCCAGATAGCTAACTCTTACATGCAAATTATTCAGGCTCAGAGAAACTCAGAATACAGGTCAAAAGGAAGCTTTCATTTGATTAAAGAAGACAATTACTTTTCATTAATTTTGCTTGTTTAAATGTCAGGGGGCTTCAAAACAAACACAAATCACACACCAGCAATTAACCAAAAATTGTTACAGTGACTAAGGTACAATGTCTCAGTGTCAGTGTGAGAAGTAAAAGCTGGTATGACATAAGTGTTGGAGCTGTAAGACAGAAATTTCCAGCTTTGAATATCATGTCAGCCACAAATTTAGGCAAAGCACCACCATTCGGTCTCTGTACTTGATCTGTAACATGGGGAAAATAACAGTGGCTTAGCTCACAATACTTTTGCAAGGGCAGCCACCTGCTAAGCAGACCAATGGGAAATTCTTATTCATTCAACTTATTAAAGTAGATGAAGAGAAGTGTCTCAAAAGCCTGTGTTGATGGTCAGTTGAGTTTTACGCAGAGTAGACCCACTGAAATTAATGAACATGACTAAGTTTGGTCCATTAGTTTCAGTAGGTCTACTCTGAGTAAAATTCAGCTAACCAATGCCCCTGATCCTTATCTGTATTTTCAAAGGCTGCGTTGTAGCTATTTTTGTGTGTGACACATAATAACCCAAATGCAAGAGGAAACAATTAAGAAATATGATCTAAACTCTTGACAACCTGCATGAAATAGTTTCAGTAACGTCAAGATTTATGTACTGCTTTTGAAATGAACTCATAAAGTACTTGCTTTTAACTTTTCAGAAATAAAAACTGCCTTGTAAGTGCTGTGTGCCTTGGAATCTTTAAAGTTTATGTCTTGAGCTGTTGTCATTAAGGCAGAACATATATTCTGATAATGTAGATTGATTATGTGACAAATTCAGTACAGCATCTAAAAAGTGTCACACAGTCATACGAGAATACTTAGACCAAAATGGAAATAAACAATACAGAGCTCTGATTGTCAAAGAGGCAAGCCAAAAGATTTCTAACCTTGCCTCTTCAGCCCTTGAAGCAGCTGCATGGAAGCTGCACAACAGGGCCAGGTGCAAGAGGGGGGTCTATCTTGAGAATAACCACTTGGTCAGTTTTAAATAGAGGTGTTCAACAAATCACCTATTTTTCTAGTATGAAGCAAACTGCAAAATAAAGGAAAAAAGAAAATGTCTGGTGAGTGACATTTGGCTGCATATGGTTTGGTGGGTCACAGACTGTGCAGGTCTGATGTTACTATACCATAGTTTGGTGATGGAAATATTTGCTCTCCATATATGATAGATCACTCCATGTATGCAGTTGGTACCAACCAGTGGTTAGACAAATGGCATTGTTCTACTCCACTTCTAAGATGCTACAGCAAGCGTGCTGGGACAAGGTATGGGACTTCAGGTTGGAAGTCTTCAGCTCAGCAGACCTGAACACAATGCCATGCCAATTCTGCTTTGCTTCTATAATCAATAAAGTTGTGGCCATATTTTTTTCCTATTTTTGTCTCTTGGTCTGTTAAGGTTTTGCACACTCACCTGGCCCTGAGGGATGCACCAGGGTGACTGCCTGGCAACTCTCTGGTGCTTCTCTGCACAACTGAATTTACTCTGCCTTCTCTTTGTCAGTAGTTGTTGGTCAGGAACGGGTCACATACATGTCACCTGGATCTTCTCTTGGATTGAATTCTGTGTAATCTGTGCTCTTTGGGCCTTGTATGCAAATTAATTAATTAATTCTTCTTTCTGCCTGTATCCTAAGAAGATAATCACGTTGCGTATCTGGTCCATGGAAGCTTGTCATTATAAATATGCTAGCCTAAGGTGCCATGAAACTTTTGTTTGCTCTTGTTTCACTGTTCTTTCTGTGGGCTCAAACTAATACTGCTATCCCTCATCATGACTTGACCTGAGAAAATGCATATATATGTGCATACACACACACACACACACACACACACACACAGATACACACTTTTAAAATAAATAAATAAATGCATAAATATCTACACCCACCTAGTAGAAATAATGAGATTACACCTACTTCTACTCCCACATAAGGATAATAAGTGGAAACTACGCCACAGTACAAGATTATGATTATACTCCTTAAGTATCGTAATGGGCAAAGGAGACCATTGCTGTCAAATAATGAGGTAGCAATGGAATCACTATTACAGTTAGAATAGTTGCCCTTACAATGTCATATCAACACACATGGACACATTTAGAGATAGTAGTCCACAATATGCCTAATGAGCACATAAATAAGGATAAAAATGAGAAAGATTCTTAAGTCAGATCTGCATAGCCACATAGAGAGGTCAGTTAGAAACTTGATAAACTTTTTGCAGTTTCCCTACTTGGGACTGCATTAAGAAAGAAAGAAAGAAAGAAAGAAAGAAAGAAAGAGGGAGGGGCGGAGTATCTGATAGGTCAGTCAGCATTCTGTTTTGGAGAGTGGCAACTTGCACAGGCCGACTACAATGAAAACAATCAGGTGTAGTATATTTAGTTGATAAAGCAGACTTTAACAGCTGGGTATACAGACAAGGGTTATTTGGAGCAATTTACTTGCAACACTGGTGCTATTTCAGAATCTCCACACCGGAGCACATCTTAACAGTCACCAAGAAGATGTCGATGAAACCTGATAACTTCCCTTCATCTACAATGAAGGAATGGAGGCATCATGTTGTGAGTCATCGCACCTTCACTGCCACACAGCATATCCCCAATTGCCACAGGAACAAGCATGGCAAGTCCCAATGTGATTGCCACAATCTATGCGGCAAGGGCCTCCATATGGTCAGCCACCATAAGGGAGTCATCATCAGCAACACTCCTAGGTTTGTGGGGTTTTTTCTCCTCTTTCTGCTTTTAGAATATGTCTCCTTCTGTGTGTGTGTGTGTGTATGTGTGTGTGAGTGAGTGTGTCTGAGAGAGAGAGATTTCTGACATGGAAAAAGAGTAATGTTCTAATGGTTAATAAGGGTATTATTATTGTCTCCTGAGCAAATTGTATTAGTAGAATATAAATGCATTTTGTTATTAATTGGCACCTTCCTAATATACCTAGCAGCAAGCTACATAGAGTCTACCTGCATGTCTGTCTGATCTTAAACAATTAGTATGTGCTATTATGTTTTCTGCACCCGGGAGCATACATTTAGAGAGTTTATTTTCAATCTTCTTCTATGGGTTGCATTTGGTAGATTACATTTACAAAGTTTGTGATCTGTCACTAGGTGTCACTGCAGTGTGCACTATCAGATGGTTTGAGTGTAATGGAGCAGGAAATATCCTTGTTCTGCCTTCATATTCACATTATAGTAAACTAAGAGGTTTTGCAAACTTGGGAGCATGATATTAAGCAGCCAAGCCAGACAGCAAAGGGAGGGCATTCTTATGACCAGCAGCTCTCTAAGTGGAGCTCAGAGAGCCCAAGGGTTACCAGGCTGTGGACCCAGGAAGCATTTGGAGTTCAAATTGGACTACCCAACATGGTTTGCCCCTTGAGCAGTTAGTTGTGGAGGGCACTTCCAGGTGCCACTGAATGATATCCCAGCGTGAGGCTTGAAGCCAGAGTCCTGCTTCTTAAAATTATCTGAAAATCTGCTTGAGGGAAACTCAGCTAAGTCCTGTACTCTGTTGGATGAGGATCAATATCAGACTTCCCTGGGTTCTATCATATCCTGCAAAGCTTGACTCTGCTTCCATTAGCTAAAAGGTATACTTTGTTTCTTTTACCTGGTAACCCATTACCTGCCTCTGTCTGTTGAAGATCAATATTCACCAGAACTAGCTTAGCTTTTGTGGGTCCCTAGCCCCAGAACAGATCACTCCTGTGTACCAGCTTGCCATGGGGTGTGTGTGTGTGTGTGTGTGTGTGTGTGTGTGTGTGTGTGTGTGAATTCAGACCATCTTCTGGAGCTTCAGGGATAAATAAATAGCCAGCTCAATAACAAAAAGTGATTCAGGTGATTTAAAGCTAATGTGGGTCCTTAAAAACGTACCTCCTGGCAGAAGCATGCATTTTCCGCACAGCACGTATTTTGTTTGAAAGCAGCCTGTTCTTCTTATAGCCATTGACAGACTCCTTGATTCATGTTAAAACAGCTTATCAAAAGCCAGAGTTATTACTGAGAACAACACTGAACTCTAAACAAGTCAAGCAAAGGCAATCAGTCAGCTAACTGTTTTGAAAGGCATTTTTTAAAAGGTCCTGACACTGGAAGTCAATTCTTCTCTCAGCATAATCAGAAAGAACATTAAGGGGAAATTATTGGACATATTCATAAAAGAACATTCATAGGTCATATGCTTTCACTGGGTTGTTTTCCTCCTAAAAACAACAAGTGAATCAAGGTATGGATTTCTAAATGCAATAAGCCCTTATGAAAAACTGATGGTTTATTTGAGAAAATCTGATGAACAGCCAAGCTTACAAACTACATTTGCAGCAATCACATGCATACATACAGAGATGGAAGTCTTTATGAACACATGAAGTTCCTGGAGACAAGAACTGGAAAATTATATTTCATACAGGCACAAAAAAGAGAGAGAAAATGACAACAACAAACATTGGAGACTATTGTGAAAGTTTGGGGCAATATATGAAAATACAGCTTCATGACAAATCACGTGACAATCTGCACAAACTTTACATGGGTAGAATATATGACTTACCTGAAGAAACCTTCTGGTTAAGTCTGTTTGGCAGTGAGATGTACTCATCCAAAATACAGTACAGAATCCACCACCCCAAGATGCTCAGGACCCATACACAAAAACAAGTGACGCTGACACAAAACCCCACACATAAGTAGAAGAATAGAAGCAAACCCACCCCACCCCTCCCACCATTCCCCCCTCCCCCTTTCCCCTCTTTTCTTCCTAACCTAACACTAATTTCTCACAACAAATGAAACTGATCTGTAGAAAACACAACATGAAGAAAGGGACAATGCACATATTTTTGTAAACTAAGAAATCTTTACTAAAAATATATTTTTAAAAAAGAAAAAAAAGAAAGAGTGAGGAAGCACATCAGTGAGCAGAAAATTGATATTTAATTTGTTGTTATCATAATTTAACAGATGTGGGGAGGAGAGATGATTATGGGATTTCTCCCTCAGGGGCCAAAATCACTTGGCCAGCTACAGCTTTGGTTATGATGCAACTAGTATGGTGGGCAGAAAGACAGAAAAATATGTTGGGCCAGCAAACGGGACAAAAGCAAACAGAGACAATATTGGTCCAATACCAAAAACATTGAAAACTGCTCGTAGTAAACAGGAAGAATTCCATCCCATAAGGGCAAATTCAAGTTGTGCAGTTCAAGTATAGTTGGCACCCTTGTGAAAAGAGTTCCCTGTAAAGAGGCATTGATTGTTAAACCACCCTGGGAATTGCCATTCTGAGAGGGGAATGGGCGTCTCCTAACAACTCATGGCAGCCTTAACAAACTACAGATCCCAGAATTCTCTGGTGGAAGCCGTGGCTTTCAAGTGGTATCATAGTGCTTTAAATGTATGCTGTGACTCTGCCGCAAGGAAAATAATCACTGGAAAGTGTGAAGTAACAACTGTTTGATAGGACATTGTATAACCTTCCTGTAAATAAATCAAACAAATCTTTAATAAAGAATGGGTATAAACTCCCCAGCACAGCGGGTGGTGCTGTGGGTAAAAGCCTCAGCGCCTAGGGCTTGCTGATCGAAAGGTCGGCGGTTCGAATCCCCGCAGCGGGGTGCGCTCCCGCTGCTCGGTCCCAGCGCCTGCCAACCTAGCAGTTCGAAAGCACCCCCGGGTGCAAGTAGATAAATAGGGACCGCTTACTGGCGGGAAGGTAAACGGCGTTCCGTGTGCTGCGCTGGCTCGCCAGATGCAGCTTGTCACACTGGCCACGTGACCCGGAGGTGTCTGCGGACAACGCTGGCTCCCGGCCTCTAGAGTGAGATGGGCGCACAACCCTAGAGTCTGTCAAGACTGGCCTGTACGGGCAGGGGTACCTTTACCTTTACCTTTATAAACTCCCCACAAACTCACCATGAATGCTCAATAAACAAGTCATCTAGAAGCAACTGAAGTGTATTATTTAAGACACTGTGCTTTTATTAATCAGGAGGGAGAACTTAGCTAAGTGGGCCTTTTTATTACACTGTGGAAACATGTAAGTCTGTGATGCATGTCTTTTTACTTTTAGCTACTCACCTGAGCTTCACCTCTGCTTCTGGATACAGGTGGCTGTACCTTTGTATTCAGTAATCTATTCCTTTGGTTCATTCCCTAATATTAAATTCATTCAACTGCTAGTTTTCACCCTCTCGTAATATTAAGGCCATTGATCTGTCTTTGTTTGTAGATGTTCTTATGAATTGTTGCTTGCTTACTAATCATGAGGTTAGCTTATCCTCTATTTCATCCTTCTCCAGGTCTATTGATTCTGCTATCGATCTCACTATTCATTGTGTGTTTGCTCTTTTAGACTAGTTTGCATCATTAACACAAGGCCTGTTTTCTTCCTTGCTCCCCAAGGCTTGCTGTAGAATGAAACATTACAAAACATCAACATGCTTATTGTCAAGCAAACCCCCTGGACTTAAGAAAACCAGCAATACTGTGATAAGTAAGTGATCCTCTCAATAAAGACTGGGCACTGTTCACTTTCTGAAGGGAAAGAATAGTTTAAAGCAGGAACCGGGGGGGGGGGAGTGCAGTCAATACTCGAGAAGTACAAAAGGCAAAAAAATTGTAATTATGTAAGTGGGACCTTCACGGGACCATAAGGGGGAAACGGCCACCCCCACATCAAGTCCTGTCCCTCTCCCCCATGTTGTGTAGGGGCTCAGCTTTGCAAGAGCTTCAGTCTCCAGCTGGTAAACCATGGGGTAAAGGGGAGAGGGGAGTCCTGTCTCCGACCATAATTTGCCCCCAAGGGTATTATGGTTCGTAATATCAAATGCCACTGAGAGTCAAGGAAGATCATTCAGGTCCCTCTCCCTTTGCCCACCAGGGTGACCAAGGCTCTCTCAAACCCAAGTGCTCCAGAAACGGAATAGCCTTCACACCTTTCCAGAAGAGGCAAATGGAAGACTGCCCTCTATTCATAAAATCATGGGGATCTATAAATGGCAGACTATAATATTAGCAATTAAGTTAATCAAAGTTTTGATTAAATACTACATAAGAACATGTTCTTTCACTTAGTATTTCAGTGACCTATTGAAAGCAAATTCCTCAGATTCTTGCACTCTCTTGCTGGACAAAAAGACTGAATTAATTATTCTGTGTGATCTTGCTATCTTTGATTTTGGGATAAATCTTGTTGAGTTTATTTATTCATTTTATTTTTCAAGAATCAATTCCTAATGGATTTTTTACTTGCATCTCTCTCTCTCTCTCTTTTTCTCCATCTCCTACCCCCTCCCTCTTTTGGACTTCTACCAGAAGTTTTTGCTACCAGCCAGAATATTTCCTTCTTACATGCTCTGAATTTTAAAATATTTTTCTTTAAAAAAGTATTTGGGTTATTTTATGAAATCCATGTGCTACTAACTTTAGTACAGCTTATATCCAGCCCATATAGAATTGAGCATCAAACATGCTGCCAAAAGTTAAAAGGTAAAGGACCCCTGACAGTTAAGTCCAGTGACAGACGACTCTGGAGTTGCAGCACTCATCTTGCTTTACAGGCCGAGAGAGCCGGTGTTTGTCCGCAGAGAGTTTTTCCGAGCCATGTGGCCAGCATGACTAAGCTGCTTCTGGTGAACCAGAGCAGTGCATGGAAATGCCATTTACCTTCCCACCGGAGTGGTACCTATTTATCTACTTGCACTTTGACGTGCTTTCGAACTGCTACGTTGGTAGGAGCAGGGACCGAGCAACAGGAGCTCACCCTGTTGCGGGGATTCGAACTGCCGAACTTCTGATCGGCAAGCCCAAGAGGCTCAGTGGTTTAGACCACAGCGCCACCCGCGTCCTATGGGACTATCAAAAATAAAACCATCAGTTCTGATAGGGTGGGAGAAGTAGCTGGTGGTGGCTGGTACACATTGAGATTGGTGGGGAAGAAAGCAGATAGCCCTACCTCAACAGACACAATCCCAGTGATAGACAGAGTCAACTAATGCCAGCTTGACTCCTTCTCCTACAGTGGCAGCACTGAGAGGAAGAACATTCCTAGGACTGGACCTAAGAAAGGAGGTGGGCAGGTGAGGACTTGCTGGGGCTGGCTGAGGTAGGTTTTGACACTGCCGCATTTGTCTGTTTCTAAATATACGTGTTCATATGCAGCTACCAATGTGCCACCCTTCCACTTCTTGCTTTCCAAAATTACCACTATTAATTCCACTGGAGCTAAAGTGGAAGTAAGTCCACGCAACTTGAATGAAGCATCATAAAATATGTTCTCTCATGAGAGGATGAAGCCATACTGGTGTACTGATATGGGTGTAGCTTTGTCGGCCAGTTTCACCCAAGCTCTGGGTTCTTTTGTTTTCTGGTTATCAGCAGCACCAGTTTTTATTAGGAGGCCTGATGCCAGTGACCAGAACTTTGGAGGCCTTCATGGTGGGACATTGAGTGTCACTTTTGTGCTGGGTCTTTCTCCTTGAGTGGGCCTGGTATCTCCTCCCAGCTCCACTCATGTGATTTGGCTGTTCCTTCTCAGTCACTCAGGCAAAGATCACCCGGCTCCTGTTAGGATTCTAGCCCCGTGCTTCCAGCCATGGGATTCTTTTTTATCACATGACGGTGTATGTTTTCATTCCACAGTGTGAGAAGAGACAGAGACAGGATGTTTGTATTACTGTGTTCCGCGATGTAGGACGCTTGTCCTTTGTTCTTACTCTTTGCTGTCTGATGCTGAAGAGGAAGGAGCTGAGTTAAAATGCTCTGAGTGTATTATATGTAAATAAAGTAGTTTAGCCAAAATGCTGTGCTACTGAGTCTGTCATGCAAACTGCCAACACTCTGCAGGATCCTAAAGTGTGCGGATGCCTCTTGGCATCAGTCGTTGTGATGTTCGGGCTGGAGAAAGCTTTAGAAGCTCCCGAATGACCGAGCAGGAGGGAAAGAACATGCCAGCCGGGCATGTGTCTCTGTGGGATTCCTATTCGTATGTAGGACTCTCCTAACAGTTCCCTGTATTTATTGAGGACAGAGTTGGAATTTTGTGAGTCTTGGATTGGATTTGAGAGCTCCCCATCCCACCCCAAACACTGGTGATCAACACAGGACTGGAATAGCTTTGCTATTTGACTGATTGCATTCAGTCATCACATTGCCAGGGAGTACAGCAGGACAGCTAATCTGTCTTGGTGAGCACTGAAGTGGTGGGACTGGCTTAAGGGGAAGAATAGTGAGAGCATCTGGGGACCCTAGAATGCCAACCTTCTGAACTCTAGATAGTGGGGGAGAATGCTCTTTTCAGCCCCCCCCCTTCATGCAATGGTCCATCACCTATTGAGCCTCCAAGTTTAGTGTCCACACTTGTTCTAGTTATGTTTCAGTTGTGGATCAAGTGCTCTTCAGTCCATCTATGTGTTGAGACTTTGGTAATATAGAGCCCTGAGCAAGGAAAAAAAATTGGTGCCCATACAAGTATAGGTTTTGTTGTTCTTGTTCTGTACTCCCTTGGCTTGGTGCCCTGTGCAGGAAATCACCTGCACTACCCTAAATACGCTCCCTCTGGATCTAAACCCATGAAATTTCCAGGTTCCTGTAAACTGTAATTCTCCCTTCCCATGTGCCTCTGTTTGACCTTTAAAATACATTTTAGTGCCCAAATATGGTCTCATGTATTCTGAGCAATGGGCTGCATGCATTTTTAAAGTCAATTAAGTGGTGGCACTTATAGTTCTACAGTTTTATTGCGCATAAGCCAATAAACAGAAATTTGGTTGTGGAGGGTGGGATAGGTGCACATTTGGGAAGGAAGCAGGGGAAAGACACTACAAAGATGTAGCTAGTGTGTGTGTGTGTGGGGGGGGTTCTTCTGTGCATATTCCTTATTGCCAGTTGTTAGTCAAGATGCCCTTCATCACCCTCTTTTTCAGAGTTTGGGACTGAGGAGGAAATGGTCCACTCAGCGGATTTGGGATTACAGCTGCCTGAGAATTTTGCCTAAATGGTAATTTGGAGATTACTAGAGAAATATGTGAGGAATTTTGACAGAAGCAAAAATTCTATGAATAGTTGGATCTTGAGAGATCAGGGCCAGAATTTCTCAGAAAATAATTTGATGAAATTCCCTGTTGGGGTATTCTGCCTCTCCCTATCACCCAAACATTATTCAGCAAAAGAACCTCCTGTATTTTACCACCTGCAAATAAGGTTTGAGAAGCTATGTTTGCTCAATCAGTATGTCCACTAGTGAGTGGCAAAGGAGAGAAAGAATATGAACATAAGAACGCCTCCCAGTCTCACTGCACACAGAAGGTCCGTCCACTCTGGGGACAGAATTAGCCAGAGCTTTTTTTTTAAAAAAAGGTGGTGATATTCACCATGAAGTTGTTACAGTAAGTGCCCCACTTTTAACATGGGGGGGGGAGAAGGTGTTGGTACTGCATACCCTTCAGTACCCCAAGAAAAAATGAACTGGAATTAGCATATGTCTATTTTTAACATGTCTGTATGTATGCAAACTGGATGTGACTGTGAGCTTTCATGCTATTATGGATTTCTCATTAGTCTGTCTGTGTCTATGTGGCACTGCTTAATAAATAATAATTAAATGCGCACTGTTCACAACAGTACTAAAAAATTCCCTCCTGGACCTTCTGTTCCTTCTGGTTCCTATTTTGATGATATACTGCCCTAATGCATCAGTAGCCCAGGAGCAATCAAAGCTGTCGCTGATTATGCATTGGCAGCATATATCATGATAACAAATTCACTCTGTTGGTGCACCAGTACAGCACACCTTTGGTTTAACAGCTGGCAGGAGAGTGAAAATTTCAAAATGAGGTGGGGCGAGAAACCAGGCAGATGGATAAAACTTTTGTGAAGGATTAAAGACATTGGGGAAGCACACAGACACCCTCCTCCACCTGCTTACCAAAATTAAATTGGCTTAGGAGGTCAATACGACAAGGAACTCATAAGCCACTCACTCTCAACAGCTAGAAATATTGTAACTAGACACCGGAAGGCCCTATCAAGAGTGAAAATAGACCACTGATATCAAAATGCACAGGAAACTGCCCTGTTAACCAACCAACTTAAGCTAGCATGGGGACAAGCAAAGGCGGATGCCTTCCACCTGGTGTGGTTCTGCTTTATCACATACACAGCACAACAAGACAACGACCTATTCCCCCCCCAACAAGCCACACTGCAGTCAACTGAACACAACCAACCAAGCTCTGGAGCATCCAATCTCTCACAATGCCAACAAAAGCAAATAACTATAAAAACTTACTTTCTGAGTTCTATTCCTTCCTGCTTACATTGCATCCCTGATTACACTCTGTCAGTGCCTTGCGTGCTTGAATTTGTCACTTGAATTGCTGGAACTTATGTGGATCATTAGAAAATACAAAGGAAATAGAATACTATTGTTATGTACTGAGTTGAATAGGATCCAAAATACAGCAGTCTGATTGGTCCTAGAACAATAGGATCCAAAATGCAGCAGTCTGATTGGTCCCAGAACAGTAGGATTCAGAATGCAGCAGTCTGATTGGTCCTAGAACAATGCAGCAGTATGATTGGTCTGCAGGAGCCACCCAATCCAGCTCCAGATGGAAGTGAATCCAAAACCTGATTGGCCTACAGGAGAATTCCGGAATTAGCCAATCACGTGCAGCCCATTGTGTAAATAAAGCAGATACTTTGAGGGGACATTCATTCCTCCTCACCAGTATGAGCTGAATAAAGAGCATGAAATCCACCCTTGACTCTGAGTATATTTCAACTACTCTCATCTGGCCAGCTCCCCTCCATGGTCTGCTGGAGGCAGAGTGCCTCTGAGTACCAGTAGCTGGGGATTATGAGTGAGAGCTCATGTCCTGCTTGCAGGCTTTATAGATTTACAAAATAAAAGTGCATACTTGGTCTTACTCAGTTTCTAAGGCATAAGCAAAGCAGTCCTGAACATGCACTCTTGTTTAAGAAGAGAAGTACTTCACTAGATCAAATGAAAGCTCACCTGGCCAGGGTATTGCTCCATCCAGTCACTTCCCTCCCATTTTAAATTTATGCACAAAGACTTTTCAAAAGACTTTTGGCAGACCTCCTCTAGGAAGATTCACTGAGTCCCAATCAGGAACTTAAAACATTGACTGACTGATTGATTAAATTTTTATACCTCCCCATAGCATAGCTCTCTGAGCAACTCCCTGCATTGCCAATAAAAGTTAACAATGTTTTCAATAAAACACAATAAAATCCAAGATCACTGTAACAAAAAAATCACAAAAAAATAAAATTAACAAAGCTCTGTGCTTGTTAAAACAGCAACAGCATCTCAGTATCAGCTAAAGGCACTTGCTTCCTAAAATTCAATACCAATGATGCCAAGTGAATTTCTCAGCTCTAGAAATTCTGTAACAAGTTTAAAGGTCAAAAACAGCACCTTGAGTTGAGTCCATGCAGCCCAGTAACCAGTGCAAATCCTTTAGAACAGGTGTTACGTGGCCACTGCAGCATGTTCCTGACCTCTCCTGCCCACAGATGTATTTGTGCTAGTAAATGTTGGCTATGTAGATGGTGTTGGGTTGTTATAGGGGTTTTTTTGAGGGTTTTTTGGGGGGTAGGCTTCATGCCTGAGTTCCTCTCGAATTCCTGGATACAGCATTGATTCAATTCTTGAACTAGCCAGGCTAGCTTCCTGGTGAGGTAATGGCCCTCTGAGTATGGGCTATTGAGGTAACAAAGGAAGTGGCTCTGTGCCAGAAAGAACATGGGTGGCCCCCCCCTCAACTTTCTGGTAGTTAGAAAGATAGAGTTGGGTGTTGGGTTATGTGAGCCAGAAGGCAGAAGCTGGAAGCAGGCTGGGGAGCCAGAGAGAAAGAGCCACTTCTGATTCCTGTTGGAATTCAAGGCTGTTGCTCTGGAGGAAGCAAGACCCTCTTGGGGGTATTAGTGCTGTGAGCCCAGGTTGTGTATTTGTGTTAATAAACCATATGTTATAAAGATGCCACACTTTGCTGTGTCCCTCATTCTGAAGAAACCATATCTTGCAGAAGCTTCTGAAACCCCTGGGATCTCACACTGCTCAGAGATTGGGCTGGCATGCAGCAGTATTGAATTATAATACTAATTACATTGCAACCTACTTTTTCTTCCTTTTGTTTTTTCCTCTTGCATATTCATACTAATGCATACAAGAAAAAACATTAGGAAGTCTGTTTTGACTCTCAAAATGTGGAAGCCATCTACATGTGCCATCCATTCGCAGTGGAATAACACAGTAATAAGCCATTTTTCTTCGCACCAGCACAAATCTTCAAAGGAAGAGGTTGCTAAAGCACAGAAGGGAGGAAAATGCAAAAAGCCTACATGGGCAGCCACCATGAATTTCAACCAACCCTCCTAGTCCTTCTCCCTCCATATAATTTTACTATGCCTGCCTTCAGTTTCAAGAGAGAATCAAGCTGTTTCACACCTTCATCACTGAGGAACATAAGAACACAGTGACATACAGAGAGTCCTGCTGGATTAGACCAAAGGCCTTCCTAGTCCAATGTTTTGCCAACCACAAAACTTTGGCAAGCTCACAAGCGAGCTCACTCTCCTGTTTGGTATTCAGAAGCATCCTGCCTGTGATACTGGAGGCAAAATAGCCACCCTGAGCAGTAGCCATCGGGGGCACCAGCTATGGGGGTGGAGGGGGCTTCAGCCTCCTCAATATTTATGAGCAGGGGGCCGAGCCCCCCCCATATTGAGGGTGCTCCAAACAGTTTGGCCTCCTGTCTGCAAAATGCCCTCCCGCTCCCAACGGGCAAGCGCTCGTGTGCCAGGCAGGTGTGGGGAGTGGAGGGTGACCTTTACTCTTCATGGTCTCCAGCCCCTGCCACTGGCAGTTTAACAGTGCACATTTTAATGAAGTACTTCCTTTTGACTGTCTTGAATCTCACTGAATAGCTCCATGTTCTATTGTTATGAAAGGAGAGTCAACACATTTGTCCACTTTGCCACATGGAGCATAGTTTTATATACTTTCACTATACTTTCACTATGCATATCATGTTCATAAAAACTGCCCACAAAAAACAGAAAGCGGTAAGTAGGGGGTTTTTTTACACACACAAACCGTCATGTTGTAAAATCTGTCCTTTTGGGAAAACCCTTGAACCTATCCTACTGGTCTCTGAGAGCCAGTGTGGTATAATGGTTAAGAGCGGTAGACTCGTAATCTGGTGAACCGGGTTCGCGTCTCCGCTCCTCCACATGCAGCTGCTGGGTGACCTTGGGCCAGTCACACTTCTCTGAAGTCTCTCAGCCCCACTCACCTCACAGAGTGTTTGTTGTGGGGGAGGAAGGGAAAGGAGATGGTTAGCCACTTTGAGACTCCTTTGGGTAGTGATAAAGCAGGATATCGAATCCAAACTCTTCTTCTTCTTCTTCTTCTTCTTCTTTGCAGTATTCATCCCGTGTCTTCAAAAAAACCTCTAACACCCATCCATATTCTGTCACAATATTGTAACTTACAGGGAGATTAGATAGATAGGTAGGTAGATATCTATCTATGATATCTATCTATGATAGATAGATAGATGATAGATAGATAAATAGATGAGAGATGAGAGATACAAAGAAAAAAATTGCTGCAATAGTGAATGACAAAACACTGATTTTTCCAACTCGATAATTCTATAACTCTACGATTCTCTATCAACATATTGGAGTCATACGTAACTTGTGCTTACTGCACATTAAGCAATTAAGCAAGCAAAATTCTCTAGGCAGAAATCCTATGAATCCTTACTTGGTACTCAGTCCCATTATACCGAGTGGACTTACTTGTGGGAAAGCATGGTTGGGAGTGGGCTGCAAGTTTTAGGTCCTGGTTTTTAATGGAAAGAAAATATATTTAATGTGCGCAATAGCTGGAGAAAATGTGGTTGGCTGAGATTTAATGGCTGTGAACAGGATTTTAAAAAATTAAGTCATGGTATAAACCTTTTCATTATTTCAGTTGCATAGGAAGTTATAATCAGAATATATTTATTTTGATTTCATTGTTTTATCTGTCATTTGTAGATGTGACACTTTGCAAAATGAATATTCATTATTTTTCTCTTATCCCCCACCTCTCAAGAGAGTCTATTTTATGACAGAAAATTTCATGATTATTAATATTCTGAGTTGATTCCACTTTGATTGATCTGATCCTCTAAACATATTTTCCTTATCAAGAATTATATTAGATGAGGAAACAGAGATGCTTCTCTGTAGAAGCATATTTATTTACTGTAAATTTTTAGATCTTTTAAAAAATGTAGAGTTCACAGTTGTATTGTTGTAGAATAGCTTCATCAGACAATTTTAACCATTGGAGGAGATGGTTTATACTATTTTTGTTTCCTTTCCCATTTTGTAGATCCCCATTTTCAAAGGCATCACTCAGTAGCAGAAAGAGAAAAATAAATGCGTAGTATAAGGCACCCTTCCAGAGGCATATTATACATTAACAAAGTTCCACTTCTCATCTGAAATAATCCTTCTGTCTTTGAATAAGTAAAACATGCAAGATCTCTACTCCGGTATAGATTTGAAAATAGCATCCGTTCTGCAACTCTTGCATACCATTCAGAAAATGTCTATTACCAAATAACAGTGGAACAATGCAAAATAACTTTGGAGAATACCAGGGCTAGATAAAGCTATTCAGATGTGAACAGCACATTATCCTCAAATGAATAACAGAAAGAATATCATTTATCATTGTCAGTCATTGCCAGTTCGTGCACAATGTGAAAGACTTTTGATTACTGCATAATTTTGAATAATTTTCAAATGCAGCTTTACAAACTGCCTTAACTAGCCTTTTATATTTATGTTAATAATGTTCCACTTTGTTTTGTCTTCCCGCTGACTTTCCTCATTTCCTCATTATTTTAATTGTTGGAGTAAAAAGAGGGGGGAAACATGTATGAGACTATTAATCAAATGCAATCATCCTCCCTAGTTTCAAGTGTTTGAATGAAGCAGCAGAATTTTCAGTGGGGCAGAGGGGGCAGAGTACCGAACTACTTGCGATGGTGGCAATTGCACTTTTTTATTTACATGCTTGGTCTGCCCATTTATAAAGCTGGCCAAGGCAGGTTTGATTTTAACATTAAAAGGAAATAACAGGTGGGGAGAACTGCACTCTTCCCTTACCTATTTCCCTCTAGCCTGATTGTGATAACAGAAGTCACTTGGCTAGGGCACAAGTGACAGAAGATGTAGACTGTGGGGAGGCAAGGCATATCCCTCTTTTGATTCAAAGAAGACTACATATTTCTCAACAAGTGTGCTTTCCATTCTGACAAAAGGCATTGTACTTCCTTGCGCAGCAGTTTATTCTTTTGCTGCTTACACTTGTAATGGATTCCAGCATCTTGAGGCATAAAAACCTTTGGATGCAGGTGCATAAACCCTACATTAGACATGTATATCTTTTCCCAAAACAGAAGAATAGAAGCTAATTTACACAGTCAGCAGATCGAAGAGGTAAAGCTTTAGGGATGAGCAGAGCAGTCTATTTCTAGTCTTCATTAATTCTGCATGCATTTATTTATAAGTTCATTCCAACCTATTTCTGCATTAATCTGTGAATATTTTTGAAAGGAAAATAATCCATACGAAAATTAATATTTTAAAATATTGTACTTACATGCATATTTTATCGCAACGTAAGTATTTCCAGATTTTATCACAAGATATGCATTTTTAAATGTATTTGTCCTCACCATACACTTACATTTATCACATTTTGGGATTGTTTGTTTTTCGGAGCTGATAATTTTACTGCAAAATTCAGAGAAATGAAAATGTCACCAAGGAACTCTGCTACTAATTATGCACAAATGTCATATGACATACATTTATAGCACCATACAAGACAACTTTTTAAAAAATATACAAAGCCACAAGGTGTAAGCAAAGGTCTTATCAAAATACTTATTTTATTGCTTTTTGGTGTGTAGAAAAGGCTTCTCATTCCCTTCTGTGAGGCCACATTTTTTAAGAGAAAGAGAGCTCCAGCAAGTCAGCAGGTCATAGCGCATGCAGAATAAATAATCCCACACAAGAGAGAGGGGATTCAGCTAGTGAGGACTTTGCAACACTGCTTGCTGTCAGTTCTTGGAAATTCAGCAAGTTGTTGAAAGCCACCTGGATTCAGAAGGGGATTTGTGTAAGCCCCCTGCTTCTCAAACCATCCCACTTAAGCCATTGTAAGACCACTCATTTCTCCCGATTAAATTTTACTTGGCAGGCTAAGACTTAACCATACAAGGGGAAAAATAAACAAGGAATAACTCTGTTGTATGAGACACAACACTGAAAAGGACAGTGGGCACTGAATTGAAAGCACTACTGTACCAGCTCCACGCTTGTGTTGTGATGCACAGATTCCTTCAGTCTGGTTTAATAAGCTTCAATGTCTGCATCCAGAAAGAAGCAAAAATTGGGAGCCAGTTCACCCAAAAGCCTTTTAATGAGGCAACATGTGGATAAAAGCTTCTATTTGCCTGCAGGGGCCATGTGCACAGACAGCATCTGCATTCCTCTCTTGCCCCACCTTTGTCCACTTAATCAGCTGCCTCCCCTCCCCACCTAAGATTCAAGGAGCTGCTATGCTGTTTGCTTCCATTGCCCCATTGGTTCCACTTCTCTTCCCCAATGGTTCCCCAATGGTTGCCCAATTGGTTCCACTTCTCTTCCCCAATGGTTCCTTCCTCCTACCAAATGCAGCTAATGATAGATGCAAGGATATCAGTGGGACATGTGCTTAGTTTTGGCTGGATTTGTTACTTAAAAAAAAAAATCAGATTCCGGAAGGAACACTCTGGACAGTCATAAAGATTTATTAATAATCTTCAGAATAAATGAAAATTACATGTAACACCTGGCATGGGCAGTATGCTTAATAATAATACACATCCTTTATGGTACATTAAATTCAGCCAAAATGACTAATATCCCAACAGCCAGACCACAAAACTTATAGATGAGGGTCAACACCTAATGCAATTACATATAACATAACTTTACATAATGCAAAATTAGTAAATAAAATTATTGTTAATACCTTTTTGCAGATTCTATCTCCCCGAGAAACAACTTTTTGTGCTCTTATGATAAATGATTTTTATTTCCTTCAGGATTTAGATTATTTTCATATTTATCAGAATTAGAGCTATTATGCAGACTATTCCTCATTATGTGCCTAATTAATTCACAGTATTAAAAATTCATCATACTTTGTTCAGATCAGGCAAGCCAAAACCTTTTAATTTCACTGTGCTCAGAAGATTAATTCTTTTTCTGCTACTGTAAGGGATAATAATTTATTCATATTATCCAATCAATCAGGAATCATCACTTTTTCCCCTTTGTGGAACTGAACATAGGCTTTGAGCTGCTTGTTTTGCTGTAAATTTAAAATGTTGCAATGAAGAATTAGTGTTAGCCTCTTTCTGACCTTATTTGTCTCCCAGATTGACCAAGGTATTGATCTGTTTGGAATATTTTTTCCTGAACTTTAGACAGGACCAAACCTGCTCCTCCCTCCCTTCTGCCCCTAATACACAAACCCTGGGTTTCTATTTCACATTACACCAGAGTCCACAATCACATAGAAAACTGGGAATTTTAGTACATTAAAGCACTTAAGCAACAAGCATTAAACCAGATTTCCCACATAACCAGGATCTCTAGTTTAATGCATACCAGGATTGCCGTGCCAAAGCCGACATGTATGGAGAGCAGAATAAGGGAGAAGGGGGAATGTATGACCCTGATGCCCATGGCAAACATCTGAAGTGGGGCATTGACCTGAAGCATTTTCTTGGTGAAACACCCACCATTTTAAAAGATGTGCATTACGGATGAGCTGCCACACTCTCTTGCACTCCCCCTAAAGCAAAACCTAAGGTGACTCTAGTCAGGGATGAAGGAAGCATCTACTTTAAACAGATTTCTACAGGGAATTTGGAAGTTTCGACCTGTATGAGCTTTGCTCACCTCAGCCTGTCTCGTGTACGGAGTGCCTGCCTAAGCTGAAGTTACTTGTAGATTGTTGGGTTGTTGTTTTTCATAAAAAGTCTGACTAATTAAAAGCAAAGTTATACCCAAAAATATGTGTATATTTTAAGTATAATGCATTTGAAATTACCAAGCCCATGCTGTACTTTATTTTTGAAGCAATTTTATAAGTATATTAATACATCAGTTTTTTTTATACACACAGTCATATGCCTTGTTGGATGTATCTGTTAAATGTTGGTTATTTTAGAAAACCTAGAGTGCATATGCATGTAATATTGTACATATAACAATGCAAGAATCATACATATTTTAGCAGAAAATTGAGATTTTTTCTTGTTGAGATGAAGGAGCAAGACTAGGCTTCCCTGCAACCTTTCCCCTTCACAGAGAAGTGGGACCAATTTGGATGATCTTCCCCTGCCACTTAATGGCTCAAAATGGTTTCCAGAGACTACTAGGGGATGCTTTATCCCATGTTGATGGCCTTTCAGCTGATTCCCTGGTGGCCCACTGGAATGCAGAATTAACCAGGGCTATTGACTGTCTGGCTCTGAAGTGCCCTCTCCAATGGCATGGAGCCTGGAGAGTCCCATGGTTTTCCCTCGAGCTGAGGACAATGAAAATATTGCTGAGAAGGCTAGAGCACCGGCGGTGGGAAACTCATTCTGAATTGAACCAACATAGGTTAGAGCTCAACGTCAAGCCTACCAAGTGGCGACAGCAACGGCAAAGAGAACTTTCTTCACCGCCTCTATCGCATCTGCAGAAAACAGCAGCAGGAGACTCTTTCAGATGGTTTGAAATCTAAGGCAATTACCTTTGCCATCGGGGCCTGGTAAAGATGCCAAGATCTCTTGCAACAATTTTTTTTTGTTGCAAAAAATTTTTTTTGCAGATAGTCGCTCAGGTTCAAAAAGAGGCAGGAGTGTGCTAGAGTCCTGTCTAGTCAAGTTGCGTGGGATCAATTCCAAACTGTTACCTCTGAGGATGTGGACAGGCTGCTTGGACAAGTGAAACCAACCACCTGTCTCCTTGATCGTTGCCTATCCTGGCTCATAAAAGCAAGCTGGGAAGGGCTGGGTGATGGGCTCCACAGGGTGGTGAATGCTTCCCTCTATGAGGGAGTCTTCCCAGACCCACTGAAAGAAGCAGTTATTAAACAGTTTCTTAAAAACCCATTTTGGAAAACTATCACCCAGTCTCAAATCTTCCATTCTTGGACAAGGTGATTGAGTGGGTGGTCACTGAACAACTCCAGGCACACCTGGAGGATGTGGACCATCTGGATCGCTTTCAGTCAGGAGTCAGGTCTCATCATGGGGCCGAAACTGCATTGGCCGTGCTGGTCAGAGATCTTGGGTGGGCTAGGAACAGAAGTGAAAACTGTTTCCTAGTTCTGCTGGATTTCTCAGTACAGTGGTCCCTCAGGTTACATACGCTTCAGGTTACAGACTGCACTAACCCAGAAATAGTACCTTGGGTTAAGAACTTTGGTTCAGAATGAGAACAGAAATTGTGCAGCGGCGGCGCAGCGGCAGCGGGAGGCCCCATTAGCTAAAGTGGTGCCTCAGGTTAAGAACAGTTTCAGGTTAAGAACAGGCCTCCACCTTTAGCAACCAAATTTAACAAATGCATATTCTTACAAGTTAGCATGAGAAGGAGCTAATACCTCAGAGCTGGATTGCTGATAGGTAGATACTCAGACCATAGAAATGCAATTGGTAGAGAGGGCTCTGTGGGATGTCATCTCCCTTCCTCTCCTGGAGAGGAAGGAGCATATAGAACTTCCTGTTCCTCTCTTTTCTCTCTTCCTTTGACCAGCATTCAATGCAGTTGTGCCACAGCTCGCTCCAACTTTAGGCACATGCCTGAAACTGGATATACTGTAAATATAAGTATTTTGCCTTTATGGGTTTTACTGCTGCCTTTGCTGTGAACGAATGCATGATTATAAAGTAAGTAAATCTTATTTGCTTACTTTATTTTATCTTTATACTTTATCTTACTTTACAAGTTGTTTCCCAATTCTTTGTTAAGCGGGTTAAAAAGGGGGAAGCCATCTTACTTCATAGCTGGACTTTCTCAAAACAAGTTTTTACTGCCTAATTCCTATGTTTTTAATTTTGCTGCCACCAATGGGATTTTGAAACTGTTCAACCCACACACTTGGGCACCTGGATGAATAAATTGCCATTATTATAGCTATATATTAAAATCTCCTATCTATTAAAATCCATCCCGCAAGTACATCCTATGGCATCTATGAAAAATCTCAACCAATATTCCCTTTAAAATACACAATACACAAGAGACTGCTTGCTCTTCCTGTTTGGACTGATCCAGTCTCTCCTACATTGAACGTGCCCCCTTAAACATGCCTACATTTCATTGCATGCCAGGGCTGATGCCCGCCCACCTGTTCTGATTCTGAACAGATTAGAGGTTCAAAGAGCTCCTCTCTGTGAGCAAGTCTGTCCCTGGCTGGTGGAGATACCTTTTACTCTGTTGATGGAGTGACTGATCTAGGAGCATGGCTACACCATTGCGTACCCCTGTTTCTTTTTCTCTTCTTTTAGAGCAATCATTATGCCATGTATGTGAGATCCTTGAATGAAGGACAGTATAGAAATTGGGGAGGGGGAATAATGTCCCCAGCGCCTCCATTTTGTGTTATGTCACACACTTACAGCAGCCAAATGTGCCCACTGACCCCCAAATAGTTTGTGACTCATGTTCTAGACATTTCTTTTCAGAGACAGCCATTTTAAGATTTCATTTTGTGATCTTTCTATAAGGCCAACTTTTCTTATTTTATACTTAATATTGCTATATATTATTATAGGAGTTCTATAATTATAGGAATAAGGAAGTACCCAGTTCTTCATTAAATTTTGATTTTCAATTCTGTAGGCACAGAACTTTCCACTCCTACACAACTATGGCATAAACAATTCATAGCAACAGCATGTTTCAACTGGGTATGTAATTATATAATGAGTAGCAAATGAAGTTAGACTTGTTTGTTAGTTTACGCATGCTAAAATGCTTTACAAGTGCCAACAAAGTTTTTTTTTTTAAAAAAATTATACTGTGCAAAGAAACACTGCAACATATTTAAATTAATATAACATTTATATAGAGGCTATATAATGAAGCAGGCCAGCAGACACATCACTGACGGGGGCGTAGCATGTCGCCCCTGCAAGCGTCCTAATGGCAGCGCCCGCACAAGCGTCCCCCACCCACGTGAGGGGATGGGGAGAGGTGAGGCAGGGGAAGAGGGTTTTAGAACACTCTTTAGAGTTCCCCCCGTCCGAGGGGCTAGTTGTAAAATGTTGTTTTGTACTTGGAAGGCATGAATGTATATTGGGGGATCTGGTTTAAAAGATTGTTTTTAAATAGTCTGGACTTTCAGTAGTAAAAATGACAGCTGTTCCTTTAGAAAGTTAGGGGGGGAGGGGGAAGGCAGCACAAAGTTTTACAGATTTGACTTTTGCCCTTCTCCCCACCTCCATCCTTAACCACCCAGGTGGCAGCTGATCTGGCATTGCAAGTGAGAGAGGAAGCAACAGCAGCAGCGCTTTTATTCCTGTCTCGCTGCTTATTCACAATGCAATCCTGTGTGTGCTTACTTGGGAATAAGCGCCATTAACCTCAATGGTACTTGCTTCCAAGTAAACATACATCAGGCTGCACACACCCACACCTCTTTTCCCTTTGGTGCTGGCTCCGTTGCTTAGCTATTTATTTAAAGGCCATGAAAAGGAGCCCTAAACTCCAAAAACCTTCATTTGTTTCATTTTTTTAAAAATCTAGTGCGCCCTTCAAAGCAGGTTTTTTTTGTGTGTGGTGCTTTGTGTCTGTGCAACAGCAGCTCTGTAAAAACCTGGTGTGGGAGAAGCAACGTAAATAAGCCAATACAGTCATATCTCGGGTTACAGACACTCCAGGTTGTGTTTTTTCGGGTTACGGATGCGCAGAAACCCGGAAGTACTGGAATGGGTTACTACCGGGTTTTGGTGGTCGCGCATGCGCAGAAGCGCTAAATCACGCTTTGCGCATGCACAGAAGCCCCAAATTGCAACCCGTGCATGCGCAAACGCAGCGCTGTGGGTTGTGATCACGTTTGCAACCTGAGCGTCCACTGTACCTGTGATTGATAGGACACCCACTTGCCCTCCTTGCCTGTCGTCGCTTTGTCTTAGCAACCCCTCCTAGTCCCAGGGATCACTGGCCTCTTCTCAGGAGTCTTGCCCAAGACGTCTCTCCCTCCCTTTCCTCCCCCCTCTGCTCACTCCTTGCCAGGAGGGGCTCTGTGACTTGCCTGAGAGCAGCCAGGAGCCAGCGCGGAGGGGGATGGGCTGCGGCTGCATCTTTCTCCCTCACACGCTCTGTGATGGGGAGCTCCCGCCAAGCAATATATTTGCCTCTTACCCTGAGGCTTAGCTGCCAGATGCCCATGTGTGCCTGAAGGCTCTGAGGGAGACGTTGCCCAAAAGTAGAGGAAACAGGTCTCTTTTTTCCCTTGGATGAGCAAGCAAGGCTGACAGGCAACACTTTTGGGTTTTGCTTGGAAGGCGAAGCGGCGACCTTCACTTTTGCTCTGTTTTTGTTTTGCATTTTTATGTTGTGATCTTCAGTCCTCTCCCAGGGAGCAGATGTAGTTGCAGGAGTTTGCTGCGGCTTAAAGCCAGGCCAGAGAGAGAAAGGGGGGGGGGGGTTGCTACTGCCAGAGCTGAGTAATGTCTGAGCAAACATTGCTCAGGGAGATAGATGATGCGGCTGGAGAATGAGGCTCATTGAAAAGTGCAGCAGCGGCTGTTTGTGCAGCTGGCAGTGGCAAGCCGGTGGGTTCAGTTTCGCTGCTGCCGCTGCTGCCATCACTGCCGCCGCTGCCGCCTTTGGAGGCAGGCTGACTGAGCTGCAGGCGCTGTACCAGGCATTGCCAAGGCTCCAGCGGGAGAAGGGAGGGAGGCCGTTCGCAGGAGCCTGCCAGCACAGGGTCTCGCTGCTGCTACCTGCGTGAGCACCATCCCAATGGGGTGGCATCCGCCCGGGCAAGCGTTCCAAGGGGGCAACGCATGCCCGTGCGATGTCACCCCCAGGCTGGCACCCGGGGCAGACCGCCCCCCCCGTCCCCGTCCTCTGACACTGAATGAAGGCTCTGGGTGTTGAAATTTTTAAAAGACCATTGTACAGTGACCACCTTGAGAAATAGAGGGGGGGAATTGCCCCAGATGATAGTAAACCTTGAAACATTGTTTCTATTTGTTACAAGAAATATGGTTTCTAAATTAAAAATACTACTTCCCAGGAGGTGTTTCTTGAGTCTTCAAGGACTTTTCAGCCAGCTGAGAAGTCCCAATTAAACCAAATTAGGCTGTTAAGCAACCACATTAATCTCACAACTGCTATAAAACATGCTGAGGCTTCTACAGGTAATGGATATTGTGGTGATATTTCATCTGTGTGTTAAAACAGAAAACTCAGGTACCCGACTCTGCGTCAAGACTATAGATGACCTTAATGATTTTATAGGATTTTATTTAGAGAATGACTGTTCATTTTATTTACTGAACATCCAGGAGTCTTCTGGGTATTCAGGCATATTAGGAAGTACAGTGTTTTCCCTGAGGATTTTAACCATTTAATTAAGGAATTAATTAAAAAGTAATGAGAGCAAGAGAGGTCATTTAATACATGTAAAATAGGGTAAAAATGGATCAGGGTATTGCAGGAGCCCTATTCATCATTTTATGATAGCAGCAAACCCATTTATTTAAATGCACATCTGGCCAAATCATGTGCAAATCTGATATTTTTAAGAGGAAATGGGGGCACGCAGGAAAGAGCAGGAGCAGCCGCTATCCACAGGACCTTAAGTTGCAGGCATCAAGGCTGGGAGTGGGGCTGGCAGATGAAACCCGCCTCCCGTCTCTGCTCGTTCTGGCTACACAGGACTGAAAAGTGGGGAGTGAAGTTCTGTCTGCATATCAAGCTAGTGTTAAACACAGCTACAGTGCCCACTTGAAAAGCTGGCAAGCCTAACCAACTGTCCAGATTACTATCAGTTGGGAACAGAATAAAGCATGCAGGGTGTTTTCTTCCTGACAAGTTCAGCTAGGCTAATTTTACGATGGGGTCTACTTTTGCCACTCCTGAAAACCTCTCCTTATGGTTGGAGCCTTCACTACTTTAGCACTCACCCAATCTACTTTTCATGTATACCTCTTCTCCTCATTTTCCTCCATATGAAAAAATGGGCAAAAGTAAAAAAATACATCATCTGTTTTCCATCTCTTAATCAAGCTTGATTTTGTTTAACTCAGATGCCATACTTTATTTGTCTACCCATTACACGTGGGAGGTTTAGCATTTGGCTACAAGTAGCTTTGCTAATGTTAATAATAAATGGGAAACTATTAAATGATGTGTGTTAGGTGAATTCAAATATGTGAATTCAAGTAGTTGTCAGTCGGCAAAGGAAGCAACTCCCACAACAGCTTGCAAAGAACGTATAAGACAAGGAAAAGTTATTACCACCCGCTTTTTATTCAATATTCACAGAGAGAGACTTGGAGCGCAGCCTCTTGGAGTAATGGCATTGCCCTGACTGACCCCACACCCCATTTTTCTTCCACTTCCTCATTTGTCATCATCTCCCTTATGGGTCACGCTGAGGGCCCTTTGCTTCTGAGCCCTACTTTCAAGGCTCGCCAGGTTCTGGGGGAGGGGGGTCTGGAATGCTTTCTAAAGACACTGTGTCTATCAGCTGTCCCCCCCCCCCCCCGGTATTTCTTCTTCCTTCTCCTTCTCTCCCATTATTCCCCAGCTTTCCCCCTCATCTGCCTCTGAGCTGTGACCTCCCTCAAACCCCTTTTGTAATTATGAACTGTCTTCAGGGTCAGGCTGGGGAGGCAGTCTCCACCATTCCTCCTCTGCCCAGTCCCTGACAGCAGTGTCATTTGGGGTTCAGCCAATATATCATATTTAGTTATTGGCCTCACACCTTAAAAATTTGAATGAAGGCAAGCAGAGACTGACAACAATTGAGATTAAAAGTTTGCACCAAGAATCTGCAATGGGCTGACCCAAAACCCAACCTGCTGGCATAATTTACGGGAGGGAGTCAACGGGGAAAGCAGTCCATGTTTTCTCCATGGAGTGACAGTAACCTGGGTCCAGGCCCCACAACCATAAGTTTAAATGACGTGTGCCTTTCATTACCAGCCTGTTTAAAATATTTATTTTTATTTCACAAGATTTATATACAGCTTAACTGTAATAAAAACAAAAACAATTGGCAGTAAAAATGGTAAGCTAAAGGCCAGATTAAAATGCATGCCAACAATATTTTTGGGTAGGGTTGCCTAAGTAAAAAGGTTTTTAGCAGACACTGAAAAGTTTACAGTGAAGAAGGCACCAGCCAATAGGCAAGGAGTTCCGAAGTGTGGGTGCTGCTACACCAAAAGACTGCTTTCTTACAAAGGCGGGATGAGTATTACATAGCACCTGTAACAGTGCCAGTTTCACAGAGTGAAGTGGTTGAATGAGACATAGGAGGTAAGGTAATTTCTCAAATAAACTGGTCTCAAGCTGTTAAGAGCTGTATATACTAAGGGTAACAGCTTAAACCTGGCCCAATAGGAAATTAGCAACCAGTGCAGCCCTCTGAGCAGTGTTATCACTCTAGCAGTTAGCTATTGCACTGCAACATTCTGGACTAACTGCAGCTTTCAGATCAAGCACAAGTGAAGCCCCACATAGAGCACTTTTTGGGGAAAGTGGAAATTAAATTTATAGCAATGATATCACCATGTTACCAGAGGTTTATGTATGATTCCTACAGGATATAGGGATCACCCCCAAGGATTCAACATATTTAAATTACAGTGGTACCTCAGGTTACATATGCTTCAGGTTACATACACTTCAGGTTACAGACTCTGCTAACCCAGAAATAGTGCTTCAGGTTAAGAACTTTGCTTCAGGATGAGAACAGAAATCGTGCTCCGGTGGCGCGGCAGCAGCAAGAGGCCCCATTAGCTAAAGTGGTGCTTCAGGTTAAGAACAGTTTCAGGTTAAGTACGGACCTCCGGAACAAATTAAGTACTTAACCCGAGGTACCACTGTATCCTTCTTTGGCAATCACTCATAGCAAAGTAAGATTGTCTTCCATAAACACGGTTTTAACAGTGAGTCCGTAAGTGACTGTGGAGGCCAATTCTGGATCCTCACGTCCTTCCACAGTGAGGGCATAGGTTTCTGGGCAGGAGTTGATCAGAGTGAGGGTTTGTCAAACATGCCTTCCTCTTAGCATGTTTCTCCCTTGCGTCCTGTGTTTGAGCATCTTCAAAGTCCATGACACCTTTGGTAAAGGCTGTTCTCCAACTGGAGCGCTTGCAGGCCAGTGTTTCCCAGTTGTTGGTGTTTATACTACATTTTTTTAGATTTGCCTTGAGAGAGTCTTTAAACCTCTTTTGTTGACCACCAGCATTACTTACACTTTCCATTTTTAAGTTCGGAATAGAGTAGTTGCTTTGGAAGACGATAATCAGGCATCTGCACAACATGAGCAGTCCAACGAAGTTGATATTGAATAATCATTGCTTCAACACTGGTGATCTTTGCTTCATTTATATTATATAGTTTATATGATTATGTGCTATGCCAAAAATCCAATCAAATGGGCAACTCAGCTGTTTCATTCCTACCAGAAGAGAGCGTTCTCATAAGAGAGAGAGGACTCTTTGAATTAGGGCTATTCTGAGCAAGTCAAGTGAACATCTAGGTCTGTCCCCATCATTTCCAGGCTGTATGATACACCATAATGAAGGGCACCTCGGAGGTTAACATTTCTGAATTTTACAGAAAACAATAACAAAAAATGTGTTTCATTGTCTAAAGTTCTTATTTATTCTTAAAGTAGATATGGTGGCAATTTAAAGTCTTTGCTGGGATGAGAGCTTTGTGGCTGTATGTATTAGTGCTATCTTTGAAAGGTGTTTGAGAACCCTTCAGATTATTGAATTGTCAACAGCCTAATAGCATCAAAAACAGTATTTTCTACATGCCATAATTGCCACAGCAGGAACAAGAATATCAGTATGGTTATCTGATGTTCAGTGCAGTTTTCCATTCATTGCACTGTTACTTTGATTTCTATAAAACTGGTAATGTAATAGCTGTGATGCTCTCTACAAGCGCTTCTAAGTGGCTGCAGAATTGATGGGGAAGCTAATTTAAGTGGCATATCCAATAAAATACCCTTTTAAGAGGTGTATTATGACAAGTTTTAATGATGAAGCATCTATGTGTCTTTCTACACAATAATAACAAAAAACCACCTAGAAAACTGTTTTGCAATTTTAAACTTTCCATGGTGATCGAGATGGAATTGTAGATTGTATGCTGATCACCAACACAATCATTTTCATCGTAAAATTGCACTCAGTGCCACAGTGTGACTCCACGTTGTTTGAATGCTAATAATACATACAAGCAACAAGGCTAAGACAGGAGCACCGAAGTGCTTCTCCCGCCCACCTCCCAAAAGCCCACCATGAGAACAAGCTTTTTTCCCCTTTGTCCCCAGACCTAGTCTGAAGGCGGTCTCCATAGGAACGCATTAATTGATTTTCAATGCATTCCTATGGGAAACCGTGCTTCGCAAGACGAAAAACTCGCAAGAAGAAAAAACTTGCGGAACGAATTAATTTCGTCTTGCGAGGCACCACTGTAAAGGGAAAGTATAGCAGCCTCCTCATTGCCCAGGAGATGTTGTGAATAGGAAAATGAAAATAACCTTCAGTATAACAAATAGGTTTTATACTAATGTAAAATGGAGTTTCTACCACTAATTCATCAATTAAGAAAAATGTAACTGACAGAGGTGTACCTAGGCTCCCTTGTGCCCTAGGCAAGGAGCTGTCTTGGCGCCCCACTGTCCCTTGTGTCCTTGGTGCCTCCAGAGGTGGGACAGACTGTAGACCAGAAACTCAAAAGGTTCAAGACAGAGTGGATAGGTGCATTTTTTGAGCCCCAACCCCCAGCCCAGTCCTGCGCCTTGGTGGAAGCCAACCTGCCCAAACCCTAGGTATGCCCCAGTAACTCACATTTCACAAGATGTAAAATGACACAAGTGCATGGAGTCCACCATTCCGTTTCCCATTTTGGCCAGCCAGATGCTTACCGGAAGCCCGCAAGCAGGACATAAGTGTGATAGGCTACTGCCACTCTTGCTCCCCAACGACTAGTGGATGTAAGTGTGAACGACTGCACATGATGTTGCTGTTATCCCTCCTTTTTTGCCAGTCTTAAACTGGCAAAAAAGGCAGCTTAAACAGATATTTGTATGTTTCTGTTCTACAATTTAATAATAAATGACACGTATCCTCTTTATGCACCACTATGCTCCAAATGCAAAATGTAAAAGCAATTGCCTTTTATTATGGTTTTTAAGATCTGCTTTAAATTAGGAAGAGAGAAAGAATGTTTTAAGAAGATACAGATAATATACATAACTTGGTGATTCCAACCCAATCAAGTTCTTTATACATCAGATGGTCTCCAGCTCCTGAACCATTCCTGCAGTGTTATTTCCTTAAAAAGCACCACACTAATTATATGCAAAATTGTGCACAAAATAAATTCATTCTCTCTCTCTCTCTCTCTCTCTCACACACACACACACAGGAATCAATCTCTGCACAGTACTATATTTCTGCAGCAGAATTATGTAACTATTAATACATAAGTTATATTCATCTGTTGTATATATCTGTTTATGTGCTGGATACTTTAGGAAACCTGGTCTATAAAAGTATAACATAGTGCATATAATAATGAATTTATTATATTGCTCATATTTTTAGCAGAACAGGTTAAAAATAACTAATTTCTTGTCAATATCAAGGAATGAAATGGGAACTAGAAAACCTACATTTGATACTGAGATTTTCAGAAAATTCCACCCCCTAAACTTTACACAGCAAACCTTTCTTTCTCCTGTGTGTGGAGGGGGCATGGCTACATCAGGGATCCATTGGCAGGAGAGGCCAGTGGAGCAGCGCAGTGCTGCAAAGCTGTTCTTCCAAAACATCACTGCTACTGCTAACTGAAAGGGCGTCATTAATAGTTCTAGTGATGGATCCCATTACCTAAGAATCATCATCAGTTGGAATAGCTGTTGCTCGCATTGACTTCCAGATAATGGTATCCATAGAGGCACCCATGAGTAGCATAGCATAGAAACTTTATTCGTGTTAGCCGATGGCCATAGCAACAATAAAACATTACAATATACACAGATAAAAAGTAAATTTAGTATAAAAGCACAGTTTAGAGTCTTGAATCAACAGTCAGATAGTGGCCCTTATTCTGATTGCCCCTGCTCAGAACCTAGCAACCTTTGCTGTTATCTGCTCTGTTTGGTCTGACAGGAGAAAGGACACTGTGGCAGTAGTTGTGCGTCCTGGGATGGGGTGATGATCTCGTTCCTCAGGTCTTTGTAGAGAGTGCAAGACAGGAGGACGTGAGCCACTGTTTCGGTGCTACCGTCTCCACAGGGGCAAAGGCGTTTCTCATGTGGGATCTTTTGGAATTGGCCCTCAAGTACCGCAGGTGGCAAAACATTCAGTCTTGCGAGTGTGAAAACACGTCTGTATTTTGGGATAGCTAGTTTGTGCAGGTATGGAGCCAGAGAATCAAAATGGGAAGATAGAAACTGATCATACTATGGGCAGAATTTCCTTATAATGGCCAGGTTGCTCTGATGCTCGATATCTTTTAGACATTGACAAATTAGATTGTTTGCTTTAGTACCCATTGGTAGGCTTATGGCATGAATGAATCATAGAATCATAGAGTTGGAAGAGACCACAAGGGCCATCGAGTCCAACCCCCTGCCAAGCAGGAAACACCATCAGAGCACTCCTGACATATGGTTGTCAAGCCTCTGCTTAAAGACCTCCAAAGAAGGAGACTCCACCACACTCCTTGGCAGCAAATTCCACTGTCGAACAGCTCTTACTGTCAGGAAGTTCTTCCTAATGTTTAGGTGGAATCTTCTTTCCTGCAGTTTGGATCCATTGCTCCGTGTCCGCTTCTCTGGAGCAGCAGAAAACAACCTTTCTCCCTCCTCTATGTGACATCCTTTTATATATTTGAACATGGCTATCATATCACCCCTTAACCTCCTCTTCTCCAGGCTAAACATGCCCAGCTCCCTTAGCCGTTCCTCATAAGGCATCGTTTCCAGGCCTTTGACCATTTTGGTTGCCCTCCTCTGGACACGTTCCAGTTTGTCAGTGTCCTTCTTGAACTGTGGCGCCCAGAACTGGACACAGTACTCCAGGTGATGTCTGACCAGAGCAGAATACAGTGGCACTATTACTTCCCTTGATCTAGATGCTATACTCCTATTGATGCAGCCCAGAATTGCATTGGCTTTTTTAGCTGCCGCGTCACACTGTTGGCTCATGTCAAGTTTGTGGTCAACATGACATCTATGAATGGTTGGCATCCATCTGTTTTGGGAGACTATGAAGGAGTGCACCTTTGGGTGTGAAGTCAGACTGTTGGAAGGTTACAATTTCTGCTATGTCTGTAGAGCCTGATATAGGACAGACATGTTTTGTTGCAGCTGGGGCAGATGAAGGTTGTGCTGCAGATACACTATGGCATTTCTTCCCTCTGTGCTCCGCCCAGTGGTCATTCCTCTGGTCACTGCTACGGGTGCACAACCTGACTGCAGGCCCTGTGGTCATCTGCAAGGGATTCCCATATGGCAGGGTTTATGTTGCCAGCCTTCGTGTCATCTTTATAATGCAGAGTTGATCTGCCAACATGCCTGTTGACTGAAGCCAGCTCCCAAGAGAGCACATTCTTGGGGATCCTGTCTTCCTCACTTCTGAGGCATGAATGAAACTGGTCCTAAATTTTGTCCCTATATCACCACCACCCCTTCTGCTGGGAACAACACATTCCTTCATGGCGACTTATTGTACCCTAGAGTCATTAGGAGTTTACCAATACAATGTCAATCACATTGGCTAACCTTTCTCCAATACACAGTCCCTAGTAAAGGTTTTGCCAGAATATAATTGAGCTGATATATCAGAGCAAACTGATGAAATGGCCAGGACTGTGGAGAACACAGGACAGTAAGCTATTATTTATTATCAGAAATCTTAGCACAAGAAACTAAGATTTACAGTGTGTAATTACCCACCTTCATAGTGTCTTGTACAGCATCTTAACTTATAATTAATTTTAAGTAGTAAGAGCTATTCAATCATTTCTTATAGCTCAAATATATTTGTGCTGGATCCAAAGCATAAATTCTATTTTCTGCACTTCACACTTGAATACCTTCCCTTATATGGCAGCATTTCTCAGGTCAGGCAGATAGGAATCTGTCACATCCAATGTGAATGTCTCACCACTGAAATCGATAATTATAGAGAACTAGAACTTTGGTTAAATTTGGGGATTTCTGCAGCACAACACAATGGAGGCTTTACAAGTGGTGTTCTGTTACTAAATGTTGCTTGAAACAATTCACAAGGAATTTTGAGGTTGCTGTACTTGAAGAGTGGCATAAAGTTGTTTTTCATAAATTACTATTTCAGCAAGCCTTCCAAAATCTTTATCTCAGTTAGTATTGGTCTTGGCACTGTACCGGTTTGTGCTGTTGTTTTTGCATTTATAATTGGCTTTTAAAAATAATTTTTATGTGCCATTGTTTTCACTGTTATATGTAACTGTGTGTGTGTGTGTGTGTGTGTGTGTGTGTGTGTGGAGAGAGAGAGAGAGAGAGAGAGAGAGAGAGAGAGAAAATCGCCTTGGGATGCTTCACGGGAAGTGATTCATATATGTATGTATGTATGATGTATGTAGATGGATAGATAAATAGATATGTCAAAGGCAGGGGAGAAGAAACTTTTAAGATCTACTTTGCTTTTAATTCATGCTCATGATTCACCACTTGGAAGTAGGTGAAAATGAATTCTTAGTCTAAGAATTTTGAGTACAGGTGGCTCTCAGCTTACCTGGGGGTTACATTCTGGAGATCACACCTAGACTAAAATTGTGTACAGTCAAAACACACTGGGTTCAGTGGTGGGTGGGACTGGCAAAGCATTTTCCCCCAGATGCCTGCCCCCTTTCTGTCTCCTTTTTATTTTTTATTTTTACCAAGTGCACAAAACTTAAACATGCACAGGTTGTGCATGTTGCAAGTTACCTGTGCCAGAAATGAACGGAGCTCACAGCCCTTCCACACTAAAACCCACTCCTGGTATTCCACACCTCCAGCTTCCATCATTTCAGAAGGATATTCTTTTGATGTGGTGGGAGTCATGTTGTTCCCATTGTTAAACAATTGAGGAGTCAGATATCTACTAGTAAATCCCAATGTACCTTTTGCTCACCCAAGCCAAAAAGTCTCAAAAGCCAAAAGTGTTTTGAGAGTCACGAAAATAAAAATAAAAATCAGTGTGCTTCCCGATACTTGCAGGGATACTGAAATAGACAGACACAGCTAGAGACATGATTTCAATAAGATAGGAACACCAGAATAATTAAATCTTTGTGGATTCATAAGCGGAGGCAGATTTAGGGCAACACAACTGGATCTGCCACACAGGACACTGAGCCTAGGGGTTGCCACAGGGCACCACAACTATGATGTAGTGAACTGAACAGGAGGGAAGGCAGGGGCACCACATTTTCATCTTGCACAGGGTGCTGCTGAAATTCAAAAGACCAAAGCCCATCCCCATCCTAAGTGAAATGAGACTAATGTGCAAATTGGGGCTTTCAAAGGGGAAGCAGTGAGGGTGGGATGGCAAATTGCTACATGCTAAGATTTGCAGCTCAAGGGTCCGGTTTTGTTAGTAAATTTTTGCTAACAGCTCCACACCAGTGCAGCTGTAGGACCCAAATCAGGTCTCTCTCAACGGGGTGGAGCAGCTTTGGATCAAGTGAATCTATGGCTGGCTGTTCTCTGGTCTGCTCCCACAACACTCCTGGTAGTACGTAGCTTTTGAGGTCAGTGGGAATACCTGTACCTTCAGCAGGTGCAGCAGAGGCACCTAAGGTGGGCAACTTCTGCCACATTCTAGCCTCCTCCAGCAGCACAGAACAGGAGATGGAGACGAATCCCTTAGTTACCCAATGGATTTACCACTTCTCCAATTGTGACTTTTATGCAGGGGGTGGGGTTGGCTTTCAGTACATTGCTTCCAGTTCTAGGAAAGGTCCCTGTGGTGCTTCCTATTTTTGGCCCAATGATATCTCAAGAATCTGTCCAGAGAAGTCCAGCCACCCTAAAACCTGGGCTATCTCAGTGGATGAAGCTGTGTGAATGAAGTCTTTCTGGCACAATCACATCAGTGTTGCTTCCTCAGCCTGATTCAGTTAAGCACAGAATATTTAAAAAGGATAAAAGAAACTTGGAATGTACACAACACTTTGCATCTAAATCCTATGATCAAGAGCCTTACATGGCCTTGGTGCTCCCATTTCTGACAAAACTGAAAAATCACCACGTGCACATGTAACTTCCCAGTGTTACAAGGTAAGTGTGTCCTAAAACCTCAGAACAAGCCCCCACAGATGAGGGGGGGAGGGGTTGAATTAGACCCCATGGAGTTGCACCCAACTGGGTGGCCTGGAACTTCTGCATGGTTCCTCCACCTAAGTGCAGACTTTGTAGGGTGAAAAGGAGGGACAACAAAAGTATTGCACTGGACTCTAGGTTTGTAAGTCCAGTCACAAAGTAAGAACGTTGGAAAGGAGAATGGAGGAATCATTGAACTAGCTCTACTGAACTTTGATTATTGGATCGTTTTAATGGATAGTTTTAATGGCGCTTTAATAATAATTTTATTATAATAATTTATTATTTCTATCCCATCCACCTTGCTGGGTTTCCCCAGCCACTTTTCTCTATGTAATGAACAAGGAGCTAGTTATGGGACAGCAAAGCCCCACATAGAACTGGAAATATTAGCTACCCGTAGCCCAGTGTGGGATGCTAGGTCCTAGCCAGTCTATCTAGTATCAGTGTTTGTTTTTGAGAGAACTTCCCCTTCTCCTCTATAGTTATACAAAAATCCCATGCCAGGACTAGAAAATGCTACTGTTTTAAAATAGATGTTTGCATTTGTACATAACATGAATTTTCATGGCAGTACTTCGTAAGACATTGAATAACTTTTTTAAATTCATAGGTAAAGGTAAAGGGAACCCTGACCGTTAGGTCTAGTCACGGACGACTCTGGGGTTGTGCGCTCATCTCACTTTATTGGCCGAGGGAGCCGGCGTACAGCTTCCGGGTCATGTGACCAGCAGGACTAAGCCGCTTCTGGTGAAACCACAGCAGCACACAGAAACGCCGTTTACCTTCCTGTCGGAGCGATACCTATTTATCTACTTGCACCGTGTGCTTTCAGACTGCTAGGTTGGCAGGAGCAGGGACCAAGCAACGGGAGCTCACCCCGTCACGGGGATTCGAACCGCTGACCTTCTGATCGGCAAGCCCTAGGCTTTGTGGTTTAACCCACAGCGCCACCCGCATCCCTATTTAAATTCATATCTGGGTATTAATATGACATGCAAAAATTCTTATCTAGTTTAAGTTATAGATTCAGGGCAGAAAAACACACTAACAGATGGACTACTGTATTATTTTTAAAGTTGTCATTTCAAAACCCTTTACAAACACCTCATTTTTCATATTAGGCAATTCTGTTTGACATACTTTCCTTAACAAGATCATAGATATTACTATGAATATTGGGGTGTGTAAGTGTGTGGAAACAGAATAATCTATTTACCTAATTCATCTATCTTGTCTCCTTAAAATAAAATTATATGTGATTCAGCAATCAAATATAAACAGACTAATAATTAATATTTTAGAAGGACACACACATATAATTTTAAATATAAATAATCAGTATAACTGATTAAATGTTTCTATGGTTCAAAACTCATTGAATTCTACAAGAAGAGAATGTCTTAAAACAGGACTATGGCCGATAAGATGCTATCTTCTGTCTTGGTGATTTGAAAATGCCGAAGGAAAGGGAGAGAACTCACAGAAAGGTCTCAAGAGACAACTTCAGTGGAAGGAGATGGTCCCTGAAGGCTGAACATTCAGTACATTAAGGAAGACAAAGGCTACTGTAAAAAAGCCGTCAAAGTAGATCAAGATATAAATGTAATATCAAACATTTAGACATAGTACAGATCTGTAATGATCAGAATGCAAATATACTACCTTAGCAATAGAACATATCATGATAATTACCTTTCACCATAATTACTTTCAAATATAGAAATGAAACAAAGGATGCTTTCCCCCTGAACTTTTAAAGCATAATTCAAAATAATAATAATAATAATACCAGGAACAGCTTTTGTTTTCTGCATTGAAAGGAGGCAAAAATGCAAAGTGCGAACATTGCTTCCTTGCTGCTCTTAGCTTGCCTTCGATAACATTGGCATGTAATCACATCTGATTGGCTGCACAGTATCATGACATCATCCTATTTGTCATAAGATTTCCTGATTATCTGAGATTACCCATGTGACTTACAAAGGGGAAAAAATGGTAATGTGATAGCTTATACCAAGAACAAACTTAGAGGAGGGCAACCAAAATGGTCAAAGGCGTGGAAACGATGCCTTATGAGGAACGGCTGAGGGAGCTGGGCATGTTTAGCCTGGAGAAGAGGAGGTTAAGGGGTGATATGATAGCCATGTTCAAATATATAAAAGGATGTCACATAGAGGAGGGAGAAAGGTTGTTTTCTGCTGCTCCAGAGAAGCGGACACGGAGCAATGGATCCAAACTACAAGAAAGGAGATTCCACCTAAACATGAGGAAGAACTTCCTGACAGTAAGAGCTGTTTGACAGTGGAATTTGCTGCCAAGGAGTGTGGTGGAGTCTCCTTTGGAGGTCTTTAAGCAGAGGCTTGACAACCATATGTCAGGAGTGCTCTGATGGTGTTTCCTGCTTGGCAGGGGGTTGGACTTGATGGCCCTTGTGGTCTCTTCCAACTCTATCATTCTATGATTCTAGTTGGTCTCTAAGGTGCTTCTGGACAGTTTTATTTTATATATAAAATATTTTATATATAAAATATTTATATATATGTGTGTGTGTGTCTGTGTGTAATATATATATATATATATATATATATATATATATATATATATATGGATTGTACATATTTTGACATGAACACCGAAACCAGCCAATGTTTAGTGCAACCTTATCTGAAGACAACTGGAAGTGGTGATTTGAACAGTGCGTGTTGGGAGTGGGAACAAGGCTTATATAGCCTCTTGCGCACTCACCTCTCATTGACAATTTGCATGACTGTGCATGTGACTGGCCCCTGGACTTTCAGCATGATCACTTCCCTCCTGTCACCAGAGGCAATGCTGACAACATTCCCATATACACCTTCTCAAGAAGTCATCAGAGGGAGTGGTGAAAATACGATGCCTTAAGTGATGACCAGCATTTTAGCGGAAATATATTATGTACTATAAACTCATTTCTTAATAATTTCTAGCACAATTATCTTGCTAGGTGCAGCTCAGTAGAGCACAGCATTAAAACTATTGTTTTTTTTTTGTTTTTTTTTATAATATTTTTTTATTAAACAATTTTTATGTTAACACAAACAAAACATACAAAAACAAACATCAAACATTAACAGAACAAAAAACAAGTACCATTTCATGTCCTAATTTCTTAAACCTTACTTCCTCGACTTCCTCTTGCTTCCCGTTTCTGTATTCCAAATTCTTACAATTATTCAGCGAATCTTCCCTTATTTTATTATAAATTTATGTTAATCATCCTTATTCTCTCTGTCTTAACCATTACTAATAGTAACCATTTATTTTAAGCCCAACATCATTCTAACTGTCATTAATTTTATAGTATTTCTTTAAGTAATCCTTAAACTTCTTCCATTCCTCTTCCGCTGCTTCTCTTCCCTGGTCTCGGATTCTGCTCGTCATTTCTGCCAAACCCATGTAGTCCATCACCTTCATCTGCCATTCTTCCAGTGTGGGTAGATCCTGTGTCTTCCAGTACTTTGCAATAAGTATTCTAGCTGCTGTTGTAGCATACATAAAAAAAATTGTATCTGTCTTTGACACCCCCTGGCCGACAATACCCAAGAGAAAGGCCTCTGGTTTCTTGGGGAAAGTATATTTAAATACCTTTTTCAGTTCATTATAAATCATTTCCCAGAATGCCTTAATCTTCGGGCACGTCCACCAGAGGTGAAAGAATGTACCTTCCTTTTCTTTACATTTCCAACATTTATTATCAGGCAAATGGTAGATCTTTGCAAGCTTGACTGGGGTTATGTACCACCTATAAATCATTTTCATTATATTCTCTCTTAAGGCGTTACACGCCGTAAACTTCAACCCGGTGGTCCACAACTTTTCCCAGTCAGCAAACATGATGTTATGACCAATGTCCTGAGCCCATTTAATCATACTTGATTTTACCATTTCATCTTGTGTATTCCATTTCAGCAGCAGATCATACATTTTTGACAAATTCTTAGTACTGGATTCTAACAGTTCAGTCTCTAATTTTGATTTTTCCACCTGGAAGCCTATTTTACTGTCTAATTTAAACACTTCATTTATTTGATGATAATGTAACCAATCTCTCACCTTCCCTTTTAGTTTTTCAAAACTCTGCAATCTCAATTTGTCCCCTTCCTTTTCCAAGATTTCCCAATATCTTGGCCATTTCGACTCCATATTTAGCTTTTTGACTGCCTTAGCTTCCATTGGTGATAGCCATCTTGGAGTCTTATTTTCCAGCAAGTCCTTATATCTGACCCAGACATTTAATAGTGCTTTTCTGACAATATGATTTTTGAAACTTTTATGCGCTTTAACCTTGTCATACCACAAATATGCATGCCACCCAAAAATATTGTTAAATCCTTCCAAATCCAAAATGTCTGTGTTTTCAAGAAGCAGCCATTCTTTTAGCCAGCAGAAAGCTGCCGCTTCATAGTACAATTTAAAGTCTGGCAGGGCAAACCCCCCTCTTTCCTTTGAATCCGTTAATATCTTGAATTTTATTCTGGGCTTCTTGCCCTGCCAGACAAATTTAGATATATCTTTCTGCCACTTCTTGAAACAATCCATTTTGTCCATAATTTGTAATGCTTGAAACAAAAACAACATTCTTGGCAATACATTCACAGCATTAAAACTATTGAATTCTATACCACAAGGAGTTACTTTCAGTTGCCAACCACAACCTTCAAGTTACTGCACAGACTTATTAAACTTGCTTCAGATCACTCTGATCACTAAACAAACCTGTCAGTCTCCACATTTAAGCTGTGGTACAATCAATGCGCAACACAAACATAGCAAATGGACTGAAAGTCAGTGTTCTGGAAAGCAAGGGTCAGGAGTGGAAATAAACACCAGCAATATTCCTGGCATGACTAAAGAACACTCAGCCCATCAGGCGTGTCCCAAGATGCCATTTAATTGGTTCTAATCTCTCTTTTTGCCTCAGTAAACTGGCTTCATAGACCATTCCACGTGTTTATGGGTCTCTGCGTGATCAAATGTGTCTTGACATCTGTTCTCCTTTTCCTTCCCAGATCCATTTGTGACCCATTGATCTGTGACTGCGAAGTACCAAAAATAGTGCCTTGGAGCTTCAAATCCTCAAAGCTTTGTGTAACACAAAGCTTATAGTGGAAGAAAACTAAAAACAACAACAAAAAAACCCCAACGCTTTAAAACATCCCTTATATTATTTTAATAACTTGATTATTTTGTTACATCACGTAGCATTTTAGCCCATTATTCAGAATTGTATCACTAAGGTGCTTTCTAATATATAGTAAAAGTTAGGCAAAGTGAGTCATAACATACTTTCTAAGTGTTGCAAAGCATTTAAGTTCTTTAGAATTTTGTTTGGCACTCCAGACTGAAAGGCACTAAAGGTTTTTATGGAAGTGGTGTGCAGTGTTACCTCTCTCCCCCCCCCCCCAAGGTGTAGAGTAGTCAGAAAGGCTTTTGACTGCTATTGGCTGAGCTGCTTTAATGCTAAATAAATAAGTAAATCTCTTCTTAGACTGGCATAAAAACCCCAGAAAGCAAGACTGAAAGAGGGAGTGTACAGGATGATTAGGGGGAAAGGAAAACCAACTGGCAATGGAGAAAAGTATAGGAGCTGGGAGCTGCTCAAATATCAAGCATTGTTTAAAATAACAAACCACATTTCTTTGCAGGCTTCTAGTACAGTTGATTGGGGAAAATTCCATGTGTATCCAGGTGGACATATATATGACTCTCTAAACAAGGTAGGGGGTACTTGTGACTCTCTAGAAGTTGTTACACTATACAACTGATGGGAGTGGGCACCCAACAACATCTGGAGGGCTGCAGGTTCCTCTGCCCTGCTCTAACTGATGTGAGGAAAAAACCATGTGCCATGGATAGGATCCTTCATCCAACTGATGAAATCAGAGAATGTGCCAGCTGGCTAACAGCACAATTCTAACTGGAAGTAAGCCCCAATCAGTTCAGTGGAGCTCATTCCAAAGTAAGTGTGCACAGGATTGCAGTTTCAGTCACTAACAGAGCAGTCCTGTTTATGTTGACTAAACAAATCAGTGGAACTTCATCCTAGGTAAGTGTGTTTAGGATTGCAGCCTCAGACACACTTTCCAACAACAGAGAATGCATGTTGTCATTTCCCATTACATGGGGTATATGCTTATTATTGCATTAAGTCTCATAATCTATTGGCATTTTAAGATTCTCAGCAAGGATGTGGCATCACATTCCCAAGAGAGACCATATTGTTTCATCAAAACTAAAGGAACATAAGGATTGTCTTTCTTGATCAGACTAATATCCATCTATCCAGCATTTTGTATTCAGCTGTTGATAGCAAGATGCCTCCGGGAGCTTAAAAGCACAGCACAGCACAAAGGCAATATCCTTCCCCTTCTGTTTGCCCCAACCTATATATTCAGAGCAATAGTATTCCTGCACCTGAATATTCCAGGTTGCTATTACCATTGAACCACAGTGACTAATACCTATTGATAGACCTATTCTCTATGAGTTTGCCTAAAAGCCACCTAGAGTAAGAACTAGGTAGGGCAGGCTTCCTCAACCTTGGCTCTCCAGATGTTTTGAGGCTACAATTCCCATCATCCCTGACCACTGGTCCTGCTAGCTAGGGATCATGGGAGTTGTAGGCCAAAAACATCTGGAGGGCCGAGGCTGAGGAAGCCTGCCATAGAGACAAGAAAAGGTTAAGAGTGATTCTCACATGCACACTTCCTGGCTCTGCATCATCAATCTAAAGCATTAGGCACATATTCAGTGCACATCCTAAAACAAATAAGGCTGGAACTACACATTCTAAATGACATGAAGCGGGCACACCTAATGGTGACCTTGAAGTGAGTTGTCTCTCACCACATCTCTAACCTTTTGTTCTGAGAGAAACTGTGCCTTTAATAGTTGCACAGAAGGGGTGGTGGGAATCAACATTTAATCAAGTTTATCTCTAACATCTGTAAAAGCATATATACATTTTTATTTTTTTGCAAAGTGTATCATTGTTGTGCACTGCATGCATATTAATACCCTCAATTGTAAATCATGTTCCCCATTCAAAAGCTGAGAAAGCAGTACAGATCAGTCATTGTTTTTCATTGCATACACAGTTGGCTTGATTATGCATTGTGTTCCCTCTCAGAAGCACTGAGAGCAGTCACATTTATGTAGCTTAGTGTCATTGTTGTGTTTCACATCTTAAATTGCCTTAAATGTGCAATAGCTTGTGACTATGCAGCAGTTTCTTCAAGCATCTGATGATAAAGTCTGAAGATCAGCTGATTCTTTGGGATGCTTATACACACCAACAAACATGCAGCTTGCATTCAAAGAGTGGAAAATCAGACATGCATACACCACTTGACAGAATCTTCCAAGGACTATTAGAAATCATTATGGATAAAAAATTTGACACACAAAAGTAGTTAATAAAAATGATTGACAGTCCATGTGGAATACAAGTAAAAAACAGAAATAGCTGTGGTTCTCTGATCATGTGAATCCTTTCCTTTTAAAGTCCATGCCTCCTGTCTCTACTATGACTGGGTACCTAAGGTCAAGAAATAAATTACGCTCATTCATTCAAGAAATTCTGTTTAAGATACAAAAAATAAAATAATAAATGGCCATGTATTGTCAGAAGATTCAGAAATATACTGCAGCTGTTCTGAAGTGGTGATTTCTGAGGGAAATGCAGGATCAAGCTGCTGTTTTTCTCTTGTCACCTTCTTATGAAAGGATTAGAGGAATCTTACTGAAAAAGGCCTTGGATCGGGACTTCCGGCGAGGCAGCATGGCGGCTGCAACAGCAGAAAAGAGCTCCTGAAGCCAGCCAGAGTAAAAGGCTCTGTCTGGCCGACTCCGGGACTCCCAGGACTGCTGCTGCCAGCGGAGAGGAATTGGGGGTGCCCGGGGCGTCTATCAAAGGAGCCAAAACACCCCCCCACAACCTTGATTGAGCCGGTAAGGCACCCGACCACCCCCCCCCAACAGCCGAGAGGAGCTCCAAAACCAGGAGGACAGTGGAGCTAAGGCAAAGAGGGAAGGGGGAAAAGGGGGGAAAGAGGAAGAAAAAGAAAGAAAGAAAGGAAAAAGAGCCCCAACTTTACCGCTGCTGCCCCCATCTGTGCCTACGGGAAAGAAGAGGAGACGTAGGTGGGCAGAAAAAAGGCTCCGGAAAAACACGTGGCTGAGCCGACTGCAGCCTCCAGCGGCAAGGAAAACAGAGGAAAGCCGCAAGAAACTACCCCTTTTTTTCCCCCCTTTTCTTAAATCCCTTTTTTTAACCCCTTCCTCCCCCTCTCCCTTTTTTTTTAAAAAAAAAAATAATTCTTTTTTATTCCCCCCCCCCCCGCCATATACCTACTTTTATCACTTCTCTTTTTAAAAGAGGGGCCACTGCTGCAGCAGCCACCCTTACTTTTTTACAAACAAAAAATAATAATAGTAATTAGGGGGAAATAGGTTGTTTTTTAAAAAACAACACACACACACAATTCCCCCCCCCTCTTTCTAAAGCCCTTTCTATTCTATTTGTTAGCTTGTTCTTGAGGGGGGAACCTTTGGCCCCCAGCTACGACCACCACTCTCTTTTAAAACACAAATTTCCTCCATATCACTACTATTGCTATTGATACTCTCCCCCCCCCCCCGTTTATTTCTCTCTCCCTTTTTGCTCTCCTCTCTCTCTCCCTTCACCCCCCTTATTTTTTCCTTTTATCCCACCTTTCACTCCAATCCCCCCTCTCCCCCCTCCGTCTCCCCCCTTCTTCTTTCCTTCTTCTTCTTCCTTTTTCTCCCTCCACCCTTTACATATAGCCTATTTGTCTGTCTCTATTTCTGAGCGCACTCCCAACCCCAACTTCCACCTTAACTGGACCCCAATACCCCTTTTGGGTATATACAACCCCCTCCTAAACACATATTTCCCCTGGCCCCACCCCTCTAATCTCTTGTATCTCTACCTGCTAACCCCCCCCCCCTTTATATGCACTGTCTGTCCGTTAGTCTATCCATCTCTGCTTACCCGCCCCCCCCCATGACCACCTAATCCAAACGCTCTGTAAAAGCCACCAGCCAGCAACGCCTGATCAGCCCAGCAACCCAACAATACCCAGGAATCACCACTGCCACAACTCCTAACCACCACACGCCCTACTCCAAGAGGACGCCAAGCCAACCTCAAACCAAAACCATTAGGGAGACTGAGATGACACCAACCAGGGAGATGGCAAACAATGCTAATACCGTAACTCCCCTTCAAGATGATGACCACCCAGTAACGAAACGAGATCTGAGGGAAATGGAAGCAAGATTAGAAGCACGATTAGAAGAAACACTGAAGGCCACAATGGCTCCCATGCAGGTACTAATCAACAATCTAACCTCCAAAGTGGAAGCTCTAGAGAACAAGAACCAAATGCAAGAAAGAATAATAGAGCAATACCGGGAGGAGAACGCACGTGTGAACAAGAAACTGGACGAACTGGTAAACCAAATGGAAGCAGAACACAGAGAGATGAAAATTAAGCAAGCCGACCTTGAAGACCGCAATAGACGTTGTAACATCCGCTTCCGCAACTTTCCTGAAAAAACAGAGGAGAAAAGCCCAGCAGACCTAATTATACGCTGGCTGAAAAACACAATCCCAAACCTGAAACTTGAGGCAGATGACTTGGAGAGGGCTCACAGAGCCCTAAAACCTATGCCAAAACCCAGCGCCCCCCCAAGAGACATCATTGTATGCTTCACACGCTACAAAAAGAAGGAAGAGGTATGGAACAACCTCAGAAACTCAACCAACCTTCGATATGGAGAAACCCCCATTCTGGCCCTACAGGACCTATCTCAGGATACCCTAAACCGGAGGAAAAGCCTGCGCCCATGCACCCAGCGTCTCCAACAAGCAGGGATCAAATACCGATGGGGCTTCCCCTTCCGCCTCATTGTAACAACCAATACAACACAACACATGGCTACCAACATACCTGAGGCCCTGCAACTACTAAAGAACCTTGAACTCGACCTCCCACCGGAATGGCAACCGACAAACCCACCAAGTGACAGCCCCAACCACGAGGAAACAACAGCAAACAACTGGACGACGGTACAGAAGAAAAAGAGACAACAGAAGCGGCACAACAACGCAAACCAATACAGACAAGCATCATGCTCAGAACCATCCCGCCGGCCATACGACACAAGAAACCAGACCAAGATTAACCAAACCAATTCATCGCAGATGGACAACCCTACAACAGCAACAACCGCAGCTGAATGAAGCAACCAGGAAGAAACCACAAACTGAAGGACTGGTGATTCCCCCCCCCCGTTCCCCCTCTCTCCCCCCCCCAAAAACATAGATTTAGTTAACACCATCAACATCCCCCCCAGCCCCGCACCCCCACAGAAATCCCCACCCCAACACCAGTCCAGACGACCTCAACCACATTCCCCATCACCCACACCTTCAACATCTCCATACTAGGGAAAAACAACTCCTCCAACCTTAATAACACAACCCACAATCAGGCTAAAATCTGATAAAATCAACCAGCACTATGGTGGCACCAGAGCGTACCAGCACCCACACCCCCACCCCAACACACCAACAATGTTGCTCATAACATTGGCAACATTGCTTATGAACCTTATACTTGACAGCGACGTTACAAAGTCACTTCACACTGTCTCACTGATCTCCCCCTATCGCAAACAACAGGGGGGATGGCCTGTCCTTGAACACGGTCTTCCACACCAGCTGAGACCTAGGACCAACCGGCTAAATGCCAGATGGTCTAAAATACCCCAAACAAACACCTATATGACTACATATAGGAAACTCTCTACAACTTACCCCCTACTCTTTAACCCAAATCTTACTCTAATCCCATTAGCCCTCCACCCACCACACCCTAGGTCAGCGCAACCCCACTGGTTCCTTAAACAACACGAAGAGAGAGACACAAGACAACCCGAACGGGTTGGCAGGGAATCGCCCCACATAATAGACAAGCAAGATGGCTAACCTAAAAGCAATTACATTAAACGTGAGGGGGCTGGGAAACCCCATCAAAAGAAAACGCATCACCTCATACATAAACACCATGAAACCACATATCACCTTCCTACAAGAAATACACAACCCACCCAAAGGCAGCAAACTCCTGAGCGACCCCCGCTTCAGTCAACAGTGGGTCGCACGAGGCTCAGGGAAAGCTCGCGGTGTAGCCATAATACTCAGTAGAGACCTGAACTTCACTGCCACAACAGTCCTCAAGGACAAAAAAGGCAGATTCATTTTCGCTAAAGGGACACTAGATGGCAAAATCAAACTGACAATCGGCTCCATATATGCCCCAAACGCGAAACAATTAGAATTCTTCCAGAAGACACTAAACAAATTCCTCTCCTTCTCTGAAGGGGAAGCAATCCTAGGAGGGGACCTCAATCTAAATATGAAAGGTATATCCCTGAAAGACATCCACCCTACAACCCCATGGGCAACCTTCCTCCGAAGGAAACCCCCAACAACTAGGAACTCCTACAAGTTACTAAAAATGCTAAAAAACAGGGGTCTCTACGACATTTGGGGTGAGCAAAACCCGGGAGACATCAGCCATACATTCCAATCGGGACGTCACGATACAGTGTCCAGACTGGACAGCATTCTGCTCACACAGGGTCTGATCCCCTCAGTGGAATCAACAAACATAGGTAACATTAAAATCACAGATCACGCCCCAGTAGAAGTCACCGTTAAAATAGGAGAAGGAACACAAACCACCCCATCATGGTCCTTCAGTCCCATCCTAACTACAAACAAACAAATTAGAGAGAGTCTCACAAAAACCCTCCAAAACTACTTCAAGGAAAACGATGTAGACAATATAACAACCCCCCTCCTATGGGACACAATGAAAGCGGTCACCAGAGGAGCTTGCATAAAAGAGAAAACATCCCTTAAAAAACAAACCTCCTCAAAAATTAGCAAAATAGAACAAGACATCACAGCCCTCTCAACACGCTACAAACAAACAGGATCTAAAAAACTCCTCAAACTTATAGAACAAAAAAGGAGAGAACTAGACTCCCTAGAAATTAACAAAACAATGATCAACATTCTATATTCTAAACAACGTTTCTACGAATATGGAGGGAAAAACTCCAGATTACTAGCAAATAGATGTAGGAAAAAAGCACTCAAAACAAGAATACACTGCATCACCAAAAAAGACGGCAACATAACATTCTCCCCTGAAGAAATATCCTCAGAATTTGCAGAATTCTACTCCAACCTATACACCTCCCATAACCCACCAGAGAAGGAAATCAGAACATTTCTAGCAGGACTGACCATGCCTACCCTAACTGATGAGGAACAGGAATTCATGGACAGCCCTATCACCCCAGAGGAAATAGAAGTGGTCCTCAAAAACCTGAAACCACACAAAGCCCCAGGCCCAGACGGCTTCACAGCAGAATTCTATAGGAAATTCAAAGAACCCTTGATGCCCTACATGACCCGCCTATTCAACGACATCATAAAAGGGGGCCCCACCCCCAAAACCTGGACCCACTCCAAAATAGTCTCCATCCCAAAACCACTAAAAGACAGCCTCAAAGTAGAATCATACCGCCCAATCTCATTAATAAACCAAGACTACAAGATATTCACATCAATCTTGGCCAACCGCCTAAAAATCTTCCTACACAAGTTAATAGCCCCAGACCAGACTGGCTTTGTCCCTGGCCGCAATATAACAGACCCCATCAGGAAACTACTGAACCTGATCGAACACAGCAAGGCAACTAAACTCCCATTGACAATTATGTCCCTAGACATCCTCAAAGCCTTTGATTGCTTAGAGTGGAAATACATATTAGCAGTACTAACTAACATGAAATTTGGCCCCAACTTCCTACAAACCCTCAAACAAATATACTCCCAAGCCTCAGCAAAATGCAGAACTAACAATATGGATTCTAATACTATAGCTATCCAAAGAGGCACGAAACAAGGATGCCCACTGTCTCCCTTCTTATTTATCCTGGCTCTGGAACCCTTAGCAATCCGCATCCGAGCAGCCACAGACATCAAGGGAGTGGAAATAAAAGGCAGAACCTATAAATTAGGGCTCTTTGCAGATGACCTAATGGTCACAACACCAGACCCCATAAGCACAGCAACCTCCCTAATCAGAGAACTCAACACATTTGCAATGGTGTCGGGCCTACAGGTAAATTTTACAAAGTCAGAAGCTATGTGCTTCAACACCCCTCCTCACACCCAAAAAGAACTCACGAAGGTCACCAAAATAAAACTCTGCCACACCAAGTTCAGATACCTAGGGGTACAAATAACCAGAAACCTCAATAAACTGTACCTCCACAACTACAAGCCCCTGTGGCGACAAATTAACAAAGACCTAAAGAGATGGAATAACATGAATTTCACTCTCTCAGACAAAACAGCCATGATCAAAATGATCACACTCCCAAAACTAACCTACCTATTCCAAACCCTCCCAATCTGGATCCCCTCAACCCAACTCCGCAGTTGGCAGAGAAAACTACACTCTTTCATCTTCTCACATAAAAAACCAAGAATAAGCCCCAAATACCTGCACCTCCCCACCTCAGAAGGAGGATGGGGAATCCCCAACATAGAAGCATATTACATTGCCAACCAAATACGCCATATAATCCCATACATACTAGAAGATGAGACAAAACAATGGGTACACCTAGAGAGGGACACAATTGAAAATACCTGCACCACAACATACCCACTCCTCCCAAACAAACTAAAGAAAATTCCCACAACACTTAACAGGTACACACAGACCATGCTCAAAGCATGGAAAACACAAATAGGCAAACTATCCCCAACCCCATCCCCACTAATCCCCCTGGCGTACCACCCATTATTCCACCATGCAGCACAAAACCTCCAGATAAAAACCTGGCGAACCAAAGGCTTATATCGCCTAATAGACTTTTATAAAAATAACAAACCCTTGTCAACACAAGAAATACAAGACAAACTAGAAGACACCCAAATGCCCTGGTTAACACAACACCAACTACATGCCCTCTTAAACAACCCAACAGTAAAATCAGCAGCAACTAGACCCCTGACAACCTTTGAAAACCTCCTCCTAACAACAAAGGGAAACGGTAAAGGGGCGGTATCCGCAATATACAAAATACTACTCCAAAACCCCGCAAATCCCCTAGACGCAATCAAAAAACAATGGGAGAATGACATAGGCTATGAGATTAACCCCACTCAATGGACCAGAATGTGGTCTAAACCCCCCTTTAAATCCATATCAACGAAAAGAAAAGAACTCACACTGAAACTCACCTACAGGTGGTACCTAACACCAAGGAAACTAGCGCTAATACACCCAGGAACCTCACCAAAATGCTGGAGAGGGTGCACCTCCACAGGCACATACCTCCACATGTGGTGGGAATGTCCCAAAATCCAACTATTCTGGACAATAGCCATACAAGAAATATGTAAAATAACTAAACAAGTATTAGACGTCACCCCAGAATTGGCCCTACTAAACATCTTCCAAGACAACAATGCCCATTTACACCACAAAGAACTCATAACCCACCTACTTTCAGCAGCCAGAAACACCATAACCAGACACTGGAGAGACCTGTCAGGAGTAAGCATGGACCAATGGTACCAAATAGTATGGGAAACAGCCCTACTAGAAAAATTAACTAATAAACTGAAACTGACACGGGGACAAACAGAAGAAGACACCTTCACCCCGGTATGGCTCCCCTTTATCACATACACAGCCCAACAGGACAACGACAATAATCCACCAACAGCATACAAATCAATATGGCTAACCTGATCCAAAACACCCACCCACCTCACTCACACACGAAAACAAAGATCACCACAGCCAATCACAAACAAACAATCACACCCTAGGCCAACCCCAACCTCTCTCACCACCAAAGGAACACAAGTGAACAACACAAGCACGCTGACACCAAACTCTACATACATTAAGCATAACAGAAACACCGCTACCCGACCCCACCCCCATCCATCTCCCCTCCCTCCACCCCCTTTCCTTTTTTTTTCTTTTTTCTTTTCTTCTCTCCCTAATGCCTCATCAAATGAAACAGATTTGTAAAATTGTTACATGGAAGAAAAAAAAAATACGAGGCATTACACTTACACTGTAAAACAAGAAAACCCTTAATAAAATATTTAAAAAAAAAAAAAAAAGGCCTTGGATCCAGAGCTAGTGTAGAATCATAGAACCACAGAGTTGGAAGGGACCCCAGGGGTCATCTAGTCCAACCCTCTGCAATGCAGGAATCTTAGTTAAAGCATCCATGACAGATGACCATCCAACCTCTGTTTAAAAACCTTCAAGGAAGGAGAGTCCACAATCTCCTGAGGGAGACCATTCCACTGTCAAACAGCTCTTACTGCCAGAAAGTTCCTCCCGATGTTTAGTTTGAATCTCCTTGTAACTTTCTTGTTCTGCTGTATGTAGAGATCAGGGGCTTTGCCCCAAGATAGACCTGCTCTTAATGCTGAATTGGAGCAAACGCCTGTCAGGTTTCCCATAGAATGACTTTGGCCCGAATTCAGTGGTAAAAAGCAGATTTTCCCATAGAAAGCAGTGAGACAAACGCAAAACCACTCAGACCCATGCCTCAAAAGCAGCAGACAAGTGAAGTGTGGATGAGCCCTTAGCCAGCACAGCACCACTCTAAGTGATAATGTTTCTGGCTTCCACACAAGACTCTGAACCAGGAAGCAGGGCTTCATCAGTACCAAAAAAGACACTGAAAGTAGCTAACTTTTCTGTCCTATATGTCTTCTTTGTGAAAATCACCGCTGCCAACTTCCATCTCACTTTTTCTGCCTTTACAAGAATTGGTTTAGCCCACACTAGTTCCCCATCATTTCACAAAGGTTTTTATGCTCTCCCAACAGCAGCTTCATGAGACTTAAATCACAGTAATGGCGCAATCCTAAACACATTTCCTTGAAAGTTCCATTAATTTAACTGGACCTTATTTCCAGCTAAACAAATGTAAGACTGCACCACAAATGTGTAAAAGAACAACATGTAAGAGTTGGAAGCGCATTTTAGACTCATCACCAGGCAGACTTGGGATGCACATGGCATCCTAGTCAGGGGGCAGCATCTGGGGCTTCAGTACTTCAGAACAACCCATTGTTGCCTTGGGGCCCCTTTGAATTAGTGCTCAATTCCAATAAACACGGTGTGTGTGTGTGTGTGTGTGTGAGAGAGAGAGAGAGAGAGAGAGAGTCCTTTGGGGGGAGAGGGTTAATTTCATCTCATTTACCTCAGAATGATTCCACCAAGTAACACTGTGGCGCCAGAGGGACCCAAGGACCCTGGCAAAGAGCACTTTGCTGATGGACCCTCCCAGGTCCTGCCAGGAAAGGCCTTTCCTGTAGTGAGCTGTGCACCTTCTCTGCATCGTTCCAGAGTCACTAGGAATAGCAGTCGAAGACCATACCCTCCAAGTGTACCAATTTTCCAGAGACAGTCCTGGAATTATAAAAGCCGCCCCAGCCTCTGATTCGATCCCAGAATGTCCCTGTTTCCCCCACCAGCACTGAGCTTGGGGAGAAGGATGAGTCACAGCTTGTCCCAAGAAATGATGGCAGCTGCAGTTGTGAGGGAGCATCCCATTGCTTCTCCGTGGCCCCCACTGCCAGCCTCCTCCCTTGGGGAGCTTGTAGTGGTGAGGAGGAGAGGCTGTCGACAGTGAGGGCAGGGCCGTCCTGAGCAGGAAGAAAGGGGCAGCAGAGCACAAGGAATCTTGATTTTTTTAAAAAAAAAAAAGCTTTGTGCATCTGCATTTGATCTTGCCCTTTCCTGAAATTTATTTATTGATGTGTGTTTTTCTTTTTGTAAATCTACCAAAGAATAAGATTGGGATGAAGGGGTTTCCTCTGGACGGCGGTGTGTGTGTGTGTGTGTGTTGTGCCCTGTTGGTGATGTGGTGGTGGCACTTGCCCTCCTTCTGTAGGAAACGCTCTGCAGGGCAGGGTTGAGAAGGGTCAGTTGCGGGAGAGTGAGAAGTGTCTCTCTTTTCAACTGAGGAACGTTGGAGGGTGTGTGAGGGTATATTCCACAGCCTGAGTCTGGTTGCACAAAATGCCTGACTTCTGGTTGAGAAGTTGAGCCTCTGTAACTTTGGGGGCCAAGGTATACTATGCTATTGCACTCATCTGCAAATTTAGCTTTGATTAGGATGGGAACCAACATGGGTAATTGATAGAGCATGCAATCCAGACCAAGTAGATCACCTGGGTTCAAAATGTCATTTATCCATCACAAACATGTGCTTGCTTGGTCAGTCATGATCAGGGGTCAGCAACCTTTTTCAGCCATGAGCTGGTCCACCGCCCCTCAGACCATGTGGTGGGCTGAACTTTTTTTTGGGGGGGGGGAATGAACGAATTCCTGTGTCCCACAAATAACCCAGAGTTGCATTTTAAATAAAAGCACACATTCTACTCATGTAAAAACACCAGGCAGCCCCAACAAATAACCCAGAGATGCATTTTAAATAAAAGGACACATTCTACTCATGTATAAACGCGCTGATTCCTGGACTGTCCGTGGGCCAGATTGAGAAGGCGATTGGGCCGCATCCGGCCCCCGGGCCTTAGGTTGCCTATCCCTGGTCATGATCTTTCAGGCTTCATCTTCCATGCAGGTGAGAGTATCATGTTCAAGTTCAGGCATGTTCAACTGAGCTGCTTGTAAGAAGGGTAGAATACAGATTAAATCAAAATAGTAACATACATGGCCGACTATTCTGCTAAGCAATACCAGTGGGGGGGGGGTTCATAAAGAGCTGTTCCATGTGGCAGTAGCAGTGAGCAACCTCAAACATCTCACTCCAGTACAAATAGTCCTAATATGAAAAGAAAACAGCCAGTACAGTTCTTCATTGCCTTTGGTTCTGCTTTCACTGTTTCCAAATGCTGCCCAAGTGCGCCCAAGGGGGAGGATATTGCTGTCTGATAAAGTGCTGATTTGCAAAGGGAGAAGTCCCAAAGCACCCTGGCGAGCAAAAAGTGTTCCCTGCTTCCAAAATGAAGCTGAAGCTGTTGCTTAGCTTTATGATTTATTCACTGAAAACCCCAAGCCTTCCATTTTGGCCACAGACAATTGTCCCCAAGGTTTACTTAACATTTGAGTCTTCAGATGAGTGCTTGAAGTATTTAAACACACCACTGGGAGCCAAAGCCATTCAGGAACCACTCATCTATAATGTGATGTGTTGTCACCATGAGACACCAAAGTTATTATTGCTTCACAGCACTTTAAAGGGACACAACTCTATTTGTGAAATGTTAACAGCAAAAACCAAGATTATGTTATGTGCAGACTATAATTTTACTTTAGTTGTCTTGAACACCAGGTGAAGCATTTAGTTTGTGCCAGGACTATATAACTTCAGGCTGTAAGTGGTGCCTGTGGTATTGAGGGGTTAAAAACCATCTCACCTGAGTGGCATAGACTGAGACCTAGTTCTCAGAATCAGATGAAGCCAACAATTTGCTTTTAACATTTCATTTATTAACTTTCTCTTGTAAAGTTCTTTGCAGTTTTTCACAAACAGTGTATAAATTTAAATAAATAAAGACCAGTTTCCTCCCCCAGGTCCTATTCCCATACTGACTTCAAACCTGTTATTGTAGGAGATAATTGAGAAAGGAAAGCTGCGTATATATGAGGAACTAGTCCCTTGATACACATGTTGGCATCAATATTATATGTTCAAATACAGACAAAGCTATAGAAAGCAAAATACATTTATCAGGGGAAGAAGAAATTGTTTCGTTGAACTCATAACCAGTTGAGTTACGAATGAAGACTTTTAGTAAAAAAAATATTACCTTATTTCTTTCCACAGTATAAAACACATGAAGCAACAATTCTGTATGTTAAGTATGAAACAATTAAGTGGTTACTGTGTTATGGAACTGGAAGATTAAATAAAAGGATGAGAGAGGGAGGGAGGGATATGTGGGGAGAGGGAGAGTTGCAAAAGTGGGGTTAGAGTCAGGTGAAGGGCTCACAGACCCATTGTAGCCCCACTGCAAATTGCTCTCTCCCAATGCTGGTTTTAACTTAATAAATAGGACTCAGACATTTAGAGAAGACAAATTGGCCAGTACTTTGCAGTTACATCCTAAGAACAGACCCTTAAACAGTTCTGAGCACCTTGCTCCCATTTTTGAAATTTCCATATATTGCTGCTGAAGTCCCTTCCACAGAGTGAAATGTGTGCTTAAGAGTGAACTGGTTTATATAGCTAGTATCAGAAAATGTTCACTTTACATACTTACCAACGGCAGAGCCCTTCACATTCCAAAGTAGCACTCATACTATAGAATCACAGAATTGTAGAATTGGAAGGGACCCCCCAAGGATCATTTGCCAAACTTGGCCCTCCAGCTATTTTGGGACTACAGTTCCCATCATTCCTGACCACTGGTCTTGTTATCTAGGGATGATGCGAGTTGGAGTCCCAAAACAGCTGGAGGGCCAAGTTTGGCCATGCCTGATAGTCCAACCCGCTGTGATGCAGAAATTCTGCCAACAGCTATCCCTGGGTGTGCTCAAACCACCAACCTTCTGGTTAACAGCCAGACACACTAACCCATTGCACCTCATTCCTTTCATCTACTGCCTGCCTCTCCAAGAGCTGGCATGTAAAAGAAAAGGTACTTTCATAAATGTAGATGCCTTCTGTAATGTCAGCTCCATGGAGAGTTTCATAGTCTAGCATACACCCTTTTCATCCCTTCTCAAACTTCCCATCATTGATAAATGTGAAATTTTACATTTCTTTTGTCTGCTGCTTTAACTGGAAATTACAATTGACACAGAAGGAACAGAAACAAAAGGCACAAACTGGGCCATGGACAAAGACAGTGCAATGTTCTGAGATAGACATAATGAACCTTATTTGAGCAAAATGAAAATTTTCCTAATGATTGATGGAGATACCAAAAGCACAGTGCAATCCATTTCAGCCCTACAGCTGTGCAAGAGCATTGCTCATATTTCACAGCTGGAATGCACCCCAAAACTCACATTTGAAAATGTTGTTGTTTAATATTTACAGTCAGACACCCTCTAGGTATTAGCTGGATATCTGATATCTGCATTTGCTGCTGAATGGCACTTGATTCCAGTATTTGATCTCTGGCAGTTGGTATGTGACAGCAGGCGTGCAGTGGAATTTAATAGTTGACAGTTTGGTTTGGCAGTGAACCAGCTCTGTAATTTCCTGCACCTTGAAATCTGACTGGAATTTATGCTGTTCTGCAGGTGCCAGCTAAAAACATGGCATTTTGCATAGGCTTTTTCGAAACTTAATTGGAAATTGTTGTTAATGTTCAACAGAAATAATTTAATAAGTAAGTTTATGGGGGCGACATTACACACACACATTGCTATAAAGATTGCTGCACCCCCTACATATCAAGCCATTCACTGGGTTCTGCAAGAGAGGGCATCTTGCAGATACTATCTGATCAGGAGATGTTGCAGAGTATTGGACCAGATAGCACTCATGGTCCCTTCCAAATCTACAATTCTATGATTCTTCTTAGCTGCAAGGAGGCCTGGTCTCATGGGTCAGTCCCATTAGCAACCACAGGATTCCTTGCCCTTGGATTTTACCTTTCCAGCACTTCCCACCTGCCAGCTCTGCTCCATTAGCTTTCATTACATTTGAGGGTGAAATCTGAGTGTATGTGTGTTAATCTCCATTGGTCCTCCATGGGAAGACTCTCCCACCCTTATATTTCACCTCCAAATGGTTCTGCGTGCAGGATAATCAAGTAGAATGATTTGCTTTAGCTGTTTTAATCAGCCCAAACCAGTAGAAACTGTGGAATGGGATTCAGGTAGGAGAGAAAATATTAATTGCAATTTATCCTTCCAGACGCCCACATGTGTGGGATATTTAAAATGCAGTCAAACCAACAATTCATCTTTTGCTAGATAGGCACATGATAGGAGCTGAAGCTCACAAAACTTTATTGTAAACTTATTAGCAAGAATGCGGTGAGAGTCACTCCCACTGTGCACTGACAGGGGGAGGCTGTAGCTATTTATTCTCCTACCTGTCTGGGCACAGCCTCTTCCTCTTCCTTCATCACCAAGCTAGCAATGTGAGAACTACGATTTAAACTAGGCTTTTAAGTATGTCTTTGAAAGGGGATTACCATTTTGAGCCTGCCTGAACACAACTGCTGTACCTGTTACTCTTCAGCAAGTATTCTGAGTTGAGTAAAGGTTAATTTTGCCTTTTACAAGACTATTTGTGCAATTATTATTTTAATGGGGGAGAGAAGGGGGACATACCAAGGAAATCCAGTCTGCCTTAAAGTGTCACAAGTTCACTGGCTAATTGCCTGGTGAAATCAGAGACGCGGAGAGCTTCTTTCAGTTCTTTTATTTAAATCAACAGAAATACACAGAGGCATAATACACAAATATGCTCCCTCCATCTTGAGACGTTGCTCAGAGTGCCCTGTCCACACCTCTTGGGCTGCTTCCTAGCTTCCCACCCCCTCCTGCTGCCTACGGTAGCCAGCAAAGGAATATTTCTGTCTCTGTTTGGCTTTCTGCTCTAAGATATGAAGGGAGTGCCAGGTTCAAGGAGAGCGAGAAGGCTCTACCAAGCTTTCAAGTGACATTGTGGTCAGAAGCCTGCTGAGCTGTTTCTACCACTTCTGACTCCTGTCTCTGTTGAGGACTGGAGCATCTGCTAGCTTGCTCCTGTTCCTCATCCTCCATTACTCCCCAGCTTTTTTCTTGCCACCACCACAAATCTGGATCCATGCTATCTGCATCTGCCTCCTTCCTGGAGGCCTCCTGGGGCAGCGGTGTCCACTCCTCCTCCTCATCTGACCAGTCGCTGACATCAAGCATCCTAGATTACTTAAACTAAAAGGCTAAAACTAGCCTATCTAAGCTTCCCTTTTAATTTGCAAAGGGATGGTACTCTGCTGAACTCACAAACATGAGGAAGGAAGGATAATAGCTAATAAATATATCGACTCCTAGCACCTATCCACATCCCAACAGGTTGAACATACAAAAATATCAGCTTACAGCTTGTTTAAAATGTGGGGCTGAGCATTTTTTAAAAGTGTCTTTTCAAAAAAGAGCAAAGTTTCTAAGGTTGGTGCTGACCTATTTGGTGGAGCATTAAATTGTCATTGTATAATTCCTTTTTGGGCCGACCAGAAGAAGATTCATGAAATGGAGACTGAAATCTGGTATCTCATTGTTGGAGTTCCGTTAGGACTGCACCAGCACAAGTAGACACAGATGGAGTTTCTCTCATGGACTTATTTCAGGAATATTTGTATTGCTTAGCTTGAGATACTGAGATGCACAAGACATTATTTTGGCATTGTACAGATTATTTAAGATTTCATGTAACAAAAGGTGTTGAAATGCTATACATTATTGTTAATGAGTTTTTGTAAACTACATACAGAGTTGTTTAGTTTGCAATGTATCTCTCTGTATTCCTTGGGCATGGTATTGACTAACAAAAATATGCATTGTTAGATTTGGCTGCTAATTTCTCACAGGATCTAGAGCCCAAGTTGTTGATCTTATTCTGTGAACTGCCCTGAGACCCCCCAGGTATTGGGCGGTATCTAAATGCAAGCAATATATAAATAAATTCCTAACAATGGTGGCATGTCCCATTTTGCTGTGTGGGGCAAAATGGGGCGGTGCCTCTCCACTCTGCCACTCCACTGCTGCCCCCACCAAAGCTTTCCTTACCTAGCTTGTCTGGCAGTGAAGCAGCCGTGGTAATGACAGGTTCTGACAAGATCTCCAGCAGTGGAGTCGGTGGGGTTGGCGAGGAGCCTGTGGAAGCAGCACCACAGGAGTGGAGCAGCCCTGATGCCTAAATCCTCAAGCAAACTGAAAAGTATCCATTACAACAGAACTAAGTGGACACCTAGAAATGACCAGATGTGCTAGAAGTCAAAACCAATGTTATTTTTAATCTGAGTCAAAACCAATTTATTTTATTTTGTTTAATTTTTTGGCAGAATCTTTAGCAAATAGGTCACAGGGGAATGCAGAGAGTTCCATCAGTTCCTTGTCATCCAAGATGCCTCTGATCACAAGCAACTGCTCTGCCGACTGACATTTAGGAGATGCAATGGTAGGAGAAAGTTTTGTTTTGTTTTTAAATCAATGTCACAGAGTTTGGATTATTTGTCTCCATACAAGGGAAGAGTTATCAATTCAGGAGATAAAGTGGGGCTGGGCACCATGCAGGAGAGCCCAGCGTCATGCTCCCACTCCATGCCCATGCTTGCCTTCATTGGAAGATGTTTAACACAATGAAAGAGCTCTATGCATATACATTCAGTGTTACATGTGTAGCCCTACTTCTGAATATGTTGCATTCAGAGAGAGTGGCTGTGTGATGGGGCAGGACTAGCCCACAGAGCTCCCAAACCCCCATCTTTTTCAGGGTTGGACTTTGGTCTTTCAAATTTTGGGTGGCGCCCTGTGTGAGCCCAAAATTCAGCATACACACCTCTTGCTTTCACTAGAAGAGTTTGGATTTGATATCCTGCTTTATCACTACCCGAAGGAGTCTCAAAGCGGCTAACCTTCTCCTTTCCCTTCCTCCCCCACAACAAACCCTCTGTGAGGTGAGTGGGGCTGAGAGACTTCAGAGAAGTGTGACTGGCCCAAGGTCACCCAGCAGCTGCATGTGGAGGAGCAGAGACGCAAACCCGGTTCCCCAGATTACAAGACTACCGCTCTTAACCACTGCACCACACTGGCTCTCTAGTTCATAGTTGTGGTGGCCTGCCACACCCACTGGGCATGGCACTCAGAGCTGCCTTTGTATGTTCCTTATATGCTGGAGTGTGTGTGCTCATGTAAATCCCACCTACTGAGACACATTACAACCTGGCAACACACATACCAATTTGAATAGGATTGTCTTCATTGGTTATGTTTCGGCTGCTAAGAAATGCTTTTTTTTTTAATGGAAGCTTTTCAATAACAACAAGAAGTTTGTGGAAACTTTTCTATCCTACTTCACTGAAATGGATGGAATACGGAGTAGGGCATTTGGCAGATGCCTCTCTGTGTGATCTGTATTGGATCATTTGTTAAACATACAGTTGAGACTCAGCTATACAACTGCAAATAAAATGTTTTAAGTTTGTTTTAAGTGCAATATACAATGTGACACTAGATGGGGATGGTAAGCCTTATGGAAAATTCAATGTATTTTTAAAAACGCTTTTAAAAAAAGCATTTTCAGAAGGTTTTTATATTTGTGTAGATTTCACCTTGGTGACACTACTACTTTCCATCTTGAAGCATTAGTAAAACAATACAATTAATGCAAGTATCAATCAAACCTATTCCTGATTTCTTGGACTTAACACATGTCCAATTAATTTTAAATTTCTTCAAATGCGGGGGGGGGAGAGAGGTTGATGGTAGCAAAGCCACACAGCCTAGACTGTGGCTCTTTATAGACGAATCATTTGGTGCAATTAAACAGATGACCATCATAGCAAAACACTTGACATTATGTAGTACTTCATTATACTTATCCACTCTCTTCTATCTTTCAACATTTTTCTTGTTTCCTTCTGGATGCTTTACAAAGTCCTCAGCTTCTGTGGGTCCAAGAGATAAGGGTACAAGGCACACACATATTTTAGAGGCTATTCTGTCTCTGCTGTACCACCATAAGGGAAAAAGAAAATGTTAATGACAGCATTTCTTGCTATTTGGAACCATTTCAACTGGTTTGTATCAAAGATGAAAAGAAAGATTTGTACAACCTTACAAAACTTTGCAGTACAGTTATTTCGGCAGCCAACATAGGGTGGCTCTCTAAGCTCATTTTGTGAGGTTTAAAACCATAAAATGCCATTCAAAACATCAGTAACTGAATCTGTACATGTTACAGTCAACTTCAGCATTCCAGATATTTGCAACCAATTGGAGAAGAAACATCCCCCACTCACCTTTATGTTTCCTTTTACAGTGGCCTGTTATAAATTGACCCAGCAAACATTCATATTAAACAAAGATTCAGACATAAAGAGGAAGAGTGGAGATGAATATGCTGCTTCCACCCATCTTTCCCATCCCTGTAACACTCCCCCCCTAATTTAAAAAAGCAGCTGTGTTAAGTATAGTGATATAATTCACTGAAATTGGGAATGCTTAAATGCATTACTGTGTGATTAATTCAGGAATGTTCTCCAGTAACTCTTGTGTGATTGGTTAACTCTGGTCACATGGCAGGTATCTTATTATAGTTTCCATTTTGTTTTGTGTGTGACTGACTTGACCGTAATGGTTGCATCTCCATGAGCACTGAAGAAGAGACAGTGTTGGATAACTCTCTCTCTAAATGCAATAGAGGAGTGGACTGCTGACGTTTCTGTGGGAATGCATGTGACAGAAAGAAGTACAGAAGTTGATGTTCTCCCAAAGAAGCAGTCAGGAGAAGTCTCCTGGAAGGAGAAAGTGGAAACTTCTCAGAAGGAACTGCATGGCCAAGCTGGGTCATGTGCAGAAGCCTGAGTGCAAGTACTGGAAAGAGAGAAAGACTCACTTTGTTTGCATGATTTAGCTTCCTAGCTGAAATATAGCTACTCTGCCAACAAGACATACTCACTGGGAACTGTTGCCTGACAAGCCAAGGGTGGAAAGGGGAAGTGACCCACCAGAAAGAACCAATCTCCTCCCCAGCAGCCTCCAGTCCCCACTTAACTCCAGATCTAGTGAAGGAATGGGTTTCTGTGCAGTAAGTTTAAAACTGACTCAACCCCCCCCCCTTTTGTTCTTTCAAAAGAGAGCACTCTAAAATGCGTAAAACTTGAGCTGTTGAGCTCAAAGCATAACAAGGACACAGCTGCATAAACAAGCTCTCTCCTTTATCAGTCACGGCACGGGATGACCCTGGCTCTCTAGGGGAACAGAGAAAACACGTCAGTACCTTATCTTATGTGCTGACCACAAAATACGTGCAGACTGATGTCCGAGAAAAACGCCAGAAGCGTGTTCCCGGAGATGATGACCTCTTTCCTCCCAGATAAGAGTAGGAAGGAAGATCCTTTTATGGTCAGAAGTACAGGAAGGAAGATCCTTTTATGGTTGAGAATACCAGAGCAGGAACATATGTGATGTCAACCTACATACATAGGCCGACGTGGTTGGGTTCCTAGGGGAGGAGGGAGAGGGTGCCTGGAGGATATATATATTGCATGAAACTTCTCATTTCTTTGGACTTGCTGTGGACTTGATCACGCAAGTGCCTTCTGCTATCCAGAGAGCAGAATAAACTCTTTCTTTGAATCCACCTCGGTGTCATTTGACTTCCTTCCTCCTGTCCCGGACCAACGCAGACCCAATCGGTGAACTCAATAAGGCTACACTAGAACCTACTGTTCTGCTCTCTGCAGGCTGCATTGCTAGACCTGACACCACCCCCACAGCTCTCCAGAAGGACAGGGAGAGAGAAAGACAGTCCTCACCTCCAAAAATTTCCCATAGAAATATATTGCCCATCCCTCTACTGCCTTCTTTCCTTAAGATTGGGAACAGCTAACCAATCAAAACACAGTTATGTGTTTAAAGTTTGCATAAAGTAGTTCATTTCAGACTGACTTTCTGCCATACTTGCCCCAGCCTTTCTCCCAAATGTGATGGCAGAGAGGTGGTAGATATGCCATACAGCAACTAGGTTGATCATGTGCCACTTCCAAGATGGGACACTCACCCAAAGGGGATGCCACACAAATGCACACCTTAGGCTTAGCTGCAGTTGAAGATGAAGATTTGTTAACAGATTTAAGGGCTTATGTGCAAAAGTGGTCCCATTCTAAAATGCATCTCTTGGAACTGAAAATAGAAAACTGGCCTGGGATATTTAATACAGAAATTGGACACAGTTTAAACAACAGTTTGCCACGGTTACATTTTTTGCACAAAGAACTTTTGTTTGTGTGTAGTACAATAATGAGATCCAATTACTGCAGCAGGGAGCCATTTATCAAAATTATTAGAGATGGAAAATTCCTCTGGGCTCATGCAACCAGGTCTCATTAAATAAGTCTGGCTAAAAGAAGAAACATTGTGTGTGTTTTTAAACCACTTTTTGATTTGGTTGTTCACTTTCTCTCTGCATCTTCCAACTTCTTACCACCAAATACTTGTGATTTATATAACAAGTCAACTTTTATCAAAAATGACTTCAACATTGGAGGAATATGTGGATCAGAATCTGCATTTTCCTCTTTTCAATACTTATAAAGTGTGTCTCAGTTTTTGGCATATCTTTCCCCAAAAAAGTTTATGTTTTTTTAAAGTAGCTCCATATGTGTTTTTCATACCCTGTCTTTTCTTTTTGACCTGTAAGCATTACTGAATCAAATAATCATAAACCTTTTGCACAAGTGGAAGGATTAGTGCTGGTGCAAGGGGTCCCCCCTCCTCCTCGCACCATGCGTTTCTGCAATCAAGAGTGGAAATCTTTAAAGACATACCGAAACATCTTCTGGATCTTAGATCCAATTTTGGAGATTTGGTTGCCCTCCTGAGAAGGAATAAAATTATCTTTAGGTGGGAATTTCCCCAAGGCCTATCCTTTGGCTATAAAGGAAGAAAGATAAAAATAAGATCAGTTGAGGAAAAAGACAAGTTTTTGGGAAACCACGGAGAAGATCTGCAGAAAGAACTTGGAAAAGAGCCAGAAGTTTTGGATAAGAGCTCACCAAAAAGAGGGAAACTGGCACCACTGACTGAGATAGACAAAGTACTGGGTGAGGGTGGAGGAACAGCAGAATAATTACATCATGACACTGCAAGTACTAAGCTGGAATGTGAATGGACTGAACTCCCCGGAAAGAAGACGGAGAGTCTTTCATTTATTAAAAAAAGAGCAACTGGATTTGATTTGTTTACAAGAAACGCATGTGACAAGGCTACACCGGAAGATTCTGAGCAATAAAAGATTAGGCCATGAATTTATTTCATCAGATAAAGTTAAGAAAAGAGGAGTAGTACTTTATGCAAAGGAGAGCCTGTCACCGAAATTCTTATTTAAAGATGACCAAGGAAGATTTGTTGCAATTGAAATTCAATCACAAGGAGAGAAGTTTCTGATAGTAGGTGTCTATGCACCAAATGAGGGGAAATCAGAATTTTTCAAGAAGTTGCATGAAATTCTGCTGGATTATTTGGACTATAATATGATCTTAATGGGAGATATGAATGGAGTGGTGTCTACAAATATGGATAAGGCCCAGAGACAGGTGGTCACAAATAATGGCAGATTACCAAAGACGTTTTTTGATATGGTTGACAATATGGACCTTGTTGATATTTGGAGAACTAAGAATCCCTTGGGAAGAGAAGGAACGTTCTTTCCTGAAGCCAAAATGACATGGACAAGAATTGACCAAATTTGGATAACTAGGGGGCTGGCCCTGAAGACCAAAAAAGTGGAAATTTGTCCTAAAACTTGCTCCGATCACAATGCGGTGAAGATGGAAATGAAATTAACACCAATTGGTTCCTTTAGATGGAGGATGAATGACACCTTGTTTAGGAATGAAGGAGTGATTAAGAAGGCCCAAAAAACCTTGAGAGACTATTTTGAGATAAATATGAATACCACTGTTGAAAAAAGAGTAATATGGGACGCAAGCAAAGCAGTTATGAGAGGGTTTCTGATACAACAGAATGCAATTAAAAGGAGGGCTCAAAATGAAAAAAGGATAAAATTTTGGAGAAAATAAAGGAAGGAGAAAAGAGATTGAGAGCAAAACCAAAATCACAGGAGATTCTGAAAGAGATAAAGCTATATCAAGTACAATATATGAAATTGATGAATCAGGAAATAGAATGGAAGATTAAACAGATGAGACAAAAGACATTTGAATCGGCTAACAAATGTGGGAAACTGTTGGCTTGGCAAATGAAAAAAAGACAAAAACTTAACACAATTACCAATTTGGAAGTGGAGGGAAAAAATATACAGAATCCTGTGGAGATTAGGAAGTGCTTCCAGAAATATTTTAAACAGCTATACACACAGGAGACCCAGAAGGAAATGGATATTGATCGATTTTTGAAAATAAATGGACTACAAAAAATCTCTCAAGAGAATAAGTTAATGCTGAATTACAAAATAACAGATCAAGAGGTGGAAGGAGCCATTCAGAGTATGAAATTGGGCAAATCCCCAGGGCTGGATGGTTTGACTTCAAGATATTATAGATCCTTGAAAGATTTGCTAGTACAGCCTTTGAAGGAAGTTTGTAATGAAATATTGGAGGGGGGAAAGGTTCCAGAGTCGTGGAAAGAAGCTTATATTACACTTATACCGAAAATAGAGTCTGAAAAGACACAGCTTAAGAACTATCGTCCCATATCTCTGCTTAATGTGGATTACAAAATTTTTGCTGAAATTATGGCTAAAAGATTAAAAAAGGTATTGGTAGAAGAAATTCATAAAGACCAAGCGGGCTTCCTCCCGGGGAGGCAATTGTCAGACAATACAAGGAATGTAATTAATATTTTAGAAAAATTACAAGTGAATATTAATACTAAAGCAGTTTTGATATTTGTGGACGCGGAGAAAGCCTTTGATAATATTTCTTGGAGTTTTATGAAGAAAAATTTACAGGGAATGGGGGTAGGCCAAGGTTTTGAAAACGGTATAGGTGCAATTTATTCAGAACAAAAAGCAAAATTAATTGTGAACAATGTAATTTTAGAAGAATTTAAGATTGAGAAAGGAACATGACAGGGCTGCCCAATTTCCCCATTGCTTTTTATATCGGTACTGGAGGTTTTGCTCAATATGATTAGAAGGGATCAATTGGTAAAGGGTATACAAGTCGGAGCCAAACAGTATAAATTGAAAGCATTCGCTGATGACTTGGTATTAACATTACAGGAGCCAGAATCCAGTACTAAAAGAGTATTACAATTAATTCAAGAATTTGGACAGGTTGCGGGTTTTAAGCTGAACAATCTGAAAACTAAGGTGCTAGAGAAAAATCTAACAGTGACTGAAAAAGAGAGGTTCCAGAAGGAGACAGGTTTAACATTGGTTAAGAAAGTGAAGTACCTGGGGGTTAATATGACTGCCAAGAATGTGAACTTATTCAAAGATAATTATGAAAAATGTTGGATGGAAGTGAAAAGGGATCTAGAAATATGGTCAAATCTGAAGTTATCATTGTTAGGCCAAATTGCTGCGATAAAGATGAATGTATTGCCAAGGATGTTGTACTTGTTTCAAACATTGCAAATTTTAGACAAGACGGACTGTTTCAAGAAGTGGCAGAGAGACATTTCTAGATTTGTCTGGCAGGGCAAGAAACCCTAAATAAAATTTAAGATCTTAACTGATGCTAAAGAAAGAGGTGGATTTGCCCTGCCAGACCTGAAGCTTTATTATGAATCAGCCGCTTTTTGCTGGCTGAGAGAATGGCTGCTTCTTGAGAACACGGACATTTTGGATTTGGAAGGTTTTAATAATGTTTTTGGGTGGCATGCATACTTGTGGTATGACAAGGTCAAAGCGCATAAATCGTTTAAAAACTATATTGTCAGGAAAGCACTGTTTAATGTGTGGATAAGATATAAGGATTTGCTTGAAAACAAAACCCTAAGGTGGTTGTCACCAATTGAAGCTAAGGCTCTGAAAAAACTCAATATGGAGGCAAATTGGCTGAAGTATTGGGAAATTTTGGAAGAAGAAGGAGACAGATTAGAACTGCAAAGCTTTTGAGAATGGTATAGGTGCAATATATTCAGAACAAACGGCTAAATTAATTGTAAATAATGTGGTTACAGATCAATTCAAGATAGAAAAAGGGACACGACAAGGGTGCCCAATTTCCCCATTACTTTTTATATCGGTCCTGGAGGTCCTGCTGAACATGATTAGAAGGGACCGGATGGTTAAAGGTATACAGGTCGGAGCCAAACAGTTCAAATTGAGAGCATTTGCAGATGACCTAGTTTTGGCACTACATGAGCCAGAATCTAGTACTAAAAGAGTTTTAGAATTAATTCAAGAATTTGGTCACGTTGCAGGGTCAGGTTGCAGATTATTTGCTGAACAAATAATCTGAAATGGAATACAAGAAGGGAAGGTATGAGGAGGTCAGAGAAATTTGTTACTGAAAAGTATGTTTTATGAACTATATGTTTGTTTTTAATCTCTTTGTTTGTTTTTTGTTTGTATAAAAAATTGGAAACTTTAATAAATATCTTTTAAAAAAAATAATATAATGAAATGAAAAAGGTATTCAAATATACCTTCCAGAAGAAACCAGAGGCCTTTCTCTTGGGCATGGTCGGCCAGTTGGTGTTAAAAGAGGATAGAACTTTCTTTATGTATGCCACAACAGCAGCAAGAATACTTATCGCAAAGTACTGGAAAACACAAGATCTACCCACCCGGGAAGAATGGCAGACGAAGGTGATGGACTACATGGAACTGGCTGAGGTGACTGGCAGAATCCGAGACCAAGGAGAAGAGTCGGTGGAAGAAGAGTGGAAGAAATTTAAAGTTTATCTACAGAAATATTGTAAAATTAAGGAATGTTAGAAAGATGTTGGAATTAAAACGTGGTTTTAGCAGAAAAGATATAAAGGATTAAGCAAAGATGAATTGTTAACAGGTGAAAATGTAAAGTTACAATATATTAAGATAAAATATTAAGATAAAAGCAAAAAGGGTAAGGATTTGCTGAAACAACTACTGAACTAGAATACAAAAAAGGGAGGTGCGAGGAGGTCAGGGAAACAAGCAAATGAAAGATAAGACATGGAAAGACTGATTTGTTTTTAATTGTTTTTTATTTTTCTGTATTTTGTATTTTTTGTCCTTTTTCTATTTTTTCTTTTCTTTTTTCTATTTTTGTAATTCCTTTGAAACTTTAATAAATATTATTCCACAAAAAAAGAAAGAAAAATAACAGTTTAGGGAAGATAAGACAAAAACTCTTCTTCCCAGATTTTAATTTTTCTTACAGTATGGAGGAGTGATAGGAGAGAAATTCACTTTGGCTCACATTTTGAAATGAACCTACCTAATTCACATTTTCTGAAACAATGCAAGAAATAAAATGCTTTTGAAACTCACCGTCATCTGAATTATGCAATGCAGTTCTCCAGTCAGCTAATGTGTGCACAGATGAATGGTCTGAGGTCATGTGTGCATAAAAATGCAAATCTTTATGAGAATAACATAAAAAATACATTAAATTTCAGGAAATTATTTTTCAAAAATGTGTATATTGGGGAAGATTGCATGCAAAATAGTGTATAATAGGGGGGGGGGGGAATTGGCACTAAGAAACAACTCCAGATTTGTTTAGCTACCAGGGTGTGAGAGCACATTGATAAGAATAATACAGAGTCAACAGGGTAGACCTGGAGTAGCCCTCTTCAGGTGTCTCCCTTCTATGTTTACTGGACATACCAGGGTGGGGAGTAAGGGTGAGTGTGTGAATCAGGGTTCAAAGCCTCCACCAGTGCACAATAATTCCTGCTGCAGCCTGCTACCCTCCACCTCAGGGAAGGGCTTGACAGTGACAGAAGTGGAGCTTGTGTATTCATCCCACATTATCCCTTCATATGCTCACTGAAGGCAAAACACCAGCGGAAGTCCTGTGTTATTCCCACTGAAGGGACAGAAAGTTGCTGAATACTCTGGCCATTGAAAATTGTGATGTTGAACGTGGTTCTTAAAAGACCCTAAACATTGTGACTATATTCTCCACATGAATAACTTTGGATACACAATTCGTATTTCAGGCTCACCGATCTCCAATTAGCATCTCAGCTCTAAAAGACTGATTTCCATTGCTGTTTCAACAAACAGCAAAACTTTACCTTTCAAACCTATCACTCATTTATCCATCCAAAATGCTCACTGAACCCTCAGTAATATAAATGAACACAGTGAGGAATGAATTGAATTTGCCAATAGAAAGCACTTCTATTGGGGAGAACAGAAAGCTTTTTTGGAAAGGAATCATGTAACATCTCAAGTGTGTGTGTGTAAGTGTGTGTGTGTGTGTGTGTGTTCGTTCCACTTAACAAGTTACTAAAAGTAACTTCTAAGTGTTATGCAAACCGTGTAAACTATTAACCCTTTCTTAACCTCCCCCCAATCAAGACTATCCTCAAAACACTGTTTATGGGGACTAATTTTAGAAGAAGATAGGGCTTGATCAAGACATATTTACTTGATGCCATTCTTCGATAAATCAGAATATCAAAGTGATCCATGACCAATGCTTCAAAATTTGAATGAGCTACCACAGAGCATTTTCATCTTTTTCTTACAAGCTTCATCACACAATGTTGTTGTCAGTTTAATGGGTTTAATGTTCAAGCCAAGTACAGAACATAGGGGAGGCCCTGTCAGATGGCATTAATAGTCCACCAAGGCCAACAATATGTTCTCAAAAGTGCCCATCTAGGACACTTCTAAGCAAGGCACAAAGTCAATGTTTCTCTGCCCTCCATTGTATGTCCTCAGGATTTGGCATTCAGAGATATACTGTATCTGAACATGTAGTTTCCCTTAAGTTATCACGATGTGGAGTAATTCCTTTTGAAAACTGCATTAGCAAGTACCCATGAAGAGAAGCTCATGAGTTTCAACATTGTTGGGGTGCTTCCATACCATTCAGCAATCTGAAATTTTGCACAGACATGGTTGAAGGAGGTACTTGGAAAAGATGAGAATGAGAATTTGTATCTCTTTTTCTCCCTAAAATGGGAAGATGAAGTGTACTTCAAAGTGGAAAGTGGTCAGGAACCCTGGTTGTCCCCATTTCAGGGGGATTACCTTCAGCTGAACACACTTAGAATCCCCTGCAAACTAAACATAAGTCAGGAGATGAGGGGGCAACACACATAGGGACATGACTGATGGGACTGGTGTCTGACACCCACACTCCTGTCTAGTATGTGGCCTCACACATGCCTTTGGCTGTCTCAGAAGGGATTCTGCTTCTGTTCAATTTATACTTCCTCAAACATTTGGGAGCACATTTGGAAGCATGCTAGGTCTTAGCTCACAGACCATCTGTTGAATTATCTGTTCTAGGACCTTCCCTGGTGTCAATGTCGAGCTCACTGGTTAGTAGTTACTTAGGTTTTCCTTTTCCCCCTTTTTGAAGATGGGGACAACATTTGCCTGCCTCCAGTCTGTAGGGACCTTGCCTGTTCTCCAAGAATTCTCAAAGATAATAGACAAAGACTATGAAATTACATCACAAGCTCTTTTAGTACTCTTGGATGCAGCTCATCAGGCCCTAGAGATTTGAATTCATTTAAAGTAGCTAGATGTTCCCATACCACCTCTTTTCCTATCTTGGGCTGCAGTTCCCTCTTTACATCATTTATTCTGTTATCACAAGGTTAGACTTACATTCCTTTTGGCTGACGACAGAGGCAAAGTAGGTGTTGAATAGTTCCACCTTTTCTTTGTTACCAAAATAACATTTCTCCGTGTTCCTTGTGCAGAGGACCTAACACTTGCTTGTTCTTCCTCTTACTTCGGACATAGCCAAAGAAACCTTTTTTATTATTTCTAATCTCTCTTGCAAGCCTGAGCTCATTCTGAACTTTAGCCAGCCTGACATTCCCCCTGCAACTGCGTACTCCTCCTTTGTGATTTCCCCTTTCTTCCATTTCTTATACATGCCCTTCTTAACTCTCAGCTCATCTGTAAGCTCCTTATGCAGCCACACCGGTTTCCTTAGATGCCTCCCGCTTTTCTTTCTCGTTGGTATTGTTGATATGACAGCCATCTTCAAATATCTGCAGGGCTGTCACATGGAAGATGATGCTAGCATGTTTTCTCCTGCTCTGGAGGAGGAAGGAACCTAATGAGTGGCCAGAAAAGTTAGAAAATGGGACATTTTTACAACTTACATGCAATGCTTTGAACCTGACATTCATATCATAATAGAAACTAGAACTTCATCACATAGCCACACTTTGGACAGAATGTTTTTTGATGGAAATTCTGTGGTCCCCTCACACATCAGAATTTGCTTGAATTACAGAAGAGTTTCCACTTCGGTCACAAACATGCAACTGTGTAGAATATATAAATATTTACAGATTTAAGAACAAACAGAGCTTGGAACAATTCTAAACTTTTCTCCAGCATAATATGAAGAAAGGCAAAGAGGCAGAACTATACAGCTTAATTTGTAATAACAATATATTTTTCTCCTGAATTCATATTTAATTTAGTAGCTGATGCCTGGCCATGTGGGAAAATATAATTGGTTGAAGAATTTACCTTTTGGGGAATAGGAGGGTAAACTTGCAAGAATTTCATGTACACAATAATTTGATCCATATATTTTGATTAAAGATAAAGCAAAAAACTGAATGAAACTTGCAACCTTTAGATTGCAAATTGCTGTGGGGTTGGGGACACCACATTAGTTTAACATCATGAGTCAAGCTGAAAAGTAATACAGTTTATGAGCAAATATAATTGGCCTTTCTATTTTTCATTTCTGGCAGTTTCAAAATAACAATGCTCTTTAGCTTCTGTTGGTTGTCACTGTTGCCAGAATATTGAAGAACACTTCAGTAATGATAAGCTTTATGATATTTGGCCTTTGGGGAGGCCAGAATGGAATGTAGAGCAGAAATATACATATGTCAACCTCATTTCACAAAAAAGTAAGCAAGCCCTAAAAGAGGAATGCAACCTAGTTGCTCCAGAATATTCCTTTTATTTAAACTCCTTTAACTCCTTGGGTTTGGAGTTTGGCAGTCCCCATATTTTGCCCTCTCATTCTCTCTCTCTTTTAAAAAAATATCTCTTTTTATTTAGCTTCACATTGCAAAAAAAGAAGATCCTGACTAGACATTAGGAAAAACTTTCCAATGGTAAGAGCTTTTCGACAGTGGAATGGGCTCCTTTGGACGATTGCGGACTCTCCTTCCTTGGAGGTTTTTAGGTAGAGGTTGGATGGTCATCTGTCCTGGATGCTTCAGCTGAGATTCCTGCATTGCAAGGAGTTGGACCAGATGATCCTCACATTCCCTTCCAACTCTACAATTCTATTATTCTATATGTAGTTACCACAGCACGGTAGTAGTATGACGTTTCTGGCTGTATTTTATGAAGCATTAAAGAGTTCAAAATAACTATTGCTTCTAGCTGTCATCCATAAATCACATCGGGCCAATGGCAGCAAAGTGATGGATCTCCAGCTATTGAAGGGATTTGATCATAAGACACAAGCTAAAATGGTGACAAGACAGGGAGATAAATGTTTGTGTTCAGATTAACATCCCAAGGTCAGAGTGCCTAAGCATATCAATGAGGGATCCTGAGTCAACACTGGGAGAATATTAATCTAAAAAGGTAGTCATAGCTAAGTGAGAGAGAAATTGAATTTTAATGAAGTTGTCTGTTATGATTGTCTAAGAAAACGTTTATAGCAAATTAATCTCAAAGAGACTTGCATTTTCTTCTGGAAAAAGCTTTCTCCTTTAAAATGTCAGTCCTTGTCATGGGATTTAGTGGTTCCTTGTCATGGAATATGGTAATGAAAAAAATGAAAGAGAATAACTTTGGGAAACTTTAAAAGTTTGTCAATAAAAGAAATGTTGAAAATGCATGCTGTTTAGTATAGCAACAAACTAGGGTGGGAATTGAAGAACTTAAGAATCATTTACATGGTATATGGAATATTCTTTGCATGGAAAAATTGTCAGAGAATTGTCAAGGCTACCTGGCATTTGCCACTTTAGTCCTATTCTGGCATTCAAATCTTTTATGTGAGTGGGAATGAGTGTGCCAACTCTGCCTCCCCCATCACTGACCCTACCTCACCCTGATATAATAATGTGTGGGAGAGAATGCCTGAATAAAGACAGATCTGATGCAAAAGCGTTCTTTTCATAAATACATGCTCCTCACTTGGTGACTATGGAAGGATAACTTGAATGTATGAATGAGTTGTTCCAATCAAGTTTGGAGTGGGTATTGTTTTTTATTATGATGCATTTTGTGTTTCTTTATTGTAAACCACCATGAGATCTTTCGATGGATGAGATTAAAAAGGTAATGAATAAGAAAAAAATAATAAAAATAGGAACTTACATACCAAATATCTAAGCTTGGTTGTGCTGCAGGCTGCAGAAGTTCATCTTGCAACTAGGAAGCGGGAGCTCTCTGCTGTAGCACCCAGACTTTGAAATAGCCTTCCCCAGGGAAAGATGTGGGACATAATATACAAATGATGGATTGGGAAAGGCTATGGAAAACAGATCTGAAAATTACGCCATGTTCTTCATTGAAAGAAAACTATATGAAAATGATGTATCCGTGTTACTTAACCCCAGTAAAATTAGCAAAAATGTATAGAACAAGTACCAATATATGCTGGAAATGAAAAGAAAAAGAGGGTACCTTTTATCATATGTGGTGGAATTGTAATGTAATCAAAAAATTCTGGGAAATAATATATAATGAAATGGGGGAAAAATGTTTAAACTTCACTTAAAAAAACAACCCAGAAAGTTTTTTATTAGGAATTATAGGTACCAAGATCTCAAAAGAAACCGTTCTACAACTGCCGCTCGGATGCTGTTAGCCCAGAGATGTATTAAGAGACAACCTCGACCAAAGAAGAATGGCAAATCAAGTTGATGGACTATGCTGAAATGGGAAAACTAATTGGGAAGCTCAGGGACCAAGAAGACAAGAAATTTAAAAAAGAATGGGAAATGTTTATAATGTATGTACAAAATCATTGCAAATAGATCAAAACATTAGCAGGATTCTAAATACACTTGTTATGTAATAGAAAGTATAGATAACTTAGAAAGATTAAAAATTGGAGAAGTTCAATTGAAAATAGAATCAAGAGGATCCATGGATGGGAGGGTGGAGTCAGGAGATTCAGAGTAGTCTCAGCATGTGGAATTTGTAAGATCTTTTGATGTAAGTTTATCTCTCCCCCTTTTTTTCTTTTCCTTCTTTATTTTTGAAAATCTAATTTAATATATATATATATATATATATATATATATATATATATATATATATATGAAATAGCCTTCCCTAGACAGTTACGTGGTTTCAAGGCCTGCTGAAAACTGATCATTTCACTGAAGCCTTTTCTGGTTGTTGAAGAGGCTGCTGCTTCAGCCATTTTCCATAACTTTTAAAGCTACATTTTCTACAGACTGTTAATGCTCAAGATGATTTCATAGCAATCAGAATATAAATGCTTTCAATAAATGCTAGAAAATAATTATCACCTGTACTTTTTAATGGACTCGGTTCACACATTTAGCTGAGTCAGTAATAATCAAGAGTAGTGTAATAAACATGTGATGAAAAATCAAATGATGTACACGGATGTAAAGGGATTTTACTTACTGGATTCTCTATCTGCTAGATATGTAAGTCTTGGCTTCCAGATATTCTGCATAAGTTGTGACATGCCCAAATGTTTTGATATCATTGGATGCCTATTGTATTTTGTTGTTGTATCATTTATATTGTATTATTTAATATTGTTGGGGTTTTGACAACTGCTTTGTGATCTTTTCTTGATGAAAAGTGGTACACAAATTCTTGAATGAATTAACAAAAATACTTCAATGAATACTGGCTGAAAGTACTATAAGTGGTGTGATCCTTCCTGGCTGAAATCAGTTTAGATGAAGGGCTACTGAGCCAATTTAGCAGCTGGGATATTGCTTGCATTTCCTATTGGCTGAAGCAGCAGAGACCCCCAAAATGCTACATATAGCTCTTTGCTGCCACCTGCTAGCGAGAATATAGACCTGGATGAAGTATTTGCAACACATCTGGACATTTACGTCACAATGCTCTCAGATTTCTTTCATTTTTGTGGGGCACACAAAGGACCACAACTCACTGTTTTCATCCTTGAATTAAGCATGAGATACAAAGGGAAGAAAATAACTCCTAGATCCTGAACCTGACCTTGGTTCCATAAGGGTCACATGTGTAACATATAATTTGGCCATGAGACCAAAAAAGTTTGGATGATATTCTGTGACTCAGCACTCAGTCATGCAATCTTTAGTCCTCAGTGGGTAAGAGCTGTGTACAATATGTGCATGGTCCTTTAAAGAAAGTGGAACCCGCCCTTTTCAGCTTTTTGGCAGGATGGGGGAATGGGAGAACTGGATTCAGTTTCTGTTCCCTTCTGCGCATCCCATTGTTGGTAAGGTTTCAGCTTTGTTGAAAGGATTTATTTGTGTAAAACCCTAGCTGTTGGACAGGGACAGTGGCCATGTGACACACCAGCTATTTCTGCCTGCTTCCATTCAGAAACATCCTCTGGCTTAATAATAGGCATATACATAATGAGTGCAGTTGCAGCTATAACAAAATTGCAGAAACAATGGTTTTACTCTTTGAGATCATGGCCAATCCACAAGGGCATCCTGGTAGCCATTTCTCCACAATGTATTGTTCTGAACAATATTCTGTTTGTCACATGAGTTGCAATAGCGGTGGGAGAAATACCTCAAGTCATGAGTAATTCACTTGATTTATAATAATTCTTGCAAAATCAAGGTCAGCCGGACTGTACAGGATCACCTAAACCCTTTTTACCTATATAGCTAGGTAGAAAGATATTGATACTGGTATTACAGTAACTAGTCTTGAGTGTTGGGCCAAACAAACCTGAAACAATAAAATATGCTGCTAAATTTTCAAGAATAATCTGTCTTTGAAAACCTGCAGTGAATTCTGAAATTGGTTCATTTCACTCTTGCTTGCTTATTTCACATAACTCTTGTGGACTGAAATTGTTATACACACACAATATTAGAGGAGGGGCTTCAAAGGCTGCCTGAGCACGACTGTTCCAGGCACATCATTTTAATGCTCATTTTTGTAATTATGACTTATGTTCCTGATCTATAGAATAGAAAAAGGAGGAATTATATTATGGCCACTGAAAGTTAATGTTAAGGACACATTAAAAACCACAGCAAAAATGTGTGACTCTCTATCTTCAAAAAATACTGTTCTATCTCTGGTGTATCACCATGTTTTGTGACGCAGCAACAAGTCCAGTATTTTGTACAGCATATTATAAACATTGATAGTCCTATTCAGTTTTAAAATCAGGAAGTGGAGCAAGCATCAGGTAAACTTCAGACAAAGATGAAAGTAGTGTTTTCCACCATTCTTACGACATACATACAGGGACAGAGCACATTTTAATTAATATATAGGATATGTGGCCTTGCTCCCTCATTTCTTTACAAGCATTTTAAAATTATTAGGGACAGGTTTTTCTTCATAATTTAAAGCAGTGTTTCCCACCCTTTTTCCGACCGTGGTCCACTTCCGACCTGGTTTCCTTCCTGGGGCCCCCACCCTGTCCTACCAGTAGAAAGGTTTAAAATTTAAATGTTTTGTTTGTAAATAGAACATGTTTTATTTATTTCTATATAATTTATACAAAATACAATTACATAAAATGATAGGAACATAATGAAATATTATTGAAGCAGAAAAACATAGAATTATAGAGCTGGAAGGGACCCCAGGGGTCATCTTCATTGTACAACATAGGAAGCTCAGCGAAAGCATCCAGGACAGATGCCATCCAGCCTCTGCTTAGAAACCTCCAAGGAAGGAGAGCTCAGATGGCTCATGGGTCAGAAAACTCCATGCCCTTCAACATTTCTCTGATGAAAATAGGGACATCCTAATGAGAAGTGTGACATTCTGGAATCAAATCAGAAACTGGGATAATTTCTGTAAATCTGGGAATGTCCCTGGAAAATGTCCCTCCAAGGGATACTTGGAGGGTCTGCAGAAGGCACACAGGGAGTTCTGTAAATATGGGAGAATTATAAAAAGCAAGTGGTACTCACTGTGATTTTTTTCCTTCACTTGTCACTTCCCTCTGTGGCCCCCTAGCTTCATGCTGTGGCCTCCCATTTATGCAATTTTCACCTGTGCCCCCTTGGATATCCTGGGGGCCATATGGCCCCTGGTTGGGAAACACTGATTTAAAGCAAGAGGATTTGGTATAGGTATAGCCTGAGAGCTAGAAATTGGGACATTTATCTCTTCCTCAAAAGGATGACGTACAGGAATGTTGCCTCCAAACAGTCACTTAGACAAATTTGGTACATAAATAGCACAAAGGAATGTCTCAAAAGAGCCTACATATTAGCATTTGACTTGGCTCCCAATTCAGTTTTGAGGAACCCCAAGGTTTACAGAAATACAAATATAAAAAGCAAAACTAAAAGTGAGGAGCCACATGACTTGGCTGAGGGCTGAGGGCAACAGCATGCTGATTGTTGGGGAGGAAAATTGAAAATCCAGTCAGAAGAGAAACAGAATCAAGTGCCTGCGAAGGAGGGCATGGCTGGCAGACTGGAAGAGGGAACAGGAGAAGTCCATGCTGCAACATTTTTTTGCAGCTCTTCCTACTTGTTGACCCATATAGCTGAATATTGTGTTCAACAGTGATTTTTGTGGGATATATTATGATGAGCCCTAGGGCACATAAGGAGTGATGCATCCACCGTCTTTCATTCCTTGCTTCAAGAGACTTTCTTTCTGCCCTTTCCTTAGCTCATTTAAGTGGTATTTGAATTTGGATGCAGCTATTAATTTTTGCTTGGGGTTACTTGCTGGAGGAAATATTGAGAAAGAAATGCTGACCTTCCATAAACCCTTCTAGCAAAGCATTATTTATTAGGTCCTCATCCCAAGCCAGCTGAAGTGAACAAACATAATGGGTTTTGGATCAATGCCTTAAAAAGGATTTATTTTTACCGGTATCTTACTTCTTGGCTTATTTAAAAAGTGCAGGGTGGGGGTGGGGAGGCAAGCCTCTAAGTGAAAGTTTGTTAAATGAACATGGGAGAAATGAATGACCAGCAGATTGAATTACTAGTTTTATAGGCAACACGATTGATTGCCTGGAGGCAGCCCTGAGTGTTCAGTGCCCCATATGCTTTCTGTGCCTGTATCATTCAGGTGTTCTATTTGTAGCAAAAGAGGGCCAACAGGTACGATTAAGTGTAAGGAGCCATAAGATACTGGAGCGTAAGTATCAGCACAGATGAATGAATTCTTGCATAGATATGGAACCTTCTGCGTCAGACAGGCTGCTCATAAAAACCATTCCTTGGCAACTATGCCCTAGGGCAGTGGTTCAGCCAACTTTTCCATGGGCGCAATGCCACCCTAACAGATTGGCGTGAGCATAAGCAGCCAAGTTCAGTAATCTGCGTATGCATTAAGTCAGGCTGCTGAGGCCAAGGCTTGCCACCTGGGAACATGATAAAAGGCCAGCTAGTTCAGAGCTTATATATGCCTCTCTCAATAAAAAAGATGTGCCACATTAACTCAAACATTCAGAAGACTGGGGATGCATAACAAATGGAATCAATCCATAAGAGTCTATCCTCCAGAACAGAAAACTACAAACCAACTTAGAAGAACCAAGCTGCAACAAAAACATAAAGGTTTACAAAACCTCTGGAAGATGTTTTTCTTCTCTGTTTGATTTCACCTGAAATTCCTCAGATGTCTCACCTGAGGAGAAGATTTAAAAACCATTTGAATTTGCTTTCTGGGAAATGAAGCAACAACCAGAAAGCCAGTGTGGCATTGTGATCCGAGGACCAGATCATTAAGTGATCTTTGGTCAATTACTACTTCTCAGAGCAACCTACTTCACCGGGTATGTGCACTTCACCTTCTTAGAGAACGATGTCCCCAACTTCATTGGGGGTGGATTTTCCTCACCTTCTTTGTCTTGAAAGAGTCACAGCTGTTGGTAGATGAGTGCCCAACCGGAGGGGGCAAAGAAGCCTATATTTAGGGCTGCTCTGCCTCCTCTCTCCCTTCCTTTTGCTGCTGCAGCCTTGATAAGCTCACATTGTCCTTCTGCTTCACAAGTTGCCACAGGATGGATTGCACTCCTCACATTGGCAGTGGCATGGTTAAGCAGAGGCCACTGCTGCTCCTTTCTCTTCGCTGCTTCTATCTTGTTTGCTCGACTATGTTCTCCCCATCAACAGGAGCACAGCTCTGTATTATTTAATTTAATTAAAAAGTTAATTTATATACTACCTTCATCTTCCAAGGAGTTCAGAAAGGTGTACATGCTTTTCCTCCCCATTTCATCCTCACTACAACCCTGTGAAGTAGGTTAGGTTAAAAGATGGCCAAGGTCACTCAGTGAGCTTCATGACTGAGTGGGTATTTGAACCCAGGTCTCCCTGCTGCTGTCTTATGGAGAGGTTTGGGTTCTGATTTTGGGTCACTCATGTCTGCACTGCCACTAGGCCTAGTGTGTCTTTGTTAGTAGGCCTACCTGGCCACTCCAGCTTGTCCATGCTTCTTCTAGGCTGTCTTTGGACCTGTGGCTCACTCCACCCCATCCCATAAGTTGATCTGGTTTTACTCCCCTGATTAGTCAAAGCATGATGTCAGTAACACCCCACAAAGCCTGATGCTGCCACTCCATAGATCTACTGTTTCTGAATGTCTTCCTATAACTCAGTGCTTCTTTACGTCCATAGGTGTTGTAATAACAAGTAAAGAGCTTCAAAATGTTGCTTGCAGATAATGGAAGACCTCTAGACTTTTCTGGTAATGCACAACAGTAGGATTTTGGGGGTGGGGGGTGGGGGAGAATTAAAAACTTAAGGGAGGGGGGAATCCTCTGTTGTTCTGCTTTAACAAAAACAGACAAACCAAGAGCTCTATATGTCCGGACCCTCCAAGTGTCCCTATTTTTCAGGGATGTCCCTTATTTAGAGAAGCCATCCCAGCTTCTGATTTGATCCTGGAAGGTCCCACTTTTCCTTAGGATGTCCCTATTTTCACTGGAGAAATGTTGGAGGGTATGGAGTTATCCAACCCCCGAGTCATCTGAAGGCAATCCTCTATAGGGAAGTTTATTTTTTTTAATATTTTATTATTTTTTAATATATGTTGGAAGCTACAAAGAGTGCTGAAGCAACCCAATAAGATGTGTGGGGTATAAATCATAAAATTATCATTATGGAATGGGACATCCCCATTTTCATTGGAGAAATGTTGAAGGTATGCAAGTCAGCCACCACATAATTCATAAGGTATGAAAATCTGAGAAACAAGCTACTGTTCACCTACCCCCATAAGTGAATATGAAGAAAAGAGAGTTATTTCCCCCACAAAAGACCCCCAGACCTATTGGTCTGCATTTGAAAGGCATTGTTAATCTACTCTGGAGAGACTCCTGTGCCTGCTCTTACCCACATTGACCAAAAAGTGGGAAAAGTTACCACCATGTTTAGATACCCCATTATAGTGAATCAGGAAACACAGTGCTTCATTTGACACAACTCAGAACCCAAACACAGATCCATGTGGAGAGAGCACAGAGTGGCTCGGGAATAGACAAATCAACAAGACTACTGCTGTGACCTGAACACACCTCTGGAAAATACCATAGCTAACTTCTCATAGTTACAACTGTGTTTGGAAGGTAATTTTGCCAACAATATGCATACATGGTATGCAAAAATAATTTAGATATGCCTTGCACGACTTCCAGGGTTCTTCGTACTTTTTAATGGTACGATCATGAACAATTAAGTGAATTGCAAATAACATGTGTGCAGTGATTAAGATCTGTATTGTGAAAACTGCATACCTTCTTTTTCAGTTCCATATTCTCAATACACAACGCAAAGGCATGGAATAGTGGATATATCTATGGAAGTAACATGGTTAAATTTAGAATGCATCTGTTTAGTGTGTGTTTTTCTTGTTCTTTCCTCTGTCACTATGAAGAACAGTTGTTTTTCTGTTTCTCACATTTACATATGTATATTAACTAAGGATAGACTAAAGAGACCATTCCCAGTTCATGTCAATTTCATATATGTTTATTCATAAGTCTGTTTCTGCATTAATCTTAAAAAGCGGACAAAAAAATGCATTTAAATGCGTACTAAAAGAGTATTTTATCACAAAAAGTACATATTTCAGTACATACTCTTTTTCACTGTATGCATTTCTAAACATATATCTTTCTTACTCATTTTGATATGGATTTTGAGGCAGGAACTGCGTTGTAAAATTCAGACACTTGCAAAATCAGAAAGATAATGATGTACTGATCTGTGCATTAGTCTGGGAGGTTCAAATAAAGTCGGTTCACTTAAAAATATGGACGAAAATAAATTCTCCATCTCTAATATCAACTAATTTCCCTCATGAAATAGTTTACAATCTAGACTCTTTCCCTCCTACCTCCAAGATGCCCCCTCTTCATATGTTCTGGAGAAACAAGAATATATGATGCTTCAAAGGAATTTTAGCTGACAGTAATTCATGAATGATAATTACTTTTATTTTTTATAGTCCTGATTCACACGCCATGGAGCAGAAAATAAGAGCATGCTGCATTCATGGGATCCTTCATAAACACTATTAAGGTTTCCCACAGTGAATAAATGCCTCACTCATGAAATTGGTAAATAGAAAACAGATGCTAACTATCTAGCTCTACATCTTAGCGATAATGATTTAAAAGCGGCAATATTGTGCACAAACAAACATAAACTGGTGGGTGGTGTGTTGGTGGTAGGTCGTGGATTCCTGAATTGCATTATGCAATTAATTTGGAGTTCCTCCTTCAACATGTTTATTTTATATAGTGCACATTATGTTTCAATTCCAATTTTATCCAAAGCAAAACATGCCCATTTCATCCTACCTGCCTGCAGCAGAGAGAAGGACACAGTCTTCTTCTTCTCTGGCGATCACTCGTAGCCAGGTAAGATTGTCTTCCATGAATATGGCCTTAACAGTGAGTCCGTAAGTGACTGTGGAGGCCAATTCTGGATCTGCACACCCTTCCATAGTGGGCACATAGGTTTCCGGGTGGGAGTTGATCATGGTGAGGGTTTGCCAAACATGCCTTCGTCTTAGCATGTTTCTTTCTTTCGTCCCGAGTTCAAGCAGGAAGTTGTTGTGCAAGTTCAATTCCTCTCACTTTGAAGCCTTTGGCAGGTCTGCTGGCTTTGTTGTTTTTCATTTGGTTAATAGCTGTACACAACTGTCCCAGATTTAGGGATACTGAAAGCTCATCTCTAATTTGTTTTTGTGGAATTTTTGAGAGGACCTCAGCAGCTACGGGGGAATTGTGGTTAAGGAGATGCTGGTAATATTCTTTCCGGTGCACTGCAAAAGCTTCTTTATCTTTTAAAAGTGTGGTAACATCTGTTGAGCATAGGAGGCATATGCCATGATTTATTGGCCCATAGATAGTCTTTGTGGCTTTAAAGAAGCTGTGCATCATGAGTGTCGGCTAAGTGCTGGATCTCTTGAGCTTTTTTTTAATCCACCAGGTGATCTTTAGTTCTCTGGTTTTTATTTGAACCTCAGCCTTAGCATTGGCATAGGTTTTTTCTTAGTGACACAGTTTCTATCTCTTTGCAAGATCTGAAAGCCCTTCCTTTTCTTGTCAATAATGCATTCAATCTCACTGTCATTCTCATCAAACCGGTCCTGGTGTTTCTTGGTTTGGTATCCAATTGTTTGTTCATAGGCTGAAATAATGGATGATTTTAGATTGGTCCAGTGTTCCTCAATGTTGTCAGGGAACTCCAAAAGCAGATGGTCCTTAAGAGTTGTTTGGAAGCAATCCCGCTTAATAGGATCTTGAAGGGCTTGAGTGTTCCTTTTGCACCCTTGCTTCCTTCCTTGAAGCCTGTGTTGAGGTATAATCTTGTTAGCCATTGTGGGACATATTAATTGGTGATCTGTCCAGCAGTCATTGGCACTCATCATTGCCCTGGTAAGGAGCACATCATGGTGATCTTCAGCTCAGACAATTACATAGTCTAAGAGGTGCCAGTGGTTTGACCAAGATGTTTTTAAATTTTTTGTTGTTGAAAGAGTGTGTCAGTAATAACAAGGTTGTGCGCTGCACATATCATCAAAAGTAAGATTCCATTCTGGTTGCCATTGCCAATTCCTTATTTTCCAATAGTTCCAGGCCACAGATCGAAATCTTGCCCAACTCTTGCATTAAAATCACTCAGGAGGATAATTTTATCCTCCTTAAGCATCTCTGACAGGCTGGCATACAGCTGAGAGTAAAAAATTTCTTTACTGTCTTCACCGGCATCCAGTGTTGGTGCACAAGCACTTAGAATAGTAGCCTGTTGGTTTTTGGAGAGTTTTATTTGAAGGGTTGAAAGCTGCTCATTAATGCTGGTAGGGACTTCTGTCAAGTGTTTCACATGATCGTTTCTGATAGCAAAGCCTATTCCATGTATTCAATGTTCTTGTTCAGGTAGACCTTTACAAAAGAACGTGTAGCCTCTTTTTCCTTCCTTCAGTTGTCCCTCTCCTGAGATTCAAGTTTCTTGAAGGGCTGCAATATCAATGTTAAAACATCGCAACTCTCTTGCAATGATGACACCACTGCGTTCGGGACTGTCATTATCTGTGTTATCTGACAAATTCTCTATATTCCATGTCCCCAAGTTCAATTGTATTTTACGACCCCAATGGGCATGGTAATCCAGTCAGGGGGAAAGGGAGGCTATGTTTAGAGCACCTTTTCTAGCCCCTCGTCCTTTTAGGGGTGAACAGAGTGGATCCAAAATAGGACTGCTCAGTCATGGATACAGCTGCCGAGCTGCTCAACTGCCTCATTCCTTGAGTCAGAGTGACTGAATCTGTATCCACCACCCATGTGCCGGTTCATGACCAGGGGCTAGATGCCCATTTCATCCTACCTGGCTTCAGCAGAGAGAAAGACACAATACACCTGGATGGAACTAACCAGATTTTGGCACCTTTCTTCCCCAAACAGCCGTATATGAGCATTCATTACAACTCACTGCAGGAGAGGGAGAAAATGGGTAACTGGTCCCACTCCATTGACTCATCTGACAGACCAGCTGCCATTTGACTTCTCTTTACGAACTGTCTTCATTCCAGCTCATCTTTATAAGAGCAATGCAACATTAAGAACTGGTAGCAGTTTCCTTGTTTTCCTTTTCTCTCCACATCCCTCTTTCCACTGTTGTGTTGCATTTATCAGAATGTAAATCTGTGGGAAGAGGCCGCCTTGTTTTTTCAGTCTTTTTCACAGTGCATACAGTGCCAACATTTCTCAAAAATACAATCAAGGGTGCAAAAAGAAAAACTGCTTTAAAAACACAGCCCAGTGAGGACTGGAATGCTCAGTAGACTGACAGGGTGCATTCAGATGCAGGGATTATTGCATAAATTTTCCTGGCTATAATGCTAGTGTCCCAATTTCTAATATTCACTTTATACTGTTATGTTACCTGTTCTGTTATGGAACTATGGCTTCTTGATCAATATACCACCATATCACACAAAGTTTCATTCATACCCGTCGGTGTGGTGTGACACAACAGTAGAAATCATTGGGTGTGTCACCATACTGAGAGGAGGGGGGGACCAAGGGTATCATCTATATGAGGTTTTTAAAGCTTGGTTGGGCAGGTGTGTGTGTGTGTGTGTGTGTGTGTGTGTGTGTGTGTGCAATTCTTTCTACATCCCCAGAGTGAAATGACTGGATGATTTCCAGAGTGGAACTGTAAATCCATTGATTTCAATGGAGCTACGCTGAGTATGACTTAGGTATATATCAGCCACTGACTTAGTTTATAGCTTTAAAATAATATCCGGTTTAAAAGCACTTCAGTTATTAGGAAGTCAGTTCCTATAAAGCCTAAATTAACTAGGTTCTGTATATAAATCAATATAAAAGTATTGGTCCAAGCTTACAATCTTGAAGCCTAAATATATATAAAAGGGGATAGAAGTTGAATAAACATTGTGCCCATCTACATGTTTCCCCATCCACCTCTCACATTATTTATAACTCAGATTATATATAGTCATGTTTACTGTAAGGGTCAATTTATTTCCTCAGGATTTATTTCTAATTAAGCATTTCTAATTAAGTGTAAGTAATCCTACACATACCTACTCAAAAGTAAGTCCCTTTGAGAACAATAGGACTCACTCCTAGGATTGCAGCCTTAGGAATTCAATGTTTGTAGGACAAATAAATCCCAGGGCACATGCTTAGACTTTAAATAATTTTGGGCCTGAAAATAAACCACCCAAACTGTGTTTACAGTGAAATTGTACTTCTCTTCTGCCCTCTAACTGTCACCTTGTTAAAAGAAACCAACTTCATTCTTCTGATGAGGTGATGACCACATAAATCACCAGAACAGCCTTCAATAAATTAGCTATCTAATTTCATTAGTCACCATATGTCAGATAGCCAAGAATTGCAACTTCTTCAGATTTAGATAGAAGCACAGAGGAGGGAGAGGACACAGATTGCCTCCATGTGCCAACTATGCTTTGCTATCCTGGCAAAGGGACCTTCAGTTCTTGGGAGGAGAAGCAGCAAGTTGGAGAAGACGGTCCAAGAGCCTCTTGCACTTGCTGGCCTTGGGGCTGGTGTAGATTACTGCCTGCCCTTGGGATAAGGAGAGCTCAGGAACTGCCATGCCACCTTTGCATGTGACCAGGAATCATGGAGTGTCCTGGGGTGGGCTTCAAGAATTCATCCGTGATATCAGATCTTTGCTGAAAGAATTACACAGCTTCCTGCAGGGGTGTGTTGAGCATGTTCTAGAGACAGTGTTAATAATTGTTTGGGGTGCTGGTTAAAGCAAAAACACTGAAAGAGAAGGCAGCGCAAATCCAAAAACCAAGATGATTCCCAAAGGTGCTGAGAATTAAGTTTCATTCTTTTTTAAAAAAAATCCACTCCAGATTACCTAGTTACACCTACACATTTCACAAGTGGCACAAGTAGTTTTCCTGAGAAGAAAATGACTAGCTTGCACTGATACGTGCAAGATGGGGAGAAAGCGCAAATTTGTCAATGAGGAAGAGAGATTTTTGCTCAGAGTAAGTTAAGGTGAGACATTGTGATCCAGAGTGTTGTTGATTTCAACCTAATCCTCAGTACCTTTGGGCTTCCTTGTTCTTTGGTGTTGGTAATACCCAACAAGCCTAGCGGTATGTCATGGGTGAATTGACTGTGCATGCCGGAACACACACCAGAAATCCTTTGCGGTATGATGGAATTCTGTGTTTTAATGTTTAATTCTGGTTTTAATGTTGTCTTTTAAATTGTTGTAACCCCTTCTGGGACCTCAGGATGAAGGCTGGGTATTAAATTAAAATTACCATCAACAACAAATCTTTTGAGTCTTGCTATATGCTTTACCTCCCCTATCTTGAGAATCATTATTGTCCCTTGTTTCTAGTTATGCCCTAATTATTCTTTCTGCAATAATAATAATAATAATAATAATAATAATGTACCCCACTCATCTGACTGGGTTGCCCCTGCCACTCTGGCTTCCCTATACAGGGCTACCTGCATATGTAACACTGAAACTTAATTCCTATCTTGTGCTTTTCTGAAAGATAACTTCTGTTTAAATACTCCAACAGCCAGAAGAATGGTTGTTGTTTTTCATAGGGAAAGAACTCAATTTATGTGCAAGTAAATTGTGCTAAATAATAGCATGCAAAAAGCAAACTTCTGGGTTTTATTTTAAAGCTATGAAATCTTAAACAGTTACATTAGTATTTAAGTATATTTTGCAAATTGCAGTTATTAGCTAAATGTCTTCATGTGTTATCCACAGATTTCTTTCCTTACAATTAGCTTTATTTCTGTTCCTAATTTACAAAATAAATTCTAATTCCAATTACCTTCTCTGAGAACCATCATCAGTTAGTTCTTCGTCGAACATTACAGAGCATTGTAAAAGCTGTACTATGAGGGATGGCCAGGAATGGTCTTTCCAAGCCCTGTTTGTCGAGTATGAGCAATGACAAGGCACCCCCCCAAATGCCCCACCTACAAACGTGGTTACCCCACCTAACAAGCAAGGCTAGCTACAGTGCCGCTCAAGCACCCCTAATCATAGGCTTTTTTGTCCTAATTTTAATAAAATATTTACCTGTTCAGTATAGTTTCCCATTGTTTTTGTTTCGTAATGAGTGGTGTGAGAAGTCTCCAGGATGAGGACACAGAAAATGCTGACAAAGGAAAAGGCAGTTTAAATTAGATACATGTCATGCTGCCTTTGTTTACAAGCCATCAGATTTATGTCCTCTTCTCTCTTTTACTGCCTTTGTTCAACAGTTAACTTTACCTGGGAAGCCTCGTTTTGCTGCCTCATCTTCTTTGTCACTTTTGCACCATTACATTCTTTTTCAGCTAGACTATATTTCATTTATGGTTTTGGAATGCAACATTATTAGTGTAAAATTAGAGGTGGACTACTGTAAAAAATTTAAGGTATATTGGCAGTAAACCCATAAAGTTAAAATCTTGGATGCAAATTATTGTATTATGTAAATGGAAACTATAACACAGTAGTCCAGAAGGAGCTGCTTTAAATGTGCATCCCAATTAAAGAAAAGCATAGAAAAACCACAAGCCAGTCAGAGCCATAAAGATCAGAGGAGGACATTGATATTGTAATCCCTGTAATCCCAACATCAGCAGATGCCTAAAGGAACCATGGAGAGCAATGACCAAGGACATGTAAACTGCTTTGTTAAAGATCAAGTAGGAACAGAAGAAACACTATGCTCCAAACACAGCACAGATTCCTCAAATTCATAATCAGCTAATGGATTACTACAGTTTTGAGGTGTTGTAACTCCCTTCTGAGCAGCCAACATAATCAAATGAGTTCCTGAGCTGGTACAAATTCATTTTGAAAGATATGAATAGCTCATTTCTAAGGAAAATTGACTGCAGTAAAGAGCTATCAATAGAAGAGACATACATTGACAAGTACACAGAATAATGTCTTATGTCCTTCCAAATAGTGGATTTATATATGTATATTAAATTCATGGGGGCCTGAGATGCAACATTTGGACATTCAGGGGTCTCATGGAGTAAGAAAGTGAAGATTTTTGGGGTGGGGCTAAGAATACAGGTTTAGGGAGAACTGGTAAATAAACATAAAAATGAGAAACTGTAGCCAGGTGTGCATATAGTAGCATGTGGCTTGGAGGAAAAAGAATGGAAGTGATACCATTTGTAGGCCATTGGTTGCCTTTTACCCAACCTGAGAGGAAGGCAGTGTTCAGCAAGCATCCTGCTGAGGACTCAGTAGGGCTTGTATACAGCTCCTGCTTCATCTCCTTCCATCAACACTGCCTCACTTCCATGTAGGGTAAAGCGCATCCAATGGCCTACTAATGGTATTGCAGAAGCCCAGGAGATGTTTATTTGAAACCATGGGTCTTGTCACCCAAGAAGCTGCTTTTGTTCCAGTCACATTGTTGGCCATCTGATATAAATGTGTATAAATGCTTCATGTATCATCAACAAGAGCTATATTTGAATGGGGAATAAGAATATTGCATGTGAGTAGTGTTAACAGGGCTTTGTGAAAGTGAGGAACTACAGTAGATTCCGGCGTATAAGGCGACTTTTTAACCGCAGAAAAGAGGTTACAAAGTTGGGGTTCACCTTATACGCCGGGTATGAGTGGCGAGGAGTGGAGCCCGCCCCCCCCCCGCTGCTGCTGGGGCGGCTCCGAAGCAGCGAGCGGCAGGCTCAGCTCCGCGTCGGGCGGCTTTCTCCCAACGCAGAGCTGCCCAGCGTATTAGGCGACTGGGCTTATAAGACAAATCCCCAAATTGCAGCTGCTAATTTGGGGGGTCGTCTAATACACCCAGTCCCTAATACGCTGGAATCTATGATAATAAGATATAATACAGTGGTACCTCTGGTTATGTACTTAATTCGTTCTGGAGGTCCGTTCTTAACCTGAAACTGTTCTTAACCTGAAGCACCACTTTAGCTAATGGGGCCTCCCACTGCTGCTGCTGCACCGCCGCCGCACAATTTCTGTTCTCGTCCTGAAGCAAAGTTCTTAACCTGAGGTAATATTTCTGGGTTAGCGGAGTCTGTAACCTGAAGCGTATGTAACCTGAAGCGTATGTAACCCAAGGTACCACTGTATATAATAATATATAATGCAGCCACAAATTTATTACTTGTATAAACTTGGTTTAGAAGTGCTGACCGCCAAAACAGGACTTCCTCAGCTGAAGTTTTTTTCCTATAGAGATAATTAGTACTCTCATTTGTCACTGAGACAACCAATTAGAAGATTGTTCCTATAGAAGTTATGTATCCACCGGTTCTGATCATGGATGAACAAATCTTCCTTGGATTTTCCCCAAGACACTGAAACTAGTGAAACTGAAAGTTGCTACAAACTTGAATTTAGGATCACTGACCTATGTTATAAAACCTGTTGTAGAAAATAGATCAAATGGTCATGATGCAGGAACAGGTTCCTACTAGAAGCGGGACGGGTGGGTGTGTCAGACTTTCATGTCAAAACTTTAGCAAGCCGTTTCTTGGCATTCTTCCTGGATCCACATTAGCTTCTGCAAATCTTGTCAGAGCAAAAGAAGCCAAGTGGAGCAGAAATATCTATAAAGGTGAAGCAAGCAGGAAGAACTGCAATGTAGAATCTTCAGGCTATGTGAGTGAAATGGATTCTGCTCCCCTAAAGACAAATAAATGATTTACATGGATATATATTACACCAGTGGTCCTTACAACAATGCTGTAAGGCTGGCTTGAATTATTATCACAGTATTATCACAGGAGGTTCATCTTGCCTCTATCTTCCATGTGGTGTTAAGACCTACCTATTTAGGAAGGCTGAATGTCATTGCTTGCCTGCCATAATCACATGCCATTCTTCTGGATTTTTCCTTCCTCCAACTTTTTAATATGTTTCGTACTGGCTTTCTTATTACATTGCTACATTGCATGCTTCTATTGCCACTTCTTTTTGCATATTGCCTTTCTTCTTATATTTCATTATTCTCAACAGCTGCCTTGAAAGGTGAGAGATATACATATTTCAAATAAGAACATTATTGTGGTTGGGAGAGGCTTGGTGAGAATGGTGCTCCTAAGGTCATCCATTACATTCATGGCTGAGGTAAAATTTGAACTGATTGTTTCTGGTTCATGGGTCTTAACAGCAATGGCGCACCAACAACTCTTTTGGAGGGCCTCAATTAAAAAGCATATTCACTTCTGGAAAACAACAGTGGTTAGATCACCTACCACCACCCTGTGCCTTATCTAGTGTCAGATACACTAACAATGGAAGGAAGATTCATTTTGTTCATTGCCACCATCCAGGATGATATTTCTTTTAATCAGTTCCTCCCAGTACCTGATAAGAGAACACAAACTGCTTAAATTAAAGGATGGGCAACAGACCTTCAATAATAGATACCTCATATAGTCTAGTCCTTCAAAAGAATTTTGGGGCTAGCAAAATTAATATTCAGTGTTTTTCTACTAGGATGGAGTTGAAATTGCAGTTCTTTTATAAACATTATTTATTTATTTGGGATATTTATAGCCTATCCTTCACTGTGATAGATCTAAGGGTAGGTTACAATGCACGAACTGCAAAAAAATTACAACTGCGAAAAAGCAGATAAAGAACCCTATTCATCAGGTTTCCAATTAGAGTAGCAAATATACAATATTAAAACTACAAAACTAATAAACAGCAGAGCAGGCTACTCTCAGTTACTCTTAGTGAAATCAGTGTGCAAGAAGAAATCCTATAGCAGAGCCCATCTGTTGAAATGTGGCTGTGGACACCCTCCATTGCTGAACTGATCTCCAGGAGCAGAACACAAAAGGCCTGAGGCCTGTGATCACTCCTGCAGGAACAGTGACATGGTTTCCACATCCCCTGCCCCCAAAGCACTATGCATGTAGTATGACATGGTTCCCTTACTTAATAAAATAATGCAAAAGAAAAAAAGCTGTGCTTATAGCAAAGGGGATCTCAAGCCTGGAAATACAGGCTCATAACCCATTTTTGTGAACTAAAAACTGATAGGAAATATTCTGCCTCTTCACAATGAACCAGAACTGGTGAGAGAATTTCACACAGATTCAAAATGACTGGCTAGAGATTGACTCTGTTTTGAAATAAAAGTCTAATCTGAGGCCAAGGTCAGTCAGATGATGGGTGAAAAAGAAAACAAGAGGAGGAGGTCAGCTGCAAGCTGGAGAAGCAGAGGTTACTGGACCAGTGCGAAGACTGTGGCAGAAGTCCTGATAAAAACCTGAGAGACTCCAGAATGAAGAGTTCATGAGCCTTATGGCAAGTATAGTCACGAGTGCCAAATGAATGGGTGTTACGGTAACTGAGCAGGAGTGATTTAGGGAATTGGCTTTGATTAGGTGGAAGAACTAAATTTCTCTTAACTTTCCTCTTAAAGAAGCAGCAGCCACACAGTGCAACCATTTTGCACTGAAGAAACAGTAACCAACCAAGATCAACACATACCAGTTAGGGATGGGGGAAGAAAATATATTCCGTTTGCATTTAAATGCAGTCTTCCTTATTTTGCACTTCCCAAAACAGTATGTGAACTGAAACACAGCCATCTTTCGAAATTCTCACCTCTTTGAATTTTGCAATGCGGTTTTTCGGTGAAGTAATGTGTACAAAGATGCCTAGGCCAAAATGAAGTTTTGAGAAAAAGTATATTGTTAAAATAGCACATAAAGTGCATTGTATTTTGAAATTCTCCTAACATACAGCATATTGGAATAATTCTGCAGTAAAATGCTGGTGAATTTTCATGAGCACTTATTTTAAAAAAATTAAAAGATTGCAAACCAATTTGGAAATGTGGAGAATTGAATTCAAGAAAGGATAAAACTGAACCTGAAAAAATCCCTAATAGTAACCATACAAATTAACACCACCACCTGCTTATTTAAAATACAATAAAATTTACTTTGTTTTCAATTTAAAGTTGAACCTGTGCTGCTTTGTCCCACACTTATTCACAACCTCAGGAAGCTGAGCTATTTAGTTATATGGTGGCGGAGGTAAAAGGGTTAAAAAAGTAAGTAAAGCATCACAGCTAAGTGAGTAAGAAACACTAAAGTGTGAAACACTTCTCTCTAACAGCGGGGGGGGGGGGGGGCGATCTCCACATTGTGCAACTGCTTCCATGAGCAGCAAATGTGACCACATTTATTTTTGTATACATGCTTATACTCCGAAGGGTATAAAGCCAATTATTTAAGGCTGTGACATTGCAGGAAAATACAGATAGTAGAATTAAATTCAACATTCAACTTCCTGTGAAATAGCCCAGGGTAGTGTGAGGGAGCTTTTCATTTGGACCACAGGAAGGGGAGAAGGATCTCCCCCCCCCCCCCGCTTGCCATTTATGTATTAATGAAAATTCAGGGATCAGGTTCACCCTGTTCTCCCCATCACAGTCCCTATGAGGAAGTCCCCTCCCCATCCCTGCTGCCTTTAATCCTATGATGAAAGTTCACTTTGATGCCAGTGGGATCTTCAAGCTGGGAGGAGGGAGCAATTTTCATCCAAACAGTGGCAGGGGAGGAATGCCCTCTATCTATTTACACCATGCTCCCAATCCTGGAAGGTGGCCAGTATGCTATTTCTCTTTTAAACAAGAAGCATAATGTAATAATTACACTTCAACTGATGTGGCTTAAACTACGTGTAGCTTGAGCCCCACGATGAACCCAAACAAGGATTTCAGAGTACCGTATTTTTCGCCCTATAGGACGCACCGTCCCATAAGGCGCACCTAGTTTTTGGGGGGAAATAAAGGGGAAAAATTATTTCCCACCCAGGCGCGGGGCTGGGGCGGGGGAGGCCCGAGCTTCCCCCGACCCCAGCCCCCAAACAGGCAGCTCTCTGCAAGCCGTGGGAGCCCAGCGCTGGCTCCCGCTGCTTGCTGAGAGGTCCGCGAAGCCTGGACGCGCTGATCTCAGCGCGCGCAGGCTTCGGCATGCTGGCAACTCTCCACAAGCAGCGGGAGCGCTCCCTCTGCTTGCGGAGAGGTCCGCGAAGCCTGGGCGCGCTGATCTCAGCGCGCGCAGGCTTCGGCATGCTGGCAACTCTCAAGCAGCGGGAGCGCTCCCACTGCTTGCGGAGAGGTCCGTGAAGCCTGGGCGCGCCGATCTCAGCGCGCCCAGGCTTCGGCATGCAGGCAACTCTCCGCAAGCAGCGGGAGCGCTCCCGCTGCTTGCGGAGAGGTCCGCGAAGCCTGGAGAGCGAAAGGGGTCGGTGCGCACTGACCCCTCTCGCTCTCCAGGCTTCAGCGAAAGCCTGCATTCGCCCCATAGGACGCACACACATTTCCCCTTCATTTTTGGAGGGGAAAAAGTGTGTCCTATAGGGCGAAAAATACGGTAAATATATTGCATTTGGCACTTCAAGTGGAAGACAGGAGTGCCTGGCATGCTCTGGTCCATGGGGTCACAAAGAGTCGGACACGACTAGATGACTAAACAACAACAACAACAACTTATTCCAGGACAATTATTTTTGTTTGACTTTGTTGTACTCTCAATCAGTGACTTAAACAACAAATTCCCATCTGATTTTAAATGTATTGTACAATAAATGAGAGAACAGAAAAGTTCAGGTTTTGGAATTCTGCAAGTGCATTTAGTTGGCCACTATGAGAACAGGATGCTGGACTAGATGGACCTGATCCAGGAGGTTCTGCTTATGTTCTTAGGCGCTTGTGGTGTTCAGGCACTTCTCCTTAGTATGAAGATAATGGTGATACAAGAGTGCATGTATTTTCATCTGTGAAACATTGTTTGGGGTATAACACAAGGAATCTGTAAAGACAGGGTTTTAGGGTTGTTTACAAATTGGAAACATATCAATAGTTTTTTCAATGAACTGTTGACATATTGTGACATATACATGGGAGGAAAGTTAAAACCATTAATACTAATAAAAATCTTGTAATGACAAGCAGTCATATTTTGCTTTAACTAGGGAACAGCAGCTATGCCTGAGGTCAAAGTCATTCATTAATGTTAAAACTATCAATAAATGATTGCCTTTTATTATCTTTTAATTAAACTTACTGTGTCAGAATATGAATTGTAAATTTGACCTTTGGTGCCTACGCACTTTGTAATGTGACTGTGGCATTTTCTTCAAGCAGGCAGGTTGAAAAATTAGAATGCAAAATGAGTCTCCTTCCAATATTTCAAAAGCCATATCCTAATAGCAAAAGGACTTAACATTTTTATTAACCAAAGGCTGAGCGTTATAGCAACTGACAGGTACAACATGTGATATTATATATTCATCTTGATAGTGGAGGTAGTGATACCTTTTGCCATTCAAAGCTACATGTGCAACACCTCTTGCATTGGGTGCATTGGTGACAACAAGGGATGAGTGAATGTCAGTTTTGGTTTCTCTTGGTTCTTTGATTTTTCCAGTATTGAGCTCAGGTCTTCATATTATATAGCAGTTTGTTGTTGGCATCCATCTATTCCAAGAGACTATGGAGTGTGCCTGCAGGGGTAAAGTCAAACCACTGTTTTTGCCACACTGAAATGACCTCCCCAGGGTGCAAGCCTGGGTTTTGTGTATGAAGATCCTGGGCTATCCAGGTGACAATGCCCCACTCTTAGCTTCACTGAAAGCAGAGAGAAATGAGAGTTGCTGGAATGAGGCTTACAAGGTTCTCTTAGGAACTCCAGATTTGTGTAGGTTTTACTTTCTTATTAGTATTAGAGTTTTAGACCCAAACTCGGGGGGTTATGTGAAACACCTCAGTCCTAAACTATTAAGTATAGTAATTTAATTCACTGAAATTGTAAGTGCTTGTATGCATTACCAGTGCTTTTTTTGTTAAAAAAAATGTTTAGGGGTAGTCTCATTTTCCTACTCATATTGAAATACTGCCCCTCAATGAGGCCAAACTTAGATTCACAAAATGTTTGTGGGTATATGTACCCCTGCATTCCCCCAGAAAAAAGCACTGTTCATTACTATGTGTTTAAATTTGATTGGTTGGTAACTGAAATGTCATGTGATTGGCTAATGTTGGTCACATGGGAGGTATCTAGTGAAGGAGAGACTCCATTTTATGTTAAGCAAGATTTCCGTGTTTTAGAGTCCACTGTGAATACTGCTAAATTGAATAGAGTGTTCGAGTGCTACTTCTCTGCGTGAAAAAAAGAAAGCAAAGCTGCAGAAGAAGGTAAAAGTATTAATGTCTCATAGGGACCTGCAAGACATGGCCTAAGTGAGATACAGAAGGCTGAGTGCTGATTTCTAGAAAGAGAGAAAAATACAGTTGTTTGTAAATTAGAAGAACTGTAAGCCCATGCTTGGAGAAGCATGTGACTGTAAATATTGTGTTTTAATCCATCTATAAGTTGCTGCAAGTAAAGTTTTTGAATGTTAAAGTCCAGACACTGGTCTAATTTCCAAATGAGGTTATCAGTCATATATATTATTTGAGCTTCTTAGCTGCATTTTTGCTACCCTTACTTCAACATAAACTCACTCAATTGGTATCAGGGTTTTATTCCAAAAGGCAAAGTCCATAAATGATTGGCTGCCAGAATCACAACTCCTTATCCAGAGGTCACAAAAACTAATAAGGTGCTTCATGAACTCTCCTAGCATTTACTGGTTGCAAAACAATCGGAAAGTAATGATGAGATTAAAAGAAAGGGTGGATTATTTCAAGCAAAAGGAGAAGACATAGAGGTTATGGCGGCTCATGCACTCCTGAAGTCAAATCAGAATAAGTCAAATGCGCATAATACTAAAAAAAACCCAAAGCTGATTAATTGGTGTTTCATATGAATTTAGTGCAGCAAATGTGAGATAGGCAAGCAAGAAATTAGCACACTCTTTTTTCCAAAGTGCATTTATGGAGGTTTCCCGCCTCTGGCCTTTTTTGATTTAAGAAACGGAAGGCTCAGGAGATTTGTTAAACAACACAGAGAGCAAAACAGCACTGATTGCTCGAAGTGTCAATCTGAGCCCCCAAACAAAATAACTTTCCAACGCTTTGACCTTTCGAACACATGCAAACATTTCAGCATGTTTAACATTAATATTATCCCAAGGCACATGCTTATTAGCAAAAAGTCAAATCATACTCTGGTTTTCAGTACTTGCTAGCTATAGCTATTAGATCTTAACTTTTACAAGAAATGTGAACTAGACTGGAATTCATCTCTTTATATTTTTGTTGCACCCAGGATTAAAACTATACTGAGCTTATACAAAAATGTTTTCAAATCTGCAACACAGCATTTGAAATTTATGATGAACAATAGATTCATTGATTGAAATTTGTCACCAAGACAAAGGTCATCTGTGGATTTTAGCATTTAAAAGGTGGGTTTCAACATCTCAAATGTCAGTACATGCAGGTCCCACTGCTGGAATGGTTATTATCAGAAATTTCAGTTATCCAAACACCAAGAATTGTACCCAAACCTCACAACACTAACAGCTAATTCAGAAATCTGAAAAGCCAGAGTTTGCCCATTTGCTTATTTATTTGTGTTTTGCTGGTTGGCAGCAGCCATTTTGGGCAGAAACCCAGGAATGTATTGTACCTACAAAGTGGGACCTACATATATTACATGTATAGGGATGCAGTTGGCGCTGTGGCCTAAACCGCTGAGCCTCTTGGGCTTGCTGATCGGAAGGTCAGCGGTTCGAATCCTTGCAATGGAGTGAGCTCTGTCCCAGCTCCTGCCAACCTAGCAGTTTGAAAGCATACCAGTGCAAGTAGATAAATAGGTACCACAGTGGTAGGAAGGTAAACGGCGTTTCCGTGCGCTCTGGCTTCCGTCACAGTGTCCCGTTGCACCAGAAGCAGTTTAGTCATGCTGGACACATGACCTGGAAAGCTGTCTGTGGACAAACGCCGGTTTGAAAGCAAGATGAGCGCCACAACCCCATAGTCGCCTTTGACTGGAGTTGTTTGACTGGAGTCCAGGGATCCTTTACCTTTACCTTATATATATATATATATGTATGTATTGCAAAATTATCAGGTTCATCTCACATTTCATTTTTAGGGTCTTCCAGCGAGTATCATTATTAGTGATGCAGTTGCTGTTTGATCCAATGTTATTTCAAATGACTTTGTAGCTGATGGTCTGTGTCTTTGGTCACATGTCACTGTTAACAGACAGTGAATGTGGAGTTTTCCTTTCCACACTAATGGTGGATTGTGCCCAAACTGAGGAAAGTGCTCTAATTTACAGCCCTAACTTACACTTGTGTTCCTCCAGTCAGTGAATGTTGGAGTTAAAAGCAAATGCTCCTTTGTATTACCTTACAGGGTTGTTGGAAAGGTGACTAATGCATCTTTCCCTCATCTCCCTTGCAGCGGAAAAGTGACCCTGTATGTTTTTGCCTTCCATCATGCTGTGACACATATACAGTTGCAATCAAAATTATTCAGCCCCCATTATAAATCATGTTTATTATCAAAATTTAGACTATCGGATGTTTACAATGAGCAAATCAAACAAAAGCAATTGAAATAGCTCAACACAATGGATGCTTCAAGTGTTTCCCCCAAATTCAGCTGAAATTGCAACTTATACTGGCTTCTCCAGTCTCACTACTATTCAACCCCTTCATGGCAAGCATCTTTAGTACTTAGTAGAGCAGCCTCTTGCTGCTATGACCTGCTGCAAACGAGATGCAAACCAGACAGCAACTCTTGGCCCCATTTCTGAAGAATCATAGCCCGTTCCTCATGAGCAATGGCCTCCAGTTCAGCAATATTCTTGAGTTTGCATGGTGCAACCACCTTCAAATCCCACCAGAGATTTTCTATGGGGTTCAAGTCAGGTGACTGTGGTGGCCACTGTAGAACTTTCCAGGACTTCTGCAACCAAGCCTTGCTGGAATTTGAGGTATGCTTTGGATCATTGGAAGGTCCAATAGCTTATTAACACTGACACTGGTAACATCAAGACTGGATTTTTACAATGCTCCGTATGTGATGCTGTCCCACAACTTGGTTCAAAAGCTGAAGCTGGTGCAAAATGTGGCTTCTAGGTTGCTGAGTTTAGCACCTCACAGCATACACATAGAGCATATGCTAAAGAAATTGCACTGGCTGCCAATTTGCTACCAAGTCCAAGTTTAAGGTGTTGATGTTGATTTATAAACAGCATGCAACCAGGATATCTGAGGCAATGCCTTCCCCCATATTGCTCAGCCTGACCACATTGATACTCAGAGGTGGCCCTCCTGGTCATTCTGTGCTGTGTGGAAATGCATCACATGACCATATTAAAGAGGGCCTTCTTGGTGGTATGACCTGTTTTGTGGAATGATCAGCTGTCAAATATCTGGCAGGTACTAACTGTGGTGGTTACTAATTTGGCCAGGCATTCTTGGGCCACAGTTATTTTAATGTCAGTTTTACCGCTTCATGGATGTCACTGTTAGATAGATCAATGAATTTATCCTATTGTGAACCATTGTGCTATGGCTTTAATTAAAGGCACATAAATAAGCCAAATAGTAATCAATAAAATACTTCAATTGAAAATGAGGGCTGCACACTGAGATCAGATTAGATATTAAGGCAATAAATGTTTTTACAGCGAATGGAGAAGGTTTAGTATGATCTCTCCAGAGGACTCAAGCAGCTATGCTTCAGGATGTGGCAGATGGTCTCCTACCAATTAGCCTGTTTCAAGGGGGGGGGGGCGGATTAAACACCCTTCTTCCTGACCTCACTAATGTAGCAATCAAACTTCTCTCTGTGCACATAGGACAAATCAACCAATCCTCCATGCAAGATTATAAAGTCTTTCGAAAGCAAGTACTTCATTCATTGTTTAACCTCTCTATATAGGGATGTTATGAGAAATCAAAAAGTTATGTTCACAAAAGTTGATTCCTATATATATATATATATATATATATATATTAAGATTTTCGAATTTAATACAATACACAAAAACATAAAGTAAAAAAGAAAAAAAAGAAAAACAAAAAGCAGAAAAAAATTAAAAACACATAAAGTTCACAAAATCTATTTTTCAATAACATATTTCCCTGACCTCCTCATACCCCCTTTCTAGTATTCCAATTCAAATTGTTAATTCAGCAAATCCTTATCCATAATTTTTAACCTATTTCCATGCTTAATTTAACATATTATTATTTTACTTTTTTTTCTTTCATCCATTTCCTCAATTTATTTTTGCTAACCTTATTTTCATTTAATTTAGTTCATTTTAAAACAAACCAATTTTACCTTATCCAAACTTCAACATCAACACTTGTACCTCAATACACATTCTTAAAACATTCTTTCTAAAGTCGACCCAGGTTCCCTTCCACGAATTTCCCAAATTTCATACCCATTACCAAAACAAAATGAAAGTAAAAACACATTATAATTATGTACCCTTTGGATTCCCAAGCCCCACACCCCCCTTTCCCGGTTTCAGTCCCCCACAAATATCCACCAGTCTTAATCTAGTATTAGCCTGGAGACCTCACATCCGAGGCTCTTAATTCTCTCTCAATTCCTCTCTGCTGGTTTTTCTGATAGTCCTTAAAATTAAACACCAAATCTCGGAAACGCTCTGGCCCTTCAGGATCCGTATTTCTTCCAACCAGTCCTCCATACTTAAAGGTGGAGCCCAAATCTTGTTTCTTACTCCTTTCAAAACCAAATGTCCCCAAGGCTCCAACCTCCACCTTAAGCAAATTTGTAATCCTTAGGTCTTCAGATCTCCACATAAGGAGATCTCTCCTTTTTTCCATCTCCAATTCAGGCCAGATTTTCCATATCAAGTTCTTATTTTCCTTCATTGCCATCATGTCAAACCTCATGTCCTCTTTCATCATCTGCAGAATTACATTTCCTCCTTCCTTTTCTTCAGGGACAACATATGTCTCCTTCTCCAAGTACTCAATGTTGTCAAGTTTCTCTTTCTGTTCAGTTGGATAAACTTCCTGATTCAAATCCTTATCAGGTTCCATGATATTGTTTACAGTTGAGTCCAGAGTTGTAACATTTATAGCCAAAACATCAATTTGGCCTTGTAACTTTCCCAAGAGAACAAAGACTCTGTCCAATTCAGCCTGAACTCTCCCTCCTCCAGCCATTCTTGTAATGTCCCAAAACCCCCTCTAGAGGGATTTTGGTTTCTTAATGTTCATTCCAGTTCAAATCCAAAAATCCAGTTAGTTTGTATCGGTTCTTACTTGTTTTCAACAAATTGTAACAAAAATTGTAACAGATATAACCAGCAGAAGCAGCAGAAACAAAGTTCTCTTTTTCTGTCTTGACAGCTAATTTGACAGCTGTCAAGCTCTTTAGTACCTCATCAACAGGCTCTCTCGCGGAACACTCCCGGGTCCTGGAGGGTGACACTTCAGCTCCCAAAATTAGCTCTTTTATCCTCCAGCAAGATTTCTTATACTGCCAAACCATGAAATTAAAGTCTTTTACCAAAGAAGGAAAAAAGAGGTTCTCTCGACCTTAGTTAGCAGGTCTTTGCTTTAACTTGTTTACAAGACGGGGAGGCAGACTTCCTTTTTACACCTTCCCCGATCGTGCCTAATTCTTAAAAAAAAATTTTTTTTCTTTGCGATACCAATTTCCGTAGTACTCACGGGTTGTTACTTTTAGAGTCCAATTGTTCCAAAGAAGAAGTCAGCGCTCTCCGACCATGGCAATGCGGCTTCACTCTGCAGGAGAAGCAGTCGACTCTCAGCACCGTGCCGCTCACCCCGTCCCCCGTTCCGAAGCCCTTAAAAAGGCTCTTCACAGGTTGGGGGGCACAAATGGTGCCCGCTGAGTCACCAGGTTCACAGGCTTCACCGCCTGTGATTTTTAAGGGTCCCCGCGTCACCGCAGCGGCCAGACCCGATCCTACAGAGCCGATTCCCTCTGGAGCTCAGAGGGAATCCGCCATTAGTCGATGGCGCTAACCCGGAAGTCCTGCACAAAAGTTGATTCCTGATGAGTTGTTGGCATCTGTCTCAAGAGACAATGGAGTGTGTCTCCGAGATGAAGTCAAACCACTGCATTTGCAGCACTGAAGTCCTGGGCTGCCAAGATGACAATGCCCTCCTCTTGGCCTTGCTGATGTGGTCCAAAGGAAAGCAGAGCAACATGTTCGGCACCAGCTTGGCTGCAGGAGTTGCAGGAAGGATGCATACAAGGCACCATCTAACCACCTTAGGGCCTTAACTCTGGATATGTGTATGGTATACTCCTTAACCTTTTCTTCTCTTGAAGATATCCTGCAAGGCAGTGAAGATTTAGGATCAGAGTTTTCCTTCTCCTAGATGAGCTACCTTCTCAGGCTGATGAGCCATATCTGCCCATCTCCTGCTACAGAATTTTCAGAAACGGTCTTCTTGAATGTCGAACATACTATTGGTCTTTTCCACTCAATCCACCAGAGCCTGTTTTCATATGCAGGGTAAGTCCCTAACTTACTGAGAGTTTGAGACTCATCAACTACTCTCACTTGGTTTAGCTGGCTACTCAAAGCCATTCCTGGGTATGACCTCTGTCGCATGCTGATAGCTCTCACCTGTGGCTCCTAGAAAATGAGTGCAGGTTGGGGACCAAACATGGGCAAACTCCTCCAGAAGTAGCATGGCATGTTTGTTATGGGTATGAGCTTTGGTGTGCATGCAGCTTAAAGAGGCAGGCAGCTCATTAGAAGCCAAACCAGTAACGCAGGAGAGAACTCAACACACACACAATTTGGGCAGGGGATGAGCACACTCACTAAAAAGAAGAAAGGGGTGATCTCAAGTAAGTTTAGTCTTGCCCTCCAGAGTCGCTGCAACCAGACAGCAAGGTCTGGCAAAAGGACGCCGAGAATGGAGACATGCTGGTTGCAGGATCCGCCCGACGGGACAGTTTGCAAGAGCAGAGGCTCCCTTGCGGAACTGGCAGGGGGAAGTTGATCCCACAGCAAAGGAAGCAGGAGCTGGAGCAAATGCCAGATCACCTCTGCTGCCGGATCCCCAGCCAGGGCTTCTTCTGTATACAGTGGTCCCTCGGGTTAAGAACTTAATTCGTTCTGGAGGTCCGTTCTTAACCTGAAACTATTCTTAACCTGAAGCACCACTTTAGCTAATGGGGCCTCCCACTGCCACCATGCCGCTGCTGCATGATTTCTGTTCTCATCCTGAAACAAAGTTCTTAACCCAAGGTACTATTTCTGGGTTAGCGGAGTCTGTAACCTGAAGTGTCTGTAACCCAAGGTACCACTGTATTGCAGGGAGCTGAGCAGAGCTCAGCCAGCCAGCACGCATGTTGCCGCCCCTTTTTCCCGCGAGCGGAAGTGGGGCAGCTGCTCATCATGCAGCTGCTGTGACTCCCAAGCTTACAGTGAGTGGCAAAGCGGCAGCAAAGCACCGCTAGCTGTAGGCTTTGCTGTCCGCTGCTGGGCAGGCACCGTGGCACAGGACCCACTAAACCAAATAGAAAAGACGGCCCTGGCTGGACCAGGGGGGAAGCAAAAGACCTGAGAGACTCCACATGGAAGAGGTTGCAGTCTTAACTGAAGATTGCAAATATAGTCCTCAGTGCCTAGCTTGCTGAATCTTAACTGGATAGGAGTGTTATAGGGAATTTGGCTTAGGTTTGGATATGGGAAGAACTGAATCTCTTACATATCCTCTTAAAGTGGCAGATCATTCACAATGAGAGGAACCATATAGTGTTAACATTTTTTTAAAAAAGTAAGGTAACTGTAATGAAGTAAATGTTACCATCTAGTTTATTAAGTAACTGCACACAAATATCACCACCTGCTTTTATTCATAACAATATTCATAAAAATAAAGTATAGCTACTTTGATTTGTTCTTTATTTTGGGATCTCTCAGCTGCTTTGTCCTCGTAAGCTGAGGAATTAAACAATTCTTCTAAACACACCATGATGCCATTGCACTGCCATTGTACAGTCAACTTTTAGAACTTCATTTTAGAAAATGTATGCCATCAATAGTGTGTCTGAAGCAGATTAGTTATCTTGGAGAATATCTTTAGGGCAATGTAGGTAGTCCATTTAAAATAATGCAATGTTGTGTAACTTTTAGCAATTGGTTACACACTGTTTGAAGCAGCAAATTAATGTACCAAATAGCATATGTGGGAATACTGCTTGATCTGATTTTACAAAAAAAGGCAATAAAGGAAAGTCCTTTCTAATTTCCTTAATGGAATTTTCTTTATTGTTCAAGAATATTTAGGCAGAAGCAAGACTTGCATTTTCATTAGTACAGTTTTAATTTCCTAAATGGCCATATTGCTCATCTACATGTGGCTAGTAAGAACCATGCAACCCAAAATACACATTTTGGAAGTCGTTATAGGAAAGTGGTGATTACCTTAAATGCCGTTCTAACTCAAACATCACACATCTGTACCAGCAAAAGGATAAGAATCTTACAAATACGTGTCTACAGAATCTTACAAATACATGTCTACTTGGAAGTAGGGCCCACAGCATTAAGTGGTACTTACTCCAAAGTAGAGCTGGGGGAAATTTTTTATTCAGCTTGTGTTTAAAGCTAAATCTATCAAATTTACACCCAATGTGAGCCTCTCTGGGAAGAGCATTCCACAAATGTAGAGCCACCGCAGGAAAAGCCCATTATTGCGTTGCAGCCCTTTGGACCTCTCATGGAGGAGGCACATGGAGAAGGCTCTCAGATTATGAATTCAGGTCCGGGATAGTTCATATGAGGAGAGGCATTGAGGTATTCTGGCCCCGAGCCATTTAAGGACTAACAGGTCAAAACCAGCACTTTGAATTAGCCCTGATGGAAAGCACTCCTTGCCACTGAGGCCACCTGAGCCTCAGCAATGGTTCTAGGTGTGCCCCCCAAGCTACATACCTGCTGCTTTAGAGGGAATGTAACCCCAGCAAGAGCAGACAACTTCCCATCCTTTTTTTTTTAATTAAATATTTATTAGTTTTTCACAAATTATAAAAACACAAATCACAACAAAAACATACACACACACAAAACACCAAAAAAAAAAAACACCACATGTATAATTTCAAACACTATTTTCATAAAAGATTTTCCCGACCTCCTCATACCTCCCCTTACTGCATTCCAATCTCTAATTAATTTTGATCAACAAATCCTTCCCTAATTTCTAATAAATGAATTTTAACCTTTCTTTTCATGTTACATAATGGTTACAGCATTCAACCTCATATTTTCCAAATCCACAACGTCTCAACATTCCACAATTTTACAATGTTTCTTAAGATAGTCTTTAAATTTCCTCCATTCTTCTTCCGCTGTCTCTTTTCCCTGGTCTCGGATTCTGCCAGTCATCTCTGCCACAACTTCCCATCCATCCGGTCTAGGGAACCAGCCACTAACGGTGCCTCAGTCCATTTATCTGACCTACTTAATGAGAAATACTTTGTGAAAAGATGGATGAAGATCATTTTTAAAAAAAAATTAAAAATGCCTTTTTATTAGTTAGAGAGGTCATTTGGGAATTGCTGACACTGGAAGAATGAGCAACCACTGTGTGTGTGATGGCTAAAGAGTCAAGAGTTGAACAAGGGGAAATTATTATGAAGCTTGTTGACTAGTTTGGGCATGTGGGGTTAAGGTGAAGCTGCACAGCATGTTACGATGAGAGAAATAGCTGAGTATCATTCCCTCATCGAAAAGGTAAGCCTCGCTGCACAAGGCTACCTAGTAATCCTGGTGATTTATACAACTAATAACACAGGCCTAGTGAGTCACAGCATCTTTCAACCTTAAACAAGTTTGTTGTGAAGTTCATGCCACTCTGAACTCATATAAACATCAGGATGCAGATGTGATAGATAAACTCCCATTCCAGTTGTAAAATAAGTTGAAGTATTCCTACTAGAGGAATGGCTAAGGGAGCTGGGCATGTTTAGCCTGGAGAAGAGGAGGTTAAGGGGTGATATGATAGCCATGTTCAAATATATAAAAGGATGTCACATAGAGGAGGGAGAAAGGTTGTTTTCTGCTGCTCCAGAGAAGCGGACACGGAGCAATGGATCCAAACTGCAGGAAAGAAGATTCCACCTAAACATTAGGAAGAACTTCCTGACAGTAAGAGCTGTTCGACAGTGGAATTTGCTGCCAAGGAGTGTGGTGGAGTCTCCTTCTTTGGAGGTCTTTAAGCAGAGGCTTGACAACCATCTGTCAGGAGTGCTCTGATGGTGTTTCCTGCTTGGCAGGGGGTTGGACTCGATGGCCCTTGTCGTCTCTTCCAACTCTATGATTCTATGATTCTAGAATAGGGAATCAGAGGACACACATGCTTGTATTAGTTCTATAAATGTTCAGAGTGTATCTAAAATGTGGTCCACATTTGAAAATGACCACTGAAAAATAATTGTATGTCATATGTGTGCACCCTTTGTGTTGCATAGGCATACAGTACATGTAGTTTGTGTTTTGATATCCCTTCCTAAGTGCATAATATAGTGTATGAAGCTGCATTTCATATGAGTTGACTAATGTAGAGTGCAATCAAATTAGGATTTGGTAAACAAAATCTTCCATAGTCTTATTAGTATCCATCATGCCTGTCTGCCCTTGGCATTCACTGAAACAGCTTTAGCAAAAAAAGTGACCATGTAAGTCCTGGCACCTCTTGATGGCTGTTGGATATCATTCATTGTTTCTATATACAACTGAGAGAAACTTTCTTTGCCATTCTGAACAAAAAAGGTAGCTAATTTGGGGATTGATTTCAGTATGCATCGTCACAGTGCAGTTGTCAACCAAAGCAGTTCAGATTTAAAATCTCCTTAAGAGTAATTGGAAGGGAACATCTGTGCCCTCCAGAAGTTATGACAGTATGAAAGTAACTTTCAAAAAATGCATAAGCAAAGGTTGCTTCAGAAACAGCTTGCTAATCAGCAGCAATATGGTGACCCAGTTCTCTGACAAGGCAGCATCATTAAACTTTCTTGTATACAGCATCTGTGTTAAAAAACACACACCCAACAACAGAGGATATGCAAAAGGGGGGGGGGGGAAGAGAGAGCAAGTGTGTGCACTCAGTGAACTAAGTAAACTTTCATTATCAGCAACATTCAACACTTGTAGGTTCACCAATATTGAGAATCTCCATTGCCAAATTAACTCAGTTGCCAGAGTGGGGGTGACAGGACGGAAACTTCTAAATCTCTTTGGCAAAATCAACTCTGAGCCAACACAAGAGATGCTAGCGGATTTCATTGTGTTTTTAAGATCCTTTATGCCAAAACCCATCATGTTTAGCCAGTACACGTTTCACTGCAACAGCCCTAGAATTGCCACTAGTATATTTGCAACAGAGAAACACAACCAACCCTGGGTATCTGATAATGCCACTAATGATATGCTGCACAGTTTTAAACACCTGTGGGTCTCGTTTAAAATGTTCAGCTAAAAATGTTTAATCTTTCCTCCTTTTTTCAAACAAACAAACAAAACCAAAAAACACCACTGGCCTGCTTCTGACATAAATGAGAACAATGACTTCTAGTTATATGAATAATCTGTTAGAAAAGTCACTTAAATAATGCAGATAGAATCCAGAGAGAGAGAAAATCCTGATAACTTTTTACTGGTTTTTTGTTTGTTTGTTTGTACACACACACACACACACAATAATCTAACAACATTTCAGGTTTTACAATCAATCATTCAACCTCGAACTTCCGCCTCCTCCATGGTTTCCCCAAAGTTTGAATTCGTGCTGCATATTTTAGTTACTCCATGCCTTTGCTTCTACAAAAAAAACACAAAAACAAAAAACTTCCACTGACCTTTCCACTGCTATTCTTAGTCAAATCCTATTTGTGTCTTAACATGTTTACACTAAGTTTTTAACATCTAAAAACATTTTCCAATTCTCCTTAGAGTCAATCTCCTTTTTATCTCTAATTTTACAAGTCAAACTAGCCAATTCTGCATATTCTGTAATTTTCAATTTACTAAGGATTTTTAAAAATAAAAATAAAAATAGAGATTTGTTGGATCAAGGGGATGCTCTGTACATAGTGTATCTTGATTTCAGTAAAGCTTTTGACAAAGTCCCCCATGATATTATTGCAAGGAACCTGGGTTGAATGAGGTAACGGTTAGGTGGATTTGTAGCTGGTTGACTGACGCAAAGAGTATTCATTAGTGGTTCCTCATCATCTTGGGAAAAAGTGACAAGTGGGATGCCACAGTATGTTGTCCCGGGCCACTTGTTGGTCAACGTCTTCATAAACTACTTGGATGAAGGAATTGAGGGGATGCTCATCAAATTTGCAGATAACACCAAACTGGGAGGGGTAACTAATGCCGCAGAAGATAGATCAGAATTCAAAATGACCTTAACAGATTGGAGAACTGGACCCAAACTAACAATAATGAATTTCCATAGGGATAAATGTAAGATTCTGCACTTAGGCAGGAAGAACCGGATGCACGAATATAGGATGGGGGACACTTGACTTATTGGCAGTACATGTGGAAAGGATCTAGGGGTCTTGGTGGACCACAAGCTTAACACGAGTCAACAGTGTGATGCAGCAGCAAAAAAGCTAATGCTATTCTAGGCTTCATCAACAGAAGTATAGTCTCCAGGTAAAGGGAAGTAATAGTACCACTCTATTCTGCCTTGGTCAGACCACACCAGTGATACTGTGTCCAATTCTGGGCACCACAATTTAAGAAGGATGTTGACAAGCTGGAACGTGTGCAGAGGAGGGCAACAAAGATGATCATGAATCTGGAAACTAAGCCTTATGAGGAGCGCTTGAAGGAGCCGGGTACTGTATGTTTAGCCTGGAAAAGAGGAGACTTAGAGGAGATATTATAACCATTTACAAGTATCTTAAAGGCTGTCACATGAAAGAGGGAACAAGCTTGTTTTCCCTGCTCTGGAGGGTCGGACTCGAACCAATGGCTTCAGGTTGCAAGAAAGGAGATTCCGACTAAACTTTCAGAAAAAAAAATTCTGACAGTAAGAGTTGTTCAGCAGTGGAACAGTCTCCCTTAGGAGTTTGTGGACTCTCCTTCCTTGGAGGTTTTTAAGCAGAGGTTGGATCGCCATTTGGACTAGACCCTTCCAACTCTATGATTCTATGTCAGCTAGAGACTAATTAAGAACTAATGCAGCAATGGGAGTCTATCTTGGACATATATTGTAAGGAGAGTGGGAAACCAGTTTTGGAAAATTGTATTAAATTGTATTAATTCGGTAATGATTTTTAATAATTTGAAATATCAATTAAAAATAATTGGCAAAAAAATATTTATCACTAGTAACAGGGCCTTCATTGCATTGGCTGGCCCAAAGGAATGCTAAGAATTTGTTAGTCAGTGTCACTGACTGCTTTGTTCTCTCTGTGTGTTTATATTACCGCTGAGCTACTTTGAATTTTTTATGCACATATTTGCCAATGTGAAAAAAATCCATCTGATTCCTCTCTGTTCCAGTTGATTTCTATTATCTTTTCTTATGCTCACACACTTTATCTATTGGCATTATCTGCTCTCAGTGACACCGTCCTCTATTCAAATATGTTCAGCTACATAATAATATATAAAAGTAACCTGCATCATAGCTGGACAGTGACTGGAATGCAGGTCCTGCTCTATCACTACATTTCACTGGTCTTCAGTATATTTCTAGCTTTAGTGAATTCAATGGCCGGCTCCAGGATTAAATAAATATGTCCAGGCAGCAAGTGACTGTGAAAGCAAAGTGTTTCATTATCTCATTACACTCTTTTAGCTAGTTTCATGCTAGTGTTTGCCTTCTGGAGATGGAACTTACTTGGTATGTAGGTATCATTTTTCTTGTGTCTGCCTCCAGCATCTCAAATGTAAAAGGAGTCTCTAGCTACTGAGTCTCTTCAGACATTTTGGTACATGTGTCTTAGTAAGTGCGACATAAATCAATATCCAAAATGATCATCTGGGCTCCATTCTTCTAGGCTTTCTTTGACCTTTCTTCTGAAAGGGGAGAAACTTTATGTCTGCTAAGTAAAGCTTCTCAACTGCAGAACATACTAATTTATCTGCAGAAGCTATTTTTCTTCCCTAGGCAAAAAAAAAATGCATCCTTCCCATCATGTGATTTAGCGATTTCCCCCTAGCCATTTTCCTGATTTTTCTTCTTGTTCTGCACTTCATCCAAACGGATGGACACTTCCCCCCACTCATTCATATAGATGAAAATGGAAAAGAGTAGGGCTACAATTTGGAAATTTGATGGAGAAACTATTGCTACCATACTACAAATCCTGCTGTGCTGAGGCTGAGAGAAAATTCTGTTTCTCCTATGGGATTTCCCCTTGGAATTCTTCTGCTTTTAACTGCTGTCTAGCATTGAGTTGTGACAGCCCTATCTAGTAAGAAATAATTGGACTAGGATTTTTTTTCATGGGGAAAAAGATTTGTGGATAAGGTGTGTGTAAGAGAGAGTGAGAGAGACAGAGAGAGAATAAAATACTCAATAGATTGCTTGTTTCTGCACATTTTCTATGGCCCTGAGGCAAAGTCAATATTGTGTAGAAATTTTGGAATGGCCACCAAAGTTACCAAAACGGGATTAGAATATGTCGGAACCAAATAAACATTCAAGGCTGGTCCACTAAATTGAATGGGACACTGTGACACCCACCTCAGTGTATCCTCAACCACTGCCACTGGCCTGCCATCTTGCAGCACAGTATGAGTAAACTGAGGAGAAGCTCAGTATGTACCTCAACTTGATTAAAATTAAGATGGGCTGGGCCACTGGGGACTACAGGATCCAGTCCAAATGGCCATTCTGCCTTTTAGTTACTGTAGAATGACCAAAGACCTAGGATTAACTTCCCCCTTTTTGGTTCCAAATAGTTCAATAAAAATGTATTCCTGGCCAAACACGACAGGTTCATTCATTGCTGTTTTCAGAACATTGTTCTATTAGATGTTATTCTTCAGAGACAGTCGTTGTTACAGTTTCCTAATTTATACAGACAATGGACAGCTGTCCAAACATTTGTGACAGAGATAGTGATTTCTACTCTAACAGGCGAGATTTCTGAAAGTCATTGCATATTTAACATACTCAAATGTGAACTGTATTTGTTCATAACAAGGATCAATTGGGAGTGAGGAGAACCCAAAAGAAAGAGCTTTTCTATCCCTAAACAGAAAAACAGAAATACCCTGAAAGATAAATATTTTTCTACCTCAGGTAAGTTAACTATCTTTTTTTATTATGATTTAATGCAAGAAGAAAAAAAGAAAATACAACTGAATTCAAAAGAAAATTAAACATACACACAAAATGCAAATCTGGGTCATTTCATTTGCATTCCTTGAAATGTAAAGCACCCCCTGCCCCATTTCTTAAAATTATTTTATGTCACCACATATAACAATACACATATTCAAGATTTGCAAAAATTAACTATCTTTGACATACTTGGTTAAAAGTTTTACCACAAATAACTACACATTGCTAACCAATGTGTTGATGCAAAGATATTTTTGATCTGATTTGTATTCTTATGGATAAAAACAGCATACATCTGCTAGCGTAGAAGCCAAGTTGAAAAGTCTCAGAATAGCAGCTTATTCTATGGAAACAGAAGAGCAAGAGGCAATACATTAAAGTAACAATCAGTTGCTAACTGCATGTCTGTAGTTCCGATATCTCTGATTAGGCAATGTAAACTGTTGTAAAGGCCTGGGTTGAACTAAATAGTTGAGCTGCTAGTGGAAACTAGTGAAATGAGTCCTGCTGGTGCAATGGGACTTTCCTCACCTCTCTTCCCCTGATGTCCCTCAAATTGGTTAGGGGTGTGTATGTCAGAATAACCCCCGGAACAGCATGGAGGTTGAGGGGAGGGGATATAGTTCTGCCAGCAAGCTGAAATATTTGTGCTGATGAAACAATCAAAATAGTGTGACATTGAATTGCTCTCAATATCTTATTTTATTTATTTATTTTTAAAAATGCCGTTCCACATTTATATTCAAGGTAATATACAAAGCAATGTTGCAAAAACCCTTACAAGTTGACCCAAAATTCAGTTGCCCTAATGCTTTTGCAGAGGCTTGTTTCTGAGGAAAGAAGTCTCTACCTGATGACTGACCAACTGATTGATTGTTTTACAAGTCACTGAGGAGTGAGAAAATGGACCTCTCTATAAAGAGTTTCTAAAATTAAGTACCACAGGGGCTGATTAATATGTTTTCTCAAATGTTGTTTGTTTAGTCATTATTCATTGCTAGTGAATGTAGTTCTGTTATATTCCAAATATAATTGTTATGTTTATGTCATTCTTCTACCTTACTGTTGGGCTAGTATGCACCTACAAGAGGTATCATTATGTAGAACTTTTGTTCACCAGCCACCCGAAGTCTGCTAATCCCATTTGTGGACTAACATAGTACTCAACAACTTTCTATTTTCTCCCCTACTCTGGGCAGCTAATAAAACTAGGAATTCTACCAAGGACTTGGTGAGCTGTGCTGTGTTCACCTTTATGGGCCTACACTGTGGAATCCTTTGATCCTGACCACTGAACAGTTTCAATGATCAATAAAGATACACTGACAATGAAATGGGTAGGTAGGAATGTTGGGAGATTCCATGTCCCCTAATAATCCATTGCTCTAATAATGCCAGCTCAGAACTCTTTATTATTACAAAGTACCACAGAACCATGGTGAATTGCTGATTGGGAATATACCACCATAGCCTTAACACATGCCTCTATTTGCAGATTTAAAATAACTCCACATTTTTGGCCACTAAATCCCTCCCCAGTCTTCTCTAATTGCCACATAAAACGAGGTGATCCACCGTAATGAATAATCATAATGAAGCAGCCACGCAGCACGCCTCTCATTCCTTTCCTTATGCCGTTATCAGTGTCACTATAGTCTCCGCTGCATATTTCGCCTATTATTGCAGCTGTCAGAGAATTAAGTGAAATCTATCTGGCAACATCTGGCTTCTCAGGGGGGAAAAATGAATAATTTCATCAGCCTTCCCCAGCTCCGTCAGTCTCATCCTAATTATGATGTAACAGAGGGCATTAGCATGTGGTGGACTTGGTGATTAACCTCAGGCAGCTGAAAAAGTGGTCTGGAGAGATGAGCAAAGCATTTGGAACAGCTCGATCAATTATAAATGCTCCCCCCACCTTCGCACCGGACGAGGCACTTAAATTACAGCAATGACCTTGTGATTGGTAACAGTAAGTTACGCTTGAACCCATTTAGAGGGTCAGATGTTTTGTAGCACATTTCAATAGTTTAAATGCTTATTTTTTAATTCATTTGGAATTAATTCCTTTTTTTATTTTTTACTAGCGACTAGAGCTGAGCAAAATCTTCACAGGTTTGATTTTTGCACTGGAATTCAAGATATCAGTGCAACAGAATTTTGTCTTGAATCTGGAGCAAAGTGATGAATCTATTGCAAAGTCATGAGAAGACACGTTTATCAAAAGGCGATTTTGGGCCTGAAAATGAGGCAGTCTGTGTGCTCTAAAGGGAGGCACCCACACAAAAGTTTGAAAAAAGCCTGTGAAACAAGGGTACAGTGTGTTGATCATTTGATGGGGAAGGGTTTTCTATAGGGTACATAAAGCAAGGGTAGCTCAGCCTTGGGTCAAGTGGATCAGGGAGCTTCACCAGAATAGTCACTTCCCATTGTGCTCTAGATTCTTTTTTTCCTTTCATATGTGGGTTTGTTTGTATTATTCCAAACCCAGCACGCCCGCTTCAGGATCATACAGGCTGCATATTTTCTTATTCCTCATCGCTATTTATATCCTCTCTCCGTTCCTACAAGCTGTCATTCAAGCTGTCACTCATGGTTCTCCATTTCCCCATGTTATACAGTGGTACCTCTAGCTGCGAACTTAATTCATTCCAGAGAATTTCTTAACCTGAAACTGTTCTTAACTAGAAGCGTACTGTGCCGCCAGCACACAATTTCCGTTCTCATCCTGGGGCAAAGTTCTCAACTCAAGGTAACTCTTCCAGGTTAGCAGAGTTTGTAACCTGAAGCGTTTGTAACCTGAGGGGTTTGTAACTCGAGGTACCACTCTACTCACAACTCTGTGAGATAGTTTAGGCTGAAAGAGTGTGTTGCCCAAGATCACATGATGAGTTTTATTTGAATCTTAACCCTGATCTCCCAGGCCCTAGTCCACCAAGTCCTCCACATTCTGGGGGCAGGGGGAGATGTAAAAGTGACGAAGTTGTTAAATTTTCAGATATACATTTCCCACAATATAAAGCATTACATCTAACAACTTCCATTCTTCTCCTTCCATGGTTCCTTTATACTTCCAAAATATACTGCATATTCTATTTCTGCCATCTATCCCTCCCCATTTCATATAATCTTAATTTCAGTTATACTGTTGAATTTATAATAATCCTGCCAGCATTTTCACTTGCTTACAGTTATTTTCCAAATGCTCCACAAATATTTTCCATTCATCTTCCTCCACTCCTTCTTGTTCTCTTACCCTCCTGGCTGTTAGCTCTGCATATTCCATCATTTTCAGCTGACCTTTCTCCTCCTTTGGGACCTCTCCCACCTTCAATTTCTGGGTAACAAAATGTGAGCTGCTGTCGTTGCATACATAAATAACCTTTTCTGACCCCTGGGTACCCTGTCTGTATCTTTCCTAAAAGATAAAAAGCCTCTGGTTTTTTGGGGGGAATGCTGTTTTAAACAGTTTTTTCATTTCATTATAAATCATTTCCCAGTAGTCCTTAACTATTCTGCATGACCTTACTTTTTTGTTCAAGGCTGTCATATTCTTCAAAAAAGTGAATGCTTCACACACAGCTTTAAGGCACGATCAAGACATACATACAGAAACATGGTGGAGTCTCATTGAGTCAGTGGGAGAGTTAAGAACCTTCTACCACTAGAAGCAATGGGACTGAAATGCCTTTCCTTAGATGAATCCTTGATTGTGTAAGTAGTTTGAGGAAGTGGCTTAAATATCCTAAAGTTCTCTAGGCAACTCGCATTAAGAAGCAATCCTGTTTGTATGAAACTTTAGCATACGGGCGTGGGGTCTATTTATTTCAACAAGCTTTAGAACCAGGGGTGCCAACTTGAATGAAATATTGGGGGACAGGTAAGCCCCATCCCACATAATCAAAAGATGTGGTGTGCACACACTATTTGACTGGCAATGCCCATCAACTTTGGAGGGCCAGCCTCGTCAAAAAAAAATGGGGGGGGGGCAAAGTGATCTCACCCTCTATGTTTGGCTCCTATGTTTAGAACTGGCTGATTTTTAAAGCAAGATTGCTCCAACAAATATAATATTTCAAAACCAGAGTTGATGGTCAACCTTTTTATAACTTTTTAGATACAATGGTTTTCTGATTACAGATCTTTCTTCTCTTGCACCTAATTCATATTGGAGGACAGGGGGATTGGAGTTTACTGTTTCATTCCAGTATACAGACATAGCAAACATCTTATGCCATCTGTTAGATAGTGATTAAATTCATTTTGGGGCATATTCTAGTGCAAAGTGTACTGAAATAGTGTGCCATGCTAACTGCTTCAATGGGGCTGGTGCAAAGGATCGTCCTATTTTATTGATGTTCTTGAAGCCTTGTGCAAAAATAATATGTGAGAAATTTTGGAACACATGAGGAATGATCCAGCAAAAACCAAACCATTTTAATTCCCAATAATTTTAATGGAAAAGATTTACAGTGCAATTCTGTACATGTTTGCTTAGGGTGAACATGCATAGTGAGCTGTTCAACTGAAAAACAAAGAAAGAGTGAGGCATAAAGAGTAATTGTATGCATATTCACTCACAAGTAAGTCCTACTGAATTCAATAAGGTGCAGCCTTAAATAAGTTTAAATGAGGCTGAATTATGCCCACCATAACTAACATTCCTAGACCAACTTCCCATAATAAAAATATTGTTTATGTTTTAATGAAAGAGACACCAGTGTCAACACTGCTTTTATTAAAATGAACTTTGCTATTTATTCTTTAACAAGAGTTCTCTCTTAATAAAAAATGGCCTTTCCCAAAATGCTTGAATAATACCTTCAATAATACACCAAGAATTTCTCACCCAACCAAATGAAATATTATATTTATTGCTACCTTTGCATTGCTGCCACAATTCATGTACTGGAATATATTGGGATAAATGTAATCAAGCAGCAAGGGTGAAATATGATGTGTTCATCTAGTATATAAGAATCTTGCACCTCAAGTACATTAGAACTTTCTTTTTTAACGCAAGTCATACGATTAGCAATACTAGCTTTTCCAAATGCTTCACCAACACTACTGAAACTGAAGACTTTATGCTTAGCTGAAACTGAACTATTCAACAAACTGAGTTTCAGTCTAAGCATGAATTAGAAGTTCATGTGGCAAAATTTTATCTGTATGATCATACCAACTTTCGACCTGCCCCTTGGATTCCCCAAATGGTGTTTGTGTAAACCAGATGAAAGCTAGTATCTTATGCTTGGCACAGGTACAAGCTAAAGCAGATATGTGACTCTGCAACACACAGGGCCAACACCAGATTTCAGGGGACCCTTTACATGGTGTTGATGATGGGCTACCACCCCCCAACAACCCCTCAAACAGGACACCCTACCTGTGGCTGCCACATGCTTTCACATCTACTGCTTTGATGCCACCCTTCGTCAGGTTTTTGAATATGCTTTCATCGAGGATGGGTAGTGGCACTTTGAATGGGGATGCCCACCATCTTATGTTAGCCAAAATGCAATGTCCCAGTCCATAGAGCTATGCGATCAATAGAATGTGATCAACATTCCCCTGCATGCTTTAAAAAGGAGATAAGAGCTGAGCATGGTCCCCTTCAAAAGCTGCAGCACTGGACTTCCGGTCGGCGCCAGCGTTTAATGGCGGTCTCCTGCTGAGCTCCGCTCAGGGAGACTACTCCGTGAGTTCGGGTCCGACCACTACGGCGAAGCGGGGACCCCTAAAATCACAGGCGCGGAAGCCTGTGAACAAGGAGACTCGGTGGGCACCTGAAGCGCCCCCCCTTACTGCGAAGGAGCCTTTTTAAAGGCTCCGGAGCGGCATCGGGTGAGAGCGCAGTGCTGAGAGTCGCAACCCAGCTCGCGGAGCGAAGCCGCGTCGCCATAACGGAGAGCGCCGATTCCTTCCTGGCATTCGGATTTGGATTTACAATTACCCGTGAGTAAGATTGGGAAATCTCCGGGATTTAAAGCAAAACGGTTTGAAAATTTGGCTGAAAACGGGAAAGAGTTAAAATAAGGAAGTCTGCCTTTCCCGGACTGCATGACAGTTAAAGCAACGATAAACAAGCTGCAATTTGACGGAAGATAGCTCTATTTATACTCAACCTAGACATTGAATCTGAACCTTCCCCCTTAGCAGCAGGAGCGGGGGGGGATGAACCTGAACTAGCATTACCTGCTGGAAAGAGATGAAAGGGAAAATTATCCGCTGTTTTAAACCCTTGGGAAAGGACTGCTTTAAAAAGGACTAATTCACCGGGATTGGATACTGTCATTTGAGATTGGATACAAAGTTGGTGTATTGCAAGTTGGATACAAAGTTGAGACCTTATCTGCTACTGTTGGTGGCTAAGGATACTAAGTAACAGCTCTCTGACTGGAAAATTACTTGAAAAGTTGTGGCCATTTTTCGCTTTCCTTTTCTTTGTTTCCCTGTACCTTGAACTGTGAATCGCTCCCTCTAGAGGGCTGAGGGAAAATTTAACAGTGTAAGGAATAAGTTAGTGGAGTTTTCCATCTGGAAACAATTCTTGTGGGAACGACCTTGGGACATGAGAGGCCAAGAGGATGAGATAAAAACAAGAGCAAAAACAAAAATTGCACAAAGGAGAAGAGGCTCCATATCAGGCCTAGCCCTTGCAGGTGTAGAAGGGCAGGAAAGAGGGATGGATACAGTGACACAAGCATTAATAAAAATTAATGAATCATTAGAGGCTTTGACCAAACAAGGTACAGAAAATTCTAAACAATTAACAGAGCTATCGGAGAAGCTTGACTTGAACACTAAAAGTGTTGCATCTAATACAGAGACTATAAATAAATTAATTGAAGAAAATGTTGCAATTCTTAAGACTGCTGAAGAGGCAAAAATTATAGCCGAATCAACGCAAGTTAAATTAGAACCTGTTTGCAAAAAGCTAGAGGAACATGAGGCTGCCCTGTCCTTAATAGATCTTCAGAGAAAGGAGAGGAACTTGAGACTGAGAGCCGTGCCAGAAAGTGAGCAGGACAGTTTGGCAGAGTACCTCACCAAAGAATTCTCGGATTTTTGGCAAGTGAATTTGAAAGAGGAGGAATTCAAGATAGTTACGGCCTTCAGACTGGGAAGAAGACAGAATAAAAAGAAGCCAAGGGATTGCCTGATAACCTTGAGATCTAAGGAGGAGAGAGATAAAATATTGAATTTACAATATCAAAGATCTCTGGAGATTGAAGACTCCTTTGTTCAGATTTATAAGGATATTCCTAAATATATCTTGGAAGTAAGAACCTACTACAGGGATCTGACCACCTTGTTGATGAAGAACAACATAATATACAGATGGGAGTACCCTCAAGGCCTGTCTTTTAACTATAAAGGGGAAAAAATCAAGATAAAAACAGTGCAAGATAAAGAACAGTTTCTGGAAAAAAATCAAGAAGACCTGGTGAAGGGAGTGGTGGACCTGACTACTGAGGCTAAGGACTTAGCGGACATATCGAACTTGACATTTGGACTTCAGACCCCAACAAAGGAAGAACAACTGCTGGGGGCAGTTGGAGGAGCAACAAAGTAAGCAACAACATGGCTCTACAATTTTTAAGCTGGAATTGTAACGGTTTGAACCTTCCCAGAAAAAGACGTGAGGTTTTCCATATTTTAAAAAAGGAACAATTGGATTTGATTTGTTTGCAAGAAACCCACGTGACCAGAACACATAGAAAATTACTTGTTAATAAAAGACTGGGACAGGAATTCATTTCATCAGATAAGGTGAAAAAAAGAGGAGTGGTGATTTATGCTAAGGAAAAATTGGCCCCTAAGCTGATGTTTAAAGATGAACAAGGAAGATATTTGGCAATAGAAATACAAGTCCAAGGAGAAAAATTATTGATAATTGGGATTTATGCTCCGAATGAAGGGAAGTCAGAGTTCTTTAAGAAACTACATGAGACATTAATGGACTATTTGGATTATAATATAATTATGATGGGAGACATGAATGGAGTGGTCTCTACAAATATGGATAAAGCACTAAGACAGGTGGTTTCCAAGGATGGGAGGCTACCTAAGACTTTTTTTGAAATGACAGATAACATGGACTTGATTGACATTTGGAGAACAAGAAACCCTCTGGAGAGAGAGGGAACTTTCTTCTCCGAAGCAAAACTGACCTGGACCAGAATCGATCAAATCTGGGTAACTAGTGGAATGGCACCTAAGATAAAGAAAGTGGAAATCTGCCCCAAAACTTGCTCCGACCATAACGCCGTAAAGATGGAAATGAACACAACAACAGCTGGCTCCTTCAGATGGAGGATGAATGACTCCCTATTTAGAAATGAAGAGGTGTACAGAAAGGCCCAGAAATCTATTAAGGACTACTTTGAGATAAATCTGAAAACAGAGGTGGAAAAAAGAACAATTTGGGACGCAAGTAAAGCGGTTATGAGAGGATTTCTGATACAGCAGAATACCCTGAAAAAGAAGAGGCAGAATGAAAAGAAAAATAAAATTTTGGAAAAAATAAAAGAAGGTGAAAAGAAACTGAGATCAAAGCCAAAGTCTCATGAAATTTTAAGAGAAATAAAGTATTACCAGAGACAATATATGGAACTGATGAATCAGGAGATAGAATGGAAAATAAAGTTAATGAGACAGAAGACATTTGAATCGGCAGATAAATGTGGGAAACTGCTGGCATGGCAATTGAAGAAAAGACAAAAATTGAATATGGTCACAAGCTTAGAGGTTGAAGGAAAGAACATTTTTAGGCCAAATGAGATTAGAAACTGTTTTCAGAGTTATTTCAGGAAACTTTATGCACAAGGGCCGGTGGAGGAAAAAGAGATGGAAGAATTTCTTAAAAAGTATGGACTACAAAAAATATCTGATCAAAGTAGAATGATTTTGAACCAGAAAATAACTGAGCAAGAAATAGAGGGAGCCATTCAAAACATGAAATTGGGAAAATCTCCAGGACCAGATGGCCTGACTTCCAGATATTACAAAGCTTTGAAAGACTGGTTGATTCAACCGTTTAAGGAAGTCTGCAATGAAATCTTAGAGGGGAAGAAGGCACCTGAATCGTGGAAAGAAGCTTATATTACACTTATACCAAAATCTGAGAAGGAAAAGAATCAGATTAAGAACTACCGCCCTATATCATTGCTTAACGTGGATTACAAAATTTTTGCAGATATTTTGGCAAAAAGATTGAAGAGGGTTTTGGTGGGTGAGATTCATAAAGACCAGGCTGGCTTTCTCCCAGGAAGACACTTATCTGACAATGTGAGGAATATAATAGACATTATGGAACTACTTGAGAATAACATTAACACTAAGGCAGTATTAATATTTGTGGACGCTGAGAAAGCCTTTGACAATATCTCTTGGAGTTTTATGAAAAAGAATCTCAAAGGAATGGGGGTGGGCCAAGGTTTTGAGAATGGTATAGGTGCAATTTATTCTGAACAAAAAGCAAAACTAATTGTAAATAACGTGGTTACTGAACAAATTGCTATTGAAAAAGGGACACGACAGGGGTGCCCAATATCCCCACTACTTTTTATAACTGTTCTGGAGGTTTTACTAAATATGATCAGAGGTGACCAGCTGGTTAAAGGGATTCAGGTCGGAGCTAAACAATACAAGTTGAAAGCGTTCGCAGATGATCTAGTCTTAACTTTGCAAGAGCCAGACACTAGTACAAAAAAAGTTTTGGAGACAATACAAGCCTTTGGTCGAGTGGCAGGTTTTAAGTTAAATAAACAAAAAACAAAGGTATTGGGAAAGAATCTAACAGCGGAGGAAAGAGAGAAGTTTCAGAGTGAAACTGGATTAATGGTAGCAAATAAGGTGAAATATCTAGGGGTTAATTTAACAACTAAGAATGTGAATCTATTTAAAGATAATTATGAGAAATGCTGGACAGAAATTAAGAAAGATTTGGAAATATGGTCAAATTTGAGACTTTCCTTGTTAGGCCGAATTGCTGTTATTAAGATGAATGTTTTGCCAAGAATGCTGTTTTTGTTTCAAACATTGCAGATTGTGGACAGAATGGACTGTTTCAAGAAGTGGCAGAAAGATATATCGAAATTTGTCTGGCAGGGCAAAAAGCCCAGAATAAAATTTAAGATATTAACTGATGCAAAAGAAAGAGGGGGGTTTGCCCTGCCGGACTTAAAGCTTTACTATGAAGCAGCAGCTTTTTGCTGGCTGAAAGATTGGCTACTTCTTGAGAACACAGACATTTTGGACTTAGAAGGGTTCAATAATAGATTTGGTTGGCATGCATATATATGGTATGACAAGGTAAAAATCCATAAAAGCTTCAAAAACCATATTGTAAGGAAAGCATTATATAATGTTTGGATTCGGTATAAAGATTTGTTGGAAAATAAAACCCCTAGGTGGCTGTCACCAATGGAGGCTAAGGAAGTTAAAAAACTTAATATGGAATCTAAATGGCCAAAATATTGGGAAATTGTAGAACAAGAAGGTGGAAATGTGAAATTACAGAGTTATGAGAAACTGAAGTTTAAAGTAAGAGATTGGCTACATTATTACCAGATAAATGAAGTTTTCAAACAGGACAGGAAAATCGGCTTCCAGGTGGAGAAGTCAAAATTAGAAACAGAATTGTTAGAACCCAATACGAAGAATCTGTCTAGAATGTACAACTTGCTGCTGAAATGGAATACACAGGATGAAATGGTTAAATCAGCTATGATTAAATGGGCACAGGACATTGGTCATGACATTATGTTTGCTGACTGGGAACAGTTATGGACCACCGGTATAAAATTTACGGCATGTAATGCCTTAAGAGAGAATATTATGAAAATGATTTATAGGTGGTACATGACCCCAGTCAAGCTTGCAAAAATTTACCATTTGTCCAATAATAAATGTTGGAAATGCAATGAAACTGAAGGTACTTTCTATCACCTTTGGTGGACGTGCCCAAGGATTAAGGCCTTCTGGGAAATGATCTATAATGAAATTAAGAAGGTGCTTAAGTGTACCTTTCACAAAAAACCAGAGGCTTTTCTCCTGGGCATGGTAGGCCAATTGGTGTCAAAGAAAGATAGGATGTTTTTTATGTATGCTACAACAGCAGCGAGAGTTTTACTAGCAAAGTATTGGAAGACACAAGAACTACCCACACTGGAAGAGTGGCAGACGAAGGTGATCGACTACATGGGACTAGCAGAGATGACGAGCAGAATCCGTGACCAAGGGAAAGAGACGGCGGAAGAAGATTGGAAGAAATTTAAACTTTATCTTAAAAATATTTGCAAAATTACTGAGTGTTAAAATGTCATGGGTAAAGCATAACAGATTTGCAGCGATAAATGATTGGATAAGAGGAAAGAAAGAGGTTAAAGAAAGGAATTAATAATAATTTGGATCAGGGGTTGCTGGAAAAAAAGTTCAAAACAGAGATGCAGAAAAGGGGGGCATGGGGAAGTCGCTGAAATTGGGTACATGAAAAAATCTATGAAATTATACATGTTTATATGTTTGTTTGTTTGTGTTTGTCTTTTGTATTGTTTTATATTATATGTGGAAAAACCAATAAAAAATTTTATAAAAAAAAAAAAAGCTGCAGCACTGCCCACAACTGAGAATGATCCAGGGGTCTTGAAGGGGGGGGGCATTGAATGGCAGCATGGCCAGGTCAGGCTATTGGGGGCCCTTCCAAGCTACTCAGCCAGTGTGCAACCTGACTAACCCACAGGGCCTGGCAACATGTATCCACATTCTTGTGCATTGCATATTTGTTAGTGTCTGCTGTTCCTCAATCTAAAGCACAAACAATCATTATTGTGTACGTCACATGCAGAGTTGGCGTACTTCTGTGCCATATTCCTGATTTAAAAACCCATATAGCTGCCTAAATTCCTTCTTTGACGATCACTCGTAGCTTAGTAAGATTGTCTTCCATGAATATAGTCTTAACAGTGTTCCATAAGTGACTGTGGAGGCCAATTCCACATCCTTCCAAAGTGGGGACATAGGTTTCCAGGCAAGAGTTGATCAAGGGCGAGGATTTGCCAAACATGACTTCCTCTTAGCTTGTTTCTCCGTTTCGTTCTGAGTTTGTGTTTCTTCAAAGTCCCTTGAGGCTATTCCCCAATTGGAGTGCTCGCAGGCCAGTGATTCCAAGTTGTTGGTGTTTATACTACATTTTTTTAAACCCCTTTTGTTTCCACTGGCATTATGCTTTCCATTCTTAAGTTGGGAATAGAGGAGTTGCTTTGAAAGATGACAATCAGGCATATAAACAACATGACCAGTCCAACGAAGTTGATGTTGAAGAATCATTGCTTTGACACTGGTGATCTTTGCTTCTTCCAGTACACTGGCATTAGTTCACCTGTCTTCCCAAGTGATATGTAAAAATTTTCGGAGACACCATTGATGGAATCTTTCAAGGAGATGGAGATGGCATTCGTAAGTGGTCCTTGTTTCACAAGTGTACAGTAAAGTTGGTAGTACAATAGCATTGTAAACAAGCATTTTGGTTTCCCTGAGAATGTCCCAGTCCTCAAACACTCTACGCTTCTATCCAGAGAAAACTGCACTCACAAAGCTCAGGTGATGCTAGATTTTGCCATCAATGTTGACTCTTGTAGAAAGATAACTGCCTACGTAGGAAAAATTATTGACATTTGCCAATGTTACACCATTAAGTTGGATTTGTGGCCCTGTGGAGGGGTTGTTTTGTGCTTGTTGGTGCAGCCCTTTTGTTTTCTGGATATTGCGTGATAGGGCAAGCTTTCCGTAAGAAAGAAAGCTGTATAAATTAATGCAGATCTGAATCATTTTGTGCCATGAATGTATAATTACCTTAATTGCACAACAGCTTGCAAATTAAACCGCTGGTCTTTTTTCACTGATATGTTAATATCCATTGCACATGTAATAGCCATTAGGAAATGTATCTGTAACAGGAGCTTGCAGGTATCTGTGGCATCCCTGCACATGCTCTTTTTCCATCTGATTATGGATGGTGCTCAGCTACCAGAAGGCCAGAGTACTCAAGCCTCTAGCTCTCCATATAAGGAACGGAGATGGGGCAAGATTTAAAACAGTCGCTATGCAGTAAATGCTCAAGTGATTCCGCCCAGAGTATGTAGTTAACTTTCAAGTATATATTTATTCAAACAATCTGAACAAGACATTCTTGCTGCAAGATTTGTTTTTCTGCCGATGCAGAAATCTCAGACCCACATTCTAATATCCAGGTGCCAAATACAACATTAGCAATCACATTATGATTTGCCCAGAGAGAATTTTTTCCTTTCCCGGAGACTTGGATGCAATTACTGCCTGAGCCAACTCCCAATGAAGTCAATTAGCCCTTAATTAGCAACTAAACCAGTTAGCTGGGATTCATTATTATAATATCATAAAAATGCATGGATGTTTATAGACAACTGAAATGGCAAACCACCTATCATGCAAAGTTTACATGACAAAAATGGATTTGTTTAGTTGTCACACACAGGGAGGTTTTTAGAGGAGCCTTTCAAAGGTCAGTATCCTTTTGCTCATGGGGGGGGGGTGCAAAACAGAATCAAATGAGAGGACTTAAGGTTGGCATTGGTAAGTAGCAAGGGAACAAGCATTAAGGTCAAGCATTTATGAAGGACTTTAGCCAAGATAACTGTTAGGATTCAGATGCAGAGAGAGGTATCCAAGGACTATAGGCAGAGGCAAAACAGTAGAAAGGACCAGAGAGGTATAGCATTAGCATTCGCCTGAAAGCCCTGCTGCAACTTCCCTCCTTCGTGGAGGATAAATTAACCCAAGTCGGAAGCAGAGCTTCTTTGTCCCTAGCTCCAGCCACATTTATCAGACCAAACCACGTATTAAACATCAAATCCTGCTTGGCCAGGGCATTTCGTTTTCAAAAAAGCCTTTGCTTGTTAAATTACTGACTTCACTGCCCTGGACTGGGATTATCACAACTGTATTTCCCCCACCCTCCAGTTTTTATTCTGCTTTCCAAGCTTGCATTAAAGGAGGCACCAGAGTCTTTTAAACAAACCAAAATTATTCCAATAACCAGGAGTGACTTGCCTGATAGCGCATAACTAGCAATAGCCTTCCAGCAGCAGTGTTAGGGCTGCTCACCATGACACTGAGGCAGTGGTGAGGTCAGGGCTGTGCAGTCGACTGGCAGAGCCAATCTAGAGCTTCCACTGGTGCTCTTCTGCAACCCCAAACTTTCCTTCACCTCACTGCATGCTGCTTCCAAGAGGCTATTACTCCACTGGTCAGGCTGCACCTGTCTAGACATCTTACAAATACTGTGTGCCTCTTCCTAAACTGCCAGGCGTTATCAGCAACTGCTGATAACTCTATCAGGTAATGGTAGATGGAGCAATGAAAACAACACAAAACTGATAAAAACGAAATGTTGCTCCTCCTTGTCACTGTAACCCAGGGCTTGTCAACTGCATGCATGCACACGTACATAATTTGCTTTTCCAAGGAAAAAAGACCAACAGATGCTTTGAGGTTGAAGTATGGGTGGAAAATAAAGGGTTAATGTTGGGACTTTCTGGAGGTTGTATGTAGTATTCACCTAAGTTTTACTGAGAGCAGATGGACGGAAATGAATGGGCTTAATTTAGTCATGCCCATTAGTTTCAATGGGTCAACTCTTGAGCAAAATTAACTCACATACCACTGCCCAATATGTTTATTTTTATCAGTTATGAAAACATTGGGTGGAAGAAATGCAAAACTATCAACTCCTGAAGCAAAGATAATGATTTTATTCCTGAAGTAGTTCCTAATTTCAGAAACGACATAGTTTCAATTTAGTACAATGGAAATGATTATGACTTAGACTACGGATGGAAAGACCTTCCTATTTCTGTTCTCTCAGTTCTCTGTGTCACCATCTGAAACTGTCTCCACATTTCTACAGCAATTTGCAATAATAAAAAAAACCTTATAAAAATTACCAAGCACTTTAGTTTGAATTTCTACTAATAAACACATATTTCCAAGCAATATAACACAGGTCCCCCCAATAAATATATTTGTTTTTCTGTACCCTTTCTGCTAATATAAGCATGTCTGTACAGCATCACAAAATTTGGATAAGTGTGGATTTCAAAGGATAGAAGTGTTTCAGTTTCATAATGTTTTCAAAGATGTGAATTTGATAGATTTAGCTTTAAATGTGTGCTGAATCAAATTCATACCCTACTCCTATCTTGGACTATATTAAATGTTCTGATTTGAGACTTGCCTCATATAAAAAAGACAGATTGAATATTGTACCACACAAGAGGGTGGCTTCTACGAGCTGTTCCAGTTTCCGGCAGACACTTTATGGTTCTGCAATGCCTTTCCAGAGGGGCTGGACCAAGACTGGAGAGTCTGAAATTAAGCAGGTAATTCCTAAACAGATGCAGCTTCTTTCATTCATGTGCCTTGTGATGCAATTTTTGGCCACAATAGTTTGAGGGACTGTCACCCAACCCAGCAGTTTTGGAACTACTTTTCTAGGATGTCTAGATAACATATTTGGTTAATTAACATTCTATATCCTTTTAAATGTGTTTATGGGAGAGGGATTATTCGTCTGTTATGTTTCCGTTCTTGTTTTTTATTATGTATTTTGTGTTTTTATCTTGTATTTTTACGCTGTGAAATGCCCTGGCATCTGCGGATGAAGGGCGGTATACAAATTTAATAAATAAATAAATAAATAAATAAATAAATAAATAAATAAATACAAAGATAGCAAAACATTTTGTACATGATAATGTAGGGTTCTTGACAGCAGCTCTTGGACCAAATAATGTTTAGGCCTAGTTCACACAGAATGATAAACCTGTGTCTAAATTGCATCAAAGATTCAAAACCCATTTTTAAAGGCAGTGCTGATGGTGTGGAGGGATTGGGACCCTAAACCCTCACCATTGACTCCACTGTTGGACCATCTATTATTCCGACAGGAGGATAAATATGGACAATTTAAAAATGTGAGGAGAAAAGAAACCTTCTGCAGTTTGTAAGCTTGAGCTCATGGGGAAACTGGATGATGCCCAGTTAACCTGGTTTCAGTCTATTCAGTTGTGCACATTTGCAAGATACTTGGAACACAAGGCGGAAGGCCTTCGTTCTCTTACATCATTTGAGTCTTTAGCAAATCAAGATATGAAATAAAAGGAGTTGTGTCTTTAATTTATAGCATTCTTCTAGAACAATATACGGGTGATACGGGACAATATGGGGAAAAGCCTTGGGGATCATAATTGCAGATAATAAATGACAATCAATTTGGCACAACCCATCCCTACGAACCATCTCTGCTCATTGGCAGGAGACTTCTGTTAAAATTATATTTCACTAGCACTGGACTCCTTCATGTCTAGTCAAAATAAGCACTAGAATCTCTCCCCTGTTTGAAAGGCTGCAGAGAGTGAGGCTCATATTTCATGCATGGTGGAGTTGCACATTGGTATATTCCTTTTGAGAAAAAGTGTTTCACATTATTTCCAAAATTACGCAGCAATCCCTTCCACCCAATTTGGCTCTTGCCTTGTTATCCTTAGACTCAAATTTAAACAATTACCTTAAATTCAGAGGTTTAGTTGTTGTTTTTTATCAGCAGCCTGATTAACAATAGCCCAATACTGGAAACAACCTATAGATATCCCCACTGAAATCTGTATAGATATTTGGAATGTGGCCCTATCAGAACGCCTTGCTCACCACAGAAGGGTGATTAAAGGCACTTCAAAAATAGACACATATTGAACTGATAATGCAGAAATAAACATATTGCTTGTGTACTGTGTACTACATATGAAACTTAATGTATCACTGGACAAGTTACGGTAGTTGTGTGTTGTTAACGTATTTACATGAAAACCAATAAAAATAATTTGGGGGGAAGAAAGCTCCCTCCAGGGCATGCCAGCGGTTGACTGGGGCCATCTAGAATCATGAGAATAAATAACAAGAAGAACTATTTAACCCCAAAGGTGTACTTGCAAAAGTGTACTTGCCCCCTCCCCATGAATCCCTTGACAATACTGCTGTCTTGCTTTGGCTATATGTCTTTATACATGCCTGGAAACTTTACTTTGTGCCAAGTAATAAACTCTTCTGAAAGACAAATGGCTGGGGAGAGTTTAGCTAACCTGTGCTAGGGAGACCCTTTCCCACTCTGAACCTGGTTTTGTTCTGCTGAATAGTAGACAGGCTGCTGAAAGTCGCCCTTTTTGCGAGTACAAAGGAGCACATCTGGGTAACTTTCAGATCATTTAGCCTAGGTAGCAGAATGCCCACTCAGAGAGCAGCACAGACTACATCAGAGCTTCCCCCAAAATCCAGTTTTATTGAGAGAGAAAATAAAAAGGCAATTGTATATTTAACTGTCCTAGAGACAAGATAGAAGGAGAGGGCGAGAAGTGAACTGGGTTTCAGCCATGGAGGTTGTGCAGAGGATTGCTTTGGTTTTGGAGAGAGATAAAAAGGAGAAATTTGCAGTAGGAACAAAAAAGAACTGGCAGGAGGGAGAGTTGCAGGTTGCCTTCCTTCTGCTCTTTCTGAAACAGGGCGGGAGGGAGAAGATCTTTAAAGAAGAACTGGTGTGACTGATGCTTTGTGTCTTTCTTTCCTCCTAAATGGAAAGAAAGGGGGTTATGGAAGTTTAAAAAGAGATCTGTCACATCCCCCTGCATGCTTTAAAAATTAAACACTTAACTAGTCATTCCAGCAATTCTTTCAAGTACAGGCACTATTGTGTGCCCGCTTTCTACCTGTGCTCTTACAAATCTTTCAGAAAGACATTTCTCTGACTTATGCTGTATTATGATTGCAGGTAAAATTTCAAATAAAATGGGAAGACACAGTTTCTGAAAGATTGAGAAGGGTTATAAAATTTGATTTTTTTGGTAAATAATTCATGATGCTCCTTTCACAGCCCTGATAAATTCTTCTCACAGTTCGACTCTTTGGCTATAAATACACTCGGACTGAATACTGAATAGGCTACTTCTGCCCCTTGGGGTGTGATGCCTAGTGGGTTTATGGGCAGGTAAAATGTGCATGTTTATTACATATATGCACACGCTGCTTTCTTGTGAAATCAGGAAAGGAAAAACCAACACTTTACTTTTGTTGAAAAATTTAAGTTTTTCCTTTTTTCCTTTGAATTGGCCATCAGGTAATTGCAGCCCATTTCCAGACAGCATTGGCCATAAAGTGTGCATTGAGCTATATATGTCATGGGAACCCCTGCAATCAAAAACAGTTCCCCAAGTTCAAATTCTCCCTTTATATAATGCATAGTCAGCAGCCTTCATCAGAAGTACTGACTAGCCCATTTTCCAATGTCACACATACTAGTTTGTCGTATCCCCCTGAAATTCATGCAATAATTCCCTAGTACAGATGTTTGTTTTGTACTGCGGGCAGGGCAAGTCAGAGTGCACAATGTCAGGTGTGGGGTTAGTTGATACAATGTTAATACAATGCATGAAGAGTGTTCAGGCCTAGGTTCTATAGAGTTTAATTAAAATATAGGTTGGATTCTAGTATGCTCCTATGGCCAGGAAAATAGGGAGTATACTTAAACATCATGTTTCCTACTCATAAAGCACTTGTGATTTAGCACAAATCCTAGTTGCTGGCCTACAGTGTAAAATCAGCAAATTATAAAAGTGGAAAATGAGAAAGGAAGAGAAAAGAGGCAAAGAGTGGAGCTGAAAGGTTTGAGGGAAGAATGTGATTCTGTCTAGAGACGTTTAAGCACAAGCCTTTTTCAGTCTTTCAGTCTGAATCAAATGAACATTCATGGATATCATGGTGGAAGGATCCATCCTCAACTATTGTGCATTCATTTATGGGTCCTGTTGCTGCAATGAGAACCCTGCCTTGTTAGCGTGTTGGCTCACTTAAGACGCTGAAATTGAATGCATGATGTTTCTGTACAGAACCTGCTTCTTCTCTCATGCTTACTTATTCTACCTTGATTGCACATTTGAAAAAGGCCTTTGAAAGAAGGAGTGGTGTGGATGTTAAGGGTGGGAGCAATGCGTTCCAGAAAAAACGCATATTGAGATTGGATGGAAGTATAAAATAGTAGTTACCCAAATAGAATATGTTTGCTTTACATTTACTCTTTGAATCCAACCCAATGTGCAATTAATATCTGGAGGATAATAAGGAAGGTTCTTCTTCTGTAGTGAAATGCTAGAATGTTTAGGTCATAGTTCTCAATGTTTCCCTTTTTTAAAGGGAAATTCCCTTATTCTGAATAGGATTCCTCGCAAGAAAAGGGAAAAGTTGACAGCTATGGTTTAGGTTATTATCATGTTCCAATTAGATTTAGTTAAAAGATTTTTGTGAAAAAATTAACAGAGAAAATAGCAGATTCAGGGAAAGTTTCCTTCTTCTACTGAAATGGGCTTCACTCCAAAGCAAATATATTCTTCATTTGCCATTCCCCATGGCTTCCCTTTCCACAGCTCCTGTAGATAGCTGAGCTGCTTTGAGAAGGAAGAACACATCAAGGATTCTTTAAGACTTTCCATTGATCTATTTACCTTTCTGTCTCTTTCCCCAAGCATCATGGGATGAAAGTGACCTGGAAGATAATCATCCATCACCCTATCAAATCACCCTTCAGCACTTTGAACAAAGTATAACTGATCTATTGAGCACAGAGAAAGTGCAGAGCTCAGAGATGAGCACACAAAACACGGGGTAAGGGCAACACCCCCTTCTTTTAAAACGGTTTGACAGCATAAGAAATTTGGTGCTCTATTTGATGTGCTTTTAGTCTGATTCACAAAACACTTCATCAGTTTACTTATCCCTACTACTCTAAGTTTTTTTCCTTATTTTAAAATCCCAGATTTTGTGTGCAGTGTGTGGTTGGTAGTTGTAGTGATTTGCGAAGAGAGGAAGAGTTGGGAAGAGGTGATGAATGTTGGGTTTGCATGTATGCAAAGTTAACCAATGACTTAGAATAAGTGCATTATTATGATAGAGATCGATGGACGCACTCAGTTCAGTGACTGCCAGAGAAGGAGCAGGGAGACAGAGCTGTAGTGGAAACCTAGTCACACAAGGGAACGCTTGAATGCAAATTACCTTGTTTTGGATCACATCAGGGGTCAGCAAACTTTTTCAGTTGTGGGCCGGTCCACTTCCCCTCAGACCCATGTGGTGGGCCAGGCTATTTTTTTGGGGGGGGACGAACGAATTCCTATGCCCCACAAATAACCCAGAGATGCATTTTAAATAAAAGCACACATTCTACTCATATAAAAACACGCTGATTCCCAGACTGTCTGTGGGCCGGATTGAGAAGGCGATTGGGCTGCATCTGGCCCCCGGGCCTTAGGTTGCCTACCCCTGGATCACATGATAGTAGAAAGACAGAACAATTTGGGAAACAGTAAAGGTAGAGAACAAAAGGTGAAATGAAATACTCTCAGTTGCCTGTTCTGTGGAATGGAGGAGGAAAGGAGGCAACTCTCAAGATTTCATCTTGATTTGAAGAATGTGGGGTTCCATGGACTGGATGAAGACTAGACACAAATTCTTTAGTCTGCCTTAGCTTGTCCACCTAAATATGGTTGATAGTAAGACTCAGAAGGGGGACAAAGCTTCAGGAAAGAGGCTCAGATGATGATGGGATGGATGAAGGTAGGAAAGCTTTTGTAGGTCATCCTAGGGCCATACATATATTTCAGTGGTTAGTGATTCACAAGATTGGATCGCTTAGAACTCTCATAATATGGTTTAAACATGGGAGGGGGGAAGCCCCCTTAAGGGAAGAACATAAAACATGTTCCCTTGAGAGGTCCTGGCTATTGAAGAAAATAAACACAGAGAGGAGACAAAGGGATAAGATATAGTTAAGGCTGAGGACTTCCGGGTTAGCGCCATTGCCTAATGGCAGATTCCCTCCGAGCTCCGGAGGGAATCGGCTTAGTAGGGGTCGGGTCCTGCCGCGGCGGCGACGCGGGGACCCTCAGAAACCACAGGCGCTGAAGCCTGTGGACCTGGTGACTCGGGCACCATTTGCGCCCCCCCGCCCCGCGAAGGAGCCTTTTTAAAGGCTCCGGAACGGGGGACGGAGAGCGGTGCGGTGCTGTGAGTCGACTGCTTCCCCTACTGAGTGAAGCCGCATGCCATGGACGGAGAGTGCTGACTTCTTTCTCTGAACATTTGGACTAAAAGTAACAACCCGTGAGTAATATGGAAATTGGACTTAAAAGGGAAATTTTTTTGGGAATTAGGCACGACCGGGTAAGGTGTAAAGAGGAAGTCCACCTACCCGCCTTGTAAACATCTTAAAGCAAGGATTTTACAACTAAGGTTGAGAGAATACCTTTCTTTTTTGTGGATAAAAGCCATTAACTCCACGTTTTGGCAATATAAGTGATTGTGCTGGAGGATAAGAGCTAACATTGAGAGCGGAATTCACCCCTCCCCCAAGACCCGGGAGCGATCGGTGAGAGAGCCTGCGGAAGAGACATAAAGACTTTGACAGCTGTCAAACTAGCTGTCAAAGTTGGAAAAAAAGGAGAACTTTGTTTCTGTTGTCTTTGCTGGTTATATTCGTTACAATTTGGTAACAAATTGTTAAAAATAAAGAAGAAAAGGCTAACTTGACTTTTGGGTTGGAACTGGAAGATACTAAGAAACCACAATCCCTCTAGAGGGGGTTTAGGACATTACAAAAATGGCTGTAAGTGGAAAAACACTGGCTGAACTGGAGAGGACTTTTTTTCTCTTGGGAAAGTTGCAGGAACAGACTGATGTTTTGGCTACAAATGTTACAATACTGAATGGAACAGTAAATAAAGTTACTGAGCCTGGGAGGGACTTGACTCAAGTCTTTGCAGCTGAACAGGAAAGTTATGCAGTTGAATTAAATTTTTTTGCAGCTGAACAAGAAAAGAAATATGAGAAATCTGAGAATGTGATGAAAGAGGAACATGATGATTTGAAGGAAAAAGAAGGAGGAGCTATAATGCCACAGATGATTGAGGAGAGCCAGAGGCCGGTTAAGATGGATATAAAGGAAAATAAGATCAGGATGATGAAAATCTGGTTTGAATTGAAGAATGGAGAATGGAGAGATCTCCCTATGTAGAGATCTGAAGACCTATGGAATACAAACCTGGCTAAAGTGGAAACTGGAGCTTTTGGGACATTTGGACTTAAGAGAAGTAAGAAACAAGATTTTGGCTCCACTTTTAAATATGGAGGCCTGGCTGGAAGAAACATGGACCTTACTGGGACAGAGCTTCTTCGAGATTTGGAGTTCAATATAAAGGACTATCAAAAAAACCGGCAGAGAGGAATTGAGAGAGAATTAAGAGCCTCGGACGTGAGGTCGCCAGGCTGACTGCAGATGGACTGATGGACTTTTGTTGGGGTTCGAAACCGGGAAAGGGGGTGGTGGGGCTTTGGGAATCCAAAGGGTGTACGATTATATTCTGTTTCATTTAATTTTGTTTTGCCAATAACATAAAAATGGGGAATTTGGGGAAGGGAATTGGGGCCGACCTTAGAAAAAGATTTTTAAGAATAAGTATTGATGTATAAAGATTGAGGTTTATAAGTTAAAATTGGTTAACTAAAATGAATTAGAGAAAATAAGGTAAAGTTTGGGGACAAGAACTTGCTGAGCTAAAAATTGGAACTGGAATACAAGGGGAGGTGTGGGGAAGTCAAGGAAATTGGTCATTGACAGTAAGAAATGTAAATTTTATGTGTTTTTAAGTGTGTTTTTTTGTTTTTTCTTTATTTTTTGAAAATTCCAATAAATATTTATATATATATAAAAAGATATAGTTAAGGCTTACAAGTTTTGTTTCCATGGACTTTCATAAAGTTGAGCAGGCTTGCGTGAGAGAAGCGTATACCATTCTCCTAGAGGAATTCCAAAGGTTTAACTGTGGGGAGTCTGGGATAAAAAAACTAAAACTAAACAGGGAAACCATTTAGAGGACATGTCATTTGAGAGACACCAATTAGAGAGCAGAGCTTCCTGAACAAAAAATATGATTAAATCAAGTACAAAGCTAGACAAAAGGGACACTCAATGACTACTGGCACTGATACTGAGTCATCAGCAGGTACAACAAAGCAGGTATCCTGTCATGGATGGATTGGGTGGTCACAACAGTTTTCTGAACCAATGAAAACAGTCATATATCTAGGGTGTCCCTTGAGGAAACAAGTGATGTTTGCTTCCCAGGGAATGCTAATAGTACATTGATTCAATTATCAGTAGAACTTGTTGGTCAGAATGGCATCTTTGATCCTAGCAGAGCTAACCAGTGCTAGTATAGAGGCATATGATTGCCTTAGATGTGGCAAATAGTGTCAATGACTATTTAGATATTAGCAGAGGTATGTCTTTGTTATTTTTAGCAGTATTTAACATCTGAAGTTGGTGCTCATGTCCAAGTCCCATGCATAAGAAGAGTAGTCAACCTGACCCAACATTTGCTTGCTCTGTTATATTGGCAACTTGTTGTACACAGCCGTTAGAGAAACCACCTTATCACATATGCTGTAGATCTGTTATATGCACAGCACTTCCAAAGTCTTCAAAAGCCTGCAAGTTCCAAAGATTGCAAAAGTCCACTCCACAATAACTCAGAGCAGGGCTTTCAGTGTGGCTGCCCCTGTTCCGTGGAATAGCATTCTGGCCAAGATACAACAATTAAATTTATGAATTTATTTATTATCCCCAATAATTATATACCACCTAATAACAAAAGGCCCCTTGGGGGGGAAATTGAAAATTAAAAACATAAAATGCAACATGATACTAAAATCTAACACATAATTAAAACCAGCAACAGATAATGATATCAGTACAGCTAATATAAAAAGGAGTAAAAAAAAAAAAGTATTGACCTGGCGCCTAAAAAGGTTATCATATCAGTACTAGGCAGACCTTTCTGTGGGTGCCAACACTGAGAAGGTCCTCTCTCTAGTAGCTAACCTCATTTGTTTTGTGTTGTCCACATTCTGTCCTGCATTCAAATGTGACACAAGAATGGAAGAAGGGAAGTTCAGAACCACAAACGAACCATAATGAAATTTATTGGACCTTAAATTAAAGGCATTTTTTGTCTCAGGCTTTCCAAACTGGATATATGGACCTTTGTCACATGTGTCTATTCGTATGGTTTTAGTTCTGTTTTAAATGTATCAATACCCTTTTTGTATTTTTTTAATTTAATTTTTCATTTGCTGTTTTTGTTGTACATTGCCTTAATGTGTAAAGGTAAAGGGACCCCTGACCATTAGGTTGAGTCGCGGATGACTCTGAGGTTGCGTGCTCATCTCGCTTTATTGGCCGAGGGAGCCAGCGTACAGCTTCCGGGTCATGTGGCCAGTATGACTAAGCCGCTTCTGGCGAACCAGAGCAGCGCACAGAAATGCTGTTTACCTTCCTGCTGGAGCGGTATCTATTTATCTACTTGCACAATGACGTGCTTTCGAACTGCTAGGTGGGCAGAAGCAGGAACTCACCCCGTTGCGGGGATTCGAACCGCCGACCTTCTGATCGGCAAGTCCTAGGCTCTGTGGTTTAACCCACAGCGCCACCCGTGACCCTTGCCTTAAAGTATAGAAGGTCATTAATACATTAATGTCACTAAATAATAATAGTACTAGTGGTAGATCTGACTCACATGCAGACTTCCAGCTCAACTGAGCTACTCAGTAATGCACCTTTTATACGAAAATAATTCTCCACCTATTTTTCTGCTTCAGTTTTGAAAGTTGTCTCTTCATGCCCTATGTTCTAACATTATACTGTGACAGTGAAAGTATAACTAGCCTGTAGCAGAAAAATGCTATAACTCTCTACCTTGAGGGCCTGTTTAAGAGGCTTCAGAGAATTTACATGATTTTCTGTCGACAATAATGCAGCTCAGTGTTGCAACGGTAAGAATAAATTACTGAAGGACTTTGGCATTACACATAATGATCTGCTTTTATAAATTCATTATTGTAGATTGTAATTATGCTCTTGGGTATAAGGGAAGAAGAATCAAAAGAGGAGTGATAGAATTGGTGTACTGTATATCCAAGTTTTCAATTGCTATTTATTTGTTTATTCACAGAGTTAAGGAAAGGAGAGGTATCATGATGTGGCATGTCAAGATATAAAAACTGCAATTGGCGAAATATAAAGGTAGCTATAATTAGTGCAAAAACAGAGAAATAAGGAAACATTCAGTTGGTAGAGCATGGCACTCTTAATGTCAGGGGTTTGAGCCCCACGCTGGGCAAAAATATTCCTACATTGCAGGGGGTTGGAATAGGGGACCTTTATTTCAAGATAAATTCCATTCATTTATAGAATTGTTGAAAGCTGTGACTATCTTTCCCCATTGATTTCAATGGGGCCTAAGTTCTAACCTACTCAGCCAACCTACAATGGTGGTTTTTGGCTAAGTTTTGTTCCCTTCACTTCTCAATTACTTGGGTATCTGAGGAAAATCCCAGCCATGTTTGGTTTCTTCTGATCTAAGCTATAACCTGCAGTAACGTATACACTTCTCAGAGCTTGAAAATTCAAACCCATTTTTCTCTCCAACGTAACTGAGTAAACAAAAAACACTAGCATAAGCACTCCCTCTTGATTATTATTATATTTCCCTTTCGTAGAAGTTTTATATTTAAAAGAACATTTGCCATTTCTCTTTTTTCAGCATTTCTGTCATGATTGTTGCGAATTTCATTACAAAACAACATATACATCTTTCCCACTAGATGGAACTAAAAAACTTATTAATTGTCCTTAGTTTCCTCCCCAAATGTATTCATACCAGTAATTGTTTGCTAAACCATGGTTTTAAAAGTTTAATGTCATATAATCCTGAAAATAAAATGTTATGGAAGGGTTTGAGAGAGACTGTCTGTATTATTATTATTATTATTATTATTATTATCATTATTATTATTATTATTATTTAGGGAACAATTAACTTTGACTACCAACAGTCTTTATGCAAGGAAGAAGCTAGTCTTCATAACTCCAAGTACTACAATCATTCAAACTAAAAGGCAATATTGATTTATTTGTCAGGATATAGACAAAAACATATTCTTCAAACTATCTGACAGTTATCAGAATTCAGAAAGAGCAGCGTTAACCTATTTGTCTTTTATATCCTAGGCAGGAGGAAGATCTGCTTGCTGAATGCAAGGGCATCTTGACAATGACTAGAACCACTCAATATCCAAACCACTCAGTATCCTGGGGCTGCTGCACTAATCATTCCTTATTAGCTTTAAAGGCTTTCAGTGGCTACTAACCATCAGTGGTGGAGCTTCATGCTCCGGCACTGGGGGTGGGGGTGGAGAGCAGGCGGGGGCGGAGCTGGCGCGTGTCCCGGTGGCGTGGCGCACCGCGCACACTTCTCTTCCTCTGCCAGTGCTAACCATGATACTTAAGTTCTGCCTCCACCATTGGATACTGTATGATTCTGAATCCCAGTTGCTGGAAACTGCAGAAGGAGAGTGTGAGGTTGCACTAAGGTCTGGCTTGCAGACCTGCCTTGGGCATCAGCCCAGCCACTGCCAGAACAGGACGCCGGATTAAATGGACCACTGGCCTGATCCAGCAGAGCTCTTCTTATGTTCTTATCTTCTTTGCATGACAGGACTGACCCTGAGAATTTCCACTAAGGTAAGGAAGCCATTAGCAGATTACAACAATGGCAAGTATTTCTTGCCGAGAGGAACGTACTCACACATACTCTGTTTTGTTCTACTGTCAGTGAAAATTGACCCGTTTTCAGATATTTGTTAAGCAGTAGACAAGCTGCAGCGTAAGTCCATCTTTTGTTTTAGAATAACAATGACAAAGCAAAATACAGTTAACAATGGGGAAATAGAAATAAGGGCATAAGAAAAGCCTCCTGGATCAGGACATTGGCATATCTAGTCATGGGATCATAGAACCGTGGAGTTTGGAGGTATCTTGAGGCTCATCCAGTCCAGCCCCTGCAGTGCTGAAATCTAAACTCAGGCCTCCAGGACAGATGGCCATCCAATCTATGCTTAAAAGCTCCAAGGAAGGCTAGCAAAAGCTCCTGAGGGAGTCCATTCCACTGTCAAACAGCTCTTGCTGTCAGAAAGTCCTTCCTGGTATTTAGTCAGAATCTCTTTTCTTGTAACTTGAAGCCACTGGCTCAGGTCCTACCCTTCAGCACCCTGTCCTCACAGTGGCGAACCAGATGCCCTATAAGCAAGACCTGAGGACAAGAGCATCTCTCTCCTCCTGTGGTTTTCAGCAACTGGTATTCAGAAGCCTTGCAGCCTCCCACTGAGGAGGCGAAACACAACCTCCGTAGCTAATAGCTATGATAATTGATAGCCCTCTGCTCCTCCATGAATTTGTCAAATGCTCTTTTAAAACCATCTAGGTTTGTGATTACCCCACCTCCTGTGGAAGCGACTTCTGCCATTTAAATATGAGCTGCGTGAATAAGTACTTGGGGGGGAGGGGTACTAGAAAACTCATAATAGAAGTCTATATTTGAGTAAGATTTCTAATTGCATGGAACACCCCATGCACATACAGCAGCTGTGTATATATAGGAAGCCTTCCAGAAAGGACTGGATGGTTAAAGGTATACAGGTCGGAGCCAAACAGTTTAAATTAAGAGCGTTTGCAGATGATCTAGTTTTGACACTACAGGAGCCAGAATCTAGTACTAAAAGAGTTTTAGAATTAATTCAAGAATTTGGTCAGGTTGCAGGATTCAAATTGAATAAGTTAAAAACCAAAGTTCTTGAGAAAAACTTAACACCGATTGAGAGAGAAAAGTTCCAGAATGAAACAGGCCTAACTGTAGTTAAGAAAGTGAAATATTTGGGGATTAATATGACAGCTAAAAATGGGAATTTGTTTAAAGACAATTATGAAAAATGTTGGGCTGAAGTGAAAAAAGATTTAGAAATTTGGTCGAATTTGAAGCTTTCCTTGTTGGGTCGAATTGCAGCTATAAAGATGAATGTATTGCCTAGAATGTTGTTTTTGTTTCAAACTTTGCAAATTCTGGACAAAATGAACTGTTTCAAGAAGTGGCAAAAGGACATTTCTAAATTTGTCTGGCAGGGCAAGAAGCCTAGAATAAAATTCAAGATATTAACTGATGTAAAGGAAAGAGGTGGATTTGCCCTGCCAGACTTTAAACTTTATTATGAATCAGCAGCATTCTGCTGGTTGAAAGACTGGCTGCTTCTTGAGAACACAGACATTTTGGATCTTGAAGGGTTTAACAATGTATTTGGGTGGCATGCATATTTGTGGTACGACAAGGTTAAAGCACACAAAGCTTTCAAAAACCACATTGTCAGGAGAGCATTGTTTAATGTATGGATTAGATAATAATAATAATAATAATAATAATAATAATAATTTATTATTTATACCCCGCCCATCTGGCTGGGCCTCCCCAGCCACTCTGGGCGGCTTCCATAAAAACCAAAAATACAGTAAAATATCACACGTTAAAAACTTCCCTGAACAGGGCTGCCTTAAGATGTCTTCTGAATGTCAGGTAGTTGTTTATCTCTTTGACATCTGCTGGAAGGGCATTCCACAGGGCGGGCGCCACTACCGAGAAGGCCCTCTGCCTGGTTCCCTGTAGCTTTGCTTCTCGCAATGAGGGAACCGCCAGAAGGCCCTCGGCGCTAGACCTCAGCGTCCGGGCAGAATGATGGGGGTGCAGACGCTCCTTCAGGTATACTGGACCGAGGCCGTTTAGGGCTTTAAAGGTCAGCACCAACACTTTGAATTGTGCTCGGAAACGTACTGGGAGCCAATGTAGGTCTTTCAAGACCGGTGTTATATGGTCTCGGCGGCCGCCCCCAGTCACCAGTCTAGCTGCTGCATTCTGGATTAGTTGTAGTTTCCGAGTCACCTTCAAAGGTAGCCCCACGTAGAGCGCATTGCAGTAATCCAAGCGGGAGATAACCATAGATATAAGGATCTTATGGAAAATAAAACTCCAAGGTGGTTGTCACCAATGGAGGCTAAGGCTCAGAGAAAACTTAACATGGAGGCCAAATGGCCAAAATACTGGGAAATTTTGGAACAAGAAGGGGACAGACTGAAATTGCAGAGTTTTGAAAAATTGAAAGGTAAAGTGCGAGATTGGCTACATTACTATCAGATAATGGAGGTTTATAATTTAGACAAGAAAGTTGGTTTCCAGGTGGAAAAATCTAAATTGGAAACAGATTTGTTAGAATCCAAAACTAAGACTTTGTCAAAAATGTATAACTTGCTGCTGAAATGGAATACCCAGGACGAGACGGTTAAATCTGTAATGATTAAATGGGCACAAGACGTTGGACATAATATCATGTTTGCTGACTGGGAACAGTTGTGGACCACCGGGATTAAATTTATGGCATGTAATGCCTTAAGAGAGAATATTATGAAAATGATATACAGGTGGTACATTACCCCAGTCAAGCTTGCAAAAATCTATCATTTGCCCGACAACAAATGTTGGAAATGTAAGGAAAATGAAGGAACATTCTTTCACCTTTGGTGGACGTGTCCCAGGATTAAGGCGTTCTGGGAAATGATATACAATGAGTTGAAAAGGGTATTTAAGTATACCTTCTTGAAGAAACCAGAGGCCTTTCTCTTGGGCATGGTCGGCCAAGTGGTGCCAAAGAAGGACAGAACTTTTTTTATGTATGCTACAACAGCAGCAAGGATACTCATCGCAAAGTATTGGAAGACGCAAGATCTACCCACTCTGGAAGAATGGCAGATGAAACTGATTTGACTGTATGGGATTGGCAGAAATGACGAGCAGAATCCGTGACCAGGGAGAAGAGTCGGCTGAAGAAGATTGGGAGAAATTTAAGGACTATTTACAGAAATATTGCAAAATTAAGGAAAGTTAAATAGTGTTGGATTGAAATTGAGTGGTTTCTAGCTGTAATGATATAAAGGAATATAGATGGGAAAAAAGTGTTTGAAAAACAAGGTAATATAAGCTGTAATGCTTTAAGTGAAGGATTTGCTGAACAAATAATTTTAATTGGGATACGAGGAGGAGAAGTACGGGGAGGTCTGAGAAATTTGTTATTGAAAAGTATGATTTATGAACTGCATGTCTTTTTTAATGTTTTTGTTTGTTCTGTTTTTGTTTGTTTGTTTAAAAAATGGAAAACTTAATAAATATTCTTTAAAAAAAAATAGGAAGCCTTCCATACACGCAGTTGAATGTCACTGATTCACAGCAAAGGCAGCAGTAAAAACTATGCAGGCAAAATACTTACATTTGCAGTCTAACTGGCTTCAAGCATGTGCCCAAAGCTGGAGCAAGCGGGGACATGTCTACATCCAATGCTGGTCAAAGGAAGAGGAACAGGAACTAGTATGTGCTCCTTCCACTCTAGGAATGGATAGGAAATGACATCACACAGAGGTCTATCTACCAATAGTATTTCTATGGTCTGAGTATCTGCCTGTCAGGGCTGGAGTCAGGTGTTGGTCTGCAACAAAACTCTAAGTCATCCAAGACCAGTGAAGTTAACTTTTTAGTCAAGGAAACACAGCCCTCAGCAATTCTTTCTAGGAAGTCTTGCCCTGATGAAGCAGTTGTGAGGACTTAAGGTACCTGCCTTCCCAGTGCCCACAAGGAGTCCTCCTCTCCTGGGTCTTTCCCTCACAGTCTCAGGCTGTGTTTGTACACAACCACCCTCTGCTTTTCTCATTTCATTTTTGATAGGTTCTCAGAGACCAGGAGGGAGGGGAGCTGGTTGCAGCAGGAGGGAGAGGTTTCCTGAACTCTTGAGCACCCCTCCTGTCTCCCCTCCCCTCCAGCCTCTGCTTATGCCTCAGAGTCTGAATTATGCTCTGCCGCAGCCTCTTCCTGTTCACTAAACCCTGTCACCTCTTCTGACACCTCCTCCTCCCGCTTTGCTCCTTCTCCCTCTGACCCCTCATTGTCCTATCGCCACCAATCCCTTGACTCTGAGGCGTCTTCCCCTGGGGGTTCCCTTGGGGGTCTCTTAGCTGGTGCCTCCCACCATTACTCGGCATCCCTTTAATCAAGCAACTTTGCGAACGCATCAAACAAAGTTAATTTGAAATTAAAATCCTCTCTACTTGAATTATTATAATCCCATTGTATTATAATCCCTTTAACTGATACTGCAGCTGGGCTGTGTGTGCATTTTTGCACTTGGCTCCTGCTGGCAGCTGTTAGGCTGTTGTTGTTTTCACTGCAAAGTAGATCCAACAAGCTTCCACTTACCCAGCCCCTGATGTGCAGCACAGAGTTTCTGAAGCAAAATCAGTAATAAGTAGGAGTCCATATTTGTCAGCAAGTTGCCATATTTGATGAACAACAGCTTTAAAGATTGACTGAATCAACAGTAAGGATGAAACTGGCTCTTTGAAGAGTGCTCTTTTAAGAAGAGTCAAGCTTACATGGGAAGGCCAAAGCATTGGAAAGAGACACTGGTCAAACCCACTGCTCCCCTGCCCCCCCCCCCCCGAATCCTGGGAACTAGTTTGTTAAGGATGCTGGGAATTGTAGATGTGTGTGAGGGGCCAAGTGTACTTCCCAATATTATTTCAGGAGAGCCATGCACTTTAAAAGCGTGTTGAATGGGCTTGCTGTTTCTCTGCTAGCAGCAGCTGCTTTTTGCACACAGCGGAAGAGCAAGTTTGCTCCTGTCAACTCTGCTCAGTGGTTTCCTTTTGCAACTGCTCTTTGCTCTGCCTCCCAGATGCATTGTTTCACACCAGCATTTTCATGTGGGAGCCTCCAACTAGGAATGTGGCAACAATTCCACCATGGATACACAGAATGTTGCAGTGTCAAAATACAGGTAAGTTCTTCTAGGCATTGCACAGCAAGGGTGAAATGCACACCTGCTGTTTCCCCTGGCAATTACGCTTTCAGCATCCCTCCTTGTTCGGTTCCCGAGGTTCACCGGGGAGGTTTCTAGAAATAAAAGTTAGTGCTGGGAGTGAATGTTGCCATTTTGAAAATGAGAAAGAGCCTTTGCTCTAAAACTTAGCTTTGTCAATTTTACCATGGCTTTTCAAAAATAATTGTCAGTGGTTTGCTAAGGGAAGCTTGTTAATTTATTTCATATCTTTTAGAGTTTTATCTACCACACCAGAACAGATTCAAATTTTCAAATTATTTCCCAGTTTGCTTTCAATGACCATTTTTAGGAAAAGCTTGCTGATTAGTTAGCTACAACCTTTCTTTAGTTTTCTTATGGAAGGCAAATAGAAAGAAAGGCACTTAAGACTTTAAAAAGCATTTAATTTCATTGCATCTTAATTTATTAATTGACCTACTTTGTGTTACTTCCTTTTCTCCAACCAGTTGCTCTTGTTTCTCTTGTCGAAGAACCGTCTCCCCCCCCCCCCCGCCCAGTTTGCTGCAGGATTTCAATAATTTGTTAACATTGTTTGCATCTTTTATTATTGTGCAATAGTTCAATTGTAAAAATGGGGGAAGTCTTGTGTACCTGTAAAATCCTTGGCCTCCTACCAGGGATCTTTGTCTTCATCATCACCCTTCTTACTGGGTTGTGACTTGCTGATCGCAACAACTGTAATCCTACACCCACATACCTGGGAGCAATTTGCACTAAAATTAATAGGATTAACAGGATTACACAGCAAGATTTTATTAGGAGCCAGACTGGACATGGGACAGGAGGTAAAGATGGGGACCTGCACATATCACTGAGAGGAGAAACTAGTGCATTCACATTAGTGCATTCTGGTGTGCTCTCCCAAATACACTAGCTCTATTCAGATGCTGCTCACTTTAAAGGGCAGTGTGGGTGCAAAGGGGGTGTGGGACCATCCATTTAGCCAGTGCCTCATCATTACGCACATCAGGCAACTTCCCATGTAGTTGTAAATCTCGCTGCATGATTTAGGGCCCCAACTGGTCTGATCTTTCATTGAACCTCCCAGCCAATAAGGACAAACAATTGAGTGGAAGCTCACAAGTTGAAGCTGATCCTTCATTCTAAATGTAATTCTGAAATTAATCTATTTAAAACAGAATTTAAGAGCTGGAACAGTAAAGATGAGTTGTTTACAGCCTGAGCATTCCCAGATAATTTCAGCCCTGGCTTGCTGGCCTGGATTATATCTCCTCAGAGAGTTTGTTCTGGAGCTGAAAAAGTCTTTGCTCCTAGCAAGCACTACTCTTTTAAGTAAACAAAGTTGGAGCAAGTCCTTCCAGAGAAGCCTTACACGGAAATGAGAAGTACCAGAGTATTTTCCATTATTAAGGCATGCATTATTAACCATGCATACAATAACAACACCTGATCCAAAAAAACTGAACAAGATGACTAAGAGAAAGGTTATGAATACATTCCCCTGGGGGAGGCTCAGAAGGCAGGACACTTCTACATTTGGAGGAATTTCCCCCCTGTAATCAGACTGCCAGGAATTTGGGGTTTTGCTTGTTTGTTCGCTTGCTCGCTTAAGTATCTGGAGTTTAATTTACTTCTTCTCTTAAGGCATTCTTTAATTTCCCCAGCCCTGCAAACTACTTTTGGCACACTATGATCTTGATGGCAGGAGCAAATAGTTTCTGGTTATTTGGTTACTGAAGGTTGATTCACACGGCAGGGAGCTGGACATTCCATTTTGGAAACCTTCCAGGCCTAGAGTTTTACAGCCATGTCGGCACTAGCTGCTTTGTACGATTAGAGGGAAGTTCCAATCCACACTGCACTTGCTGGGTCTGTAATCGTCTACTTTTATTTGCTTGATTTTGTCTAATTTGCTTATACTGAATCCAAAATATAAAGAAAGGGTACCTATAGAACTCCTTGCATATACAGTCATACCTTGTTTTGAGGCTAGGATCCGTTCTGGAGCCCCGGCCACTAGCCAAAAAGGACACAGGGCAAAGCGTCGTGTCTGCACAGGCGTGCAGAGCAGTTTGCGCTTCTGCGCATGCGTGAAGTGTGGTTTAGCGCTTCTGCGCATGCACGAGCGACAAACCCGGAAGTAACCTGTTCTGGTACTTTCGGGTTTGCTGTGGACGTTCGCCGGAATGGATGCTAGACGAGGTGGACATTCGCGGACACACGCGCACACACACACACACACACTTAAATATAGAGTACCTATAGGCTTCTCTGCACATATCTCTTCTTCATGTTTATGGTTCAGTCTAAACAAAATCAAGCAGATATTGTATTGGTCTGAATATAAGCCACACCTGAATATAAGTCGCACCTTTAAAATTAGAGGTGGGGAAAAGAAAAAATACTCAAATACAAGCCGCTCCATTCCTCGCTGCTCCTGGCTTCATACTGGGGGTGGGGAGCCACGTTGCCGCATTTCCCCTTCCTCGCCCTCTCCCTTCCTGGCCTTGGGGAAGAGGATGAGGGGTTACACAAGGGGCAGGTGCCGCTTCACCGCGCTCACCCCACGCTCCTGGCTGCATACCATAAGGTCGCAAATAGTCACCACTTTAACTTTTCATGGTCGGAATTTGCGGGAAAAGTGAGGCTTATATTCAGGCCAATACAGTAATATGTTACACCTATTGTGGTTTTGCTCCATTACAATCCAGAGCAAGTCACAACGAATAGTTATCAAAGTAAACATGATGCAGGGTTCCAAAAAACAACTCAAGAGGCAACTCAAAGGCAACCAACTTCATCCAGTATTATTTGCTGAAGGCAAATAAGCATGACAGTTTGCAAAACTCTTCAGGATTGGCATAGTGCTTAAGAATCCAGTTGCAGCAAAAAAACTTAACAATAAGACTAAACCTTTAACACTTAAACATACAACGTACAGATCACCACACTGGAAATAAGTACTGTAGACAGAACCAAGAAGGAAAGAGAAAGTGAAAGCCAGGATCATTCTGGCAGCATGACTTTGGGAGAAAGGGATACAGGACCAGTTTGAACCAGCTTAAACCCAAACAACACCTGCTCTCAGCTCAAAGGAAACTTATTTGTTAGGAGAAGAAGGAAAAAAGGCAGCTTGCCCCAGCTAGAGAGTGCTAGCTTCTATCTTGTATCACACAGAGAAGTTTCCAGAACCATCTTGAAGCAAATAGATTTCTACACATTAGATCAATACTTTTTTGTACTGCAAAAATGGAAGCCAGTGCAACACCATATTCATTATATGTTATATTGCATACCACATCATGTTATATTGCAAGAGTGAACAGCATATTGAAGCAGTCATTCATGCTGACTGATTTATGTATTTATGCATTGGTTGCATTCAAGGCAGCATGGGAGAGTTTTTCTCCTTCCCCCTTCCTCTCTTTCCCCTTGCAGCCCTTCCATGCCCCCAAATTCTGATCCAGTGAGCCCCTCAACCTTCTGGAGGGTGATTTTGAGGGTGTGGGGGGACTGTAGAAGGGAGGAGAACAAAGGGAAGTCTCATTGTGCAAGCTTGTGTGCAACCCATAAATTTTAGGAGCTTTTAAAGCTAAATTCAAGTCCTGCTTAATTAGAAGGGAAGAATCTGACCATACACTAAAAAAACTGCCTTCAGCATAGCCAGAATGTTTCACTGCCTACATCTGTGGTAGCAAAATCTGATCATATGCTAGCTAGATTGCTAGACTTTTATCAAACTAGATGGTCTCAAAGCATGAGAGAGCGCTCATATTCACTGTCACATTATCTGATGTTTCAGAACTGTCATTGACATGACATATTTCACAGAGATCAGACTCAAAGGAAGTGTAAAGAAGAATAGACGTCTCAAAAATAGCCCCCATTTTCTTCCATTAGCATAGGCTTCCATGCATAGGCCACTGCCAAGCTTAGTATGGGAAAACTATGTACCGTAAATTTCGCTCCATAACACGCAGATTTTTCCTCCTAGAAAGTAAGGGGAAATGTTTGTGCGTGTTATGGAGCGAATGCCTACAGATGGCGGGGGAATCTGCTGCAGTTGTGAGCAGTCCGTGGCTCGCTTTGAAATAGCAAAGCGGGTGTAAGCGGCTCCTGTCAGCTAGCGGAGCCGGGGAGGAGGGAGAGAAGCAGAGCGGGGTTGGCTGCTTTAAAACAACCCCGTCCTCTATGTCCCTCTCTCCTCCCCACTGAGCTGCTAAGTAGAAGCAAAGCTTTTCAGCCAGCCTAGCCGGGAGGAGGGAGAGAAGCAGAGCGGGGTTGGCTGCTTTAAAACAACCCCGTGCTCTCTGTCCCTGCCTGCAGTTTTTTGCTGTCCGATTTTGGATTAGCCACTGTAGGGGCTGTGTGTGTGTGTGTGCTTGAGCTATCGTTCTCCTCCTCCTGCTTCCCGTTCACTCTCCCTGCGCCCCTGCGCTCTCCCTCCGACTTTAGAATTGACACTCTGTGTGTCTGTGTGTGTGAGAGAGGGCTCCTTCTCCTTCTCTTGCTTCAGTTCACTCTCCCTGCGCCCCTGCGACTTTGGAATTGACACTCTGTGTGTCTGTGTGTGTGTGTGAGGGCTCCTTCTCCTTCTCTTGCTTCCGTTCACTCTCCCTGCGCCCCTCCGACTTTAGGATTGACACTCTGTGTGTCTGTGTGTGTGAGAGGGCTCCTTCTCCTTCTCTTGCTTCCGTTCACTCTCCCTGCGCCCCTGCGACTTTAGAATTGACACTCTGTGTGTCTCTGTGTGTGAGAGGGCTCCTTCTCCTTCTTTTGCTTCCATTCACTCTCCCTGCGCCCCTGCGACTTTAGAATTGACACTCTGTGTGTCTGTGTGTGTGAGTGAGAGGGCTCCTTCTCCTTCTCTTGCTTCCGTTCACTCTCCCTGCGCCCCTGCGACTTTAGAATTGACACTCTGTGTGTCTGTGTGTGTGAGAGGGCTCCTTCTCCTTCTCTTGCTTCAGTTCACTCTCCCTGCGCCCCTGCGACTTTAGAATTGACACTCTGTGTGTCTGTGTGTGTGAGTGAGAGGGCTCCTTCTCCTTCTCTTGCTTCCATTCACTCTCCCTGCGCCCCTGCGACTTTAGAATTGACACTCTGTGTGTCTGTGTGTGTGTGTGAGAGGGCTCCTTCTCTTGCTTCCGTTCACTCTCCCTGCGCCCCTGCGACTTTAGAATTGACACTCTGTGTGTCTGTGTGTGTGTGTGAGAGGGCTCCTTCTCCTTCTCTTGCTTCCGTTCACTCTCCCTGCGCCCCTGCGACTTTAGAATTGACACTCTGTGTGTCTGTGTGTGTGAGAGGGCTCCTTCTCCTTCTCTTGCTTCCCTTCACTCTCCCTGCGCCCCTGCGACTTTAGAATTGACACTCTGTGTGTCTGTGTGTGTGAGTGAGAGGGCTCCTTCTCCTTCTCTTGCTTCAGTTCACTCTCCCTGCGCCCCTGCGACTTTAGAATTGACACTGTGTGTGTCTGTGTGTGTGTGAGAGGGCTCCTTCTCCTTCTCTTGCTTCCTGTTCACTCCCCCAGCGCCCCTGCGACTTCCAGCGCCCTGCGACTTTAGGGCCAGTTCTCTTTCTGCGTGTGTGTGTGTTTTGACCTCACTGCGCTTGTTGGGGGAGAGTGTTGGTCGCAATTTTTCTTGATTTGTCTCAGAGTGGTTACTATCATGGTTTCCTTGCCGGGGAGGAGGGAGAGACGCAGAGCCTGCTTGTTCTAAAGGAGCAAAGCCGGAGAGGAGCCTCTCCTGCATTATTAGCAGCATCCTTCTCCACACCCCCCACGCGTGCTCCTTGTCCCTTGAGTTCTCTTCCTTCCCTCCCCACTTAAAACGTGGTTACAAAGCACGGATCCACATGGATCCTCAGGATTTTTGCACTAGGTCACCCCAAATTCACCATCAGATCACATAGCATATCCATGGCTACAGCTTGCACCAAAAAACACACGCACCCACTGTTTCATGGGGCCGCAATGGCACAAAAACGTGGTTACAAAGCATGGATCCACATGGATCCTCAGGATTTTTGCATTGGGCTACCCCAAACTCACCGTCAGATCACATGTCTGTGGCCACAGCATGAACCACAAAAATCATACATCCACTGTTTCGTTTAGAATATTTTTTTCTTGTTTTCCTCCTCTAAAAACTAAGTGCGTGTTATGGTCAGGTGCGTGTTATAGAGCGAAAAATACGGTACTTTATCCAATTATTGCCCCAAAGAACATCAAAACATGCATGAGACTTGAGAAGTCAAATATTGACTTCTTGAGAATTTTCTGAATTTTTTCTTTTGCTGTTTTAATGTCAGGGACTGGCTGGACGAAGAAGGGTGGTGGCAGCCAGGAGTCCAGGAAGTGCCTGAAGGAGGACTTTGAACCAGGTTCAGGCTGGGGGACAGGAAGGAATCATCACCAGAGAGTGAGGGGGAAGGAGAGAGGCTTGAGGCTTCCACAGACACTGACAGAGAAGGAGCAGGGACTGTGTTTCCTGCTCTGCAATACAGTCCTGATTCAGCTCCTTCTCCTCTCCCACTCTCAGCGGAGGAACGAAGGGTCGAGAAAAGGCTAGAACAAAATTAAGAAAAGCTGAGTCACAGCAGAAAAATGCAAGGAGGGAGGTATAAATAGGGGGGGGGAGAATGGAACTTTAGCTTCTGTAACTGACATGCTTATCTGATGGATGTGCAGTGTGATGACTCCTTGATTACTGAACAATAAAGTTCATTACTGCAGGTGGTGCTGCGGTCTAAACCACTGAGCCTCTTGGGCTTGACGATCAGAAGGTTAGCCAGCTCCCGTTGCTCTGTCCCAGCTCCTGCCAACCTAGCAGTTCAAAGCACGCCTGTGCAAGTAAATAAATAGGTAGCACTGCGGAGGGAAGATAAACAGTGTTTCTGTGCACTCTGGTTTCTGTCATGGTGTCCTATTGCGCCAGAAGCGGTTTAGTCATGCTGGCCAAATGAGATGGAAAGCTGTCTGTGGACAAATGCCGGCTCCCTCAGCCAGATGAGTGCCGCAACCCCATAGTTGCCTTTGACTGGACTTAACCGTCCAGCGGTGCTTTACCTTTACCTAATTACTGCAAGCGCTGTGCCTGCTTCTGTTTACAGCATTGGCCAACAGACGGAGGGGCTTTTCTGGCAGCCTGACATTTAACTATTGTTTGCTTTTCTTTTTTTACATGGTTTTGTATGTTTTGTGGTATTATATGCGTTGCGATTTGCTGTTATTTTTATTGATTATAGATTGGCAATTCTTTATTGTGGTTGATAAGTGTGAACTGTTTAATTATTATTTGCTGATGTTTAGTTTTACTGCTTACTAGTAGATTCTGATGTATTGTTGAATGTGGCTTCGTTTGATACGAGTTGTTTATTTTATTGTGACTTTTATATTGGATCAGATTGCTACCATTAATGTTTGATGTTTTATTATGTTTTATGTTTTGGAAGCTGCCCAGAGTCGCTGGGGCAACCTAGCCAGATGGGTGGAGTATAAATTATTATTATTATTATTATTATTATTATTATTATTATTACTGCTGCTGCTGCTATTGTTATTTCTTTTTTAATATTTGATGTTGTTTTCTCCACGTGTGAGGTGAAGGAGGCAGAATGCCTTTATCTAAGCTGCTATAAAGAATTGTTCTGAAAATTGGCTGCCCAGAATTGGCCTCCACAGTCACTTACGGATTCATTGTTAAAACCATGATTATGGAAGACAATCTTACTCGACTACGCATGATCGCCAAAGAATAATGTATAGTAAAGAAAAAGTCCTGAATGTGTCACACAGGTTATATACATGCTCAGTGTGCTGCCACCACTGGTTTGGGGAGTGGTGTACACAGTCTGTATCTATCCTGTTTCTATTCTGTTGTTTCTTAGGAAATATTGTGTTTTGAAATGTTCTTCCCCAAACTAGCTTTGATCCAAATCAAGAAAAAGAATGACCTAGCTCAATTTTAGCCGGTAATGTGTACACAGCCTAAGTCAGAATTTAATGACCAGGGAATCTATTTTTTAAACATTATTTTTATACAAGTTTCTAGCCCTTATGGCTATGAGGATATGTTTGAAGCATATGGGCAATCAGTGGCTGCTGAGATCTTCAAAGTCAGAAGAAGTGGATTAATAGGATTTCCACTGATTAGCAGAGAGGACCTAGGAAGTGTTTTTGCCTTTTCCCATTACTAGTAAGGTGCATTCATTCATTTTATTTGCATGTCAATTTTCCACACCAAACCAGTGTACAACAAAGAAAACAGGAACATATTTCAAAACCAAACAGGCAAAAACAATTTTGTAACAACAAATTATGGCCTGTTAAATGTGTGGATGGGGACTCTCATTATGATTATTTTATTATTGTGTTGCTTATTATTATGCTCTATTTTATGTTTTTATTATTATGCTCTGTAAATTATGCTCTTAATGTTGTACATCACACTGGGATATTTTGATAAAGGGTGGTATACTGTACGTACGCAAAAATCAGTATTATAAATACAACAGCATTACATAAACTACATTCAGCATCCAGTAGCAAAAATAAAAAGCTTTACAGTCTCACCTTGGTCCTAGAAAAACAATGCAATCCTATAGTTCCTGCTCAGAAGTCTCACTGACTTCAATGTGGCTTAATTCCTGGTAAATTTCGTACAATTGCAGCCTCCATTATGTAAAAAACAAAATACATTATAGGAAATAGAAGAAATTATACAAAGGTACCTGAATTGTATAATTTATATGGGACTTGGATGCCAGTTCTTCATGATGCTGAATTTGTATTACCAGGGCACACAATTTTATTTATTTATTTTTTAATTCAGCATAGGCTCAAAACAGGCTAGAGAGACCTAATAGTGTTAGTGTGTGTGTGTGTGTGTGCTGTTTGAGCTGGAACAAAATAAATACTTAGTAATCACAGCAGTGTCCAGTATCCAAGCAGGGTTAATTTCTCTCCACATGAGGTGACCCCAGGTCAGGGAGCAGTGGGTCTATTTTCAGTCCCATAAATGTAATATATAAAGATGCATTCATTTTTTAAAAGCCCTGTTCCAGATCTCTTTTCTTCCAACACTGCTGGAGTTCTCACCTGTGCAGATGTGACTAAGCAACAACCTGAGAAGTAAGGGTGGGGAGCTCTGTTCTCACTTTCAAAATCATAGAGAATCATAGAATTGTAAAATTGGAAGGTACCCCAAGGCTGGAATCTCAACTAAAGCACCCATGAGAGATGCCCATCTGATAGGATGATGGATAGGAAGTGTGAAGGAAAGCAGGATGATGTACATGTATCTGCTCCTGTTCCCCTTCCACATCTGCACATTCAGTGAGAATAGGCCCAAGCCCTTGCCAGCAGATAATTTGCCCCTCTTTCAAGCAAATTGGTCCATAGATTAGACCATAGGGACTGCATCAGCACCAATGTGGCATAATTGGTCAATCACTTTGTGACAGCAAATTGTGCCATCTTTCTTTGAGCTTGGCATGTGATAACCACCTGATTTCCTATCTGGGCCAGGAGGCATAAACAACAATGAAAAAGCAAGCCTATGTTCACAGGTCTAGGCATTCTACCCTAAGAAATGCAAAGTGGGAATGGGGAGGAGGGTCCATGTCTTTCTTAGTCACGACTTTGGGGCACCACTCAATGCTCTGCCACCATCTGACTGCAAATTAATATGTAAAGCAAAGCATAGGAGTCAACTCCTAGGAGCTAAGGCCCCTTCAGCCCCCCCAAGAAAATATTTGAGAGGACCCCCCCAAAAAAAGTTAATGGGCATTGTCATTCAAATGATGTGCATGTGCAGTGTTTTGTGATCAATATCTGCTTATCTGCCCCCCAATATGTTATTCAAGTTGGCATCCCTAAAACAAATAGTGGGATTCCAGGGTGTCCAGTGTAAATTAGAAAGTAGAAGTAGACCGTACCACATCAAGCTGCAGCTTGGGGATACAAATTTGAAGGCTTCCACATTTGAAAACAAAGCAAAAACTTGCTAGAGGGAAAGAAGAGTTCCTTTCTGTGCTAGTTTCTACAAACATTTCTGCAAGCAGAAATGTTACCTTTAAGAAATGAGAATGTTAAAAAAAGCCCCTGCTTGCATTCTGATGTTGCCCTCACATTCTAGTATTCCATTCCCATTTCATTCTGCTGCATGCATGGACCAGGTCTGAGGCTGCGTTGCTTCCTCATATGTGGAAGGAAAGGAAAAATAAAACTGAAGACCCCCTTCCGACAGAAACAGTTAATATTTCATAACATGATTGAAGCATCCATACAGACCTTTTCTACATAGGCCGTCTTGTTTGAAGGTTGCATCCAAACAATTATACTGGTTTTTTAAAAAGGTTAAAAAATGATGAAGTCATTAAAATTTTAAAAGTTACAAATTATCCTGTGAAGCTTCACTGGCTAGAAATTAGCCTTTGCTATAGCTTTCTGCTAACAATCTATAGATCATTTTATTATTCATGAATTTTAGTAATTTTCAGGACACCATAGGTCATATTGTGCTCATTTATTTGCTAAACACCTTCCTCTAGTATTCCTTTGTTGAAAAATTGCTACTATTTACTTCCTGAGAGACAAGCGAGCAACGAAGTGGCAGTATTTGGCCCCAGACATCCTGCATCCAAGGCAGCATATACATCTTTCTGTCAGTGAAATAAATGAGCCTTTAAATTGGCTGCAAAGCTTTAAGAACTCAAATTTCTGTGTCTAGTTATCAAACAGAAAAGTTCAGAATGCCTGCCAATAGAAGACGTAATTGTGACAAACGGTAACATTTTACCTTTAACTTTTCACTCTCAACACTACAACTCCATTAGAAGAAACCCCTAACAAGTGTCCTTCATGGATTCATGCATGTGTGTATATATAAATACACAAGGACAAAAGCCTTAGTTTTATGTTGATATATTTCTGTTAGGGGAGATGGAGGAAAAGTTTGCTTAAAATTGTTTTATACATGGAACCCAGCCATTCTGACCCAACTGAGCTTTGGATCAATTAGACGGCTTCTTTTCTCAAGGGCCTGCTTAGGTTCAAGACTATCATGCATTGTCATATTGCCATTTTTTAAATAAAAATAAAAAACTAATTGTACAACCCCCCCACATATATAATACATACAGTATGAATGAAAGAACCCCATGCTGTATTGTGTTTCTGCAGCATAAGTGTTATAGTTATCAACATTGTTGCAGGGGTCTGTTTATATGTTGCTTGCTTTAGGAAACCTATAGTGTATATGCATATAATATCCATGTAATATCATATGTATAATGATGCATGTAATATGTGAAAAACGTTTGTAGGTTTAACAGAACCAGGAGGAAAATAATTTGCTTCCCATTGACATCAAGGAGAAGGATGGCCCAGTATACCTGAAGGAGCATCTTCACCCCCTTCGTTCAGCCCAGACATGGAGGTCCTCTTCTGAGGGTCTTTTGCTGGTTCCCCCACTGTGAGAAGCGAAGTTATAGGGAACCGTGCAGAGGGCCTTCTTGGTAGTGGCACCCTCCTTTCAGATGTCAAGGAAATAAACAACTATCTGGCTTTTAGAAGACATCTAAAGGCAGCCCTGTTTAGGGAAGTTTTTATGTTTGATGTTTTATCGTGTTTTTACTATTCTGCTGGGAGCTGCCCAGAGTTGCTGGGGAATAAATAATACTATTATTATTATTATTATTATTATTATTATTATTATTATTATTACTACTACTACTGAAATCCATATGGACAAGCTTGACATCAAGACTTTTAGGGGGGGAAATCTATCCCTTGTAGTGGGTGGTTAAGCTTTGAATCCGGAAACTCCTTTATCATGTGTGCACTAAGGGGGAAATTCTCCCCCCACTGCAGAAATTTGGAGATTGCATTGCATTATACCAATCTCGGTTAGAATACTTCACATGACCAATATTGTCTTCTAAAAACTGTTGCAAGAAGGGAGGAGAGACAAAACCAGTAATAAAACCAAGACTTGATGTAGGTTGTCCGTTACCCCCCTCCCCACTGTAAAATAGCTGCTTATTTCTTCACAATTACTGATAAAAGTTCCATTCTCTTAATAACATGCATATTGGATTTGCAGGCTCTCACATTAAGTGTTTTGTGTAATGTAAATGTAGTTGGAAAGCAGTTAACAGAAGTAATAACTATAAAACAGAATGAAATAAAAAGAATAATGCCCAAGCAGCCTTCCTCACTTCGTCTTCTGAAACTCTCATTCTTAGTGGGGCTGCAGATACGTGCAAACTAAATCATTTCAGTTGCCAAAAGATGGGGCTGTTTTGTGCTCCATTGCTATGGCCAGCATTAGTGCAGCAGACATTGCATATTCTCTTGCTATGTGTCTGCATCATATAGGGTGGTCCAAAGTTTAGGGTGTGATGCACAATTCTTTTCTAATTATTTGGGCTATTATTGGCATTGGTTGCCACCCTTGGCAGTTTCTTGCACCCATACAAAGCACTGACATGCATTTCTACCTCAACGTGAACACTCTCCTGGAAAGGTGGGTGTATGTTTTTTGGTGACATGAAATGTTTATTGTGTAGTGTAATGGTTTTCAGGATTGTATAGGAAAAGACTGCACATTCTTCTTTCAGTGTGATATATTTTTGTTGGACAAACTCCCTTTGGAGTTAAAATTTGAGGGTTTGTCAAGCCCTTGCAGATTAGCAGTGTTGCAAGGCAATTTCATTTCTCAGTGGTAAGAAGAATCTCCATTTCAAATATCATTGATTTACATTAACTTTGTGCAAAATAAACAAAAATAAATGGCAAGGGTTTAACAGTACAAATTGATGGCAGGCAGTGGAATTATTATTATTATTATTATTATTATTATTATTATTATTATTATTTTATTTTAATTGAATTACTATTATTAATTGAATTTATATACCGCCCTATACCCAGAGGTCTCAGGGCACACACTCGGGGAACAAAATCAAAATATAAAACAACAAAATATATAATCAAAATAAAAACAACCCAATACCCCCCCACAAAAAAACACATTTAAAAGGGCATAGGATGTCAATCAAATCAACCAAAGGCCTGGTTAAAAAGGAACATTTTTGCCTGGCGCCTAAAGGTGTATAATGAAGAAGCCAGGCAAACTTCCCTGGGGAAGTTCCCATTCCACGTATGGGGAGCCACTGCAGAGAAGGCCCTGTTCTTGTGTTGCCACCCTCTGGACTTCTTGAGGAGGAAGCACATGAAGGGGGGTTCAGAAGAAGATCTCAGGGTCCAGGTAGATTCATATGGATAGAAAGTGGTCCTTCAGGTATTGTGGTCCTGAGCATCAAGCCTATTGACCTCAAGCCTATTTCTGTAAATTTCCAGTCCTGTGTTTCCCACCTTCAATAAATGAGCTATTAATGGAGGGAGGGGGAGACAAAAAAACTACAACTGATTTTGTGCAACAGGACTTTAGTATCCAGAGCTACCCACCCTTGAGAACTATAGAGCATACTGAGTGATCACATGTTATTAAGAAGTAATAATAACAATTTACAGTGAAATAAACATACACAACATTTTTAGAGCTAAAAAAAGTTAGTTCAATGCCTTAAAGTGTTGGCAGTATAAATTTTGAATGTGGAAGGAAAAGCGAGGAGCTGGAAAGAAACAGCAAAGGGAACAACCCCACTGAAAAAAGAGAGGAAATGGTAATACGAGATTAATCTGGAAAAAAATAGCTAAGCTTTAGCCCTCTTCAAGTGTTCCCCCTCAGGTGAGGTGGAGAGCAGGTCATGTTTCCTAGTCCTGCCTCATCCATCCCCCCCACCCCATCATCATGACCTAAACTCATAGAATTGCAGAGTTGGTAGGGATCCCAAGGGTCATCAAGTCCAACCTCTGCAATGCAGGAATCTCAACTATGACACTTGGCCACCCAACCTCTGCTTAAAAACCTCCAATGAAGCAGAGCCCACCACCTTCCAAGGGAGTCCGTTCCACTGTTGAACAGCTCTTACTGTCAGAAAGTTCTTCCTGATGTTTAGTCAGAATCACCTTTCTTGTAATTTGAAGCCATTGATTCGAGTCCCACCCTCCAGAGCAGGAGAAAACGAGCTTGTTCTGCCTTCCATGTGACAGCCCTTGAGGTATTTGAAGATGGCTATCATATCTCCTTTCTGTCTCCTCTTATCCAGGCTAAACATACCCAGCTTCCTCAACCGTTCCTCTTAAGGCTTGGTTTCCAGACCTTTGAGCATCTTGCTTGTCCATCTCTGCATATGTTCCAGCTTGACAATAACCTCCTTAAATGGTGCCCAGGACTGGACACAGGTGTGGTCTCACCAAGGTAGAATAGAGCAAAACTATGACTTTCACTGATGTGGACATTGCTTCTGTTGATGCAGCGTAGAAGTGCATTAGTTTTTTTACACTGTTGCCTCATGTTAAACTTTTGGTCTACTAAGACCCCTATATCCTTTTCACATGTACTACTGGCAAGCCAGGTTTCCCCATCTTATATTTGTGCATCTGGTTCTTCCTGCCTAAGTGCACAACCTTACATTTGTCCCTATTGAAATTCATTTTGTTAGCTTGGGCTCAGTTCTCCAATCTGTTGAGGTCATCTTTAATCCAGATTCTGTCTTCTGCAAAAATAGCTGCCCCTCCCAGTTTGGTGTCATCTGCAAATTGGATGAGCATTCCCTCAATTCAAGTCATTTATAAAGACATTTAACAACTATGAGCCCAGGATGGAACCCTGTGCCCCCCACTTGTCAGTTTTCCCAGGGTGATTAGGAATTCTTAGTGTGCACACTTTGGGATCTGTCAGTGAACCAGCTACAAATCCAACTACAGTCATATCTCGGCTTTAATATTTTCGGGTTGCGCTCCACGGCGACCCGGAAGTAACGATGCACATTACTTCCAGGTTTCGCCGCTCGCGCATGTGCAGTCGCTCAAAATGATGTCATGCGCAGAAGTGGTGAAACGCGGCATGCGCAGATGCGCAGTCGCGTCTTACGTTCGCTTCAGGATGCGAACGGAGCTCCGGAACAGATCCTGTTCGCATTCAGAGGTACCACTGTAACAGTTACCTTGTCAGGCTCACATTTTACCAGCTTCTCTGCAAGAATATCAGGGGGAACTTTGTCAAAAGCCTTACTGAAATCAATATAAACTACATCCACAGGATTCTCCTGATCCACCAAGCTTGTCACTCTATTAAAAAAAAGAAAAAGGAATGAGATTTGTTTGGCATGACTTGTTTTCAAAAAATCCATGCTGGCCCTTAGTAATTAGAGCACCCTTTTCTAAGTGCTCATGGACTGACTGTTTAATTATAGACATTTCCTCGTATTGATGTCAAGTTGACTGGCTGGTAATAACCTGGATCTTCTCTCCCGCCCGTTTTGAAGATGGAGGAAACATTTACCTGCTTCCAGTCTGCAGGGACCTCACCTATTCTCCAATATTTCTCAAATATGTGAACATTTTGGTTTTCTTTTGCTTTAGCCTACACGTGCACGCCTTGTTTTTAGTGCATTATGATGCCTCTGGTTCATATGTTGGGGTGGCTTCAGCTGTCTTACACAACACTTTTCTTTGGAGCACCACACCGTAAAAAAAAGTCTATTCTTTTAAAGGGAGGTTGGGGTCTGCAGCAGATTGCAATACTTTACCTGCAACCCAGCTGCTCCCAATGAGCCTAGTCTCATTCATATATATATATATATATATATATATATATATATATATATATATATATAAAATTTTCAAATACAAAACAAAATTATACACTCCATACATCTTAGTTACATCTTATTTCTCTTTTTTTGACTTCCCTCAACTTGTCTGCAAATCCTTCTTATTTTAACTTTAAACACATTTCTATTTCCCAATGAGCCTAGTTTCACCAGAATTGGACATAGAGTGGTACCTTGGTTTATGAACTTAATCCGTTCCGAAATTCCGTTCTTAAAGCAAAGCGTTCTTAAACCAAGGCATGCTTTCCCATAGCAGCGGGGGACTCAATTTACAAATGGAACACACTCAACAGGAAGCGAAACTTGTTCTGCTTCCCAAGGCAAAGTTCACAAACCAAAACACCTACTTCCGGGTTTGCAGCGTTCTTAACCCAAGTTGTTCATAAACTAAGCTGTTCTTAAACCAAGGTACCACTGTACTGATTTTCCCTGAGATCAGATACAATATAATGGAAATTCTCCTTCTGTGACAATGCATGCATAGGATATCAAATGTTTTAAATCAACAGCATCATTAGCTGAGACCTTTAGCAATCAAGCAGTAGCAGCTTACTTTAAAATGTCACACTTTGCAATAAAATAATTTTATTGACAGAATTCTGAAAAAAAATGTAGGAAATGTGAGTGATGGATGAGGAACTAACATTTTGATGCACTTCATCACATGTAATTAAACACAGATAATCAGATTTATTCCCCCCACAAGCAACAAAGTGTTACCTGTGAGTCATGCAGTCCATCAATCAGGAAAAATGGCTAACTTCCCATTTTAATTAAGTACATGATCTAATGATGTTTTCCTCTCAAATAGAAAAAATATATTTCATAATAATTGCCTCACATTTGCAGGAAAAGAGCAAAACAACCACATAGGGCAATCACTTGTGTTATTTAGATGTAATTTTGCCTTTTGGGGAAATATATCAAATGTGTTTCTTACTGAAAGCACCACAGTTAAGTAGATCATAGCAACCCTTTTGGGGGAAAATATAGAATTAAGCAGAAGAAACAAAGTATTAAACAAATGCAAACACTAACATGAAGTAAATGAGTACTTTTACAAATCTCCAAAGAAAACCACTAGGGGGAGACATTTTAAATGAGAGGTTATCCTGAAACCAAGGAAGGATTGTAGAAAATAATACATCTCTCTCTCTCTCTCTCTCTCTCTCTCTCTCTCTCTCTCTCTCACACACACACACACACACACACACACACACACACACACAGACATGGGAAAGGCCGGTCTGAGAGCCATTACACTGCAGACACTCTTAAGAAAAAATGTCTTAGAGTGGGAAAATGACTCTCACAGAAAAATAATTTTCTGCATTGAAATAGGCTCAAATATCAAGCTGCTCCCATGACACCACTAATCCACAAATAAGCAACAAACAGGGCAAAACTTTACTGGGATGTAAACCTCACTGAGTGCAATGGAGGCTTGCTTCAAGGTAAATGTGTACAGGACTGCAGCTTAATACAGCTCCTGTGTTAACTTGCCAGGTTGCAGCTTTGTTCATTTTCCTCACATCGAGAGTTTCAAACTTGCTCACAATGTTGTTAAAGCATATTAAAACATTCAAATGCCTTCTTCAGCAAAATATCATCTTGTTGCTGCATTTCTAAAAGGCATATTCTATTGTAGTTTGCTGTTGAAAACAAATAGTTATACTTGTTTTGATTTAAACTCCAGAAGCTTTGAATGTAGTGAAGCTTCAGCAAGTCCTTTGTTTCGTGAAATATTTACTTCATTATATCTATTACTGGTTTGCAGGGAACATATGTTAATTTTTTTAACAATAATTATTAGGGAGTATCAGAGGTGACACATTATAATGTAGCCAAACATACTCACTGCATTACACTAACTGAAGGAAACATCGTCCCACATCAACTCTACATCTTTCCCTAAATCCTATGGGTTCTGTGTGGTGTTCAAGAATGGATAAGAATGCTTTGCACACCAAGATTTAAATGTATTTCCTAAATACTAGGAAGCATGCAACAGCTTGTATTGCCAATTAACACTGTGGGTTCTTCAAAGGATATTTGGTAGACAATATGGGACGCGGGTGGCGCCGTGGGTTAAACCACTGAGCCTCTTGGGCTTGCCGATCAGAAGGTCGGCGGTTCGAATCCCCGCGATGGGGTGAACTCCCGTTGCTCAGTCCCAGCTCCTGCCAACCTAGCAGTTCGAAAGCACATCAAAGTGCAAGTAGATAAATTGGAACCGCTCCAGCGGGAAGGTAAACGGCGTTTCCGTGCGCTGCTCTGGTTCGCCAGAAGCGGCTTAGTCATGCTGGCCACATGACCCGGAAGCTGTACGCCAGCTTCCTTGGCCAGTAAAGCAAGATGAGCGCCACAACCCCAGAGTCCGCCACAACTGGACCTAATGGTCAGGGGTCCCTTTACCTTTACCTATATGAGGGACAGGTTATTTTTATTTGAACAGAATATGAAAGCCTCCTCAAACAGCAACAATCCCCCCCCCCTTGAAACAGTAAACTTTCTTAAACGGCAATAAAGATCTCACACCGATAAATAACTGCAAAGGAACAATTCCAAAGAAACAATTCCCCCAGCAGACCTTCACCCACATCCAACACCAGATCCAGCCCTAGGGAGCCTCAGCAGTGTTTGGTCCATCCTCGTCCTCCTTGACTGCGTTGCCCTGCACCATTGGTACCAATTAGGGCTCCCAATCTGGGCAATGCAGCTCCAAGGGCAGGAGTGCTCCTGCGAGGACTCACAGGAAGGGTTGGCTGCAGAAGGCCAACCCGACACCTCACTTTTCTTGCGCATTTTCCACTATACAGCTCCCTTTCAAACACAGAGCTTTGATATAAGTGAGCATAAAGTAGGCTTTTAATCTATTGTGTATTTATATATTCAATTAAATATATTAATTATTTATATTAAATAATATTAACTATCTTGCAGTCACCTGTGGGTTCTGTGTTGAAGTACCCTTGCAGCCTACTTGGTCTGAGAAGTTGGACTGCCCTGTGTTGGAGGTTGATAGACATCGTCCATACTAGAGGGTCCAGGGTGGCCAAATAATTTGTAGATACTTGCATCCACACCCTATGTAACATAGTTCTATCATTAAAAGTTATTAGGTACACACCAAAACTATAACAATGTGTATGCAAGGGCATCATTTGACCATAGTTCAAAGAGTTTTGAACATACTTTTAAACAACAGGATCAAACAAAGCTGCGTGTTTTCTAAATAGAAATCTCTAGCATTTTTTTAACAACTCTTACTATTTGGCTTTTTGGGGGTGTCTAAATTTCTTGGGCATAAATTCCCCCTGCTAGAAAGGATATCACATTTTGGAGATGATCATGGAAGTGTAACAAAGACATGTTTTTCTATGAACTTCTCTGGCAGATGTTATACCTTTAAAATTTCAACTTCAGATAAAAGGATGTAAGCTTTTAGGAAACACAAAGAATTCACTTTTCAGCTGCTCTCCTTTTTACAGACTGGAGTGCAAGAGACAGAAATGAGAGATAAAAACAAAATAGGGATGGCTTCTCCCTGCTATGATCGGTCCCAGTTTCCAGTGCATGTACATTAGAACCTAGAAACACCCATTAGTTTCTACAATATGTCTTCTCTGTAGAAAATGGAGAGTTCCCTTCTGCTCTGAATGCTTTGCTTCCACTGGAAATGTTTTTCTGATCTCTTTTAAAGTGCTGTATTAAGATTTAGGTAGCAAAGTGGCAGGGGCAGTACTTTCCAATGGGCTTTATGGATATACGTAACTCCCAAATCAAGAGCTAAATGTCACATCCTGACTTTTAACTGAGAGTTTTAAAAACACCCCATTTCCAGACTTCTCTGGTCACTGACGTTCCTTTGGAAATATATGCTCCAAATTTCAGCTTCCTATCCATTGTGGGTATAACATAACCATTTGAGGGTACACTTTTTACCTAATTTGGGGGGGGGAGTTGTAGAAATGTCCATTCTGAGCTTTCTTAATTCACACATTGTCTTTAGAGCAAAGAATTTGACAGGGCAAATGTGCTCCATGAAGGTTAAATTGAAAGATTAGCCAAATATGTTGGAAGCAGCACTGACTATCTGCTCCTTGGCTCACAAAGCAGAACTGATCTTCCTGTCTCCCTGCCAATATATAGACAGTGGCATCAGTCTGAGGGAAGGTGTAAGGATGTACTCCATGTAATTCCCAGAAACTGTTTCTATGACATGCAATGAGTACTTGGAAATCCCAGGAACACCCCTTTCTCTAGAAAGAGAAGGGCAAATCCAGACCATACATTCATGCCACTCACAACACACATTTCAATATACATTTTAATGGCATGCATTTGCCTGAAGTGCACCAATGTTGTGTAGGTGTTAGTTTGTTATCGCCCTAAATCTATTTATTATTTTCATTGCATCCTACACTTTGTCCCCACCGGAGTAGAAATCATATATCAAACAGATGGAAACCGTTTAATCTGAGCAGGCTGAAAGCAAAGAGTAAGGTTACCGTAACTTCCGTCATGGAGCTTCAGTATGCTGATGACAACATAGTGTGTGCACGCTCAGAGGATGACCTCCAAACCATCATAAATATCTTTGCAGAAGCTTACAAAAAGCTTGGCCTATTGCTCAACATCCAAAAAACCAAAGTGCTGCACCAACAAGCACAAAGCAACCCCTCTGCAATGCCACAAATCCAACTCAATGGTGTAATGTTGGAAAATGTCAATTACTTCTCCTACCTGGTCAGTTACCTTTCCACAAGGGCTGACATTGATGCCGAAATCCAGCATTGCCTGAGCTCTGCGAGTGCAGCTTTCTCCCGACTGAAGTGCAGAGTGTTTGAGATCCGGAACATTCACAGGGAAACCAAAATGCTTGTTTACAAAGCTATTGTACTACTAACCTTACTGTATGCTTGTGAAATGTGGACCACGTATAAATGCCATCTCCTCAACAGATTCCATCAATGGTGTGTCCGAAAATTTTTACACATCACTTGGCAAGACAGGCGAACTGGAAGAAGCAAAGATCACCAGTGTCGAAGCAATGATTCTTCAACGTCAACTTCGTTGGACTGGTTATGTTGTACTGACGCCTGATTATCATTTCCAAAGTAGCTACTCTATTCCAAACTTAAAAGTGGAAGCTGTAATGCTGGTGGTCAACAAAAGAGGTTTAACACTCTCTCAACGCAAATCTTAAAAATGTAGTATAAACACTGACAACTGGGAAACACTGGCCTGCAAGCACTCCAATTGGAGAACAGCCTTGACCAAAGGTGTCATGGACTTTGAAGACACTCAAACTCAGGACGCAAGGGAGAAACGTGCTAAGAGGAAGGCATGCTTGACAAATTCACACTGTGATCAACTCCCACCCAGAAACCTGTGTCCCCACTGTGAAAGGACGTGTGGATCCAGAATTGGCCTCCACAGTCACGGACTCACTGTTAAGACCGTGTCCATGGAAGACAATCTTACTCAGCGATGAGTGATCACCAAATAAAGAAGAAGTTTGTCGGCCTGGGAAGGTCGAGGTTCAAATATCTCAGTTCAAATCCCCACATAGTCATCAAGCTAACTGAGTAACCTTGGGCCAGTAACACTCTCTCAGCCTAACCTACCATATTTTTCTCTCTATAACACGCAGATTTTTTCTCCTAAAAAGGAAGGGGAAATGTCTGTGCGTGTTATTGAGCGAATGTGTGGTCCCTAGAGCCGACTAGGGCGAGCGCAGGAACAAAAATCAGGCAAAAATCAAATCGCGTGTCGGAGAAGGGAAAAGAGGAAGTTGCTGCTTTCCTGCATTCTGCCTCAGGGTATTACTGCCCACCCGCTTGTGTTTCATAGAATCATAGAATCATAGAATTGGAAGAGACCACAAGGGCCATCGAGTCCAACCCCCTGCCAAGCAGGAAACACCATCAGAGCACTCCTAACATATGGTTGTCAAGCCTCTGCTTAAAGACCTCCAAAGAAGGAGACTCCACCACACTCCTTGGCAGCAAATTCCACTGTCGAACAGCTCTTACTGTCAGGAAGTTCTTCCTAACGTTTAGGTGGAATCTTCTTTCTTGTAGTTTGGATCCATTGCTCCGTGTCCGCTTCTCTGGAGCAGCAGAAAACAACCTTTCTCCCTCCTCTATGTGACATCCTTTTATATATTTGAACATGGCTATCATATCACCCCTTAACCTCCTCTTCTCCAGGCTGAACATGCCCAGCTCCCTTAGCCATTCCTCATAAGGCATCGTTTCCAGGCCTTTGACCATTTTGGTTGCCCTCCTCTGGACACATTCCAGTTTGTCAGTGTCCTTATTGAACTGTGGCGCCCAGAACTGGACACAGTACTCCAGGTGAGGTCTGAGCAGAGCAGAATACAGTGGCACTATTACTTCCCTTGATCTAGATGCTATACTCCTATTGATGCGGCCCAGAATTGCATTGGCTTTTTTAGCTGCCGCGTCACACTGTTGGCTCATGTCAAGTTTGTGGTCAACCAAGACTCCTAGATCCTTTTCACATGTACTGCTCTCAAGCCAGGTGTCACCCATCTTGTATTTGTGCCTCTCATTTTTTTTGCCCAAGTGCAGTACTTTACATTTCTCCCTGTTAAAATTCATCTTGTTTGTTTTGGCCCAGTTCTCTAATCTGTCAAGGTCGTTTTGAAGTGTGATCCTGTCCTCTGGGGTGTTAGCCACCCCTCCCAGTTTGGTGTCATCTGCAGATTTGATCAGGATGCCCTTGAGTCCATCATCCAAGTCATTGATAAAGATGTTGAATAAGACCGGGCCCAAGACAGAACCCTGTGGCACCCCACTAGTCACTCTTCTCCAGGATGAAGAGGAACCATTGATGAGCACCCTTTGGGTTCGGTCAGTCAGCCAGTTACAAATCCACTGAGTGGTAGCATAGTCAAGACCGCATTTTACCAGCTTCTTTACAAGAATATCATGGGGCACCTTGTCAAATGCCTTGCTGAAATCAAGGTAGGCTACATCCACTGCGTTCCCTTCATCTACCAGGCTTGTAATTCTGTCAAAAAACGAGATCAGGTTAGTCTGACATGACTTATTTTTCAGAAATCCATGCTGACTATTGGTGATCACAGTACTCCTTTCTAGGTGCTCACAGACTGTTTGCTTAATGATCTCTCCAGAATCTTCCCTGGTATTGATGTCAGACTGACTGGGCGGTAATTATTTGGGTCCTCTCTTTTCCCCTTTTTGAAAATAGGGACAACATTTGCCCTCTTCCAGTCTGTCGGGACTTCGCCTGTTCTCCAGGAATTCTCAAAGATGACTGCCAGTGGTTCTGAGATCACATCTGCCAGTTCTTTTAATACTCTTAAAATACTCCCCTGGGGGATATCATCAATTTGTCCCTTGGCACCGGGATATTCCCAGGGGAACTGAAGGAGGCAGTGGTGCGTCCGCTCTTAAAGAAAACATCATTAGATCCCTTAGATCTGTCCAATTACCGCCCGGTTTCGAATCTCCCATTCCTGGGTAAGGTGATTGAGAGAGCGGTTGCTGAACAGCTTGGTAGGTTTCTGGATGAAACATCGGCTCTCGATCCATTCCAGTCCGGCTTCCGCGCTGGTCATGGGACCGAGACGGCTCTGGTCGCCCTAACAGATGATCTCCGCAGGCAGCTGGATCGAGGCGGGTCAGGGCTGCTGATTCTTCTAGACCTGTCAGCAGCCTTCGACATGGTCGATCACGAACTCCTAGACCACCGCCTTGCCGACGTGGGGATCCAGGGCACAGTCCTCCAATGGCTGCGCTCGTTTCTCTCTGGTCGGGGACAGAGGGTGGCGCTTGGGGGGGAATTGTCATCGCGCCACTCCTTGGTGTGTGGAGTGCCTCAGGGTGCGATTCTCTCCCCGATGCTTTTTAACATCTTTATGCGCCCCCTCGCCCAGCTTGTTTGGAGTTTTGGGCTGGGTTGCCATCAGTATGCCGATGACACCCAACTCTATCTGTTGATGGATGGCCATCCTGACTCGGCCCCAGACACACTGACCAGATGCCTGGAGGCTGTGGCTGGATGGTTACGTGGGAGCCGGTTGAAGTTAAATCCTTTGAAGACAGAGGTCCTCTGGCTGGGACAGGACGATATGGGATTGAGGGGGCAACTCCCATCTCTTGCGGGGGTGCAGTTAGTGCCAGCACCGTCCGTTAAGAGTTTGGGTGTAATCTTCGATACCTCCCTCTCTATGGAGGCGCAGATTACAGCTATAACAAAGGCGGCATTTTTTCATCTCCGCCAAGCTAAGCAGTTGGCCCCTTATCCCTCTCGCCCTGACCTAGCCACTGTGATCCATGCGACGGTCACCTCCAGACTGGATTATTGTAACTCGCTCTACGTGGGGCTGCCCTTGAGACTGACCCAGAAACTCCAGCGGGTGCAGAATGCCGCGGCGAGACTCCTTATGGGGTCTTCGCTGCGAGACCACATTCATCCGGTGCTATATCAGCTGCACTGGCTCCCGGTGGAGTACAGGATCAGGTTTAAGGTGCTGGTTTTAACCTTTAAAGCCCTATACGGCCTAGGACCCTCGTACCTACGGGACCGCCTCTCCTGGTATGCCCCACAAAGAAACCTACGGTCTGCAAATAAAAACATCCTGAAGGTCCCAGGCCTCAGAGAGGTTAGGCTGGCCTCAACTAGAGCCAGGGCCTTCTCGGCTGCGGCTCCAATCTGGTGGAACGCTCTGTCAGAAGAGACTAGGGCCCTGCGGGACTTGACATCTTTCCGCAGGGCCTGCAAGACAGAGTTGTTCCACCAGGCCTTTGGTCAGGGCACAGCCTGACTCCCTCCTCTGGCAACCTGCACAGAGTTTTGCTTAATGGTTGCCATTAACTTGATTTTAATTAATTTTTATAATGAAATATTTTTAGAATGTTGGTTTATTTGATTGTTTGATTATTTGATTGTTGTTAGCCGCCCTGAGCCCGGCTTCGGCTGGGGAGGGCGGGATATAAATAAAATTTATTATTATTATTATTCTTGGACGCAGTTCATCTGGCCCTGGAGACTTGAATATATCCAGACTAGCCAAGTATTCTTGTACTATCTCCTTAGTTATTCTGGGCTGTGTTTCCTCTGCTGAGTCATTTGCTCCAAATTCTTCAGGTCGGGCATTGTTTTCTTTATCGGAGAAGACTGAGGCAAAGAAGGCATTGAGGAGTTCAGCCCTTTCTGTGTCCCCTGTTTGCATTTCACCATCTTCTCCTCTGAGTGCCCCCACTGTTTCTTTGTTCTTCCTTTTGCTACGAACATACCCATAAAAGCCTTTTTTGTTGCTTTTAACCTCTCTAGCAAGCCTGAGTTCATTCTGTGCTTTAGCTTTTCTGACTTTGTGTCTACACGTGCTGGCTATTTGTTTGAATTCCTCTTTGGTGGTTTCCCCCCTTTTCCATTTTTTGTACACATCCTTTTTTAATCTTAACTCAGTTAAAAGTTCTTTAGATAGCCACCCTGGCTTCTTTAGGCACCTTCCATGTTTCCGTCTCATTGGTATTGCCTGAAGTTGTGCTTTTACTATCTCCCTGTTAACAAACTCCCAGCCATCATGAACTCCCTTTCCTTTTAGTATTACTGTCCATGGGATCTCACCCAGCACTTCCCTAAGTTTTATGAAGTCGGCTTTCTTAAAGTCGAGAAATTGAGTCCTAGTATGCTTGGCTGCTCCATTCCGCTGTATAGTAAACTTCAGAAGAGCATGATCACTCGCGCCTAATGATCCTTCCACTTCTACCCCACTAACCAGGTCATCAACATTGGTTAGGACCAGATCTAAAATGGCTGTTCCTCTTGTTGCTTCTCCCACTTTCTGGACAATGAAGTTGTCTGCAAGGCCAGTGAGGAATCTGTTTGACCTTATGCTCTTGGCTGAGTTTGACATCCAACAAATATCTGGGTAATTGAAGTCCCCCATTACTACTATCTCCCTTCCTTTTGCATGCTTGGCCATCTGTTCCAGGAAGGCATCATCTATGTCCTCCGTTTGGCTTGGGGATCTATAGTAAACTCCCACAATGAGGTCACTGTTATTCTTCTCTCCCTTAATTTTGACCCAAATGCTCTCACTTTGGCTTTGAGGTTCTAAATCTCTTCACAGGTATACACATCCCTGACATATAACGCCACTCCTCCTCCTTTCTTGTCTGGTCTGTTTCTCTGAAATAGATTGTATCCCTCCATTATTACATTCCAATCGTGGGACTTATCCCACCAGGTTTCAGTGATGCCTATTATGTCATATTTAGTTTGCTGTACCAAGAGCTCAAGCTCATCTTGTTTATTTCCCATGCTTTGCGCATTAGTGTACAGACATTGAAGTCCATTAATCATTCCCCCGTGTCTCTTATTTAAGGATTTTTTCCTCCCACCACTAGGTCTGCGTGCTGTTTGCTCCATTTGGTCTATGACATTTGGATGATCATCTTCATCAATTGATAGACTCCTACCTTCAGGAGCACTGTCTCCCTCCCCCACATTAGTCAGTTTAAAGCCCTCCTGATGAGGTTTCTGAGATTTTTTGCAAAAACATTCCTCCCAACCGTTGTGAGGTGCAGCCCATCGCTTGCCAGAAGTCCATCTTCAAGAAACTGCAGTCCGTGATCTAAGAATCCAAACCGTTCCTCTTTACACCATTTGCGAAGCCAGTTGTTCACTTCCACTATTTTTCCCTCTCTCCCTGGGCCACGTCGTTCAACTGGGAGGACAGATGAGATGACAATTTGTGCATTTAATTGCTTTGATTTCCTGCCCAGAGCCTCATAATCTCTTTTGATCTTCTGGAGGCTATTGCTTGCAGTGTCATTGGTTCCCACATGAACCAAGAGGAAGGGGTATCTGTCAGTGGGTTTTATGATTCCTTGCAGTCGTTCAGTAACATCTTGGATCTTAGCCCCGGGGAGACAGCACACTTCCCGAGGCATCTTGTCAGGCCCACAGATCACTGCTTCTGTTCCCCTCAGTAGGGAATCCCCTATCACCACTACACGCCTCCTCTTAGGTCTGGTCGGGTTCTTCCGTGAACTGTCCGTTCCAAGGTCGCCTGCACATTCCCTGAGGACTGACTTTGCTGCTCGTCTTCATATACCTGATCAACTGTAATGAGGGAGAGATCCTCAAATGGAGTCTGCTCTTCGTCTTCCATGCTAGGGGAGAGGACCTCAAAGCGATTGTGTATTTCTAAACAATCAGAGCGAACCCTGGGCCTCCTACTTCTTTGAGTCACATTTCTCCATATATCTGACTCCTGTGTTGGTGAACTAGCCTCCTTCTCAGGGGAGTCCCCTGTCTCCTCCTTGGTGGAGACGGTGTGCTCTGTTGCTTCCAAGAAGAGCTCCAGCTCTCTAATTCTTTGGAGCGTAGCTACACGTTCCTCCAGTTGCTGGACTTTGTCTTCTAAGAGGGCAATCAACATGCAATTGCTGCAGGTAAAGCTGCCTGCAACCTTTGGCAAGATGGCAAACATTGCGCAGGAACCGCAGGCGACTGCAGCTGTTCCCTCACCCTCCATCTTGAGAAAGTGTCGTTGGGGGTGACTACAGCGGTCCTCCATCATAAAAAGCGTGTTGTTGATGTTGTTTAGTCGTTTAGTCGTGTCCGACTCTTCGTGACCCCATGGACCAGAGCACGCCAGGCACCTCTGTCCTCCACTACCTCCCGCAGTTTGGTCAGACTCATGCTGGTAACCTCGAAAACACTATCCAACCATCTCGTCCTCTGTCGCCCCCTTCTCCTTGTGCCCTCCATCTTTCCCAGCATCAGTGTCTTCTCCAGGGAGTCTTCTCTTCTCATGGGGTGGCCAAAGTACTGGAGCCTCAGCTTCACGATCTGTCCTTCCAGTGAGCACTCAGGGCTGATTTCCTTAAGAATGGATGTGTTTGATCTTCTTGCAGTCCCTGGGACTCTCAAGAGTCTCCTCCAGCACCAAAATTCAAAAGCATCAATTCTTCGGCGATCAGCCTTCTTTATGGTCCAGCTCTCACTTCCATACATCACTACTGGGAAAACCATGGCTTTAACTATACGGACCTTTATTGGCAAGGTGACGTCTCTACTTCTCAAGATGCTGTCTAGGCCTGTCATTGCCCTTCTCCCAAGAAGCAGGCGTCTTTTAATTTCGTGGCTGCTGTCACCATCTGCAGTGATCATGGAGCCCAAGAAAGTAAAATCTCTCACTGCCTCCATTTCTTCCCCTTCTATTTGCCAGGAGGTGATGGGACCAGTGGCCATGATCTTCGTTTTTGATGTTGAGCTTCAGACCATATTTTGCGCTCTCCTCTTTCACCCTCATTAAAAGGTTCTTTAATTCCTCCTCACTTTCTGCCATCAAGGTTGTGTCATCTGCATATCTGAGGTTGCTGATATTTCTTCCAGCAATCTTAATTCCAGCTTGGGATTCATCCAGCCCAGCCTTTCGCATGATGTATTCTGCGTATAAATTAAATAAGCAGGGAGACAAAATACAGCCGTCGTACTCCTTTCCCAATTTTGAACCAATCAGTTGTTCCATATCCAGTTCTAACTGTAGCTTCTTGTCCCACATAGAGATTTCTCAGGAGACAGATGAGGTGATCAGGCACTCCCATTTCTTTAAGAACTTGCCATAGTTCTTTTTAAGCAAGGTTATGCTTAAAATTCTACAAGGAAGGCTCAAGCAGTATGTGGATCGAGAACTCCCAGAAGTGCAAGCTGGATTTAGAAGAGGCAGAGGAACCAGAGACCAAATTGCAAACATGCGCTGGATTATGGAGAAAGCTAGAGAGTTCCAGAAAGACATCTACTTCTGCTTCATTTACTATGCAAAAGCCTTTGACTGTGTCGACCACAGCAAACTATGGCAAGTTCTTAAAGAAATGGGAGTGCCTGATCACCAAAAAGCGTGAAGACAGGACAAATACCCCCCCCCAAATCTAGGTCTCCCCCAAGAAACGTTTGAGACTAGCTCCCCTAAATCTAAAAGATGGATCAAACTGCACACGCCGCTAGGCGCGCGCCGCTGCCCTGCAAACTCGTTGCTGTGTTTGCTCAAACGGAACAAAGAGCAGGCAAATCCCCTCCCCTCCAGGCAAGCAGAGGAAAAAGCAGAGCGTCCTTCCTTCTAATTCCTTTCCCTGCTCCTCGCAGGCAGCCAGAAAACATGCAGGTGGGAGAGAGAGAGAGAGAGAGGGCTGGCTGGGGGGGGGGACTTTTGCCTTTCTTTCTTTCCTCCCTCCCGTTAAATCCCTCTCCTGCATTCTTAGCCAGCTGCTTCTCTGCACACCCCTCTCATGCTCCTTGTCCCTTCTGTGTTTTTCCTTCCCTCCCCACTTAAAATGTAGTTACAAAGCATGGATCCACATGGATCCTCAGGATCTTTGCATTGGGTCACCCCAAATTTACCATCAGATCACATAGCATGTCCATGGCTACAGCCTGCCCCCCAAAAACCATGCACCCACTGTTGCTTGGGGCTGCAATGGTGCAAAAACGTGGTTAAAAAGCATGGATCCACATTGATCCTCAGGATCTTTGCATTGGGTCACCCCAAATTCACCATCAGATCACATAGCATGTCCATGGCTACAGCCTGCACCAAAAAAATCACACACTCACTGTTGCCTGAGGTCACAATGGTGCAAAAACGTGGTTAAAAAGCATGGATCCACATGGATCCTCAGGATCTTTGCATTGGGTCACCCCAAATTCACCATCAGATCACATAGCATGTCCATGGCTACAGCCTGCACCAAAAAAATCATGCACCCACTGTTGACTGGGGTCACAATGATGCAAAAACGTGGTTACAAAGCATGGATCCACAGGGATTCTCAGGATTTTTGCATTGGGTCACCCCAAATTCACCATCAGATCACATGTCTGTGGCCACAGCATGAAGCACAAAAATGATACATCCACTGTTTCATTCAGAATTTCCCCCCCTTGTTTTCCTCCTCTAAAAACGATGTGCGTGTTATGGTCAGGTGCGTGTTATAGAGCGAAAAATACGGTATGTCACAGGATTATTGTGAAGTAGGAGAAACACACACAACACCTTGAATGTCTTCCTGCTTGGCAGGGGGTTGGACTCGATGGCCCTTGTGGTCTCTTCCAACTCTATGATTCTATGATTCAAAGAGAAAACTTTTTCATTTGCTCACAAAAACCATACATTCTGTTCTGTAAACTGCCCTGAGACCTCCGGATATAGGGCGGTATATAAATTCAATAAAATAAAATAGAAAGTCAGTTGAGACAAATTATTATGAAGGAATATGTTTACAATATATCTAATTTTGAGAGTTCAAAGTGTGTATCTAGTTTTATTGGCGAGCAGGGAGGAGAACTATGCAATCTACCCTGTGCCCCAGTTGTCAAAATTCTGGAACTATAATGTTCTAAAGAAAACCTATGTGAAAAAGTACAGAAATGTAACTGGATTGTATCTGAATTGCCTGTGTATGAGAGGAGGGATTGCAGTGTGCAGTACCAGATGGTGAGAGCTGAGGTAGCTTGCCGTAGAATACTATACACAATTCCCAGGCACTCCAGTATGGAGAATCACACATTCCCAACACAGAGAGAATGTGACAGAGGATGCTGTCAAACATCTGACAAACACAACCAAGATTAGAGCTCCAAGCAGGAGTATAAACAAGGCTCAAACAAGAACATATTTGAATCAGCTCCTTCCATTCAGAGACTCTCCCTGTTCACCTTTTCCTCTTCTATTGGTAGGGCTAAGTCTCCCCCTCCCCCGGTTGTAATTTGCCTTTATGTTTATTTGCTGAAGTTCACCTAAAGCCAAATTCCAAAGCAAATTTGCAACTTCTGGCAAAACATGCAAGGATTTCAGAGGGAAACGGGAAGAGTTTTGATATTACGAGTGGAATTCCATGGGGAAACTGGACTCCTGATGAGAGGTTTTCAAGTTTGTCAGTCCACAAAGTCTTCTTGAATTAATGCCAGTGCTTTTTGACCTCAAGACAAAATAAAAACTGTAGAGGAAAAAGTCATACAAAATACCTGTACCACTTGTCATTTATGGACGAACCTGCCTAACTTGAACTTTACTAAACAATACAAAAACTGAATTATAGCCATTCTTCATCATTTGTATTTCTCTAAATTTTGCAATGCAGTTCTCAAACCAAGTAATGCGTTCAAAAATGCATACACTGGGGTAAAGTATGCATGAAAATGCTTATCAGAGAATTGTAGCGTTGAAAGGGACCCCAAGGGGAATCTAGTTCAATCTCCTACAATGCAGGAATGAAAGCATCGATGACAGATGGCCATCCAAGCTCTGCTTAAAAATCTCCAAGGAATGAGAGTCTGCAACCTCCCAAGGGAGTTCGTTCCACTGTCAAACAGCTCTTAAAGCCAGAAAGATCTTTCTGATATATTTGTATAAAATATTGGGGGAAACTGCTACAGAAAGTAATGTATATTGAGCAAAATTGCATACAAACACATATCTGTTAGGAGAAATTCACACAAACACACTAATGCTTTTTCGTGAAGGCTCTATATATGAACCCAAACTGATGTTGGAATGTGGAGAACTGAACTTACTGATTTGCCTATCCCTACTTGTGATCAATTAATCAAAACATAGTCCAACTGCTCATCTATGGCACTACTGGGACATGGTAAACTTCCTAGTAAACTTCCACCCACTCTGGATGGACTGCAAAAACAGGAGTGGAGGATGGTGATTGCTAAGCATTTAGCAGGATGGTGATTGCTAAGCATTTAGCAGGTTGTGAACATGGCTGTGGGGTTACTTTTAGGTTCGTCGCCACTTTTCCAGGCCAGGCCTATTCTAAAGACGTTTATTCCTATAGTGGAACTTTCTGTTTTCTTTTGGTCACAGCAAACCCTCCATGGCAAATCACAAACTGATTTTGAAAAGTATCCTATATTTGAAAGGTATTTTGCAGTACAATCTCTCTTTATGAACATTCACTATGTGAAAATTCACTTATCCAAACACTTACCCAAACCTCACTATACACACCACTGATTCATATTTTTGAACAGTGAGCATTTTTTACATCTTTGTTCGCCTTTTGCTGATTGAGGATGGGAGGGTGGGAAGTGATCAGACAAATCAGAGAGCATTCTTAAATGAGTTTTCCCGTGTCCCTCTCCCCCCACTTTTATAGAGGTCAAACCGTATGGTCAGGAACAATTTTTAAAAATACCACAGGAATTGATGGAAATTGTTGTTTCATGATACAAACGCTTGCCTAATGAATGATTTTCGGGGAACACATTGTGCTCAATAAGCAGGACCTGTGTGTATGGGGAAGTTCAGGCATCATTAGCAAATGTATCAAGGAATTTATAGAACTAGGTGAACAGATTTTGGATCCTGGCACCTGTGTTTATACTCTAAAAATATGATTCCCAAATGGCCCTTTGATGCTCTCATTTTGATGCCAGCATGTTGCTGGATTGCCCTCGATTTGCCAGTTTAAAAGTGAGTGGGAATCCTATCCTTGCAATAAGAGTCACCTGTCTAAATGGTTCACTTACATTGCTTGATACTATTGTGGGGAATAAAGGGAAAATCTGTAAATCTATAATTCATCGAAAGAGACAACCAAAATCCAAAGCGATGCTATGGGTGGAATTCAGTGTCACACTATTACAAACATTCCATTTGCACAAGCATTTCAGCTGGCTAGAGGGAATGATCTACCTCCTCTTCCCTGTGCACTGTTCTGTGTGCTCTCCTGTGTGACCCTCACACCAGCCACTTTTGGGGGGACATGTGAAGGGAAGCTTTGTTGCCCAAGCAGAAGCCCCTGCACAGGGCTTAAGCTGGCAGTGTTCATTAGGTGAATCCTGTCTCTTTAAAATTAGTTTTTCTTTGGAAAAGAGACAAATATACCCCGAAGCATTTTGATTCTGCAACAGATAATCCATGAGCAAACTTACAAAACTACATTTTTCTCAATTGGGGATAATTCAGCCTTAAACAGCAGAGTTGTATATACTTCTGCAGATAAAAGGAAAAAAATTACAGCATCACAAAGAGATTATAATGCAGCCAAATGATTAAAATGCTGGCAGCGCATCTTTTTTTAAAAAAAGCAAATCAGATGCTTTATGATATCATATTCAGTTTAATCACTGTTTATTTTGCATTCTAGGCTCAATAAAAGCAGAAAACATGCTTTCGTGTAAACAATTAAGAGTTTGTAGTTACACATTTTATTATTCAGGATTATTTAAACAGAGGTTCATTTGCATAATCACCCATGCTGGGTACCTAAAGGGGATGGGGAGTGCCAAAGTGGGTCCCCGCAATGGTGGAGGGAGATGAAGAGAGGCAGGAAAAACCCTGAAGCACACATGATAATACAGAGTTTGGGCATATGGTGGTGTAAAGCCTTGTCCACCAAAATCCCATAATAGCCAAGGGCTAGTGGGCTTTGCATGGGCACTCCCCCCATCCAGCTGTGATAAAGGAATAGCAGTATTCATAACACAAATAGGTTCTTCTTGATGGCCTCATAACTCAGGATGGTTCAGTCAGCAGAGCAAGAGACTCTTAATCTCAGAGTTGGGGTTCAAGCCCCTACATGGGGCAAAAGATTCCTGCATCGCAGAGGGTTGGTCTAGATGTCCCTCCAACTCTACAGTTCTATGATTCTACGAACATGCGGAAGACCAAAAGTTTCCCACCCCTGATCTAAAGCCAATTATAGTCATTAGACATTTCAGCATTCAGCCCAGCACAAGCCTCTGCTACAGTTCTAAGGATTAAAAGGAAGTGAGCGAGAGCATGGAGGCTCAGGTGCCTTGAGCTCAGGGAAGCCCAAGAGCGGAGAGGCTGCAGCCGGTGTCCTCAGAGACTAGGAAAAAGCAGGGCAAATGGATGTAATATATCATCCTCATTGCCATGCCTTGTTATTCATCTCTGTTCAGACATCTTCCTTCAGCCCCGTCTGTTTAGTGTGTTTCACATCCATCCACACGTTCCTGATAGGTTAGGCTGCATATACAATATGGTGAAGCAAGGAGTAAGGCACACACTAACCCATTTGTAGCACAAAAATGTAGTTTTTCCTCAATCCCGAACAGGCAATACTCACCCTCAACATGCTGCTTGCAATCAAGATAATAATATTTTATTATTTATACCCCGCCCATCTGGCTGGGTTTCCCCAGCCACTCTGGGTGGCTTCCAACAAAACACTAAAATAAGATTGATTTGAGATATACATTTGAAGTGGGTGAGGACCCAAAACCATTTGATTAGGTTACCCATGTTTTTTCCTCCCTGCACATGGTGATTGAAGAAAGATGTACCGATTGTGATCTTAGTAGACACATCTCCACAATGTCACAGGGCAGGTGTGGTTAGACACGCACACATTTCCAGGACTGCCTAGATCTGTTTACAAATGAACATACTGTGAGGAATTGCAGAATCAGCTTGTAATGAGCTTTTATTTTCAGGATGAAACAAATTTCTCAGGAATTTTTTTTCTCACTGGCAAAAATTATGCAATAGATATAGGTTGTGTGTGGACCATGTGGAAAAAGGAATACCTCCATTGACTCTAGAACAAAATGATAGTGCTATGCAGCCTAAGAAAACAGAACACTATTGATTTTACTAGATATTTTGAAATGTAGGACATCACTTGTAAGAAAGGAAATATAATGTTCAGTGAAGTGAACTTATTATTAAAAATGAGTATTTTTAACCAAGAAGAATTCATTCCTAATTTCAAATGGGTAAATTAATAGTGGCGGGGGCAGGGGGGTGGAACCCACCTGTCAGTTGTGGGTAGCCAAACCACCATACGAAGCATGAACAATAGGGAAAATAGGGTGGAAGACACCCTCAGCCACATTGTCTTTAATGATAATTACTTTAAAAGCAAACTGAAGTGCTGAGGAACAGGGTTTGGGTTACGACACAGAAGTGATGTTTCTAGCACTTGAAAAATGGGATAACATAATCAAATCTTGAACAGTTATGTGCAGGCCTTACCTTCATATAAATGAAATCTGAAACACTGCCCATGGTTTGATGATTTTTGCAGTCTCAACTACATCATTTCTATCTTTATAACTGTCTAACTGCTGCAATTTGGGCATTTTTTTTTTTAAAAAAGCTTTTAGTCTGCATAATTCCTGGAATGGATACTTTTGTGAATTGTCGCTTGTATTTGGTTGTTTTGGTCTAGGCTACTCTGAATTTATACAGATCAAAAAAATTATAAATTGCTAACTGCATTGCTGAATGAAACACAGCCAGCCTATAAATCACCACTGATGGCTTTCCTTGCACCAAAAATAGGTCAGTTCCATTATTTATTTGTGATCATCTCTGCTGTGAAATTATATTGACAGAGAGCAAGTTAGATTACATAATGCACAACTAAATCCTTATTCACTTCATTAAATTCTTCAGCTCAAAGAGTTTTTTATAAGTGAAATATTTTGAGATTTTCTTGTTGAGCACTGGATATGGAAAGCCGGTGAAGGCATTAAGGGAGAGACAGCACTGGTTCAGCTTGCAGCATGGGTCTGGTTGACCTTTGCATGCTCATCATTGTAATACCATTCATGTGTGAATGAAACTAAGTTCATATGTTGGGACTCCACAGAGTGCAGCAGCAGACACCCTGTACTACCCTCAAGTAAGAACAGAAACACTGCCAATCAGTGTCCCCAATTCAATCCATTTTTGACATTCTGGTCATCTATCAGATCAGATGCTACTGAGAGGTCCAGAAGTATGGGCAGAGTGCTACGTTGAATAAGATTGTCATCTGGGCCATCTACAGAGGCTTCTGTCCCAACCTACAGGTATGGGTTCAGATAATCTCATTCAGGAATTATAGTGCTGTGTATTCTCAGTTTCTTTCTTTGTTTTTTAAGATTGGCATTCACCTTCTTTTAAAAGTATCTGTGCAATCCTGCATTTATGGTAGATTTGTTCAACATTGCTGTTAAAGATATGTAAGTGCCCAGGCAGCACACTGTGTGACCCATGAAAGCAGCAAAATAACAAGACTGTACAACATTGGTGGGATAAAATCAGGCCAAATGTTTATTGACAGCAGCAGGCAGGGGGAGGGTTGGCATGGCATTGGGTCCCAGGATCAGTTCATCATTCCACAAGCCTGTGAGCTCTCACAGAGCTGTTATGAGGGCCAATTGATGGAAAGGATCTGCTGGGTTTGGACCACTCCAAACCTGTATGACGGGAGTTGGCCAGTGTTGAACCTTGTTGTGGTGCAAGTCAAGCAAGCAAGGTCTCACTGGGCGACCAGGGTGCAGATTCCTACCAGGCAGATACTCTAACACAGAGCTTGGGGGTGTCATGGTCAGTCCTCCCCTCAGAGTCCATATGGGGCCCCCCATACCATGCTGATCCTGCCCAAAACCCTTATACAAACAATGTTCCTTACCTAACAATGAAGGCCATAAATTCACTGCGGTAAAGGTGAGGAAAAACCCCAACCAAGAGCCCATCAAGTCGAGAGGAAAAAAATCTGTTTCCAGACCTGTCCACCAATGACCCAAAATTGCTCATTGATGGTCCCAGTGCCGCCGGGCAAAGACATACTGCACTTATTGGGCACAGAATGAGGCTTAAGTGGTATACAAATGACTCAAATTAAATACATATGCGTAAGTCACAGAGATTCTTGATATTTTCTGTGGCTTCCACTAAGAAACAACTTTTTATGACAGACCCTCCAAGTGTCCCTATTTTCCAGGGACAGCCCCAGATTTACAGAAGCCATCCTGGTTTCTGATTTGATCCTGGAAAGTCCCGCTTTTCCCTAGGATGTCCCTGTTTTTATCAGCAAAATGTTGGAGGGTATGGAGTTCTGTGACCCCCGAGCCAAGGAGATAAGTAACTATATAACCTTCAGAAGACATCTGAAGGCAGCCTAGTATTGGAAAGTTTTTCTCTTTAATATTTTATTATGTTTTTATGTATGTTGGAAGCTGCCCAGAGTGGCTGGGGCAACCCAGTCAGATGATGAATGTTGCTGATGATGGAATACTACATTCTCTTTTCATCAGAGAAATGTTGGAGGGTAAGCTATGAAGCCAGTTAAACTGTTTATTTTTATATTTAGGATAAAAGCATTATAGAGGTTTAGAATCACTGACTTCAATCAGTCATTTTCAGGGGTGGTATGTCCCATTTTGCTGCCTGAGGTGAAATGAGAAGGTGCCTCCCCACCAAATCCTCATTCCTCCCCTACCCGGGTCGTGTGGCAGTGCCTATGAAGCAGCAATGACAGTGGGTTTTGGTGAGATCTCACAATATTTTCAAGAGCTCCTGTGAGCTCTCACAGAGCTGTTATGAGGGCTCATGGAGTGCATGAGATTTTGCGAGATTTTGATGAGAAGAAGTCACTGCCACTGCTGCCACCCTGGCCATCTTAACAACAGCAGAAAAAAACAAACACAAGAACTTCTTGTGCTCTGGTGAGTGGCAACTGCATTTGAATGGACATGTCACAGACATGCAGGGGGTGGGCGGGTCTTAATAGCAGACCTGAGTGAAGACTTCAGCCCCTTGTCTTCACTCAGGTCTGCTCACTGGGCATATAATAGGGTTTTCATATCTTGAAGAGCAAAAAAGAGGACAGCCCAAGTCGCTGCCAGCCTGCGCCTGGGAAAGAGGTGTGTGGGCATGGGTGGGGCCACCCCCCCACGTGCCTCTTTCCCTGGCTTGAGATGACAGTGGCTGCAGTCTGCAGAGAAGCACAAGCTAGTCAAGCCTGAGCCCTGCCAGCCCGAGCGGATGCAAGACCCCAGCACCTGCTTGATCTTTGATGCAGTGACCTCACTCCGCTGTGGCGCTTCTGCTTCCAGGGCGCAGTGCCCTTCTGAGCATGTGCGTGCCCCCCCAGCCCCAAACCCCGGACATTCAGAAAAGTAAAAATGCCCATCAGGAGGGTTTTGAGCACCTCATAGCAATTGTCACCACTTGTTGGTGGATAAGGCATTGAAATGGATTAAGCCCTGTGCCCGGGCCCACAAACATTATTTTCCCCACAGCCCTGGGGGGCAGATGGCCTCCACTACAAATGATAATAATAATAATAATAATAATAATAATAATAATAATAATAATTTATACTCCGACCATCTGGCTGGGTTTCCCCAGCCACTCTGGGCGGCTCCCAATAGAATATTAAAAACACGATCAAACATCAAACGTTAAAAACTTCCGTAAACAGGACTGCCTTCAGATGTCTTCTAAAAGTCAGATAGTTGTTTATTTCCTTGACATCTGGTGGGAGGGCATTCCACAGGACGGGCGCCACTTCCAAGAAGGCCCTCTGCCTTGTTAGTTCTTCATTCACCACAGTACTTTAACAGAACAGGATAAGATTCAATGGCCCATCTAATCTAGAATCTTGTTTTCAGCTGTAACCAGCCAAGTGCTTCTGGGAATCTCACAAAGAGGGTACAAAGGCAGAAAGACTCCATGTTGCTTTCTCCCAGCATCTTGTACTGAAAAGAACTGGTTCCTCTTAACATGGCAGTTCCATTTAGCTATCACAGATAATGTAAATAATACACTTCCACTCCAAGAAACGCAGAAACAGCCAGAGAAACTTAAGTTGTTCATTTAAAGACAGGAAGGAAATTGGCAGTATGTGAAAATCTGGACCTCCTATATTTGTTGAAAACAAAGTTCTGTGGATGTCACAGTGCTCTGAACAGCAGTTTAGAAATGAAGATAAATACCTGTGTCTGGCTTTTCACACCTGGAAATTCCTGCATTGCCGGATGCCAAGATTCAAGGCTTCAAGCAGACACCCTAATGAGAAGGCACGCTGTGACAATCTGCTAGGTAAGCTACTGTATGCAGAGCAATTTCATTATTTTTAATGTATGTGCATTGCCTGTGAATACTGAAGGATCCTTTTTACTCCTAACTCATCAAATTCCGATGAAAAAACTACCACAAAAAAGCAAGAAAGAGAAACTCTGAAGGACAGAGACTTCTGAGCTTTCAATGTTTTAAACATATTTCCCAGAGTAATTGAATTTGACGATAAACATCAGGGACAGCCTTTTTATCCTCAATATTTCCATGCCTCTCTTACAACTTAAATCTTTTCTTTCTTTCTTTCTTTCTTTCTTTCTTTCTTTCTTTCTTTCTTTCTTTCTGGTCTCCTGGAGCTAGTAATCTGCTAATTTCTGTGACATAACAGTAGGGCACTGGAAGTGGTACGAGGAATACTTAACCTCTACCTGGAGTTACACATTAGTTCAATACATGGTTACACCACACCATTTCTAGCATGGCATTTGACAGTGTGTAGAGCTGTCTCAGTATGTAGAGTTATTGGTTAGGAATGACTGATTTTGCTGAGTTCCATTCATTTATTTCCCCTTTGGTTCTCTCAGACCCAGGTTCCACTCTTGAATTCCAGTTTAACTAAGGAAATTTCTAAAATTAAATTATAGAATTGGAGAATGCACATTTTCTGCAGCTTTCCGTTCTGCAGTACCTTCACTTCTCTTGCTTCTGTCCTTGTATGTAACTGAAGACAGACACTTGCACACTAATAAAACATTGCAAAAACGGAGCAACATTAAAATGTTAATATGTATAATTGCATCCAATTTCACCTAGTTAAGGAGGAGTGCTTGTATTTAGTTGAGTGAAATCCCATTCAACTATATAGACATACTACATATGGGACGCGGGTGGTGCTGTGGTCTAAACCACAGAGCCTAGGGCTTGCCAATAAGAAGGTTGGCAGTTCGAATCCCTGCGGCGGGGTGAGCTCCCGATGCTCGGTCCCTGTTCCTGCCAACCTAGTAGTTCGAAAGCAAGTCAAAGTGCAAGTAGATAAATAGGTACCACTCCGGCACAAAGGTAAACGATGTTTCCGTGCGCTCTTCTGGTTTGCCAGAAGCAGCTTAGTCATGCTGGCCACGTGACCCGGAAAAACTGTCTGTGGAAAACGTTGGCTCCCTCGACCAGTAAAGCGAGATGAGCGCCGCAATCCTGAGTCGTCGTGACTGGACTTAACTGTCAGGGGTCCTTTACCTTTACCTTTACATATTAAGACTGAATTAGGTTGTTAAGTCAGTAGTTAATTTCAAGCAATAGAACTAGGACAGTGGGGGGCAGCCTATGTGTATTTTCAAGATTTTGAATTCTGACCTCAGTGAAGAGGCTTTTACTGTTGCACGTAGTTAAGCACAGGAGTGGCCCAAGCCATTTTGCTGCCCAGGGTGAAAGACAAGCTGGTGCATTCCCCATTCTGTGCACGAAATCTGACGAGACTTGTAGCTGAACCATGCTTCAGCACTCATGATAGGAATTTGCCACCTGAGGCAGCTGCCTCACTCTGAACCTTGGAAGGGCCAGCTCTGGTTAAGCATAAAGGTAAAGGGACCCCTGACCATTAGGTCCAGTCGTGACCGACTCTGGGGTTGCGGCACTCAACTCGCTTTATTGGCCGAGGGAGCCAGCATACAGCTTCCGGGTCATGTGGCCAGCATGACTAAGCCGCTTCTGGTGAAACAGAGCAGCGCACGGAAATGCCGTTTACCTTCCCGCCAAAGCGGTACCTATTTATCTACTTGCACTTTGACATGCTTTCGAACTGCTAGGGTTAAAATCCTATTTTGCACCAGATCATGGTAAAGCTATTCCGAAAATCTATTCCTTCAGACTAAGGGTTTGTGGGTGTTGAGGTGTGGGTGTGAAAGGACCTAGCATGATCTTTTCACTGATTTACTTGGTTTTAGATGTGTAGGGATTTCATTCAAAGATATAACTTGCTGTCTTGAAATGATACATCTAGATTTCAGGTCACAAACAAACATTTTTTTCAGGAGAAAACATGTGGAAGAACAGAGAGTTTAATACAGTTTTGCTTTTCTGTTAAATGAACTTATGTTCAGATACAGTTTTAACTGTACTTATGCTAATGATTGCTAAAATATTTTCATGGGATTTGTGAAGCAGATACGGGAGAAAGTGTTGAATTCAAAAATCTCTTTTTGAAGTGTTTGAGTGAAAAACACTCAAAAATAAATACTTTTCTATGTTCAAAGCATCCATCTACAAATTACTGCACAGTTGAGGTTGTCATTAATCAGTGTATCTAGATAGCTTGTCATGTTTTATTACTTAAACCATCTGCAATAAATGTCACTCCATTCAACTGTAACATCCAAGTTTTATCTGGCACTTTTAAAAGGATGCTGTACCTTTAAAAAATGAGAAGTGAACACACGAAGAACAAAAACCTGCCAGTTCACTGCAAAGATTTGTGTTCTGTGCAGATCCTTAATGATCTGCATGACTACAGTAGTTGCTTTATATCTAATTCTGCACTAATAAGTGTGAACTCACAGATGGATCAGAAGATTGCAATGTTAATTCCAAGCAAGATCCTGTCGCATTGCACTGGAATTTAATTTAAGGAAGGATTATACATGGATTAACTGTCCTATTAAGAAGCCCAATCCCAAATTTATGTGTCCTATATCTCTCGTATGAGATTATATTTCTTCATTAACATCACAAGTGCTGAATCAAGAGATACAGATATTAGATACATCACATTTTAATATCATCCAGATGTATCTATATTTGGTTATAGATATTTTATTTTTAAAAAACTTTTATAAATGAATAATATATCAGCTGGATATCAAGAGAAGTATTAGCCTTTTACTTTATACATGTCTGCATTGATTGTGGCACTGTGAGAAGGCAATGGAGAAGCACCTTGAGAAGTGAGAAGCACTTAATTCACAATGACTAGGAAAAGGGAATGCTAACAACACTCCCAGTATCAAGGTGTTTGTTGAGGCTTTCTGGGTAGTCAATAGAGGCCTAAATCAGGTTTATGTTTATAGCAGTGGGACAACCTTGTCTTTAAGACCCAACCTAGATGTGCTAATGGCAGACCTATCACTCTAACCAAGAGTCTCTTGCAATCATGATTCAAGTATGGATTGTTTTTTCTCAGTTCATCATTGTCTTGAGCTCACGGATGGATAAAGATGAGAAATAAATTTAACAAACCATAGAATTGTAGAGTTGGAAGGATCCCTGAGAGTCACCTAGTCCAACCTCCTGCAATGCAGGAAAAATACCAATAAATAGCAGTGTCAAGGGGCATTTCCTAATTTTTTTTGCTTTAGTTTTGTTGTATTTCTGTATTTATACCCAAACATGACCTTCTGTAATAATTGCTTGTTAGTTTGGTAGCTCATCTGATTTGATCATTTTATCTTTTTGCACTTTTAATAATTATACTGTGTGTGTTTGTGTACACACATTTAAATGGGGATGTAGCAAAAGCTCACATGGAGGAGATGTTCTTCTGAGGCTTACTTCTCCATAGTTTACCACTTAACCTCTTCCCCTTTCCCCTCTAACTGGATCTGATTCCAAAAGTGAGCCTAGCTAGAGAGAAGTGCCAGGGGGCAGGGTTGTGAAGAGATTTATGTTGGTCACAGAGATAGCCTCCCCCCCCTCCGCCCCTTTTCTCATCAGACTGACCTCACTTACACCTGTTTTATGCATGATTGGGTAAGGCCCACACTTTAAGAGATGGATCTGTCAATGTCACAGCTATTTACTGATTGTATTTATAACAACTCATCTTTCCCCCAGGGAGCTGCAATGCCTCATCTAGACACTGGACAAACCTGCATAGTTGCTGAATAATGGGCTTCAGACCATGACCTGGGCTCACTGCTATCACATTTAATTTGACTTTGAGATATTTAGAATAGAAAATGAGGTTTAATTGAATCTGCAAGCTGACAAGCAGTCAGAATGTAAGTGATTTTACATTTTACTGCCAATATACATTTTCCCCAGAAGTACTGGACTGACCACTGTTGAAAACAGAATGCTAAGCTAGGTGGACTTGGTCTCCCCAGCCATACCTTGCTATATTTTTTTATTGTCTTTTGGACCAGATTGTTTGGTAACAATGGGCACAGGATTTTAATAGCAGTTACAGTGATTTCGTTTGCCCTTGGAGTGATCTTAGCTTTGAAACTTGCTTTACACGCAGACATACCAGTAAGTTGAATGTTGATTCACCTATCCTGCCCCCCCAAAAGTAAAAAACAACAACAGGGGGCTCTCTTCCTATGTGTGTGTTTCCAGAATAGTTATAAAATCAGTGGGAGGCTGGCTGTTGCTGATGTCCCTGGTTCTTGCCAATAGGCAGACTCTACATAAGCATTTTCATGATTTACACTGAACCACAGTGAAAACCAGTGGAGCATGCATTAGGATGGAAATAAATTTATTAACATTTGACTTCAATATTGCATCCAATATTCTCCAAACTTCAACGTTTGTTGGGTTTTGGTATGGTTTATTATTATTTTATTGCATTTTCAGCTGTCTTGAATGCTATTGTATGCTGAAAAGGTGAAATGTAAATTATATTAATATTAAAACAAAGAAACAAGTTGTTATATTGTCTTTGCCCCAAGTGTCATTCCTAGGGATCTTGAGATGAGTTTCATTGTATAAAATATTCTAACTGGATCAGCTTCCAAAGAGAATTTGAAGGTTTTTTGGCTAGAATAAATAAATAAATATTTATTTCATTAAAAGAACTTATATATTGTCTTACATTTCAAAAAGAACTACCAAGGCTATTCACAAACAAAACAAGAACAAAATATCAGAATAAAGCCAGATCAATAGAACAAAATGATAAGATCAATTGCAATGAATGGGTATCAATAGTCAGGGAAATAGATATTTTTTGAATTGTTGACTGAAACAGCATACATCTGGAATCCACCTGATCTCCATGTCATGTGACTCACCAGACATGAATCATAGAACTCAAGGTGATCAAATAGTCCCAGGTTGGCAGCCAAAACAGTTGATTTATTCAGCTCCTCGAGGGTATTTGCCTGGTTTTGGAAAATACTTCTCCTTCTGACTACATTGCAGTTCTGCACAATTGTTGATTCACCAGTTTGAATGCATCCCACTAGTTCTCTATGGTGGTCTATTAAATGCTTGACAAACCCTCCTACCCATGCTATGCACTTGCGGTTCCAAGGCTGCAACAAGGGAATGAGGTTCTAATGCGCTGGAGGCATGTCTTTGGACTAGGTAAGCTACAAGTTTTGCTGGCCTGCTTTAGCAGAATTGCACTGCTGGCAACTTTAAATCTATTTCTGAATCCCTTCAGACTGCAAAATCAATGTCATTATACATTTTATATATGTTTTTCTATTGGCAAACACTATCAAAGTGGTTGCTATCTTTCAATCTCACAAATTACAGTGTTTCTGGGGACAAGTTAGTAAATGCATTGAATTTTGGGATATTTCTCCTGCTGGGAATCCCAGAATGTTCAGGTCACAAATAGAGCTGTCTTTCCAAATGTGGGAAAGAAAATGGCAGGCTTGTTATTTCCACCACGTTGTATTGTTATTTTTGAAATTGCTAAAGGGTCTGTTATGACATGTCAGCCTCAAGAATACTTTGCATTTAACAGAATTTTCTGACGTGTCTAGCATGACAAAGAGAATTCAAAAGAGCTCCTGCACAAAATTCTTTCATTTCTTTCCGACCTCTCCTAACATATGAGAGGGATTGGTTGTCATGATGACCCTGATTTGCTAGATTAGAGATGAAGGTTCTTTAAATGAGCTGCCACTTTAAGGAAACACAGGAGATGTTGAATAAAGTTGACTTTCTTTATGCTAACTAAGCCCCCCATACCCCATAATTGTAAAGCTATCTTCCAATGAGAATGCAAAGGCATTGCTTCCACACATCTTCCCTCACAGACTAGTGTGATGGGCAACTTTTGTTCCCAACATGTGACATTACCAAGCGGTACATCCATTCCCCCTTAGGAATGAATGACATCCATTCGCACGCATAGGTGAAAGTGAAAGGTGTACTCAGGAAGAGCATTGGGCTGGGAACTAGACTTCTTCTCTGTGCCTAATGAACCCAGTCAAGAACAAGGGCTGCTACTATCTTTGGAGTGTTCTATTTCTCATTCATATGAGTGTGATGAAATACAAAAAGCTTGGCTGCACCAAGTACAAAATAACCCCTCTGCAGCACCACAAATCCAACTCAATGGTGTAATGTTGGAAAATGTTGATCACTTCTCCTACCTGGGCAGTTATCTTTCCACAAGGGCTGACATTAATGCCAAAATCCAGCATCACCTGAGCTCTGTGAGTGCAGTTTCTCCCAACTGAAGTGCAGAGTGTTTGAGGACGAAGACATTCACAGGGAAACTAAAATGCTTGTTTACAAAGCTATTGTACTACCAACCTTAATATATGCTTGTGAAACATGGACCACTTATAAACGCCATCTCCAGCTCCTCGGAAGATTCCATCAGTGGTGTCTCCAAAAATTTTTACACATCACTTGGGAAGACAGATGAACTAATATCAGTGTACTGGAAGAAGCAAAGATCACCAGCATTGAAGCATTGACTCTTCAACATCAACTTCGTTGGACTGGTCATGTTGTGCGGATGCCTGATGATCGTCTTCTAAAGCAATTACTCTATTCCAAACTTAAAAATAGAAAGCGTAATGCTGGTGGTCAACAAAAGAGGTTTAAAGACTGTCTCAAGGCAAATCTAAAAAAATGTAGTATAAACACTGACAACTGGGAAACACTGACCTGTGAGCGCTCCAGTTGGAGAACAGCCTTTACCAAAGGTGTCATAGGCTTTGAAGACACTCGAACTCAGGACGCAAGGGAGAAACATGCTAAGAGGAAGGCACACTTGACAAATTCACATTGTGATCAACTCCCGCCCAGAAACCAATATCCCCACTGTGGAAGGACGTGTGGATCCAGAATTGGCCTCCACAGTCACTTACAGATTCATTGTTAAAACTGTGTTTATGGAAGACAATCTTACTCGGCTATGAGTGATCACCAAAGTAGAAGAAGAAGAAGAAGAAGAAGAAGAAGAAGAAGAAGAAGAAGAAGGTACAAATGAGTTTTCAAGGGCAAGTCCTCAACCACCAATCAGATTTGTGGCTCTTCTATGTTAACCTTTTGCAGTGTTGGTTCAACTGATCTGAAAAGGACATATTTTTAAAACAATGGGGACTAAAGGCCTAAAGCCAGTGTTTTCCCTAAGGGCCGTATATTTGCCACCCATGCTTTAGGTCCTCAATGTATTATGTTTGAAAGGAAAACTGTGAGGTTGGAAAATATATTTATTTTCTACTATTCTAAAGCAAGCTGATACCTTTTATGGATAATCCAAAGAAGGAGCAAAAAGGAGCCCTGAGCAACTAGTGGTTCCTTTTTTCTTTTTCTTTATCCTTATTCTGGTCTTAATAAAATCACTTAATAAAATGGTGTTGTTGTGGTGGTTCCTTTTTCTACACTTCTAGGTCTTCTCCAAAGAAATGGAATTCACTCAGCCTGTGTAAGAAGATGCGCATGTTCCTGCCTTTGAAAGAGAATTTACAACTGAGTTTGGAGAATGAACATCTCAGTGCTTCAGACAAAATTTGTGTGAGGAGAGAAAATGGGGGTAACTTGCCTGCCATTTTCCACAGCTCATGTTGAATGAATATTTTCATCTGACTTCCAAGGAAGTTAACAGAATGGTTATAATGGGAAATAAAATGGCAAATGGGACTTCAAAAGTACTGGTCAGAAGCATAGCAGCCTAGATCTAGTTTTCCAGCAAATAGTTCTGTATTTCGTTTATTTACTCTATACAGAGTTTTAAATTATTTTTAAAAGTGTTTAAAGAGATCAGCTACTGTTTTGTTCTATACATCAAGCACATAAGGCCTGACCATATGCCAATGGGGCAAGTATGATTACTCTGTCATTTTGATTTGCACTAAATGATATGTCCAGTGTGAAAAATGTAGCAGAAGAATGCTAATCCCTATGATAAGTGTAGCATATAGACCAGGGATGGTGAACTGGTGGACTCCAGATGTTCATACAATCATAGAATCACAGAGTTGGAAGGAACCCTGAAGATCATCTAGCGCAACCCCCACCAACGCAAGAATATGTGACTGTGCTTTTGGGGATTGAACCTGCAACCCTAGTGTTATCAGCACCACATTCTAACCAACCAAAGTATCCAACAGCAGGACTCCCAGCTCCCATCAGACCCAGAGAACATGGCTAATGGTTAGGGAGGATGGGAGTTTTAGTCCAAGAGCACCCAGAGGGCCTGGTACAGGCCAATTCCTGTATAAAAGTCCTAAAGCGCGAAGTGTTGAACCTGTTGTCTTTGGAGTGGTGTTACGCTAGTGAGTAGCACATTGGTTTTTGTCTGCACTTTGCAATGCTTACAGTCTGAATTGTAATAAATCTAGCTATTGAGGCAGATTACACAACAGTAAAATATCCATTTGGGCTTCACATATGTAAATGGCTTATTCTCTGATGTTTTGTAATAATTTGACACTGCTTCAATACACACAAAATATGTTGTAGTGATAAAAGGCTTAGCATATTTTCATCAGAGTTGTAATAGACAGTCAGTAAGAAGAATATGCCACAGATCTACTGATGCACAACATAAAGTTTGAAGTACAGAACAGAGAAACGTTTAGACCGCTCATCAAAGGGGAGGGAGGGCAACAGACTGAAAGGGAAAATTTAAGACCTGTGGATTTAGGACTATCAAATAAGCATTTCCTCAACAGTTAGCCATTTGGCTGTTAAAGGGCAATTTGGCGTGGGCCTCAAACATGGGTGAAGCCATATCAAGATTTACTATTGCTGAAGGGAAATGACATTGACACAGAATATGGTGAAAAGGACCCTGCTCCCAGAAATGAAAATTCTTCCCCCAGGCCTCTTATTAGCCTTTAAAAAAGCATATGGGTTTCCTAGGGCAATACTATTGTAAACTACAGTCACGGACTGTGATTGTTATATCAAGAAATCACAGTCTGTCTAGACATAAGCTTTTGACCACTAGTTGAAAGAAAGTGATTTTTTTAGTTTTCCTTAAAGAGAGAGAGATTGGATTATTTAGCTCCTTTTCAATATCTTTAAGATTTTTATTTTAAAAAACAATTGAAAAAATATATCCCAGTTGAGAATGTATCAAGTGTCAGCAATTGCCAGGACATCATGTTGTAGATGTTAACTGCTGGGGGTGGGGGGAAGCTTACTGTAGAAGAAAATATAATTTTCCAAATAAAAAAATTGCTCATAACATTGCTCACAGAAGAGATTTATTACAAAAAATGTCTATTACTCAAGCACAGTTTACCTCAAGTGGTATTTATGGGGGGGGAGAGCTTTGCCTTGAATTTGTATCCATTTTTGTTTGTTTATACCTTAAAGGGTTGTCTCCCATGGTCATATAAGCCATATGAAGTGTTTCTTCTTGTTGTTATTTCAGATATATATATTTTAACACCCTCCCAATTGGGGGGTTCTGTAATCCTCTGCATTTGTCATCCATCCATAAAGATGAAAGTTTTGTAAATAAAACTGAAGTAGCAGCATTGAGAAGCTATTTCTTCACCCTAGACATCCTGCTGTCTCTCTCAACGTGCTTCTCAAACAGCAGTTTCGTTTGCCTGTGTTTTTTAAACTCCAACCACCCACCATTTTCAAAGAAAGGTGAGTGGCTAGCTAGACACATCAGGATAACACTGCAAAAAAGAAAAAGGAGGGGGGAAAACACAACCCCCCCCACACGCTACACTTTTAGCACTTCAGTGTAGATTTGATCTAAGATTTTAAAGTTCTCTCACTTTTCCCCTTTTCAAGGTAAAATACATCATCTCCACAGAAGCAAAAAGAGTGTGAAAGGTATGAGGAAAATGAGTCTTCACACCTTCAACATGCATGAAAGCTGTGAAACTGCTGACGTGAGAATGACAGGAGATTAATCTTACTTTATTGTAGCTAGCAGCAGGGAAGGTAAATAACAAAGTATGCATCAAAGAAGCATAGAACAGCAGTTAGCCAAAAATTGTGGGTACTTTGCGCTACAATGAAGCTGCCAATCACATACAAGCAAGTTATAGTAGCAAGCATTATATTGTGCAGGATTTCTGTGGAATTATGATGTACAAGGTAATTTGTTTCTCCAATCAAAACTTTATTTGAGTCCAGGCAAGTGCTCACGTTAACAGAATATTAATAGTATCCTTCCATAGGGACGCTGGAATAAATCAGGCATCAGGCTCATCTCTGTGGATTTCTAAAAGTTACAAGCCCTAGGGGAGAACTGGTGAGAAAATCCTTGCAGGGCTGCTGCAAATAACGTACCTGTATTATTTCCTTACATTTCAGTAGAGCATAAGGAGAAACAACATGATTGTGTTTCAGCATGGATTCATCCATCTAAATGTTACAATAGAGAGGGTTTTTGCTGTTGTTGTTAGGCTGCCTCTCTTATGGCAGTCTACATCAAGTGTCATTTCTGCTTTTGTTTTTATTCTACTGCTATGATTAAAAAATGATTTTGCATTGGCAATCACAGGGCACAAACATTAAGTCTATGGCCTGTAACCTTTCAGAGTGAACCATGCAAGTCAAATTAGATATCCCATTAACCACATTCCAAATAGGACATTATATTCTGCAGGCCCCTGACTCTTAAATGTAAAGTTCAGCATTGGCTGTAAATTGAACACTACTGATTTAGGAGCATTGACTACTTGGTTGCCACCACCTACATAGTCAACCTATCTGTCACTCAGAACACATAAAACTTCCAGTCACATAATTCTAAAGTACTTAAATATTATTATATTCTCATAACACATCAGCAACACACATGCCAAGGGGATAGTTGTCATTACTATGTCACACAAGCATGCAGCATACCCAAACCATTTGGGTAGAAACTAATTCTGGAAGTGGTGCATGTAACATGTAGAATGACTTAAGTATGATACTAAAGCTATAAGTAGCAGGTATGAATGTTGTGCGCCCATCTCACTCAAGAGGCCGGGGGCCAGCGCTGTCCATGGCGCTGTGGGTAAAAGCCTCAGCGCCTAGGGCTTGCCGATCGAAAGGTCGGCGGTTCGAATCCCCGCGGCGGGGTGCGCTCCCGTCGTTCGGTCCCAGCGCCTGCCAACCTAGCAGTTTGAAAGCACCCCCGGGTGCAAGTAGATAAATAGGGACCGCTTACAAGCGGGAAGGTAAACGGCGTTTCCGTGTGCGGCTCTGGCTTGCCAGAGCAGCAATGTCACGCTGGCCACGTGACCCGGAAGTGTCTCCAGACAGCGCTGGCCCCCGGCCTATAGAGTGAGATGGGCGCACAACCCTAGAGTCTGGCAAGACTGGCCCGTACGGGCAGGGGTACCTTTACCTTTTTATGAATGTTGTCACTGAAGTGTAATCAAAACATTGTGACTGTGATGCTAGGGCAACTTACTTGAAGAAAGGCATATTGATATCAGTGATATTTGTTTCCTAGCAGGCATTGGTCTTAGGGCTATGGCTGAGATCAGAATGCTCTTTTCATTTGGGATGGCCATAGCTCTTTGACAGAGACAATTTCTTGGATGCAAATGCCCCAGGTAGAGTCCTTGGGATTCCAAGGTAGGAAGGATCTTTGGACAGAGCTTCTGCTTGTTGGCCTAGACCCGGAGTGGGTCGCTATTTCGTGAGGGTACTTCCTCTTCCCTAGCCTGCTGCCACTCCATGGTAGTCCCACATTGTGTTACCAACACAGCATGGAGCTGCAAACAATCCAGCCCTTCATTGTGCCCCAGGTTGGTCTAACCTGGGATCCAATCAGCAGCTCAGGTTGCTTCCTGGGAGATAGGGCTTAGGGTGCAGATTGGAGGGAAGTCTTGCTTCATTATCATAGAATTGTAGAGTTGTAGACCCCGAGGGTCACCTACTCCAACCCCCTGCAATGCAGGAATCTCAACTAAAGCATCCATGACATATATGCATCCAACTTCTGCTAAGACAGATAAGACAAATCATGAGTACAGACAGGCCTGTACTGTGACCCACTATTCCTGTGCTACACTGCTCCTCACCTCAGAGAGATAATAGCACTGCAAGACACAGGAGAGCTGATATGTAGTGAGATTTGTAGTGGCACCTGTATCTTGAGTTGTAATACATTTGCCAATCATGTTGGTCACCGATATAGAATTTGTCACAGTTTTATCAACTTCACATTTATTATAGCAGCTACTATAATTGTCCCAAAGCAATTCAGAAATAAACAAAATTGCTTATATGGCTATTTGTATCTGCTGAGCTATCCAGTTTTTGAACAAAACAAACACTAATGGCAAATTAGACAACAGATTTTTAAATTCTTCTATACCGACTTTTCTTACAGAAAAAGTAAACCAAAAGTAATCAGTGCTTTCAAAAATCTATTTTCTTTATAGGCAACATTTATAGATTTTTAGATGACATTACCTTGGAGATCCATGAAGCTTTTCTCAGTGGAGGAGGACAGCTAGTTCATATTTTTTCATGTATATGTGTGTGTTTTTCATGTATATTTCTACCTGTGAACTCAACTTCAATGCCAGAGGAGAAAATTTTGAAGGCTGCTTGAATGAGTTTCTTTTTATTAACCCCAATTACAAATTGTTCAGTGAGGACTTAATTGAATATACGGAAATTTGAATAAAACATTAAAAATGGTTGCAGTTTAAATTAAAAGATGGATTGGGGAGCAAAAAAGAAACCTCTTCCTGCAAATAATGCAACTAATGAGTACCTTATTAAAAGGGGAACATTTCAAATGACAGTAATTAAATTATCTCAGTGAATTTAGGACATAAATAGTACAAGAAATATAGTGTAGTTCTGTACGAGTTAATTTCCATGCAGGATATTTGTCAGTATAATATTTAAACCATGATAAGAGTTGGAGAGATGTCAACTGAAGAGTAAGTAAGCAGGTGTGGAACCTCAAAAGTGCACAGGAACCATCAGTCAGCTCATTAGGGCAAAGATTCTTCCACAGAGGTGGAAAACAATGACAGAATTTATTTAAGCTGCAATTTACGTCTTACATACCTGGTAGCAAGCCCAACTGAACTCAGTGGGACTTGTTTCTGAGCAGGCAGGCTTATGATTGCACTGTTAAGCTGGAGGTAAGCCACTTTCAGTTTCCTTGGGCAAGATAAATTGACTAACAAATTTAATAAATAATAATGATTTATTTGTTTACTTCTGAATAACCATTCTAGGATTCTGCTCTAGGTATATACATTTATAAATATCTGTAAAACACTAAAATCAACACTGACTATTCAGAATAGTAGAGCACTGCCCTGAGATTTTCAGATGTTATTGATGATGATGATGATGATGATGATGATGATGAAATGCTGCTCACCTGATCTCTACTCAGTCACATCACTGATGCTTACTGGGAGGTAGAGAGGGAGGGCAAGGCGATACAGGAGTTTGGCATGGTGCAAACACACCAGCAGAAGCACCTGATTGGCTCTGCCAGTGTGTTTGTACCATGCTGACCTCACCAGTGTCTCGTCCTACCTGACTAACTGGGGGTCAGGTGAGCATCAGCACCCCACAATGTCATTTGCTACTGCAGGAAATCTATAATGAAAAACAGTTGTTGGAATATAGATTATATGCAACTCATAATTTAAAATGTTTCCCCCTATATCTCTTATTTTGTGAAACAAACTCTTGAATCATTTCAACATACTTCCAGACAAAGAAAGAAAACAAGTTTTGATCAAAGAAAACTCTTTTGACAAAGTGGAGAATCTGGAATCTAATATTCTGCTTGTTAAAGATGTATAACTTCATAAAAAGCAAAAGTCACACATTTCTGTATTAACCAACTGGAGAGAAAAGCAAGGACAATGCTCCGAAAGGAAGCAGGAAAGGAAAAACAAAACCAAAGTTTTTGGAGAGGGGGAAACAAATTTAACTCTTATGGCCCCAATCCAAGTGTGGTAAAGATAAAGGACCCCTGGACAGTTAAGTCCAGTCAAGGATGACTATGGGGTGCGGCGTTCATCTCATTTTTCAGGCCGAGGGAACCAGCATTTGTCCACAGGAAGCTTTCTGGGTCATGTGGCCAGCTTGACTAAACTGATACTGGCACACTTTGGACCCTTTACCTTCCCACCACAGCAGTATGTATTTAACTACTTGCACTGACTGGTGTGCTTTTGAACTGCTAGTTTGCATGTGTGAGCTAAATTTAAGTAGTCAGAGTCAAGTCTATTAGTAGAAATATGAACACACGAGTAGCCTCCAGAAATTGTTGCGAAGTGATTCTGCATTAGTAGTCTACACGAAGAAAACAGCTCTGCAAAATTTTGAGAAGTGTGCATTTCAAAGAATAGCAGCATTTCAGTTTGCATATTGTTTTGGGAGGTGGGAACTAGGGAGTATCACATTAAAATATGAACCAGATTGAATTTCTCCCCCATCCCTATTGTCATTGGTGGAAAATGATAACTCGTATTTGTCTAGTGGAAGCAGCTGTGCCTGCAAAGTGATGTGTGGTACCAGCAGAGGAAGGTATAAACATTTGCCGTGAATGACAATGACTAGGACTGCTCATTACATTCTCTTATACCAGTCAAAGCTCATCTGCCCCAATCTGCCTAATATAATAGGCATCAGATATTGATGTAAATGTCTATTGTTTTTGAAGTTAATCTGTATGTTCATCACAATAAGCTACTTTTTCTTACAGAAGTTAGTGTAACTACAATCTTTCTCTCCTTATGAAACTTTTGCTGTGCTATTATGTTATTAGCTTGCAGTGTTATGGGCTATATATTATAATAAGATATGAGAATTACAACACTGTGGGAGTCTTGGATATAAAGGGTCAAAATTCACATGAACAGTTGGTACTCAGCTAATGGGGGTGTTAGCTAAGGCATTTGTAGTACGTTATAATAAGCAGCAATGTAAGAACATTATATATTGATAATTTCTGACAGCATATAATGATAATGATATTTGCAGAAAAGAAGATGCCAGGAGCAAGAAAATAGGCACCACTTATAATATTTCTCTTCTGTTAAGGATTGCTTGCCCAGCATGTTTATGATCCATGATTTTAAGTTGAAATAATTGTAAGAGGATTTTTTTTTTTGTCTTTCAAGTGAAGTTCATGTTAAAACATAATTGATTCCTTCATAGCTTGCTCTTACTTTAGGTGCCGTACAATTATATACATTTATACATACCTTTAAAAATATAATGTTTCTTATCTTTTGCAGTGCAGATCATCAGACTTTCAATTAAGCTAGAATTATGAGACACTTCAGTTATAACTCTAATTGGAAAGTGGAATAAGGGGTCAATGTACAATTGAAAAAAGTCACTCATGTTATGTAATATTAATATGATATTGCTTAGATAGAAGAAACTTTCTTTAACAATGCCAAGGGATCTGGGGCTTCATTCAGGAACATCAAAAAGGCAGAACCAGACCTAATAGCATACACAGAGCTGTTTGTGTCTGAGGCCTGTAGCCCTCTTTGGTCTGGAAGAGAAGAAGGGTATGCAACACTGGGCACTGCGATTGCCTAGTATTATTAAACCTTTGGATAGACCAGGCCTGGCATGAAGAATCTGGTATTCTCCTCTTGTGTGGGGAACAGATTTGGCGCTTGTTGCACTCAAGATATAGGATCTTGAACTCGAGTTCAAGTTAAGTTCCTGCTGGCTGCAAAGATCACAAACTGGGGGGGGGGTGTTGTTCAGCCCACTGTACAGTGGTACCTCAGGTTAAGAACTTAATTCGTTCTGGAGGTCCATTCTTAACTTGAAACTGTTCTTAACCTGAGGTACCACTTTAGCTAATGGGGCTACCCGTTGCTGCCACCACACGATTTCTGTTCTCATCCTGAAGCAAAGTTCTTAACCTGAGGTACTATTTCTGGGTTAGCAGAGTCTGTATCCTGAAGCGTCTGTAACCTGAAGCATCTGTAACCCGAGGTACTTGTGTACTTCATGGCACAGCTGTCCATGGTGCTGAAGCATATTTCCTCTTTTGCTATTTTTGTCTGAATTGTTAACACTGTTTTTCAGTCATGCCTAAAGTGTTAAATGAGACCTGTAATAAAAAACACACTGAAATTAAAAAATAAAATTGTATAACCTTGAGCCAGATATCCTGGAGAGTGAAGTCAAATGGGCCTTAGAAAGCACTGCAAATAACAAGGCCAGTGGAAGTGATGGTATTCCAGCTGAACTATTTAAAATTTTAAAAGATGATGCTGTTAAGGTGCTACACTCAATATGCCAGCAAGTTTGGAAAACTCAGCAGTGGCCAGAGGATTGGAGAAGATCAGTCTACATCCCAATCCCAAAGAAGGGCAGTGCTAAAGAATGCTCCAACTACCACATAATTGCACTCATTTCACACGCTAGCTAGGTTATGCTTAAAATTCTACGAGGAAGGCTCAAGCAGTATGTGCACCGAGAACTCACAGAAGTGCAAGCTGGATTTCGAAGGGGCAGAGGAACCAGAGACCAAATTGCAAACATGCGCTGGATTATGGAGAAAGCTAGAGAGTTCCAGAAAGACATCTACTTCTGCTTCATTGACTATGCAAAAGCCTTTGTGTCGACCACAGCAAACTATGGCAGGTTCTTAAAGAAATGGGAGTGCCTGATCACCTCATCTGTCTCCTGAGAAATCTCTATGTGGGACAATAAGCTACAGTTAGAACTGGATATGGAACAACTGATTGGTTCAAATTTGGGAAAGGAGTACGACAAGGCTGTATATTGTCTCCCTGCTTATTTAACTTATATGCAGAATTCATCATGCGAAAGGGTGGATTGGATGAATCCCAAGCCGGAATTAAGATTGCCGGAAGAAATATCAACAACCTCAGATATGCAGATGACACAACCTTGATGGCAGAAAGTGAGAAGGAATTAAAGAACCTTTTATTGAGGGTGAAAGAGCAGAGTGCAAAATATGGTCTGAAGCTCAACTTCAAAAAAATGAAGATCATGGCCACTGGTCCCATCACCTCCTGGCAAATAGAAGGGGAAGAAATGGAGGCAGTGAGAGATTTTACTTTCTTGGGCTCCATGATCACTGCAGATGGTGACAGCAGCCATGAAATTAAGAGACGCCTGCTTCTTGGGAGAAAAGCAATGACAAACCTAGACAGCATCTTAAAAAGTAGAGACATCACCTTGCCAACAAAGGTCCGTATAGTAAAAGCTGTGGTTTTCCCAGTAGTGATGTATGGAAGTGAGAGCTGGACCATAAAGAAGGCTGATCGCCAAAGAGTTTGTGCTTTTGAATTATGGTGCTGGAGAAGACTCCTGAGAGTCCCATGGTCTGCAAGAAGATCAAACCTATCCATTCTGAAGGAAATCAGCCCAGAGTGCTCACTGGAAGGACACATCGTGAAGCTGAGGCTCCAGTACTTTGGCCACCTCATGAGAAGAGAAGACTCGCTGGAAAAGACCCTGATGTTGGGAAAGATTGAGGGCACAAGGTGAAGGGGACGACAGAGGACAAGATGGTTGGACAGTGTTCTTGAAGCTACAAACATGAGTCTGACCAAACTGCGGGAGGCAGTGGAAGACAGGAGTGCCTGGCGTGCTCTGGTCCATGGGGTCACGAAGAGTAGGACACGACTAAACGACTAAACAACAACAGTAGTGTATACAATGATTCAATCCTATATCTAAAAGACAGTAACCCTCTTTAGGCATATACTGCGAAACCAGCAAAGTTACCTGTAGGTATGTGCAGAGCTGACTTTGCCTGCTCAGAACTGCTGTGCATGCAATGCTCCCAAACCAATATATATTATCACATGTTTGAAGGAAGCCATCTTCATTGCATGGTTTCCAACACAGGGATGACCACCTAGACTATGGATGGGGACAGGAATCTGCCAAACTTGGATTCCAATGCAAACTCACCTGATTTAATCTAGGCAGATTGTGACCTGGATCAGATCATGAGTATGCTCCAGTACTTTTCATCTCTTCAGACAGATTTTTTATGGTAGAGACAACTGAGGTTCAAGGTCCTGTTGAAGTAGACCGATATCTCAACCCAGAATGGTATTATAATAAAGGCACAACATTTCCTGCTCACTCACACATTATAAATTAGAGAAGGGCTTTGTTACTAAGGCTACTTGCAGCTATCCCACTGAAGAAGGGTGCTGAGGGCCAAACCACTGTTGAGCCCTTCTGGATGGTGTCCTCGAACTGTTCTCCTGGAATGTCATGTACTTGGTTTCTGTGACTTCTGCCAGGGGTGTATCTGAAGTAGAGGCCCTGTTTGTGTGCAAACAGCTATGCATCGTTCAGCCAGACTCCATTAGTTTACTCACAGATCTATCATTCATCCTCAAAGTGATTTTTGTCATCTTTTTGCTCCCTGCTATTTTGTCCAAAAGGAAAAAGAAGGGCACACATACTCTCAATGTACTCAATGGGCTGTTCAGATTAGCATCAGGTTCACTAAGGATTTTGTGCCTTTCCAGCTGGCAACAATGAGGTAGAAATTCTCCAATAACATACTTCCCATTTTGTCAAGGCTTGCACCTCTCTCCATGGTCCCACACACTAGGAGTGCTGCAACCTCTGCCACTTTCAGTTCCCTTGACCTCTTTAGGGAGGCAACATTGACAGCAATGTTATCCTTTGTTCACCACGACAGGCTGAATGCTTATGCTTCAGGCGAGGGGGCTCCAACAATTAGTTAGATTTCAGTATGGTTGCACCCTGGGGTTAGTCTGCTTAGAGACATTCCAGCAGTGGATATCGTCCTCCACCATATGAAGAAGAACATAGGTCCTTTCTGTGGCAAGCTCGATTTGTGTGATGGTAGGAAGTAATCCAACCCACCCTGGGTGCTTCAAATTCTGTCCTGGCCATTTTCCCTGATGTTTTTATTTGGCCTGTTTGGGGAAAGCTCCCCCCCCCCCATTCTCAAATTTTTTTAAAGGAAGCTTAGCAAGCACATTGTCTGGCTTGTAAGAGGTTGCTCTCTCCCATACAACTCAACAAACCTGATTGACAATAAATCCTGTCTATTAGAGTGAGTGGGAGGAGCAATCTCCTCCTACCACTCTAGAAAGAGAACTGCTCACATTTAAAACCAATGCTCTTTTACCTCCCTGCCAAGAAAATAAATTGTGGGCTTTTGAGGCTTGGCAAGTCACACATTTGCAGGCTTTACATACTCTATAACAAGCGTTCCTCAACTGAGTGCCCTCCAGAGTCATCTTCCCTGAACATTGTCAGTGCTATCTAGGGTTGGTGGGAGTTTTTAAAAAGCACCTGGGGAGCACCATGTTGGTTAGCCCTACTATATACTGAAATATATCTCAAAATATTACTTTTTTCTGTACAGCTATGTATAATTTTATATCCCTGTCTCTTATTAAGAAAGAATGCCAAACAGCTTTATTATTGATGAAGTTTCACGGAAACAACTGTTCAAGATTAAAGTAGATAAATATCTGCTGCAACATGGTCGGCCAATTCCTTCTGTTAAAACAATATGTGATGATACTAGAAAAAATATTCCTGAAGGGATCTCATTGTCATCTATTCACTGACCATATAAACACTTTCAGAGATGAAAAGCTAAATGAACTACAAGGAAGACATTAGCTTCAGCATCCAAGAGGGACAGCATTGTTACTTGACAACAGGTAGCTAAGATAAATGTGGCAATTACATCCCACAGACATGGCGACAAATGAAGGACTACAGGAATAGTAGGAATAGTGTCAACAGCCATTTGTGACAGATGTTATGAGGATGGCAATGGACAGCTTGCCAGGCAGGTAAAATAGGAAAGACACTGACAAATATACTGGAAAGGATAACCATACAAGGAAGGTCAGAGAAGAGAAAGAAAAATGAGCTTATGTAATGCAAATTTAGCGCATGTGTATGTTCAACACCATAAAGTATTATAATGTAGTACCAAGGTATACAGAGCTAGGATGCTTATTATGAATATGAAAGACAACTTCTTGACACAAATGACTGTTATGTCCAAGACCCCATTTTGTACTGTTACATACAAACCACCATTTGTATATACAAACCTCCCACTAACTTTCTGTGATGTTTGCTTCAGACTACTCAGAAAAAAGAAACTTCAGTCTTTTTGATGTTTCCAAGGACAGATTGCAAAATACAAGCAGATATGAAGAGCCATCTTTCCCCATCCCTGCTCCATGAATCCTTCCTAAAAGACTGTACATGTAATATTCCTGGTTCAAGGAGACTCAGGAAATATAGTTCTATATATTTTCCCAGGAAGAATTTGGTAGAAGCAATCTCCCTTAGGAAAATGGCCTGATAGATTAGGGTGTCTTCCCTCTTCAAATTTCAGCTTAAACATCCTAGAAATTCCAACAGAGCTATCCATGATGTTTTATGCCTTGTTGCTGTTGCTGCTACTGGTGGTGGTGTTATGTTGTTTATTTATATCCTGCCTTTTTCCCTGGTGGGCACAAAAATAAGGAACCTGCTGTATAAAAACATACACAAATAGAAAAAACAGAGATTCAGGCCAGCATACACACAATATATGGCAAGCAAAGTACAACACATGTATTTGTCACAATGTACCGGCTATTACAAGGCATGTAGTACATACAAGCGGTACTCCAGAATCATCAAAATAAGTACAGTATTACAGTTAATTATATCTTTTCATTATCTCTGCTGCAAGAAAATTATTGGAAGCAGTGGAGAAGCTGTGGCAAACAGGACTGGAGCCCGGTAATCCCAGTTTCAAAGAGAAACTCCTTCTTCAGCTGACAATATAAAAGAAAATGGTAGCAACCCAAGCCAAACAATATAATGAGCAAGCTGACTCACCCTGTGAAGTTAACAAGGTCCCACAACAGGCAGAAGTAGAGGCAACTGTTGCGTACTGGCTAGCAGAGCACAGAGGAAGCCCACTAGTGGATATTTATGAGTAGAGACTGTGAAGCGCGAAGGGTTTCTGAAAGAGGTATTACAAGAAACACCTCAAATCAAAAGATGTATTCAACCCATGCAGTGTGATTGTATGGAGAAGATGAATAAGTTTAATTTCTTGTCTCAAGAGTACCTTCTCACTGCTAATTCTGTTGTATGGGTCAGACCTCAGTTGCAAAATGGCAAAAAAATTGTATGTCAGTGTTACTATGTTTTTTCTGGAGATAGCGTTCCACTAGAGGGGCACTTGTCACAGCATTCCTAATGTGAGATCTATGTTCCCCTATGCTAGTCTTTAAAGATCTAGAACATTTGCCCACATACAATAAATGACAAAGGCACCGGATCACATAAATAGTATTTTTGATGGCAGAATTCGAAATATGCTTTTATTGAAACCCAAAGCCAGGGCTGATGTCAGAAAACTCCTTCACAGGCAAAGCAAAGGGGCAGGTCAAACAACTTGAGCAGCGGTAATGTCCCTGGCAGGACTCAAGGCAGCTTACAGATAAAAACAAGAACAGCTAAAAATAAAGAAAAAGAAACAATTCAAAAGCAATTAAACATTGATAGAATTAAAACTATATACCAAACAGAATAACAGGCAGTTATAATAGCTGCTGTATCTTGATTGGTGTCTTGGTCAAAGATCCAATTTCTGAGGTCATGTGGACTGAGGGCTAAATATTTCTTCATTTGGAGATTCTAACTGTTTCTCAGGCCTATCCCTGCAGAAAGTGACAGCCAAACTTTTAGCTGATAAAAATCTTCAAATTACACATCTGGTAGCCAAATTTGCTCTGGCAGCTAAGAAGCTCCTTTCTAGATATGTTAATGCTTCCTAATTTTAAAACCTTGTGTTGTAAATTTTTATGTTGCAAACTTTTACTGGTTATGTTTTCTGATTTCAGAGGAAAGCTTTATTTTTATTCCCTTCTGTACAGTGTAAAGGCCTTTGGCTACACACAATAAATTGAATAAATTGAACACTCATTGAATAAAGGCTTAATTGCAAGATTCTATGGTTAGACTTGGATCAGAACAAGATACATGTATGAGAAAATTAGTGCAAGATTTGGATCAAAGAATAACTAGGATACAATGAAAATGGATTTGAGATTTCAGCAGATTTCGAGGAAAACTGTTTTGAAACCCTCTTTCAAAGTTATTTAATGCCTTATAAATTGAAGTTAATATGCAGGTTATATACAGAACTTTTGAATTGTTCTCTGATAGTCTATAAATCTGTTCCATCTAAGATCTCTGATATGTTAGGATATCCTATACCCTTGGAATCTAAAATATTTCTGCTTGGTTATCTAAAATAAGTTATTATGGAAAATGGTAAAGAAATAGTGCTCAACCTTGTAACTGCTGCTAAGATTATAATAGCTAAAAATTGGAGAAAGCCTATCTCCTACTATATTTGAATGGGTTGATAAAATTTGTTCCATAGTAACTATGATTGAGCTTACTTATTTTAAAAGAATACATATAAACCAGCAAAACGTAATTATGGAAAAACTTAATTTTTTTTAATGTTTGAGAACAACAAGGGAAATGATAATGTCCAACTCTTTACAGCTTTCAACCTGCCAAAGCAGCATTTCTTTATACTTTTTATCTTTGGTTTATATAGTTTAATAATACTAATTAGAATGCATCCCTTTACCACAGAAACAGTAACTAGACCCCCTGTTCAAAGTATTTTAAAAGGGGTCACACACTTAAAATACAAACACACTTAAAATACAAACTGGGAGATTTGTGTTTTTGCTGGGAAGTAATTCATATTCATTTTAAATCATATTGAACAATAAATAAATATTGTCCATATGTCTTCTGGCTCAATGAGAGGTAGTATATGTTCCACAGTCTGTGGCTGAGTACAAACATGTAAAGTGCATATTGGCCCTGCCTATTTGGGGGGAAGCAAATACTCAATAAGTGTTTGGCTCACAGACATGGCAAGAAGTCCAAAAACCTTACAGACCTAATTTATCTCTTGCTCCATCATGTTCAGTGCTTCGTTTATGAACTAGACTAGGGAATAAAATCACAGCTGCCAAGATGTAGCAAAATATACAGTGTTCATTTGCCCCCACACCCAGAAAGAAGACTCAGGAGAACCTCCCGTGTAGTAAGCAAAAGAGTTGTGATTGGTAAAATATAACGAATTGGAGGGTCTGCAGTAAGCTAAATAGTTATGTGTGGACATGGGGAATCAATGATTACATAAGAGGGAAACATCTCTCATTCCACCCCACCTGCCAGGCATATAAACCAGCAGAATATTTGTTCCTCAGCCAAGGATGGAAAGAGATGTCTTCCTGCTTGCTAAGTGAGCACTGGGTAATTGAGCCCACTGTCCAGTGCATTCAGCATGACCAGCATTCATCATGATGTGCAGGTCAGGTTCTAAGGGCACTCCTAAGGGTACTTGCAAGCCTCATGCTATGGGTGATGACTCAAGAGTACCGCTATCCCCATAATGCTTCAGGGTGACACTGAAATAAGTTATTTTCTTTTCCTTACCTGCCCACACTGAATGCCAAACAGCCAAATAACACACATCCACACAATCTGTCCAACAGTGTGAAAGTAAGTGAAGTGCCAGTCTAGGACTCCCTCAAAATTCCTCCTCGATCCCTGGGATAACCTTTCAACTTTTGGTGGCAGTTTCCTGAGAAATGTGGCATTTCCTAACTATATCCAGCAAATAAAACAGATCCTTTACAGCTTAAAAACAGGAGCCATTCTAAGGATATCGAGTCCTGCTGGTGTCAGTGTAACAAGGCCTCTAAGGACGTTGCATTTTTGTTATCCCTATTTCACTGAATGCCAGAGAGTGTAATGCTGAAGGCTCATGTTGAAAGCTCATGTATTGCAACTTAGCTTGCACATATAACCTTCATTAAAAAAAATAAAAAAAATCCCCTGCTACTTCTGTAGCTTGCTGCTAAATGATTCATGGTATCATGCAATTTTTACACCAGTGAGTGCACTAATGGCTTTCTCTGATGAATCCTGTAAGGATTCTTAGGGAAATCTGTAGCATCTATTGTAGCACTTATATTCCATAACAATGTGTTAGCTGGCTTTTTAAAAAAACTCACAAGCATTTCAGGGGAGAAAAGATTTTTAAAAATCTCATCCTTAAAAAATCTCCAGGTAAAACCACTCCAGGTCAAATACTTCCAGGTCAAGCCACGGCTGCATGGAGTTGCTTCTCTGGGACCAGAGAACACTTGGGTGAAAAAATAGGGGGCAGTGAAGGCAAACGTGCCCCCTGACACACACACACACCCCATTGGCACAGGGGGTGAAGGTTAGCTGTGGACGTCATTATTCATCCCTTTCCTGGTTTGGAAGGAGTCAGAGCATGCCTCTCAGGCAGGTTGAGGGGTGAGACCCAGGCAATGCCATTGCAGACTCCATTGCTGAGATGCCTCAGAAGCTCCACAGAAGTGGCTGACTTCCTAATAGTCAGGACAATTTGGATTAATTGACTTAAAGTTAAAGGTGCCCTCTCAGAAACGGTGCAAAAGAAGCTGCAAGGTAAAATTCTGGCTGTTTGATTTATGAGTGAGAAAGAATGTTAATTAGTTGCCGTGGAAGAGAAGGGAAGAGGGGCTGAGGGAAGGACTGTGTTTATTGCTCGTAAAGTTTCTAAGGTTTTTCTTTCTTTCCCTCATCCCAGATGATGAAATAAAAAGCATTAAAACCAAAGAAGGAGTGTTGGGGTATAAACTGGACATAGCCATGTAAAATGGAAACATTTTATAAGAAAAGAAAAACTTGGAAAAACACCAACAATAAAATGGCTCCAAGATGGGAACCTGACTACGTGAAAGATAAATAAGGAGTGTTTAGTCTGGCCAAGAGCTGAAAATGGTTTTGACTTGAGGCTTGTGGTTTCATTCTGACAGGACTAAGGGAATCTGGGAAATGATTTATACTGAAATAGGAATGACTGCTCCCAGAAACCCAAAGCCCTTTGCATTGGGACGATAAGCATAACAACAACACACTGTACAAATAAGGATGACAAGGAAGGGCTCTTCATAAAGTCTCCAAGGAAGTTTTACCTATCCCCCAACCCCAGTCAATCTTCAACAGAGTGGAAAAAAGAAGAATAGATTTTTTTAAAAGAAGAAACTTGATCTATGGCTGTACGTAGATCAGAAGGCAGCGTCACATGCATGTAGAATGAAAGCAGAAGGAATAGCAACATGAAAAGTATTTTTAAAACCTTTGTGGACATGGCGAAGATGACAGCAAAGAAGAGTTCGTGGGGATGAATTAGATTTGGAAGGGGAAAACCCCCCTATTTGGAGATTTGGAAATATTATATGTTAAATGGAATTGCGGGCAGGATTAAATTATGAGCCGTGGATGGAAAATAAAATGTAATAGTAATGAAAGAAATGTGGAATAGATAAAAGTAAAATGCAGCATAGAAGGGTGGGAATACCAAACCATGGAAAAAGGGGTGGAAAGTCAATTTTTAAATTATGTATTAAATTTCATATTAAATTCCATATTAATTTGCTTCTAAAAATGAAATTCAATTAAAGTTAATTGGCAAAAAACAACAACCCTCAAACATTAAAGGTTGCATCCAATGTTGTGCCAGTGGGATTATGATGCCACAATAGAAATCTGAATTTTACCTTCTTCCCTTCCATCCCCATCTCAATGCTCCAGAGATTATTTTGAGGGCACACAGGAGGCTGGAAGGGGCAGGAAAGGAAGGAGAGGCTCCGTTGCTTGTCTGGAAGTCCATTGTACAAGCAGAGCAGCAGTTTGGGAACAGCCCTCTCTCCACTTTGTACTCATAAACAATTGCTAGAGTCGTGTGCTGTGGAATGTAGTATTGATTGACATCAAGCGGATAAAGCAAGGACACTGGGGAGATGTAAAGTGTTGGAAGGAAATTAATACTGTGCCAAAGGTAAGGAATATCATCTTGCTATAAATATACTTCCAGGTGTGAAAAAGTCCAACATGAAAGTGAAATGTAATAGCTAGAAGTCATCAAGGATAAGAAACTCGGAGCTGCTTCATTGAAAAAGTTTGTTCTTGGATCAAGCATGCACAATTTGCCACAAAGCCAGTTTCAGGACACTAGCTGCTTATGGTGGCCAGAAGTGCAATAAAAATGTTTTGCTACAAAGCAGAGATGGACAGGGTGTCTGCTGGCTCCCTGCAGACAGCACATAGCAGGTGGCTTGAAGTGGGTTTGGTGGCTCACACAGGCTGATCCAAATGAATAGCTGCCATTCACTTCTGTGGGATAGTTGAAAAATGTGCTCCCGGGGGATGATTCTTGGGGTAAAGACAAAAGGCTGTGGATTTAAATTTCCTTTTCCCCTTAAGTAAACTTGCTAAATCAAGGCTGGCATTTCTAGACCAAATGTAGAAGAAGAAGAGCCCCACAGGATCAGACCAAGGGCCAACCTTGCCCAGCGTTCTGTTTTCAACAGTGCTTTGCCAGAGCCAAACTCCTGCATACCTAGTTCCTTTAAAACACACACAAAGAAAACCTCTTTGAATAAGCTAGCAGGCATTTGACCAAAGCTGTGACATTTCATCAATGCAATGAGAATTGTCCCTGGAATCAAATATGAAGTCACTGTTTTCATGTATTCTTCTCCAATAGCAATGGGATATTTTAATTTAAATGTTTCATTTTATGCTGGGAAGGTCAACAGTACTGTGGGCTAATGTGACCTTTTCAATATCCCCTGTTTTATTGGTGCATGCAGCCCAGCACAATAAATTAAATCATTGTGAGAATTTTGCCAACTAGTGGCACAGGAAAGGGCTGTAGAATGGAGATATAAGATAGTCAACCATTTTTTCCTGAATAATGCATTGGTAAGGGTTCCTAATAGTTCTAAAATCTCAACACAAATATGCTTAACAGCATATTATTTCATAGTGCCATTGTTTAGAAAATGTCAGTGCATCATATTATTCCCTTGAGATGCATAGAGAAGCTGGAACGAAGCATGTCCTCACTGTTAGTTGCACTGTTCTGGCTGCCGAGACTTAATTATGCAGGAACAGAGCTGAACCCTTTGGAATTTTTAGCACACTTTTGTCTATGACATCATTATTTTCCATTTTAAGAGTGCTGATGAAGCATCAACGGTGTTTGGGTGAGCAGAATTATGATCCCCTTAGCTAATTACTAGAAGCACCATGTCACTTGTACGTAACAACAGACACTTTGATTTAGAATTCCTCAAAAGGTAACAGTACATAGTAGTCAAATAGTCCAACAGAAATAGGTGCTGGGATAACAGACAATATTAGCAGGGATACAAATGGCTCTCAACTACAGACAGTAACCAAACTTGAAGAAGGCAATTGAAATGGTAATCTGTGATGGCAGAGCTAGCACACTTGGTGGAGCTAGGTCTGCTTGGTGGAACAATGTAACACTGACAAAAATGTCTCATGGTAATACACCATTCATGGTAACTTGAAAAAAGGTGAAAATAGTACGTTTGTGTATCTTGGAGCTTCAAAATAGAGGCAGATTTAAGCTACATAAGAACATTCAAAATGAATAGATGTAGCTAGCCACATGGAAATGACTCATCCCCTCTTTAAGTAAGCAGGAGGCATTTCATCAAATGCAGTTGCCTGCAAAATAATGATGGAATTATATCAGATCTGAATTGCATCATGATGAACCTGCTTCTTCTGCGGAGTTCTTCCTGCCCAAGGTAAGCTACTGATAAAGGGGAGGCAGCAGAAGCATCTCTCAATAGCAGGGCAAAAGCACCCCTCTGTCTTTGCTCAGAGCAGGCTGCACATGGGGCTCTGTTTGAAATGACCCTGTTCTCCAGCTTCCAGTCAGGGCTACTCACATTTACAAGTGACTGACTGCTCAAGACATCTTTAGCAAAAACAAGAGACACATTTCAAAACCAGCTAATTAGTTCTGGCTTAGTCCTAACATACTGCATATGGAGTCCTCATTGAACAATTAATTTGTCAGTATTTAAGGTCTCACAGTTTCAGTTGTTTTTACGGCTTCTTACTGTTGCTCTCCTGTATCATGGGTGAAAGCCTTCACTTCTGCTTCGTGCAGTGATGTAACTCTTCAGACAAATTTCTCCTAGTTCCCTGTTCTATAACTCCATGCTTAGAAGTTTCCCCTGTGGCATCCAGTACAAACCAGCAACTTGTCATTCACAAAGAGAGTATTCCCTTGAATTAGGCTCAAAAATTTTAACCACTTGCACTGAACAGGTACCCGCTGAGCTGCCTCCTTAATGTTATCTTTGATGTTTTCTGACAACGACAAAGATATAGCACTTTCACATGAGGTATTCTGATGGGAGTATATAGCAAGAAACTGAATTAGAGGCCCCAAATTACCGTGACATAAAAAGATATGAGGTGTCATATAGCCATGTGGAAATCTCTGGAGATCCTGAATACATCAGCCTATTTCATTGCACAACCAACTTTCCCCACCAACATTATCTGATCTGTATCATGTGTTGAAAATTAAACAAACATACAACAAGCGAGTAGGGTTGCCATATTTCAAAAAGTGAAAATCTGGACACAAAAGCGCCACTGAACCGCAAGGGTGCATGCCTGTTGTGTCCTCCTAATGCAGCCCTGCAACCCTGCAAAGCAGCCCCTCTGGCCCTCCCCATACAGCACCACTGCTTCTGGGCAAAGCCTACTGGGTGTGCTGGCTGTGGGATTGGCTCCCTCACTGTGGGTTGGCTCCAAGAGCAATGCAGTTCTGGCTATATGCAATTTTTTGTGCCTATGCATTACTCTTAAAACCAAACCCAATTGTACTGCGCTTGGAACCCATCTGAAGAAGAATTACAAGGCATCAAGAATTATCACATCAGTTAGTAGGGTTGCCATATTGCAAAAGGTAAGAATCAGGACACAAAAAGTTGCTGAGCTTTTATAGGGCAATCACCCGATAGCTCCTCTGCTACTGCTGAGCCCGAGCCACCTGAACCTGGGTCGCCCGCACTAGAACTAGAGCCTGAACCAGATTTTTATTTTTTAAAAAACCAGTATTCAGGACATTTGCTTTAAAATGTAAAATTCCCATGAGATGGTCATGGAGGATCCCGAAATGAAGAATTCCCGGAAGTATGGCAACCCTAATAGACAGACTTAAGTGCTTTTTTGGGTTGGTGCACAAAACCATGCAATCTGTGGGCTCAAACCATTACTAGGACAACCATTCCCAAGGATTTCCCCCCTCAGTGATAAATTTACCATATTTGTGGTATGGTATAAAGCATTTAAAAATCATATTGTTAGGAAATCTTTATTTAATGTTTGGATAAGGTACAAGGATTTGCTTGAAAATAAAACCCCAAGGTGGCTATCTCCAATGGAAGCGAAAGCTCAGAAAAAGCTCAATATGGAGGTCAAATGGCCGAAATATTGGGAAATTTTGGAACAAGAGGGAGATAGGTTGAAACTACAGAATTTTGAAAAATTAAAAAACAAAGTGCGTGACTGGCTCCATTATTATCAAATAATGGAGGCATACAATTCGGACAAGAAAGTTGGATTTCAGGTGGAAAAGTCAAAACTGGAAACATTGCTGTTAGATTCCAAAAGTAAGAATTTGTCAAAAATGTATAACTTGCTGTTGAAATGGAATACCCAGGATGAAACTGTGAAATCAGCTATGATTAAATGGGCACAAGATGTTGGACATAATATCATGATGGCTGACTGGGAACAGTTATGGACCACAGGTATTAAATTTACGGCATGTAATGCCTTAAGAGAGAATATAATGAAAATGATTTACAGGTGGTACATGACACCAGTCAAGCTTGCAAAAATCTACCATTTGCCCGATGACAAATGCTGGAAATGTAAAGAGTCTGAAGGTACATTCTTTCACATTTGGTGGACATGCCCAAAGATCAAGACCTTCTGGGAAATGATCTATAATGAAATAAAAAAGGTATTTAAATATACCTTTCTGAAGAAACCAGAGGCCTTCCTCTTGGGCATGGTCGGCCAATTGGTGCCTAAGAAGGATAGAACTTTCTTTATGTATGCCACAACAGCAGCAAGAATACTGATCGCAAAATATTGGAAGACACAAGATCTACCCACCCGGGAAGAATGGCAGATGAAGGTGATGGACCTGATGGAAATGGCTGAAATGACGGGCAGAATCCGGGACCAGGGAGAAGAGTCGGTGGAAGAAGACTGGAAGAAATTTAAAGTTTATTTACAAAAACATAGCAAAATTGAGGAAGTTTAGAAGGAGTCTGGAAAGAAACTACGTGACTTTTGTATAAATATCATAAAGGACTTAAGTTAAATAGATTGTTGAAGGAAATAAGGGAAAGTAAAATTATACTATGTTAAGATAAATTAATGGTTAAAAATTGGGGAAAGATGGAAAGGATTTGCTGAAATAATTAATTGAAGCAGAATACAGAAAAGGGAGGCGGGAGGAGGTCAAAGAAACAAGCAAATGAAGTTAAGTTAATAAGGTTTATTGTATTTTTGTGTATTTTCTTTTTTGTTGTTTGATTGTGTTTTTCTTGATATTTTTGTTGTTGTTTTCTCTTTTTCTTTTTTGTTGTATTTTTAAAACTTTAATAAATATTATTATTTAAAAAAAAGTGATAAATTTACCAGGGATGGAATTTCAGGACAGCTAGTGCAGCCAGATGCAAAGACATCATTAAAATTGGAATTAGTTTCTTTGCTAAACCACCAAGTAGTCACATTACAGAAATACTCCCCTTGAACTATTCTTGCCAATGGCCTGTTTGTTTTTGTGTGAAGTTATTCACAATTCCACATTGTGTATTCATCACCCACACTACTGTGCACACATAAAAAGCCGGTGCTACTGAATATTACCATGCTGTGTGCTGAACATTCATAATGAACTGGAAGAATGCCTGGTCTACTCATCACCCCCAGAGTTAACAGGGACAAGCTAAATGTTTCATCTCAAGACTTATTGTCTCCTGCCTTAAGGGAAAATTGTAAAATGACTCTAGCAACCTGGCTGAGAATCAGAATGTATAACAGAGCTCAGGCTGCAATCCCATTCTGAGTTTATTAAAATAGAACAGGGGGATAACTTGCTTCTCAGGCGTTTCCTCTGTTATACCTTCTATTTTCAATAATGGTGTGAGATTTTGAAGCATATTTCATGGGCCTAAATTTCTATCTTGTGCAGCCAACTGACCAGAGAAACACCTAGTCTGCTCAGGATATTGGGTGGGGGCGGTTTCTAAGAAAGCAACAGGCAAACACTGAGTCCCCCTGCCCCCAGCTATTCCTTTTTGCTGTTCATCTTAGTGAATATAGAAAGCTGAGATCCACCCAAGACCACCTTTGGGCCCATACCCTCCAAATACTGAATTGCATGCCTGGAGCAATGATAGGTCCTGCCGAAGTCCCATTTCTTTTATTTCTAAGCTGAGAAAGCCTAATGAAGCCTGTACAACCTGTAACCCTCCAAGACCAATACTGCTCACCACTAGCCATGTGCTTGGGCTTGTCCACCTTGGGCTTCATAAGCCTCCTCTTGGTTTGCCTTTCTAGGGGTGCTTACAAAAATGAAACAGGCAGGGGTTGTGAAGCATGTGGGAGGTCAAATGCATGCCAAAAGGCATGCCAAATGCATGTCAAACACCAAAACTAGAAGTAAAATAAAAATGTAATATGATGAACATCTGGAAGCACAAATGCAGCCTATACATAAACTTAAAGAACCCAGCTTTAATTTCAAATAAAAATACTTTTGTGCAAGAAGTAGTTAAAATGTGTCTTAGTGAAAAATATATAAATAGCCTGCATTTAATGGTTTGGAAATGGAATGACTAATAGGCACAATTATAATGTAATTATTTACAGGAAAGATAATATCAACAAAAGGGCTCCTTCTGTGGGTTGGCATCTTTACAATTAAACCAACTCAAACTACATATTTCCTCTTACTTGACCCCGATAAATCAGTTTCTATTTTTGTCTTTTGGGATATATTGCTTAAGGATCAGACTAGATATGACACTAAACACATCATTAGCAACTATGCTCTAAAAATGTTACATACAGTTCCTAGTTTTTGTTGTTTTGTTTTTGTTTTAAATACAGTTTAAAGACACAAAACACCTGGAACTCTTGGTCTGCACTGCAACAGACTTTATCTACTTAGGAGGAACTACTAATTGCAAATTTAACCCAATTCCATGAAAAAGGAAAGGAGGAGTTAGAGTTGTTGTGTTTAAATTCCCTATATTTCTAAATGAGGGAGGCACAAAGCTTCATTTTTTGTAAAACAAAATTTGGATTTGGACCCAAAGACAAATGGAACAGTCTTTGATGCATGTCAGAGTGAAGTAAGCTGTTTTCTAATGCACTTAACTGGGATTTGATCCAAATATTGTCATAGGTATAAACCCCAATGCAAAAGCGTCCATGAGAGGACCTGCTATCCCTGTTCTCTGGAAATAGAGCTTCTGGGTTCTCTTGCATTTTGATGTAAATTCAAACATGCAGTCATCTCACAAGATTTTGTACTACAATTGCTATCTACTCCAGCCAACATAACCAATTGTTCATGGTGATCCGAGTTCTAGATCAAAACATTTGGTGGGCATCTGGTCGAGGAAGGCTACTTTGAGGAACAATTATGGGGAAATTTATGTAAAGGGTAAACCTCCACATGCAGTAAGTGAATGTGTGAGGGGGTAGCAATAAGGTGCCCAATAGCCGCACCCTTTCCTTGCCCCTGTTGGTGACACATTTGGTGTTAATGAGAACAAGCTTTGCCACTTGGAGTACACCGAATGAAAAACAAGGCCACAATAAATTTGAATTTCAAATAGGAATCTATTAAAATAGGAGGCCAATAATTTGTTTTTGAAGTTTAAAAAGGTAAAGGACCCCTGACAGTTAAGTCCAGTCGCAGACAACTCTGGGTTTGTGGCACTCATCTTGCTTTACAGGCCGAGGGAGCTGGTGTTTGTCCGCTCTGCAGACAGTTTTTCTGGGTCATGTGGCCAGCATGACTAAGCCGCTTCTGGCGCAACAGAACACCGACACCAGAGCAGTGCACGGAAACGCCATTTACAGTTTAAACTCCTAATGCTCTACTTCTATTATTAGTTAAACTAATAAGAATAAATAAGGAATGGTATGGATTTTAAATTGTCAGTAAACTAACAGGCAAAGCTGGGAAATATATGTTTACCAGCAGGCCTTCACAACGTATGAATGGCAAAGCAGAACACATTCCAACAGCTGGAGATTGTAGTCTGGCATGTGTGTGACACTAACCTACATACAATTTTTATGTCTTAAGCAAGCAACAAAATCTGGAAATAGATTTATCTTTCATTTGTCGGCCTGGTATAAAACCAGCCTGGTCTCTGTGGACTGACTCAATCAATGTCCTTTTCAATCTATCAGCCAAAATTGTGGCAAATAGTTTATAGTCACAATTCAATAAAGAAATAGGTATGTGATTTTTAGTCTTTGTTAGGTCACTGCCTTGTTTAGGGATCAAAGTAATAAATGTATCTTTCCAGGAAGTTGGAACTGCACCAGATACCAAAATTCTATTCTATTCTGTAAGTGCATCCTGAAACATTTTATAATAAATTGTGGTCAGTCCATCTGGTCCTAGTGCTTTGCCCATCTTCATCTCGTTTATTGCGACCTACAATTCCAAAATTGATATTGGTACATTCAAGATTAGCTGGTTTTCTTTAGACACTCAGGGTATATTACAATCACTTACATAAGAGTACATTTTCTTAATGTCCTCCTTCTCACAACAATATAAAGAAGTATAAAAAATTTGAAACGCTTTTCTTATCTCTTTTGGGCTAGTCAGATACTTATCCTCATCAACAATAATTATTTATTGTCTAATTCTTTCTCTTTTGTGTTGCCATGCTAGCAATTTACCAGGTTTGTTGGCAAATTCAAAGTTTTTCTGTTTCATTAATTTAATTTTCCTCTCAATCTCTTGATTAACTAGCATCAAGAATTGAGCTTGCAATAATTAATAGCTTGGCACACATATTTATCCTCTGGTTTTACAACTAGCTCTTTAGTCATTAAAGGATCTAATATCTCCTGCTCCCCTTTCTTTCTTTTTTGAAAAATGTTTTGTTGAATTAGAAAACCTCTCATCACTGCCTTACTGACATCCCAAACCACACTAGATCAGTTTCTTTATTGAGGTCAAAAAAATTCTTGCAGGGAACGTTGCCCCTTATTAAAAATTTGTTCATTTTGCAGTATCTCATCATTCAACCTCCATCTAAACAAAGAACATTTCTCACCCGCTATTATCAACAAGATGGAATTGTGATCTCCAGTTGGAGATCTGGGAGAGAATGAAGCTCTCCCTGCTAGATAAAATCCCAGTCATTAAAATGAATCTATTGCCCAGAATGCAGTTTTTATTATAATCAATTCCAATTGTAAATAATCTAGGCTGCTTCAAATAATGGAAAAAGGATATTTCTAAATTTATCTGGCAGGGGAGAAAGCCAAGCATTAAATATAATATTATGATAGCTATAAAAGAAAGTGGAATCTTTGTCCTGCCAGACCTGCAAATGTATTATGAGGTAGCCTGCTTATGTTGGTTAAAAGAATGGATTACATTGGATAATGCAGACATCCTGGATTTAAAAGGTCATGATTTCAAATTTGGCTGGCATGCTTTTCTTTGGGAAGGCAAAAATTTATAAAAGTTTTACAAACCATAGCCTTAGGAAGAATCTGTACAGAGTTTGGGAGAAATATAAAAATCTGCTGGAAAGGAAAACACCTTTATGGCTATCTCCTATCAAGGTGATTACAATTAAGAGAGTTCATATGGATAGATAGTGAGCAACTTATAGGGAATTGCTGCACTTTGGGGGGGGGGGCAGACATCCAAACTGAAATCAATGGAAAACGTAAGGAGCCATGTTATGGACTGGTTGCAATACAATCAGTTACATGAAATGTTTAAATTATATAGAAAGAATGGTTTCTTGGACCAAAGCTCACAATTCAAAAAAGAATTCCTACAAAACAAAGATAAACTTTTGTCCAAAATGTATAACCTGCTATAAGAATGGGAAACAAGAGACGAGCTATTTAAAGCTCCAGTGACACACTGGGCGATAGATATAGGACACAATATAGATTTTAACCTGGGGAAAATTTTGGAAAAGCGACTAGAAGTTTACAGCATGTTATTCTTTGAAGAAGAACTACTTGAAAATGATTCACAAATGGTATTTAACTCTGAGTAGGCTTGCTAAGATTTACAAGACAGAATCAGATATGTGCTGGAAGTGTAAAGAGGTGGAGGGAACATTCTTTCATATGTGGTGGACATGTAAAAGGGTAAGAGAATATTGTAAAATGATTTATAATGAATTTAAAAAAATGTTTAAAAGTACTCCCCCCCCAAAAAACAACAACCCCAGAGTCCTTTCTGTTGGGGATAATTCAGAATGAAATTTCCAGATGTCAGAAAATGTTGTTTATGTATGCAGTGACTGTGGCCAGTGCTTTTTAGCCCAAAAATGGAAAATTAGCAAGGTCCCAATCAAAGAAGACTGGCAACTTAAGTTGACAGAATATGCACAATTTGCAGACTAATATATAGAAATAACAGAACAAGAAGAATATATGTTTAAAGGAGATTGGAAAAAGTTTATTGAGAACAGTGGTACCTCAGATTAAGAACTTAATTCGTTCTGGAAGTCCGTTCTTAACCTGAAACTGTTCTTAACCTGAAGAACCACTTTAGCTAATGGGGCTTCCCGCTGCAGCCGCACAATTTCTGTTCTCATCCTGAAGCAAAGTTCTTAACCCGAGGTACTATTTCTGGGTTAGCGGAGTCTGTAACCTGAAGCGTCTGTAACCCGAGGTACTACTGTATATGAAAAATAACTGTGTACAGCTGAAAACGCTGGCAGCATTAAGATAAATTCAACAGTGTAAATAAGTTTTGATGGATGAAATAATGGAAAACCGATTGGTATAGTTTTTGTAAAATATGCATGGCTTTATGATATGTAAAATGAACCATGGAAAGAGAAGAAGGGAAGTCATTGATACTTCAAGGATGTAAAATGTTTATTTGAAATTGTAAAACACACATACATACACACACACACACAACATTTTGATTGGATAATGTCTTTGGTTGGATCATAACCTTTTTTACCTTTGTTGTTAATTTTTTTGAGGCCCAAAGAAGATTTATTCTGCTTGAAGATTATTAGCATTTGAGAAAAAAGTGAATTCACATTTTAATGGATACTAAACACGCTGTAAATCAATTAAATCAAAATTTGACACAATGTCAAAAAATCCATTTGGTAATTTCCCTTCTTTGGAATCTATTTTCTGAATAGTTCTGTCTAGATAAGGGGATGTAACCCTATTAAAGTCACCCATCATCATTATTTTACTGTCACACAAATCAAACAATTTCTCTACCTTTAAAAAAACAACCAGTTTTTTTAATCATTAGGGGCATAAATTCCCACTACAATAATTGATTCTCCATCTAGTCTCACTTCCTTACTCATAATTCTACCTTATTCATCTTTCAAGATTAATTTAGGGTCTAATTTAGGATTAACATACATCACTACCCCTCTCTTTTGGGTTTTATCAGAAGAGATAAACTCTTGTCCCAGACCTTTGTTGATTAATAGTCTTCTATGTTGTCTTTTTATATGTTTCTCCTGCAAACAAATGATATCTAATTTCTGTTTGTTCAATATATGCACTATTTTGTTCCTTTTCGTTTTGTTGCATTTACATTCCATGAAGATAGTCTAAGATCCATTTTCTGTTATTTCTTGTTTATCTTTAAGATTATTTCACACAGTTCCCATTTGCTTCTGCTCCCTCCTACTTTATTGCTTATCCTCTTCTTTCTCCTCTTCCTTCTTCCTTCCCTTCCCCCTCTTCTTCTCCATGCTGAATTCCCAGAATCTCACCAAATATATATATCTCCTTACAAAGGCATGTGCTTTCATTGGTTCCACACACCTCTGTTTTTTGCCTTAATAGGTAAAGGAAATTCCTTCAGAGAATTCCCATCTAATGCAGATAATTTTTCTTTTTAAGGGCCTTCGTCAAAAATTTGTAACCCTCCTTCAATAGTCTTAAAGGGATCTCTTAAAATTATAATCCTTTCATCATCTATTTCAAGACCTTTCTCATAATATATCTGAAGCACTCTATCTTTGAGTTAAAAAGAACCAGACAGTCACCTGGAAGTTTTTGTGTTTTTTTAGCATATGGAGATTTAACCCATAATGCACGATCAATAGCTTTAGCCAGATCCTGTTTTTGCATCTCTAGCATGCTTGCAAGTGCCTCATTTATTTTATCCCATATTACTTTGTCTGGTTGGTGAGGGATGGATCTAAATCTCAGAAGCATCTCCTTATGTCTTAATTCAATTAGAGCCAAATTATCCACCATCAATTCCTGAGTTGCTCTGTCTGCAGCAGCTTCTCCTTCCATCTTTTCCTGTTCTCTCCTTATTTCTTTATTTCCCCCCTTTATTTCTTTACATTGCATCTTGAAGGGTTTGCACTGTTTTCTCCAAATTACTTGTTTCACTTGCAAGGGTCATTATTTCTGTTGATAATTCACCCAGCACCTTAGTGCGACTTTGAAGATCTTTCTGCATTTCCATCATTACTTCCACACAAGGTCCATCTTGGGTTTCCCCACTTGAAGTGAACCTTTCCTTGACTGGCTAGGCATCTGTGCCAGATTTTTCTTTTGTGAAACCATTTATTATTTTATTTCCCAAAAGGGAAAAAGAAAAAGTCAACAAAAAATTTATATTGGATACAGTAACTTTTTCTGGCCACCGGGTGGGGTGATATTATTGAAGTTATTTTTGTTATGTCTAAAAATCAAGTCACAGGACTTTCCTCAGTCAGTTTTGTTTTTCTGAATGAACAACCCTATGAATGAGTTGCAGTCCAATAGAAAGAAAATCCCAAATCCAAAGGAAGGAGAAAATAAAGATTTTTTTTAAAAAAAATTATCCAATGATCAGGAAAAGGTAAAAAGCAATTCAGGTTACTGTAATCCACAAACTGTGTGCCAGCCAATGCAACAATTCAAATCTCAGTTGATTAAGCACAGAAGAATTTCCAGTCAAAAGGAAGGAAGGAGAAAGCAAAAGAGTCCCAATAATCGTTACACAGGAGTAATAATAATAATAATAATAATAATAATAATAATAATAATAATAAAAAAAAATTAAATATGTATAAGTATTCACAGTCCAACTTTTCCTGTTCAGTCAGCCACAAAGTCCAAGCAGGAAGTTATATTTAAAAGTTAGATGTACCTCCATGCCGCAAAATAGAAAGAAAAAACCAGAAAGAAAAAGAAATAAAGCAGATCTCTTCAGGGATCACTTAATGAGTTCTTCAAAAGTTCTTATTATAATTCAGGGGGTGTACACCCAGTTACAGTAGGCTTAATAGCAGGAAATAAAAGAAAAACAAAATGTATTGGGGGGAGGATAAAAAGTGAAAGCGCAGCAACAGTCTTTCCTCTTCCCTCCCCTCTTGAGAGCAGAAAAAGAAAAGAAAAAAGTAGGAAGTTTAACCATTTGCCCTTTAAAATATAGAGGTGGTTATAGACAGTAAGCCACGGGGGGGGGGGAGAGAGAGTCTTAAAGATCAGTCACTTAAGCTTCTCAACTTGACCACCCTACCCGCTTCCTTTATTTCCAATGGCAGACTTTTTTGTTACCTTCATTTCTTCCATGCAGGGCAGCAACCATTTCTGGAGAAGACTCCCTTTTTCTGTTCTCCAGTCAATACACCAAAGAGATCCAATAATTTAAAATAATTCAAAATTAATCCTTTTGTTACTTTGGTTAAATTTTGGGAATTTTACCGCTCCAGAGAGAGAGGAACGATGAGGCGACCTACTCCTGGAGTGTGTTAGAGTCCAGCTACTGACTGACGGAACTGAGTGGGCTCGTTGAAAGCTCGCTTTGGTCTCTGCGGGACCCTCAGTGTCCTGGTCCAGGAACTTCTTCTGGGTGCTCACTGCCTCTGAGCTACCCCCAAAACTCCAAAAGGTTAGCAGCCAGGTCACCGCGATAACGGCTCCAGCTTCCTTCTCCCCTCACGGCAAACCGGAAGCCAGCTTCGTCTAACCTACATACAATTTTTAAGTCCTAAGCAAGCAACAAAATCTGGAAATGCATTTACTCTTGAGGAGCTTCTGAGGCACTGCCTTGCTTACCTTTGGATCCAGTGCCTTAGGTAGAAGGGGAAAGGAAGAGGGATAGTTTTGGAGGAAGTAGGAGGTAGGGGGGCAATGGGGTGGTTAATGATGTCAACCTGAAAAATAACGTTGGGAAGGTATCCTAACCACTTTGATCACCAGCTTGTGCAGGCCACATAAACACAAGTGGCATTTAGTTGTATTTTCCCCTGACCTGGCTATGAGATAATCCCACCCATGTCTTTTTATCATGGATAATAAACACAGCCATATAGAGGTCTACTAAAGCTGCATAATCTATAGTGAACCAGCCTTGGCAGCGTACGGAGTGAATCACAATAAGAACCTGGATATGATCCTTTTTTAATTTTTCTAATTGCTAGTCTATAGTATATGGGCTCCTGCAAACTACCATTTTCTTTGATTACTTTGAGAAGGATACTGGGATACTGTTGCCATGACAACATAATCTTTGTCAGGCCAGATAATGGATTATAAAATGGTTTTATTTATTTTTAGATTACATCAGGCAAAGGATACTAAACTTCAACTGAAATTATAGTTTGTGGAAAGCTTTTTCTTTTCTTTTCTAGTATTTTAATGATATATTCTTGACCAATATAATTATATTTATGTAAGCCTTCTCTCATGGCAGGTTCCATAGGAATCAGAAACCAGAAAGTAAACAGAATTATACAGAAAAAAGTCAAGATATTTCTGTAGCAGTTACTGAGGTAAGTTTTTAAAAATAATAATAGTTTAACAAATACAATTGGAGCAATTAATGGGAAGTATTTACATTCAAAATTGTTTATTACATTTCCTCAATGAGTGCATGTTTAGCAGTCAACAGAATCTTTAGTTTGGACAATGAAGATATGGGGTGAAAATCCTGTTTGGCCAAGAATCCTGGGCCAGTCACCTCTTCGCATTGCATCCTTCCTAGGGTTGCCATATTTCAAACAGTGAAAATCCAGACAGAAAAGTTGTCCCCCCTCCCCAAGCTGTTGAGCAAAATCGCAAAAAAGACGTTTTTGAGCTATTTTTATGGGGAAATGGCAAAAACGGCACTGCCGACCTGGGCTGCAACCCCAATCCAACCTTGTACTGTAGGGTTGCTTTGGGGAAAGTCTGGTGAATGCCACCCTGATCTCCTGGGACAGGCTGCTATATGCAAATGTAGTTAAATGCATAGTTATAATTACATTACCCAAACTAATGACCTTAATTTGAGGTAGGGGGATAGCGGTGAGATGGGTCCTGCATTTAGCAGTACAGTGGTACCTCGGGTTAAGTACTTAATTCGTTCCGGAGGTCCGTTCTTAACCTGAAACTGTTCTTAACCTGAAGCGCCACTTTAGCTAATGGGGCCTCCTGCTGCCGCTGCGCTGCCAGAGCACGATTTCTGTTCTCATCCTGAAGCAAAGTTCTTAACCCGAGGTACTATTTCTGGATTAGCGGAGTCTGTAACCTGAAGCTTCTGTAACCTGAAGTGTCTGTAACCCGAGATACCACTGTATTCCACATAGTGTTATGATTGTTGCCAATCCTGCTATATTATAGTTATTAGAAGCACAGAGTTGGAAGATGCCTCAAAGGACATCTAGACTGGTTTCCTCCTGATGCATGAAATTTACTTACGGGGGGGGGGGGGCGGCCATGACAAGTAGCCATGGCCCCCATTCATATGGAGGAGTAGCCCTTCCCTTGGCATCTATGTACACATTGTGAACATCTGCAAGGAGAGGAAGGCCTTTGTGCATACATTTTCACTCACATGACCCGGAACTCTGTCTGTGCAGCTGCACACATCAAGGCCCCCTCTACACATGGGAGGAGGGGTCCATACAGTGCACTTGGGGGAGGTGGGCGATTCAACCCATTCCCTCTCTTGCATGTTGATTTAAGATGTAAGAAGAATGCCTGGAGACAGCTTCATCTGTGGCCTAAATAAACCAATAGTTTATTTCTCATCTCATTGTTCCAGGTGTAGTGTAGCTGCATGTGCAAAACTTTATTGAGATCCTTTAGCAGACTTGCCAAATGCCTTGAATGGTTCTCCTTCCAACATTCAATTTCACACCAGAATTTTGCATAAGGGGCCACATGCAGCACACAAATTTAGCAATCTTCATACCACTGGAATAAAATAGTTATAAAAACTTTACCAGTTTTATTTCTGCAGGACCAGCATCAGTTTTTAAAGTGGAACTCTGCACAATCTTTGTACTGCAGCTTCTGTGTATAGTTTCTTTACTTTTTCTTTACTTTTTAATATAGATTTCAGAATGCCTCTTGTAAATTATTTATCTCTCCCCAACAGTGATTTTAAGGTTTAAAACATTTCTGCTAGTTGCATTCTTAAGATGTTTCAGTTTTCTGCTGCCAACCATACTGAATGTCGAAGTTCTTCGTATTTATGATTCATGAGCCCTTTAAGGCATATTATGAAAGGTGAGCATTATTTGGTAACTGGAGGTAGGCAAACTTGTAAGTTTTCTGTGGCCTCTTGGTCAAGGTTCAAGGAGGGAGTGATAGACTTTTTGTTTCCTGCTTGTTTGCTTTAAACAATGATCTGAGGAAAGCAGAGATGAGAACACAGCCTCATTCAGGGCCGTCCACAGCGTCAAGGCAAAAGTGTTCAGACTGTGTCTAGAACAAGGAGGCTACTTAAAAGCAAAGGCTATTGCGCAAGAAATGCACCGCTCAGCCAGGAATGGGCAGTCAGTATGGTCTCACAGTGACCCCTACAGGCAAGTTAAGGAAGGGGAGATAAGCAAGGGGGAAAACATGTGTTTGAGTTTCACAGGAATGCCATTATTTTTCCAGAAGTGCTTCATGCTGTCGGCAACATTATGCAGAAATATTATTTTTTAAAACAAGGCAAGCAATTGTGAAGATTTTCAAAACAGCAACATAGTGTTGATGGCAGAAACTTTTTCCTTAACTAATAAGGAAATAGGACCAGGAGACCTTCCTTGGGTTTAAATGGTGTAATACCAGGAAATAATGAATCCTGAATCTGTTGAGGATATGTTTACCATGCTTTATCTTTATCTATTTGGAAATTGACTCCAGAAATAGATTGCAATTAACTGTACAAAACAAATATTCCATATCTATAATTATTCTCATGAAATAATAATATATAGATAAATGGATAACAGTGATAAAAATGATGTTATAATGAGAACTTAACAATAACTATATGAAAAGAGATTTTCAAATAATGAGTACCATTCCATACTTAGATCCTTCTTCTAGTTGGAAAAAAGCTAACTTCTTTCAGTTTAGACTGAGGGTAAAGTCTTACCAAGGAAGCTGCACTTTGAATCTTATAAGGGAGAGACTGTAATATTGATGGACATGGTGACAAACTGTCTGCTGACACAATCCCATAATAATTAATCTTCAAAGTACAATGTTAATAACATTTTACTCAATGCTTTTTTTCCAGGGGGACTCAGGGGTACGCATATCCCTAAACATTTTGTGAATTTAATTTTGGCCTCATTGAGGGGCAGTATTTCAATACAAGTAGGAAAATAAGACACATTATTGTTGTTGTTGTTTATAGGGAAAAAAGCACAGGTTTTACTACAGTTTAGGTGCAACTGTCTTGGCAAAAAAACCCAAGTCAATCAATGTTTGACTATTCTTTAACCTTTGTAGCATTTGCCACCCGTTTTAAACTGTGTCACCTCTGCTGTCATTTATTTAGGATGTATTTCCTAAAGCCATTTATTTTATATAATCCTCTATAACCTGAACAATTTATATTAACATAATGTGATTGCCTTTGATGCTTTGACCTCACAGCATCTAATTTGTACATTTAGTAGTACCAGAGAACCTAATTTGACCCAGGTCCTAGGACTTAGCCGAGGGCAGAGAAACTCGGGGTCAGAGCCCAAGCATGACTTTCCAGGACTTTCCCAGGGCATGTACCCTCTCCAGTCCACATCCCTCACTAGCACATCTCCTCTCCCTCCTTGTGTGCTTCTGCTTGCTTGCAACGTATCACTGAACTGTAGTAATGCCTATTGCTTGCCTGGATGGAGAGTGTTTGGGAGATTGGGTGGAGGAGAAACCTCTTGCCTTGGCATCACTGCAGTATAGTCTAGAGTACTAAGATAAGAATTGCTCTGCCCACTTCTGTCTCTGTCCCTGCCCACCACTGGCATTATACACCACCTTGTAATCTTTGGTGGTGTATTATTATTATTATTATTACTACTACTACTACTACTACTACCCCCCCAAAGAAAGACTTGTCAAAGGAATGTGGCTCTCAGGCTGAAACAAGTTTGCCACCCGACTTAGCCCAAGGACATGTTAATGAATAAGAAAAAAAAGAGTATCTGTGATCATGTTCAGAAAAAAAATCAGATAGCTCCATCAATGTTCAATTAGAAATGTAAGCAACCTCTGAGCTGTCAAATAGCAGCATCACTTCCTCCTGAGTAGGCTTTTGTGGAAATTAAGCCATTTTTGTGAGATAGCAGCCTACATTTCCATTACCTATTGAAATTCTGATAGTTTTGTGCAAAGATGCACTAAATTTATACTTGTTTCGTAAGCGTCAGAATAACCATAGACCAGAGGTATAAAGGCTGAAGGTGCATCTTTCATGGATAGAGCACAGCAGCCTCAAGATGTTGTTGAACTACAACTCTCAAACCCTTAACCATTTCCCATGCTGTAGTCCAGTAACACCTGAAGGCCATGGTATTGGCTAAAGATACTATTAGACCAGTACTATTCTGGAAAGTGAAATAATTAAAAGGCACATATCTAGTGATCTAAATAATCAATTGCTTTATAAAAGCATTATTTGATCTATAATAAATTAATGTAACCATAGGGTGGTATTCAGCTAATCTTCACTTAGAGTAGAGGCTTTGAAATTAATGGACCTAACTTAGTCATGTTCATAAATTTTAATGACTCTACTCTGAGAAAAAGTTAGTGGAATACCAACCAAAGTCAGCTGCCTGTGTGAAATAGCTAATTGGGTGTTTCAGTATTTTAAATGAATGAAACAGTTGAATGTCAATCCCACACAAAGTAAAATAGTTGTTTGTTGCTCTGAATATGAAATAATGAGGAATAGCAAAAATCAAATATGTGCAAATATATTGAACATGCAATTGCACTATTTGGGAACACAAAAATACCTGCAACAGATTTGGAAGGCTTTTGCATATCTAATGAATAAGCACATTGTGAAACAGCAATGGAAAGGAGAGTTATCTGGCGCAAGCTCTCTGGAATCGTTAAGTTGCTTTTAGGTAAAAGGAGGCAAACAGTTATTGGCTGCTAGCTATGCTTTGCAAATTTCTATTTTGTTCTTTTCAACCACTGCTGACTGTTTGCCAATACATGTGAACGTTTTTGTCAACAAGAATTAGGCACAGTGATTTCTGCATCCATCTTGTGACATGGTAAATACTGCAAGGATTCTGTGGCTTTATGCTCAGTGCACACATTTCATGACCTACCGAGTTGCAGCGACAGGTTTGGCAGAAGGTGGCTGGTCTAGGGGCGGGGCAGGAGGGAATAGGGTAGGGTCTTACTTAGCTCTTAATTTGTCTACTCCCAAAGGCCAACTGAAATTGGCCCAATGATAGCATTTTAAATGTTCTAATTTTCCTGCAGTGCTCCAGGGCTGATAACAGCACTAGCCGTTTATGAGATGTTGCTTAGTGCTGGCACATTAGGTACCAAAGAGCTGGTGAGAGCACAGCACACATATTCAAAAGAATATTTCCTTTAGTGCTGACAGTATGAGGACCAAATTGTAAAATCAATACTGCAGTGAGGGGTGGCAGGAGGCTGAGAAATAAGAGCTTGCCTCTGAACTTCTGAACTTCATGGTTCACAGCCTGATCTCTTAGCTGCTATGTTAAAAGAGTGTGCATTACAAGGAGTTACCAGGAGCACAGAGGGAAGCAATGCCGTGGTACACCTGCATCAGCGCCACCAGGCAACATCATCTGCCCCAGTTGCATCAAAGCATGTCTCCCACATTGGTCTCTACAGCCACAGCAGCTGCTGTAACTCTCCAATGGTTTGACTTCACTCCCAAAGGTGCACTCTTCCACTGTCTCCTGAGACAGATGGATGCCAACCAACAACCAGTGGCTACAGCACTGAGCTGTGAACCAGAAAGTCTCGGGTTCAAATATCTGCTATGAATTCGCTAGTCATTTGAACATTCTTTTATGTAATATGTTATATTTTATTAATTTCTATTTCTGTACAATCTAAATGGTACAATAACAAGAATATTTTTGTAGCAAAAGAAACAAAAGCAGGTCTGTTGTCTCGCCATGTTTGTGGAGGAGCAGCTAATACTTTTAGTTTCACCCACACCAGACAATTCTTTGTGCAGCCACTTGTGCTGTGTGTGGTTGGCTGCAGTGAATTCAAGTGCATAAGAAGCTGCTAACAAAAAGGGACATCTGGTTGCACAGGTGTTCTGATCACCTTGAGCTTCCACATCTGTGCAGATGCAAGGTGCAGATACTCACTACCATGCACAACACATAGTTAGTTGCTGCAGACAGGATTAATGATATTGAAACTAAGAACATAGCCCCACTCCCAGTGGGGGACTTTGGGCTTTCAAATTTCAGTGGCATCCTGTGCAATACCAAAATCCAGCACCCCCTCACTAAGTCATTGTTGCAGCACCCCCTGCAGCACCCTCTTGGATCGGTGCCCAGTGTGGGCAAGCCTGTCGCATGCCCCTAATTCTGCCTTTGCCAAGCCTCCATCAATACAGCAAGGTTACACGAGTAAAATGTGAATAAGGCTTTAGGTAAGCCACAATCTCTTACTTTCATTCCCTTCTAGAATATGAGGATAATAATCCCAACCTATGTTATAGGATTTATGTATCTAACACAGCTTGAACAATTGAAGAGCGCTATCTAAATAAATCAAGGACTGTACCCACATGAAAGTGGCAGATACAAGATGGGAAGCAGAGAGAGGCAGGAAAGTGAAGATGACCCTGGGGGGGGGGATGGAAAGAGGAGAGGAAAGCTCCCAGGTGAAAGTTGTCTTCCTTTTGAGAACCTGTTTTTTATTATGTATTTCTTATTACATTTTTTTATTACTGTTTTGATTTTTATGTAGTATATTGACATCTGTGTCCTGTGCTGTAAACTGCCCTGTGGTCTTTTGACAAAAGGAGGGTATATAAACTTCACCAACATAATCTCTCAATAGCATTTGCATCTTTGTTGAGTTGGTTTGTCTTCTTTAGCTTTCCCAAATGTTCACAACACACACACACATCCTGGGTAGAATCCAGATTCAGTGCTCTCTGCAGTAGGTGGGAATGAGGGGAGTCTGGGGATGGAAGCGAAATGCTTGAAAGGGAATAAACTATGCAGTGCTGGAAACTGGCTCCTCCTCTCTGCCTGAGGTGAGGCACGTGGATCAGGAATAGTGAGGAATATGTGAGCATGAGTCTGAAATGCGTAACAGTGGGGGCAAGAAGGAGGCAGGCAGCAGCCATGAATTTCTTATGTCAGAATTCCCCCCCTCCGGTCTTCACTCCTGTGAAGAGAGGTGCACTGTCCACTTGTCCTCTTTCCATGCGTAGGAGACATCTGGCTTGTGCATGCAATATTTTGTATCTGTCCTTAAAAAAAAAAAGTAAAAATGACCAAGTGCCAAGTTACAATTTTACACACAAAGTTCTATGCATATTTGATGAATTAAGAAATTCTGGTTTCTAGTTTATGTAGTGATGGAAGTCAAGACAATACAAGATGCAAATGATTGCTTTTACTATATCATCAATTCATTTGTCCAAATATTGCTAATGACACAAATTCTATATAGTGATTTGCTAACAGGCAGTGACAGTACCATTTGCTCCACATTTTCCTAATACTAGTTAACTTCTTCTAAATGATCACAGTTTATGAAAAACTCAGTTCTAAATCAATTCCCATACTGTTCAGGAGAATGGTGGAAAGATGTCAACTCATGCTGTCAGAGAATATTAGTTTGTATAACAGTGGAATAATCCCCACAACACTTCTGTGACCATTTCCTTGGCTTACATTTACACTGACCAACATTTGCATTTAATTTCCCTTTTTATGTAAGAAAGGAGTTGATAACAGGAGCTTTACTTATTTATCAGTAGGTTTCATAAGGCTTTTTTTAAATTGGTGGCCCGAAATTGATTGCAAATCCCCCATCCCAATAGGATCTTATTGCCAAACTGGGCAATACTTGAGGTATCCCGATTATCATTTTGTAGCAACTGGAACTTAGTAAATAATTCATAGCAAATTATTGATTTAATTCAACCTTTTTATTGTTGTCTGTGAATCGTCTTGAATGACTTTCCTCCTGACCTACACGAGGCTGAATCTTGATCAGAAACATTGTACTCGGATATCTAAGTTGACATTTCTTCTACCTCAGCTACTTAGGGAAGTTATTCACCCCAGATAGAACACCACATCAAAAACACATCAATGCACAGAGAATAATGTGCAAACACAGAATGCAGGATTATTAGCCCTACATTGTTAGTGGCATGTGGTAAGGGAAGCCTGGTGGGGCAGGTCTAGATTCTGGCTGAATGACAAATATTCCAGCTACACATGTAATTTCCTTTTAACAAGTGTCTGTGCATGACTCCTGCGTAGTGAAAACTGACCACGAGGCAGGAACATATACTGACCTGCCAAGTCTTGAAGGAAGAAAAGTGGGTTCCTAGACATTCTTTGGATTCTCAAAGAAATAAAATTTCAGGAACCCTATGAATTCAATATGTAATGGGATTCAAGTTTCCAATTTATTAAACTCATTTATATAGGGTCTTTCCTTTCAAAGAAATGAAACAATAAAACAATCAGCTTTAACAAAATAAAAAAACACCTAAGTTTTACTCAGAGCAGACTCCCTGGAATTAATGGTCCTAAGATAGTTGTGTCCCTTAGCTATCAATGGGTCTGCTCTGAGGATGACTAACATTGGAGACAATCGCATAGCAGTAAAACATCGGTATCAATTATAGTTGCTACAAAGGCCAGGAACCACAATTAGAAACTAGTCAGGAAAGCCTCAGGTTAAGAGGTTTTTAATTGCTGGTGGAAGCAAATTCAAATATCTTTAATACGGTCAGTGACCAGGAAGCAATTTATAAAAATATGACATTAAAAGTAGTATTGTGCTACAAATAACAGTAGAAATATGGCCAATTCACAGAATTGGTGCTTATATTTATGACCAGGTTTCGACTTTTAAAGTTTTAAAAATTCAATTCAGGTGTCGCTACTGTTTATTATCGTTCCTTCAATGTTTACAATTTGAACTCCGTTGTTGACATCATTGCTCGTCTTATTCTTGTTGCAATGTAACAGTACTTTGCCACGGACCTGTTAATTTCGGGCTAGTACAGGCGACACCTGGTGGAAGCACTCAGCAGTCAGTGCCCACCTGATCTCCATGCAGAATCATTCCACAAGGCAGGTGCTACCATGGAGAAAGTCACAGAAAATTTTGTCTTCCACTTTCTTCCATTTTACACTATAATTGGTGGGGCCAAAGATGTCAGTTAGTGGGGGCACATAGTGAGGTACTCTTTGATATATTCCAGATTTAATTAAGAGCACTGGTTAGGGTATTTTTTTCCTGCTTCATGATAACCACAGCAGGGCTATTATCACAGAAAAGTCATTTTCTTTCTTGTTTAGCAAATACGTTTGCCAGTTTGAAATATGCTTAGTACTTAATGCAAAATACTAAATAAACCTATAACTCGATGTACATGCTAGGGATAACCCAAGAATCTGTAGTACTGTCTTTTTTTAAAAAGGAATATATTTGGGGTTTTTTTGCAGGCAATTAATTTGGAAGCAAGAATGATTCATTATATTGCAGCTTTAAAGGTTTTTATTTTTTAAAAATGTGTATGCTATAATTTACATTACTTTTGAATGGGCAGGAAGTTGTTTTTGTTTAATTTGTATTCAGTTTATTTATACAGTGTAAACAACTGTAAACATGTCTAAAGAAAGAGAGGGGGCTCACCTAACGAACAAAACATATTTTCAGTATATTAGACAGTCTGACTAGTTCTTGCACTATAGTGTCTAGCATATTGAAAATAATTCCCCAAAACCCAGTTCCAAGTGTTTCTGAGGATCACTCTCATGTGATCATAGGCATTTGTGGAGTACTTAAGTTTAGGGCAAAATAGGTTTAGTTAATGTGAGCTGCCACCTAATGAAGTTAGAGTAAATACCATTGTGCTTGGCTTCTTTCTTTTCCCCTTTGCCACTCAAATGTCTACAGAAAAAAAGTTCACCGATGACAGATGGTTAAATTTTCCATTAAACAAACAAGCAAGCAAAACACCTTTCCCTAAAATGCCACCGTCCACACTCTGTTTATGCTAATATTGTTGCGCACTTCCAGGTTTCCAAAAGAAAATGTTTCCATTGACGAGTGACATCTGGACTGAGCACAGGAGCAAAATGTCAGTGGAGGCAGTGAAAGTCAGGAGAACTGTCGCAGGAGCAATCTGCATGATAATAGCAGGGCATTCTAGGAAGCCCATTCAAAACTATCAGCATGCTGCAGCAATGTTAAAAAGGACCACTTGTATGAAGGAGCAACATGAGTTAGCATTCAATGAAAACAAAGCGTGTCCCACCCCACACATATTTGTTTTATGGTTCTGAGTTATTAGGAGAGGTTTTCTAGGATGTTTCCAATGTAATGTTCAAGCACACAGAGTTCATTAAAAGATGTGGTTTTGCTCTTCTAGAAGAGTGATAGATGTGTTTCATATTGAGTTTCCCATTGCATGCTTTAAACTTATTGGGCAGGCAGAATAGCAAATAACTTTCTTAGTTATTGAATAATGTCCTACATATATAAGAAAAAAGACCTTTAAAATGATAAGAAAATTACATCATCAAGCCCTCAAACCATGTCATAGTCCCAGAGGCACATAATTTAATGATTGGATCTCATATAATAAAGCAAAACTGGCTTAACTGCAGTCACCTAAGCTCAGATTTCTTATGTCTAACCTAAATTGTTACTCTAAAGTTAATGGGCTTACTTCCAAGTAACTGAGTATAGGATTGCAGCATTATAGCACATTCCTAACCATGTCTTGTTGTTGTTTAGTCGTTTAGTCGTGTCCGATTCTTCGTGACTCCATGGACCAGAGCACGCCAGGCACTCTTGTCTTCCATGGCCTCCCGCAGTTTGATTAAACTCATGCTGGTAGCTTCGAGAACACTGTCCAGCCATCTCGTCCTCTGTCGTCCCCTTCTCCTTGTGCCCTCCATCTTTCCCAACATCAGGGTCTTTTCCGGGAAGTTTTCTCTTCTCATGAGGTGGCCAAAGTATTGGAGCCTCAGCTTCAGGATCTGTCCTTCCAGTGAGCACTCAGGGCTGATTTCATTAAGAATGGATAGGGGTTTGATCTTCTTGCAGTCCAGGGGACTCTCAAGAGCCTCCTCCAGCACCAGAATTCAAAAGCATCAGTTCTTCAGCGATCAGCCTTCTTTATGGTCCAGCTCTCACTTCCATGCATCACTACTGGGATGTCTACTCAGAAGTAATTTATACAACTTCTCAATGTTGTTATGAAGCACCCCTAAAAATATGATAGCCTGCACCTCAGAAGGAAGGTTTGATTGTGGCCTGGAGAGGCCTCTGGAGAGACTCCATTACAGAAATCCAGCCTTGCATGTTCCAAGCAAGCTGATCTGACCACCTGGTGAATCGTTTGTCTCTTTTCACTCTTGGCAATCCCTTCCTTATCACTTCTAAATTTAAAAGTAAATGAAAGGGCAACAGACTACATACCCTCCAACATTCTTCAGATGAAAATGGGGACAACTGACCCTCCTCAACCCCTCATTCTTCTCCCGCCGCCCTGAAGAAGGGCGAGTGCCACCCCCACGACACCAACAGGACACAGCACACACACCCTCCACTATCCAGAGAAAACCCCTTAACCCCAATTTTATTCTATTTTATTCTTTGGTAGATTTACCAAAAGACAAACAGACACCAATAAATAAACTTTAGAAAAGGGCAAGATTAGATGCAAGCACACAAAGCGGGGTTTTTTTGTTTGTTTTTTAAAAAAGATAATTCAAAACTCCTTGCACTCTGCTCCACTGACTCTTTCTTCCTGCCCAGGAGAAGCACATAATGTGGGGTTGGGCCTTGGCAGCAGCAGCCTCTCTTCCTCCTCACTCTCCAGCAGCTGCTACGAGGTGCCCAAGGGAGGAGGCTGGCAGCAGTGGGCATAGAGAGGCAACAGGATGTTCCCTTACCACCATTCAGGACCACTCATCTTCTTTCCTGAGCTTGGCAGTGGTAGCACTGGAGGGGGAAGTAGGGATCAAATCAGAACCCACAATGGCTTTTGTAATTCTGACACTATCCATCAAAAATCAGGACAGTTAGAGCAGGGGTCAGCAACCTAAGGCCCTTGGGCCAGAAGCGGCCCACAGAGGCCATTTAACCGGCCCACAAGCCACCCCTGAACCGAGCTGCCGGCTTGGGGAGTCCCCGCATGCTGTGCTAAACTGGCGCAGCATGGCACAGGGACACTTTTCCGCAGCTCCAGAAATTGTTTCTGCGCATGTCCATGGCACCAAAAATCGCTTCTGTGCAGGCATGATTTTCAGTGTCTGGGTATGCGCAGAAGCAATTTCTGGTGCCGTGGACATGTGCAGATGCTATTTCCAGCGTCGCTCTGCGCCAGTCCGGCCCACAGAGGATCTCCTTGGGAGTGATCCGGCTTATGCCCGGTAAGCCTTGCCGACCCCTGACTTAGAGGGTATGAGACTACCAGAAGTATTCAAAGCTAAATGTAGCTTTGAATGTACTTTGTTGGTTCCTGTTAGGGAGAAAAATTCAAAGAAATTGTTGATAGAACCAAAAGAGCTTTGATAAGACATGCAACATTTTGAGGGGTGTCCACACATCCCTACCATCTGGGAACCATACAAAATATTAATCCAGTGAGGTTGTGACTTGAGCTGTGGATGTGGTCTCCTTAACATCAGCTTCTCTCAGCATATCCTGCTTGGACCTGGAAATGCGAAGTTGAAAGCTTTGGCATGTAAAGCATATGCTCTACCACTTTGCTGTGGGCAAAGTGAATTCATTGCCATTTCAGTGAATCAACATATGCAAATCAAAAATGCCCTTTTATTTCTGGGGGCAACTGTAACTTTCCTGATCAGCTTTGAAATTATTATGAGAAGATAATAATGATGAGTTAGTAAGATTGTTCATTCCACAAAATGTGATCAAATATTAAGTGGGTACACATAGTGACCTAAAATGAATAAGAAAATGCAAGTAGTCATATGTGGCAACTGGGAGCAAAAAAAACCCCATATCCTCGCTTACCAGTTTTAGGGTAGGTGAACGAATCCATGCAATTCTCTCTTGCAGGATGAGGGCATGTCACTTCCAAAGCTAGACAGGTTCCATGCAAAGTTCCTTCAGTCTCTATTTCAGGTCCCAATTTGTGGTCCTAATTCAATTCTATTTCTGGAAACTAGTGAATGCCCACTTTCCAGCAAAGTGTGCTGGGCAGTTTTGAAATACTGGTTAACAGTTTCGTTCTTCGGCCTGGATAAGGGATTACTGGGACATTTATCCAATGAAGAGCTTATCAGCCCTTGGTCTAAAAGTACGGCCCGAAAAGCCTCCTCAATTGGGCTCTCACCATTCTTTTTATCTCATTTGGGTTATGATATCACTCTTAAATCCTTGAGGCAGACAGCAAGCTTCGTTCTCAATCATATGTAACCGGTGGACCGTTTGCGTTCGGAATTCAATGTGGGCATGTTTTTCAATTACTCTCATATCTTACAAATTTGTCAGTACCCAATTTCTGCCGTTTGTTTACCAAAACTAGATTAAATGTATTCCCATCTGAAGTCCTAAACAGCACACTGACCAGTATATCTTACCAGAATAGACTCTGCTTATGTTCTCAGGTTGTTGATCGCATTAAACATATTTTACTATACTGTGGACTCTATATACAAGCCAGGAACCAATTAATTAAGCCCTTATTGGCAAATTTACCTGGAAGCTCCAAGATCTTTTATCTTAAGTATCTCCTTGAAAATAAGAAAAATTATATAATTCTGGCCATGGCAAAAGATTTCTCGGAGGTAGTAAGAATTAGAAATCAACATGACTTGGATAAAAGACAGTGACTGCCTAGTAATGTCTTTTCCACATTTCTGCTGTACTTTGCTTTTGAAATATTATTTTCAGGTCTTTGGACCGTAATGAAGAATGTGTAAGTGCAATACTCTTAAACAAGTTGTTGCCTCAGTGGAGAATTCAGCAGCACTTAATCCTGTAATATTATTAAAGATATTTAAATGTGGACCTGAGAAGAGTGAGGAGCCCCATACTCACTGACCTTTCAAGAGTGGGATGTAAGCATAAAAAATAAAAACCAAAGAGAAGGATTCTAGCCAGTGTTTTTTCTTGGGGGACACAGGATTGCACATACCCCTAAACATTTTATGAATCTAAGTTTGGCCTCATTAAGGGGCAGTATTTCAATATGAGTAGAAAAATGAGTGTTCTCGAAGCTACTAGCATGAGTTTGACCAAACTGCGGGAGGCAGTGGAAGATAGGAGTGCCTGGTGTGCTCTGGTCCAGGGGGTCACGAAGAGTTGGACACGACTAAACAGCAACAACAGGAAAATGAGAGTACCCCTAAACATTTTTAGGGGGGAAAGCACTGATTCTAGCAGAAAGATGCCGAAGAACTACTGATATAACTGAAGCAGATATAGCTAAAAGTTTAATAAATCACAAATGGTCAAACTGATATAGAGTGAGACTAACCTATAAAGGAAGACGGCTGAAGCAAGCCAAGGATGTAAAAATATTTACCAAGTTCACATTTAAAAATGAACCGGCCAACGTCATCTATTATTGACCTTGTACTTACTATCTTGGATTACTTCAAGGTCAGCAAGGTAGAAGTGATAAGTAAACCAGGGAAACTTAAAGCCAATAAATCACTGGGGCTGCACAAGACTTATCCACCTGTGGGAAATAATGCCCAGGGAGAGAACTGAACATGAACAAAGACAGTCAAGCACAATTCTTTAGGTGAGAGTTAAATTCTTATTTAACTGGAATTGATAGAAGGCTCAACAGAACAAGGTTCCAATTAAGCTTAATCAGCTTAAGAACAAATGATTGTAAGGGATAGTATTGTAAATCGCAAAGCTGGATCATCATCATAATAACCCACCCCACCCCCCCAATTTGCCTGTGGCGACAGAAACTTATAGTGGTGTCATTGCAATGTTGACTTAACAAGTTTTGAGAAATGTTGCTTGTTGCTACAGCCAATAAATGCTTTGAAATGGGGGTTGGGGAAGAGCCACTGGGTGTCACATCAGAGCAGCTGTGATTAGGCATTCACTTGAACATGTGTAGGGTTAAAAACGGGGTGGGCCAGGGGTGGGCCTCCTCCCCAACCCCCATTTCAAAGCATTAGAAAAGCTCTTCAGACCTTTGCACCAAGTACATTCTATTGAATGTGCTTGGATACATCCCATGATATGAAATCCTGCTTCGCCTGGGTTGTTACCAGAAGTCCAAATGGAACCTTGTGTGCATTGTGTTTGGGGTTGAGCTTGAGTGTGCCGCCCTTTCCCAACCCCAGCTTAAGCCCTACATGTTTAGTCAAACTCCCAAAGAGGGCTGAAGCCCAACTTGAATTCCAAAGTGGACTCACCTGATCTGATCTGGGTTGACCATGACCCTGAGCTGATTAATGTCCCACTTTAGAATCCACCTTCTGTTACAAGGCAGTCCAAGGGTTGTGTTCTGCCTCTGTTCCCCCTCCCTGCTCCAAATCCCTTTAAACCTTCAAAAATATTGTATCCATCCCCTCAAAGGGGGGCTCCTTGCTCTCTGTCTTCTGTTGATGGGGCATTAGGACATTCCATCACTCTTTGGGGCAATGGTACAACCCCCCCCCCATGGGTGTGTGTTTACTCCCAGGAGAACTTGCTCAGGCTGTGGGCAACTGTAGTGTTCTTTAAGGCAGAGGAGATAACATTGTGGAGGGAATGAAAGCAAAGTGCAGTCCTGGAACTGCCTTGTAAGTAGTTTAATTTCTTTTCTTTTTTTACCTTTATTTTAGAGGATTTTTCCTTTAAAATGTGAGCAGGGATGGACTTGCCTTTAATGGCTCTGTCCATTCCTGCTTATGAATGAGGCTAATGACATCTCAAATTATGAGATTGTGTGGATATTTCAAAAATGTTGTTCCTAAAATAATTATTTTGGCATATACTGCAGCACTGTTATTTGTTTATTAGTTTATTTGAAAAATTATATTTCTTCTGTTGGGATTCTAATTTATGTTTGAATCGCACAGCCCACAATTCCAGGTATTAGACAGGAAAGCGTAAGGTGTGGAATTGATGACAGCCTCGCACAAGGACAAAAAGAAGTATTGAAATTGAGAAGTTATCCCATTCTTTCAGTTAGTGTACATAAAAAAGTCTCTAGATTCTTAACATGGAGCAGAAATTCAGCAATTCAGTAAAAATAATGAATAACTTCAGAACCCTTAAGAAAATTGTTCCTTGATTTTTGTCACCTGTTATCACTGGTAATTCATCATTGCGTATCTCTTCAGCTGCAAATAGTCAAAGAACCTGAATCACTTTCTGTCAGTGGCTGAAGTATTCCAGCTTTTTATATTATAAAGGTGTCCTCTCCACTATATGCTACAACAATGTTTATATACTGCACAAAGTTTCTGTTGCCTATATTTATGAAAGTACTTTGATTATCTAGACTTGCCACCACATTTCACCAGAAGTGGAATTTGAATTCAGATTTGGAGTTTCCTGTTTGGGTAAATAATCTGAATACTTTGAAGGGGGGGAAGAGTTTCAATAATATTAACAAACTTTTAATTAATGGGCAGTGGAGTTTACACAGCTCCTTGCTGTGAACTCACAAAATATAAATGCAATCCCTGTCTCTGTCTGTTGCAGAGCAAAATTTATAAGTCCAAGGCCTAGACTTGAATATCAGCTAAAATGACACTACTACTCAGGATAAACTAAATACGCCCTGATTGATACAATTTGCATATCACACATGTCTACACCATACTGATAGCCTACAGCAGAGCTTTCCAAACTTTTAATGTTGGTGACACACTTTTTAGACCTGCCTCATATTGCGACACAATAATTCAGTTTTACTAGCAAACTGGAGGTTAAAGTAACCCCTTTCCAGCCCTGGGAGGAGCCTGGGGAGCGTTCACACGACACACCTGCACTTCAGCCAACACACTAACGTGTCACAACACACAGTTAGGAAAGCTCTGGCCTACAGTGTTTAAATAGCCAGCCACATAGAGGTTGAGAAGTTCATTTCACAATATTCTTCCTCTTCACAAGGATCATACAAGCTCTGCACAACTTGTCATTCAAATAGACAGCCCAATTTGATTCAGGTTATTACATAGTCACCAATGTTCCTCAGATAAAAATAGGGACATTTTTCATTCAACTGACCCTCCTTGACCCCCCCCCCATTTTTTTCTCCCCCCTCCACAGAGCATTCCCATCACCACTAAGTTAATGGGATACAGCAAACACCCTCCACTATCGTGAGAAAAACCCCTAGTCCTGATTTCACTTCATTTCATTTTATTCTCTGGTAGATTTACAAAAAGAAAAACACACAGCATTAAATAAATTTTAGAAAGGGGCAAAATTAGATGCGGATGCACATTTTAAAAATTATTATTAAAATTCCTTGCACTCTGCTTTCACCCCTTTCTTCCCACCCAGGGCAGCCCTACCTCAGAGCTGGCTTGTCCGGCGGGGCTGGGACTCGGTGGTAGTAGTCTCTCCTCCTCCTTGGCCGCTCTTCAGCAGCTGCTACAAGCTGCCCAAGGGAGGAGGCCAGCAGCAGCAGCAATGGAGAGGAAATGGGATACTCCCTCTCAGCTACCACTGCTGCTACCACCATCACTCAGGACAAGTGCCGGCTCATCCTCCTCCTCTCCAAGCTCAGCACTGGTGGGGTTAGCAGGGAAAATGGGGAATCAAATCAGAAGCCAGGATGGCTTTCGTAATTCTTGGACTGTCCTTGGAAAATTGGGACACTTGGAGGTTGTGCCAGGGCAGAACCAAATCCATAGGTCAGGATCCAATGAGTTTCTTACGTAAGCTTGAGTAATTATGCTAACCAAGAAGAACAGAGTAGCTCTTCTCTGAGTAGCTGGTCCTTGTGGAAGAAGCACCCTTTAGCTTTAACAACAATTTTATATGTGGTACTCATTTTCATGTGAGATAAGGTTAAACTTCCTTGGGCTCACAGAATAACTCATGGTCATTCTCCAACAGTACAATCTAAGTGTTTTCAGCTTAGGTCAGAAACATAGATAAATATTTCATGTCATCCTTCTCTGGTTTCTTTCTTCTAATAGCTTCCGGGACTATGCTAATGAACCACGTTAGTCATGGTAGTACCTTTCTTGATCTCTGGTATACATTCTAACATATACATAGAATCATAGAATTGTAAAGTTTCAAGAGACCTCATGGTCTCTTCATGGACCTAACCCAACACTCTGCAATGCAGGAATCTCTACTAAAGCACCCTTGACAGATGACCATCCAACCTCTGCTTAAAAACATTTGAGGAAGCAGAGTCCACCATCTTTCAAGCGAGTCCATTCCACTGTCAAACAGCTCTTACCACCAGAAGGTTCTTCCTGATATGTAGTCAAAATCTCCTTTGTTGTGACTTGAAGACATTGGTTCAGGTCCTACCCTCTGGAGCAGGAGAAAACAAGCTTCTTCCATCTTCCATGTGACAGCTCTTTACATATTTGAAGGTGGCTATTATATCTCCTCTCAGTCTTCTCTTATCTAGGTCAAACATACACAGCTCCCTCAGCCATTCCTCATAACACTTTGTTTCCATCAACTGTTCTTCATAAGGCTTGGTTGCTAAACATGCTCAGATCTCCTCAGTGTTAGGAGATGAGAAGCAGTAGAAATGCTTACATTGTACAGATGACATACATAATCACATTTCAATGGAAAGAATTTTAACTTATGCAATTCAACTTTATGTTCTAAGCAACTTTTTAACAAGCATTCACAAGTTATTTTCTAAACATTAAACCAAAGCCATAGCCATATTTGGGACTTCCGGTTAAGATGGCATCAGGTCAGAAACTTGGCACTGGAGACCCCCAGATCACACTATTTTAATCGAGTTTTAATTGGTTCAAACTTGTGTCATAGCCATATTCTTAGATGCAGGATAATTATGAATTCAAAATGAATGTTAAACCTTGCAGAGAAGGGGGAGACGAGTTACACTGTCAAGGAACATCTTAGTGAATGTTCAAAATAAGGAAGATTGGTTGATATTTTCTTGAAATGAACATTCAGTAAAGCTAAATTAATGGTAATAGTTGCACAATTCCCAGTTCTGTCACATTAAAGAGAGTGTGGGGCAGAAAGAAAGACAATGAGCCATGTAAGCATTGTTAATGTAACCCATGCACCATCATTGTATTTGTTATCAATCCTACGTCAACTCAAGTTACCTGACAATAATAAAGATAAACAAGGCCAGTGTAGTGCTTTTTCGATACCATTGTAAATGAATGACTTGGACTAGGATTTGTCATACTGTCAGGCACAGAACAGCAAAAGTAATTCAAGGACGGCTGCATTTTGTACGAGCTCTACATCACTTCAATAGTCGGACACCACAAGGATGGTTTTTAATTGTTTATGTGATGTATCACTTGATCATCTCTTTTACTCCCTGCACTAAGCCAGAACTGGATAAATTAATAATAAGCTCAGACACAGCTGCATAGGTAGTTGCTTTGGGATAAAGATTTAATTCTATCTCATGCGATGAAGTCTGGACTTCAGATGAATAAGTAAAGAGTATCAATTTTCCTAAATATTGGAAATTAAAATTTGTCCCACAAAACTCTATTGATATAGCTAGTTCTGATGAATGGCATGTAGGTAAGAGGACAAACCAATGACATTCCAAAACTCATTTAGGTGTTCATTTCCATGGGGGCTGCACTGAAGATGTTTCTTTGTGGATTATTTTCTCATTGAATTTACAATGAAAAGCAAAAGAGCAGGTTGCCTGGAAATACCACATGATCCTATTCTTTTTAACCCCGTCACCAAAAGCAGCAGGCAAAAAGCTTCTACACAAAAACAATAACAAAGTACAGGGCAGCAGCCCAAGACAGCATGCCTGCAGTGAAACTAATAGCAAGGTTCAATGACATCACTTACACGGGGAAAAGGTCTCCATGATAAAGTTCACTCAGCCGATTCCAGTGCCTCCCCCAGTACCTAGTTATAGAGGTAGATCGAAGTTTTGCTGGAAGTTCATATTCCTAGTTGCACAAGAAGGCAGGGAGGCAGATGCAGCTTATGCATTCAGCATTGCAAATTTGAGAAGATAACCTACAATAGGTAATGCATTTTCTTAACTCTTGCTTTATTAAATATATCTTAATGTGAGGTGACATTTTGCAATCATTTCAGGAAAAAGATTAGTATCCGTGATAATTATACCATGTTCACTCAACATCCATTCCTTTACAGAAGTAAACACTAACATGAAACCAATGAACCAAGAGAAGTGAAGAGGGGTGTAGAAGGAGAGAAGGAAATGGCTATGAACACCTTCAGGAGTCTGAGAGAAATTTGATTTTGTTGCATCAATGAGCAAGAAAGTTGCTAATTAGCACAGTGGTAGTTTCATTGGTGGTGACTGAATAATTTTGTGGGTCCTGCAACTGCCTAAGCCCTTTTAATGATTTGTTGAAAAGATTCGTGTATGGCACAACAAACTTGTGTCTGCCAGTGCACAACTTTATGTAATTGTTTTTGCCATGCATAAGAAATCTCTATCGCGCAGAGCTCTTAGAAAGTTGGACCATATGACTGGCAGCCATGCTAAATTTAAAAGCTACAGCACAGAGTTTAGAGTTTATTAATGTATCCAGTGCTGTTTTTCTAGAAAAAAATGGTGCTGGAACTCACCTTGAACACCTCCCTCATTATCTTACAATGGCCAGAGCATCCACCTGAGAGGTGCAGAACTGAGTTCTGGCAAGTTCCAGCTGAAAAAAAGTCCTGAATGCATCAGACATACAGGAACTGTTATACCTGTAGCTCACAGCACCTTCTAGGTTTCTCTCAGATATTTGCAGACTACATCCTTATCTGAACAGAGATCACAAAATTCCTAGCCCCAGTAATGTCCAGATTATACTACAATAATAATAATAATAATATTGTTGTTGTATATTATTATTATTATAAAATATTACTATGTTATATTATTTTTGAAGGTGTTTCAGAAGCTGCAATTAGTCCAAAATGCAGCTGTAAGGCTGTTTAATGGAATTGGGTACTAGGATCAAATTTTCTCTGTGCTTCACCAACTTGCACAGATTTCCACTTCATTCCTGGGTTTGATTCAGTTTAAGTGCTAGGCTTGGAAATCCAGCCTATTCAGTGGTGGGATCCAGACTGTGGTCTGCTTTCCTCAGTGAATTTTGTCTGGTGCCTCCCTGAGCCCTCCTTTCAGACCAGGTGAGGAGTTCCATAAATTGCTCTGTTGTATTTGGTTTTTTATCTTGGTGACTGGTAGTTTGTGTGTGTATACACACACACACACACACACACACACATTTATTGTCATTTTTAACTTTTTATAAGTGGTGGGATATAAATGACTTAAAACAAACAGGCAGGTTTTCCAGTTTAGTTACATTTACTGCCTCAAGTGGATAATCTTAGGGAAAAATCACTTATAAAACATAGCATACACATAATTCACCAAGTATATTTGAATGTGGAGGGTTAATGTGGTAGTCAAAAGTGTTATATTGGACTTAATTTTATTTCAATAGCTTTTGAAATGGATTTTACTTTAATAGTGTTTGAAATGTAGGTTGCTTTTTTTATAATTGTATCGGTTCTTCATTAAAACAATACCAGAGTGGAATTAATTTCCATCAAGAAGCAGCCATAACTCCCCTTTAAGTTATTGAGTTGCTATGGCAGCTGGGGCAGAAGTATAGGACATCCCTGTTTTCACCAGAGAAATGTTAGAGGGTATGGAAGAGGGGCAGACAGATCATTGCTCCGGCCTGGATCTAGCACAGCAATTGGTCACAGGTTGGGCCCAATATCATCAAGAGACAGGAGCAGGATTGTCTCAGCCTGCCCTGCCCCCTGGGAAGCTGCATTCTGGGGCTTTCCTGTAGATAGCACCAGCAGAGATCCCACCACTCACACCCCTCCCTGTTTGGTGGAGATCCAGCCAGTGGATTGACCCTGGTGTTGCTCTGCAAAAAACAGAAACTTTGAGAGTTAACTACAGGGTCCCCACAAGTTCAGGTAGCTCCCCCATGACTCTGTCAGTCTTGTATGGTGATTTCTTCATTCCCTCAAAGAGAAAAATGAGAATATAACAAATACAGGAGACAGCACAGACACAGAACCCATTCCACCTCAGACTGTAAGCTCTGTGGAGCAGACGCTTGGCTTTTTTATGTTTACTGTATGTGAAGTATCATGTTTCCTGGTGGGGCTTGAAAGACAGACAAACCAAAAGGCATTACCACATAATTTTTATAGATTTTTTAATGTAACAAAAGCTATTAAAAATAAAATAAACAAAACCAGCAGTACTTCTCATTTTAGAGCCAACAGAAGTTGGAAAAAAATGCATTCATGCATCTCTCACAAGAAAGGAGGTGCAGCAGAAATACAGAGTGAAAGAATGTCCTCCTTCCTAATTTCTCTCTCTCTCTCTCTCTCTCTCTCTCTCTCTCTCTCTCTCTCTCTCACACACACACACACACACACACATGAACTCAGCAAAAAGACAAAGGAGAGCATCTTGAAGTGCTTCATCTCTTCCATCTCTACAAATTTACATCCATACCTGCTCCCCTGAGCTCAAGTCATGATTCCACCATGTTAGCCTAGTTGTTGGCTGGGTGGTAGCAGTGGGAAAAAACACATCAGGCTCTATACCACAACCATGTGGGAAAGTCAGAAGGACTCTTGAAAGCCAGGCCCTACTCTTGCCCATTGCCACTATGTGCCAGCTTATGTTTATATGTCTCACCACAACCCAACCCAATAAGGCATGCCTTGCCTAGCGTAGCTTGACTTGTGAACTGCATTGGCACACCCTTGCTACTGCCACCCCTTCAACTCTGGGCAGGCAGAGAGAAGGTGGTGGTGGCAGCAGTGGCAGAACACTGGGCAGAGGCCGTGAGGAGCACATTGCATCAGTTTGTGCATGCCTCTCAACTCCCACAATGCCTGTGCAGGAGCAGTGCAGCCAATGGCTGCAGGCTGAAGCAGCTTTGCCTGTGAAGTTTAAGTGGCTGTGAGAGCCTCAGGCTCAGTACAGCAGCAGCAGCAGCTGCCGGAGAGGGAGTCTAGACCCAGGAGGAACTGACAGTGGGAGCTGCAAATGGGGTGTGGGGGCCCAAGACTTTCACCCTGAAGTCTATAAGTAGCAGCACCTCAGAACATCCAATGAGCTTTATGTTTATTTGGTACTGTGTTAGTTCATAACTCCCTATTTTATAGTCCCAGACAAACAGCAAAACTAACTCATCTACTGACACTCTGCAGGGCTGACATCAGAGGCAGATTTAGTAGGGCTGCCATACGTCTGGACATCAGTGGGATTTCAAAGACTGAATTGACGTCCGGGGGTGGGGATCTCTGAAAGGTGGCACTTTGTCCTGGATCTTAGGCAAGTCAATCAAAAAATCAAAAGGTTTTCCTTTAAAAAAGTTCAGCAATTTTGGTGGTGTCCCCCCCCCAAAAAAACACAGCAAAAAAAAAAGTTCCACATCTTTCATGGTGTCCAATTCCCCTGCACTGGGTGCCGAGCTGAGGGTGGAGCCACAGGGCATTGTGCAGAACAGAAGGCAAGTGGCAGTGGGGTGCTAAATTTGGGATTTGCAAAGGGCACTGCTGAAATGTGAAAGACTGAAGTCTGTCCCTGCAGATATACATGTCTTCTCAGCTGAATTCAGCGTTGTGATTTAAATTTATGTTCTGCAAGCCTGTTGTGGAGATTACGCTGAGTTGCACTTAAGTAACAATAGAGAAACACAGAAATTTGACTAGTTAGTAATCCAACCAGCCAAACACTTTCATTGTTTTCAGTAGACAGTGAGTTAATTTTCCTCATTGTTCAGTATTACATCCAGTTCTGCTGCTGCTTTCCTTTTATATATATACATTTTATATTTCAAATTTTTTAAAAGGTATTTTGACAAAAGTACAAATCCAATATTTTTCAATAAATATGAATATTTTGACTTTCCCCTCATGCGTTTTGCAGTTTCTTATATTATTTTAATTTGTAACACTGCATTTCCTTCATTGTTCCAATTATTAATTACTCCCTATTTTCCATTAGCATTAATTTTAACTGTTTAAATCGATCCTGCTAATGAATTTATATGTGTACTGTTATGTACTGAGTTGAATAGGATCCAAACTGCAGCAGTCTGATTGGTCCTAGAACAATAGGATCCAAAAGGCAGCAGTCTGATTGGTCCTAGAACAATAGGATTCAGAATGCAGCAGTCTGATTGGTCCTAGAACAATGCAGCAGTATGATTGGTTGGCAGGAACTACCCAATCATGCTCCAGATAGAAGTGAATCCACAACCTGATTGGCTTACAGTAGAATTCCGGAATTAGCCAATCATGTGCAGCCCATTGTGTAAATAATGTATATAAAGCAGATACTTTGAGGGGACTTTCATTCATTCCTCCTCACCACTATGAGCTGAATAAAGAGCATGAAATCACTTCGCGACTCTGAGTATATTTCACTGGCGACGAAGGTGGGATCCCGCTGAGCTGACTGCCACACACAGCACCGCAGCACCGCCACCTGCCGCACCACTGCCTCGCACCGTGTATCCAGGCTTCAGCTCCGGGACACAAGGAACTCAGAATGGCAACCGACAACAGCTTCTCGCCATTCAACCCAGCATCTGGAGACTGGGAAGCGTACGCCTCCCGTTTCACCTTCCTCCTAGAAGCCAAAGGGGTCACCGACGAAGAAGACGCCAAGAAGAGGGCAATATTCTTCAGCGTCTGCGGAGAGGAGACGTTTGAAATCGCCCGGGCTCTCCTTGCGCCTGAAGACGTCGCTACTGTTCCATACAAAACAATAATGGAACAGCTGAAGGGGCACTTTTCGCCGCAGCCCTCAGTGGTGGCTCGTCGAAATGCCTTCTACGCAAAGCGGCAAGCCCCTGGGGAAACCATAACTGGGTTTGTGACCTCTCTCCGCCAAGCCGCCCGGTTCTGCAACTTCTCAGAGCTGGAGAACATGCTTCGTGACCGCCTCGTCGGTGGCCTGAAGGATGAGAAGCTGCAACGACGCCTCTACGCTAAGAAGGACCTAACGTTCCAGGTCGCTCTGGAGGAGGCCCTGGCAACGGAAGCTGCCGAGAGGTCGACGCAAGAGGCACGGCCGAGCCAGCTGTCCCAACCGAGGGTCCACCACGAAGACCTCACCGACGACTCAGGATCCGACAGGGAGGAGGTGCACCGAGTACAGCAGCGCACTCAAGCAGCCCACATACCACAGCTGCCTCGACGAGAAGGAGGGAACTGCGCAAGCTGTGGAGAAAGTCACGAGAGGAGGACCTGCCGTTTCCGCAACGCAGAGTGCAGGCAGTGCAGAAAATTGGGACACATCACCCGGGTGTGCCGGGCTCGGCCCACCCGACGCCAGGCATCAGATGACCAATCCAAGAGCCCCAGGTCCCGGGGCCCAACGCACCAAGGCAACTCGACAGAGCTCACGGACTTCCAGGTATACCAGTTGCCCCACCCCAACGTAGAGAAAATTTATGTTGACGTACAGATAGAGGGGGCCCCATGCCGCATGGAGCTTGACACGGGTTCAACTCTATCCATAATCTCGGCAAGGACCTTAAGGAAACTGTGTCCTACTGGGGGTCCCAAACTCAGGCCGGCCCCATTCACCCTCCGGGACTTCCAAAAACGTAAGGTCCCCACAATGGGGGTGGGGACCTTCAGGGTGCAATACCGAGGGCGGACGCGGCAACTGGACTTGCTTGTGGTCAAGGGCCCCTACATTAGCTTACTGGGATTGGCATGGTTTGGACCACTGGGGCTAGCCGTCACCGGGGTGAACCACACTAGCTTACAAGTGGACGTGGACGTCATATGCAAGGAATTTCCGGGGGTTTTCGATGGGAAATTGGGACAGTATACGGGCCCCCCCCATTGCTCTACAGCTTGACCCCGCAGTACGACCGGTCAGGCTCAAGGCCCGCCGGGTCCCGTTCGCCCTGAAACCCCGTATAGACGAGGAATTGGACCGGCTCGTGGAGCAAGGAGTGCTGGAGCCGGTGCCTAATGCCCCCTGGGAAACCCCAATTGTCACACCCGTCAAGCCTAATGGTTCAGTCCGCATCTGCGCAGACTACAAATGTACCATAAACAAGGCCCTCACGGCCCATGCATACCCAGTGCCAGTGGTCAGCCATGTTCTTGCCACCCTGGCTGGGTCGAAAATTTTTGGCAAGCTGGACTTGGCCCAAGCATATCAACAGCTGCCAGTAGATGAGGCCACAGCAGAGGCACAGACGATTGTGACGCACAGAGGAGCATTCAGGGTAAAGCGGCTGCAATTCGGTGTCAGCGTGGCACCAGGCATATTCCAGAATCTAATGGACTCTCTACTTAAAGGGATTCCTGGCGTCACCCCCTTCTTCGATGATGTGTTGATTGCCGGGCCCACACCAGAGGAGTTTGAGGACCGCCTCCGCACCGTTCTGCACCGTTTCCAGACGGCGGGTCTCAAGGTGAAGCGGGAAAAATGTCTACTAGGAGTGCCTCAGGTGGACTTTCTGGGATTTATGGTGGACGCAGACGGGGTCCACCCGACTGGGGACAAGGTACGGGCCATTTGTGATGCCCCAGCACCCAGGAGCAAGACTGAACTTCAGGCCTTCTTGGGACTATTGAACTTTTACCATTCCTTCCTTCCCCACAAGGCGGCGGTAGCAGAGCCCCTACACAGATTCCTGGACAAGCGGGCCCCTTGGGTGTGGGGCCAGCGCCAGGAGGCTGCATTCCAGGCAGTCAAGGACTTGCTTGTCTCAAACTCGGTCTTGGCACACTTCGACGAGAGGCTGCCGGTGGTGCTAGCATGCGATGCCTCGCCCTATGGAATTGGCGCTGTCCTGGGACACCAACTCCCGGATGGAAGAGAGGTACCGGTGGCATACTTTTCCCAGACACTCAACGCAACCGAGCGGAACTACTCGCAAATCGACAAGGAGGGTCTGGCAATCGTGAAGGGAGTAAAAAAATTCCATGATTTCTTGTACGGGCGGCCCTTCACCGTGGTGACTGACCACAAGCCGTTGCTTGGCTTATTTGCCCCTGAAAAGCAGACCCCCCAAGTGCTGTCTCCTCGCGTCCTCAGGTGGTCAATTTTCCTTGCCAGCTACCAGTATGCACTGATTCACCGTCCGGGGAAGGCGATGGGCCATGCGGATGCCCTCAGCAGGCTACCACTACCGGAAACAGGCCCCGACCCAGCACCTGCACAAGAGGTTATGAGCCTGGAGCTGCTTCCCGACCGCCCCATTCAGGCACAAGAAGTTGCACACCATTCCAAGAAAGATAGGGTCATCTCCCGGGTCCTGGACTGGGTGTGGAGGGGATGGCCCAGCAGCAGCCCCGGGCCAGAATTCGCCGGCTACACAACCCGCAAACATGAACTGTCGGCCCACAAGGGGTGCCTGTTATGGGGAAGCAGGATCGTTGTTCCCCAGCCCCTCCGCAAAAGGGTCCTCACAGCCCTACACGAGACACACCCAGGGGTAGTAAGAATGAAGGCCCTTGCCAGGAGTTATGTGTGGTGGCCGGGGATCGACGGAGAGATAGAGGCCTGGGTCAAACACTGCCAGGCCTGCCAAGAATCCCGCCCAGATCCCCCAAGGGCCCCAGTCCAGTCCTGGGAGTCCGCCCGAGCACCATGGTCACGCCTGCATGTGGACTTCGCTGGCCCCTTTCAGGGGAAAACATTCTTCATAGTGGTGGACTCCTACACCAAATGGCTGGAAGTCGCACTGGTACCGTCCACTTCTACGTCCGCAGCCATCCGGGTACTACGCAGGCTGTTTGCAACCCACGGGCTCCCTGACACTCTCGTCTCAGACAACGGGACTGCATTTACGTCAGGAGAATTCCAAACCTTCACAGCGCAGAACGCCATCCGCCACATCCGTTCGGCGCCATTCCATCCTGCCACCAATGGCCAAGCAGAACGCATGGTGCGGACCACCAAGGACACCCTTCGCCGCATGACGCAAGGGGATTGGGAGTACCGCCTTGCCACATTCCTTCTAGCACAGCACAGCACCCCCAGCTCAACAACTGGCCGGAGCCCCGCTGAACTACTAATGGGTCGGTGCCTTGCAATCAGATTGGACCGCATTCACCCCGATAGAGCTCAGGATGAGGTAGTGGTGGGGGAAGGCAGGAACCCCCGGACCTTCGAGGCCCAGGACCCAGTGTACGCAAAGAATTTTGGGGCAGGCCCAGCATGGGTACCCGCCACAGTCACCAGGGTCACTGGCCCCGTGTCGTACGAGGTGCTAACAGATGGGGGGCAATGCTGGCGCCGCCACTGCGACCAGATACGGCGACGATTCCCGGGAGAAAACCAGGAGGAAAGGTCAGAGGAGTCCCAAGGGAACAGAGGGGCAGTGAGGCCCATAGAGCACGAGGGGCCAGCAGGAGAGGCAGAATCAGTAAATACAGAGAGGACCTGCGAGGCCGAAAGGACACCGGAACCAGAACCACGACTGAGCGAGCCGGTTGCGCCAGACCAAATAGCCCCATCACAGCCAGCATCCTTGGAACACGAGCCAGAACCTGAACCCCGGACCAGGGAACACCCCAGGCCGCAACGCACACGTAGGCCGCCAGCGTACCTCGAGGACTATGAATGCGACCTCCCGGGCAGGACTGGAACTTAGAGGGGAGGGGTGTTATGTACTGAGTTGAATAGGATCCAAACTGCAGCAGTCTGATTGGTCCTAGAACAATAGGATCCAAAAGGCAGCAGTCTGATTGGTCCTAGAACAATAGGATTCAGAATGCAGCAGTCTGATTGGTCCTAGAACAATGCAGCAGTATGATTGGTTGGCAGGAACTACCCAATCATGCTCCAGATAGAAGTGAATCCACAACCTGATTGGCTTACAGTAGAATTCCGGAATTAGCCAATCATGTGCAGCCCATTGTGTAAATAATGTATATAAAGCAGATACTTTGAGGGGACTTTCATTCATTCCTCCTCACCACTATGAGCTGAATAAAGAGCATGAAATCACTTCGCGACTCTGAGTATATTTCATGTACAATAACATTCCAAATAATCCACAAATTGGAGGATACTTAACAATAAGTAAGCTGAGAAAAGAAGTTCAGAAACAAACCACAACCCCAAATTCCAGAAGCTGCAAATCCCAGGATAATGGCTAAAATATATTTGTTGTGTCACCTTTGCCCACACCTCCTTGAAGGTGCCCCTGCAAGTGAAGTGTGTCAATATGTCAATATGTAATGGCAAAACAGAAACTAGGTCTTCTGTTTCATGAAAACTGTTCTAAGGAGGAAAGCCTGTAGAACATATAATGCTTGCATTGGCCAAGTATTAGAGAAGTAGGCTTGTACCCTGGCTCAAAATAGATAAACAAAATCAATATAAACTATAACATAGTCCCTGCCCTCGAGCATACAATTGAAAAAGAGATATAAGGTTGTCTCAGTCACTAAACTGGATGGAAACATGCTGATCATAGTTGTCTTTTTTTAGGAAAGGCTTTAGCAGCCCCTGAGAAAGAGCCTGGTGAAAGAACTTTCCTGAAATTGACTGCGCTGGCACTCACACTTTCATCTCAGTGGCTGAGGCCTTTGCAGTCTGAAGCCTAGCTGGAATCTATCAGCTTCTTCTCATTCCTGTCCTGACAGGTAGGTGAGGACCCAGCTGATGTCCTCACCCCCAGAGAAGGATGATTCAACTGCTTTTCATCAGAGGACAGGTGGAACTGATGGCTTAGGTGGCCCCAGCCCAGCTAGTGAGAACAGCAGTGCGTGGATACGACAATGAATGGGTATATCGGGTGCTTCTTCTGTTGCCATGTTGCCATGCTTATTTATATGCATTTGGACATAGAATTCACATCTTCTTTCATGGGAAGTCAGTCCTACACTTCAAAGCTTGTGTAGGAGTTTATGATCAGTTCACTTCTGATCAGCAATTCATTTCTAGCTACCAACTGCTTATTACACCAATAAGTATGTTATTAGTTCAGAAAGTGATGAAAAGTGTGAGTTTTGAGTTGCCAACAGTTGTTTGACAGTCGGGCTAGCATCTATCAGAATTCACCTTGTTCTCTAGTGCTGGGCAGTTTTATAAACATTTTGCATGTTTTATATGCAATTCATTTCTAGTGGGAAGAAAATCAACAATAGTTCTTTGTAGGAACAAGCAGGAATAAACATTTCAAGGGGAGGGGAGGCAATAGTTCTTATATTGTGCAGATTAATTATATATTAGTTTGTTTTGTTATTTGTTATTTGTTTTTTACCCACAATGATTATAGAAAAGTCTATAATGGATAATCTGTAGCAGCTGCGGTGGAAGCCTTTGAAACATACATCAAGGAAGAATACAAATGCAGAATCAAATTAACAGTTTTATGTGTTCAACTGCTGTCTCTAATCTTTTATGACAGCTGGTAGCTGACAGTGAGTTATTTAACCTAGGATCCACTTCACTAGCTGTTCAATAAGCCTTTCCATGGAAACAAAATCTGCTGAGTAATGCAATTTCCCCCCTCCTAACTCACCTTCTTATTCCACAGCAGAATTGAGTTGCAAATATTTCCATTTCCATCAAAGCAATACAGATTTTTGAAATGGAATAACTGTGTTGTGGGTGGAAATGTTTGTTCAAGGTCACCCATAGGGTAAAAATAAGTGCAGTCACTCAAACCTCTAGGGGATTAAAAAACAACAACAAACTAACAATTCAGAAGAGGTTTGGCTGCATATATGTGTGTTTTTAATGCTCCAGTGTGGATTCTTCAACAGCCATGGAAATAATTTCTTAAACACAGACACTTCATGAAGAGGTCCCACCTGTCCATAGTCATATGTACCTTGGCAACTTTCAGACTGGATTATTAAGATGGGCATCCGTGAAGACGGCTAAAGAATGTTAGATGATTCATAACACCATGGCAAGAGTCCTGATAAGAAATCGTTGAATGGAACAATACTTGTTGAAATACAGCTTTACACCATCTTCACTAGCTTCCAGTTTGTTCTTGACCCCAGTTCAAATTGCTCATGCTGATCTTTTAAAGTCCAAATGGCCTATGACTGAAAAATCTGAGGAAAAACAGGACCTGTGAGGTGTTAAAAGGTGCTGGTGGCAACTAGTGTAGGTGTTTAAAAGGATGTTAGACAAATTTCATGAGAATGAGTCCATTGATGGCTTCTAGTCATAATGGCTCCATACTAGGAATGTGCCCTGGCTGCATCAGAGGCAGATTTCAGTCACACTAGGCACAGAGTCTCGGGAGCGCTGCTGGGGACATGACATTGTATTATTTGTGATGAAGTGTGAGAGGCAGGGGGCACTGAATTTTGGTGGTGCACTGGGCACCACTGAAATTTGAGATCCCAAGATCCACCACTGGCTGCAAGATTCAACTTGCATCCATATCTGTGGGTGGGGAATCAGATTGATCAGTTTTCAAACAGCTCCATGCCTTTCAAATTCAACTTACCAGCCTTGATCAAATTGGAGCTGTTTAAAAGGCTCTGTTTTCCTGCTTGCTCACCATAAAGTGAAATCGAAAAACAGCTACAGTATAGCCGTTTTCCTTTTCACAGAAGTGAATGCCAATTTGAAGCACAGGAGTGCCACCAGAGTGAATTCAGCATGCAGATTTAAGCCAAATACCGTATTTGTGTGCGCACGCCTGTCTCTGTTTGTGCGCATGCACACACGCAGCACACCTTTAAAAATTTGTTTTTTGGAAAAAAGTTTTATTTTCTACAAGATTTGTATGCAGTTTGTAGGCATAGCTGTACCTTCAGAAGAGATGAAGCTTGTCTGATTTCAGAATGAAATCAGCGGTTCTACCACACTTTACCATTTGGGTATGGTTATAATGGTAATGGGGGGAGAAGTTGAGGAAAAGAGCTTGGATTTAGGTATACAGCTTTTTCTCTGTGGGAATAATTACAGTGGCAGACTTTGGGCTCTCATATTTCAGCATTCTATAGCATTGTGTTCATGCGCCTGAAGCCTCTGATAGAGAAATCTATCCATTGACTTGCATAAGGGAAGGGTTGGTGCTGGGAAAAAGAGCAGTGATCCATGTGAAAAAACAAATACCATTTTAAAACTTTACTTAACCATCCATCTTCCAAACCAGTATGATTGGAGAGCCCTGGAAAAATAATTATTTGTGATTAAAACCTAAAACTGTTAAAATAAAAGACACCCCAGCCACATCTCTCTCCACTCAGATGTTGAGTGTTTCCAAGTCAGCTTGGGGTCATCTTAAGAAGACCATTGTAACCCACAGAGTGACCCAGGACTTTAGGGCATTCCTGATCCAACTCAATATGTCTTGTTAACTGTGCAGTCTGACTCAGAAATGTGAAGATCTCACCCGACCCACCATATTCACCACAAAATTTGGCAAATATACAGCCCTAATGCCTGCCCCTACTATACACTATCTCCGGGATTAGAAAATAAGTGTTGCTGATGGAAGACAGTGGCTATTGCCCTCATGACCTGCTGTGGGCTTTCCATAGGCATCTGGGTGGGTATTATGCAAAATAGGATGTTGGACAAGATTGGCACTGTGAGTGAGGTGGCTGCTTCAGGTGGCAGATGCTGAGAGGTTGTTGGAGGGCAGATTTATGTGTGCTACATCCCCTTCCCTACATTAGACCCATTTAGGTGCCCAGGAAGTGGAAGTGAGAGCTGGACCATAAAGAAGGCTGATCGCAGAAGAATTGGTGCTTTTGAATTATGGTGCTGGAGGAGACTCTTGAAAGTCCCATGGACTGCAAGAAGATCAAACCTATCCATTCTGAAGGAAATCAGCCATGAGTGCTCACTGGAAGGACAGATCCTGAAGCTGAGGCTCCAATACTTTGGCCACCTCATGAGAAGAGAAGACTCCCTGGAAAAGACTGTGATGCTGGGAAAGATTGAGGGCACAAGGAGAAGGGGACGACAGAGGATGAGATGGTTGGATGGTGTTCTTGAAGCTACCAGCATGAGTTTGACCAAACTGCGGGAGGCAGTGGAGGACAGAAGTGCCTGGCGTGCTCTGGTCCATGGGGTCACAAAGAGTTGGACACGACTAAACGACTAAACAACAACAAGGTGTCCAGGAAAAAACCCCATAGTTCATATATAAACTATAAAACAGAAGTCAGAACCACAGAACCATTGCAATGCATGTACTGTATCATTAAAAAGGCATTCACTCCAGCAGATTGCTGAAACTGAAAGCAAGCTATGAAGATTCTTGAACTCCACACAACTCCTTTCCTAGCTTTGTTGGCAGAATATGACTGCTGACTAGCTGGCTGTTTGCCCATTTCACAAAATCTTAGTTGGATGCAAAATCTGTAAATCGTACTCAATGTGCTGATGTGCCTCAGCCAATGTCCACTACACAGTTTCATGATATGGCTTGCAGGCAGGTAATAGAGTGAGTCTGTGATCGCAATACTTCTACAACTTTTTAAAAAATGCATTAAAGAAAGTCTGTAGAGCTCCTCAGTGCATATGTTTTGCAAGAAATTTGTGAGGGTGCAACAAAAGGAATTTAGCAGTGCAGCAAGTCCTGTTGGAAATTAAAAATTCAAAAGGCTCATTAACTCACATATTAAAGATATAAACTCCAAGTAGCAGCAATTATTTCTAAGTTCAATAAAATAAAAGCACATGTTCAGCCTGAAATCAGCAAAAAAGATTAAAGGAAGCTGAGTGGTCCACATGAAACAAGCCCAGCCTCATTCCTGGAGGAAGTTGCAGTTTTAGAGCCCAGATCTGAGAAATCTCATCAACATATTTAAAAACTGATTAGAGGAAAGAAAGATAGCCTTGATATGGTGACATGAATGTAGAAAGTATATACTGCATTAAACCTGCACAACTTGGCAGTAAGTTGGAACCAAAATAAAAATAGGCTAAACTTCTTGGGGCCACAGATCAGCCAGTTGGTTGATCAAGAGCCTGTAGATTTTCTTTCTTTGTGGCTCAGTGCCTCTGCACCCCTCAGTGGCCTCCTCTTTGGCAGCACAGCAGCCACGGAGTTCATGGCTCCCGGGGGGGGTCTCTTTGGAGGGCATTTCTCCCCTGCCCTCCTGATCTGCTGGGGTGCTCACAGAGGGTCTGTGATGGGCTGGGTTGGAGGCAGCTCCCTTTTTTGGCGCTGCTGCCATTTCCCAGGGGATGACCTCGGTTGGGTAGAGAGTTTTCCTGTTGTCCGGCCAGAACACACGTGGCTGCATCTAGGACTTGGCTCACGGTTCCCTTTTCTTTCGGCAGCCTTCCCCTCCACATTTCTCCCCTTCCTTCCTTCCTTCCTTCCTTCCTTCCTTCCTTCCTTCCTTCCTTCCTTGTTGGGGCCCAGGGAGGATTCATGAGGAGGGCTAGTCATGTGCAGTTGAGACTTGAATGTTGGTTTTGACAGGAAAGCATGAGGCACATGAGCTTGCAGCACCACTGCCTCATGCACCTCAAGAGCCGCCTGCAATGCAGGAGGAGTAGGGAGGGTGACAGGGAGGTTGGACAAGATGAGTGCTTGGCTTCCCACTAGGGCCAGGCAGGCACGGACAAAGTATTTTTTGCAGGTTGCACGAAATCCTTTGACGGGCCTAATGTTGTGCAGGCCTGTACTACATGTTCTAGCTCAGGGGTGGAGAACCTGTGACCCTCCAGTTCTAGTTGGACTACTACTCCCATCATCCCTGGAGTTCAGAAATAGCTTGAGGGGCACATGGACCCCCACCTCCATTTCAGGAGAGGTGGGATAGGATAACTTGGTAAAAAGTGGAAATCCACAGAGCACTAAATTACATCTGCAAAATTCTTGTCTGTGGAAAACTCAACAAAAGATGGAATACAACAGATTCCAGCACCAGTATGGCGTATTAAATTTGATGGCCATGGTTCCCATGACATTTGCATAGACATGACATATGGCCAACTTCTGTATTCTCCCAAGCTACTCTGTTCTCCAGTTATGAGTCTATGGGCTGGGGGTATATTGTGCTCCCAAGGCAATATATTTGCATTTAGGATGCAGGTGGCACTGTGATCTAAACAACTGAGCGTCTTGGGCTAGCTGATTGGAAGGTTGGCATTTTGAATCCCCTTGAAGGAGTGAGCTCCCGTTGCTCTGTCCCAGCTCCTGCCAACCTAGCAGTTCAAATAATAATAATAATAATAATAATAATAATAATAATAATAATTTATTATTTATACCCCTCCCACCTGGCTGGGTTTCCCCAGCCACACTGGGTGGCTTCCACCAAAATATTAAAATACAATAGTCCGTCAAACATTAAAAGCTTCCCTTAACAGTGGCATGAAGGTAAACGGCATTTCTGTGTGCTCTTGCACTCGGCATGGTCCTCTAGTAGTGGTTTAGTACTCATGGCCACATGAGCCGGAAAGCTGTCTGTGGACAAACGCTGGCTCCCTCAGCCTGAAAGCGAGATGAGCACCACAACCCCAGTCGCCTTTGACTGGACTTAACCATCCAGGGGTCTTTTACCCCTTTTTTACCCCTGTATTTACAATTGGTCGGGTTTGTATTGTCATGCTTATTTCAACAGGGTTTTGAGTTGCCTGTTAAAGGGTTTTTTTAAATTACTCTGTTTCACCCTGTTTTTAAGATTGCTGTTATTTTGTGATTTCTTTTATTGTTAGCCACTTTGATTAAGGCGAATGTATTAGAAAGGTGGGATATAAATCCTCATAATAAATCTATACAACCTATCTGGTATTCTCAGTCATGTGCTATAGATATGTCCAGGTTCATGGTTTCTTTTTAATTATGCTGTTTATGCAATGCATGGGAAATGTTTTAAAGCATTTATTTATGATGTTTTCAATATTCATGTTGGTAAACTGACCTGTGGTCAGTTCTGGTGGAGGGCAATACAGTGGTACCTCGGGTTACATACGCTTCAGGTTACAGACTCCGTTAACCCAGAAATATTACCTCGGGTTAAGAACTTTGCTTCAGGATGAGAACAGAAATCGTGCTCCAGCGGCGCGGCGGCAGCGGGAGGCCCCATTAGCTAAAGTGGTGCTTCAGGTTAAGAACAGTTTCAGGTTAAGAACAGACCTCCAGAACGAATTAAGTTCTTAACCTGAGGTACCACTGTATAGGAATCTCTTAATAAATGCATAAATAAAATACAGCCACTCCATACTGTTGATCAGGGCTCCCTGCATGTTCTTCGTTCCATTTATAAATGAAGAGATGGGGAAAGTCTAAGCATGTTTTTGAATCATGAGCTTATCATCACATCATCACATCATCACATCATCACAAGCCACTGACGACCAAACTAGGCAGAAAATCCACATGTAAGAGTCACATCACCACCAAATGTATATTAAGCTGGGGGTGAAGCCCCATAACTGTTTCTTCCAGTGGGGACTATGTACTTTCAGTCATGGAGCTCCAGCTGGGGGAAGCTTACAGCTTGATTGTAAAAATAAAAAAATGCTTGATTGTAAAAAAAAAAAAAAAAAAGCAAACCCTTAAAGCAGTTTACCAAAAGACAGAACAACATACAATTTAAAATATACAAAAAGTTTAAATATTGTAACAGAGTTAGCATGGCCATTATAAGAATTAACTACTAATTATTTTAAGAATTGGTTGCAAATGTTTGCCTGCCTTCTCCTCTACTTCCCCATCTGTTGTTCCTTTTGTGCCATGTCTTTTAGTTTGTAAGAGGCTGCCTTGTTGTAATTGTGTATATTTTAGCTGCTCTGGGAGCCTTTCTGACAGAAGAGTGAAGCAAATAAAGCTTGATATAAATAAATCACATTTATTTTGTCTGCTGGTGCCGTGCTCCAAATAACACCCCCCTCTCCCACCTGAAATTGTATGAACTGAACAGACAACCCAAGTGATGACATTCTTTATACTATCTAGTTTGGGGGTGGGGGGGAGAGACATGCAGGAGTGTGCATTTCAGCACAGAACCAGTTTGAGTTTTACACTGACCCGACAATGAGAGATTTGTAATATCAAGTTAATTTACAATCTATGTAAATTTAAGCCTCCAGACTGAAACTAATTACTACCATTGCTCAATTCCCTGTTAAATGTGGTGCCCTCCTCTTGTTTTGGGGCTATAAAATATTGAAGCTATTTTCAGCAGCAGGATCATGAAACTGATGCTGAATAAGAATGTTGCTCACATTTCCAAATTAACAGTCTAAACTGCAAACTTTGAGATGCACTATTATGAAATAGGGAGGTCTTTTGACAAGTGTAGTATGTTCTCTAAACTATATAAGACACCCAGTCACCCCCTGCTTCCATAATCAGCCACAAATCTGCATATTTATTTTCCTTTGTTCCCCTTTTAAACTTTGGTAAATAGCAACTTCTTATTAAGCAAAATAAATATATGGCGTCTGTTTTAATACAAACTATTAGGAAAATGTAGTGAAGTGATTTCACAAGTCAGCTGATGGAACTACCAAACAAATATTTCCTGCTGCTGAACTCCAACTCATACATTGGTACTTGGGCACTTTACATTATATAGCCTTTGTGTCACAAAGCAGAAAGGCTTCTGCTTCCAAGCAAAAGAAAACTGTAGATGGCGCAAGGAACAGCGCAGAAGGATACAGACAAGAATGACTGAAGTGTGTGGCTGAGAGGGTTCAGTCTAGGCAGAGTCCTGAGGGCCAGATAGCTAACCCTGCAAGGCTGCCTTATTCTGGTCTGAGGTTCTCCAATTCCTGCTCTAGGGAGACCACACAAGGTCTGCTATATCAGTAATCCCATTTTATTCATTTCTCAGAGTTGTAGATTATTTAAAGTATTTTTTCTTAAGCAAGTATAATATTGTTACAGCCATAGTTGACTGAAGTACTTTGATAAATAATAAAACAGAACTTGCTGCTTATCTCTCATACACATCATTTTAATAAAAAAATATTGCCTATTCTTATATTTAAATTTATAACTGTTAACATCTGAATATATTACCATAGCAAAGAGCTCATCAAATTTTGATTTAAAGCTTGCATTTTATTCTCTTTCCTCTGCATTTTTTAAAAGAAAAAAATCTTTCAAAATCTCATTTGAAGCACTGAACACATGAAATAAAACTAAAAGTAAATTTCTTAAATAGAAGTTGATTAAAATCACCTGGGAGACAACCTAAGACCAAGACAGAGCTTCAACAATTTCCATTAAGTTTATTATTTAATATTTTGTTAATTGGTTCATCCATTTTTTAAAAGAATAGCATTCCTTTATATGTGTTTTGAAGTCCTAAATAGCTTGGAGCCAAAAGACCATCTTTGTCTATATGTACCTACCCAAATTTTGAGATCTTTTTCAGGGGCCCTGCTCTAACTGAGCCCACCAAATGAAGTGAGGTGAATAACCACCAGGGAAATTGCCCTTTCAGTGATGGCATTCCAGTTAGGGAACAACCTTTGCAGAGGTTTACCTGGTGCCATCTCAGTGCAAGGTGAATACCTCTTTGTTCACCCAAGACTTTGAAATATCATGTCTTATGGTCAGGTCTTAGTTTTTGCAAACTGGGAAAAATCATACCAAAGTCACATTTTTGTATACCATCTTAATTCAAAATGATGCCCAGCATTCAAATATAGACTAAGATGGACTCTTCCAACTTGGGAACTCCTTTGCCAAATTGGGCGACAAGATATTTAGAGATGTCCGAACCCATAGAGAACAGACAAACCAGTTTTCAAAATATATAGTAGATGGAATGGAACAAAAGTTGTCAAAATGCTTAGGAGCAAGGATCAGGAGAATAAGTGAAAAGGGAAGAAAAGAAATACACTGATGATTCCTCAAATACTATTGTTGTTTCTGATTATGGAACATTTCTTAGTTCCCAGGAATTTTGTAGAAATGTAGCCTTTTTTGACCTTAGCTAAGCCTTGTTCCTTTATTTCAATCTTCAATCAGGTATACTAAGACTAAGGTGGAATTATTTCAGCTGACACTATCGTAGACTGTGAAAGTAATTGCAGAAGGTAACCTAGTATTAAAATTAATGCATGTAATAAAAGTGACTGTGTTTTAATCTACCGGTAGGTCATTAAACTTTTGAAACCATTTTCTTTGCAAATCATTTTTATTTTTGCAGGAATAAAAGCGAAGGCATGACACCTTAGTATAAAATACTGTAAAGGAAGTCTCATTTTAACCTACTCTGGGTTTTTTAAAAAGTCACATCACTACAATAGAGAACATCTATTGGAAGAAATAGGGCATTGCTAATTAATTTCTTATCATAGACATTTCTGTCAGTGAAAGCAGTGCCTGCTGTATTATATATATATATATATTAAAGTCAGGTATAGTTGAAATGAAATACTTCCCTTCTAGAGACAAGTTATATACGTAAAGGCATTTTGTCAAATAAATGGAAGCTTTAAGGCTATGTAAAGCCAATAAGAGTTAAAAGGTTTCTATTGGAAGGTGAAACACATTTGAAATATTATTCTGGGCAACAAATGAAAAGAATACACCTAGCAGGAAATAATATACCATCTTTATAGAGACGCGGGTGGAGCTGTGGTCTAAACCACTGAGCCTCTTGGGCTTGCCGATTGGAAGGTCAGCGGTTCAGATCTGTGCAACGAGGTGAATTCCCATTGCTCTGTCTCAGCTTTGGGCAACCTAGCAGTTCAAAAACACACCAGTGCAAGTAGATAAATAGGTACTGCTGTGGCAGGAAGATAAACAATGTTTCCATGTGCTCTGGTTTCCATCACGGTGTCCCGTTGTGCCAGAAATGGTTTAGTCATGCTGGCCACATGACTCAGAAAGTTGGCCTGAAAGCCAGATGAGTGCCGCAACCCCATAGTTGCCTTTGACTGGACTTAACCGTCCAGGGGTCCTTTACCATTACCTAATTACTGCAAGCACTGTGCCTGCTTCTGCTTACAGCATTGGCCAACAGACGGAGGGGCTTTTCTGGCAGCCTGTCATTTAACTATTGTTTGCTTTTGCCCCAGCAGCTGCAAAAGGACATCAGGTGCTGGTGCTCATCCTTTAAATGACTATGCAGAACTTGAAGTAAGCTAAGGGGAATGGAAGGAAGGAGGGACGGGTAAGGAAAAAGGGGAATAAACACATCTTGGAAGAGATGTTGGAGCTAACCCACCCACTGAGCTGTAGCCCATCCTTATGGGTCATGGTTCCAAACTCCTTTGCCACCATACAGTGAGCATCTCATTGGTTTTACTAATTGTTCTGCAACGGTTGTTCCTTCAATCATGAAAAGGCTACGTACAGAGATGAACTGCATTAATTTCATTGATCGTCATATTTTGTCCCCATGTGTGCATTTAGCTGTTTTGAGCATTAAAGGTATAGGTTTGTATAAAAAGGAACATGGAATGGGGAGAGTGATGAATACACAATGTATTAGTGTTCACATTTTATTCATCCATTTTTTTTTAAAAAAAGTATTCCTTAACTGAACACCAGAGGGTAAAAGCTTTGACACAGATACAAAAATCCTCAAGACAGCACGCTTGATTTATTGCATGCGTGGAGATTATATATGATAATAACAAAGGCAACCTAGCTTGCTATGACAAAGCAAAACTCCTCTATTTGCAAGGCAGCCTCTAAAATGATGTTATGGCTGAGATTTTCCATTTGCTAAAACTGCTGGATAGAAATTGGGTGGCTTCGTTCTGTGCATTCAGACAACTGAAGAGGAAGCCTGGATTGAAGGTGACAATTTGTGACTGACATTTCTTCTTATGTTCAAACTAAGTATTGTGATTTTTCTTTCTCTCCAGGAAAGGGCAAAGGTATTGCATTGGTAGTTTGGCTGGCTTGCAGCCACGTCTGCAGCTCTCATCCTGCCATGTACCAGGATTTTATGGTATAATTCTATCCTGTTGGATGAGAATAGGACCTTCTACCACAGTTCTAGATTCAGGTAGGTAGCCGTGTTGGTCTGACGCAGTCAAAATAAATAAATAAAATTGTCCAGTATCACCTTAGAGACCAACTAAGTTTGTTCTGGGTATAAGCTTTCGTGTGCATGCAGATCTTCAGATCTGAAGAAGTGTGCATGCACATGAAAGCTTATATCCAGAACAAAGTTGGTCTCTAAGGTGATACTGGACAATTTTTTATTAATTTATTTCTACCAGTGTGATTTCATGTCAGAAGAGCATTATTATGTTTAGATAGTGTCATCTTATGCCATCATTCCTTCAAATCATTGTAATTACTATGTCCTAACTATAACAGCTGAGGGTAGAGGAGGAGAGGAAGAGTGAAAGAGTGACTATCTTAATCAGAATCTTCTAATCCAGAGAGTCTCTTCTTCCCTACTGCTATAAAATTATGACAACATATCCATAGGAGTAAATGGAGGGCCCAAGATTATTGTTTGTCAGGCACATCAGAGGGTATGATGCTTAATAACTCAGGAACTAATTCCAAGAGTTTTGTTTCAACCACAAAATTTGGTTTTGACCACAATTCAGCACATCAGATTTTTCTGGAAGCATTTCAGAGGCTATCCAGTTTAGCTTGGATTCTACATCCAGATTCAGAAAAAAGAAGAAAAGATTTTTAACCCCACCCCCACTCCCCGTTCAATACTATTAGGATTCAAAGATAGATAGATATTTTTCCCCACAGAATTTGGATGAAATATTCAGGCATAGCCATCCCCTTTGAATCAATAAATTATGCCAAATTATGGAAAAAGGTAGGTCCAGTGTCACTTATTCTGGACACTTTAAAATCTGAATTTACCCCAAAAGGAATCATATGTAACATTTTGTTTTTATTTTTTGCCATAATTAAATGAAATTTGCAAGCTACTTTGCCCCTTCTGAGAGCATGTCTCCTGCTAAATTTCAGAAGGATATCCTGCAAGGAGAGTCTTTATAGTTTTTAGTCAGTTTAGGGTCTACATCAGTTTACACAGAAGTATGGATTAACTACTACGAGCGTCAGACAGGCTATTAAATGCTTAGCCACAGATCACCCTGGGACAAATCCATTCTAACTGCATGGGGCACTGCGTCCCTTTCAATTTCTGATGTTCAGGGCCTCAGTCCAGCCAAGTTAATGCAACAAATGCTGGAAGGGTGTCTGGTAGCCTGCCAGGATCAAGCATGTTGCCAACCAATTAGCAAACTATCTTGGCTACGAAGTGGAAGAAAATATCAGTTTGGCTGATTTCTTTGAATCTCATTTGTGGGGGGTATTGTACGCTTTTACAATTCTTTTGAATGTTTTGTGCCATATGTCTAACCTGTTGGCGAGGTGGCAGAAATATTGGTAATTATTTTCATGGTGGGAATGTGTATACAGTGGTACCTCAGGTTAAGTACTTAATTCGTTCCAGAGGTCTGTTCTTAACCTGAAACTGTACTTAACCTGAAGTACCACTTTAGGTAATGGGGCCTCCCGCTGCGCCGCTGGAGCACGATTTCTGTTCTCATCCTGAAGCAAAGTTCTTAACCTGAAGCATTATTTCTGGGTTACTGGAGTCTGTAACTTGAAGTGGATGTAACCTGAAGCGTATGTAACCTGAGGTACCACTGTATAACTCTTGGAGTTCATGCAGAAATGTAACTCATCCTCTGAAAACAGGTGCCTCTTACCTTTATGTTAATATTACTTACACAATGGACTTTTTTAAACAAAATCTTTTAAAAGGCACACTAAATCTTTAAAACAATATTTAAAGGTAAAGGTACCCCTGCCCGTATGGGCCAGTCGTGACCGACTCTAGGGTTGCGCGCTCATCTCGCTCAAGAGGCCGGGAGCCGGCGCCGTCCGAAGACACTTCCAGGACACGTGGCCAGCCTGACGAAGCTGCAACTGGCAAGCCAGCACCAGCGCAGCACACAGAACGCCGATTACCTTCCCACTAGAAAGCGGTACCTATTTATCTACTTGCACCCGGGGGTGCTTTCGAACTGCTAGGTGGGCAGGAGCTGGGACCGAGCAACGGGAGCTCACCCCGCCGCGGGGATTCGAACCGCCGACCTGATCGGCAAGTCCTAGGCGCTGAGGTTTTAAGCACAGAGCCACCCGCGTCCCAAAGAACAATATTTAGTATACCTTTTAAAAGAAAAATATTCAAAAATGTCATTATCACATTGCCCATTAGCACAGGACTGGTGAATCTGGCAGAATCTTTCATATATATTTTTAAACATCTTGAGATAGCTGGACTTCCTAGTATAGGATGGTGTTTCAGGCACATCTCAAAGGTAGCATGGACAAAGAAGCAGAACTGCAAGTCACAGCATATTTATGAGACATATTTTTCTTTTATTCTTCAGTTATAGTTTTGTATTTATGCTGGTTTCTAAAGAAAAAATAAAAAACTTTTAAAATGTATGCATTTATTCAGCTGTAAGTATCAATGAAGTCAATAGGTTCCTAGTAAGTAAATTTAGGATTGCTATCTTGAGTGCGCCACACTTGAACCCAATACCAGTAGCTCTGAGCTGCCACCTGGGCATGTAGTGCAACCATGCAGAGATTCTGGTTAAATTCAGGTCAATTTGTCCCCCTCTATGCTGTTATGCAGGTTCAAAGATGGATGACAGTTTCCCCTCACACTTACTTTTCTTGCACATTAATAATTAGAGAAAGAGAGACATAAAAGGAGTGAGATTTAATCTGTTCCCTGCCACTTGTGACCTAGTCACTCAAAAAAACTATTCCTCTGTGCAATGGCCCCATGTGCTCATTTGAATAGTCTCATCTTGAGTGCTTTGATCATACTGGTGGAATGTTGGGAATTGACATCTATATCTCTTTCACACATACACATTCAATCTTAAACTCATGAAAAATAGAGTTAATTGCACTGGAGCAGTTTAAGGAGGTGGGAGGTGGGCACTTAGGTGGTTCTGCTCCTGCTCCCAGGGCCATTTCCCGAAAGTTCAATTGTTACATCAATTTGCTAGACTAGCAATCTGTGGCCAGGGACTACAGTGGTCCCTCGGGTTAAGAACTTAATTCGTTCCGGAGGTCCGTTCTTAACCTGAAACTGTTCTTAACCTGAGGTACCACTTTAGCTAATGGGGCCTCCTGCTGCCACCGCGCGATTTCTGTTCTCATCCTGAAGCAAAGTTCTTAACCCGAGGTACTATTTCTGGATTAGCGGAGTATGTAACCTGAAGCGTCTGTAACCTGAAGCGTCTGTAACCCGAAGTACCACTGTACTGGGAAAGAAGGAATAGGCAACAGCAACCAGAACAGAATTCTACTTTTGACTATATGTGCAGCGTACAACCTCATTATTACCAACACACGCTTTCAACAAAAAATAAATTTAAAACATATTGGAGGCATCCTTGGTAGAACCACTGGCATCTCTTAGACTATGTAATTGTCCAAGCTAAAGACTGCTGTGATGTCCTCCTTACCAGAGATATGATCAGTCCCAACGACTACTGGACAGATCACCGATTAATACGTTGGGTCAGGGTTAGGAGGGGTCAGGTTGTTTTATGTTTTCTTGTGATTTTGATTCATATGAGATCTGTTTTGTCTCACAGAGAGATAGAAGCACCCAATAAATTTTATCCCACATCTCCTGTTTGAGTGAACTAGGTTTTACTTTGGACACATGAGGAGAGATGAAATGGGTATGTTAAGAAAACTATATTTAAGAAGTGATGTTGATAGCACACAGCAGGAGGAAAAATATTTTCATACAAAAAAGTACTTTTATATTCAGTTTATTTTTTCCTGACACTATTCTATATGACCTTATACTGTAGATAAAATAATTTTTTTCTACTTAAATTGATGCTCTGGTATGATGCCTCTAAAAATAATCATTTGTTAAGTATAGTACTTATATTAATAGAAGTTTTTGTCTAAGAAATGGCTTATACTCTTCAAGAAAAACCTACTATTTTACTACAAATTAGTACTTCTATGAGAGTTGTTGAAAATGTCATGTTTCCAGTTAATAAGGAACTGCAAATTGAAAACTCAGGGGGATATTCACTCATTTTAAACTGCCCCCCCCCGAAAATCCAAAGACAGCAAGAGGAGATACATTTGAGGTTTCTGTGCCTAATGCATTGTCACAAATAATACTCATACAAGGGGAGATGAATTTGCAGATGTATGTGAAACACACTTCCTGGCTTGGATCTTTCTGCTTCACGAATGGAATCATAGAATCATAGAATCATAGAATCATAGAGTTGGAAGAGACCACAAGGGCCATCGAGTCCAACCCCCTGCCAAGCAGGAAACACCATCAGAGCACTCCTGACATATGGTTGTCAAGCCTCTGCTTAAAGACCTCCAAAGAAGGAGACTCCACCACACTCCTTGGCAGCAAATTCCACTGTCGAACAGCTCTTACTGTCAGGAAGTTCTTCCTAATGTTTAGGTGGAATCTTCTTTCTTGTAGTTTGGATCCATTGCTCCGTGTCCGCTTCTCTGGAGCAGCAGAAAACAACCTTTCTCCCTCCTCTATGTGACATCCTTTTATATATTTGAACATGGCTATGTGGACTCTGTGAGTGCAACTCTCCTTCCAGGAATGGAAGGTCCTTCTAATCATGGAACAAAAAGTTACAGAAAGACTCTTATCAGTTTACTGTTGGTTCTCTCATACACTCAGCCATTCGTAGGAGCCAACTCTTAGGGGCTGAGGCTCCTTTGCCCCCACCCCAATAAAATATTTGAGGAGGCCACTCCCCCCAAAGGTTGATAGGCATTGCCATTCAAATGGTGTGTGCGCACTGGGTCTTGTGATCAGTTAAGTGGGGCGAAGCATACCTGTCCTCCCCAATATTTTATTCAAGTTGGCACCCTTGCAGCTATTCATATATTACCTACTTGCTAATCATATGCACATAACATTCACATTTGTAATTCACATACTGTCATAAAACAAAAAATTCTCTCACACTGTTTAATAATTAACCAACACTGTAACAGTGCAGATTTCTCTCTCAAATGGTTGGAATATTCATAAATGCTGCATAATACCAGAGAGCTGAGACAATGGATAGAGATGCCTTACTTCAATATGCTAGAGCCAGGTCGTTTACCTGTCAAGGTTTCAGAATCTGCACCCTGGATTTATTTGAAGTATTGGGTTTCAAATATATATATATATATATATATATATATATATATATATATATGCGTTTAGGGAGGCTTCCGGTATGATGGCGACCAGCACTCTACTAATGTGAGCCCGTTGATTTTATCTTTTTATTCTCTCTTACTCCTTTTAAAGACTATTTTAATGAACACTGAGCTCAGATAAATTTAAGCTCCTCACCGCATTCTATCCCACGCTTTGTATTCCTGACTCTTCTTGGAAGTTTAAAGCTGAATTGACTATCTTATCACACTGCGAAGAGTTTACAGGAAGACTCATGGGCTGTTCCCACCACAAGTTTGGAGGCACAGACGGAGCATAATTTAGTGTTATGCCAATAACCTTTGGCACACTACTCCTCCTTGAATAGGATACTTTCAAGGAAAATACTCCCTCGACTCTTTGAAAAACCTAGGGAAGATAGAAGAGCGAGGTAAAGGGAGAGATGACTCAGCAATTAGACAGCCCTGCTGATGCGAGGAGGGGGGTTGGAAAACGCTGCAGAGAATCTGAGGACTTAGAGGAAATGGCATGTTTGCCCCTCACCAAGCAAACCAAAATCAGCGAATTCTTTTATGGAAAAACAAAGGATACTTTTAATATTCCGACCTCAAATAGCTTCTCTCCATTAGCAGAGATAATAGATAAGGAAACTACACCGAAGGAACTATCCGCTAAACAACCCACCAACCCCTTAAACAACACCATCATGAGACCAAAAGGTCCCAAAAAAGTTCCAACTATGCCCATTCAGGCGGAAGACTGCATCAGAGAACAAGAAAACCATCTCTCTGAATTACTACTTGAACACTCTACCACGTTAGACCTAGTGGCTAAAACCGTGGACTATATCTTTAAATACATAAGAGACATCAAAGGCTCCCTAGAGAAGATTATATCCTTTATATCCCCAAAAGTTAATGTCAGCCCCGTAGATGCTTCACCGGAGGATAGGGCTGAACCAACACCGAGAGTACCTGTCCTACTGCGCTCAACTTCGCAGACTGGCTGCAAATTTGAAAATGAACAAACTATGGAAGATTTACACACCATATCTTCCTACAATCTTTCACTACAAGCCACTAGACTTTGTTTAATTATCCTCCCCTTCAAAGGTCAGGTTGTTAACTGGTCGTCTATACATGTCGCAAGAAGGCATCTAGCTGAGCTTTTGGGTGTAAATCCCCTTTCCATCGATCTGAAATCTGTCCACATTTACAGCAAGCCACACATGCAGAGGATACTGCTCACCTTCGATTCTAAAAAGTTTCCAACTTATAAGATGTCCCTATGAAGCTACCTGACTAATTATGGAATTTTTATTACAAGAGTTTTTATCAACACTAAGATTTGCCCTCTTATACCCTACTCTCCAGCTAAAAGGAAAGCAATTAAAAATGAGGGCACTCCACCTACTACGAGCTCTACCTCTCCACCCTCAGACTTAATAAGTTGGACAGAGACCCCCATGCCCCTCCTATCAAAGGCTACTCATCTAGAGAATCCGATGGAGCAGGAGTTACTTGTTTCCTTCTCCCATCTGCCAAAAGCCGAACAAACAGAGATAACGGACAGACTAGATGAGTTATTACTCTATCTCCGCAACTCTGAAGACCTAGCACCCATAAAAGAGGCAAATACTCCACCTAACTTGGAACGAAAAATGGGATATGAATCTCCTCAGGTCACGTCAGAACACACACCCCTACTCTGCCCAACTGAAATCCACGCCGAAATCTCTGTGGCGCCCTTAATCACATTACCGGAGACCTCACCATCCAATGGATGCATCTTCCACGACACCGGGAAAGCTCTAGATGCTATCGAAGAGACAAAATGATTCTCACCTCTACTACTATCCTGGAATGTTGCTGGATGGCAATCGAAAACTATGGACAAAGACGTCCTAACCTACGTATCACAGTTCAAGATCATCCTGCTCCAAGAAACCTGGATGCAAAATCCTTTTGAACTACACAATTATTTTGCTTTCCATTCCTGTGCCTCAATCGGCCCAAAAGGCGGAAGACCGGTGGGAGGTCTGAGCACCTTCGTATCGACAGATCTAGGAACCTCCCCTATTCAATTGAAAATCGATAAAAAATGGATTTTGGCTGTTAAAATATTCTCTACCCACTTTAAGATCATATGCATCAATGTTTATATTCACCCACTTATGAAACAAACTGATCTTAAAAACATCTGGAACGAACTGGAAGACTGCATTCTCCTTGTCTCAAATAAGTTTCCCTCTGCCTCCTTAATTATTGGTGGGGACTTTAATGCAAGGCTAGGCCACTCAGACGAACAGCTAATCAACGAAAGTGGAATGGGTCCCCTAAATGCTAATGATGAACATTGGCCCCTATTCAGGCGTCATTCACTTGACCCAGTTACCAATTTTGCTGGTACATGTCTTTTTCTAATGGCATTTAGATTAAACCTTGTTATTTTAAACGGCCTCTCCTCGGGAGACTGCCCTGGCCAATTTACTTATTGGTCAGGCTTAAGGCATTCTGTTATTGACTACATCCTTGTCTCCCAAGAACTCTTTGATGAATATATTGAATTTACTGTAGATATAAGAACCGAAAGTGACCATCTACCCCTAAATCTTAAAAGGACTGAATTTTGGGAACCCTCTAGATGTGGGCTCGCCCCACAGACACCTGATCCTAATGTTCTACAACAAATAGGCAGATCCAGAATTAAATGGTCCCCTTATGTTAATAACAATTTTAGCTTTGGACACAATCAATGGTAGGTCAACTCCTCTGGGCTGATCTGACCTCCAACGACACTGAAGAGACCTCCCCAATTGACCATTATAACACTTTAATCCGAAAACTCCAACCGTTATTGTCAAGACTCAGGAGACCTAACCACAATGAGTCCCCTACCAACAAAAAATGGTTTGACCGTGAATGCATCCAGGCAAAACTTATACTCAGGGAATGCTTTAAGGTCTTCCAGCAAAATCCTAACCCTATCACCAAATTAGAGTTACAACTTAAAAAAAAGAACTACAAAGAGTTACTAAAAACCAAAAAAAGAACCGCAGACTCTCTCATCTGGCAGGCCCTCATAAAAGCGTCAATAGAAAAAGACAATACCAACTTCTGGAAAATTATCTCCAGTCAAACCAAAGCTCCTAACGAGGGCACAATAATCCCTGCAAATTTATGGGAAGAGCACTATAAAGTGCTGTTTAGGGAACATCGTCCTTCTGCGCTGCTTAACATCCCCTTAGATAATGATACACCATGGCCCCCAACATCTGAAACTGAAATCACTTTGTTAATTCTACAAATGAAATCTGGCAAAGCCCCAGGAAGTGATTTCATTGTCGCCGAACTTCTGAAAGCGCAAATAAACTGGTGGGCCCCGGTTCTTGCAAATCTATTTTCATATATAGATAAGACAACTGAAATCCCTAAAGATTGGGGACTGGCTATAATTGTCCCTATATTTAAAAAGGGCAACCCCTCTGACCCATCTAATTATAGACCAATCAGTCTTCTGAATGTGATCTGCAAACTTTATACAAAACATCTATGCTTAAAATTATGTGAATGGTTAGATCATAATGACTTGCTAGAAATTGAACAAGCAGGGTTTACATCTGGACGTTCCACCATAGATCACTGCTTAGTATTAGATTATTTTGTCTATAAGTATGTGAAATATTGGAAAAAGTCATTGTATGGACCTAAAGGCAGCATTTGATTCTGTATCCGGGGTAGGCTCTGGGCCAAATTGGCCAATATGGGTATTAATAGAAGGTTATTACTTCTGATGATTAAGCTTCATGAGAACAATACCCTCCAGATAATACTTGCACAGGACGGCAGACTCTCTAGAGAAATCCCAGTCCAAAGAGGAGTTAGACAAGGATGCCTATTAGCCCCATTTTTATTTAACATCTATGTTAACTCCCTGGTCACATGTTGCAGTGAAATCGAACCCCCCCCCCCCCCGTGTTCTCTAACGGCAGAAAAGTACCAGTTTTAATGTATGCGGATGACGCTGTTCTTCTCTCTCAAACCAAAGTGGGTCTGAAACGTGCCTTAGGAAAGTTTAGTGACCAATGTAACACTGAACTGTTAACAATTAATTTTGCCAAAACCAAAATTGTACATTTTAACCGCTCCTTCAGGAAAGATAATTGGAGCGTAAAGGGAAACGCCATTGAACAGACTAAGACCTTCCAATACTTAGGCATTACTTTCTCTTATAATGCCAAATTGTCAACACACCTGACCACATCAGCTATATCAGCAGGAAGAAGTGCAAATGCCATCCTTAGATTATTCAGAAGGAAAGGAGCTGGCTTCCTCCCGATGGCCCTAAAAGTCTTTCAGGCAAAATCTTTAGCCCAACTCCTGTATGGCTCTCAAATTAGCCCCTCTGCCAACCTTAAGACCCTTGAAACAGTACAATCAAAATTCTTAAGATCATTATTTGCTACCCCAAAGTGTACACCTAATGCAGTCTTAAGGCAAGAGGCAGGACTGCCCAGAGTGGAATTAAAAGTCTGGGAGCAAGCAATATCCCTCTGGCTGAAAATCCATTACAATCCTAAGGGACTGTTACCTTGCTTCCTGGCCGCAGTTCCCTATCCTCCTTGGCTTATGCAAATAACTAATAAGATCAAACAAATTGGCCTAAACCCTGAAAACCTTTTTATTGGAACTCTGAACAAGGCAAAAGCAATTATTACTCAGAGACTTTACGATGTCGAATTACAACAAGAAGACGCCCTACTCCCGGAGACGTATAGATGTTTAAAAGCTTGGCCTAATTTTGCAGCTGCCCCTTACTTAACTAACATCACTAACAAAGCTTATAGATGGGCTTTCTCTAGAGCCCGCTTTGAGACAATGCCCTCAGCAGTGCTGTACGGCAAATTCATGCGGGTACCAATGCATGCGCGCCTCTGCCCCTGTATGTCTAATAAGGTAGAATCTGTCACACACATCCTTCTATTTTGCGAATTTTATAGTGAAGAGCGGGTTCAACTTATTTTGCCGCTTTTATCAAAATTTATACCCCTACAACATTATTTGGAATCCTCCCCCGAAATTCTACGAAAATACCTTCTGGAAGATTCCTCAAGCTCAATATCATATGAGGTGGCCAAATTTTGCACTTTAGTAATCAGGAAGCGTAAATCTCCCCTGTTGAATGGCACACTGCGAAGTTCCCTTGTGTAATCCTTCCCCCCCCCCTTTTCTGATGTTGTTGTTGATTTCTTTTTGTTTGATCTTGTGGTGTTTAGTGTCACTGGCTTTTGCCGTAATAAAACTTGGAACTATATATATAAGCATCCACAGAGGTTTTTATTACCCAGTTTAGGGTTATAAGAGGGTAGTCCATTGATAAATATCATGCTTTTTCCCCTCTGCAGAGGAAGAAGGTCACATCTAGTCTCCCAATAATTAACTATCAAATTGTTAAATAAAGCAGAAGCATCCAAACTGGAAATATAATTAAATGAAACATAATAAATACAGCAGACCAATGCAGGCATATGTTAACATATCAAAAGTTACAAAACCAATAAAATAGTAAATAGCTGCTTCATGAAATGCAATAAAACCACAGCCTTTTCTGGATAATTACATTTGAGGCTTATGGGAATAAAGCCAATCAGATTATTCAAGAAAAAACTGAATTCTAGGTTGTCAAATTATATCTAATGCAATTTTTTTTGTTTTGTTTTTGTTTTAGAGTTTTCTTTCTTTTCTAAGTGAAAACTCTTCTGCTTTTTGCCAGTCCAGCAAATGACAATCGTACGCCTGAGGGTGTTTTGTTTTTTGTTTTGTTTTGTTTGGTAGATCAGCCTTTTTAGACCACTTCTATCTCTCTATCTATGGGACGCGGGTGGCGCTGTGGGTAAAACCTCAGTGCCTAGGGCTTGCCAATCGCATGGTCGGCGGTTTGAATCCCCGCAGCGGGGTGAGCTCCCGTCTTTCGGTCCCAGCTCCTGCCCACCTAGCAGTTCGAAAGCACCCTTAAGTGCAAGTAGATAAATAGGTGCCGCTTTATAGCGGGAGGTAAACGGTGTTTCCGTGTGCTGCGCTGGTGCTGGCTCACCAGAGCAGCTTCGTCACGCTGGCTACGTGACCCGGAAGTGTCTTTGGACAGCGCTGGCCCCCAGCCTCTTAAGTGAGATGGGCACACAACCCTAGAGTCGGACACGACTGGCCCGTATGGGCAGGGGTACCTCTATCTATCTATCTATCTATCTATCTATCTATCTATCATCTATCTATTTATTTATTTATGTATTTGGTAGGTTGCCAAGGATCTAATTTCTATGCTACACTTTTACCACTTTTGCTATGGGGAAGAGAAAGAGATATGAAACAGAAACAGATCTGGAGAAGGGCCACAGTTGCATACAAATGGCCCCAAGTTCTCCAGGGACAGCTGGGAGCGAACCCTTTTGAAATCCTGCACGGCTGCTGTTAGCCGCTGCAGGCAATAAAGAGTTTGATGGACCGATGATCTAAATGAGTAGAAGGCAGCTTCCTATGTTCCTGTGGTATCTGAGTTTTGCTATCAATTGCAAACTTGCTTCCCTCAAACTTCCCTTGGAAGTTGGTGGCCTCTCCTTCATTGGAAGTTTTAAGCACAAGTTTAAAACCTGTCACCAGTGCTTTAGGTGAGATTCTTGCATTGCAGGGGGTGGGACTAGATGACACTCAGGGTCCCTTCCAACTCTACAATTCTGTGATTCTCAATATATGAGACAACAGCTCAGCCAGGATGGCCACAAAACCAATAGGTTTGATGAATTGCAACCCATACCTCCAATGTGTTATTTCACTTTGTGGGCTAAGTTGAAAACTAAATTTCATATATATATATGTGTGTGTGTGTGTATGTATGTCTTCCATGCAGGTTGTGTGATGGTAATTTTACGGGAATTAGAGATATCAATTCAGAGAAGGCTGAGGCAAGCAGGCAACTCATTACTTCACTGAAATCATTTCACATTTATATCAGGTCAAGTTTAACTTCCCATGCTATGAAACTCCAAAAGAGGGCATGGAAAGGTAGATGAAAAATTGCAAGGCCAAGTGTATGCTTACATCATAAATGTAGTAACTCATTTCAGAAACCATTTACTGCTGTCCCAAGGCAATGATATGTCTGTGTTGACCTAGAATTAGAATAATGTCAAAGCAGGCATCAATTTCTTAGGAATTATCATATAATTAAATGTTCACCTTTCTCATCTCATCAGAATGCCATATTTTTCAAATACACCATGCATTATACAGGCATAATCAAAGCACACCCCTAATGATTCTGGCCTTCCTTCTTGTTGTTTTTAAAAAGACACGTTGCACTGAAACAAAGTCTTCCTGTTGAGTATGCCTGCCAGCCATGCTCATTCCTCCACAACAGTTTTAATCCAGGCAATGTGGGGAGATTGTGTGCTCTGATGCTCTTACAACCTGGGGTGTACACTCCTCTGAAAGCTGGAGCACAGGGGTGCTGGCTCAAACACGTGCTCCCTGAACTCACCTTCATGGTGAACTGAGAGTGACAGGCTTTCACCAGTCAATGGACTAATGCTGGGCTTTGATCCAGAATGGTTATGCCCATGTAAGAAGACCTCTTTGTCTCGGCAGTTAAAGGTGCCCACAGCAGGGAAGTTAAAATGAATTACTGCCAGGTAACTTGACTAAAGCTAGAGAGAGAAAGCTAGAGAGTTCCAGAAAGACATCTACTTCTGCTTCATTGGTTATGCAAAAGCCTTTGACTGTGTCAACCACAGCAAACTATGGCAAGTTCTTAAAGAAATGGGAGTGCCTGATCACCTCATCTGTCTCCTGAGAAATCTCTATGTGGGACAAGAAGCTACAGTTAGAACTGGATATGGAACAACTGATTGGTTCAAAATTGCGAAAGGAGTACAGCAAGGCTGTATATTGTCTCCCTGCTTATTTAACTTATATGCAGAATTCATTATGCGAAAGGCTGGGCTGGATGAATCCCTAGCCGGAATTAAGATTGCCGGAAGAAATATCAACAACCTCAGATATGCAGATGACACAACCTTGATGGCAGAAAGTGAGGAGGAATTAAAGAACCTTTTATTGAGGGTGAAAGAGGAGAGTGCAAAATATGGTCTGAAGCTCAACATAAAAAAAAACGAAGATCATGGCCACTGGGCCCATCACCTCCTGGCAAATAGAAGTGGAAGAAATGGAGGCAGTGAGAGATTTTACTTTCTTGGGCTCCATGATCACTGCAGATGGTGACAGCAACCACGAAATTAAAAGGCGCCTGCTCCTTGGGAGAAAGGCGATGGCAAACCTAGACAGCATCTTAAAAAGCAGAGACATCACCTTGCCAACAAAGGTCCGTATAGTTAAAGCCATGGTTTTCCCGGTAGTGATGTATGGAAGTGAGAGCTGGACCATAAAGAAGGCTGATCGCCAAAGAATTTGTGCTTTTGAATTATGGTGCTGGAGGAGACTCTTGAGAGTCCCATGGACTGCAAGAAGATCAAATGCATCCATTCTTAAGGAAATTACCCCGAGTGCTCACTGGAAGGACAGATCGTGAAGCTGAGGCTCCAATACTTTGGCCACCTCATGAGATGAGAAGACTCCCTGGAAAAGACCCTGATGTTGGGAAAGATGGAGGGCACAAGGAGAAGGGGACGACAGAGGACGAGATGGTTGGACGGTGTTCTTGAAGCTACAGACATGAGTCTGACCAAACTGCGGGAGGCAGTGGAAGACAGGAGTGCCTGGCGTGCTCTGGTCCATGGGGTCACGAAGAGTCAGACACGACTAAACGACTAAACAACAACAACAACTTGAATAAAATATTGGGTGCGGGGGCGGGTAAGCCCCACCATGCATAATTGACTTGCATGGCAATGGCCATCAACTTTAGGGGGCGCCCCCTCAAATATTTTATTGGAGGGGCCAAAATGACCTAGCCAGGTATTGCTGCAGATCCTCAAGTTCATAGTTAATAATGCTGTGACCATTTGAGCATGGTTCATGTCTCCTGAGTTTTCATTCTGAGGTGTGCAGGCAAAGGCATAGAATAACAGAGTTGGAGGCATGTTTGTAGCCAATCTCCTCTTCTGGATTCAGAGCTAGAACATCCGCAACACATGACTCTCCCTCCTCTGACTGAAGTCTTCCAATAAGGGAGAATCCATCGCCCCTCTGGATAACTGAAATCTGCCCTCCTGCAACTTAAACTCATTATACCATAAGTGTCTGGAGGCAGTTGGAGGATGGATGGCAGCTGATTGAGGTTAATTGAGGGCGAGGTCAGATTCATGCATTATTCCATGCTGCAGCAAGAACACAGGTAGAAAAAAGGGTACAAAATACAGAAAAATACTTCTGGACACATGGCCTGTGCTTGAAGCATTCAAGCATGGATGTCTTGCCTGGTCAGCTTCACATGGTGGAAGAAAGAGTGAAGAAAAGAAAGAGAAGGCTTCATTTCCTCCATCACCAATGGAAAGGGTGTGTGACCTGAGTCTAGGATCACAGCTCTCTGATCTTAAACCCTTCATGCACAAACTAATACTCATAAATAGTTGTGTTTGACTGCAATCTCCCACAGTTATAACCTTCTTTCGCACAACTGTATACATCCTTGGCTTCCCTGCCACATTTTTCTACTATTGTGGCTTTGGTCATTAAGAGCTTGTTTTGACATTATTGTGAGCAGTGTGGGAGAAATGCTTCACCTTCTCTTGTTTACAACATTATGTGATTAAAGCTAGGGGAAAGCACTCCTAATAGCCCATTGCCTTTCTCACCATTTACTCAATATTTCAACAAGCACACAGCATCAAGAGCAGAAGGAAATGCTCACAACTGAAGAAATTGGCAGCAAACCCTACTTCCCATTTCCTACAACAGTGAAGCAAACGTGGCCTTCTTTGATACAGGCCTTTAACCTTATTGTAAAGACACAGCTTTCAAGCTGGTGAAAAACTACTTAAACCTCAAAACTTGTAAATATCACAAAGGGAAGAGGCACGGTGGGAGGGCAGCAGTCATCAAAACACCACCTTCTTTTCCAGCAGAATTATAGGTCGAGAGCAGAAGGATTAAAGCTGTCTTCATTGCTTATCAGTTCTGTTGTCATCACCATGAAAGCCAAGCTCCATTTTGGATCCCTCAATCAGAAACCATGTTCTGATTTATTTATCTTTAACAATATCTCTTTGATGATAGCAACAGAGAAACTTGGGTTCAGCGTATGAAACTAGAGTTTTAGAATTTAAGGACAGAAACTTCCATTTTGCACAAAATCTCTTGTGTATCTGATGCACTAAAGAGGGGGATTTTACTTTTTGTTACGTAAGAGAGCCATAAGAGGGAGACAAGCAAAGACACCAAACACATGCCTTTTCATGGATCAGCTGAGATCTAATCTGCAGTTGTTCATAGGCTGTTCTTTTTTTAGTTACTTATTTATAAAGGTATTTATATACCACCCTGTCACAAAACGTCAGGGTAGTATATAATATTGCAGAGTGCTACAGACACCAGAAGACTGTGGCTGTCCCTAATAATTAGGGGCATTTAAATGAATGACCTACTCTTTGCAAACTTGTCTGAGGGTGCAGCATTCTCCTCCACTGTGTTTTTATTAGATTATTTCATCAATATAAAATATGAATTTTAGAAAACTTTGTACCATTGTTACTACCCCCAGGGTTTCAGTTGTTTTATACATCTCATTGTAACAGTTCAATTTTCCAGCCAGCAAGCCCCCCCCCAAAAAAAAAACAAAAACAAAACCCCAGCTGGATGGATGGACTGCTATGTGCATTCTTCTTCCAAGAAAACCTAGATGGATAACTTTAATTTTCATTCATATGATACAATTAAATATGAACAGCTGCATGTAGAAAGATGATGGCATCCATTCTTCATCATAACAGTTAGAAAATATTTAATATCCATTGCTACAGATAGCCCGTTTTGCACTATGTTAGCCTGCAAAAAACCAAATGAAACAAAACTGTGTTTGGCTTATTATGTGATAATTTAGTAGGTGATCACAGCTATACACAATTAAGCAGCTATTTATTGTGGCCCGACACACGCTTGGCAACCCCTTTGTCTTTGCAGTCCCAAACAGGTGGGGGCTGCATTCAATTGTGGGGAGAAACTCATAAACTGAGCAGGCCGTTTCCATATTCTAACTATATTCCTTTTCTAGATGAACTCTGATAATCTGTGGCATTTTGAGTTTCACAGGCGAATTGGACACTGCAATTTACTCTATTAGAACCTGCTGGATTAGTCTGGATTTCATCCCTGTATCTAAATTGAGTCCAGGTATATCATCTCTCTAGCCTTTACATTTCTGATGCATCAGATTACATTACAGTTATTCTGCTACCTCCCGTCATGTTATTCTGTAGCACACAGTATTACGAGCTGACATAACAAGATGATGTGATATAAGGAGATTTGATGCTACGAAATGCAATGAAGCTGATGGCAGCCAATACCTGTTTCCAAAGAAACAAATATCTACCAAGAATGTGGTTAAAATCTGTGAATATTTATTGGAATGCAAAAAAGAATTAAAAATGCAATACTTAGCTGAATTGTTGTAGTTACGATGTGTCTGTAACTGAGGAGTGATTTGGATCTCTTATAGCTTTGTGAAAGTAACCACAGAATCTGTACTTTCGTGTGTTTTCTAACAGCTGTTTTTTATTTTTTATTTTAAGTGTTTTAAAGACTTCAAGCACAATTACAACTTCTTGAGATCCTTTGAAGGCGACGAGGGATAACAGAGCTTTGGTTCTCTCCTCCCCAGCCCTAAATGCAGCTTCTGGTTTGGGAAGTAGCAGTCAGGTTCAGAGAACACAAAGCTGAATCAGATTTCAAAAAGCAGGCCTGGCTTTGTCTGACTTGCCCATGGTAATTATCTAATTCAGAGGTTTTCAACCTTTTTGAGTCCATGGCTCCCTTGACCAACTACATCCTTTCTGTGGCACCCCTGTGGGGCTCAGGAGACCGGTTAGGTCACCCCTTGCCTGGCAGCCTTTTCCAAACACCCTCCCTTGTGGAGCATTCCTTCAGTCTCCTCTCCTCTCCCCCCTCCTTGGGAGTCCTCTGGTCAGTCTCTGCTGCCATCCCTGGTCCCCTGCCCCATAGAGAGGTGCCTCCTCACCTCCCCACAGGGGCCTGGCCCTGACCAGCCCCAGAGGCACTATTTGCCTGCAGAGCTTGTAGCCAGGGCTGCTGCAACAAAGAGCCGTGCAAGCCTTGGGGAGGCAGAGATGCGAGAGGCCACCAGAAGAGAAGAAAAGGAAAGAAGGACAGGTGTCACTGTTACCTGTGGCACCCCTGACTGTCATTCAAGGCACCGCAGGGTGCCACTGCACACTGGTTGAAAATCACTGATTTACTTGATAGATGGACACACCAGGTTTTTTTATTTACTGTGGTTATGGTCAGTGAAATGAGCAATTCAATTGTTGCCTCATAGGGATGCGAGGGGAATAGAGGGCAGTGGGTGGCTAGAGGAGGGGACTGTAAATTCTCTATATCCCTTGCATCAAACCTGACAGACTTTTCATTTGTGCTGAATAAATATCAGGTTTTTTTCACAAGTATAGAATCATAGAACCATAGAATCATAGAGTTGGAAGAGACCACAAGGGCCATCGAGTCCAACCCCCTGCCAAGCAGGAAACAAGTCAGCTAAACAAGTAGCTAACAAGTCAGTCAGTATCATGCCACCGCATTTATAGTTCAAGCAAACAAGAGATGCAGAGAAGCTTGTTCTGTTTGGTTGCTGCCACTCTAGTAGCTAATGGAGAAAAAGAGGAATTAATTAACAGGAGCAAAAGTATGGTGTCTGTGAACACCTGGATTCTCCATGTTTTGCAAAAGTCAGTATTTAAATTTGAAATAACAATAAATTAATTTCTAAGCATTTGCTTAAATGTGAATTGTTGCCTTTTACATTTGCAGGAAAGCCCTGGCTATTAAAACCCAGCTGCATCAAACAGTTAAAAATATTTTAGCATTTCCTGAAGTCAGTTGCGGTACTAAGAAAAAACTGCATTAATTATGAAGTCGCATTATGACTTGTGAGTCTTGCCAACTGTTTGTAAAGTGACCAGTGTCATCATCATTACTGTAAAAATAGACTGAACTTAACATTAAAATTAAGTCCCTGAGGAAGCGCAGCTGGGCTGCCGATGCCTTTTCCCACATAAAGTCTCCTAAAATCTACAAATCTACAAATGTCTACTTTTCCCATTCATCTTGGGGGATTTTTTTTAAAAAGCCTTTGCATATACTTAAATAGTTAATTGGTTGTAAGGCTCATTATCTGAAGATGCAATTTTAATAAGGGGTGCAGAGCAAATAGGGGCCTTTGGATCACTTTCAAGTGAAGAAGTGAGGGTCACCTCTTTGCTAACAATGTCGTTTGGGTGTCTTTTCCAAATCCAGAAATGAAACATTTTAATTCTTTGGTTTGCCCGGTAGCAAAGGGTTCGCAGACAAAATAACTCTGGGTTGTAAATGAGGTCAGGATATTTGTTCTAATTAATGTTATATTTATCTGTATGGATAGCTTGCTATGACACTTGTTAAGGGTTTAGCATTTAGGGGAGTCCGCTCACTTTTTCTGGTGGGCGGCATTGTGGCCGGGCATTCAGGACTCTACAGTGATCTGGTGTGGGGGTGGAGAGTTGACACCTCCTTCCATGTCATCCTGGCCACATCGCCGTCACTGGCCAATCAGCACCAGGAGGGGGCGTGGCCACGGGAGATTTAATTGTGGCACAGCTGGGCAGACCCAAACTCCCTGTTCCTCTTCAGAATCCCCACTTTTTGCCCACGGTATTACATAAACCATAATTAAGAAAAAGATCCATTGTGGCATGCAGGCACTGAGTTGTTTTGCTTCGCCTCAATAACTGAAGCATCTGGGAGAGAAGACATAGAAATATCTCCTCAGCTAGAACACTTAAGTCACTAGGAATTCAACAATGTGATATATTGTAATCAACCTGTATTTGAGAACCTTAATGTGTGGCATTTTAGGAGGTGAAACTTAATTTTTGCAAATCTATTCAGTGAGGGTTCTTAAATAGATTGTTTTGGGTATGAAGAATTCAAATATGCTACTATTTTCCATCATTGGACAACATTTAGCTTGGTAAGTACATTTGATGAAGAAGCACATAAACTATCAGAAAACCAAATAATTTTAATTTTACAACTTCCAACTAAGGAAGGTGGCTTTGGTCTCCCAAATCTTTAACTATATCACTAAGTAAGACTAAAGATTGGAGAGCTAGCAGGAATCCCAATTGGGCTACTCTTGAATATAGTTTCTTTGAACCTCTTGTAGGGTGGACTAAACTCGGCTCCAATTTTATGAAATATCCTATTATCCTGGAGACTATTAAAGCACCTATAAAAATTTGGATGAATATAAATAAAAGTAAGAAGGATGACCCCTATCAGCATGAGAAATTAACAATATGGGCCAACCCAAAATTAAAAATTGGAAATCAAGTAATAATTTGGCAAAATTGGATGAAAAAATGTATTTTGACATTGAATCAATTAATTGATGAAAATTACAAATTTGTGGAATATAAGATTTTGCAAGTAAAGTATGGATTAACCAGTGAAACACAATGACAATACATCCAATTGAAACATATGTTGGAAAGGCAGTTTGGCCCTGATGCTGTAGCAGCATCGGAAACACCCATGCTGCTACAAGACAGTGGCGTAGCGTGGGGGGTGCAGGGGGGCCGGCCGCACCGGGCGCAACATCTGGGGGTTAGGGTTAGGGGTGCAAATCCATGGGTTAGGGGGCGCAAATTACTTGCCTTGCCCCGGGTGCTGACAACCCACGCTACGTCACTGCTACAAGATTTAATCTCTGCAACAAAAACAAAAAACTCTACACTTGCACTATATAAAACCCTACTCAACAGGAAGAAATATGATTTAGAATATGATAGACAAAAATGGAATGAAGAGTTAGGGGTACAGATATCAAATGATATATGGGAGACAAGTATAAAATCAACAGAAATAGCCTCTGTGCATCTAAGACTAAGACTTATTCAACAGAAAATATTCAGAGTCCACTGGACTCCTGCAAAACTATACCAGAAGAAAATAACAAGTTCAGACAACTGCTGGAGATGTGGGAGTAAAAATGCGAACTTAGTACATATGATGATTAACTGCCCGATGATAAGATCATTTTGGTGTGAGGTGAGGATATTTATAGCAAGAGTAATAAAAAGAAATTGTTATTTAGGGGAAATGAATTTAATTCTAAACTATATTCCAGAAACGTGGGAGATTACAAGGGGTCAAAAAAATATATGGATGTACCGTGCTATATTAGAAGCAAAAAAAAGTTGTTTTGATGAATTGGAAGAGCCACAAAAATATTCCATTGAGCACATGGATTGATAATATGGACAGATTAGCTACATATGCCCACATCCTCAGAGATAACAGATTGGAACTGATCCCATGTAACTTGACTAGACTAGGCCCTGCTACCACGTCTGGAGTCTACCTCTTTCTGAATCTGAGTGATTTTATCTTTTAAAAAAACAACTTTGAAAAATCATTACAGGACATCTTGGTGTCCTCACCAGGCCTTGATGGCAAAGGCCCTTCGCCAAGCAAATATTTGTTCTCTGAACATAATATTTCATGCACAATGTTTATCTCTCTTTAAAAAAAAAATTCACATGAGAGATTTTTAAAAAGTGTAATCACTAATTTGAACTGCAAGCATGTAATTGATGAAATCTGCTTAAAGGCCCTGAGGAAGATGATTTAAAATGGCAATTTGTTAAAATAATGTCTATTAGTGCTGATTTTCCTATGCTCCTACCAGTTAACCTAGCAGGCTCATTTATCACTGGTCTCAAATTAACTCAGCCATACTCTGCCGTCGCCTTCTGAGAGTTATTTGAAACCACATCTTGTCAAAATGAAATGACTATATACTGTACATAATTTTAAAACTACAGCACAAGTCACTGATTGAATTTCATGTTAGCAAAAGTGGAGTTAAGCTTCTATAACAACTTCTGAAATGTTTAAAAATGATAAATCCCAATAGCCAATTGTAATATTTGAAAGTATTTAGATCTGATAACAAATCCCATCCCATCCTTAGCATGGTCAACCTGCAGGGTGGATGACATAAGTGTCAACATATCAGTTTATTTCCATTCCATCCACTTCCCATTCATCTATTCTTGCACATTTCTGCAATGAAGAACTGGGTATTTTCGCATTGTTTTATTTTGTTTGTTTGTTTGTGCCAATGTGTAAATTGATGTATATGTTAGGGTCCCTTCTCAACTGAAATATTTGATGATTTTTGACAACAGTCACAAAGGTTTGTATAAGAGTAGAGAAATGTTGTTTACATTGTGTGCTTTCAATGCTAACTTCAGTGTTATTGACCCCTGCACAACTTGTGACCCACAGGTAAGTCAAGCACAGCCAACTGTGAGCTACGTGGTCTATCAAGACTTCAATAGCTCGAACCCCCATTTTTGCAATTACTGGAGGGCAGCGAAATCAGGAGGTTATCAGCCTCCACTGGAGTCATATGGCTCACTCTTATCTCCCTGGCTCCAGCCATACTCCCTACTGACAACTATTCAACTTCTCTACCAATGGAAAACATTGAGGGTAATGTTACCCCAGTTTCACTGCCCATAAATAGGGTGGGTAATTTTAAGAGGTCATTTGCGCACAGTGCTAACTGTACATTCATTTTGCAACAAATTTGCCCTGTGCTGACAAAAAAACCAAAGAGTTTTGGTAGAGTCAAAAATAAGTGTTCTGCAATTAGCAATCAGTGTCATATGCACTCTGTGGTGATTTACAGTGTAATCCATTGTGTGCTTTTTGCACGCATCTCTGACCTTAACATTAAGGAATGCTTATTTCCACCACAACTTGCTCATGTGTTGAGATCACTGAGCAGTGGCAGAACGTAATCAAATGGTGCCCAGGGCACATACACCTGCAGCCCCCTGAGGGGGTGGGGCCTGCTGCAGCCGGATGCCTCCCTTCGCCCTTGGGTCAGGCTTGATCCGTGGAGGTGCCGCGACTGGGCACAGGGCAGCTTACTTGTTGGCCACAGCCCAGGAGAGTGGGCGGCAGCGTTACCACCCATTCTCCTCTCTTCGCCCTGTGTTTAGCTTGACCCATGGATGGAGCTGAAGCTGGTGGCATTGGGCTACATGAAGAAGCTGTCTTTGCTGCTCCCTCATGCCTGGTCACGTCCCCTCAAAAAAAAATTTGGTAGGGGTCACAGCCCCCACAGTCCCTCATGCTATGTCACTGTCACCAAGGGAGGCTATCCTCCATGTATCACTGCCACCTCAGGTGAGGTGGGTGGCATCTAGGGAGAGGGCCTTCTCAATAGTAGTGCATCTTCTACAGAGATTTGCCTGGCATCTGCTTTGCCAACTTCTTGGTGCCAGACAAAAATCTTTTGGCTTCTACAGGCTTTTAAAGCTCCAAGAGTTAAGCTTGTTTAAACCACTGCTTTTAATTGCTGGTCTTTGTTTATATGTGTTATTTTAAAGTGGTTTTATTTTTATTTTACCTAGTGGGGCTATTTAGCTGAAGGACAGTAATATATAGATGTATTAAATTAAATAGGGTATTCCTTGAGGATCCAGAGCCCTTAACTCTGAATTACCTATGTCAATTAATAGTACTTGAAGCATGCCTGACAGATAGCCCAACCCTATGCGTGTTTACTCAGAGCTCCCACAAAACTTCTTTGTGGAACATAATCCACTTGAAATACCAAATGAGAGGTCATTCTTGGCTGTGAATCCTGGAGGACCTGCTCTCTGCCTTGCTGGCCTTTTTCCACCTGGCCCTGACTGATTCTAGCTACAAAAGCGGAGGCAGCTGAATGGATTCTTGGGCTGGGGTTATGGTTTGGGCAGGAAGGTGTTGCTGCTGTGTTGATGTTAATTTTTTGCATCTTTACTTTGGATTTTATACTTAAATCATAGAGTCCCAAAGTGTTGGCACATTGTTTGTTCAGGAACCCTATTCAGTTGTTTGACTCTTATTATTGACAAATGTGTTAGTAGGAAAGGAGAGCTATGACCCCTAGACCCACCGGGCTCTCTGCACCCACACCATTGCCTCCTCAACACCCACTTCCACATGGGGGGGAATCTAAAGTGGGAGTCCTCTTGCATTTATTAATAATATTTTTTTTAGTTATACCCCGCTCATCTGGCTGGGTTGCCCCAGCCACTCTTGGCAGCTTCCAACACACATACAAATAATAATGAAACACTGAATATTAATAGTAACAATCTGAACCAAATAAAAAGTCACAATAACTTTAAAATAAGCAACTTACATCAAATAAAGCAATATTCAATAATCCTTTAGAATCTAATAGTAAACAGTAAAATTAAACATCAGCAAATAGTAAGTGCAGTTTACATTTATCAATTACAATAAAGAATTACTAATCTATAATCAATAAGAGCAAATCAAAATGCAAAAAATACCACAAAACATACAAAACCATGTAAAAAGATCAAATTGAGAAACAAGGACACACAGCTTATAAAATTGCCTGGTGGCTGGCAGAAAGGCTCTCTCTCCCTCCCTTTTATTTGTCCCTTGGTAGCCATCGAGGTCAGTCATAATGATCACTTCACTCTAAAAGTCTGGTGGAAGGCAGGCAGATAGAAGAGGGAGAGATTGTATCACTCTATTATTCATGCTTTTATTTGTTTCCTCTAAGTCATACAGACCTGGCTTGCTATTATCCAACAGGCATTCTGCATGGATCATTGGCCTGACATATTAAGGCTGTTCCTGTGTCCAAGTAGAGAAGTATAAGCAAGAGTCGCTTGGCCAACTTTTAAAAAATATATATTCCTGTGTGAAACTATGCTTAACTATGTGATCCTTTTTGTTTCCCTCTTGCCCCTCTACTGCTGTCTGAAACAGATGATTGAGTTTCCCAGGAGAACTGTGAAGCCATAAACTGATGAAAAGTTTTCTTTTTTTATTAAGAAATAAAACATGTTAAATGGCAACCCTGCATATGAAGTCATGACCGCTAGCAGCACATTGTCACTCACCTACCTCCAGTGAATTAATCTGCCATAAACATTAGAAATATCATCCTTCATGTCAGAAACAAACTCATTACACTTGTATCCATAGGACAAAAGGGAATTACAGAGGCCATTAAAAACTCTTACACTATTGTAATTATATTCCCCAGTATCTCAATCGTTTGAGAGCCCAATTCTGTGATTTAAATTGATGGGCATCTGTCTACTAAAATTGTTGTCTCTCCTCCCCCCCTTGTTTTTTCAAAATGCCAACAGATGTTAAAGAAGCAAACGTAATCAGTAAAGAAAACAAACGATTCGATCTTGGTTGCTGGACAGAAAAGATATGTTATAGATAAAATATAATGGCATTTTAATATTTTATATATATATATATATATATATATGTGTGTGTGTGTGTGTGTGTGTGTGTGTGTGTGTAATGCCATTTTGCTAGAATACGTTCATATAAATCACTTTTTCTTTATCAATCTAGTGGAGTCCTGTATCCTCACAGCTTCTACTTCTCATCCTCAAACGCAGCCCTCTATTTAACTCATGTCTGAATACTCTCCCAAGACACCTGCGACAACCGGCTCGACGGCACTTTTTCCTCTCACACCGTTGCTCCCACTCTCACTTAGATAAATTGTCCCCACCTCACTGAACAACCCTTTACTGAAAGGTTTCTTTTCCTTTCCCCTTAAACTTTTAGCCCAGAGTGTCTTGCGGGGGACCTTTGTGAGGGGGTATTTAGAAAGCTGGAGTCTCAGACAGGTTTTCTTTAGATAAGCAATAAAGATTTGTTTAAGGCAAGGTAGTATTTAATTTAATTTAGGTTACTTCAGGAATACAGTGCAATTTCACTTTAATGCAGTTGTTTTGAGTTATAGGTCTGGTTCCTTTAACCGGTGATATTTTCTTTCAGTTACCCACCCCTTTAACAATCCTGCTCCTTAAGCAATAGACCCAAGGGCTCTCCAGCCCCCCCCCTGGGTTTGGGAGTTTCTTCTTCTCCTGAGAAGATTGTCTCTCCTCCTTTGAGTCCCAAGAAGGCTGCTCCTTTGCAGCTCCTACTTCTCTTGGCTCAGCCTCTGCCTCCAGTAAAACTCAGGTCTATTCCTCCTACAGGACACCACACTCTGTCCTTCACAATACGCTCAGAGTGGAAGTTGTCTTTTTCCAGAACCAACTCTTTCTCGCATTCACTTTTTCTACCCCAACCTGTCTCCTAACCTGTCTCCCTACCTGTCACCTGACCTCTCCAACCTCTATTCCAACCCTCTCCCTCAACTAACTAACTAACTGTCTCTCAAATCCTCTCCTTTTAAACTATCCCTCCTGGAACCATGGCCAATCAGAGGCTGCCATTCATTAACCATTTGCTGGCAGGGGAAAAAAGAAAAAAAGAAACACTTTTTGATCCAACTGATCCAGCAAAGCCAACTTTTTCGTCACAACACCACACTCTGTTTTTCTTTCTACCTACCTACCTACCTACCTACCTACCTACCTACCTGACTACAGATATTTTCTTCAGAGTGGATGTTACACCCATAGATCCAAGCCAACTCTCCTCCCTCCCTCCTGCTCTCTCTTAAACCATCTCCCTCTCTGAACACTTTCTTTTATTCTCCCTCCCAATGAGTTGCTCCACCCCCATCTGTCTGGGTAGCCAATCAGAGAGAGGCTCTAGCCCTCTGGTGGGATTCTGAGGCACTGCATCACCAGACTCTGGTCTGGCTTTGCTGTCAGTGACAGTGCAACATTTTTATTGCTTGCACAGTCTACAATAGTGGTACACTCACATTTTTACAAGGTCAATTTGAGGAGACACCACCACCTGTTTTTTTCAACCCTTTCTTAAACTTTTGCTTATTAATTTATTTTGTCATCACTCTTAATTATATTGAGTCACATAATCATATGGTCAAATCTGACTGGCTATGTAGCACGGCAACATTATCCTGTTCACAGTGTGACCAGTGACTGGGTGTGAGTTTTACAGAGCAAATAATGGTTCCGCACAGAAAACAAGATGAATATGTGAATTAAGTGAGGGGTGGGTGAGCTTTTTTTGCTTGTCTGTTGTTGTTGTTTTTGAGGAGCTGAAATTACATCCCCAAATTTCTAGTCTTTACCCAAATACTTGCAAAAAAAGAAAAAGAAAGTAGATAATATTTGACACAACTTTATTAAGGACGCAAACATTGCTGTTTCAGAATTAGCAGGAAGGGAATCACATCCAAATAAACAGTTGACATTGAGAATATCATCTCTCAAAAACTCTTTCATTCATACAGTTTCACGCTATAGATCCCATGGTGAAAGCAAAAGCTTACGACTAGAAATATGTTATCTGACTGAAGGCATTTTACAAAGAAAGAATATTATTTTTATTAAATCTTGTTCCTGGAGGCATGATTCATAAATGGATACATTTTTTTCTTGCTTTCTTCCCCTTACTTATGGGATTGGGTTGTTGAAGTGACATCCACTCGTAGCAGTCTTCTGATTTCTCTTCCCGCTGGGAAGAGCCATTTCAACCCAGTCACCTTAGATGTGTCAAGTCAAATGCTTCTGAGCTGTGTTGCTGAATTCCATGTCAGCCCTATCCTTGAAAAATGGACCCAAGGGAAAGCAAACCTATCACCAGCTTTCTTGTTCTACTGTAAAAACAATCATGACTGTATAATAGGGGTGACATTGGCCAACAGCCTCTTTTTTCTTACCCAAGATGCCAGGAGCAGAAGGGGGATAGTCTATCTCCCTTTTTAGCTTTAGAAAAGCTGAAAGATCAGAGTTTAGTGGTAGTAGCAGTATTTAATAGAAAATAAATTGCACAGCCCTTACAGATTAAGATTTAAATAGGACCATGACAATTTAGAGCAAAAAGGCAAAAAAGCAAGGACACAGTTATGTACACACATTAAAAATGAAACTGTGATGGGCCAGGTTGAGCTGACCTTGATTTACCCTCAAAGCAAATGAGGCCTGGGGCTGGTTAAGTCATAGTATCAGGTGTCCTTGTGAAAGTTTCACAAGGAGCCTTTGGCAACTTTCCCAAAATCAAATACCAATCGGCAGTGCAAGACCTAAAATCTCTAAATTGGAGAGAAAGGTAGATTCTGGATCAAGGATCCAATGACACTAGAGGAAGAGATGGTGACTATATCAAGCTGTTCCGTTTGTACCTTGAAGTTAGTGTTGCAACACCTCAGCCTGCTCTGCAATCAGGGACTTCTGAGGTGGAGAGCTTTCCTGTTATCTTGAAAGCATGGGTCTCTGATTGACTGGACAGCTCCCTGGCCTCAGTAGCCAGGCTGCAATCTGAGCCACACAACAATTGCGGCAGGAATAATAGAAGCACTCTGTCACATGCTAATTGGCTCTGTGTGTCTGGAAGCAGACTGTGGCCTTCAGAGCCTAAACAAAATACCCTGCAGCCCAATAGCAGTAACAGCCCACAAGAGAACCTCTCAAATTCATAAGCCCATCACACCGCTGTCACAGACTTCTTTGGAATTCCTTCCATTTTTCTGAAATGTTTTCTTGTTGGCATTTAGTCAACATTAGTCTTCATTATATCTCCAAGTGTTGACACCAAATCAAAGCTGCTGTCATCAGTGCATCCCTTAAAAGGATATATGACTCCATAAAGCTCATCCTATTGTTCCTCAAGGTGAACATAAATTTTGCAGAAGTAGATATTGTAACAACTATTGGTTCAATTTGAGATAAAGTCTTCCTGGCACATTTTATCACTGCAATGTCATTCAAGCCTAATGATAATAATCAATTTAAAAATATTTATACTTAAGGTTTAAAAATGGTACTGTGTATTATTTCAGAAGAATGGCTATGTATGAATAGACGTAAAAATAGTTCTCTGTGTGTGATGTCTGGAAAGCAAGCTGAGCTTACACAAACGAGAATTTAATTATAAAATTGTAATTGGAAATACGTGTTGTTTTTACCCCCTAGAACTGGCATTTGGATTTCAGGACTTTTGAAATGTATATTAGTTATAAATTTGCTATAGATAGCAAATACACAGGGTTGGCTTTTTAAAAGATAAAAGAAAGTTATTTGGTTTTACATAGTTGAATACATGTGGATTCATAGTCAAGGAATATAGGAAGTTTGGTCCTGAGATCTTATGATGAAGGGTGGTATAGAAGTCTAATAAATAAAAATAAATCTAGCTCAGGATTGTCTATTCCAGGGTGAACCATATTCCCTTGTGGTGAGCCTTCGAGCCTTCTGGGTACTATATATGGTGTTGGCGGAGGAGTGCAAGGCAAAAGTAGGTAGAGCAATCAATGTGACTTATTGAAGCCACAAAATAGTCAGAGGCTCCCACACATACAAAACTCAGAGTTCTTTCTTTGAGTGCCCTCCAACATCTGACTACTGGGGATAGGGCCTACTTGGTGGTAGCACCCTGACTATGAAATGCCCCCGCTCCATAGAGGTTCACCTTGGCACCCACCTAGTATTTTCCAAATCTTTGGAAATTCTCCTTTTACATTACTTTTTGTTTTGCTTTTATTACCGCTGACTCCTCTTTTATACTGTGGTGTTTTAATACATTTGTTTTCATTTGCTTTGTTGTAATTTGAACATATTGTAAGCCACCCTGTGAACCTAGATCAAGCATTAACTGAATAAATATGACCTACAAGCCATTGCCTGTTGTCTTTGTCCATGGAGTTTTCTTGGCAGGGATATTGGAGTGGCTTGCCAGTTCCTGCTCCAGGTGGATCACGTTTAGTCAAAACTCTCCACTCTGACCTGTTCATCTTGGGTGGCCCTTAACGGCACAGCTCATTGCTTCTCTGAATTATTTAAGCCCTTTCGCCATGACAAGGCAGTGACCCATGAGGGAGTCACCTCCTGGCAAATAGAAGGGGAAGAAATGGAGGCAGTGAGAGATTTTACTTTCTCAGGTCCCATGATCACTGTAGATGGTGACAGCAGTCACGAAATTAAAAGACGCCTGCTCCTTGGGAGAAAGGCAATGGCAAACCTAGACAGCATCTTAAAAAGCAGAGACACAACCTTGCCAACAAAGGTCCGTATAGTTAAAGCTATGGTTTTCTCAGTGGTGATGTATGGAAGTGAGAGCTGGACCATAAAGAAGGCTGATCGCCGAAGAATTGATGCTTTTGAATTATGGTGCTGGAGGAGACTCTTGAGAGTCCCATGGACTCCAAGAAGATCAAACAATATCCATCAGCCCTGAGTGCTCACTGGAAGGACAGATCCTGAAGTTGAGGCTCCAATACTTTGGCCACCTCATGAGAAGAGAAGACTTCCTGGAAAAGACCCTGATGTTGGGAAAGATTGAGGGCCCAAGGAGAAGGGGACGACAGAGGATGAGATGGTTGGACAGCGTTCTTGAAGCTACCAACATATGTTTGACCAAGCTGCAAGATGCAGTGGAAGACAGGAGTGCCTGGCGTGCTCTGGTTCATGGGGTCAAAAGAGTCGGGCACGACTAAACGACTAAACGACAACAACAACAACACAAGCCATTGCACCAATGCAAAAATAACACAGAAACCACACAGCCAAATGCAAGGTTCCTGAAAACATATCTGATTATATGTGTCACTAGAGAAGCAAAGAAATGTTACCAACAGCCTGCAAGTCCAAATGTTTGGCTAATTTCAAATTCATTTGCAAAAGTTGTTCAGTTCCCAAACACACTTTTAGGGTAGTGTTTGGGGTATAACTGTATAACCCCCAATTTCAGATATCTGATGTTCTTCTGTTTCAAAACTGTGTGTTCTAATCCACAAACAAGATGAGGAGCATTGATCCAGCCCTCTGTGAAAAATAGGACAAATTAATTCTTCCCCCATTCCTAATAAAATGGCATTTTTCATAACATCTGTAGATGCACATACAAAAGTAACTTGTTTTTTCCCCACGCAATCAGCCTTCATCTCCATAAAGTTATGCTTTCTTTCCAAATCTTAATAAGTAGGCAGCCCTAGTAGAATATGAAACATAGGGCAATTTATATCTGACATGGGCAAAGCAGGGTAAAGATTTTTATTTGTTTCCATGCAACACAATCCAGTCAAATGACTCCTCCAATTGAATGCCTAGATTATTTTACAGAGAATTCATAACCTCAATCGTTTAATTTTTTTTCTCTTTACATGTATATCACATGAAAAGAAAGGAGCTCTCAAGAAAGTGAAAGAAGTTCAGCAAACATTGCAGGGTGTCTTAATAGGCAATTTGTTCACATCTAATGTTGTCAAAGATGACACAGTGGAAGGAAAAATTCCTTAATTTCATTTCAGTTGTATTGGGAATTTAGCTTATCACTGGTATGTATACATCAAATAGTCATTTTGGCATCCAAGAATTTCTACACTTTATGTTTATCTCATGCAGAAATATATCACCAGCATAAATTCAGCATTGCTTTAATTTATTTATTTTTGCAACCATCGTTTCTATTCCAGTAAAGGGTTTAAAACTTAGTCAGACTAATAATGCATCCTGTTTTCTTGAGACCCTCTGACATTTGAAGAAAGCACTTGGATAAACATTTTATTTGGAACCAAATGGGGCAATTTGTCACTCCTGCTGTTCTTTTTATTACTCTGAATATTTGAATAAAAGTAAATTTTGTTTTCTAAGGAGCTCTGCTGCTTGTGCTATTACAGCTCTACTCACAAATCATAAAATCTTCTTGTAACATCACAGTAGGCTACAAGGAAAATGACTGCGGTTCTGCAAAAGATTATTATGTTCATTGTAATGTTGTATACAGCAGCAGATGACCTCTGAAACAAATATTTGGGCATAGTCTTACTATTTATAAGAAGCAAAGGGAAGGAAATTATGGAGAAAATAATGATTTTTTTCTGAAGCATCACTGTAGGGTATCCTACAATTTGGATTACACTACATGTTTTATGCCTGATTGCATTTTTTCAAAGGAAACTGACATCAAAACTAACATCAAAGCAGTCAAAGTAAGCTAGTTGCTTAAACCAGAGGGTTGGATTGTTGTTGTTTAGAATTAATTTGTCCTATTTTTCACAGAGGGCTGGACCAATGCTCCTCATCTTGTTTATGGATTAGAACACATAGCTTTGAAACAGAAGAACATCAGATATCTGAAATTAGGGGTTATACAGTTATACCCCAAATGCTACCCTCGTTTAGTCGTTTAGTCGTGTCCGACTCTTTATGACCCCATGGACCAGAGCACGCCAGACACTCCTGTCTTCCACTGCCTCCCGCAGTTTGGTCAGACTCATGTCGAGAACACTGTCCTACCATCTCGTCCTCTGTCGTCCCCTTCTCCTTATGCCCTCCATCTTTCCCAACATCAGGGCCTTTTCCAGGGAGTCTTCTCTTCTCATGAGGTGGCCAAAGTACTGGAGCCTCAGCTTCAGTGTCCTTCCAGTGAGCACTCAGGGCTGATTTCCTTCAGAATGGATAGGTTTGATCTTCTTGGAGTCCATGGGACTCTCAAGAGTCTCCTCCAGGACCATAATTCAAAAGCATCAATTCTTCGGCGATCAGCCTTATTTATGGTCCATCTCCTTCATGGATCACTGCCTTGTCGTGGCGAAGGGGCTTGAATAACTCGGAGAAGCTAAGAGCTGTGCTGCGCAGGGCCACCGAAGATGGACAGGTCACAGTGGAGAGTTTTGACTAAATGTGATCTACCTGGAGCAGGGACCAGCAAGCCACTCCAGTATCCCTACCAAGAAAACTCCATGGACAGTAACAACAGGATTGGTTTAAAGGTAAAGGGACCCCTGACCATTAGGTCCAGTCGTGGCCGACTCTGGGGTTGTGGCGCTCATCTCGCTTTATTGGCCGAGGGAGCCAGCGTACAGCTTCCGGGTCATGTGGCCAGCATGACTAAGCCGCTTCTGGCGAACCAGAGCAGCACACGAAACGCCGTTTACCTTCCTGCCGGAGCGGTACCTATTTATCTACTTGCACTTTGATGTGCTTTCGAACTGCTAGGTTGGCAGGAGCAGGGACCAAGCAACGGGAGCTCACCCCGTCACGGGGATTCGAACCACCAACCTTCTGATCGGCAAGTCCTAGGCTCTGTGGCTTAACCCACAGCACCACATCATAGCAAACCAACAGAAGATCTTACATAATAGGCTCTTTATACCATTAGTCCTAATAGCACAATGCTGACTGTGCTAATAGCACAATAACACAAATATTAAAATAGACAGACATTCACTTTTGCCTGCCTGGTAGTTAGGCATGGCGGACTATGGATGCTCACTATTCAAATGCTCACAAGCAGGACTTGCAGCAGCCCTGTTAGCACAGCAATGGCCTCTGCCACCGCCTGTCTCAAGAGATCAGTCAGTTAATTTGGGAGACAGAGAGGGAGCAAGAGGTGGTAAGAGGCACTTTGCAAGCCCCATTGGAACATCTTTTATTTTTTCCTGCTGGCAATGGAAACAAGGCTAGGATCAGCAGGTCCAGAATCCAGCATTCAGCTGAGGCAGAGGTCCAACGATGGTCTCTGCTGCCACCTTTGTCTGCCCCAAGTTAAGTTACTAGACCTTTGGGAAAGTGGAAGAAGGAGCTATGTGATTGTCAGCTGAGGGCTGTTGTTTTTGCAAGCACTGAATGCTTAGAAAAAGCTCAAACCTTTGCAAGCATTTGATCAGTACACTCACAAAGGCTCAACACTTTAAATTGTGTCCCCCCCTTGTTCTCTTCCTATATGGAGAGCTCCCATCTGATCTCTGCCAACAATTCTATGAAGTAGATTAGACAGTAAGATTCAATTAAATATTGCAAATAAAACTCTCCTCAAGTTAAGTCATAGAATATTAAGTGTATGCTTAATACTTCCATTGGAATAAAATGGATTTAAAGCATTTATCTGCCCAAGGGAGGGCTGGCAACTGCCATGGGTGGCAGAATCCCATGGGCTGAGACCCCCATGGGCCCCCCACCTGCACTTCCTGCAAGAGAAGTGAGGAGAAGTGGAGGCAGCTTCTGGTGAGATCTCGTGAGATCTTGCAAGAGTTCTGCAATATGTTGTGATATCTTGGCACAGCATGACCTCAGTAAGTGATGCTTCAGTGTGTGGGGGTGGTGAGGGGGTGGTGGGGAGGCACCTTCCCATTTTGCAACCCCATCCCAAGACCTGCTATTACACCATCTATAACACCACCTTCCAGGGCTGCATGCCAGTGTTGGGTGGGGCAGCTCTGGCCTTAGTGGAGTAGGTTGCTGTGCAGCCAAGCAAAAGCCAGAGCTTTCTACACAGAAATAATGCCAGAGGCATCAGAAGAGTCCAGCACATTCCAGACAGGGGAAAGAACTAGAGGAGGGTGCAGAGCTGGTCTGGCGATGGGTGGCCTGGGGAGAATGAGTGTGGATTATAAAGGGAGAACACCAAGGACTAGATTAAGATGACTGTAGGGCTGTATTTGGCTCCAGGATCTGAGGCTTCCCCCCAGTGCTGGAAAGCCTTTGATTGCACATTTAAATGTTATAATATAATAGCCATCATGGAAAAGAAACACAGTCAGAGGTTCAAGGTCACACAAAAACCTCTATAGCTGGGTGAGGATTTGACCTTGTGTCCCTGTGATCTACATTCAAAAACTGTCCCCTAAATCACACTGCCTCACACACTGGGGTGCAACTTGAAAGTGGATGCTTCCATTGGTTTTATGATGTATGGATATGGGTTTGTAGATGCTTTTTAATGTCCTTTTCTTTCCTTCTCTGCCTTCATATTTGGTCTCTGCTGCTTTGCTCCTGCTATATACATAAATGGATTGTTCCTAATCAATCTACTTTAAGGAAAAAATCGGTTGAAGTTGCTTACTAAACGATGATGAGTATAGAAAGAAAGGAAGACGATATTGGGACTGGTTGGGTTCCAATACAGTGCCCCTTGCCTGTTTTTGATTATGGTCTTGTTTGTACCATTCTTTGCACAATATATCCCATTAATTTCTCCCCTGGGGAGGTAAGCCCTTATATCACTGGTGTTTTAGCTCTGAAACATCTTCTCACAAAGCCATTGAGTTGTCTTTGTGTCAAGCCTATATTAGAACACACTGAGAAATTGATGACTGCTTCCTTGGGTTGCCATACGTCTGGGAATTCCTGGACATGTCCTCTTGCGGGGGGGGGGGTTCATACATGCCTGTCTGGGGGGAATTTTACATTTTAAAGCAAATGTCCTGGATTTGGGTTTGTTTTTTTTAAGTGTGCAGGTGGCCCTGGTTCAGGCTCAAGCTCTGGTGTGGGCAACCCATCAACCAAATCTATTCAAACCAGCACATCTAATTTCTGCACATCTGTGCATATAGTTAGATGTGTACTAGTATGTGGAGAGGGAAAACTTAAGTGTAAGCCTTTGTATATCTATGTTCTGAAATCCACCCTACCCCAAAGTGGAAGAGGCAGGTGAATTTTAGATTTCTTTAGCCTTTAAAAAGCACACACACATTCTCCAATTTATTTCCTGTAATGCCTAGGGAAGGCATTATATTATATATATTAAGCATAAAGAAATAGTTTAAAATAAATGATGTTATGTTCTCTGATGGACATTGCAAGAAGTAAAACCAACTAAGTGAAACCACGGAGTGCTAGAGAATGGTTTGAATATACATAATACAATGCAATAATATATATAAAGTCCCCTCCCACCTTTTCTGTGTGGTGCTCTCTCCCTGCACCCCAGGTGAATGGCTGAACCCCGCTCCAAAAATTTTTTTATCAGAACTACACTACTTAAGATTCTAAAACAAATGGTAAGAAAAAGCTGGCCTGGGCAATTTGGGATCCATGAAACCAAAGGCAATTTATGAAGTGGATTAATATAGGTTGAACTTCTGGTTGCTTTGGACTTCAAAATCAAACTGCTGTCAAGAAGTTCACAGGCTACACTACCTGACTGGTGGACTGCATTCACCTTTGTGGGTCACTAGGTTTGAGAATTCTTCTAATGCAATTAGAAGATAAATCTAATAAATCTATATGTACAAGTCCCATTCCACACTAAACATCTGATGTGCAGTGCAAAGGGACATTGCAGTCCTAAAGCGCAGGCATGTCCCCATCACCTGCACGATGCATCTGTCTACAAAGCATCCTTTATCTGTCAAACACATGATAGAAAGAATCACAGAATTTTAAAGCTGGAAGTGGCCCTGAGGGTCATCTAGTCCAACCACCTGCAATCCAATCTCAGATCAGTGAGCTTGTAAAAGTTCTCTCTGTGAGATCAAGCTATTTGTGCCAGATTTAAGAGAGAAAACCATTTTCTCCCATTTCCCAAGCAATCTGCATTTTCCCTGTTTTAAATTATGGAGGAATGTTATTGATGGGTTAATACTGAAAATATTGAAAACCCCTCTTTATTTATATATGCAATAATTCTGGAATTGATTGTGAGAAGCTGGCAGGGAAAATAAACATCCCTAATTACCAGGAGGAAAACACAATCTAATCAGGCAGCCACAATTCTGTTAAGCGCATTTATTCTTGGTTCCCAAGCGCAAAGCTCTGATCTGCTGCACAGCCAACAATATTTTTTTTTATATCAGTCTATCTGATAAGCAGTACTCCTGCATGTGATAGAGAAGGGTAATATAACACCTTTGGGAAAGGAAAATTAATTTGAGCCATTCTTGTCTATAATTTGTCCTTCCCTGAGCTTCAATACTGTGCTAGGAAGCTTGTGGCAAAAGGAAGCACTCAATCTGTTAACTTTCACCAGCTAATGTCCTTATAGACTTTCAAATAAGGTTAGTAGAGGGAGAGCAAAATAAATACATATCAAAGGCATTTTAAGCAGTGTGTCATTATTTAAACTACTCCTGGAACACAGAAACCAAGCAACTAACATATTAGCTACCAGTGTGTGTGTGTGTGTGTGTGTGTGTGTGTGTTTTGGGGGGGTGTTATAAATGGTACATGAGGATTTGAGTCTTTAAATTTAAATTAGTTGAATTAGAACTAAAAAAGGCTACAAGCCTGCACATTATAAAAAAACAACAGAACAATTCCCACCCCCACTAATCAAAGGAAGTTATTTTTTACTCTACTTCAGGTTTGTTATTTGAATAAATGATTGATTCCCCCCTCCCCCCCAAAAAGAAATAAAGTTGCTTCCATTTAAATTAGGCATATGTATATTAGGGATAAATCCATGTCCAAACCTGGCATTATAAATACCACTATTTTTTTTAGATCGATCTTTGGTGAATCATTCATCTTTGTATCATTCATTATCTCTGTTCCTCAAAACACATGCACATGGCAGTTCAACTACAGTGCATGATTAATTTAAGGAAAGAATTCAGGTTATTCAAACTGATGTACTTTTGAGTGTAATATGTCTTACAAAAATCAGCACTGTGGCTGAGGCCCTGAGCGACCTCTCTAGGAATGTCCCATTGAACTCAAGTAGTCATATATAGAGTTTCATTGTGTGTCAAGGTCCCCAAGCCACCCAAATAAAACACAATTCACACAGAAATTTTTGTTTAAGGTTTTTGGCATAAATTTTGGGCACAACTTTATTAAAATACAGAAATGTGAGTGGTTGCTTAGGCATTGGTTGCTACTATCTGACCCCCATGGGGTCAGTCTGACTATTCGCACGACCACGAAAGTCAGAAAGGGAGAAACATTTTGGGGAGAGCATTCGGAGGAGGGAACCTCCCCTCCCCTTTCTCCAAATGCTCCCAGGGGCTCTTGCATGGTCCTATACCCTTGACAGGGGTTCGGACAAAAGCATGGCAAGCCCCTGGATTCCTTTAACGGAATACCCTTGCAGCAGCAGCAGCAGCAGCAGCATTAGAGGGGCAGGCACAGCCAATCCATGCCCCTCCACCAACCAATCCAAAAACCAATGCCTAACTGCAACCTTACAAGTTGTGACGATTTGCTACACAGTAGGCAAAAACCAAATGGCTCCTGCCAATCAGCCAAATGGACAAAATTCCTACCAGGCCCCTGCCCCAAAAGCAGACGACCCCATGACAGGCATAGCAAGGTCAACATCAACAACCCTAAATCAAGGGAGGGTGGGCGGGAATTCTGATGCACGCAGCGCAAAGAGGAAGCTCAACGCTGCGTGCAGGGGTTATAAACGCTTCAGGCTGTCAATCACCAATTTGCAACATCCAATTCTCCCCAACGACAAGGGGAGCCCATTCGCAAAGTGGCCAACTAATTTTCCCACCCAGTAACAGTGGGTGTCTTGCCGGCCCCCACCGCAACACGTGCTCTCCATGAAGGAGAACATGCTTTGTAAATGCAACAATTGCAACCTCCTTCAAATTTCATAATGAAAAAATGAACTTTTAGATTCCCTTTGGATTTCACCAGGGCCAGATTAATACCTTTAGAGACCCTAAGCATTGAAAAGATTTTGGTACCCCCAATTCAAAATATAAAGAATAATAAACTGTATAATAAACTTTTGTTTTTCGAAATGAAATGAAACCTACCATAAGATGGAAAATAATGTTTATTTTTGTATACTTCCACTTTATTTATATTTGATTTTTTTCTCCTACTGTTTGAAATTGTAAAGTCTTTGATCAGATCCTCAAAACTAATCTTATATCACACACCTGCTTCTATACTTAGTATAGAAAGGCCTTGTTGCATAGTTGTTCTGCTGGGATTTTTAATATACTTCAGCTGAGAAAATGGATACAGGTATACAGGTCGGAGCCAAACAGTTCAAATTAAGAGCATTTGCAGATGATCTAGTTTTGACATTACAGGAGCCAGAATCTAGTACTAAAAGAGTTTTAGAATTAATTCAAGAATTTGGCCAGGTTGCAGGATTTAAATTGAATAAGTTAAAAACTAAGGTTCTTGAGAAAAACTTAACACCGATTGAGAGAGAGAAGTTTCAGAATGAAACAGGCCTGACTGTGGTTAAGAAAGTGAAATATTTGGGGATTAATATGACAGCAAAAAATGGGAATTTATTTAAAGACAATTATGAAAAATGTTGGGCTGAAGTGAAAAAAGATTTAGAAATGTGGTCAAATTTGAAGCTTTCCTTGTTGGGTCGAATTGCAGCTATAAAGATGAATGTATTGCCTAGAATGTTGTTTTTGTTTGAAACATTGCAAATTGTGGACAAGATGGACTGTTTCAAGAAGTGGCAGAAAGACATTTCTAAATTCGTCTGGCAGGGCAAGAAGCCCAGAATAAAATTTAAGATACTAACTGATATAAAGGAAAGAGGTGGATTTGCCCTGCCAGACTTTAAACTTTACTATGAATCAGTAGCGTTCTGCTGGTTGAAAGATTGGCTGCTTCTTGAGAACACAGACATTTTGGATCTTGAAGGTTTTAACAATGTATTTGGGTGGCATGCATATCTGTGGTACGACAAGGTTAAAGCACACAAAGCTTTCAAAAATCATATTGTCAGGAGAGCACTGTTTAACGTATGGATTAGATACAAGGATCTTATGGAAAACAAAACTCCAAGGTGGTTGTCACCAATGGAGGCTAAGGCTCAGAGAAAACTTAACATGGAGGTCAAATGGCCAAAATATTGGGAAATTTTGGAACAAGAAGGGGACAGACTGAAATTGCAGAGTTTTGAGAAATTGAAAGAAAAAGTGCGAGATTGGCTTCATTATTATCAGATAATGGAGGTTTATAATTTAGACAAGAAAGTTGGTTTCCAGGTGGAAAAATCTAAATTGGAAACAGAACTGTTAGAATCCAAAACTAAGACTTTGTCAAAAATGTATAACTTGCTGTTGAAATGGAATACTCAGGATGAAACGGTTAAATCTGTAATGATTAAATGGGCACAAGACGTTGGACATAATATTATGTTTGCTGACTGGGAACAGTTGTGGACCACCGGGATTAAATTTACAGCATGTAATGCCTTAAGAGAGAATATTATGAAAATGATATACAGGTGGTACATGACCCCAGTCAAGCTTGCAAAAATCTACCATTTGCCCGATAACAAGTGTTGGAAATGTAAGGAAAATGAAGGTACATTCTTTCACCTTTGGTGGACGTGCCCCAGGATTAAGGCTTTCTGGGAAATGATATATAACGAATTGAAAAAGGTATTTAAATATACCTTCTTGAAGAAACCAGAGGCCTTTCTCTTGGGTATGTCAGGCCAAGTGGTGCCAAAGAAGGACAGAACTTTTTTCATGTATGCTACAACAGCAGCAAGAATACTCATCGCAAAGTATTGGAAGACGCAAGATCTACCCACTCTGGAAGAATGGCAGATGAAACTGATTGACTGTATGGGATTGGCAGAAATGACGAGCAGAATCCGTGACCAGGGAGAAGAGTCGGCAGAAGAAGGCTGAAAAAAATTTAAGGATTATTTACAGAAATATTGTAAAATTAAGGAATGCTGAATGGTGTTGGATTGAAATTGAGTGGTTTCTAGCTGTAATGATATAAAGGAACATAGATGGGAAAAAAGGGTTTGAAAAATAGGGTAATATTATAAGCTGTAATGCTTTAAGTGAAGGATTTGCTGAACAAATAACTTAAATTGGGATATAAGGAGGAGAAGTATGAGGAGGTCTGAGAAATTTGTTATTGAAAAGTATGATTCATGAACTATATGTCTTTTTAATGTTTTTGTTTGTTCTGTTTGTTTGTTTGTTTAAAAAATTGGAAAATTTAATAAATATTCTTTAAAAAAAAGAGAAAATGGATACTCAACTGAGCAATATGTGAATATTAATGTTAAAAATATACAAAAGCAAATGTCTACATTTGGGGTGGGGATGGGGACAAGATGCAAAACAGCTGATTGAAGACTGAGCATGTTCAATGGCTACATAATGCTAGTGAAAGGTGGAGAGAATAGAGTATCCACAAAGACAGCATGTTGAGGTGCAACCCTGAACAATAACACTTCACAATGCAACATTTTGTTGCATATCCCACTTGTAGACTCACCGAAAGCAAAACTTAAGGCCAAAGTGGAAGATCCTATTTGGAGAAAGTATTTTTAAATTTAGATTTAAAGATTTAAAATGAAGAAAATGCAACAAAAGTGTTCAAACATTTAAGGGTTGCTGGACAACTCTAGATCACCACTAAATTTTGGGCAGAGCAAAATTATAATGAATTCATAGGTTCCTGTTCCTGAAACAGAATTTCAATCAGAGTGTGTGTGTGCATGCGTGCCATGATATTTTACAAGAGGGTAATACACAAACATTTTAATGAATAAGTGTGTTGGAAGAGTTTATTTCATCTCCATACTATAAGCAAATGGCACTAGAATTTTGATGGGTTCTTTCTCCACGCCACATGTACACAGTACACAAAGTGATCTTTTGCAAGTAAAAAGTAGGTAGCTGTGGTATACCTGCAAATTTAATAATTTGAGATGCAGCCCAAAGGTAGGTGACTATTTTCAGATGTTCACACATCACCCACACGGATGGCAGGGAGGAAAAGAAACCTCACGATTCTGGTAATAATAGCCTCACAACTGTCACTTAGCTAATGGCTGCCTTAAATGCTACAGTGGCATGTTAGAGCATACTGAAATAGTTTTGTCAGCTGCCTCCATGCTGTTGTCATAAGACGCCATGCTGCCTGCCAGGTGATCATCTCATTTGTGTGACAAGTTTCTATGTCAATGCCAGCCACCCATAAGAATGTCTACATTTGGCCATCCAAACATCAAGATTTGTTACATGTTGTGGCCACCACTTGAAATACATACCAGGCAGAGGTTCTTTCAGCTGTCTTCCATGTGGTGACTGCATGTTCTAAAGTAATTATTTTCAGATGAAATCATCACAAACCAATTGTGATGTAGAGCAGCACTGAATCAACCACAGAGAAAGTCTGTTCATCACATATCATAAAGCTTCTCCCAAGGTTGCTTTGAGCTGCCGCTGCATAGAGCTTTTTATAGCACCATTCAGCAAGGTCAGAAATCTGAATTTACACAGGAAGAGACTCCTTTTCTCACTACTGGCCACCCCTTCTGGGAACTGAAGCAATGCTGGTGTGATCGGGAGCCATGGTTGGGACTCTTCCCATGTGACCTGAGAAGCATGGGAATAAGCCACTGTGTAGTAGATCCCATTTGTTAAAGGTAATGTTGAAGGGGCTTGCGGTTGGTTTGAGTTAAATCTAGATCAAATAAAGGAAAATATTAACTCAAGAGTGAATTATGTAACCACGGAACTTACTATGGAATTTGCCTTCACAGTGGTGCAATCAAAAGATTTAGACCAGTGAATCTTCAACATATAACTAAGACTGCAATTAAAACTACACTTATCAGGGAGAAGACATCTGAAGGCAGCCCTGTTTAGGGAAGCTTTTAATGTTTGATGGACTACTGTGTTTTAATACTTTGTTGGAAGCTGCCTAGAGTGGCTGGGGAAACCAAGCCAGATGGGCAGGGTATAAATTTTATTATTATTATTATTATTATTATTATTATTATTATTATTATTATTATGGATTGGGAAGTGGGAGGTAGTTAAGGCTGGGCTATTAATTGCATTGAAATCAAAACAATGTCCTTAGCAATAGCATTTTTAGAGAGGAGGAATAGTAAACCATAATGCAAGCTGGTACATCTGGACTGGAATACATATGAAGAGCTGAACAATTTTATTGGTATTTACCTAGTAAATAATGTTGGCCCCTGGAAAGAGGCAGTATTTGTGCTCCTTGGCACAAAGGAATCAAGCAGTTAAGTCCGCTGGTGTGTAGAGCTCCAGCCTCCAGTTTCAAACAGAACAATCCCATCTGACCTATCCATTACAGCTCTGCTAGCTGAGGGAGACTGCAGGTCATATCAGGAAATCTTTGAAACAGAGCCCTCTCCCCAAGGTAGCATTTTTGCAAGGACTACAGCAAACCTGCCAGTTAGAGAGCCTTCATGTTGTGGAGTGGAATCCTCTCATGAGTAAGCTGCAAATTCCACATTCACAAACCACTGAAATCCATAGGACCTTAGTCAAGTCTCATTTATTTCAATGGGTCTACTCTAGTGTGTCTAAGTTTGGATTCAAACCACTTTTATTTTCCTTTTTAAGCCCCCACCCATTTGTCTCTTTCTCCTTAAATCTTGAGCACCACCTGCTAAAGTAACATCCACAAAATGAATGGAACTTAACTGATACCATCTAAATCACTACTCAAGCCATAGTAGTTTGGGAACGGCATTATCTTTCCATTTCCTCCCCACATCCCAGAAAATTCTGCCACTACTTGAATGACTAAGACTGGATCTGCCCCGATAGGTTCTTTTTGTTGTGGTTGTAACAAAGGGCACTGAGTCTGAGTCACAGGGAATGCTTTATATTTCCTGAGCTAATAGGGACTTCGATTACAAGGGCTATTATTTTGCCTTGAACTAAATCCTTTCAAGACCCCATTAATTCACATCTATAGCCAAACTGCTTGTACTGGCAAAACATTTCTGCTCATTATTTTCTTGTGTCATCTGAAAAATGTTGATAAAGTTCATATCAAGGCCACCAAAACCCATTTCATTTTTGACCCTATACATCCTTTGGGCTACCAGGATATTTATTCATTCTTCCATTGAATTGTGAAGGAACATTATATCCATGCGATACCAAAAAGAGAAAAAGATGAAGAATGGTCTCCTTCAAATGGTTCCCTATTGAAATGAAGTATATAATAGCAAAGAGGTCAAAACCATACCTAGCCTGTGCCTTTGTTTTCAATTCTTTATAAATAGCTCAAATACATCGAGATTGCTTCTCATATTGCTAAGAGTTTCCATTTTAATAAAAATGTACATTTTGCAACACAGCAAAAACCAGCTGCTAAAGCATTAATAGTCTGACTGTGCTCCACAGCATATAATTCCCATTAAAAATAGTATTGGTGACATATTTTCAATTAATAAATGATTTGAAAACTGATGGCATTTCATTCTACTTTGGAATCAAGGTAGCTATGTAGCTATATAGGCAAGATTTCCACAGGCTAAGCAAATATTTTTACAGAGTTACATAAAACAGGTCTTAAGTGATCAAGTCAAGCATCGTGAACAAGACAACAAAATGTACCCAACGCTGCCATTCTGTTCATGCAACCAACTTCCAGTTGCACAATAGAACTTTTCACTCTTCTCCACAAACACAACCCACAAACACCCTCAAAATCCAGTCCAGAACAAATTGTTGGGGGACAGGAAAAGAAGAGAAAGTATTGTTATAGGACTGGAACTCTCCATATGCAACATTGGATGCAACCCTGTGGGTTACCCCAACCCTCAGCACCTGCAATTTTGACTTGCACTTGTAGATTTATATAGTTTATTTTCAAACCAACATCAGGCCTGTTTTCAACCCTGAATAGCCTGGGTAGCCCTAATGGATGACTTCCAACAGAAGCAGGAAGAACATGACTCTGTTGATTCTCCTTGACCTCATGGAGACTTTTCATACCCCTGATCACCTCTGTGAGTTTAGAATTGGGGGCATGGTCTTGTAATGGTTCCACTCCTAATTTCAGAGTAATTTTTCATGGACTACACTGGAAGATTCCTGCTCAACCCTTTGGCACTTGTTCTGTGGAGTCCCATGAGGTTTCATCTTCTCCCATCTTTCTTTTTAACATCTGAACAAAGGTTACTGGAAAAGGCCATTCAGATGATTTAGAGCAAAGAAACTCAACTCTATTTCTTTTTGTTATCCAACTCAGGTGATGGATTCAGCAGCTGGCTGGATGAAGACTAGTAAACTGAAGTGTAAACCTGACAAGATGGAGCTCCTTTGAATAAATGGTTCTCTAGCTCAGGGAAGTATGGTGGCAAGAGATGGACACATTTGAAAAAGTTTCCATTTGTTTCCTTCTCAGTTTTTCTTCCATCCAGGGATCTCCTGCAGTTGCAATTATCAATTACCCATTAAGCCTCATAATGTTCCTGTTGAATGTCATGTCAGTTAATGGGAAAATATTGGTCACCCCAGATTTCATTCTGGATTGGCAAGCTGACCTACCATATTATTACCAAGACCTGACAAGGCAAAGTGTGTGTGCTTGTCTTTCCCAGCTGAGCACATGATGTTTCTCAGTACAGTGCTAAGTCTTTAAGGGCATGACTTTACTGTGATCCCACTGTGATTCCATCTTCATGTTATTGTTGTTGTTGTTGTTATTCAACACAGGATAGTGATTGTATTCAATAGCCTCCCTGCCTGAGCTGGTGGAGATGATCTCATGAGTGGCACTAAAGAGACTTAGAATGTTTTAATCTTTTATTTTTGAATTTTAAATGGACTTACTAGATGCTTTGCAGTTACTTTTCAAGACAGAAAGGGGAAGTCCTAGCAGGCATTATGTAGAACTCCGACTTTTACAATACAGAGAAAGTCTATTCAACTCTGCACTGCAGACCTATAGAGGTGACAGGGGCAGCAAGCGGGTAGGAGCTCATGTGCTTGGCTCCACTCCCCCGCTCTCATGTTCTACTCACTTCATAAAATATAGAGCTATAATTATAAGCCCATTAAATATGTTGTTTTGTGGTAGGCATGAAGGGGCACAAAAAGCAAGGCAAAGGCAGTAAGAGCCAAAAGCGGCTGGCAGTGCATCAAAGGTGGAGCTGCGCTGCTATCCTGGTTTCTCAATGCTGTGTGTCACTGCTGATTACCGAGAAGGGAAGGGGCAAGGTGCTAAGCTCCTGCTAGCTTGCCTCTTACCCCTACTCTCTCTTTTCATGTGTCACTGGGAAACCAGGTTAGCAACACAACCTCATTCATGCCACCCCATTGGCCGCTACTGGTAAGAGTACTTGTGGCTCAACAAAACCTTTATAGGAATTATAATATATATTTGACTTTATCTGGCCTATTTGGGTGTGGACTGAAGTACTCTACTGACTTCACAAAAGTACATTTATTTGTTCATGCTTCAATCACAATCAATTAATTGGTGGTGACAGTATAAAATAGCTAAAAGTTTGAAAAGCACATTTTATACAAAATTGTGATCAAGAGAGTTAAATGCTTCATTAGTACACACAGTGTGACATAGTTAAAAAGTACTATGGGTATCCAGTGTATCACTTATTATCCAAATAGCAATTGCATCTTCTGCAAATAATATAATGCCCTTGGTAAAGTATATTGATTGACCTGACCTCTTGACAAGGAAAGCAAACACAATTTACTGTGGCATTTGATTCATATTCAGACTACTCAAGAGTTCACTCTCCTACAAGATATCTTTAGCAAAGCAGAGATTCATCTTCCAATGAATGTGTTTTGGAGAGCACGGAACTGCTGATCCAGGTTTTTCAGCTAACCGTCTTACCAAGGCTAAATTGAAAGATTTTCTAAGGCATGTTGTGGCTGCGGGATCTCAGCAGCTCTGACCACAGCTGGAAGTCCACTAGCTCCATTGACCACATCAGTAACCATAGCAAGAGTGAGAAAGAAATCAGAAATCCAATATTGCCAACCAGGCCCACCATATATCTCTGCAAGTGCAACAGGGAGAGATTTCATGTACTTAATACACACAGTTATGTATTCTGTCCTGTTACTGTTTTTGATTAAACAGATTTTGCAGGTTTCTAAATCACTACAAATGCCTATTTGACCAAAGATTATAGTAATTTTGTGTCTGTGTATATAGGACTTTCACCTCTATCATTCTGCCTTTAAATCAATATCGTCTATGTATAGCTTTAGCAGGGAGGGAAGTTTACTCATTTATAGGTTGTACTTGATCAATGCATTCTTAGTTGTTTCATTTCTACTTTCTAATGATACTGTCCTGCTCTTTGGATATTTGGGGTTTACATTGTAATACACAGGCATAATTCAGGTAATGTTGCTGCCAGAAATTCAACTCCTTCTGGTCAGCAAAATAAGACAGAAAAGGGATTTGATTGATTGACTTCCTGTTCACAGTGGTTGTCCATCCACTGACATCTATATCCTTTGAGTTTCATTTTAATGAAAGGCGAGAAGTGACCTAGTGATATAGAAGTGACCTCCTTGATTCTGAAGCATATTATGAAGTGAAGCACAAGGAAAAGATAATGCCGTGTGCACTGGAGTTTGAAAGTAATACTTACAGTTTCTATAGCAGCTGGTCTTATGAGTTTTTGGTCTATTATTATAAGACCTTATTTGTTCCTCAGTTCTAACAGTTGTAAGTATTTATTTATTTAGACAAATCATTGATTCATTAAGTGTATATTATGTTGCAGTGAGCTCACTTTATAAAGACAAATAACTTCCAAAATGTAGCTTCTCTTGTCCCTCTTTGGCCCATATTGGAGTGTTCCATCCCCAAATTTGAAAGCACAAACAGGAAGAAAAGTGGTGTTGGTGGTGGCAAATGTTGTCCCCTCTCACCTGCACACAATCTAGCGCCCTCCATGAATTTTGGGTTGAAGGTCTGAAGCAAGAAGCCTAGAATCATAGAATCATAGAATCATAGAATCATAGAATCATAGAGTTGGAAGAGACCACAAGGGCCATCGAGTCCAACCCCCTGCCAAGCAGGAAACACCATCAGAGCACTCCTAACATATGGTTGTCAAGCTTCTGCTTAAAGACCTCCAAAGAAGGAGACTCCACCACACTCCTTGGCAGCAAATTCCACTGTCGAACAGTTCTTACTGTCAGGAAGTTCTTCCTAATGTTTAGGTGGAATCTTCTTTCCTGCAGTTTGGATCCATTGCTCCGTGTCCGCTTCTCTGGAGCAGCAGAAAACAACCTTTCTCCCTCCTCTATGTGACATCCTTTTATATATTTGAACATGGCTATCATATCACCCCTTAACCTCCTCTTCTCCAGGCTAAACATGCCCAGCTCCCTTAGCCGTTCCTCATAAGGCATCGTTTCCAGGCCTTTGACCATTTTGGTTGCCCTCCTCTGGACACGTTCCAGTTTGTCAGTGTCCTTCTTGCACTGTGGCGCCCAGAACTGGACACAGTACTCCAGGTGAGGTCTGACCAGAGCAGAATACAGTGGCACTATTACTTCCCTTGATCTAGATGCTATACTCCTATTGATGCAGCCCAACTCCTATTGATGCAGCCTCCTCAACTCTAGAAGGCTCCATACACAATTCAGAATTGTAGGAGTGTAATTCATCATTTAAAACTCTAGATTTAAAACTCATCATTAAAACTAGGTTTCGGGTTTGCATGGGACGAGGCTTCACAAGCACAGAAAGTTTCTAGCTTCACATCTGCACCTTCCATGTTTTAGAGAGCTCTAAACATGATAATGATGACACACTTGGCAGGAAACTATGTCTATGGCCTCTTTATGTGAGGGGGTGGGTAGGAATTATATGTATGATATGAGAGATCTGATTTTCTTGCTGCTTTTATATCCACTTAATATTTCTTGTAATCTCTGTTTTGATCCTGTAAGTTACTTTGAATAAAAATAATAAGTAATAACTAATGCTCACAAAATGTGTACTAGATTGTAATATCCTTGGAGGCAAAGACTGGACTAGCAGCCCAGTTCTGGAACTTGGCCCTCAGAGTTCAGTAAGACATCACCTTTGGGATTCAAGGGCTCTGCTTACAACAGGCAGACCTCCCCTTCAACAATACTTATTCTCTCTCTACTTCTCTAAGCAACGAGAAGGTTGAAAGTCAATGAGAAGTCTATGAGACCTCTCTATAAGACTCCCATCTGGTCCAGCCAGCACAGACAGTAGTTATAGATATGGAGCTGCAGTCCACAACCTATGGAGGTCCACATGTTCACTATCCAGTATGTTTGTAATACTTGCTTTATTTACAAATATACAAGCAGGTTCGAAGAAAGGGATAGTTGGTACTCTTACAAGACCACAGATTAATTTAAGATGATCATCCCAGAACAAAGAAACTTCAAAGAAAACTCCATCATGAAACTGCTGAACTGTAACTTATTAAAAAAGTTCAGTTCTGAATAGAGAAAATTGTTTGCTGTGCCACAGTGTGTGTTAATTTACTCAGTGATTCTAAAGCAATTGTGTTATCACCAATCACAACCACTGTGGTCACTGTCCTGTTGCATACATGTTAGCAATAATATATTGTCACTTCATTTAGCAATGCTAAGATAACTGCATTATCAAAAATTACTGCTGCTGTTAAGATAATTTTGCATACATCTAGGGGGAAATTATTTGGCAAGAACCACCAGGATGAGCAGCTTAGGATGCAGTGGATCTCCAGCTCAGCTGGCATTACGTCTCCAACCCTGGCTCAGCCAAAGATATATTTGTGTAAGTAGTTCAGCTGGAGCACAGTCAAAGCTGGCTAAGGGAAGGCCTGTGTATGTCTCTGAAAATGGTGGGCGGGACCAGAGAGGGGAAGGATTTAGGCTGGATCCTAAAACCATTCAGTTTGGCCATGTTACCTGGCAACCCAGCACAGGGCACTGTTTTAAAGGCTTCTTTTCCCTCTGCAGGCTTAGGCAGAATAGCAGTAGCAGCCCCACTGCTGAATGGGGGTTAGATCTGGTGTAACTTTACACTGGCTTAACCTAGACTAGATTGTTCCCTTGAGCTCTGACTGAACTGTTGCCAGCTGTACTATTGCGTTCCTTTGCCATTTAACCCCAATCTTTACATCTTTCTCTTTACACATATGTATATACCTAAGAATCATATTCTATGCATTTGATGATGGCTCTAGACCATGACAGCTTGTGCTATACATAATTTGCAAGTCTTTGAGGTGTCACAGGGCTCTTTGTTGCTTTTGTTGCAACAGCATGGCTACCCCTCTGGCAATTGTCAAAGGGATATTAATATTCTTTTGTCAAATCCCAGGCACTCATGAGTTGAAAGTTTAAGACAAAACCATAATGACAGACCCAGTCACAGTAATTGCAAAGCAAACTCAGAACAATGCCATATATTGCTTGCATTATTTTTGATGGAGTAGAGAGTTGACTATGAAACCTGATGCCATAATAACCCCTTTATTTGTTTCATTGTCAAAGAGTCCACATAATCCTTTGCTTCCTTACTTATTTAGTATCTCCCATTGTTTTGGAACAATGCTTCTTCGGCCCTCTATGCTGAACCACTAGGCAATTAGACATATTAAATTATGGGACTACCTCCTATTTGCCACAAGGAATTCTCAGTTTTATTCATAGAATCATAGAATCATAGAGTTGGAAGAGACCACAAGGGCCATCGAGTCCAACCCCCTGCCAAGCAGGAAACACCATCAGAGCACTCCTAACATATGGTTGTCAAGCCTCTGCTTAAAGACCTCCAAAGAAGGAGACTCCACCACACTCCTTGGCAGCAAATTCCACTGTCGAACAGCTCTTACTGTCAGGAAGTTCTTCCTAATGTTTAGGTGGAATCTTCTTTCTTGTAGTTTGGATCCATTGCTCCGTGTCCGCTTCTCTGGAGCAGCAGAAAACAACCTTTCTCCCTCCTCTATGTGACATTCTTTTATATATTTGAACATGGCTATCATATCACCCCTTAACCTCCTCTTCTCCAGGCTAAACATGCCCAGCTCCCTTAGCCGTTCCTCATAAGGCATCGTTTCCAGGCCTTTGACCATTTTGGTTGCCCTCCTCTGGACACGTTCCAGTTTGTCAGTGTCCTTCTTGCACTGTGGCGCCCAGAACTGGACACAGTACTCCAGGTGAGGTCTGACCAGAGCAGAATACAGTGGCACTATTACTTCCCTTGATCTAGATGCTATACTCCTATTGATGCAGCCCAGAATTGCATTGGCTTTTTTAGCTGCTGCGTCACACTGTTGGCTCATGTCACTTTTGTGGTCAACCAAGACTCCTAGATCCTTTTCACATGTACTGCTCTCAAGCCAGGTGTCACCCATCTTGTATTTGTGCCTCTCATTTTTTTTTTGCCCAAGTACAATACTTTACATTTCTCCCTGTTAAAATTCATCTTGTTTGTTTTTGCCCAGTTCTCTAATCTGTCAAGGTCGTTTTGAAGTGTGATCCTGTCCTCTGGGCTGTTAGCCACCCCTCCCAGTTTGGTGTCATCTGCAAATTTGGTCAGGATGCCCTTGAGTCCATTATCCAAGTCGTTGATAAAGATGTTGAATAAGACCAGGCCCAAGACAGAACCCTGTGGCACCCCACTAGTCACTCTTCTCCAGGATGAAGAGGAACCATTGATGAGCACCCTTTGGGTTCGGCCAGTCAGCCAGTTACAAATCCACTGAGTGGTAGCATAGTCAAGACCACATTTTACCAGCTTCTTTACAAGAATATCATGTCAAATGCCTTGCTGAAATCAAGGTAGGCTACATCCACTGCGTTCCCTTCATCTACCAGGCTTGTAATTCTGTCAAAAAACGAGATCAGGTTAGTCTGACATGACTTATTTTTCAGAAATCCATGCTGACTATTGGTGATCACAGCATTCCTTTCTAGGTGCTCACAGACTGTTTGCTTAATGATCTGCTCCAGAATCTTCCCTGGTATTGATGTCAGACTGACTGGGCGGTAATTATTTGGGTCCTCTCTTTTCCCCTTTTTGAAAATAGGGACAACATTTGCCCTCCTCCAGTCTGCCAGGACTTCTCCTGTTCTCCAGGAATTCTCAAAGATGGTGGTTCTGAGATCACATCTGCCAGTTCTTTTAATACTCTTGGATGCAGTTCATCTGGCCCTGGAGACTTGAATACATCTAGACTAGCCAAGTATTCTTGTACTATCTCCTTGGTTATTCTGGGCTGTGTTTCCTCTGCTGAATCATTTGCTCCAAATTCTTCAGGTCAGGCATGGTTTTCTTTATCGGAGAAGACTGAGGCAAAGAAGGCATTGAGGAGTTCAGCCCTTTCTGTGTCCCCTGTTTGCATTTCGCCATCTTCTCCTCTGAGTGACCCCACTGTTTCTTTGTTCTTCCTTTTGCTACGAACATACCCATAAAAGCCTTTTTTGTTGCTTTTAACCTCTCTAGCAAGCCTGAGTTCATTCTGTGCTTTAGCTTTTCTGACTTTGTGTCTACACGTGCTGGCTATTTGTTTGAATTCTTCTTTGGTGGTTTCCCCCCTTTTCCATTTTTTGTACACATCCTTTTTTAATCTTAACTCAGTTAAAAGTTCTTTAGATAGCCACCCTGGCTTCTTTAGGCACCTTCCATGTTTCCGTCTCATTGGTATTGCCTGAAGTTGTGCTTTTACTATCTCCCTCTTAACAAACTCCCAGCCATCATGAACTCCCTTTCCTTTTAGTATTACTGTCCATGGGATCTCACCCAGCACTTCCCTAAGTTTTATGAAGTCGGCTTTCTTAAAGTCAAGAAATTGAGTCCTAGTATTCTTGGCTGCTCCTTTCCGCTGTATAGTAAACTTCAGAAGAGCATGATCACTCACGCCTAATGATCCTTCCACTTCTACCCCACTAACCAGGTCATCAACATTGGTTAGGACCAGATCTAAAATGGCTGTTCCTCTTGTTGCTTCTCCCACTTTCTGGACAATGAAGTTGTCTGCAAGGCCAGTGAGGAATCTGTTTGACCTTATGCTCTTGGCTGAGTTTGACATCCAACAAATATCCAGGTAATTGAAGTCCCTCATTACTACTATCTCCCTTCCTTTTGCATGCTTGGCCATCTGTTCCAGGAAGGCATCATCTATGTCCTCCATTTGGCTTGGGGATCTATAGTAAACTCCCACAATGAGGTCCCTGTTATTCTTCTCTCCCTTAATTTTGACATTGTGTCCTTTTGTACACAATGTAGAGAACACCAGTGGAGTCTGCTTGTGAATGTTGAGGTGGAAGGCACTTCAATATTACACTGTCAATCAAGTTTGTGTTCTGTTTAGAGACTGTAAGTATACAGACCCCCAAGGCAGCAATTCTGTACACAAGAAGCTGGGGTAAAGCACCCTGGTGTAAGTTAAGCCAGCAAATATAGCACTAGATCCAAACTCCGTTCAGCGGTGGGACTGCTGCTGTTCTGCCTAAGTCTAGCAGATGGAAAATAAGCCTTTAAAATAGTGTTCTGTGGTGGGTTGCTAGGTCACGTGAGCAAGCTGAATGGGTTTAGGATCCAGTTACATTCCCTCCGCCTTGGTCCCTCCCCTGCCCTATGTCTGGAATGTCCCTTTTATGGGTCTTACAGTCAGTGTTGATTGATCTGGCTGAGTACCAGGTGAGTCAGGATGCACAAATTATGTTGGCATATATTTGGCGTTCCCAAGATTGGGAATTTAACACCTGTTGAGCCTGAGCTGCTCTTCTCAGCAGATCATGCTATATGGTTGTCCCCTAAGACACCCTCAGCTGAAAAATATTAAGTGATGATCTAAACAGCTGCAGGCAACACAAACATGTATCAGGAGAAGAAAGATGAAAAAAGGGTTGCACAGTCTTTGAGCCCTGGGCTCCTTGGACAATTGCAGAAAACCCACCTTGAAGCAGATCTCAAAAACATAATCTATATTTAGAATAAATACTATGGTTTAATTACGTTTGGTCTAATTTATCATGACTTGCTTCACCTATTGATTTATGACAGGTGGTCATCCAATAACATGAAGACAACAGTACCCACATTACAAAGCCTACATTTTTAAAAGGTTAATAACAGTCACTCCTAACCGCAAATTCTGAACTTTGTCAAGGTGCTAATTAAAGGGGAAAGAATGCTTGTTGCTGCCTCAGATTTATGCATTATAACATACAAATATGGAAAACTCAATGACAAAAGCATCATGTTAGTTAAAGGGTATATCAAATCTGCTTGTATGAATGTCATAAGAATGTTTATTATCACCACACTATGAAGCCTTAAGCTAGAAAGTAATTGTTCTGCAACAATGCAGCTGTTCATGTTTCGTCTGTGTCAGAAACACACATAAGTGCTTTTGCTATCAAGGGAGATTGGCAATAAACAAGTCCGAACAATCACTCTAACCATTTCAAGACAAGGGAGTGTATCAGCTTGCATTAGCCATGATGGGATGAAAAAGCCATGTCAGATTCTATAGAAAGCCAATCCTACTTACATGAAACACTTTTGAAATATTGTACTTTGGTTACTGTGTCCAGTTTTCTAAATCTAGCAAAGAAAATGCAGTGTCTCGAATCACAGCCTGGGTCTAATATGCAGGCCATAAGTCCCATCAGATAGATAATACTGAAGCCTCAATCACAGAAAATGAGCACTCTGTAAAAGCTATGGGCATTCCCTGGATCATGAGGTGGGCTGATTTCAAACCTGCAGGGATCTTCTTTTGTTTTCACAAGAAGCCTGAGATCCACCAACTGAAACCAGGCCCCAATGACATAAACACGAACCCTCTTTAGTATTATCCTTCCAACACCCAAGTGTGGCCAGGCTGAGTAGCTCAGTCCCCAATGTTACATGATCCAAGCAACACGCCCTCCTATTTTCCACATTACAGTTCAAATGTATGGGGTGGGGCTTTGTGCCCCTGCAGTTCTTTGCACAAAGGATTCCACATGATTTAGAACACTTTGGCTGTATGGAAGCCTCTGTGCATTCCCTTGTATGTCCAAAAGCCCCCACACTAAAGATGTTAGCAACACAGTACATGTGCATATCAGGGGGAGGGGACATCTTAGCACATGCTACACTCTGGGTGCAGCCCCACATCCTCTTCATGTATGGCACATATGATGACTGAAGAGGGTTTTAGAATTAAATAATATTGAGCCCAATGATTTGTCTTTAGTACCAGAACTGAACTGAGCCTACTGTCCTTCCACACAAACTTCCACTCCTGGAAATTGTTCCCCAGCACGCTTCATTTCAGTATTCTTCATTGGGGGGGGTAGGAGGAGTCTTTCTCTCTGCTTTGTTGCCAAAACAGTTGTCAAACAACTGGGGGTCATAAATCCATCCTGATCTATTCCAAGTCTCTCAGAGTTCTACCCGGGGATACAAATAACTCTGGCCATCCCTTCTCTAGATGGCTCTCTTGGATGGAGCTATTCAGTCTACTGGTCTTGGCTGTGGTATAACTGGAAAGCCACAAATGGGAGAATAGAGGACAAAAATGGGAAGAACAGGCTCAGTGCTAACCTTTCTTTCTGTCAATGCCGACACCAGCTACAAGTTCTTTACTTCAGGGACTTTTGGTTGTGATATAGAGGTTCCAGCTAGCTGTGTGTCAAACACTGATAATGCAGTTAGGGCATGTACTAAGGCTATAGCTAGATATACAGAAATACTAGCCCTTGGTCACCTCCTCTATCCCCTGGAGACATCATAATTATAGAAAATAGATGAGCTGATCTCACTGAACCATGAAAATGCTTCCACACAGCGGTTTACTGTGGACTCACTGTTGCTTGTGAATGTTAAGTTTTCGCGCACACCCTCATCACAATGCCATCACATATGACTTTCATTTAATCTGGATTTACTGTTGCCACAGAAATACCTTTTCCTCTCTCTCTCCTTGCAGAAAGACTAATTCTGGATTAAATGGTGGGTGTGGCATGTGATTCTGATGAGGACAGTCTCATAGAGGCACTGTGAAAAACATCCATGAAAAACATTCATGCATGAGCAGCACCAAGCTCACAATATACTGTTGTGTGGAAGCACCCAAATTATTTCCACCCCTGCAAGTAGATGCATACAAAATGGAGCCAAGACTCACAGACCAACAAAGTAATGCATTTTGTATTGCTACACATTGGGGGTGAGGGGAGAGAAAGGAGAAGCAGCAGAGATGCTCTTTATGGTGGCCACCACAAAGACTAGTTTCTTTCTTTTTTAATATTTGTTTTTCATTAATTTTCCAATATTTACCCAATACCACCAGTTTTACCAATTATACAGATTCCAATTAATATTTAAAAAATTTCAATTATTTCCAAATTTATACAATTTAATCAAAGTGGTTTCACACACTCCTTGATCAGTGTTTTTCGTGCAGTTCTTATATTGCTGAGGTTCAGATTTTTTTTATTAACATCTGATTACATTTCAGTTGGTATATTAACCATTAAGATAACAGCTGAATTTTTAGCAATTATGGTGCTGGAGGAGACTCTTGAGAGTCCCATGGACTGCAAGAAGATCAAACCTCTCCATTCTGAAGGAAATCAGCCCTGAGTGCTCACTGGAAGGACAGATTGTGAAGCTGAGGCTCCAGTACTTTGGCCACCTCATGAGAAGAGAAGACTCCCTGGAGAAAACCCTGATGTTGGGAAAGATGGAGGGCACAAGGAGAAGGGGGCGACAGAGGACGAGATGGTTGGATAGTGTTCTCAAAGCTACCAGCATGAGTTTGACCAAACTGTGGGAGGCAGTGGAAGACAGAGGTGCCTGGCGTGCTCTGGTCCATGGGGTCATGAAGAGTCGGACACGACTAAACGACTCAACAACAACAACATCAACAAATTCATGTTAATACCTTATCTAACTTTCCATAGGATTTCAAATGATGTGCTCCAATTATTTTCCTTTTCCCTGCTTGTGTCAGTCTGAATATGCCCAATTATAAAAGTCCTTGGCCTTTGTCTGCTGTCCAATTCTTTAAATTCCTCCAGTTGCTGTTGTCTCTCAACGTAGCTGGGATGGGGCTATAATCCTTGAGAATTCTCAAAATATCTCATTAGCTCCCTCCCATTGTGCTGTCATGTTGCTTGGTGTTTCCGGACAACATCATACTACAACAGTCCACTCTTTCTCACTACTCAGTCAACATCTAGAAATCTAGCCTGAGAAATCTAGCCAAAGAAACATATAGCCCGAGAAAGAGGGATCCAGCTTCCACCGCAGGGGAGTTCATTTTAGTACTTTCATTTTAATTAATCACCATCAAAGTCTTCATGCCTCTCTGATCCATGGCTCCAAATTCCTTTCATTTCACAACTGCATTTTGGCCAAAGTCCACTTAAGTTGTATCTCTTCTCTGTTGTGTGTGTTGCTGTTGGGTTTTTTTCGGGGGGGGGGTAGAGATGGTATCCACTCTAATTTTCCAAAACAACCCATTCCAACATTAGAGCTCTCCCCCCCATTTCTTTAAACCACGCACAGATAACTGTTCTTTTAACCACAAGTTTTATTCCATACTGCAATCCAACCTCATTTTGGATCTTTAAAATTTTGCATCTGGAACAGGTTGCTGAATTATTAATTAATAAAGAAACTCAAAGTATACAGGAAGCCAGAGGCTCCCCTCTCCACTGCCCACACCAAATAAAATATTTTTCTCAGTTCCAAACCTCAGCTCAATGCAGCTGGGTAATTCCATAGTTCTGATGACAACATCTTCTTTCAGAGTATGCCTGACTTTAAAGCCAATAAAAAATTTATTTAACAGGAGAGGCTCTATTTATTTATTTATTTACGGCTATTAGCCCATAAAGTATGTACAAACATAAAAACACAGAGACATAAAGACCGATATATCCGACAACAGAAGGTGAACACCACGATGCAAGGGTGGGTCATTGAGCAGAGCCAAATGGCAGCTTGGGGCCAGGAGAGCTCCAAGGGACAGATCACAGAAAAAGGAAAACTGAAGACGAAATCCGACATGCACTCTCATCATAACAGTCCGATTAGTTTTGATGTTGTTGTTGTTTTTTGGTGGTTTTTGAGTGTGAGATAACCGCATTCAGGAATCTCGCCACCTGCAGAGTTACAGAAGGATCTGTATCCTGCAAAAGCAGTGCGGCGTGTGACTCAACAGGCCTGCCAACCAAACGCAGTAAAGCAGGACCCAGGAATTTAGTCCTGGCTATGCTATGTAGGGGACAGTTGAACATTATATGTGGAAGAGATTCAACAGTTTTCCCATCACACACGCATAGCAGAGACACCAAACCCTTGGAAAATCTGTGGCTCAGCAGGTTCGATGGAAGGACATTGAACCTTGCACGAATAAATGCAAGTCGGTGTGGTACTGATGAAAGAGATGACATGTATGATGGAAGGCCAAGTGGTGGGGTTATTCCATGATACCTGGGGGAGCAGACACCCCCACCACTGGCGAGGTTGTGTTGATTTTCAATGTCTGCTAATCTTTGATTAACAGGAGAACCTCTGCTTCTTAATGGCAGTGTAGGAGGGTTTTCGCCAGGCAAAGTGCTTTTGCACTCAGTTCCTCCCTGCCCTTCGCATTCCATGCCGGAGCGAGCGCCATGGACTGTGAGTGAAGCCCATTCCTTCCTTCCTTTGGGGGGAATTTCTAAAAATGATTTACCCTCTATTTCTCTCCACCTTCGATCCCCGTGACGTCGTGGGGGCTGCCTCCATTAAGGCAGATAGGAACCAGAAACTCCACAAGGACTAGTTTCAACACCTTAGCTTTTTGTAGTTATCTAGTACTACAATTTCTAATGATGATCTCAGACATCTCTAAAAATGATCAAGGAGAATATTTGGAAGGTTGATACTTTACTCTAGGGGATACTTCAGGGCCACCTTACGTAGGTCTAGCTTCAGTAACAGTGTAGATAGAAGAACAATATTAAAGTCCTTTGCGAGAATGTAATAGAACTTGTACCATGACAGCATTTTAAAGATGAATGGATTTTGAACTGAAGTGAGTGAAAATGATAACATGTGGCTCCTTGCAGTGCAGAGATTTGAAAATCTCTTTAAGCTCATGGCTCCATGATGAATATGGCTGTGGCTTGTTCAGCTCTCTGCTTCAAGCAAGAAACCAGGAGTGTAAGGAGAGCTCTCTTTGAAGAAACCTATACACATTGTGAAAAGCATAACAGGAAAAGGGAGTCAGACTGTGACCAGGATCATGCTTCCAGCTCTATTCTGTTTTTTTAATATATAATTTGAATTAAATTTTCTGTTTTACAATTTAAAATACTCATTTTACATCCTTAATATATCAATGACTTCCCTTCTTCTTTTTCCATGGTTCATTTTACATATCATAAAATCCTGCATATTTTACCAAAACTATTTCAATCAGTTTTCCATTATTGCATCCATCAAAACTTATTTACACTATTGAATTTATCTTATTGCTGCCAGCATTTTCAGCTGTACACAGTTATTTCCCATATATTCAATAAGCGTTTTACAATCTTCTTGTTCTCTTATTCTATATGTTAAGTCTGCAAGTTGTACATATTCTGTCAACTTAAGTTGCAATTTTTGATTGGAACCTTGCTCTTTTTCCATTTTTGACCTAACAAAACATGGGCCACAGTTGTAGCATACATAAATAACCTTTTCTGACACCTGGGAATTTCGGTCTGAATTATCCCCAACAGAAAGGACTCTGGGTTGTTGTGGGGTTCTTTTTTTGGGGGGGGGAGTACTTTTAAACATTTTTTTCAATTCATTATGGATCATTTCCCAATACTCTTTCCCAATACCCTTTTACAAGTCCATCACTTATGAAAAAACATTCCCTCCACCTCTTTGCATCTTCAGCATTTATCTGATTCTGTCTTGTACATTATAGCAAGCCTACTCAGAGTTAAATACCATATGTGAATCATTTCCAGGTAGTTCTCCTTCAAAGAATAACATGTTATAAATTTCAAGGCAATTAGACTTAAAATCAATTAGATCAAAATTGCACACCATGTCAAAAAATGCAGTTGGTAGTTTCCCTTCTTTTGACTCTGTTTTCCTCATAGTTCTATCTACATCAAGGGAAACAACACCATTGAAGTCAATAATAATAATAATAATAATAATAATAATAATAATAATAATGCTTCCAGCTCCATTCTGCTGCCACAAAAATACAATTAATCAAGTTGCCTGCTCCCAAGACTGCAGCCTTTAGAAATATGAGCCACATTATTGAAAAATCTCTAATGGCTACTTTCACTTTTTCCTCTCTCTACTAATATGTTAGAAAGCAAACAAGAACTACTGTCAAGAGATCCTAATACAGTAGTTTTGTGGACTATCTGGTGGTAGCCTTGACACCAAGATTCACTTTCAAATAAAGATTAGAGAATCTATTAACAATTCAGGTAATGATGAGGAAGCTCTGCCTTTGATTCAGTCACAGGCTTCCTCTTACTTTCTTACTGGTTTGCTCCCTAAATTCACAGTATCGTCACCAGCCAGATTTTGTCCTGTCCTTAATCTCAAGACCTTTCCTGATTAGCATTTAACTTCCTATTTGTTGCTGAAGTCAATACCACATGGCAGATATAAACATTACTACATAGTCTACCTCATCTAATAATGTCATGAATTGTATTCCAAACCAAATTTCACCACACCTTTCATTTGAGTTGTTCTCCAGTGTCTGGATCAAGGTTTTTACTCAGCCCAGTATACGTGAAGAAGCATCTCCACCCCCATCGTTCTGCCCGGACGCTAAGGTCCAGCGCTGAGGGCCTTCTGATGGTTCCCTTACTGCGAGAAGCAAAGCTACAGGGAACCAGGCAGAGGGCCTTCTCGGTAGTGGCGCCTGCCCTGTGCAATGCCCTCCCATCAGATGTCAAAGAGATAAACAACTACCTGACATTTAGAAGACATCTGAGGGCAGCCCTGTTCAGGGAAGTTTTGAATGTGTGACATTTTAATGTATTTTTAATCTTTGTTGGAAGCTGCCCAGAGTGGCTGGGGAAACCCAGCCAGATGGGCGGGGTACAAATAATAAATTATTATTATTATTATTATTATTATTATTATTATTAAATGGAAGTTTTAAGATCTCCATTTGCACACATCTACCTTTCAGCAAACTAACTAAGCACCTAATTTTCAACTTCTCTTTTCACCCTTCACCTCCCCAATCTCAGAGAAGTCATATATTTCATTGTCCCCCATTTTGAAAGTTTGGTAAGGTAAAGAAAGGTAAAGGGACCCCTGAATATTAGGTCCAGTCGTGGACGACTCTGGGGTTGCCTGACTGTGAGGTCTGGTCACATTGTTTCCAGCAATCAACAAGGAGAGTTTTTTAAAAACAAAAAAACTTTATTTATCATTTTCAGTTTTGTAAATCAACACACATCAAATAATCCATCCATACATTAACAACTGACTTCCCTTCCTGCCCTCCATGGTTCATTACAGTTCTCCTTCATTGCTGCATACTCTAATTACTCCCTATTTTAATTCATCCGTATTTTAATTCATCATTTGTTTATATTTTCACTGCTAGATTTATTCTATTCCTGCTAACATTTTTAGATGTTTACAGTAATCTTTCAAATATTCAACAAATATTTTCCAATCATCCTTAAAAATTCTCCCTTCCTGTTCTCTTAATTTGCCAGTTCAACCATTCAATGTGGAATTGAAAGGTTGAACTGGCAAACATACTCCATTCGTTTAGCCTGCCATTAGTCATTATTGTACCTTCCTGCCATCAACAAGGAGAGTTTAATCCAAAGCAAGGGGTTAAACACAGGGGTGTCTGCAGGATTTTTTCCAGGGGGAACAACAAAGTAAATGCTGAAACCTGAGAAAGCAGACTAGTTTCTGACAAGACAGAAATAAAAAGAGAAGAATAGTGCCTGTATATTTTGCCTCATGTCTCAGGTTCTATAATGTTTCAAGACTGCATTTTCATCCAGCACTTGATTTATATTACAACTGAGAATTACAAAGTGGACAAATTAATATACTGAACCAATTATTACAAGCTTCAGAAGGCTGAATTTTTCTCTCTTAATCCCCAGCGCACTATGAACTTTTGCTGAGAATCCATTGGTGCAATGGGAGCTTTAAAACCCCCCACCAGAAACCAACTCTAAGTGGTTAGGGTTGGAGTTCCTTGTCCCTCACATGACTTGCAAAACAAGTGTGAATCATGCAGAATAATGTAACATGCAGAATAAATTGTTTACAACAAGAAACTCTTATCACAGAGTACGCAGAACCCTGTATAAAGCATGTTAACTGAATCAAATTCATTTTATGCCTTTCCTGTGTCAGGCTAGTGCATGTAGACTATTAAAAAACACTAGGGAAAGGAATGAGGTGTTTTGTTTTGTAAGAGCAAATGATGTTTTTCTGTGTTACTGTTCTGTGTTCCACTGCACATTGTTACAATGGAAGCAACCTAGTGTGAGTTTAGATGAGTACTATAAAAATTAACAAAGTATCAGAGTGAAACACCCTCAAACAAAGCTCATAATATTGTCAAGGTCAGAGTCATATTTAAACAAATTGTGGAGAGAGAGCCAGAATAAAGATCACAATTTCAGTGTCATCAACAGAACCTTCTTCAGAGCAACAAATATTGTTCTGTGTTTTTACTGTTCCCTCTCTTCTACCACTGCACCTGTTCTTACTATATTACAGAAAACAGAAAGGCAAAATCATTAAATGTGCAGCTCTGAGAAGAACCCTGCAGGATCTGCTCAAAGGCTCATCCAGTCCAGCATCTGTTCTCATAGTCGCCAACCAGAAGCCTCTGGTAACCCCTCAAGGCCTCCTGCATCACAGGGAGGCCCCGGCCTGCGTCATGCCCACAGTCAGTCAATCTGGCTGGCTGGGGGGCATGGTTTGCCGCATTTAAGCAGCCGCAGGTCTGGGGCTCCTTCTGTTTGCTTCCTGCTTGCACGGATCACTCGCTCTCCCTCCCTCCCTCTAGGTTTTGCTTCAGCACCTGACCATGCTATGGACCTCGGTTGGTCACCTGTTCAAGGGGCCTGGTAGGAATTTTTTCCACTTGGCAGATTGGCACCAGCCACTTGGTTTTTTGCTTACCTCATAGCAAATCATCACAACTTCGAAAGGTTTGGCAGTTAGGAATTGGAAAACGTGTTGTGTGTCGGAGGCGAGGTTGTGGCCATCACCTACCCCTTCCTTTGAAGGGTGTTCCGTTAAAGGAATCCGGTGGTTGTGGTTCCTGTCTGATGCCCAGGTGGTGGCTAGGGCCATGGCACGACCCTCTGGTGACTCTAGGGGAAAGCTTCCAGTTGATTTGCATCAACATGCTCCCCCTACAGGTTGTTAACCCTTGTGTGACTCCCTGCAGAGCGGGCAGGAGTCAAGTATAGTCGGTTCGGATCCAGTGCCTAAGCCAATACCACTCACATTCTGTAACCTATAAAGTTGTGACCTTTTTTAGCCCATTAACTTAAAATACTGTTGTCCATGTGTTTTATTTCTTCAGTTTTGCAGGGAGTGGGGCCTTGACTCACAAGCAGGAAGGCCTGTGCAGATGGAACAATTAGAAAAGTGTGACGTTGAATTCTATCCCATGTGTCTCTGTTCCAGTGAATAGAAAAATCTAGGACTTTGGCCCACCATTCTGCCAGTGAAAGCTATCCAGCCCCAAGGTAGTGCTGAAGCTGGAACTAGCCATAGAATAGGATTTCGTACAGTATCAATATTGCCTAGATAATGCATGTGTTACATTTAACAGATGTATACATTCTACTCATGTAAAAACACGCTGATTCCCAGACTGTCCACGGGCCGGATTGAGAAGGCGATTGGGCCGCATCCGGCCCCTGGGCCTTAGGTTCCCTACCCCTGGTTTAGAGGACCATAAGTTTTCCCATTTAGCATAGTTTATAACTGTATCACTGACTATATCTATATTAGCCACAGTTTTATAACCTGAAAGAGGTCCATTTGAGATATCTAACAATCTTTTGAAAGCCAACTCTAATCCCTTTCCTGTGTTAAGTCATTTCTTAGCCCAAATTTGGCACACACAATCCCCACACTGACTTCTACACTGCGAAGTGTTTAATCAGTCCATTTTCTAGCTATAAGTCATCTACTCCTATTCTCATTATAATGATGTCATGTAATTCGGTCATCTCATCCTTAACATAGGGCCACAACTATGCTATAACACATACCCATATGTACAGATATATACATACTTAGATACATGATAGCATAAACTTTCACTTAGTTCGAATTATGTTTGCTTAATCTGAATAACTCAACTTGCCCTTCAAGACTAAAGGTTGCCTACCAAAAGATTAGGGCTGTCAAATCTCCTGGTGCTTATTATGTACTGTTTCTTTTGAAGTTGCCCGTAAAACTATTAGAATGTCCCTTTGACATGCCTGGTTCTGCATAGCTGAGCATGTTTGTATTACTGAAAACCCCATATTGCTTTGAAGGCAGCAGCAACTGCACAGGTTAAATTATTTGCTAACTACTTTTATTTATTGAATCTCCTTTGTTAGTACCCCAGAAAGAAACCATTTTCCTCAGTAGTTTTAAACATTTCCTTTCAAGTTCTAGACATGTTTAATCTTGTTTATTTCACAACCAATAGAGACATTAAAATATTGTAATCTAAAAGCAACCAATGAAGCAAATGGCCTATAGTTTCAAAAAAAGTATCATATTACTTATTTTTGCATAATTAATCCTTGGAAGTTATTTCAAAGTGAAATCATATCAAATATTCTCTGGAAAAATGCTTTTAGAAGACTAATAGATCTTGATTGTCAGCAAATTAGGAACAAAAGGAAAGAAGAAACAATGAATCTCATTAAACATAGAAATTTCGAATGAATGTCCCACAGCTGTACTGAAATGGCTCTTGAATATTGTTGCTCCATTTACAGGCACTTAATGTAGGAGCTGTTTCTTATACAGTGGAACCTCATGTTATGTACCGTCCTCCTTACGAATGCTTCGGGTTATGAGCTCTGCTAACCCAGAAGTAGATGCTCCCGGTTGTGAACTTTGCCCTGGGATGCGAGTGGAAGTCGCGCTCCGGCGGTGCAGCAGCAGTGGGAGGCGCCATGTTAAGAACGGTTTCCGGTCACAAATGGCTCTCCGGAATGAATTAAGTTCGTAACCGGAGGTACCACTACACTATATAGTTTGTAGCAGCAGGCAGTTTCTTAATGCTTAAAAAAAAAAATCTTTTTTAAAAGGTTAGGCTGACTTCAGCTGTGGCCCAGACATAGCATTGTTTCAGTCCATTTGGGGTATGTGGATGTGGAGCAGAAACATGGCTGCTCCTATTTGGAAAACAAAACAAAAACGAAATGGAAGCAGAGTTCAGAATGCCACTCCACTCCTCACAAGCTCTCCTCTCTGGAAAAAAAAAAACCTACTGAATTTTCACACACCAGTTGTTTGGAAGTCTGAATTCACTGCTTCCCATCACCTTTCAGGATTGCATGAAGACTGTTTGAATAATCACACTCCTAAAATGTACTCATTTGTGCTAGCATTGTGGTTATGCTTAAAATAGTTGAAGAAAAATATCTGCCTTGTAAGCTATGCTATGGAACGAACTCTTGCAATATGCTGGCAATGTTTAAATAAGTGCTGGAAACTACTCTAGAACAAAGCACTTTGTCCACCCAATCCAAAAGGGTTCAGGCAGGGTTGGATTTGCATGTTGATGGAGCCTGGCCTTGAGTGAGGTAGAAGAGGTAAATCTGCCCCACCTTCTTTTTCATTTCTCAGCAACGGCATGGCCACCCCTGAGTCACAGGGTAGAACTGGGTGGTCACATATTGGCTTCAGTTTTGCAATCTTTCTCACTTTCCCATTACAATTAATGCTGGATGGGCAGGGTAAACAAGAAATGCTAACTGGTCACACAACTGTAGCATACAGGAAAATAAAACATATGAGGGAAAACACAGACAACTTCAAGGTGATGTAGGATTCATGAAACTCATCTCCCCTGCTCTGCAGGGGCAGCCTGTCCTGTTTTGGCACCTGAGGCAAAACAGCTTCTCCACCACTGCCTCCTTGCTTACTGGGATTGTGTGACAGCTTCCAGTCAGATCTCATGGAGTTCTTGTGAGGTGGGGCACCAATGGTGCCACTGGAGAAGTGAAAATAAGTGGTGCTGGTTTCCAGCAAGATCTAGCTAGAGCCCTGCAAGATCTCTCTGGAACCTGGAAGCTGCTTCTCCTTGCTTCTCTGGTGGTGGTGCTGGTTTGGGGGGGGGGATAAGCAAGGCAGCTGCAGCAGCACCAGAAAAGACAGGGAAAACAGCTGTGACTTCTGGTGAGATCTCATGAGAGCCGCAGTGGCAGGTGGTCAGATTTGCCACCCCTGTTGGCCTGCTGCCAAAGCAGACTGCTACATGCTGCCTCATTAAAGTCAGCCCTGCTGGTCTGTTGTAACCCAAGGGTGACGTACAGGCCACCTTCATGGCTAACCCGTCTCACTCACGCAGGGCTATGAGCCCTCAATAGAGAGATTCAGGAAGAAAAAAAGTCCTATGCCCCTCAGCCACCATTTTAAGTTGGGGTTATAGTTTTGACTCTAGAATCAATTCAGGAAGCAAAGTACAGATCCCATGATTCCCAGCAGAAAATTATGTCCTGAGCTAGTGAGTTCTTTCACCTGCTAGTTACACCCTCCCTTGTTCATTTTGTTTTCCGGGGTTGGTGGGAAACTGGGAGAGACCATATTTCACTCATTTAGGTGTTGCTGTTGTTTTGTTAGTGTTTCCATCAAACAGTAAAAGATGTGATGCAGAGGGCAGGGCTCCCTGACCTGAATTGTAAATTGTGTGAGAGAGACTGTTCCATTAGGGCTATAATTGCAGCAAGATTATAATTCTGCATCATTTTACCAAAGTGCATGTGAACAACAATAAAACACTGCACAAAGTGGGTGCGAGTATATATATATATAGAGAGAGAGAGAGAGAGAGAGAGAGAGAGCGCGCGAGAGCGCCTTCCCATAACATTGTGTTTGCGTTTCCCGGCAAGCTAAAAATGTATTTGTTTGTTCAAGCCTTTTGGGAGGGTTAGTGGATCTAACCTTATATTATCACTTGTCACTGGGATGTACTGTTTGTTTGGTTTTGTTTAGTTTTTTGCTTAGTTTTTATGTGGTTGTTTAAAATGTTTTAATTTTGTAATGTGTTGGATTGTGTGTATGCCAGCCTGGGCTCCTTTAGAAGGAAGGTTGAGGTTAAAATATAACAAACGAAACAGCAATCAAATAATACATTGCTTTACAAAATCCATGCACATAGGGACACTGGTAACATGGAGGGTAGAGAAGCCTGGATAAAGAAGAGAAGCAATGAAATAGTCTCATTCTTCTCTGGGGCCTCAAATACCTAGTTTCATATTAAAAACCCCAACTGCTTTTAATTGGGATTTTGAAATGCCACTTCTAAAATGTGCACAGAATGAATTGCCACTCTAGTTGTAACTATGTTACATTGCTGGGTTACATTACAGCAAAGTTGCTATTTGTGATTGATGCTCTTTCAGTAGCGTTATTGAAGAATGCTATAGGGACTACAGAGGATTTTTTTTTAATCCAGTAGCTTGGAAACTCTGTAAGGCAAAAGGCCCATTATCACCTGACTGCTTTGTGTTATAAATGACAGAAATATTCCAGAAGGCAGAATACTGAATTAGTAGTGTGTCAGAGCAAACCTACATTGTCACCAGTCATTATATTGATGGTGCTACTATCTTTATCATGACATAAAGATACGGTATTTTTAAACAAGATTATTTCTTATTTGGGTATTCAGAAAAAAGAGGCTCCGCTCGAGTGAGAGAGTTATATTGCGCAGCAGTAAGTCTTGAGCTGCAATGCTCCTTTTTATGTGAAAATTGACACTATGCTATATATTTCAGATAACTTCTAGGAAGCTATTTTATTCTGAGTCAGGGTACTGTTCCATTTGGCTCAGTATAGTCTACGGAAAGAGTGGAGAACCTGGGACCTCCAGGTGTGGTCTCTGATCATTGGTCATCTGGCTGGGGCTGATGGGAGTTGGAGTCCAACAGCATCTGAATGTTGAAATTGAATGTTGGAAGATTCACAACAGATAAAGTAATGCATTTCTTCACACAGGAAACAGTGATAGCCACAAACTTGGATGGCTTTAAAAGAGCAGAGAATTGTTAAATTAGAAACAGGAATAGAATTGTAATTGTAATTCTGAGCCAACTACTTTAAAACTATTCAGATAAAAACAAATTAAAACTAGACAAGACTGCAGAGCTCAGGGACAAGCAGCCTCCATTGTTGCCATCTTCACCTGGAAGTCAGTATCACCTTATTCATAATCTTCCCTCCCCTAGGGGGAGGTCAGTCAACGTTGGAATCCCCCAGGAACTGGCATCAGTTAGGTACAGTTCCTTTGATGAAATAGTCTAGTTGACCCACCTGGATGGCAAGGGTGCATGAAGTCCACTTTTTGCTTACATCCTGTCCATCCCCTGGATGTGGATCTTCTTGGATTCATTTTTAGGGTTAGTAATATGTAGACAGGGCTATATCTTTGCAAAGGTATTCCATCTCTTGCTTTGTTTTTGAGGAATGTAGCTCCTAACGGTCTAGTCTAGATGCAAATTTGTGAATATCTGTTATATTCAACTTAAAATGAGACCAGAATCAGATTTCTCCCTCATCTCTAGTTCTGCACTAGGAGCAAGCATACCTTTTCATAATATACAGGCATATTTTCCTCTTTGCATAATATCTAGAACTGTGAGGAAAGCAAGTGTGAGCATCTTGTCTGGACCTCAAGTAAAGAGAGGTCACACAACAAACTGTTGTGTCTGCAACGGGGTGGGGAAAAGATAGTTTGAGATCTACTAAAAGATCTCTGGGTACTTGCAGGCAAAAGTTTCTAACTTGTTTAGATTGTTTAATAATAGCAACAACAACAACAACAAAAATTCACCTAAATTAAGGCTGCTGAAATGAAGAACACTAACCAGGAGTGGACTTTTGTGTGGAAAGATTTTGAACTTAGATCAGCTCTTGTCCTGAAAACAAATTCTTAAACTCAGAATTTGCTCAGAGGCATCCTGTTCTTTAATCCTAACTTTTGCTCTGGGTGGTAAATCTTGGGGTTCTAGTGGAAAAAAGGAGACCCAAAAGGTCTAGGGGGTGCAAAGTAAGCTTTCCATAATGACATGTTATCACTATAGTAGAACCAAGAAACTTCCCTCAGTGGTGTTGAGTTTCAAGAAAGGCGTAGGTAAGATCTGAAAGATGTAACAGGCGGTAGATTCTCAAATCAGTTCCCTAATGGATGCTTGTACTGGCATATTTCTGCTTTTCATATCCAGGCTTTGATGCCTACATCAAAGGAAAGAGGCTTACAGAAGAAACACATCCATGAAATTCCCTTTTACCTGGTTACATTTGAATTGCTGAAGAAACGCACAACCATTCTACATAATATTCTGAATGAGTGCTTGGCTACATATTGCACCAGTCTTCTACTGCCTTTTGATATTTTGGACTGTAACTCCCATCATCTCTGCCCTTTGGCCACATTGTCCAGGACTGATGGGAGGGCACCAGGTTGGAGAACACTGTGCTAGGAATTCTGAAGCTTCCCAGGGAGATGCTGGGCAGGACAAGAGAATGGATGGAGAAAGGTGGCCAGCAGGCGCACGAGTCTCTCCAGATTTTTTCTCCTCTCTCTCTCTCTCTGTATGTGTGTGTGTGTATATGTGTTTCTGGAGAATATCTCAAAATTCTCAACAGATGCGGCCACTCTTCACGTGAGAGCTCTAATCTTTAGTCAGGACCTCAGGGTAGACTGAGGTAATAGAATTCTGGACTGTACTACCTGAGACTATATGTAGAAGACTGTAATTTCTGTCTCCATGGTGGTGGTTTGTTGTTGTTGTTGTTGTTGTTTTTAACCCAACAGGCTTCTCTCATGTGCAGTTTTGCTATATGAAGGTGCTTCTCCTGTAGGGAAATACTCAAAAATATGGCAACCCCATGCAATCTGAAGTATCACAATCATGAACTTTACTACCTCATAGTATTGCATTCTGCATAATTCAGAAGTTACCCACATTAACTTACAAGCACAGATAATACACAATATGAAAAAAGACACTACTTGCTTTTATGTATTTATATATTTACAGCTAACCACTGTCCTTTAGTGAGTGACTTGAATGGCTTTGTCCCCTCCCCTCCCCTCCCCCACACCATTTCTGAATTACTTTTTTGCCCTTGCCAACCTTATGATTCTTTCCATGGCAAGTGACATTGGCTTTGACTGTCCTTTAAATACCCTGACTTGAAGTCTGCCTGTTCCCAGAGATTTGCTGCTTTCAAGTCTTCCCAATTAACTTAATCCCTCTGCCACACAGATCCTGCAGTCATCCAGGATAAAAATATATTTACTGTCGATGCCACGAGTAATCTGTTAGTGTGTTACCTTGTAAATAAACTTAGAAGCATTCCATAGATAGGCTGGTTCCAGCTTTGTGTTTGCATTTCATAATTCATTCCATGTTGTTGTTTAAAAAATCTCCCCAATGACTGATTTATTGTTTTGTTGATCCTGATAATGCAGTGTTGGCCTATTCATTGTATTAGTGTCATTTCCAATGTTTCCCATGTTTTCTACTGGATACCCTAACAGTCCTTCCCTCTGGCTTCCATGGTTCAGCATTCCCAGAACTGCATTTTCTCTTATTCTCTTAGATTGTGGATTTCTTAAGGTACACAAGCAAATACAGTGTACAGTGTTTCTCAAGGTGCATTTAATGCTCACTAGGAAAATAAAATGGGAGGCTTGCTTATATGTCACCAAAAGCTAGAAATGTAGAGTTCAATTTCTACAGTGACTTTCTCTGTGGCTTTGGGCAAGGTCTTTCATTCTGTTTACCAGTAAATCCCCCTATATTATTGATTGTACACATTCATGAGCTGTCATTAATAACTTTGCAAACAAGAGCTATATAATTCATTATGATTTTATAAATGACAGGCTGTCAGGGCTGCCCTAGGTCCCAGCTCACAAAGGACCAACGCTGCTTCGTTGTTAAGTATAAAAGTCTTTATTGAAGTTCAGTTTCACTTCCAGAGCCGCAGCGCGCAGCCCCACGTCTAAAGTGTCAGACCACTGATGCTCCGTCTGAGTCTCCTCCCCCCTGACACCAATTTAAGATCCTAGCCTTGCTCCACCTTCTCCGCTGCTCCTTCCTCCTCTGGGTCCGCCTGCCCGCCGGGGTTCCGCCCTTTCTAGCCTCTTCTCCCGCTGATTCCCCTGAGCCTTCTCCCTCCCTCCGGCGGGCTTTAGGAGCTGGTTCCCCATCCGGGTCTCCTGCTGTTCCGCGCGCCTGCACATTTGAACTTGGCGCGCGCGCCCAGCCAGCAGCTTTCCTCCTGACCGTTTCACTGCTGCTGCCACTGCTTCCCCCTTCGGGGGGGCTAGCTGCAACTGACCTCCCTTCCGTTCCCCCACTCTCCGATAGAGGCGTGGTCAGCCCTGACTCCCTCTCTGGAGGAGACGCTGGCCCTGACACATGTGACTCCTCCCCCCCACTATGCTCTGGTGGGGAAACTGGTCCCGATCCTCCACTGCTGCTTTGGGGTTCCCCTCTGGCTCCTTGTTTCTGGTGCGTCCCCCCTGGGACCCCCCTTGCCCTGACCATCGGCGCCCCCTTCTGGGAATCTTCTGATTCGCTGGAGAAGCTCATGGAATCTCTCGGGCCACTGTCATACTCCCCTACGCTGCCCTCAGATTCTTCCCCTTCGCTCTCCCAATCCTCTCTCCCCAGTGCTCCTGCTCCTGATTCCCTGACACAGGCATAATTCAAAGAGCTACTTTTGGTACACCCAAGGGGATTGCTCCACTCAGCTCGCTTTTTTATTGTATTTTGGAGCAGCATACTTCTCCATGGTGTAATCTGCACATGAAATTCTCATTCAGTTCAAAAGTGGTTTGTCTTCAAGCCTGGAGAAAGCAGGAGCTTCAGTTGGGGAGAAAAAGTCAAAAGCACTTTATTGTCCACAGAACTGGTTACACATTACTTCAAATCTCGGTCTTTTAATACTCCTTTTAGCAGGTATGTAAGTGTATGCCAACCTAGCAGTTTGAAAGCACATCAAAGTGCAAGTAGATAAATAGGTACCGCTCCAGCGGGAAGGTAAACGGCGTTTCCGTGCGCTGCTCTGGTTTGCCAGAAGTGGTTTAGTTATGCTGGCCACATGACCCGGAAGCTGTACGCCGGCTCCCTTGGCCAATAAAGCGAGATGAGCACCACAACCCCAGAGTCGGTCGCGACTGGACCTATTGGTCAGGGGTCCCTTTACCTTTTTAAGTGTATTTAGGACTGCAGTCAAAGGTATGCTTACAGTGGATTAAACATCTTTGCATAGAATTGAGCTTCTGACCTTCACAAACTCAGGGTTCACCCAACTTACCTTTGCTCTGCATTTTTAGGCACAGGTCCAGGCTTTCCAGGTCTGTGTCTGCGTGCTCCCCTTCCCCGGGATTTTCACTCACTACCGCTGAATCAGAGCAAACAGCAATCTGTGGAACACCCAAATTGCCATTTGTTCCGAGTTTGTGCTTCCCTGGGGTGGGGATAGGGGGAAGTGCTTTGACACAAACCGGAAAAGTGTGAGCCTGTGCCTAGAAATTACAGGGCAAAAAGTCAATGAGACCTCAGTTTCATTATTTTGCTCTGGTGAGCTCAGTAAAGCAATAAGGTTTCCCCAAGAAATGTGAGGAGTTACATGACAGAGAAACCAAAGGCATAATTTCCACTAAATGTTTATCTTAAAGTGAAATATCAAGTAAATGTAAGGCTTCCTCCTTGCATGCAATATCTTAGGATTTCAAAGGAAGATGAAGGAATTTTAATAAACTTAGTAGAATTTCTATGGTAGCTCAGTTTCACTTGAGTGTCTAGTATGGCCTAAAGAGAAATGGCAAGAAAATACTCAAGTAAAAAAATCTGAGAAACTCTGAAGAACTCAAAAAGAGTTTCAGAAAGACTAAAACTGACACTTGTTGTTCTGGGTCAGCCCTATTTTCGCTTCATTATTCTTTTTGTTAAGAAAAACAAAAAACAAAAGGTAAAACCAAAGAATTGAAGAGAAAATTAGAGCAATAATTGCTAGATTAAAACTGAATGAGTTGATGAGACAGAACCATTTATAAACCCATAAATGATTCAAGTGTTAAAAACATAAATTTAAATACAATGATATTCTGTAGTATGATTGCTTGGGTAACCTTGAATCAGGGATGTAAGCAGTGCTATTTTTCTAGAAAAAGAGGTGCTGGAACTCACCACGAAGGCCTCCCTTGTTCTCTTGTAATGGCAGTAGCCCCCACCTGAGAGGGGCCAGAACTGAGTTCCAGCAAATTCCAGCTGAAAAAAAGTCCTGGATGTAAGTTTAAAGTGGCACAAGATTTGGGGTCACAAGAACGATAAGAGTAGATCACCTGAGTTCAGGAGAAAACTTCTGTCCCAAACTAGGTATCAGCAGAGCAGGAGAAATCAATGAATTATATTTAGCAGAAGATATATTATGTGAATTAGCTTCTACAATTAAAAAACACACAATTAGAACCATTTTTCATGACACTCAGTATCTGTCATGATAATGAACATGTGCTTTGATTATGACAGGTTGCATATTCTGGCTTGTCTGCAGGCAGCTTATGCTATCATGTGTCAAAAAGACAAAAAAACCCCTCTAAATTTAAGCTGCAGAAAAAAACTTGTAATATAATTGACACACAAGCCCTCACATAATGCACATATAAACATGTTTTTATTGCAACACCCCAGGTTCATAGCATGGATTATTGTCCTCACCCCTACCTAATCACCAACCACTCACTGTCTACTACATGTTGTAGATGCTAATACACAACCTGCTGCGTTCATGTACTCTACGATAGCAATTGCCAGTCTTTCACTGATGTAAAAAGCCATAGTTATTTGTTGCTGTCAAAGATATACCAAAACTATATAAATATCCTAAAAGATGTTATCAACGGTTCACAGCAGCTGCAGTGTGCGAAATTGCATGCTGTGCTGGCATGATGTCACAATGTCCGCATGCACACATTTGCATGCTCATGCACTGCAGATGAGGGGTCTTCTTCTGCCTCTACTCCAATGATTAACTTCTGTTTGGGGGGGGATGCTGAACGACAGCCCTAGCATCTCATACTAAACATTTTTAACAGGATAGGACCAAAAGGCAAATATATAAATACATAGAAGGCAGTCTGAAGGCAGTCTTAAGGAAGAGTGATTTACTAGGCATGGCCCTCAAAAATCTGTAAATATTTGTCACAGCTTTTCACAGCTAGATAGTACATCCATTTTTGACAGATGGATAATGAATTACTTCAGCAGCAAGTACAGTGGTACCTTACAACCATAATCCATTCCAGAGGTCCGTTTGTAAACCAAAACAGGTTGTAACCCAAGGCACACTTTCGCCAATGGGGCCTCCAAATTTTTTTTGTTCATAATCCCAAAAAAAATAATTATGGGTTGTAATCCAAAATAAAGTTTGCAAACCGGGACATGCACTTCCGGGTTTGACGTGTTTGTAATCCAAAACTTATGCAAACCAGACTGTTTGCAAACCAAGGTACCACTGTAGTGGTTTGAGTAGGATCGTTCTTTTTACAGCTCTACAGGGTCACCTCTTGCCAGCCTGAACCATCCTCTACCACCATTCCATGCCCAATATGCAAAGGGAACTGCCCCACTTCACCCAAAAGGGTGACGACATTCTCTGGCAGGACCATCAGAGAAGCCTTATTGGTGAGCATTGGGCACATGGGGATGAGCATTCCCCTCTAAATCCTTCCGTTGCTGGGAGGCCTTCGCAATCAGGGTTCCCATATTTCAAGAGGTAAAAATCTGGACACAAAAGCTGTTGAGCTTCTGATAGCATCTCCGCTGCCGCCGAGCCCAAGCCACCCAAGCCACAGCCTCAACCAGAGCTGCCTACAAATACTTTTTTTAACCCAAAATCCAGGACATTTGCTTTAAAATGTAAAATTCCCCATGAATGGGCATGTGGGGCCGTCAAAAGAAGACATGTCCAAGAATTCCCGGATTCATGTCAACCCTATCTCAATGTCTTTCTTGCCCTTCCTTCCTAGATATTTGAATATTGACTCTAACTGAATCTAAAACAATATTTTCAATATTGTTGAATATTGGGTTGGGTTTAGTGTCAAAAGATTTTTTTTAAAAAAATTTCCCTTTTCCTTTTAAAGAATTTATATAGGGTTGATGTAAATACCAGAAAAATAATATAAATAAAAAGTTTTACATAAATGCATTTAACAGAAATACAGAAAATATTAGGGACGCGGGTGGTGCTGTGGCTAAACCACAGAGCCTAGGACTTGCCGATCAGAAGGTCAGCGGTTTGAATCCCCGCGATGGGGTGAGCTCCCGTTGCTCAGTCCCAGCTCCTGCCAACCTAGCAGTTCGAAAGCACGTCAAAGTGCAAGTAGATAAATAGGTACCACTCCAGTGGGAAGGTAAACGGCGTTTCCGTGCGCTGCTCCGATTCGCCAGAAGTGGCTTAGTCATGCTGGCCACATGACCTGGAAGCTGTATGCCGGCTCCCTCGGCCAGTAAAGCGAGATGAGCGCCGCAACCCCAGAGTCGTCTGTGACTGGACTTAACGGTCAGGGGTACCTTTACCTTTACCCTTTTTACAGAAAATATTACATTGTCTATCAATTTAAAATACTATAGAGTTAACTAATGAACCTAGTGATCTAATAACTTCCCCAAACTTTTCATTCCAAAGGGCAATAAAATCACAAATTTCCCCAATAAATCTGTTTCCAGATCTTATATTTTCTCTCACACAGTTATGTATCTTTATACAAAACTGATGGATCCCATATTCTATACAGCCACTAAGAGAAGAGGGGAGGCATAAAGGTAAAGGTAAAGGTACCCCTGCCTGTACGGGCCAGTCTTGACAGACTCTAGGGTTGTGCGCTCATCTCACTCTAGAGGCCGGGAGCCAGCGCTGTCCGCAGACACTTCCGGGTCACGTGGCCAGCGTGACAAAGCTGCTCTGGCGAACCAGCACCAGAGCAGCACACGGAAACGCCGTTTACCTTCCTGCTAGAAAGCGGTACCTATTTATCTACTTGCACTTAATTGTGCTTTCGAACTGCTAGGTGGGCAGGAGCTGGGACCGAACGACGGGAGCTCACCCCGCCGCGGGGATTTGAACCGCTGACCATACAATAGGCAAGTCCTCCACCCGTGTCCCTCCAGGGGGAGGGGAGGCATAGTTACCCCCAAAACAAAATATTTAGACATTTTAGCTGATGTTTAAAATATTGTAACCATTGCTTTATTCCCTTCCTCCACATACCCTTCTAAATAATTCAAAAGTGTGATTAATGGATTTTTATTTAGCACTATTCTAGTGAGATTTAATCATCATCAGAATAAACTCTATTACCAGTATCAACTACTGTTGTTATTTTTATTATTGCTGACAAAATCCAATGCGGCATTCTTCAAACGTGGGTCCCCAGGTGCTGTTGGTCTAATTTACTGGTTACATGACGTCAAACAAAATAAATGTAAAATCCAAGTAGGAAATCTAATTTTGTCAATGCACACTATTTAAAGAAGGCATTTATTTATTTATTTATTTATTTATTTATTTAATTTACAAGCAACAGTTGTCAGCTAATAAAAATCCAATCTGTAGCAACAGACAAGTCAAGAATTATGTTAGAGCCTTCTATTACAAAAGGGAATCAATAGAAAACATTGGATTCTTCTTTGGTCTTTGCATCTTTTTAAAAATATTCAAGGGAAACTGTGAGTACATGGAAATTGGGAAACTCTTTTTCTGAGTTTATATAAACTGGTATAAGTTGAGCAAAGCTGTTCACACTGCAGTGAAAGGGAATGTGCCAAACTGAATTCAAAGATATTGAATAAAGCCCTGTGTGATGTAGTGTTGGATAAATTCCCTAGGAAAATAGATCACAGCTGGATCTTCACGACCTGGGCTAATTTGCCACTTCTGCTACGGCGTCATTTTGTGGCCTTGGGCAAGTCATTACTTTTCAAAATCAATTCCCCGTCTTTACAGGAGGATTAATAGTGCCTCTACTCACAAACATATTATGAGAACAGACAAAACAAGAGTGTAAAATACATTATAAAGTTAAAGTCATATAGGTAAGTCATGAATAGCAGAGCTGAAATGGATAATCAAAATTTTTAAAATTTAGTATAGCTTCAATCTTTGCCATTCACATTTCATATTTGAAATATGAAATGTTTACTTCACAATGATTTTGCTCGGTTACAGGAATAAATGGTCCCTAAATGGGACAGAGACATCTATGTATAGTTTACAACGAGGAAACAACTATCCTGTCCACCCAATTAAGTACTGATTGATGACTAGGGAAAAGGGTTGTCAAGTCAGGAGTATTCCAGACCCTGATATTTCAGGGCCCAAACCTGAGGGAGTCCCCTGGCGACATCATGGTGATGTCATGGATTTCACAGGGGCATGACATCATATGACACATTAAACTTCAACTACAGTCAGTGTGAGCATGTCATTCAAATAAAAAACATGAAGTCTAACAAATGAGCAAATATGTCACTGGTTGGAAATTTAGATAGAAACCTTAACTATAAGTGGTGTTCCTCAGTTTGTTGTGAACTGCACTTTTGAACAGCCAGTGTTAATGATGCAATTATTCACATGTCACATGAAAGAGGGAATAAGCTTGTTTTCTCCTGCTCTGGAGGGTGGGACTCGAACTAATGGCTTCAAGTTACAAGAAAGGAGATTCTGACTAAATATCAAGAAGAACTTTCTGACAGAAAGTGCTCCCTTGGAAGGTGGTGGACTCTCCTTCCTTGGAGGTTTTTCAGCAGAGGTTGGGTAGCCATCTTTAGCTGAGATTCCTGCACTGCAGGGGGTTGGACTAGATGACCCTCAGGGTCCCTTCCAATTCTACAGATCTATGATTCTTTGATTCCATAGTTGCCAGTCAGTACTGTATGCATTTATAAATGCCTTCTGACTTCATTGTCTATACCACCACCAATGCTTATACCAATATGCATATTGTTATTCTTTACTAAAAACAAGATAACAGGGGGAAAACAGGGGAAAACAAGAAAAGACAAATGTTCATAGGAACACATAATGTAACATGATCAGCTGTGCAGGTCTACCTGTCTGACACATAAACAAACCTGGTAGAAGAGGAAATGAAGAGCAGAAGGGTTAGCTATTTTTGATAAAAATATGTGTCTTACACAAACAGTCTTTTTACTTGTCAAGCTGGCAACATTTGAAGTATAATTTACAAAGCCTTCCAGACAGTGTCTGCATGAAGTCCCCACACCTCTCACCTTCACAGTCAAGACAGAACTAACAGGAGTAACAAGCAACTCCCAACTGCCAATTTTCAACTTCCAGTTGTCAACTACCACCTCCTTTCTCCAGTACCACCTATTCTTTGTGAAATACATTCACAATGAAATTGCATTACAAATACTAACATTTAAGGCAGCACAACTGCTCCCCCCCCCAACTGGGCTCTGAGCCAAAGGGGGTGGCACACGGCGCCACAGCTGTGACGCAGTTAATTCAGAACAATGGAAGGTGCGAGGCAACGGTGGGTGGGCGCCAAATGTTGGTCTTGCACAGGGCACCACAGAAGTTTGAAAGGCCAAGGTCCACCCCCTTTCATAGCATTTGCTTTAAACAGAAACATACACACAGTTTATTCCTCAAGCTCTGAGTTTTATGACATGGGATGTGGTGAGAGTGGAAAATTGCAAGGATCCTCATTTTACACCAAAAACAGACCTTTCCAAACTTCTACTTTACATACACACACAATTCCCCAAAATCTGTGTTTAAGGGTGGAGCCAAAAATATCACTCGGCCAGCAGAAGCTCTCTTGTGAATCTATATTACATTATTTTCAATCCAGAATTTCATTTAGAAAGAAAAGAATCTCTTCCCTCCCATCACTCCATTCTTTTCCATACCAAAAGTGATTTCCTATGCACATCCCTATAGTTCTCAAGTGGATTATTTCTGGGAGAGCAGTAGGGCAGCTATCCTGGAAGTGTGGAGGGAGAAAACTCAGGAATGGGGTTCAGAATTTCCAGCATTTTATTTTCTTCTTCCCACAAGGCAGCCCCCGACCTGCCAGCTCCCCCCTAAGTGATCCATCTAGTCTCAACTTCAAATGAAAATATATAACAACTATCTCATCCAGCCCCTACAGTCTTCTCTCCTACTCTCAGCACTCCATTCTCCCTTGGTAATTTTTTGTCCTTGCCTCCTTGGATTCACTCAAGAGGACCAAAAGGCCTCCAGGAGTTGTTGTGGACAGCAAAGGCAGCAGTGCTCAATTCCTCCTCCTCCTGCTCCTCCTCTTTGCATGGTGCCCCTGCTTCTGCAGCCCTGCCCCTTGCGCCCAGTGCACATGTGCACTCATAGCCCTCTTCTTCTACAATGTCTATGTAGCATGGGAACTCCCAGCAACTTGCCCAGCCAGCTTTCCCTTGCCAACAGCTGCTGACCATACCCACTCAGGCCCTGGGACACCCACAGAGTTACATTCCAGTACATTCAACCTACCTACAAATTCCTGTAACAAAACAAAAAACAGGCATCATATCAGTCATAGCCTTAGGTTTCTCTAGAGCAGAGGAAGAAGACAAATCTGGAGGCAAATTATGGCCAACCTCAAGTGTGGAACACACAACCAAAAAGCATTCCTCTAGTCTCCCTTTGGGCCCAACCAAAGCTTCAACTGCTTCACAGTTGGGTCATGAAAATCAGCATCAATGTCCTTTCCCATACACACTTCAAGTGCTTCTGGGATGCCTTCATCCAACCACCTAAACTCACATGGCAATTAACCCTAACAAAGCAAGCAGTATCAAGCTCACATTCAGGTGGGTTATGTCCAAAATGAACGTTTTAGTAGGAATAACACCCTGCAAACCTCTTTCAGTGGGTCAAAGCAAAAGGGAGGGCAGTGAAAATGCCTGCAAGCCTGGCTGTACTTGTTAGGAATGGCAAAACAGACCCTCCAAGTGTCCCTATTTTCCAGGGACAGTCGCAGATTTACAGAAACCATCCAGGTTTCTGATTTGATCCCAGAATGTCCCAAATAGGATGTAAGGAGTATGTGACCCCTGAGCCAAAGAGAAAGGTAACTTGACAACTACACAACTATTCAACATCTGAAGGTAGTCCTGTGTAGGGAAGTTTTTAAATATTTCATGTTTTTATATATGTTGGAAGCTGCCCAGCATGGCTGGGGCAACCCAGTCAGATGGGCAGGGAATAATAATAATAATAATAATAATAATAATAATAATAATAATAATAGAATAGGCTGTCCCTATTTTCATTAGAGAAATGTTGGAGGATATGGCAAAATAGGCTTCAGATGAGTTCAAATGGGGAATCACATGATTGGCTACTTCAAAAGAAGACCTTGCTTCCTCATCACTCTGAAGACCCTAGAGGCACTAGTTGCCGTAATTAAGGTTCTCTTGTATCATGGCTGCATTAGTGTTTTCTCCCTGAAGTTCTGAACCAACTAGCATAATCTCAAGGCATGGACATTATTATATAGGCCTAATTCCTACCTCTCACCCAGAGTCATAAGATTCAAGCTAAGTCCTAATTTATCCTAAGAGATTCTGAGGGACCAGGCTTTATTAAAGCCTTCCAGGTATTGCAAGGTAAATTGCCAGTGACCAGCCTCTAATGCCAGGCCTTGCAAACGTGTCCACCACCTTCTGAAGGTAAGGTCTCTCAGGACAGGTGAGTTTATCAGGAGGGTTTCTTCTCATCCTTAATTAGATATCAATTGAATTTGAATTTCACATGCAGTACATAGGACTTATTAGAAAGATATTTCATAGTGCTGATATAATTTCCCCAAGAAGCCAATGATCATATTGATTTATACAATGTGTTTCAGCAGTTCTACAAACTTAGTATACAACCTTGAATGAAAAGACAATTACTCAATGTGCAGAATTGTTGCCCTTTGCTGGTTAAGGGTCAGATTTTGAACACCCATTTAATTTATAAGGCAGCCCAAACATTTTTTTTAAAAAAGAACCAGGAAATAGTTGGGTACTTCTTTTGCAGTTTACCGTACTTTTCGCACCATTACACTCAGTTTTTTTCACCTAAAAGGTAAAGGGAAATGTGTGTGCGTGTTATGGAGCGAATGCAGGCAGGAGGAACCGCTCTTGCTGGCTGTTCGGCAGCCTCTCTTCCTCCGCTTGGCTGGCTGAGAAGCTGGCAACAGCTGAGCAACAGCTGAGTGTCGGGAGACAGCCTCTCTTCCTCCTGTCTGCCTGCTCTATGGCTTTTTGGCGAGGTGGGAGAAGGGAGGCAGCTCGGAAGCCAGCAAGAGCTGCGCGCAGTGTGTAAAAGCCAAGGTGGGGAAAGGGAGACAGCCTCTCTTTCTCAGTGTCTGCCTGCTCTATGGCTCTCCCTTACACAAATGTAAGCGGCTCTTACTCTGCTTTCTTTACAATGAGCCGGAAGGAGGGACAAAGAGGGCATCCCCTTCCGTCCCTCCCCCAGCACCTCACCGGTAAATTCAAACAAAGCAGCTTACAAGGCTCGTGTCCCTGAGTCTCCTCCTCCTCTTTTTGCTCCCGTTCGAGGCAAGGCAGCTCCACAAATGTGAGTTCCCCCTCTCTCTTCCTTCCCTCCCTCTTCCAACTTCAAAAAATATTGGGGGGACAGCCAGGTAAGCCCCACTCACATACCACAATGGGGGATGGGGGATGACTCCCTCAAATATTTAATGGGGGGGTGAAGGCACCTAGGCCCATAGGAGTTGGCTGCTTTGCCTAGGACAAATGTGAGCTCTCCATCTCTCTTCCCTCCCTCCCTCCCTCCCTCCTTCTTCCAACTTCAATAAAATATTGGGGGGGGGGCAGGTACAGGTAAGCCCCATCTCACAGACTGCAATGATCTCAAGACAAAGTGCATGCACACTGGTACCTTATATGAATGGCAATGCCCATCAGCATGGGGGGAGGATGACTCCCTCAAATATTTAATGGGGGGGGTGAAGGCACCTAGGCCTATAGGAGTTGGCTGCTTTGCCTAGGACAAGTGTGAGCTCCCCCCCCCCTTCCTTCATCACTGTATTGGAGATATCATACATTACTGACAGTTCCTTCATTCACGTGGTTACAAAGCACGGATCCACATGGATCCTCAGGATTTTTGCACTGGGTCACCCCAAATTCACCATCAGATCACATAGCATGTCCATGGCCACAGCATGCACCAAAAAAATCACGCACCCACTGTTGCCTGGGGCCGCAGTGGTGCAAAAACGTGGTTACAAAGTACGGATCCACGTGGATCCTCAGGATTTTTGCATTGGGCTACCCCAAACTCACCGTCAGATCACATGTCTGTGGCCACAGCATGAACCACAAAAATCATACATCCACTGTTTCGTTTAGAATATTTTTTTTCTTGTTTTCCTCCTCTAAAAACTATGTGCGTGTTATGGTTGGGAGCGTGTTATAGAGCGAAAAATACGGTATATGAAACTTTTAATCTGTGAAAGTGGCAATAACAGATCTATCCAAAGTATGTACTTTACAAATAAATTCTGTTGAGCTCAGTGGAAACTATTCTCAGGTACAAGCGCATTAAAAAAAAAACCACCTGACCATTTCAAGCTGATCAGGATCCAGCACAACAAATCCACCCATGTGCATGTGAAAGATTATTTTCCTGTTCAGCTGTGCCCCCTTGTTAGTCCATCTAGATATGACAATTAATTTCTTTCTGAGCAGCACAGGCTAGAATTTGTCTCGGTATTCTTTTTATATTTTCAATTTAGTATGTATTGATTTCTCTTGTCTCTTTCTCTTTCTACTGTTCTATTTTTAGCTTAGTCTCACAAAGATTATGACCCCTAAGAATATCACCTATTCTATTAGCCCTCTCATCCTGAGCAAATGGACAGTCTCTCCACCTCTGGCACACGTGGTCAACAGGTCCTTTTTGTTTTCTTTGTCGGCATGTATCATGAATTCCATGTAGGATCTAGGATTGCCATACGCCCGGATTTTCCCGGACATGCTCTCTTTTTGTGTTTGTGGGGGGGATTTTGGTGGGGGGTGAGACTTTTAAAACTTGTCAAAACGTCCGGAATTTTTTGTTTTGGCTCCTAAAGAGAACTACATTTCCCATGAGGCCTCGGGGATTCTGCAGCGAAACCGGCCCTGTGATTGGATGCAGGCAGTTCCGATCTAGCTGCCCACTGGCTGTCCCGGGTGCGGAAAGCGAGGCGGCGGCTGAGACGGAGCGGGGGGCGCGCGGGCGGGAGAGGGCGGAGGGTCCCCCGGAGCAGAGCAGCCAAGAGGAGCCGGGCGGGCTGGGCGGCGGGGCGCCTCCTCCTCCTCCGGAGCTGGACCAGAGGGAGGCGAGTGCGCGGCGGGGAAGGAGCCTCCTCCGCCAAGTGCGGCCCCCGACGGAGGCAGGAAGATGCTGGGAGGCACCTCCTTGTTTTGCCTTTCCGGGGGGAAAGAAACCCATCAGTTGGTTTCCCTCTTTTCTTCCGCTTCCTTTGGTGTCGTGTCTCTGTCTCCTTTCCTCTGCCGGCTGCCGTGAGCCACCAAGAGGCAGCGAACTCGAGCGCTTCTGCCTCGCAGCCCCTCGTCAGACTCCGAGCAAAGAAGCGGAAGCATCTTCAGCCGCCAAACAAAATCTCCCGCGGATCCGTGTTGGGAGGCAGGCTGGGCCTCCCTCCCCTAGGTCGTTTTCACCCAACGCATGGTCAAATCCACCTCTGCCAAAGAGCCTTCTTCTGCTTTAAACGTCCCGTTCAAACCTCAGTTTGCAGAATTTAGGGATCGATCGCCTCTCCCTTCTCTCTCTTCTGCTACTTCCTCCTTTCCGCCTAGATCTCTCAGCTAGCGTTTCTTTATATGGAGATCAGCTCTTCTCCTTCCCTCCCTCCCTCCCCGCACCTTGGATCGTCATGATGCAAACCCAGGATATAGAATCATAGAATCATAGAGTTGGAAGAGACCACAAGGGCCATCGAGTCCAACCCCCTGCCAAGCAGGAAGCACCATCAGAGCACTCCTGACATATGGTTGTCAAGCCTCTGCTTAAAGACCTCCAAAGAAGGAGACTCCACCACACTCCTTGGCAGCAAATTCCACTGTCGAACAGCTCTTACTGTCAGGAAGTTCTTCCTAATGTTTAGGGGGAATCTTCTTTCTTGTAGTTTGGATCCATTGCTCCGTGTCCGCTTCTCTGGAGCAGCAGAAAACAACCTTTCTCCCTCCTCTATGTGACATCCTTTTATATATTTGAACATGGCTATCATATCACCCCTTAACCTCCTCTTCTCCAGGCTAAACATGCCCAGCTCCCTTAGCCGTTCCTCATAAGGCATCATTTCCAGGCCCTTGACCATTTTGGTTGCCCTCCTCTGGACACGTTCCAGTTTGTCAGTGTCCTTCTTGAACTGTGGTGCCCAGAACTGGACACAGTACTCCAGGTAAGGTCTGACCAGAGCAGAATACAGTGGCACTATTACTTCCCTTGATCTAAGGGAATACATCCCTTGTTGTATTTGTATTATTTAATATTCTTATTGAGAGCACACTTCCTTGGGTGGGGGATCAAGTTTTGTAAGGACAGGTAACAGAAAGCACCCTACCTATCAAGTTTTTGCTGGAGAGAAAATGTGTCTGAAGATCTGCATATGACCTCCTCCACCTGCCCCCCTTTTCTAAGATAAAATGGACCAGCCCTCTGGATAGATATTAAAAGTGTGTGTGTGTGAGAGAGAGAGAGAGAGAGAGAGAGAACAATCAGGATTTTACAGCACCTTTTTCAGCAGTTATAAATGAGATCTAGTTTCCATTCCTGCTAAATCACATTTAAAAAATGTTTCCCAGTTCTCATGATCGAGACATGTCTCATGACAGGCTAGGCTTCCTTTGCTCCAGCAGAATCTGATGCCATGGAGAAGAGCCCCCCCCCCCGGGGTGTGTACTTGATTAATCATTTATTCTGTAAGGTGGGTGGCATCGCAGTGCGTTGGGTGAAGTTTTACTAGCAAAAGCAGAAACTCTGTAGTGAGTGATTCCCTCTAACAATGGCCTTGGAATGATGTACATGGTGATGAGGAAGCAGTGTCCGTGCAGACAAACATTCTGACTGATTTTTGCATTTGTTTTCTCTTTAAAAACAAAAGCACCCATCAGTTGCTACATCGAAGTAAAGACTGCTTTGCTGAACATTTCAAATTGTAGGGATCTGTGGTGGCGGAGCAATGCAAAACTCTTACTTCAGTGGAGTAAAACTGGAAGAAGGATTTCTTCTGGGGAGTGGAAGACAGAAAGCGTGTGCTGTGAGATGTTTCATTAGGCTGGAGGTTTGAGGGGGAAGGAAGACATTCCCTTCCACTTTCTGCATAGGAGGAGGAGGAGGAGGAGAAGAAGAAGGAGAAGAAGAAGAATTTATTATTTATACCCCACCCATCTCTTTGGGTTTCCCCAGCCACTCTGGGTGGCTTCCAACAAAATATTAAAAATACAATAAAACATCAGACATTAAAAACTTCCTTAAACAGGGCTGCCTTCAGAAACTCCAATAGGGTAGTTTCAGCCAGTCCTCATGGAGGGATATGCCTTCAACTAGCTTTTGTTTAGGGTGCTACTTAAGGTTGTAATAATGTCTCCTTTTTGCCTATGCTCCGTTAAGTGTTGGCCAAATGTATTTCATTTACATGACTGCATGTGGCAGTGCCCCAGCAGTGGCAGCTACGACAGCCATGTGGCTCCCATGCTCCATTCACCCTCCACACATGTGCTTGGGGGAAGAGGCAGGAGGCTCTGTCATCATCCTGGCGCCCTGCTGCTTCCTTCCCCAAGGCCAAGAAACACTTGCCCAGCTTTGGGAAGGAAATGGGAGGGCTCTTGGACCCTGTCGGAGCCCTCCTGGCTCCATCCCAAAGCCAGGCAAGCGCTTCCTGGCCTTGGGGAAAGAGGCACAAGGCTCTGCCAGGATCCTGGAGCCTTGCTGCCTCCTTTCCTGAGCATGTGCAGAGAACCTGCCCCTTTTGCCCATTTGGCTGTCCCTCCAGCCATTTCTAGGCAGTGAGTACCAGCACCTTCTTCTCCAGAAAAAAGCACTGTGAGTTGCCATGTATATATCCGTGTTGTTAATTGACATCAACTAGAACTTGTAATCTATGTATGTTGGTGGCGGTGGCTCTGATATAAATAGTTGGCTATTAGTAAATATTATGAAAAAAAATGTTATTTGATTTCTGCTTTGTTTTTTAAGCAGGAGATGCCTAGATCTGGTAGTTTCTAAAGCTGTTCTGGAGAAAGCAATATTTGTTTTGTTTATTAAGTCTTTTTTTAATAAAAATGCTTAGCAACACCACCTTCTTCTAGAAATTAAGCTTTACGAGGAGCGGTTGAAGGAGCTGGATATGTTTAGCTTGCAAAACAGGAGACTGAGAGGCGATATGATAGTTATTTTCAAATACTTTAAGGTCTGTCACATGGAGGATGGAACAAGCTTGTTTTCTCCTGCTCTGAAAGGTAGGACTCAAACCAATGGCTTCAAGTTACAAGAAAGGAGATTCTGACTAAGCTTTTTTTTTGGGGGGGGGACTTTCTGACAGTAAGAGCTGTTCAGCAGTGGAACAGTCTCCCTTGGGACTCTCCTTCCTTGGAGGTTTTTAAGCAGAGGTTGGATGGCCATCTGTCCTGGATGTTTTAGCTGATATTCCTGCATTGCAGGGGGTTGGACTAGATGACCCTAGGGTCCCTTCCAACTTTTATGATTCTTTCTTTCTTTCTTTCGTTCCTTCCTTCCTTCCTTCCTCATTTCTCTAAACTTATTCTGCCTATTGAGGCCACCTGTCCTGCATCTAAAGTCTCCAGAACAAATTAAATTCTTAACCCGAGGTACCGCTGTACTATTCTAATAATTGTTGAATGTTACTTTTTTTGATGTAGGTTGCTTATTTTAAAGTTTTGTTTTATTATCACATTTTTGTATTGCATTAGATTGTTATAAGATATACATTTTTTGTTTCTGCAGCTTGTAAACCGCCTTGAGTATTGTAAGATAGAAAGACGGTATACAAATTAAAAATGATGATGATGATAAGTTTCCCCGGATTCATTGAAAACAATCTGGTAACCTTATGCTAGGGTTCTGAGTCCCTAAACCTTATTTTCCAGTAATGAATATTAACAGCCACGATGTGTAAAGTTGTTGGCTACTCTAACATGTTTTAAATCCAAGGTCCCCAAACTTTTTCAACTTTTTCACTGTCCCTCAGACACTGTCGGGGTCCAGATTATAGTTTGAAAAAAATATGAACAAATTCATATGCACACTGCACATATTTTATTTGTAGAGCACAAAAAACAGGAAAAACAATACAATATTTAAAATGAAGAACGATTTTAATCAATATAAACATATAAGTATTTCAATGGGAAGTTTGGGCCTTCTCTCCATCTATCTATTATGAAAAGCCGCGCCAGAGATGCTTACTGCCCTGCACCGCGGTAACCGCCGACGCGGCCTTTCAGCCTCAGATTCTTGGCGGGTTTTCAAATGGTCACGCAGGCCGGATTCGTGACCCTATCTGGGCCATGGGCCGTAGTTTGGGGACCCCTGTTTTAAATCATTGAGTGGTGTGGCATATCATTCTCCTGAGATTTGATGCACATATTTTACAACACAAGGTACTGTATTGTCTCAAAGATAAGCCACACTCCCCCACCCCTAAATTCCGACTGTGTAAAGTTATTTGTGACCTTACAAAAAGCCAGATATTACTGCTGAAACAGATATACAGTGAAGCCCCCCTTAACTCTTTAACTCCTGCTGGAGCCCTGGTGAGCGGGGGTGGCAGGTGGCTGGTGGGCGGCCGTTGGTGCCGCCTCTTTGCCCTTCCTGCAGTTCACCTCCACTGTCATTGGGGAGGGTGCGCCCCGCCCGGTGCCAGGAGTGGTGGGTGATGGGATGGCAAGTGCTGGTGGGGGCTGCCGCAGCACTGCCACTATGCGATCCTGGCGCTGTTAATGGAGGGGGGGCGAGCTGCATGTCCCCTGCAGAATGTCTTCTTGCCCAGCCAGCCCCCGCCGTTAGGGAGTGGGGTGGTGCCTGCCCAGCATGGGGGGGGGGCAGCGGGTCGTGGGTGCCTAGGCAGGCCTCCACCTCTGCCCTACGTAAACCTCCCCCCAGCTGCACCGTGTAGGGCTGCTGCTTCGGGGCGCCTTTGGCAGCTCCCCCCCCCATCATTTCCCAGTGTGCTGTGCAGGTCCTCTAGGGCTGCAGTTTATTTGCTCGGACCATGTGGTTGCCACCAATTTTAAGGAAGCAGCTTATATTCTTTTATATATATATATATAAGATATTTATTAAAGTTTTTTTTTAAAAAAGTACAAAAAGAAACATAAAAAAACATCCTTTTAAACAAGACAAGATGAAATACAAAAAAGAAAAAAGAAAAATCACAAAGAAAAAAACCAGAGAATTAACATCCATTAGACAAAAAGAAAAGTCAAGAGAAAAAAAATACACCAACTCTTCCCATTTGTTTTCTTTCATTAGCCTATTTCCTTGACCTCCTCACACCTCCCTTTTTTGTATTCTTGGTCACTTTTATTTTCAGCAAATCCTTTCCCTCCTTTCAAATTTTTGTCCTGTAAATTTATCTGGGTATTAATATAAATTTACTTTCCCTCCTTTCACCAATTAACAGTCTGTTTTTTCCTAAACCTTTATAACATTTCTGCTAAAGTCACATAAATTCATTCCAACATCATTCTAACATTCATTAATTTTGCAGTGTTTCTGTAAATAGTCTTTAAATTTCTTCCAGTCTTCTTCCACCGACTCTTCTCCCTGGTCTCAGATTCTGCCAGTCATTTCTGCCAGTTCCATATAGTCCATCACCTTCATCTGCCATTCTTCCAGGGTGGGTAGATCTTGTGTCTTCCAATACTTTGCAGTAAGTATTCTTGCTGCTGTTGTAGCATACATAAAGAAAGTTCTAGCCTTCTTTGGCGCCAATTGGCCGACCATGCCCAGGAGAAAGGCCTCTGGTTTCTTCGGAAAGGTATATTTAAATACCTTTTTCATTTCATTATAGATCGTCTCCCAGAAAGCCTTAATCCTTAGGCATGTCCACCAGAGGTGAAAGAATGTACCTTCAGTTTCTTTACATTTCCAACATTTATTATCGGGCAAATGATAAATTTTTGCAAGCTTGACTGGTGTCATGTACCACCTGTATATCATTTTCATTATATTCTCTCTTAAGGCATTGCATGCCGTAAACTTCTGGAAGCGGCTTATATTCAGGTATTGTCTCTTTTTCTCTCTCCCCCCCACCCCAAATTTTTAAAGTGCGGCTTATATTCGGGGGCGGGTTATATTTGGGCCAATACAGTAATTTGTGTTGCCGGAGTAGTGGATATCTGGCAGAAATTTGCATTACCCTGCTTCTGGAAACAGATTTTAGTTCACACCATAAAGGGACATTATTTTAAAACACCAGTATCAAGGGACAGGAGGCGAGAGGATCAGGGGTGGGCAAAAGTTCTTGTTTTTTACATTTGAAGGCCCTCTGTCAAATATTTTTGAGATAAAATTGCAAAACAGAATGTATTTTAAGAGCATTTGCTGTGACTATTTTTAGCTGAGATTCCTGCATTGCTGGAAGTTGGGTTCCATGAGTCTATTTTATAATACATCATCATCATCATCATCATCATCATCATCATCATAGCAGCATTATCAGTGACCTTCAAATCGCCAGTCTTTTGTAAAGCAAATTAATCTGTGCTTGTCCATGCTGAAGGCCTAAATACCTATAAAAATACTTTAAAGGGTGTCATTCTATGGTAATATCACTGCAGATGTGTGTAAGGCAACTAAATACTCTTATATTTCCATTCTTGTAATTTAACCTCGACCTTATCCCAAAGTGGGTATTTTGATGTCACTAAGGCAGCAATCCTATGCACATATACTTGGATAAGCACCACTAAACAGTGAGGCTTACTTCTGAGTAAACACATGTAAGATTACATTGTACATATCTTTCATACCCGGTAAAATATTTCCATCTGTCTCACAATGAAATCTCAAATAGTGCTCCTGTTTGAATATTCTGAAAGGTTTGTCACAGTGCAGCGAGATCTCAAAGATTATCTTTATATACATCTCCTGGTTTGGTTTCGTTATCCAATTATTCTGAATTATCTTTTATGACAGCCAAATAGTTTTCTGCTGCCCAGTACCATTTTGCCTTTCTGGGTGCACTGGTATACCACTTGTGGTATGTTAGTGAAAGCTTTTTGAAAAATTTCTTTTGGAAAGACCAACAGTGCCATCTATGGTAGAAGCTAAGGAACAACCAGATAATCTTTCAATTCATGCTTTGGTTTTTCATTTAAAGAAACAACGTAACATAACAAAGGTTTCTCTGTCCTTTTCTCCCAATAACAGCAATAAAAGATTATTTTTTAAAAAATGATTTCTGTGGAGTCTGATGCAAAGGAACCTGATCTACACTTCTGTAATCATCCTTTGAATTTCCAAATTTTTCAATTCACTTATCGGATTAAAAATGCTTCTAAAACTGTGCTTTATGATAAAATATCTTCAGAAATTCATAATGTATTTTTTAGCTATTTAAATACAAATGCTAATGTGTTTTCTCCTGCTCTGGAGGGTAGGACACAATCCAAAGGATTCAAGTTACAAGAAAGGAGATTCTGACTCAACACCAGGAAGAACTTTCTGACAGTAAGAACTGTTTGACAGTGGACTCCCTTGGGAGGTTGTGGAGTCTCCTTCATTTGAGGTTTTTCATCAGAGGGTGCTTTAGTTGAGCTGCATTGCAGGGGGCTGGACTAGATACCCCCAGGATACCTTCTAACTCTATAATTCCATGATTCAATTATTTTTTTCCATTAAAAAAATGGAATTAAGACAAACAGACTTTTGAATAAATACATTAAAACTTTGCATGGGTAAGAAATAGACTGATCCTAAAATGTACAAAATGCTATTAGAATGGGAAACAAAAGATGAACAGGTGAAGGCATCAATGATACACTGGGCAATAGATATAGGATATAATATTCGAAATGTCAACATGAGAAAGACTATGGAATGTAGATTTGAAATTTACAACTTGTTCTGCGATAACAGATTATTTGAAAATTATGTATAGATGGTATCTGACTCCTAGTAAACTTGCAAAAAATGTCAGAATCAGATACCTGCTGGAAATGTAAAGAAAAAGGGTACGTTTTTCCATATGTGGTGGAATGGGGGGGGGAATTATTGATTATTTGAGGACATACTGTATTTTTCGCTCCGTAAGACACACCTGACCATAAGATGCACCTAGTTTTTAGAGGAGGAAAGGGGGAAAGCCCCGGTTTTTTTGGGGGGGTCATCTCAAAGTTGTGCAGCATCTTTTGCAAAGGGGGAAAATCCTGTTTTTATGGGGTTCAACTCACAGCTTCTTTAGGAAAGGAAAGGGAGCCGTTTCTACAGTTTCCAGACAGATAATCTAATCAGCCAGTCACATGTCACTGGGGAAACAAACAGCCTCTGTCTGTAAAATATTCAACAATGGAGGCCTGGGCAAGGGGGCAGGGCCAGAAAGGGAGCCAGCAATCAACCACACATTCGCACAGACATTTTCCCTTACTTTTTAGGAGGAAAAAAGTGTGTCTTATGGAGCAAAAAATACGGTAAAACATTAGCAGGATTGATATTAAAATGTGCAGTAAATAATAATTAAGGGGAGGATAAAGGAATGCTTATAAATATATTGGAATTGGATATGCAGGAATAAAATGATGTGAAATAAATAATCGCTGAAGGGAGGGAAGTTGGGGGGAAGGTAAATGAAATTTGTAATGATTTTGTTCTTTTTGGCTAAAATATTTATAAAAGTTGAAAGTGTGTGTACACACACACACACACACACACACATATGGATCCACCGTTACATTTAGGGAGCTGTTTGGTGTCTTCCTATTTTGCAGTCAGAAATGAGTCAGAATTTGAAATACGGACACTCCTGCCAGAAGTTCTATCACACTTTAATGGTGATGAGAAAACTGAACCAGGAAAACGCCTTCGCAGGCAGGGACTATTTTGTTTTTAAATGATTTCTACAAACATCTACAATACGATTAAAACGAGGAAGGGAAAACAAAACCTCCCCCCACACCTCATGCTTCTCTCTTCAGACACAGGCTGGTGGCAGCTGGTGATTTGGGGCAGAATGTAGCCTGAAACTATTCCTGCTGAGTGGTAACCAAGGGGGGTGGGTTCCCTATCTTTCTCGGGATTTGTCATGGGACAGCAGCAGAGGCATGGGGGGCTAGAAACAGATGTATGGTTACTGGTTCTCTAGCAGCATTCACAATGGACTGGTGGTGTTAACAGCCCATAACCATCCTGGGGGCTGCTATCTACTCAACAACCAACTGGAATATTCTGCTCTGCCATCAGCAACTCTCCTGCTGCTGATGTGGCCACCTCCAGGTCCTTGCCATGGAGGTAGCCTCTTACATGTCTTGTTTGTGGGCTTCCCATAGGCATCTGGGAACCAAAAATTGGACTAGATGACCCTTTGGTTTGATCTTGCAGAGTTCTTAAAGTTTTATACCCTCACCCTTTCTCACCAGTTGCCACCGCCCTGGGATCATCAGTAAGACGTCCCTCCCTCATCCCTTTACTTTGCCTCATACAGGATGACTGGTTGCCATTCCCTCTTAAAACTTAAAACAAAAGCCCTGAACTTGTGGAGACCACTGTAGCAAGGGCAGAGCTTTTTGCTGAAGTGAAGTATACCCAAGGCTATTGGGCTCAGACCTGCCATGAAAGTAAAGGTAAAGAGGTAAAGGACCCCTGGACGGTTAAGTCCAGTCAAAGGCGACTATGGGGTTGTGGCTCTCATTTTGCTTTTCAGGCCAAGGGAGCTGATGTTTGTCCACAGACAGCTTTCTGGGTCGTGGCCAGCATGACTAAACCACAATGGGACCTACCATTAGGCAGAAGATTCTACCATTAGGCAGAAGAAATGGGCTGTCTCTGAAGTTGCTAAAGACAGAAGATAATGGGGGTGCAGGAATTAGTTTCCCCTCCCAAATGTATTTCATTGTTCTGAGTCAGCACCAGTGTTTGCTTATTTCTGGCCTGGGCTGGCTTTCTTGCCTGGTCACCTTTCTTCTCCAGTGCACTGCAGTTAGCTCTGTTAGTGGTCAGTTCAAATTATGCTTTGCTCCTGTGACAAGTGCTGGGACTGCTGCTGCTGCTGCTGCTGCTTTGCAGGACTTTTTTGAGCAGGCAGCAAGTAGGTGACTGACCAAATAGTGAGCTGGCAGTGGTGAGGTGCTGGAAGACAGGTCCGAGTGTGCCATGTGCCCAGACCTATAGCCTCCTGTTCTCAAGTGCATCAGAGAGTTCTGATCCAATGTCAGTGTGATGAATGTGCCTCAAAGACTTGGGGGGGGGGGGGTCGGGGGTCATATTGTCCTTTGCCATGTGTCTTTGGCCAGGCCTGCTCTTAGACAAATATTTAGTCACCATCTGAAATGCGTCTCAAATGTTGTCATTAAAATATACCGAAGTCTTTATCTTATCTTTTCCTTTTTTCTTCTGGTTGACCTTGCTATATTTACCCAATCTAGTATACAGCAGTTCACCTGTCAGGCATCCTTGAATAATTCTCCTGAATCTGTCACTGAATGCGATTCATGGCTTGCTTACCTTGCAATGACACAGTAAGCTTTCTGTTGTTAATCTTTGAAACATGACTGGCAGTTGTAAGATGAAAAGAATTATATATAACACATTATTGGATATATGTGTCTTACCATTTAAGTGTGTCAGCTAATTAGGACCCTCTTGCAGAGAATTTGCACAATTTTGTTTCTCAGTAGCAACTTTGGTGACGGAATGAGTGGTGACTTTACAGCCCAATAAATCTTCTGGAATGGTCCTCCCCTTGTCCCCATGCTTTGAAAGAACAGGAAGGCAGGCAAAAGCAATCAGAAAGCATGTCCCAGTTCATGCTGGGATTTTGTTTCATGTCTGTGCCATTTAAGCCCACCCTCCCTGAAGTAAAGTCAGTTTCTCAGATCAGAATTTAGCATTCCTGCCACCAAAGTTAAATAAAACAATAGCCCAACATACTGGTTGTTAATGAAATAATCACACAGTACTTCAGTGTGCTGCAATGTGGCCTAATTAACTCAGATTCATTTTGAATGAAACAAAATAAATGGTTGGGTGTCAATAAAAACACAACACCTCTGGAGGAAGTGCAAACAACTTCTAATGGGGTCCTAATGGGAGCTGCATAGAAATAGTAATTAGATGTTGAATTTCGCTAAAGCGATGTTTCATGCATTTAGAGCGCTGCTTAGGCAAATATATATGTATGAGTTTCAATGAAAGTGAACAGAATTTCAGTGGGGTTTGTGGTAGGGTTGAAAGAATTTCAGTAAAGTTATAAAAAAAATGTTGGAAGTGGTGTAGAGTGCACATTTCTAAGTTGCCACTGAATTTCAGTCAAGGTCAAGTATGAAGCAAGTACCTAGGAAGGAATAAGAATAAGAACAGAGCGCAAACAATTTGAGTTGGATCCTAAAGATAAAACAGCTTAAGGAAGTTGACAGAAGGAAAGTTCCAGGTCTCCTTCTGCTGACAGGAACCCCCCCTGTGGCCAACCCACATGATTCAGGACAGCTCCCTCACTGCCTGGATAAGTTTCCTAAGGAGTGCTGTTGACTGTGAAGGGGCAGGATAGAACAGGAAACATTGCTTTTGTGAATTTACTAAGTAACTTATTTTAGGATCCATTATCATCCACATTCATAATTCAGCCTCCGGGGGGGAATTGCACCTCAACTTTGGCACTTGATCACTGGAGCACCAATCGCTACTCTTCATCCGGACTTGCTGGGTCAGCAAAATCTTAGGATCAAGTGATAAGGCAGCACTTCAGAATCATTTCATACTTAATATTTCATTGTCCCCTGCTTCTTTCTATTGTCTATGACAATATATTTCTGCTACCGGTATTTCAGTTGACTACATGTTCGCCTGCTCTTTTCAAGGTGACAGTATCAACCTTACCGGACTGTTGTTAGGACTTATAAGATAATTTGTGTGACATGTTTTGAGAGGAAAATATAAATACTAAGTTTTGTGTTGTTGTTTTAAAAGATCAGTAGCATTAACTTAAAAGGATAATAATTATCATCTTCAAAATTGATGTTATTTGACTTTTTACATGGAAAGAAATTGTTTATTAAATGTTAGCGTAAAGATTGCTAAATATTTTTGAGCTTTAAGAAAATTGTTTTCTGTTAAGGAAAGATTTATGACTGTGATGCACAGAAGTGGTTTCAGAATATTGTCTCACTGAGAGCTGGAGTGTACCTTTTTTGGTATCTCTAAAGGCAATTTCTATGGGACGCGGGTGGTGCTGTGGGTTAAACCACAGAGCCTAGGACTTGCCGATCAGAAGGTTGGCAGTTCAAATCCCCGTGACGGGGTGAGCTCCCGTTGCTCGGTCCCAGCTCCTGCCAACCTAGCAGTTTGAAAGCACATCAAAGTGCAAGTAGATAAATAGGTACCGTTCCAGCGGGAAGGTAAACGGCGTTTCCATGTGCTGCTCTGGTTCGCCAGAAGCGGCTTAGTCATGCTGGCCACATGACCCGGAAGCTGTATGCCGGCTCCCTCGGCCAATAAAGCAAGATGAGTGCCGCAACCCCAGAGTCGGTCACGACTGGACCTAATGGTCAGGGGTCCCTTTACCTTTTAAAGGCGGTTTCTAAAAGTATAAATGCTATGGCTTAGGGCAGTGGTTTTCAACCAGTGTGCCATGGCACCCTGGGGTTCCTTGAATGATGTTCAGGGGTGCTGCAGGCAGCACTTGCCTCTCTCCCTCTTTCCCTCCCTCCTCTGATGCCCTCTTGTATCTCTACCTCCCAAAAGCTTGCACAGCTTTGTTGCAGCCCTGGCTACAAGCTTTGCAGGCGAATGGTGCCTCTGGGGCTGGCCAGGGGGTGCTGGTAGCCAGGTGCTAAGGCAGCCTCAGAGCAAGCAAGCAAGCGGGCGAGAGAGGGAGCCCAGCCAGGCGGTGCCAGCCCTTGCTGTTGGGAATGGATGGAGAAGTCCCAGGCTCCTTAGGATTTCCAAGAAGAGGGGAGAGGAGAGGAGGCTGAGGGAACACTCTATAAGGGATCATGTTCAAAAAAGGGTGAGAGGCTGCCAGCTCTGCAGTCAGGGGGTGACGTAACTGGGCTCCTGAATCCCATGGGGTACCGCAGAAAGAAGGTAGTTGGTCAAGGGACTCAATGAACTCAAAAACCTCTGGCTTCTGGAGACTATGGGCAGATCCACACCATACATTTAAAGCACATCTAATGCACATTTAAAGCACCGTATTTTCCCCAAAGAATTTTGAGAAATGTAGTTTGCTAAAGGTGCTGAGAATTCTCTGTGAGGGAGAAAGTGCAGTTGCCAGGATTCTCTGAGGGAATCCATGTCTTTTAAATGTGTGCTGGATGTGCTTTAAAAACATGGTGTGGATCTGCCCAGGGATTTTCGCAGTCGCTGCAGGTGTTCAGCAGCCATTTATGCCTGTTGGGACCATTTAAGTTTGTTATTTTTTCTCAAGTAGGTCTCAAGGTTTAACAAAGTTTAAGGAAAACTCTGCTTGATATGTTTGGCTTTATCTAAAAAATAAAAATCTCGCAGGTAGGCTAATGTTAGCCAATTTTAAGCTAACTTGTCTTTTTCTGTGTAACTCACTTTTCTGTGTAGCTCACACAAAAGGTGTAAAAGATGGCAACCTTTCTGAGACTATTTTTCCCTCAGAGACAAAGATGTAGCTAAGAGTTGAGGGACTCACCTAGGCCTTAGGTGCTTATCTGCACTGAACCTAGGAGCTATTTTTCAGTTTGCCAATGCTAATACTAACTTTCATGCCTCGGGGTTTCAGCTGATTGATTGCTGGGAATTAAAGGGACTTCTCCCCTCCTTTCCTAATATATCATTGCTCTGGTGCATAGCGGCACTTTACCTTTCTGTGATGCATCAAGTATTGCTAAATGCCTAAGGCAGTGTAACAGTGGACCAACGGGCTATAGGAGAACGGCAATTCCTTTGCTCCTAGAAAGAAAGCCGGAGTGAAAAGAGAAATCCGGAATTAGGGCAGAGCAGACTGGTGCTTAAAACTCCTGATATAACACACATCAAGCTGTGACCTTGAGGAGACACTTCATATACCGGGAGATAAAACACTGTTTATCCTTCCTTTTGCTTTCTATTTGAACTAAGTATGTCTTTTAGATAATGGTTCATCCTCAGACTAACTTTGATAAAATATTGAACCATTGAGTTTCCTCATACTTAATCTGCTGTGGCTGCTATGGAAGAATGAAAGGAAATTGGAACAAAGGTACAAGGATTAAGCAATAAAGGATTGATTGGTCAACTCCTGAAAACCTGAAATCTCCACTCTTCATGAATTTCAACCTTCCAAAATTCTTCTCCTTTAAATGTGGACTGTTCTCCAATGAAAGAAAGTTAGGACTAGGTTAAACCGAAAGAAAACTTATATGAAAACTACATTCAGGTTTCCACAAAACATGTTCTCCCTAAAGGAATGTGTAACACTTCCGACCATTTTGAAACCAATGGCAAAAGAGTAGGGCTTTAATATTTGAACTTAGATAGAAGGGAGATTATAGCATTGAATTTTTACATATTGAATGAAGATTAGTATTTTGTGACATCTTTTAATTTTGTTGACATACAAAATGGCTATACAGTGGGAGCTCAGTTTACGAACAGCTCTGTTAATGAACTATTCGGTTTATAAACTCCGCAAAACTGGAAGTAGTGTTCCAGTTTGCGAACTTTATCTTGGTCTATGAACAGAAGCTGAATGGTAGAAGGGCAGCAGCAGCGGGAGGCCTCATTCGGAAAAATGCACCTCGGTTTAAGAATGGATTTGGTTTAAAAACGGACTTCAGGAACAGATTCAGTTCGTAAACCGAGGTACCACTGTAGTTCATTTAGTTCTCACCTTACTCTATATAATTCAACCTTGGCAAAAGAGACACATTCTACATTATACACCTGCAATGCAATCCTATGTATAGTATGTTCACTAAGAAGTAAGTCACTTACTGTTGTCTCTGCTAAGGAAGCAAACTTACACAAGATAACATAAAGCAAGCTGGTGTATGTTAAGGTGGTGTAAAGTTACATCAGATCCAAACTCCATTTAAATGTTCACATAGGCAGTACTTCAGCTCTGTCCTAATTTTAACTGAGACACACATCCACAAGCACAGACCAATAAGAGAGATTTACAGGTGGCTATGTATTTACTCAAAATGCTATTTCTTTTGATTATAACTGAGAGCTGCATATAGGGTGTTCCTAGCAGGGCTGATGCCTATATTTGATTGAGTGTGGTGGGCTCCTTACACCACTGAAGGAATTTTATATGGAAGGAATTTTATAAGCAGATAGTATTTTAATACTATTTTGGGAAGATGATATTGGAATTATACTGTTGTTAGAATTATATCACATACATTTTATCTGCAAGGCTGTATATTGTCTCCCTGCTTATTTAACTTATATGCAGAATTCATCATGCGAAAGGCTGGGCTGGATGAATCCCTAGCCGGAATTAAGATTGCCGGAAGAAATATCAACAACCTCAGATATGCAGATGACACAACCTTGATGGCAGAAAGTGAGGAGGAATTAAAGAACCTTTTATTGAGGGTGAAAGAGGAGAGCGCAAAATATGGTCTGAAGCTCAACATCAAAAAAACGAAGATCATGGCCACTGGTCCCATCACCTCCTGGCAAATAGAAGGGGAAGAAATGGAGGCAGTGAGAGATTTTACTTTCTTGGGCTCCATGATCACTGCAGATGGTGACAGCAGCCACGAAATTAAAAGACGCCTGCTCCTTGGGAGAAGGGCAATGACAGGCCTAGAGAGCATCTTGAGAAGTAGAGACATCACCTTGCCAACAAAGGTTCGTATAGTTAAAGCTATGGTTTTCCCAATAGTGATGTATGGAAGTGAGAGCTGGACCATAAAGAAGGCTGATCACCGAAGAATTGATGCTTTTGAATTATGGTGCTGGAGGAGACTCTTGAGAGTCCCATGGATTGCAAGAAGATCAAACCTATCCATTCTGAAGGAAATCAGCCCTGAGTGCTCACTGGAAGGACAGATCCTGAAGCTGAGACTCCAATACTTTGGCCACCTCATGAGAAGAGAAGATTTCCTGGAAAAGACCCTGATGTTGGGAAGGATTGAGGGCCCAAGGAGAAGGGGATGACAGAGGATGAGATGGTGGGACAGTGTTCTCGAAGCTACCAGCATGAGTTTGACTAAACTGTGGGAGGCAGTGGAAGACAGGAGTGCCTGGTGTGCTCTGGTTCAGCTGGACTTGAGGCATTCAGCATGAATATTCAAGTAATCTAAAACCAACATCCTAGGTTTATTCAACATCAAATCCACAATGACATCAGCCAATGGTCCAACATCAGGTAGAGAGCATCCCATCTTGCGCTAATGATAAGGGGTTCCTGTTGAGCTGGACCAAGGCCCTACTCACCGTGATGACGCCCCTTCGCCAGCCTTCTGACTCACTTTGATGCTGCATCAAGCAAGTGAGTGGGCTGAGCTGGGTAAAATTCCCCTCCACTCAGCTACTCCCGTCTCAGTTATGCTTCACTTCCTAGTAAGTGTTATGCGTGTCAGTGATGTGTCTCACTTCCTAGTAAGTGTGCTTAGGATTACAGCCTTTTACTGAGTAAGTCTCCCTGATTCAGCTCTGGCAAGAAATGCAAGGAATTGCACTCAGTGGGATTTCCCCATCTTCTGACTGGAAACATCTCTGTTTAAAAAAAGGGGGGGGGAATAGTCACTTTCAGCCTATTACAGATACATAGCAGTGATGGTTTGTTGTGGCTAAAACAAACAAGAGTGTTGTGGCAAACAGATTTAATGCATGACCAGGCGGCAACAGCCCCAGCCCCCAGGGATCATAAGGAAGGAATAAAGACTCTGACAATGTTATATGGAATTAAAATTAGGCCACAACTTTATTAAACTTCCGGATGTAGGAAGACCTTGGCTTAGGCCTTGGGCATGTATCCCTCCCAGCCCCCCAACCGGGGGGAACTGGGGCTCACCAGGGCAAATGGGATATTGGGGTGCTCTTCAAGACATAAGTGTAGCAGACAGCCAAGCCCATATCCCTGCACGCAGGGTAGTTCACTGATGACCTTTCAGTGTATGGCCAGTGACACCCATATATATAACCCTTTTAAGAGGGGGATCCTGGAATCGCCACTGCAGGGGGTGAGTCACCACTTCGTGCCCCACCCCCCATAGGGAAGAAAAGACAAAAGGATTCCACCCCAGGCCAAAACTGCCAAAGTTGTAATGAATTGTTATGGGGAAGACAAAACCTGCCAATGCAGAAAAATTTCTTCCCAGTCCTTCAACAGCAACCAGTCAAAGACCGTAGCAGTGCCCACTAAAGAGGAAGAAAAAGTTAACCTGCAAACAAGAAACATTAAACAAAGGGAGGGAAGGGAGGGTGAATCTCCAGAGCCAACTGCCTGGCTATTTCAGCTCCACCCCCTATTTATAAATGGGGCTGGCCCCACCTCCAGCAAGAAACTTGATTACTGAGGCTGGGCGTGAACCTCCAAAAATTAACACAGAGAGGCAAGTCAGCCCCTGTTTGCCAGTAAGCTCCCTGGGAACTGTAGCAACCATGCGTGATCCCACAAAGGGCACCCACAATGTAAGGTGTGAGTGCTTATTGTGACATAAGTCTATAAAAGTGTATGCCACCATAAATCTCTTAGCTTTTCAGGCACCACAAAACTCTTGGTTACTTTTCAGCTGTGGCATGCTAATTCGTTCATTCACTGGTGAAAAATAAGTTTATTGTAGTAAAAATTCTTTTCGTCTATCAGAAGCAAAAATTGCAAAATCACAGGAGAGGGGAATGCTCATTAAAGCATAAAATGTTGCTTGCTGTAACAAATTTTTATTTGCCTTTTAGGCTGGTTCTTACAGGTGTTTTCATCACATTCATAGAGGGAAGAAATGGCAGACAAAGTATATTTGTAAGAGTGCCTCAGCTTTTGGAATGTTAAAGCAATGAAGGAACAGCTATTTACAATGCTTCTGACTGATGACTGAATATTCTGATATTCTCGTGAATGAAATGATGTGAACAAGACAAAAGTGCTTTAACAAACATACCAAAGTATCATCCTGCATTCAGTTTCTCATGCCATAGTGAAAAAAAGAAAGTTCAGTTCCTGCTGCTGCTGCTCTGCCAGTGAGTACTGGGGAGGACCGTTTCCCCTTGAAGCCCATTTTCCATCTTGGGGCTGGGGGCGGGCCCCATACTCACCCCCACAGCTTATAAGGCTCCAAGGAGGCCTCGGGGTGGGGGGTGGATGAATGTCTATTCAGGTGTGGGAATTTGTTTAATTTTGGGGTGTTTGTAACTTTTACTGTTTGGGGGTTTTATTGTTTTGTTTATTTTTATCTTTTGTATAGGTTTTAAATTGATTTTACAGGGAGGGGTCAGGGCTGCCTGGGAGTGGGTCCCAGCCAACAAAAAGGCTGGGGCAAGTTCCACGAGGGGGGGGGGGTGCACTGGGACAACCGATCTCCATGATCATGGGTAGGAGGAGGAGTTACGCTAAGACCAGACCATGTCATTACCGAGGAGGCAGGTTTAGTCGTTGCTTGAGGACTATCCCTGCCTCCGGGTCTGGTCCTGACCGGATGGATACTAGAATCAGCAAGGGATACCCACATGACCTGAAGGTGCCGCTGTGCAATGCCATGTCAATGATCCATAAGACAGCTGCTATCCATGACTTGATTGTGGATGGAGGACTTGACCTGGCATGTGTGACAGAGACCTGGTTGGATGAAGCAGATGTGCCTGTCCTTGTTGCTGCTTGTCCACCAGGTTTCTCTTACACACAGCAACCCAGACCTTGTAGGTGGGGAGGGGGGGTTGCAGTACAGGATTCCTTTTGGTGTACCGACTTCCCCGCTGCACCAAGGATTCCCTGCCTGAGCTGCTTCAGGTCATGGCGGATGTTCTCCTGAAGACACCTAGTTTGGTTGTCCTAGGGGATTTTAACATCCACACCAACACAACCTTACAAGGGGCCGCTAGGGACTACGTGGAAAGCATGGCCTTCATGGAGCTGTCCCTGCATAAGTCTGGCCCAACTCATATGCCTTAGACCTAGTGTTCACCTCTATGGATGTTGGTGATGTGACATTAACTAAAAGTGAAACTAAAGAAGTGCCATGGTCAGATCTCTTCCTGGTGCAACTGGACTTCTCTGTGACCCTTCCCCTCTGCAGGGAGGTGGGACTGATTCAGATGGACTGCCCCCACTTAATGGATCCAAATTGTTTCCAGAGAGTGGTAGGGGATGTTTTATCCCATGTTGATGGCCTCTCAGCTGATTCCCTGGTGGCCCGCTGGAATGTGGAGTTAACCAAGGCTGTTGACTGTTTGGCTCTGAAGCGCCCTCTCCGATTGCATGGAGTCCGAACAGCCCCGTGGCTCTCAACGGATCTGAGGGCAATGAAACAATTGCTGAGATGGCTAGAGCAACGGTGGCGGATAACTCATTCTGAATCTGGGCGATGGCTTCGTGGGGTGGTGAATGCTTCTCTCTGTGATGGAGCCTTCCCAGACCCACTGAAAGAGGCGGCTATCAAACCGCTTCTTAAAAAAAAATCTTTAGATGCAGCCAATATGGCCAACTATCACCCAGTCTCAAATTTTTCATTCTTGGGCAAGGTGATTGAGCGAGTGGTTGCTGAACTACTCCAGGCACACCTGGAAGAAGTGGACCATTTGGATCCCTTCCAGTCGGGATTCAGGCCTCATCATGGGACTGAAACTGCCTTGGTCGCGCTGGTCGGTGATCTCCGGCGAGCTAGGGACAAAGGTGAGAACTGTTTCCTAGTTCTGTTGGATCACTGAGTGGCTTTTGATACCATTGACCATAACATCCTTTTGGACCGTCTAGAGGGGCTGGGAGCTGGGGGCACTGTCATACAGTGGTTCCGCTCCTTTCTCCTGGCCTGCGTTCAGAAAGTAGTGGGGGGGATGAGTGTTCAGACCCCTGGGCTCTCACTTGTGGGGTGCCTCAGGGCTCTGTCCTCTCCCCCATGTTTTACAACATCTACATGCAGCCGCTGGGAGAAATCATCGGGGGGGGTGGACTGGGTGTTCATCAATATGCAGATGATACCCAGCTCTTCCTCTCTTTCAAATCAGAACCAGTGAAGGCGGTGAAGGTCCTGTGTGAGTGTCTGGAGGTGGTTGGAGGCTGGATGCTGGCTAACAGATTGAGGTTGAATCCTGACAAGACAGAAGTACTACCCACAGGAGGTGTGCAGGTGTGTGGAGGACTCCTTGGTCCTGAATGGGGTAACTGTGCCCCTGGAGGACCAGGTGCGCAGCCTGGGAGTCATTTTGGACTTGCAGATATCCATGGAGGTGCAGGTCAATTCTGTGTCCAGGGCAGTTGTTTACCAGCTCCATCTGGATGGGGTGAGAATTGGCTGTGAGAAGCCAAGTTACAGGGAACCAGGCAGAGGGCCTTTTCGGTGGTGGCACCCACCCTGTGGAACACCTTCCCACCAGATGTCAAAGAGAACAACAACTACCAGACTTTTAGAAGACATCTGAAGACAGCCCTGTTTAGGGAAGCTTTTAATGTTTGATGGATTACTGTATATTAGTATTTTTTTGTAAGCTGCCCAGAGTGGCTGGGGAAGCCCAGCCAGATGGGCGGGGTATAAATAATAAATTATTATTGTTGTTGTTGTTGTTGTTGCTGTTGTTGTTGTTCAGTCATCAACAAACTGATCACTAGCTGGCCCTTAATGAAATGACTTTCATGGCTGACAGAACCATGGCCAATGCTTGCACAATAGCACATGCCAAATTTATCTCAGGTCTAATGCACACATGAACCAGCCATAGCTAAACACTTGTAAGTCCCATTAAATTTCACGATAGAGGTTGGAGCATATGCTGACATCTCCTATTAAGATCGATACAACAACAATGCTTAGGACTATTTTCCTATAAAAAGAGGTCCCAGAACTCACAATGAACGCCTCCCTTGTTCTCCTTTAAGGACAATGGCACCCACCTGAGAGGTGCCAGAATTGAGTTCCCCCTGAAAAAAGCCCCAGAGGTTTCACATGTTTAGTTGTTGTGTGAGTACAATCCTTAGAAAGCCCTGCTTATAATGATCAATAAAACATCTTTCAGTTTCCTACGGTATTTTAATATTCAATTGATGTTCCTTACCATTGCTCCTATGTTTCCTCCAGCTCATCTTTGAAAAGTCCTGTCCCAATTAGTCAAATATTAAGGTTCTGGGAATTTAATTGAGATTAGGATTTGGTTTTATTAATTTGAGCTTTATCCTCTCAAATTAATATATGTAAAACATGATTTTAAAATAACATAAAATAAAACATAGTAAAATAAAGCCCCTACAGCTGAAGAACTGCTCCTAAATTTGTTTTTTTTGGGGGGGGAGGGGGGTAATCTATACACTTTCAGATACATGCTCAAGTTAATGCTCTGGTGAACCTCCAGAGGAAAGCAAATGCATACAATTAGAACAGCTATCAAAAATATTTTGTTCTGTTTGATCTTCAAGTTCTCATTTTTACTGCTACTGCTGTTAACAGTTTGCTGTAAAGGCTAATTTTGTACATAACAGGAATGACATGGCTGCTGCTTTGGAAATGTTATAACAAAAAAGATACACTGGGGAAGTGCCCCCCCATAGCCTCATCCTCATGAGGCAACATTAGGACATGGGAAGGCGTCATATCTTTGATCTAAGTATCCTATAAGCAAGTGCCAGATCATAAGAACATAAGAAGATCCTACCAGGTCAGGCCAATGACCCATACTCTTTTCACAGTTGGCAACCACACCCCTGGGGCAAGCATGGAACAGAACCTTGGAGCAACAGCCTTCTCCTCTCCTGCAGTTTTCAGCAACTGGTATTCAGAAGCACACTGCCTCCAACTGTGGAGGTAGAACATATTGAGTTAGTAGCCATTAATAGCCTTATTCTCTATGAAGTTCTCTCTCTCTCTCTTGTGTGTACACAAATATATATACACGCACACACACCTAGCAGAGGCAAAATCAACTTATGTAATTAAAGTGCAGGTGTACATTATGGAAAATTCCATAATGCAGAGGGTCAAGCTACCTGTTACATGAAGCAACAGAGTCATGCGGGACATGGATCCAGATGGGTCTGTGTTGACTAGGGAGACCCTTGGCATCTCTGTGCTGGTTTCCTGCCAACCTCCCTCCCAGCTCCTGTTTGCCTCTCAAAGGAACTGCTTACAGTCAGCAGAACAGTTAAGAGAAAATAATATTTGGGAGGGTGGAGTTTTCAAGAGGAAACCAACAGGGAAGAAAATGTTAAATGTATTCAGATCTGTGTCCTGTTCAGCTACCTTTTTTTTCTAGAAAAAGAAAGTGGTCAGCATTATTATTATTATTAAGATGTTTTTAATCTCATACTGTATAGTTTAATCTAATTAGCTAAAATCACACCCAATTATGAGTTGGATGAGAAACTAAAGGAACATTTTAAGGTTCTTATTTGTACATCATTTAATCTTCCTCCCCCCCACCTGCCTTTTAATCAGAGCCTTTAGAAGAATATGTGAATTGAAACAAGTATGGGATTTCATTTCATTAAAGGGTTGTTTTGTCTTGTTTTGTTTGCAAGACTTTAGCCACAACAATAAAACATTATACAGAGAAATCATCCTGGTAACTTAAACTGTAGAGAAAGCAAAATTCTCTATTCCATATTTGATGCAGCAAAAATGTTTGCTAAGCCCCCTGTTGTGACATCCACACTGCCAGCAGTTTCAGAAAAGAACTTAAGAGAAAGCTGACGCATCACTGCCCTGACTTTCCCGGCTTATAGGGAGGGATATTGCACTTTGGAAGGGAGTTTCAGAAAGTTTAACTGAATTTGTCAAACTTTAATCGTAATGATCAATCTCCTAAGTTCAGGTGGATATGCTCCATTTCGACAGACTCGATTCTGTTGGATGCTAAAAACCTGTGGATGTGACCTGTAAATGTTATCAGAAACACTAGCAGTGTTTGACAAATGGCCTAATCACTGTTGTGGGGATCAACACATTTTTCTTGTTATAATGAAGTGTCTCTTTTAAGACTGCATATGGATTTTTTTTAAAAGAATGTATATAAAAATTATAGAAGTGCAAAAATTGTTTTACATCAAGTGTGCTTTTGTAAGTTTTCCAAACCCAAGGAGAAGTATCCTTTGTCCAGCTTCAGCTACTGTTTGATAGTCTCCACTTGCCATGTGGAAGGGAATTCCAGATGGAGGCATTGCTGGGTCGGTTTCCTGTGAGAAAAGAGGGCTGGAGGTGGATTCCAGAGCTTTTGCAATATTTGTTTACCAGGTTCAATTTGCTCTTCCTGGAATGCTGGAGGGCCTCTGGCACAGCAAGGGGGAGGTGGTGATGCCACAATATTAGTGACTTATAACCATGCAAAGGAGGTATAACAAAACATAAAAGATCCCCACAAAAACCGTACAGAGAGGCCAAGCAACAGATTCCTGAATCCACTCTGCAGTTTGGGAGGAGTGAAGTGAAACTATTTTTGGCTTCATGGAAAGGTGTGATGAGCCAAACAGCAATTTCAGATTCTATTGTCCAAACACTAAGGCAATATCAGAATTGGCTAATGAGCATCAAACTTTTGCATGGGATTAAAAGTATGAGTATACAAGAAATGGTATTACGATTTGGGGGGGGGGGTGTGAAGGTAGATTTCATATGGGCTTGCCAAATATTTGCAATGTTTTTATTTATCTAATGAGGATGCTATCGATGTGGAAACTATTTTTACTTGAGTTAAAAGCAGCTGCACTGATGCAAAATTTAAATGAGACGCTCTCTATGCTATTTTGCCAACTTAAATTGCTCCCTTGAAGGTTTACATTTCAAGTAGAGAGCTTCCCCCAAAGGATCATGGGAACTGTAGTTTCCTCTCACAGAGATACAATTTCCAGCGCTCTTGGCAATTCCTAGGATTAATTAAAGGGGGGGGAGAGAGAATTTTACCCACAATTCATTACAGTGATTGCAAGTAGAAACACTGCCCTTACCCTAATTTTGTTTAGGGAAGTTTTTAATGTCTGATGTTTTATTGTATTTTTAATATTTTAATATTTTAAATATTTTGTTGGAAGCCACCCAGAATGGCTGGGAAACCCAGCCAGATGGGTGAGGTAATAATAATAATAATAGTAATAATAATAATAATAATAATAATAATAATAATAATAATAATTTAAAAAAAAAATTTGTTGTTGTTATTTCAATGTCTTTCTGTAACCAAATTTCATTGGCTACAATACTGGTGCATGCTCATTGAGCAAGGAAAAAAGAAAAAAGAAGCACTCTGTTGACTTGTGGGTAAAAATGTAGTATTAAAAAGCAAATAAAACAGTCAAGGTGTGTGTTCATCTCTATTGTGTGTTCACTTCAGCAATAAATTGTAGGTATTCCTGGGGAAAGTGGTGGGAAAACAGTCTGGATGAGTCCTAAGTTTACCCCTAGTCTATGCTGCCACTAGCACTGCCTTCTGTTGTTGTTCTTTAAACCCATATATCTTGAGGTGGGCGCCTCCGAGTATGAGCTCATTCTAAGCTTTAGTCAGCTTAACCTTCACCCTGCAACTGTTGGCTACTCGTGATTTCCTCTTTCTTCCATTTCTTATACAGGCCCTTCTTAACTCTCTTCTCATCTCTAAGCTCCTTAGGCAGCCACACTGGTTTCATTAGATGCCTCCCACTTTAATTCCTTGTTGGAATTATCTGCATTTGGGCCTTCACTATTTCTCCTTTAAGAAACTCCCATCCATTTTGGACTCCCTTCTCTTTGAGTATTTCTGACCATGGGATCTCACCCAGCAGCTCCTTAAGCTTTTTTAAATTGACCTTAAAGTCCAGAGTGCATGTCTGACTACACTCAGCTTTCCTTTGCCTCTGTATCATGAAACCCAGGAGCACATGATAACTTCCACCCAGGTTTCCCAGTACTTCCACTTTATTGATCAGTTCCTCCCTGTTGGTGAGGACCAGGTCCAAGATAGATGATCCCCTTGTTGGTTCTTCCACCTTCTGGGAAATGAAATTGTTAGCGAAGCAATGGGGGAATTTGTCAGACCTTACGTTCTTGGTAGAGTTTGAGTTCCAAGAGATATCTGGGAAATTGAAGTCTCTCATGACTACCAAATCTTTCCTTTTTGAATGTTTGGTAATCTGCTCTAGGAAGGCATCATCCAAGTCTTCAGTCTGGCTTGGCGGTCTATAGCAGACACCCACAGGAAGCTCACTGTTGTTTCTCTCTCCTACAATTTTTACTTTTATACTCTGAGTCTGTTTCTCATGCTCCAGGTCATGGATTTCTTCACAAGTGTACACATCCTTTATATATAATGCTACTCCTCCCCCCTTCCTGGTTGGTCTATTCCTTTTGAACAGGTAATATCCCTCAATTCCTACATTCCAATCATGGGTCTCATCCCACCAGGTTTCAATAATACCTACCAGGCCCTAACTGTCATCCTGCATTAAAAGTTCCAGTTCATCTTGCTTGTTTCCCATACTCTGTGCATTTGTGTACAGACAACTGAAACTATGAGTCATTCCCTCCAGCTGCTTCCTTCTTGTAGTTTCTTGTTTTTTAGCAGGTTTGTGGAGCCCTACCTCAGCTTCCTGTGCATTAGTGAAACTTTTATCCCCAGTACCAGGTATTCTTTTGTTGTCTGTAATGTTGTCTCCCTCCCCCTCAAGTTCTAGGTTAAAGTTTTCCTGATCAGGTTCATGAGACTCTTAGCAAACACATTATTGCCAACCACTGTGAGGTGCAGCCCATCTATTGCCAGAAGTCCTTCCTCAAGGAAGCGGAGACTATGATCCATTGTGTATTTCTCCCAACTATTTATAACCTCCCAAATTTGATAACTGGCTGGTTGAAATACTCCTTATTTTCTTTGAAATGGAAGAGAAAAGAGGAAAGAAAAGTATTGCAGTAGATGCTGAAATGCCAGGAGTTTATTACGATGCAATTCAATTGCTCACTAGAAAATTAATTGTCAGCAAAGTTATGTTAATTTTGAGTGTTTACTGTACAAAAATCAATAATGTTTCAAATTCCTTTTTGTTTGTTTCAAAATATTGGCCCTCATTTGTAAGAAGGTCAGGTATTTGGGGAGAATCATACTTCTTCCTGTTGCCACAGTTAATGAGGCACAAGAAACCATTGACTGTTGCTTGATCATGCATACTGAATGAGTCATTGACAGGAGCTAAATTCTTCTTCCAAAAATGAAGCCCAGCTGCAGCCAATCCCAGCAGATTTTCTTCCATGCCTGGAGGTGAATGGAAAGAATACAGATACTTGCCAGTTTCTACATCATTATAACATAAGTATCAGACAAACACAAGAGGGAATAGCCAGATGCAACTTTCTTTTCAAGGGGTGTATTTGTATGTCTTTGTGCAGCAATAGAGAGATAGAGATAGAGGTGTATTTGGGACAAGGGGTGGAGAATCAGTCATTAAAGTTAATAGCTTTATGAGCTAGTGTGCATGAGAGAAAAGGGAGTCATTTGGGGAAAGATGCACATCTGCCAATATTTGATTTTAATTATTTATTTGCTGGATATCTCTGAACAAACAGATTCTGCTTCCACCAGATACAAGGCATCTCTTTTAATAAGCTGAACTAACTGAGGCTCCATTTTGCCACTTGCCAATTATCTATGGATCCAGATTAATTATCTCCCCGCCCCTTGCATACTTTATTTTAAAAAGATCTCAACAAGGTAAAAATCAAATAAACCAAAATGATTAAGAAGGCTATGGAATGTCAATACAGTGGTACTTCAGGTTAAATACACTTCAGATTACATACACTTCAGGTTACAGACTCCGCTAACCCGGAAATAGTACCTCGGGTTAAGAACTTTGCTTCAGGATGAGAACAGAAATTGTGCAGCAGTGGCATGGCGGCAGCAGGATGTCCCATTAGCTAAAGTGGTTCTTCAGGTTAAGAACAGTTTCAGGTTAAGAACAGACCTCCGGAACGAATTAAGTACTTAACCGGAGGTACCATTGTATAGGCAAAACCAGCGCTTTCCCTTTGTGAGGATGGAACACAGCGCGATTTTGCAAACTTTAGCTGGTTTACATTGTTGCAGGTGCCCTTGTGTACCTCCTGGAAAGGATCCACTAGGTGCCCAGGGTTACTCTGGGTGACCCCAGAAGGGTTAACATCCAGCAATTCCCATGCTTTGGAAGTTCCCTTTCTAAGAAAGGAAGGCTTGTACCATGGGGAGGCAAACTAAGGCCAGATCCGGCCCAATCGCCTTCCAAATCTGGCCCATGGACGGTCTGGGAATCAGCATGTTTTTACATGAGTAGAATGTGTGCTTTTATTTAAAATGCATCTCTGGGTTATTTCTGGGGCATAGGAATTTGTTCACTTTTTTCCAATAATATAGTCCAGCCCCCCACAAGGTTTGAGGGACAGTGGACCGGCCCCCTGCTGAAAAAATCTGCCAACCCCTGGTACTGTCCTCCTGCCCCAGGGTGCTGTCAAGTATTTCTTTAAAAAGTGTAAGCATTTGCCCCCTCAGTTCCTCTGTTGGAGGCGCACTGGACACCTAGTCCTAAAGGCAGATGAAGCAGTGCAGCTCCCCATATATAGTCAGGGGAAAGATCTATTCTTGGCATCAGTCTGTATTGCGGGACAATGGAGTGCACCTTTGGGGGTGAAGTCAAACCACTGGAGAGTCACAGCGGCTGCTGCAGCTGCAGCAAGTGGTAACTTTTAACAGCTGTCACCCACGTTATGTTAGCAGCACCAAAGTGACCTCCCTGGGGTGGAAGCCTGGGCAGCGTGTATGAAGGACCTATAGTGCCCAGTTGAAAAGACCCCCCTCTCAGCCTCACTGCTGTGGTCCAAAGGAAAGGAAAGCAATATGTTTGGCACCAGCTTGGCTGCAGGAGTTGTCGGAAGGAGGCGTACAAGGCGCCATCCAACCATCTTAGGACTCCACTCTGGATTTGTGCAGGGTTTACTCCTGAGCCTTTTCTTTTCCTGACAGTGTCCCTCAATAAATAAAGCATCAAAAAGATACACAGCCAAACTGCACAATTTCCACATAAATCATAATATACAAAATAAAGACACAAAAATAATATCAGTAATAGCTACAACACCCCACCCCAACGAAACTTCCTAAGCAATACCCCTCAGCTTTTGTAGCTGGTCAGTCCAGGCCCTGCCCTCCCAGGCCAGGTGGGAAAAGTCCTGCAAGGCAGAGAGCAGGTCTTCCAGGACTCACAGCCAAGATGGGGCTAACATGCAAACTGGGCACAAGTTAGAATGAGGCAAGGCCATGGCGAACTTTAAATATGAGATGCAGACAGAGAGTTTTAAAAATAAGATATGAAAGTTGTAAATGGAGGAGAATCATGACTTGGAAGCTGTAAATTTAATGTGAGGAGCAAAGGAGAGGGAGAAATCAAAGATAAATTCAAGTCTGTATGTCTCATCAATAGGGTGCTGTCAACAGATATAAAGATGATCAAGGAGCGCACTGAGGAAAATAAGTATTTCAGTGTTGGAGATTATGAATTTCAAATCTTGGATGGGTTCGATACATGAGAGAGGTGTGAATCAGGACAGAAGCAGAAAGCTCTTGGGTTTATTTGAAAGAATATTTTTGTTATTATTCTATGATACTGGTAATTAACACACACCACTAGCTTACAAATCTGCTTCTAATGGCTCAATTTTCAGTCTAGGAAATGAATTCCATGAGCAAAATGGCATGATGCTTCAATTCTTAGATGATCTTAATAATTTCTAGCAATCTAAGGAGGAAGATGTCAGTAGCCTGGATGTCTGTTAAAAAATAGAAATTGCACTGATGACCTGCACAAATATTTTTAATATCAAAGCATAGAAGTAGCATACCATCTCTCTCTCTCTCTCTCTCTCTCTCTCTCTCTCTCTCTCTCTCTGAGTGTGTGTGTGTGTGTGTTTTATTCACCACAATGCTCACTGAAGAAATGAGGAAACTGTGGTCCTCCAGAGGTTCTTAGACTCCAACTCCCATCAGCTTTCACCATTGGCCATGCTGACTAGTGCTGATAGGAGTTGTAATCCATAATAGCTGAAGGGTTATAGGTTCCCTAAGCATGCTTAAAATGAAACCTAGTCCTGGCTTTATATAAACCATATCATGTCAACACAATTTTGAAAGAATTTAGCATCTATCTCTACATTTTGATTTTTTTAAAAATTACATTTGTATTGCATCTTTCCTCCAAGGTGCTCAGGTGACATACACACGGGTACATTTCATACTCAGAACATCCTTGTGATTGGTATGTGATTGGCCTGAGGTTAACACAGAATTCTATTTGCTAAGAATCAAATCACAGACGACATGGAAAAATCTCTGACTCAGTCTCCAAGTCCATCGTGTTGTTTATGTGAGAAATGCTTGATTATGTGAGAATAGTGCCTTCATTATTTTAAATTTTACCACACTAGGCACCTAATTTTGGCTGGCAACTGATTCCAGAGAGCTGGAGCTACAAGTCCTGTTTCTGGTAGAGGTAGTAACCAAAGCCTGGGTGGCTTCTGGAATCAGTGTAGGCACTGTTATTTAAGAGGTTGCACAATGTCCAGGGACAGGAAGGAAAGGCGTAGAATAACCAACAGGCAAGATACAAACTCTAGGATGGAGCTGGATATAGGTTCAATAAAATAGGTCAACACATTTATACACATTTATGGTATCTGAAGAAGTGTGCATGCACATGAAAACTCATACCAATAACAAACTTAGTTGGTCTCTAAGGTGCTACTGGAAGGAATTTTTTAATTTTAATTTTATTTTGTTTGGACATGTATACCAACAACTGGGATTTATCCAATCTATTCATATAATCAACCGTTCTTTCGGAAGCACAGAACAATGGCAGTGGGATTTAGTGTAGAAAGTTTAGGCTGAAATATGGGTTCAGAAGTAAATGAGGAACTGCTGAACCACACCCTGGTTTGGGAGGGTGAGGAACACAACCCCTAGTGCTACCTTGTAAGCGGCATGCGTTCTTCTTATTTCCCATAAAGCTGTCTTGTGCCTTGTAAAGTGCAGGCAGGAACTGGAATGCAGATGAGAGATTCACAGCAAGTGTTCCCTTACCATGCCCATGTTTACTGATGGCCCCAGCACAGACCCTCTTCGGACCCAGACAGGCAAGCTGTCCTCACGTCACACAGCATAGGTTGCTGCCACCTGCCAGGACTGAGTAGGATTCTTTTGGAGGCTTCCCATAATTGATTACAGGACCATTTGCCCATCTTTTTTACTTTTTTGTCTACTCCATCCACATCATGGACATTCAGCTGATTGGTTGGGAATGCGCTGTGGCATCTTTATGGTGAAGGGATGGTTGCTGAACCTACCTTTCATTGCCAGATGGCTCAGGTAAACTTGGGACACAGAGGCTTCATTACAGTGGTACCTCAGGTTAAGTACTTAATTCGTTCCGGAGGTCCGTTCTTAACCTGAAACTCTTCTTAACCTGAAGCACCACTTTAGCTAATGGGGCCTCCTGCTGCTGCCGCACCTCTGGAGCACAATTTATGTTCCCATCCTGAAGCAAAGTTCTTAACCTGAAGCACTATTTCTGGGTTAGCGGAGTCTGTAACCCAAGGTACCACTGTATTCCAAATGTGGCTGAGCAGGAGAGGGGTGGAGCCATTAGGTCTCCCCTCAGTTCATCTCTGAGTGAGTGGCCCATAGAAGGCATGAGACACTTATCTTATGGATTTATTGCTTATAGCCAGGGTGCTTTTGCCAACAGAAGATACCCCCAGCTGTCTCCTCCAGCCAGTGAGGCCCACATTTGATTGAGTTAATCAAAGCTTTCTCTCACTGAAGACCCAAATAAGGTTTGGGTTTTTAAACCTGCTTATGATCTCATGTCTTTCATTTGGTACACACACACTGACCAAATCTCTCCCCCCCCCCAATCATAAATGACATACATGGAAAGCCTTTTTTCCCCCAGCAGCACTAAAGTTTTTAACAATTGTTTGAACCAAGTTTTAGCACTCACTACTTAAAATTTCATGTAGTCATAAAAGTTTAATATTGTGCTAGCAGAAGTGATTCATGACCTTTAAGAAATTAACATATCCCACAATGAGAAAGTAAGGGGAAAAGTGAAAACAAAGAATAAAAGGGAGAAGATCCAAATCACCAGAGAAAATGAATACCACCTGGATGGGGGCCTGAGGCTGATGCCTGAGTCAGTTTTATGTTATTTATCTTTATATGAGGTTTTGTGCCCCAAATATATTGTTCAGTAGGAACAACAACAACAAAATGCAGCACTGTATCTAAGACTGCATTCCTCTGCATACTTACCTGGGAATAAGGCCTGCTGAACTCCATGGTTTTTACTTGTGATTAGACATAGAATTGCACCATAAATGACTTCTCTCCTTGTGGCTCTGGCCTGGATGAGGGAGCCTGTGGTGATTGTGCCTCCTCAAAAAATGCACCTGGGGCAGTGACCCCCCCAGCCCCACCCACACTACACCCCTGCATCCTTGCCAACCCCACTTGCCTGCTATAAACAAAGTTTTGACCTGTTTTGACCCATAACAGTGTTTGGCTGCGTTTATTCCTGCCACCCCAAGGAGACACACCCTGAGCTTGCCACACAACTGGCCACGGAGCAACCAGGATAACGACTAAGGCCTAAATAAAAGGAGGCTATATTGTTATATCTCCATCCTCAACCAGATCACAGATGCAAAGCAAGCATGGATGAGCCATGGAAACCAAATGGAAAACATCCTGTTTCAATAGCTCATCATGGGCAGATAGCCAAAAGACTGCCCTGGAAGAGTAAACAATCAAATTCCATGAAATTTTAAACTGAGAAAAAAGCCTCCAAATGTTGAAAATGTTCAAAATTATAATTTCGCTCATTTTGAATAATTACAATAAATTAATCAGAAACTATTTCTGATCTAAAACGTGGTGCAAAGAGTGGCAAATTCTCCCAAGGTTAACCTTTGTAAAAAGTGTGGAATATAAGGTTGCCATATGCCTGGACATGACCTCTTTTTGGGGGGTGACATGCCCATCTGAGTGGATTTATACATTTTAAAGGAAATGTCCCAGGTTTGGGAGTTTTGGGAGCCAGCCTGAGCAGGGGAAAGAGGCACATGGATGTAGCAGTGGCCCTGTTTGCCCACGCATCTCTTTCCCCGGCTTCGGGTGGCAGCGGCTCAAGTTGCCCTCTTTTATGCTCTTCAAGATATGGCAACCTTGGTGGAAGAGTGGAAGAAGAGTTTGTATACTGCAGTTTGTATATTGCATATTGCATATTGCCTGTTTAGTATAGGGCAGGGTTTCCCAAACTTGAGTGGTCCCCAGCTGTTTTTGGATTACAAAACTCCCATCAACCCTAGCTAGCAGGACCAGTGGTCAGGGATGATGGGAACTGTAGTCCAAAAACAGCTGGGGACCACCCAAGTTTGGGGAAACCTGGTCTAGGTTGTGTGCACAAGGGATGCCCACTTTGTTGCCCCTCTGTATGAATCCATTTACTTACGGTACGTGGAATATAGTAAGGCAGACACCACTGAGGGGGAAGCCCAGCACCTGTTTTTCTCCATTCCAGTCCATCAACTGTATCTCAGAAAATAGGCTGTTTGTTCTGAGCTGCCTGAGATGGGTGCAACTGGGAACAGAACCAGCTCTTTTCTACATACTTTGTATTGTTTAAGATTATGCTATTCATGTAATTAATTAGAATTATTTTAATGACCTAGGTTATTGTGCATTATGCTTTTACGTTACCTTGTTTGTTTATTTTGCAAACCACTCTGTGACCATTCTTGATAACACGCAATATAGGAATATCTAAAAATCTAATCCAACCACTCATATTTCCACCTGGGTTTATTTCTTGGTATGCCTCTGGAGTGAGGTGTATTCTTAGGGAACACTGGCTTTTATCTGTGTTCATTGCTTCAGCTTACCTGTTATTTCCCTTGTATTAAAATTGTCAGTACATTAATCAGTAGAAATATTGAATAAATGCAGCTGTCAGTTATGGAGCTTCTGTAGAAAAAAAAAGATTTTTCAAAAGCTGTCAAAGTTCAGCTCATTGAAAAATAAGCATGTTGTGCCGATTTGAAGCAGGAAAACTGACAGGTATAAAACATATGTTCAAGTGAGTAATGAACTTCCCCTGCATTCCTTCTTTCTCTGAACAGGCAGGCATTCCTCAGAGCTGAATCTCCACATCCTTGATTCATGCAACACCTGAATAGCCAAGCAATTTAGCACAGCCAGGCAGGAGCTCTAAAGACAGACAGAGCAAAGAGATTACAACTGGCCCAACTTTTGGGAGAGAGGAGAAAACTCTGCCCCCCGCCTCACATACTTGGGCAGAGGGCATTTTTAGCCTTTCCTTATTCCACCAGTGTCACTGAGAATATACAGCTGTACTTTTATCCCAAATAAATGAACAGCTATCATTCATTCTGGCTGGGACATAGCTAAAGTGTAATTTGGGATGGTATTATGGTGGGGACAAAGACTACCACCAATACTGAATGCTCTACCTTCCTTGGCAATGAACCCCGCAATGGGTGCAATATGTTCACAGTGCTACATAGGACCCGAACACACACCTCATAATGTCTTTCATTTGGATAGTCCTAAGAAACTGTCCAGACATTTTATCTGAATTTCAAAAATTCTGCCCAAACACCATTTTCAATGGACAAATCCTGCCTATATCCGGGATTCTAGACGTATGGCAGCCCTAGGTAAGCTTGAGCAGAGCTCTGCTAAGAAATTTTGGTGGCTTTATGAAAGCACTTTTTGTTTCCCTCAACATTCATTGTTTTGCAACTCTTGAGTTTACTTCAAGAATGTCCATTTTCAGTGGTTACTCAAACTTTCCTATCCTCCTCTTTCTTACTCTTATGGCGAGCTTATGTTAGATTGTGAGAGATGGTGGCTCCCGAAAGCTGTCCACTTGACTTCCTGAAGCACTGGGGATATGAACCTGAATGACCCCCACCCTCATGCAAATTAGAAATCTTTCCTGGCTCTCTGTGGAGAGTTGCCTGAAGGCTTAAACGTACTTTGGATGAGGCTCAAGTGTTCAGATTCACTGCTCAGGGACACAGTCTTAAGTACACTTAGATGCTTGTAAATCATAAGTAATTTATAGATACCAGCCTTGGGTAACTAGTATCTGACCTTTTAAAAATTCCACACATGAACCAGCTCTTGAAATTAAATCAATGCAACACGATTAGCTTCTTTCACTATAATAAAAACAAGGAGGGTTCAATGTAAAGTTTTCATGGCAATTTTTTTAAAAAAAAATCTCTAAAAGTGCTGCTTATAGATTTTGTTTTTGCTTCTTTTTATAAGCTCAGCTGTGTCTTACGCAGAAGCTTTCTGAGTTCTTATATGTGATTCATAGGTTTTGCACATGCATCCATCAGCACTTAAGGAATTGTGTGCAAAATCCTAGTCTATCTGTTAGATTGAAAGTTGATGATAGCTCCGGTTGATGATAAATCAGGCCAATGATAAGCCAGACCTAACCATTCTGCAGTTTTGGGGAAAGGGGAGAACAGTTTGTTTCTAAACTAACCCAAGTGGCTTGCTCATCTCTACACATGAATAGAGATGCTGTCATGAGCCCCTTCCATGTGAGAAATCCTCTGCTCTGTAGTGGCAGCAGCTAGACCAGCTTGCCACATGCACTGTTGCCATAATGCAGAGGATCTGGTGTCAGCTCCTGCCATTGCTCATTGTGTGTGGCAGCACATGGGGAGCTCTGTACATGACTGCAGACCTACATGCCATAAACCACTCTAGTTATACCATGGAGGCCTCACCTCAATGAGGCTTTGTAAGTGCAGTTTTCTTTTCATTTCGGAGCACTGGACTAAAGTGGAATTCATGAAAGTTCTGTAACACTTGTGTGTGATACAGGGCTGGCTCACATGTGCATCACTCCAAATCTGAAACTGACATTTCAGGCTGGATTTTATCACCAAGGCTGACTCAATACATTTTGCTGCCTGAAGTGAAGGTGCCCTGCCCCAAGGCACATACACAAGCCAACTTGACTGGCAGTTTGATCTTAGTCCAATGCTGATGAAAGGACAGTGTCCTCCACTGTACTAGAAGGCAGCCGACTAGCTTATGGGGTACAGGGCAGACCACATGGCCCTCACAGCTCTGGCCCCTCCTTGGACCTCAGCATCTGCTGCCTGTCACTTCTTTTTACTGATTTTGGCAGCCCACAGACACCCAGCACTGTCTTTTTATTATTATTATTTTAATTTTTTTATTAATGCACAATAAATAAGTCTTAAATCAAAACTGGACAAAAACAAGTGGAAATAATAATATGCAAAGTAAAAGAAAATACCCAAAAACCCCACAAAACATTATGACAAAAAGGAAGAGAGAAAAAAGGTCTTTTGACAATAGACCTGCCCTCCCATCTACTCCTTAGTTCATTTACATATCACTTATTGCCGATAAAAACTATTATCATGGTTTAACTAATTCTTAATTTTTCTTTGATCTCACATCATTCTTGAAACTACTACTGAAATTAGTCAAATGCTGCAACAGAGTTTAAACTACTGTAATTATTTTTCAAATATATTTTAAAGACTTTCCATTTTGAGACAAATACCTGTTTTGGTTTATTTTTAATTTTTTCAGACAAGTTATCTAGCTCCACGTATTCAGTCAGTTTTTGGATCCAATCTTGCGTAGGTGGAAGTTTGTCAGATTTCCAATTTGCAGCAATTAGAACTCTTGCTGCAACCGTAGCGTATATACGATACGACACCAAGCACTGTCAAGGTTGAGGGAAATGGAAAGGAATTTCTGGCTACCGATAGCAGCTACCACAACTGGCAGCTCCTCCAGGAAGTCAGATGCTTCTGTAAACACTGAAATTCTCAATGTGAACCAGCCCTCAGTTTAAAGGTCTACTCTTATAATAAATATTCCAGGGTAGACATGTATGGTGGCAGATTTCTTGAAATGAGCTTCAATGTTTGGATGTTGACCTTGATCCACATTCACAAACAGATCTCTTCCTTAAATTAGCATCAGAAGAGTTTATTTTCCCTTCTAAGAAGCTGCAGCAGGCCATGAATTATTCAAGGGTATTAAGAGCACAAGCCTAATCACTACATTGGCCCAGTAATGACTAAATGTAAGTTGATTGAGCTATTCTAATCAGGAAAGTGGTTCCTTTTCTGCAACTTGGAATAATGTGGTGGTAGGGAGCTCAACAATTCAGTTTTAGGAAGTTGAGCTGCTTTGGCTCTCTGGCAACTCCAGGGTGCAACTAGGCTAGCCAGAAAGAAAGAAAGAAAGAAAGAAAGAAAGAAAGAAAGAAAGAAAAAGAAAGAAAGAAAGAGGGCCAGATATCACTGGCATTTAGGCTCAGGTGTTAGCCAGTGTGGTGTAGTGGTTAAGAGCTGTAGACTCGTAATCTGGTGAACCGGGTTCGCTTCCCCGCTCCTCCACATGCAGCTGCTGGGTGACCTTGGGCTGTTCACACTTCTCTGAAGTCTCTCAGCCCCACTCACCCCACAGAGTGTTTGTGGTGGGGGAGGAAGGGAAAGGAGATTATTAGCCGCTTTGAGACTCCTTCGGGTAGTGATAAAGCAGGATATCAAATCCAAACTTCTCTTCTTCTTCTTCTTCTTCTCCTCCTCCTCCTCCTCCTGATGTCACCCCAAGCACTACAAAAGCTACAACAAGAGCACAAACAGGTAGAGCTGATGCAGAGGCACTTCCTGAAGCAGAAGGAAAGGAAGTAAAACTTGTCAGTGCAGCTGTTATTAGGGAAGGGGTCTTGGAGATGGGGGCAGAGGATTGGAAAAGCAGCACAAAACCAAGCCATGGATGCAGTCTGTGGAGCAATCCCTCTTTATTGGAGGGGGCAGTGATCCGAATTGCAGCTCACTCTCCTGCGGAGTAGAGCAATTAAAAGAGCCACACTGAGGAGGGAAATGGAGTCAGGACACGTGGCCAGACCAGCTGGTGATGGAGACATGATGCAAGCAAGGATTACTTTCCAAGGTTACATTTCTATGGGGGCATTTTACAGTCTCATTCATGCCAAGCAGAGAGAATTAAGCATGTCAACTCAGTGAAAATAAACAGCAGAATGAGAATTATATACTCAGTAAGAATTGCCATTGATGTCTTCGTGTCAGACTAATCTGAGCACTTATAAAGTTCCTTCAAGCTGTTGCTTCTCTCATTATTATGAATGCTGGCACAATACATACACCTGTGATATTATACACACACACACACACACACACACACACACACATATCTCGCTAAGCAAAAATCTATTTTGACCTGGTGGAGTTAATTAGCAATTGATTCAGATTAGCTGCAAACACATATTTGCTCTTAATGATTTTGAATAGTATCCTGTTGGGATCTAGTCTGAAAATGTAAATTAAACAGAGGAAAATATCAGAGCAGAAACTGACAAATCTGTTAGTTGTTGTTTTGAAACTTTTGAAACTTTTATTTTGAAACTTTTAATGATAATATAATAGGCAACACAAGAATACAAGTAAACCCAAATAAGCTCTAACGTTATCTAGGTTCACTAAATGCCATGTGGCATGGATTTATAGTGCAATTTATCATAAGATACAGATAAGAAACTGGAGTGGGTAAACTGACAGGTTTAACTGATTACACCAGGTAAAAATACAAGCAGTGTATTTGTTTTTGAGGCATGCTGAAATAAGAATGTGTGTGTCTTTTTTTTTTTTTTTTAAAAAGGGGGTAGCAGGAATAGAGAAAGTTACTGCAAGGCTAGTGTTGCAAAAAAATTTTCTCATGTCTAGAAAGCACCATAAAGCTTAAAGCTTGTCTGGTTGTGAAAGTAACAAAGAAGCACAGACTGTTTCGCAATATAGAATGGAGTTGTTCTAGGAATTCATCTTTACAGTACACAGTTTGTTATCTGTACACTTCCAGAGCCAGGTTTTCATCTGTATGAATGCCTGTTTCTGACACAATGCATTCCAGTTTACTCTGCTTCTAATGTGCTCCTACAGTTGGTTTGGGAAGTGGAGCACACACAACATTCTCCACAATTCATATCTATTCTGGTTTTTTAAAATGAAATACTGCATTTTAATGTGTTTCTCCCCAAACTGGCTTCCATCTGAATGGAGAAAAAAGCAACCTAGGACTCAGCTATACAGCTGCAAATATGTTTGAAGTGTGTTTGAAGTGTGTTATATAAATGTGACACTAGATGGCGATGGTGAGCTTATGGGAAATTCAATATACCATATTTTTCCATGTATAAGACTAGGTTTTTTCCCTTAAAAATAATGTCAAAAATTAGGTGGCGTCTTATGCATGGATACATCTCTCCCCCCCATTTTCTTAAAACTGAGTCCCCCCAAAATAGGGGGAGTCTTATAGATGGAAAAATACGGTATTTTAAAAAATGCTTTTTAAAAAGCATTTTCACAGAGGTTGTTTTTTTTTACAGTGGTACCTCAGCTTAAAAACTTAATTCGTTCTGGAGGTCCGTTCTTAACCTGAAACTGTTCTTAACCTGAGCAGCTAATGGGGCCTCCTGCTGCCGCTGTGCCACCACACCACGATTTCTGTTCTCATCCTGAACTAAGTTCTTAACCCGAGGTACTATTTCAGGGATAGCGGAGTCTGTAACCTGAAGCGTCTGTAACCCGAGGTACCACTGTATATGTTGCTTGATTCCACCTTAGTTGCATTTTAGCCAGTAATGTGTACACAGCTAGAGAAATAGATCTGCAGTTGTGGGACGGTGTTTAAGTTGTGTGCAACTTGCAGCCACTGAGGGTTGAGTAAAAGATGCTGGGGCAATTTATTTTTGATGTAGAATGTTGTAACTACATATGTGGTTAGTTTTATTTATATGCTGGGTTGTATTCTGAGAAGCTAATGTGACTTGAGAGAAGATTTTTGTCATAGGATTTGTGGAACAAAAAACATGTGTCACTGGATTTTAATGGCATTGTAAGTACATATTTTACATTTTGGTATTAAGGCTTCAAAACTTTGTTCCCTAACCTTTACTTGCAAATAATTTACGCTGGTTAGGGATTCTCTCTACTTTGTGTGCATCTTCTCACAACATTTTGGTTCACCTTTACATAGATTTCTCTCATGAATTGCAGTCTGAAAATACACTTGCTACATTTTTTTTTTATCGTCTTATGTCTCCTCTCCAAAGCAGCAGAATGTCAGGCAACCTTTCTGCCATTTTGTGCTTGGGAATAATTTTCTCTGTGGCTGATTTTAATATCAGTGTAGGGAGCTTTCATTAAATGCCTAAACACCACATCATTTCTGTTTAGCTGTAATATATTTCTCTCCATGAGGCTTCATTTCACCTTCTCTGATTATAAATATATTTGTCTTCATTGTACTTAATGCACAATCAAACAACAATCACAGCATTCTGTACTAATGCAGCTGCTCTGGCATTGTTTTCAAATGGTGCAATAATTTATTTGAACTGTACGTTTTAAAGTCCATTTAGGTTACTGTTGGTAGCTTCCCATCCAAATAATGTCTGTGAAAGAACAGGTAAGATACATACTTTACACCACTGCTTGCTGCCAATTTATTTCTTCAGCTTTAATAAATTGCAACAGAATGTAGTCAATTTAATACACCAAATGAGAGTGAAGCAACATCTGCTGCAAATATATCCATCATGCAGGTCTCCAGTATTCAGTACCTTCTGCAAGCTGGTAATAAGAGGAGGGAAAATCGCTTGGCTCTGCCAATTTTTAGTTGTGCAATCAGTGCGAAATACAAGACAGATAAAAAGTCTTTCAATCACATATTTTAGTAATGACTAGAGTAGCAAGTGAAATTTGTGATTTTATTCATAAAGCTTTCAGTTAATAACAATAACTGTAAAATGAATATTGTCTTTCTGTATATTTGCCATGATTCATCATGGACCATGAGAAATGAGGCACCAAATATCTGTCACTCTGCTATAACGTAAGCTCCTGTTTTAAAGTAGAATATTATTGCCCAGTGTTGTTCCTACTTAAAAGCATTACTCAGACATTATACAACAATGAATGATTCCAATCAAGGGAGCCTTGTGAAACAAGATACAGTGGTACCTCTGGTTACGGATTTAATTCGTTTCAATCCGTAACTAGAGGCACCGCTTCTGCACACACGCACGGCGCGCAGAGTGCTTCTGCACATGTGCGAGCGGCAAAACCCAGAAGTATACACTTCTGGGTTTGCCGTGGCCGTAACCCGAAGATTCCGTAACCTGGAGGTTAAGCAACACGAGGTACCACTGTATAAATTAAGGTTACTTTGCTCTACAGCAAACAGGGACCATGGATGGTGATGATTACTTTTATTGAGTGATGTGCCAGACACTTTAGAAATATATGATAATATGATACCTGCCCCCACAGAGAGGGAGAGGCAGGAAGAGGTTGGGAAAGAGAGAGGTAAGGGCTGGGGAAGTCTATAGAGCATTTTGAAGATAAGGACATGGAATTTGTGCTAGATACAGAATGTATTAGAAGCCAGTGCAGGCATTGAAGGAAGGTCATTTACCAAATAGCTTGAGCAAGAAGAGCGGTGAATGACTGGGGCAGAGTTTGGGAGAGAAACAAGAGGAACAGAGAGAAGCAGCTCACAGCAGCTGAGATGAAAGTTACCAGAGCAGAAACAGAGGCAACAGAGAAGTTAGATTGGATTTTGCAATGTTGTACAAATTGTTTTGATTCCATGAGGCTGTCAATACACTTTAAAGATCAAAAATATTAATTTCGGGGAGCACTTTGAGCTTAATTGGGAGTTATACAGCTGGCTGATCCAGTGGCATAGCTAGGGCTTTTGCCATCCCTGAGTTTGCCGCCCCTCTGGCTGTTCCTCATGCAGGAACCTCGCTGACTTGCCACGGTTCTCCCATCCGCTCCAGCTATCCTTCCCTTCTCTTCCCTACCCCCAATCAAGGGCCGAGAAGGAACTTGGCTCCCAAACTCAACCTCTTTTTCGCTTTATTTTTAAAAAAATCTTTTTAATTGAGTTTTACATTACAAATTTAAATTCAAAAAACAATAAACAACAACATCATCATTTAGGATTCCCCAAATACTTTGACTCCCCTCCACCCTTCCATGGTTACCACTTTTAATCTTTTTCCACTGCTTCCCTTATTTTATCTCTTTTTCTTAAATAATCCAATTTTACCTTATTTACCTACATTACAAATCCTGTACAAATCTGTTACTCAAATCCTGCCAAAGCTTTTAGTTGTTTACAGTGTTCTCTTAAGCACAATGTGAATTTTCCCCATGGCTTCTTAAAGTTCTTCTCTTCCTGGTTTCTGATTTTCCCAGTCAATTTCACCAATTTGGAGTAGTCCATCATCTTCATCAGCTATTTGTCTCTATCCGGGACTTTATCCTCTTTCCATCTCTGGGCCAGTAGTATCTGCACTGCTGCCATTGCCTACATGAATAATCGTCTCTGCTCCTTTGGTATCTCCATACCTAAAATTCCTAATAAAAAAGCCTCTGGTTTTTCCACAAACGTTATTTTAAACATTTTTTTCCAACTCATTATATATCATTTCCCAGAATGCTTTTGTTATCTTGCACGTCCACCACATGTGGTAGAAGGTGCCTCCTTCTCCTTACATTTCCAACGTACATTTGAAGCAGTTCTATACATCTTTGCAAATTTTATAGGTCTTAAGTACCACCGGTACATCATTTTCATATAATTCTTCTTTAGCGCACAGCATGCTGTAAATTTTAGGTCTTCCTTCCACAACTTTTCCCAAGATGAAAATTGAATATTATGCCCAATATCTTGTGCCCATTGCATCGTTACAGATTTAACTTCTTCATCCTTAGTATGTCACTCTAGCAACAACTTATCCATTTTAGAAAGCAACTTCACATTATTTTCCAATATATCTTTTTCAAATCTTGAAATTTCCTTACTAAACTCATTCTTCTTATCACTTTTAAACACATCATTTAATTGGTGATATTGCAACCAATCTGTTACTAAGTGTCTTATATCCTCAAATCTTTTCAACTTTAATTGCTGTTCCACTTCCAATAATCTCTTTATATGTTGCCCATTCACTTTTTGCATTAGTCTTTTTCAAGGATATCACTTCCAATGGGGAAAGCCACTTCCATTCTAATAGGTTTTTATATTTTTCCCATACTCCATAAATTTATTTTCTCACCAAATGATTAAAAAACCCTTTAGGCACTTTAGTCTTCTCGTACCATAAATATGCATGCCATCCAAATCTGTTATCATGACCCTCAAGGTCTAAAATATCTGTATTTTTTAAAGTTATCCATTCCTGCAGCCAGCAGAGGCAGCACGCTTCATAATATAATTTCAAATCCGGCAGTGGAAATCCACCTCTTTTTTTAACATCTGTTAATAACTTATACTTAATCCTTGGTTTCCCCAGCTGCCAAATAAATCCTGAAACATCTTTTTGCCATTGTTTGAAGCATCCTGCTCCACTGACTATGGGTATTATTTGAAATAAAAATAACATTATTGGCAATACATTCATTTTTATTACTGAAATTCTTCCCCATAGTGATAAATTCATCCTTCTCCAAACATCCATGTTTCTCTTTATCTCTTTTCAAGTTGTTATATAATTATCCTTAAAGATATTTATATTCTTAGCTGTCAACCAAACCCCCAAATATTTCACTTTCCCCCCAATTGTCCCCCCCAAGTGTTGCTAACTGTAGCTCATTTTTATATTGTCCTGTCATGTTTTTAAACCAATACTTTCATTTTGTTTTTCTTTAACTAAAAACCCACTACCTGGCCAAACTCAGATATGTTATCCAATTCCCTTGGTATTATCACCAATGGGTCTTCTACTGTTATTACAAGGTCATCTGCAAATGCTCTCAGCTTGTATGCTTTGCACCCAACTGTTATACCTTTTATTTGTTCATCTGATCTTATATTCCTCACCAGGGTCTCTAATACTAAAATAAACAATAATGGCAACAGGGGGCAGCCCTGTCTTGTCCCTTTTGTAAATTTACATTTTTTTGATATTACATTATTCACTATCATCATTGCCTTCTGGCCTGTATAGATTGCATCACTTACTTTTAGAAATAATTATACAAAATTCATCATCGCCATAGTTTTTTCATAAAGGTCCATGACACATTATCAAAGGCCTTCTCTGCAACCACAAACATCAAGTCTGCTTGCTTTTCATTCTTGGCTTCCATATATTCTATTATATCAATTGTATTCCTTATATTATCTTTCATCTGTTGGCCTTGTTTAAGAAAGGTTCCACACTTAGGCAGGAATAACCAGCTGCACCAATATAAGATGGGGGACACTTAGCTTACTCGCAGAACATGTTAAAATAACAACAACAACTGCTGCGCCATTCCTTTCTCTCTGTCCCAGTCTGCAGCACCTCCTAATTGGAGGAAGGTCAGGTGAGTGACACAGCCCCACCATGCCATCTGCTAGTGATTTAGTGTTTAGCTCCTACCCCTTCCTGGAGGCAGAGCAAACTTAAGTTCATGGCTTACAGGATATGGGGTAACTTAGTGTCTGCCTCTTATACAGGTATGCTGGAGTAGGTATTGACTATTCCCTTTGCCTACAGAGGCAAGTGCTTTTTCAACTCTGATGGGATCTCCAGCCACATTCTTCATGAATTCCAAAGAATGTGAGGTGAGAAAAGGCTGTGTCTGGTTCTGCAAATAAGCAGAAACAGCAAGGCCTGAGTAGAGCAAGCAGAGAACAAGCATATTTATGTGCTGATGCAGTCCTCCCTTGGAGGCTTCTTTGAGAGTCGTCTGATGAGTACAAGAAGAAGTTTCCTTTCAGGCACACTTAGCTGTAAACTACTGTTTATTTTCTGCATGGAGCATTAGCTCAGGAGGTGAATAGGCCACCTGCACAACATCATTCTCTCTTTCTTTCTCTCATCATTCTCTCACATGCAAAGTAAATATGTAGTTTGTGATAAAATATTTAAATACATATGTTGTGATGAAATACAGATTTAAATACAAATTTTCATACGGATTGGAAATCAATCAATCATAGATTAATGCAGAAAAAAAGCAGAACAGATTTATGAATGATCAAATGTGAACTGACCTAGGCCAGAAACAGAAGAAGACCTCAGTTCCTTTCTAGTCATTGCTGCTAGACAATAAAGGCTGGCTAGTAAGTCCAGCTACAGTTTGTAGACCTCTGGCTAGAAGAATCCCATTAACTTGACCCCCACCCCTGTATAAGCTTAAGGTGGAGAATTGCCTAGCCGATAACAACACAAATCAAGTATGGCAGGGACTGCAGCAATACAAGGAGCAATACGAGGAACACGGTTAAGGCCGATGATTTGTTGGCAGAGGAGCTGAACATCTTCTTTGCCCATTATGAGGTTAAAAATATCAGGTATTATAGCCCCTGCCTGCCAGCCTACAAACTCTCAGCCACTTATTCTATATGACCATCAAGTGAAAGCTGCATTGAGGGCAGTGAATCCCAGTAAAACTGCTGGTCCAGATGGGGTGATGGGGATGGTGGTAAAAAACTGTGCCGATCAACTAGCAGGGGCCCTGACAAGGATTTTTAACATGATACTACCACAATGGGTCTAATTACAGGAGGAGATGAATCAGCGTACGGGGGAGAGGTTCAAAAAGTATCTACATGGTGCTTAGAGAATAACTTGCACCTAAATATTAGCAAGACAGAGGAGATGGTGTTGGACTTTCGGAGGAAGAGAGGGGAACTAGCCCCGTTTTGTGTGGAGAGAGCCTCTTCCTTTAAATTCCTGGGAGTTTACCTTAGTGAAGACCTCACTTGGAAAAAACAATATAACTCAGGTGGTTGGGAAGGCCCAACAGAGACTCAATTTTTTCAGGGTCTTGCGAAAGAACAATGTTAAACAACAATTGATGACCACCTTCTACCAGTCCACAATAGAAAGTGTCCTCTCATATTGTTATCACAGTGTGGTACGTTGGCTTGACAGCCACAGACAGAAAGTCTTTACAGAGGGTGGTGAAAACAGCACATGATGTTATGGGCCCTGAGCCCGCTAGATGACATTGCAAGGGATCGTTGCCTTAGGAGAGCGAGAAAAATTTTCAGGGATGATTCACACCCCGACCAGCACCTCTGTAATCTTCTACCCTTGGACAGGAGATATAGACCATATGTACCAACAGGCTAAAAAATAGTTTCTATCCGTGGGCTGTTAGGCTGCTGAACAGAAAATAATATAGTGCAACTGACTTTTGAGGTTGGTGTGTTGTGCGACAAGCACACAGAGTGCAATGAGACTGAGTGTTTGTGGGGGGAGGAGACTCAGTTAATTTCATTGTACACAGGTTGTACATTGACAATAAATGTATTATTATTATTATTATTATTATTATTATTATTATTATTATTACCACAGTTGCTTTCAAAGTTACACTTGACAGTTTATTTTCTTATCTTTCAGCTCACAGAAGATAAGCAGAAAATGTGAACTAGGAACTGAAAGAATAATCTGCCAGCAACCTTCATGGTCACATTTTTATCTTCAAATGAAATGGAGAATTAGTCTTCAGCACTCATATCTATAGAATCTGTGTCAGTGTATTCTGAGGACTCAGTTACATACGTAAAAAACCCCAGTGTTTTAAATGTTCTATAAACATGCAACACCAGATGGCGCTGTAGAGCACAAAACTTTTCTATGCAATTTTACATAGAGTTTCCCCTCCTTTGTTATAACAATTTAATTTATGACTTATTTATAGCACTTTCCCCCTGTGTGTACATCCATCCTGGGTTACACAGACATTTTTCTCATCTCAATCCTCCCACTCAAAATTCTGTTATTCTTTCATTCATTCAATAGTCACCCTCACCAAGTCTACAGCATCTCCACTAAACTGTGGGTTTGATCTATAGGAAGCACAGGACACTTCTGGAAAATCTCACCACCATATGCTGCAATTTGCTCTGAGGAAGCCTTTTCTTTCTCTATGGACTTAAGTCAGCTAGTTTTGAGATGGAAGTTTGCAAATGAGATTTTTTTCTCAGATTTCTTTATTTGCAATTTTCTGCAATGGGAGCTTACCATGTCTTGATGTAGCATCATCTGCAACTAGTAGCAGCACCAAAACAAAAATGAAAATTGAAAAAGACAAGGGAAAATCCACTGCTAGGGAAATCCTGCTTTTAAGCTTGAAAAAAAAAATGTTTCAGTGTTGATTTCTTTAAAACCAAGAAGACTTCTTTCAGGTGCACAGTAGGCAGACTCCACACCAGCCTGCACTTACAAGAATGTCCTGCTGACTTTGTCGTGGACTTTTAAAGAAACACAGGCCCTCAAGAAGGCTGCAGTGCAGACCACCAGAGAGATGGCTTTTAGAATGAACGGACAGCCACAAAATGCATTGGCCACCTCAGAACTAAGGTAAGTGCAATAAAAAGTCTGTCCATGAAAAATTTCCCTGCATTTTTGTGTCCCCTTTGATAATTCCGGAATGCAATTTCTTTCCTCATGGGGGAATGGGAAAAATGCAGGAGAAATCTTCAGACAGCACTAGTCTGCACACCACATGAAAGAGCTACAACATTCTTCATCAGCTCTGTGGATAGTGGGAGTGTTCTGAGATGCACCTCTGTGGCCCCCTGCACAAACAACCCCTGTAGCTAAGCCATGACACCCTAAAGCCCACTGAACACCATGCAGATAAAGATCAGTCAAGTCTGATAATAGATTACAATAATTCTGAAGTGTACCTCTGCTGTTTGTTGCACAAAGGAGCCCCACCATTGCATCCCCTCCAGGTGTCCCTATTTTCCAGTGACAGTCTCAGAATTATAGAAGACATCCCAGTTTCTGATTTGATCCCAGAATGTTCTGCTTTTCCTTTTTCTCCCCCCCCTCCCCGTCTCAGAGTACAATTAAAAGTGGTGTGTGCATATAGGTGCAAAAATTGAGCCCTGTTTATACTGAAAATAAAATCCCTCCACCAAATGAAGGAAATGGTGAAACTGGCATACAAAGACCTGCCTAAAATCTTGAAGGAAAATGTTACCAATCCACTTTAAATTCAATTGCAATGCTTCAGGAGCCAAATACTTTTTAGGAAAGGTTTTGAGTGTTTATTCCTTTATTGTAAATGGAGCCTTACATTGTCCTTACATTACGTGAGAGAAGTTTCCTAACGTAGAATAGAGAAATATTGGAGGGCACAGCACTGTGGAGCTCAATCATGGCAGCATTCATAAGTGCACTTCTACCATAAAAAACAAGTTGCAGGTTTTCCATCTGTAGAGAGAGGAACTTGAACTAATTTGGGTGACAGGTGTGCTGCCTTTATTGATCAGCACCAAAATAAGCCTGCATTCCCCATCTCCAAGTTTGAAGCTTGGAAAGACATCCTGGAATTCTCAAGATGTTTGCTGTAACTGCTGAGATACACCTTCCCTCCAGCTCCAAAAGCCAGTCTGAATTTGCCCCCGTCATCAGGAGATGCAGCACAAACTCGGGGACCAACAGCCCAAGCCTATGCATGTCACTTTGAAGTCAATCAGTGGGCCCTAATCCCAGCTACATAATCAATTTATGGAATGTGATTCCTCAAACACTTCTAAAAGGATAAAGCTGTCAATGGCTACTAGTTGTGATGGCTACATGCTACCCCCAGATCAGAGGCACATTCTTCTCATGTCCTGTTTGAGGATTTCTGGTTGCCACTGTGGCAAACTGTGAGCTACACTAAATGTGCTTTAGTCTGATCCACAAGTGGGAATAATAAGCCAGAACACAATGTAAATGCACAAAAGTCCTGATGAACCCTGAATACAATGGGGCTCACTTCCAAATCATCATGTACAAGATTATATTGTAGGGAAGGGATAAGGCTCCAGCGAGTGTAAAGTGAATTAGTGTCCAGGACTCGAAGATATATTCATACACACACACACACACACACACACACACACACACACACACCCTTTGAACCAGATTAACTATGGCACTTCCACAGGAGACAGGGTAGCTTTAAAAGAGGATTGGACAAACTCATGGAGGATAAGATACACAAAGTGCTGCTAGCCAGGGTGGCCATGCTTGCCTCCAAGACAGGAAGCAGTAATGCTTCTGAGTACCAGTTTCTGGAAACTAGAGGGGTGGGAAATGTTCTTGTGCTCAGATCCCATCACTAATAAGACTCAGCTGCACTGAGTAGTTAGAGGGCAAAGGTGGTTAAGGCAGCCATTTTACCAAACATCTACACTTGATTCATGGTGAAATTCTTTACAAAGTGATACAGATTGTCACCTTCCAAGTACACTGTAGAAAGCGCCTACTTGATCAACCCTCAGTATCCACTCATTGTGGAGGAACACACCCCTGACTATGCCATCTCATGTGGTTGCAGGAGGCAACCACAGGTGTGACAGTGAGAGCTGCTCCACAGTCTAGCTTTCTTCTACAAATATGCCAGAGTAGCTTATTTATTTTTGAGAATTTTACATTTATTACACCACTGAGTAAAAAGAGGAACAGAGGCAGCAAGCAATTTAAGAAGGTAGCATTCTTTTGATTCTGTTCCTTCAGGCTCCTCTGCCATTAATGAGATGCTCTGCCTCCACAGTTGAGGCAGTAATTCTTGGAATACCAGTTGCAGGAAGTGGCAGGAGGGGAGGGGGCACTTGCACTCAGGTCCTGAACTTGTGTGCTTCCCACGGGCATCTGGGTGGCCACTGTGAGAAAAATATTCTGTACTAGACGGATCATGGCCTTGATCCAGCAGGTGTTTTTAATTCATCAAAAATAGGCTACCTGCTTATTTGAGCTCTATAATTGTTTTCCTTTTCAAAGAAAATCCCATTTCCCCTTCCTTCCAACAAAATTTCCTGTACCGAGAAAATAATTCTTCAATCTATGAACTTTGGTCCTAAGTCTCCAATCCATATAAAAATGTGTAGGCTAAGAATATTGATGGTTTCCTCAGTACTATTTTAAGCACACTGTGCTGTTTCTGGTAGTAGTGCATTATCTTCCAAGAGAATGCTTCCTCATCTCTCTGGTTCACTGGAAAACATTCTGGTTCAAATACTCATTTTATCATTCATCTGTTGCAGACCATCAGTGTGTGCTCTACTCTGCCCATGGCTGTGGAAATTAAAGAATGGAGCTGTGTAACAAAGACACTTGGGAGGTGCTGGTGGGTCTCTGCTGTGCTGCAGATCAAAATGTGGCATCCTTCTATGGGGATTCCTACCATCCCAGAAACGCATGGTTCCCTACATACATGCCCTGCCCCCAGATCTAGTAGGGCTACACAAGCTTCTGGGTAAGGCTTGGGCTTTGCTGGGGCAACAGCAGTATTACGCCCCTCTGCTGAACTTTTTCAGATAAGACTACCTTAAAAACATCCGCAACAAAGTGTTGGCATGTTGTAATTTTCTGTATCATTATCCCTATGTAAAGCTTTCAGGTTCATGTGTACCCACATTTTGAAACACACACACTGCCCTGTCACAAAAATTTTAGTGTGTGGGGTGTGTGTGGGTACAACATAAAAATGTTAAAAAGAAATGCAAGGCAGTCATTATGTATTATTACTATTATTTATTAATTTTGTATACTGCTCTTCATCTGAAGATCACAGGGAGGTTCACAAAATACAAATACAAAATGAGAACACAAATTAAGTTAAACAACAACAACAACATTAATAAATAAATAAACCAACCGACCATCCCCCCAAAAAACACATTCAAAAGGACATCAAATGTTTATCAACCAAAGGCCTGATTAAGCAGAAACATTTTTGCCTGGCGCCTCAGGATATATAATGAAGGTGCCAGATGAGGCTCCCTGGGGAGAGAATTCCACAAGCAGGGAGCCACCACAGAAAAGGCCTGTTCTTGTGCTTCCACCCTCTGGACTTCTTGTGAAGAAGGCACATGAACAAGGATCCCGGGGGATGATCACAGGGTCCAGGCAGTCCTGAACTGTTTAAAGCTTTATAGATCAAAACCAGCTACTGGCTACTCACGGGATATTTTGGACAGCTACTTGGGCCTGTTTGCAGAAAAGAAGTCTTTGAGGGACACTTGGAGGTTAGAGAAAAAGTGAAGATATCTTTCAAACCTCTGCTGGAATAGTGTTCCACAACATGGTGCCAGTAGCACTAAATACCAACTTCTAGTGACGGCATCCGGGACACAAGGAAGAACTAGTAGTACTGCTCTGGATGATCTCAGTGGTCAGGCTGGGATATCAGGGCTCAGGCAGTCCTTAAGGTTTCCTGGTCCCAAGTTGTTCAAGGCTTTGTATTCAAAGACATGAACCTTGAACCCGGCCTAGTTGGCCATGGGCAGCCAGTGCAGACATTTCTGCAACACTATCACATGCTTTTGGCAGTCTGCCCCCTTCAGCCGTGAACTCACTGCTAGATCATCTAAAGTATGTCAAACAAACAAACCATAAAATGAACATATGGGGTTCTTGTTTTTCACAAACTAGTATAGCCATGGCAGAATGATATGAGGGGAGAAATCAATCTGCAGTGCTTAATCATTATTGTTTATTAATGTGAATCATCTTTACTTGGCCAAAACAAAAACTATTGATTTATCAATCAATCATCATTAATCAGTTTAAATCCAAGCATATGTTGTGAAGGATGCAATTTATCCCCACTGATTTGGGGATTTGAATCTATAACCATCAGTACTCCACCACCTTACAAGAAGGTCTTCAGCTTTAATGGTCTTTTCAACTTTGGTACATCTAAAGAAGATACCTTTGAATGAAATACAGTGCATCAAAACCTGGGGGAGGATCATTCTTCAAGGAGTTAACTCAGCTTGTTTAAATCATAGTTATGTATCTGTGACCTTTATTATATTATGATTTAAATAGATTTTTTGAGGATTAAGTACACTCCTCTGCAACCCAGGAATATCTGCTGCATAATAACTATCTTAAAGCCTGACTAGCATGAGGTACACTGATACATCATAACATTTTTTAGAGGAAGGCAATTTCATATCCCAAATTAAAAATTGAGCTTATGAAATATTAGTAGAAAATGTCCAGGACCCAAAGGTGTCCCCAGAATGAAAAATGGGAAAGGTGCTGTGGTATGTATGTAATCATTGATGTGCTTTCTTCGCCAACTCTGTGATGCAAAACCATTAAACCCCTGATCTGCACTCCCATGAAAACGAGCACGCAATTACAGAATGAAGCATTTTGTTTATTTATTTTAATGGTGCATTTGGCCAGCTAACAGAAACACTAACCGCTAAGAGCTGGGAACCTAACATATTTCATGTTATTCTTGTCTAAGTGTTTTATGTCTCACAGAGTGAATCCTATTCATAGCATCTGTGTTGCCTTATGAGGGGTAGCAGACATGGCGGCCTCCATACATGGCTGGCTCACCCATGAGGCAGCTTGAAGCAGCCGCCTTGGGTGGCAGGATCCTATGATGTGGCTCCCCCAAGAGCTCCCCACATGCCGCTGCCACACATCTCTGGTGAGAGAGGCTTCGGTGGGAGGGCAGTGGTGACAGGGTGGGCGGCACCTTCCCGTTTCACCTCAGGTGACAAAATGGGCCACTTCTGCCGCTATATGTTGTAGACTGCAGCCAGATGGGTGGGGTATAAATAATAAATTATTATTATAAATTATAATTACCATCCCCGATTACTGACTGTTCTGGCTTCAGCTGATGAGAGCAGTAGCCCCAAACAACAGGAGGGGATTGTTGACCCCTGCCCTTAAGTATTCTCTCTTGGGCATGCGCAGAGTGCCCATCCTAATGCCAGCAGAGTGTGCCAAAGGAACAGAGAAACACCAAACAGTTCTAGAGTCAGTTGCTTTATTGACAGTAATGCAGTTTCAGTGACATACATTTGTAGATTCAGTCTCCTTGGGGCATACACACTATGCTCTGGCCAAGGCCTTAAACACAACAACATTTATACTGTAGATTGTGCTGAGTCATTCTCACATGCTTAACTGGCTGCAGCTGCAGGACAAAATACCCCCAAATTAAACAGCACATGGAAATTAACCCTTTCTTGTCCCTTTTCACAGTATGCATAAAACCTTATACTCATACTTTATACACATACTTTCATGCCTATTTCTGCAGCCTTAAATGATATTTTTTGGGACAGGGAGAGAAAGAAACATCCTTCTGCCCTTAGCATCTTACTATGTACTTTTTCTTCACTCCAGCAGTATCATAGTGCACTTATAAAGCCATAGGTTTATAAGTATACACATACATTTGCCTAGAATGAATATCTAAACATGGTTGCAGTTAATGGTAAGTTGTAAGAGGGGGAAGCTTCCTACCAGCTTTCACTACAAGAATGAAACAGGCGATGGTCCTGCCTCCTGCTTATGCTCCGCTTTTGCTACATTGGATTAGTCCAATCAGGCCGCCACTTTCTCAACTTGAATTCTAGTTCTATAGTTTGACATTTGAATAATTAATTTCATTTTAATTGTGACACAAGTGTAAAGCTATATAAATAAGATTCCAAATTCACAAAGTCAACACCATCTGCAGATGGCCAAAAATAATTTTGTTCCTGCCAACATTTGAATTATGATGCCAAAACATGGGTTCTCCATCAATAATCAGCAGTAGACTGTAGAAATGAATGCTGCCTGGCAAGTAGAAGAAAATATCAAAGGACCAAAGAATTTTGAAATGATGGAAGTAAAGGTGGCTTGAAAAAAGCAGAAATCTGGAAAAATGAGGGTGTCAATAAATTAAATATAGGCATTATCTGATATTGACTTTAGTAAGTCCTATTGATTTCAGTAGGTGTACCCTTTATATGTCTGGATCTGACCCATGATGTATTTCTTTTCTGACCTTCAAGTTTTGTTATTATTAATTTTACTCTTTTAATTGCTATTGTTAAATATAATGTGAAAATTAATTTTCCATATTACATCACAAATGTGTTTTTTCTAATACAGTCATACCTCGGGTTACAGATGCTACGGGTTGTGCATTTTCGGGTTGTGCATCGCGCCGAACCCAGAAGTCCCAGAACAGGTTACTTCCAGGTTTCGGCACTCACGCATGTGCAGAAGCGCTAAATCACGCTTTGTGCATGCACAGTAGTGTCAAATCACAACCCGCATGTGCACAGACGCGATGCTGCAGGTTGCAAACGTTGCGGGTTGCGAACATGCCTGCCTCACGAATCACATTCGCAACCCGAGCGTCCACTGTATCTGTATCAATGAATGGAGGACAAGAATTGTTAAAATACAGAAACACAGACCCAATAAAGATGCTCCATGTTTCCAAGCAAAGCAAAATCAAACAGAAATGCACAACATGAAATGTATTTTCCATGTTTGCAGTAACAAGATTTTTGTGTTTAACAGCTTGAAATCCTTAGACTTTAACCGAGCAGCACAGATGAAGTCTACAGGGTAACAAAAATAGATATCGTGTTTCTATGTGAAAACAGAAATGAAGCATTTCATTGGCCTTTAAAATTCACAATGGGAAACAGATTAAGACTTCAGTCATAACCCCACTTTCCTAGGAGTCAGCACCACTGAATCCAGCGAGAGGTACTTCTGAGTAGATATTGGTAGGATTGCAGCTTTAGTGCCTATACACTGCCTATAGACTGTGAAAAAGCAATAGACACTGTAGATAACAAAGTTTGCCTTGTTCTACCACACACACCCCAACCCTGAACAAAATAGAATGATTTTAGTGCATATTTAGGACTACAGTATCTTGATTATTTCCTGAGACAGCAATTATATTTTACCTCTACAGATTTTATCAGAGTAAATATTTAAAAGGTAAATATGATAAATAGATTACACTAACCAAATCACTTTAGGCAATAAAGGCAATTATCATACACACTGGAACTAGGAAAGTGCTTACTTCAGGAATGTGCACCTGTTACTGGGAGCATGCCTTTGGCTCTAAACTTCCTAGAAAGCATCTTCTCGTAACAGGTAAAGAGACTTAGGGATTTAATGCGTGCTGTAAATGTTAAATTATTTGGTCCATAAAATCAAGATCTATGCAGTAGTATGTAGAGAGACTAGACACATGCAAAAACACTGAGATCTGTCTTGAGGAACAGATCTGAAAACTGAGCAAGTCAAATGCGGCCTGTGCTGAAAAGGGCCCTTATCTTGCCCCTCCCCCCAGTGGATGCATCCGAATGGAAACTGGCTTTAACTGACGGCAGTGCCAGATTTGGGTACCTGTGAGAGGCCAAAACTTTGTGCCTCCCCCCAGACCTCACACTGCCTTCCCATAAGGCTGCCTGCCACTGGTAAGCCCAGCCCTTTTCCAGTTAAGGATGCCAAGAAATACCTGTCACTTCGCCCGCCTGGGGATGGTCTCTTCCTGGTTCACAAGGATGGGTCCTTGCTAAGGACGCATCAATTTGCTGCAGTGATGCGCAAGGCGCTGGCAGAATGCGGCCTGTCAGCCAGCGAATTTGCACCTCATTCGTTGACAGGATTAAGGATCTGGGCCTCTGGAAATCTGAAGCATACAGGGGTTATGTTCGGAAGCGGTGCTGAGGTGCAGTAGCTAATGTTGTTTTGTTCATTCCTAGATCCGCCCATCTTGCACATCTGGATAGTCGGGCACAGCATTGTCCACTGGGTCAGCAAGAGGGTGGAGGAGTCTGGATTTGGACGCAGGCTCGGGCTCACCGACCACGTGAGCGTCTCCTGGGTGTCCAGACGAGGAATGTGTTGGGAGGAGCTTCTTCCAACAGTGCAGGCAAAGGTGTCTGCGGAAGGCACACCTGCAGTGATGGTGGTGCAGCTGGGCAAGAACGACCTGCTGGAAGCTCCTGGCTTAAGCCTGCGGACCTGCATGCAGGAGGACTTGGAGGAATTGATAGCAGCTCTTCCTGGACTCAAAATTTTCTGGTCGCAACTCCTGCAGCAACGTGGAGAGGAAGTTGTTGCCCAACTGCCACCGAGAGGGTCAGGAGGTCCAGAGTGCAGTGGCCAAGAAGGTTCTGGCCTTGGGCGGGACGGTGATCTGTCACCCAGGCATTACCTTTCACAATGCATCCCTTTACAGGCTTGATGGGGTCCATCTGTCTGTGACTGGGAATGATTTGTGGCTGACAGCAGTGTCAGTGGGGTTAAGGGATTGGTTACAGGTGTGAGTGATTGGTGGCGAGCACGGTGCTTGTGTGGCGGATAGGCTGTAGTTCAGGTGATAGAGATGGGGGAACGCTCTCACCATCCCTATGTAAAACCAGGGGATTAAAAGCAACTCAGGTGTCAGGGAACTGCCATCTGAGACGCAGGAGGTGAAAGGGCTCACGGAGGGGGAGAGAGACCATTCAGCTGAGGAGGGGACCAGCAGGGGGAGAAGTGGAGTTCCAAGGGAAAGTGAGTCGGAGGGAGGGCTCAGAGACACTTCAAGCAAAAACAGTGGGGAGGTTTCAGGACCTCCTGTAGGGACACCCACTCCTCGCCGGAAACTGTCACAGAAGACGCGTTTCCGTTAAGGAGCTTTTATGCTGGAAGAAGTTCCGTAAACGCCCACTGTCCGATTCAACGAGCGACTGATGGAGCCATGCTTAAGGCGCTCCGTCACAGACAGAGGTTTGTGGACTTAGCCAAACTCTGAGGGACTAGGATTTTACGCACAAGCAGCTCACCATCCCATCACAGCAATCGGACAGTCCCTGAAAGCAGCTTGTGCAGAGAGGCATCATGAGCAACCCAGCCGGAGCCGGGGGAGCAGGAGGAGCTGGAGAGGGTCCAAGCCTGGAAGAAAGGTACAGGGTGTTGGAAGTCCAGCTAGCACTGCAAACGGCGAGGCTAGAAGAAAGGAGGGCGCAGGATGCAGAAAAGGCAAAAGGCGCTACACTAGCAAGAAAGATGCCAGGATTGGTGCAGAAGTTTGGGGGGGACCCCAGGAACTACCAAGCCTTTAGGACAGAGATGCAGTATGCTCTCGAACTGCAGTTTAACGACTTTCCCGACGAGGCATCGCGAGTGGCGTTTGTGATTGGCCATCTCGAAGGGGGGGCGAGAGACTGGGTTAGACCCCTGATGGCAGGGAATAGTGAAATGCTGAAGGACACGAGGAAGTTTTTTCGCGCCATGGATTTGATGTTTTCCAGCGAGATTGAACAGGGACTGGTGCGCAGACAATTGATGGCTTGCAAACAGGGGAGCCGATCGGTTCGTGAGTACTGGACTGAGTTTACAATGTTGATACATAAATTGGGATGGGACCTATCGGCGGAACCCATTCAAATGCTCTTTGAAGAAGGGCTTTCTTCGGCGGTGAAAGATGAACTTTCCCAGGCGCCCAGGGCGGAGTCTATGGACCAGCTGACCAAATCAGCGCTGACCATTGGAGCGCGCCAGGAGGCAAGAGCCTTGGAGAAGCGGGAGGGGAAAGGAGAGCGTTGGAGGGATTTCCGCATTCCAGAGATTCCAGAGCCAAGTTTCCCGCCAGGAGAGCCGATGGAAGTTGGAACAGCGCGCGCGCGCGCAGTTTCAAATCCCAGTGAAGGGAGGAAGAAGGAGGGAAAGAGCGCCAAGAAATGTTATCTCTGCCAGCAGCCAGGTCACTTTGCCAGAGTCTGCCCGCAAAGAAAGGAATGGCAAGGGATGGCAGGAGCTGTTGGGGGGAAGGAGGAGGGAGTCCAGGAGCCAGTAAAAGCCAACGCCTGGCTGCCACCGTCAGGGCACTGCAGCCAGGCCAAGGAGCAGTAAAAGTGCCCACTCCGGAACCTCCAAGACCAGCCCTAGTAATAGAGGTGTTGCTAGAGCTGGCAAACGGATACCCACTAAAGACAAAGGCGCTGTTGGACTCAGGCAGCTCCTGTAATTTTATGAGTAAGGAGTTTGCAGCTGAACACCAGATACAGACACTCCCTTTAAGCAACCCCCTGCAGGTGACCACGATTGATGGGAGGGAGCTGTTGGGAGGAGAAGTTAGCCTACAGACCGTCCCAATGGTTATGAGGGTGGCCAGGCACACCGAAAGGATAGCGTTCAATGTGGCCACCCTGGGAGGGGCTCCCGTCATTTTGGGAATGAGCTGGCTAGCGTTGCATGACCCGCTAGTGGGCTGGCATCAGAGAGTGGTCTCCTTTGGGTCAGCACATTGCCTGGAACACTGCAGAGAGGGAAAGGTGGCAGAAGGGGCAAAAGCCTTTCTAGCAGGGACGGAAGTGGCGGACAAAGGGAAGGTGCCCAAACAATACGCTGACCTAAGCAAGGTCTTCAGCGAAAGGGAAGCAGATAAACTACCACCGCATAGAGACTTTGACTGCCAAATTAACCTGGTCCCTGGGGCCCAGCTCCCCGTGGGCAAGCTGTACGCCATGTCAGACAGGGAAATGCAGGAGTTAAGGGAGTTTATTGATAAAAACCTGAAGAGGGGCTTCATCAGAGAGTCCAGAGCGGTGGGGGGGAGCCCAGTGTTTTTTGTGGACAAAAAACACACGGATAAACCCAGGCTTGTAGTGGACTACCGGCGGCTAAATGCCGTGTCAGAACCAGTGACTTTCCCCATGCCCAGGATTGATGACATTTTGACCAGGGTGAGGAAGGGAAAGATATTCATGAAACTGGACCTGAGAGGGGCATACAACCTGATACGAATAAAGAAAGGGGATGAATGGAAAACCACCATGTTCACCCCTTTGGGGGCTTTTGAATATCTCGTTATGCCATTCGGATTGCAATCAGGCTCCGCCTGTTTTCAATCGCTCATGAACCATGTCCTGGGACCTTTGCTCTACAAGAATTGCGTGGCCTTCCTCGATGACGTGCTGATATATTCAGAGAATGAGGAGCAGCATGTAAAGGATGTCAGGGAAGTGCTGAGCCAGCTACAAGCAAACCAGCTGTGGGTGAAATTGGAGAAGTGTCAGTTTCACACCAAGGAGGTGGAATTCCTGGGGTACCGCTTATCAGACAAGGGATTAGCCATGGATCCAGGCAAGGTCCAGGCGGTGCTGGAATGGAAGACACCGAAAACGAAAAAGGATGTGCAAAGGTTCTTAGGGTTTGGGAACTTTTACCGTAAATTCATCAAGAACTTTGCCCACTTAACGGCTCCCATCACGGACTGTCTAAGCAGCAAGAAGAAATTCGTTTGGACGGCGGAGGCGGAGCAAGCATTTGAGGAATTGAAAAGGGCATTCGCTTCGGAAGAACAGCTCCTGCATGTGGATTTACAAAAACCCATGAGAGTGGAAACTGATGCCTCAGACCGGGCGGTGGGGGCGGTGCTGCTTCAGCCAGGGAGCAATAAGTCGGAATGGAGACCGTGTGCCTTCTTTTCGCGTAAGCTGAACAAATCCGAGAGGAACTACACCGTATATGACCGAGAACTACTCGCCATTCACGAAGCGTTCCGGAGATGGAGACACTTACTAATTGGCGCACAGCATAAGGTGCAAGTGTGTACGGACCACAAGAATTTGGAGTATTGGAACGGCACGAGTGCTCAACCAACGACAAGTGAGATGGGCCCAGGAGTTCTCCAAATTCCATTTTGAAATCTGCTATGTGCCAGGTCCAGAAAACATCAGAGCGGACGCTCTCTCTCGCAAACCTGAATATTTGGAGGGGGAGGGAGCGCCTGAAGAGAGACATATTATCCCAGAGGACCACTGGGTGTGTGGGGCGGCCTGGGTGGGGCAAAGAGAACTGGTAGAGGGAACGGTAAATGATGAATACGCCCAGGATAAGCTCAGAGGTTTAAGGAGAGAGGGAGAAGACCCCGGAGGTTTTGAAGAAAGAAACGGGGCATTGTATTACAAAGGGGCACTATATATACCCGAAGGGGAATTGAGGGGGAGAGTACTCAAACAGCTGCACGACAATCCCACAGCGGGGCATTTTGGGCAACACAAGACCATGTGGTTGGTGACCAGGGAGTTTTGGTGGCCCAAGGTGAGGGAGGATGTACGGGAGTATGTGAGAAGGTGTGACCAATGCCAGAGAGCCAAAGGAGAAAGGCGGGCACCAGCGGGGTTATTAGAACCGTTACCCACACCAGAACGACCGTGGGAGGCGGTATCGATAGATTTTATGACTGATCTGCCTAAATCCCAGGGGAAAACCGCCATACTAGTCGTAGTAGACCTGTTAACTAAGATGGGTCACTTTGTAGCTTGCTCACATGCAGTCACGGCGGAAGAGACAGCGAAATTGTTTGTAGAACATATTTTTAGGCTGCATGGCGCCCCCTTGAGGGTGGTCTCCGACAGAGGGAAACAGTTCACGTCCAGATTCTGGAGGAAACTTATGAGCTTGTTGCACGTAGAGGTCAACTTTTCGACTGCCAGGCACCCTGAGACCAATGGGCAGGCGGAGAGGGCAAACGGTATCCTCCAACAATACCTGAGGTGTTATGTCAATGACAGAGAGAACGAT